>NC_140497.1:85333032-86765532 GCF_964271855.1 Acomys minous
AACCAGTTTTATTTAGTTGTAGTGTGTTTACGACATCATTTCCAAGCCATTTGAATAAAAACCTGATGAGATATTTCCCCTCCAGTGTGTGATTTCTAGTTTGGTGACATTTCTGTTTTCTAATAAATTCCAGAGGGTCAAAGTAGATATTCAAAGCCTGTTTTATTCATTTCAGGTTTTTTATGTTCAGTGACATTTTGCTTGGAAGGTGTCTGACTAGGGAGTTACTTTGATTTATGAATATTTAGAGAGCTATTTGCAGAAATGGGGGGGTGGGTGATTAATACAATCCCATTATATATAGAATAGCTTTTCTTTCTTTGTATTTCACTTTTGGGTAATTTTTTTTTAGTAATATATAATGTATAACCTATGGATTTAATCACATTATTTACCTGTTTTCAAATTTGATTTCTTTCTAACTTACCACTTGGAGGCTGTGTTAAAAAAATCTTGTGAGGGCCTGGAGAGATGGCTCAGAGGTTAGGAGCACTGTCTGCTCTTCTAGAGGTCCTGATTTCAATTCCCAGCAACCACATGGTGGCTCACAATCATCTATAATGTGATCTGATGCCCTCTTCTGGCGTGCAGATAGACATGCAAATAGAATACTGTATATGTAATAAATAAATAAATCTTAAAAATAACCTGCACTCTAGGGCAGATACAAAAGGTGTCTATTCCATTGTTGTTGTGTCTTTAAAAACACCAACTTTTTATTTTATTTTATCTCTCTATATATCTACCTGTTTACTTATTTCTTGGTTTTTGAGACAGGGTTTCTCTGTGTAGCCTTGGCTGTCGTGGATTCCCTTTGTAGACCAGGCTGGCCTCGAACTCACAGTGGATCTGCCTGCCTCTGCCTCCCTGAGTGCTGGGATCAAAGGCGTGCGCCACCACGCCCGGCTCTAACACCCTACAACCTTCATGGGATGGAATGCAAAGGTTTTGCTGCCTTACTGGATTAGCAACACACAGTAACCACTTTCACTTTCATACACTAGCTTTCCCCTCATTTCTTTAATTCTGCAAACAAGTCAGCCTTTTCTATAACTTAAAATAAATGTCAAAATCATGTATATACTTATGCTGATATTTCTTGTGATATTCTGATATTTATGTTAATACTAACAGCATTAAATAAATGTGTTTGGACAAATAACTCTTCAAGTAATCATCACCAAGGTGACTAGAGTTGGGTTTTTTTGTTGTTGTTGTTGTTGTTTTTAACCAAAACAATAAATAAATCAGGAAATGCACTGAGATAAAAACATTCAGACTCTTAAAGTGATGTAGATATTATTAGACTTAAAAAAGAAATCCCTCCCCCATCTCCAAAGATGTGTGTAGCAGTGTGGCTCAGCTGTCCAGCTCAGGCTCAGCTGTGTGGCCTAAGATCCCAAGCTTAGGAGAATCCAAAGGAAAAGTTTAGAATGTGGAATTGTCAGTTAATGCTTTTAAACCCCAATCTCATTTTTTACTTCCCTTGACTTAGGTGACTTGATTTACGCTGCTCTCTAGTGGAGAAAGGCTCACAGAGGGAGGCCCCAAAGGTGGGGGTTACAGGAAGGAAAGGCCCCTTTAAGGGACAGCCAGCAGACAAATGGTTATCTGAAAACCACCCCCAAGCACCGTGTATACAGCACAGATGATTCCAATAGTAAACTCTCTAGTTTTAAGAAAATGACACGTGTGCACGCATGCCAACAAACAAAAGGAAACCATCCCATTGCTAAGGATTAATTGAGGTGACCATTTGCAGATAGGATTTCTGTCTTATAAAAGGCTTCCTCTCAACTCAAGCGTCTTATTGCATTAAAAATTAGTCCACATAAACACTGAAAAGTTCAGAACAAAACCTTAGGAGATGTGCTCTGCCAGTTTTATGCAGCTTGTGACATGCCAGTGTCACTACACGCAAAGGGCCGGTACTGAATTTTTGTGGAGCTGTTTGGTCATTCTACCCTGTCAGAAACTCTGAGTTTTCTTATCTCCCACTAACAAAAGTATGGCGCCTTTGGTGTGTGAACCCATTATGAACACTTTGGTCAGAGCTGGGCAAATGAGGAACAGAACTTGAGGAGAGGCATTAGGGGGCACTGTGTGGTGTATGTAATAGTTGTGGGATTTGTGGCTTTATTGTTTGCTTCCAAAGTAGTTGCTGAACTTGTGTCAGCCCTCCTCACTGCGTTTTAAACTCTTTCCAACGTTTTATCTTACTAGAATTTATTTTTATTTTTATTTTGGTTTTTTTTTTTCCAAAGCAGGGTTTCTCTGTGTAGCCCTGGCTGTCCTGGAACTCCTTCTGTGGACCAAGCTGGCATGGAACTCAGAGATCCACCTGCCTCTGCCTTCCGAGTGCTGGCATTAAAGGTGCGCACCATCACCACCTGGCTTAGAATTTATAACTTGACATATCCAAGGAATTTGGTCAGAAAACATGATAAAGCTGACCCTGATCAATCTAGATCTTTTTTTTTTCCCTTTCTTTTTAATTTATTCGCTTTATATCCTGATTGTAGATCCCTCTCCTCCTGGTCCCATCATCCCTCCCTCATCTCCCCTCTCTACCTCCTGTATCCTCAGAAGTGGGGAGCCCTCCTCTCCTACCATCTGACCATAGCCTATTATGTCTCGTCTGGACTGCCTGCATCCTCTTCCTTTGGAGCCTGGCAAGGCCGCCCCACCAGGGTATATACTTATTTATAAGCAGATATTAGCCACGTAATGCAGGATAACCACACCACAATACATAGACCTAAAGAAGCTAAACACCAAGGAGGACCCTAAAGAGGATGCTTAGTTCTCATTCACAAGGGCAAATAGAATCGACACCGGAAGCAGTTGAAGAGAAGGATCTTTCTTTCTTTCTTTCTTTTTTTTCTCTATCTGTCCTTTTCTCTCATTCATTTTCATACCCACATGCTGCCCCCAGCCTATCCCTGATACGGTAGGGATACGAAGAAGCCATTAGTCCCCACCTTCAAGGAGCCTGCATAATACCACAAGGTTAGGCATCGCCCCAAATAAATGCTGATTGTCCAGCACACTGGCCAGCAAGCGCAGTAAGCACTCTGACAGGAGCAAAGCAGGAACATGGGATGAGATGTGGTCACTTCCGTCTTTTTCAGCAGAGGTCAGAGAAGGTCTCCGTGTACAAGGACCTCCGATAAAGCCCTACAGGAGGCGGGGTAGACCACTTGTGGATGTTGTACGTCCAGGGATGTGGTTTTTAGGCACAGGCAGCAGTAAGAATAGGCAGCAGTGTGGCTAGGACAAAGGAGAGGTGGGAGCATACTTAGCAGGAGATGAGGTAGACAGGACCGTGAGGCGGGCACAGGCTCAGTAGCTACGGACTTACCTGCTCAGGCTTCTAGGGGAATAGTGCAGGCTGGAGAGCTTCAAAAACACACTTCCCTTTTCTCAGAGCTCTGGGAACTAGCAGAAGGAATGTCTGTGTGGGTGGCCTTCTGGTGACGCCTGTCTTCCCAGGTTTTAAAGGCTGCCTTCCCACCTGTCCCCACTGGGCTTTTCTGTCTGTCTGCTTTGGTGTCTCTTCTTTACGTTTTGACAGCAGTCTTTCTGATTTAGTGCCCTACCCATAGTTTCCTATTTCCTTTTAAAATATCTCCTTAAAGGGGTTACTCTGCAAGATGGTCATGTTGGTGGGGGAGGGCTGCAGTGTATGAATCGGGGGTGGGTAGGGAGCACAGTTCAGTCTGGAACCGTTTGCTACTGATAGCTACTCACAGTGAGATGGGCAGTAGAGAAGTGATGCCTGGGTGTCTTTTTCAAAGGACTACCATGGTTGCTAGGCAGTCAGGAGAGAAGAAGGGGATGGCGGCAAACCAGACTGGACACGATATGGATGAATCCAGACATCCTCTGTGTCTGTCCTGCCATTCAGCTTTGCTCTGGGCTCTTCATTCTTCTTCTAATGTGAGTCTCTCTGACCTGCTGTGACTGCTGGATCTTCATTCTGAAACCAGTAGGGGCCAGGCGGTGGTGGCGCACACCTTTAATCCCAGCACACGGGAGGCAGAGGCAGGCGGATCGCTGGGAGTTCGAGGCCAGCCTGGTTTACAAAGGGAGTCCAGGACAGCCAAGGCTACACAGAGAAACCCTGTCATGAAAAACCAAAAAAACCAAACCAAACCAACCAAACAAACAAAAAACCCAAAAAAACCCAAACAAACAACAACAACAACAACAACAACAACAAAGTAGGGAATTGCATATTGCCATCAAGAATAGCAAAACAGGCCAGTTTACTGGCAGATGTCACAGTTCCGAAGGTGTGGTTTGGGTCCGTTCCTCAGGGTGGCATTCTCACTCACTTGCAATCTCTAGGGTGGATAAAAGCCAGGGTGAGGAGACATAACGGGGAAGCCTGGTGAGCTTTGCTTTGGTTAAAGCATCTCTTTCCTTCTGTCTTCGTGTGTCCGGCTCCAAAGTCTCCCGAGTCCAGCTTTATGACCCAGGTTTATGGCATTGTTTTCCATCCTGTCACTCTGTCTTAATATGTGTTAATAATGCATTATATTATTAGTATGTATTAATGTATAGCCAGGCCCACAGGGCACTGAACTGGATTGGAGGGAGGGACGCTTGGCTGGGGCAGGTGAGTGCAGTGCTGGGCCTTAGGTCAGCCCTGGATGTGCTGGCAGAGAACCCACAGGGATCCAGTTGAGTTTACTGAGGTAGGGGAGAAGGGGTATTTATGCCCCTGGGGCCATGGCCAGTGTCTTTGGGTCAAGGTTTGTGTGGCCTGCACCAGTGGCCAGGGCAGGGGTGTTATAGAGGGTGAGTCATCTGAATATTCAAGGGCTGTCGGATGTGGGGGGCACCTTATAAAGTTGAATGAGAGGTGAAGCCTGATAACTCTCAGGGTGATAACTTCTTACTAGGGTTGACGGTGGGGGTGCTGGCTTTAGGGAGCCAGGTTGAGAGGAGGGAGGTAGCCAACTCCTGCCATCCTCATGTTTGAGGTATCCATAGTTGAAGCTTCCTTAACCCTTTCTCTGTAACCCTGGACTATTATGGTCCCACATAAATATAATACACACACACACACACACACACACACACACACACACACACACACACGCTAGAAATAGAACCCAGGTCTTGCACTTGCTAGTCACGTGATTAACGCTAGACCTACAGCACTTATTTCCTTGATTTTCTCTATAAGAGCGTTCATAAGATTTTTGGCTTTTTGTCTGCCTGCACTCCTACAATCCTCACTCCTGCAGAACAGATCATCTACACCAGTACCTGACACATATTAGACCCCTCAGAAACGTTCATATGAGCGAAGAGATAGAAGACGAGACACGGGAAGCTGGTCCTGCGGCTAGTCAAGCCCCACAGACTGTGTATGGAGAGAGAAATTGCTCTCTGTAGTGCAGGGTGGGAGGCTGGCAGGGGACCACACAGTAGACAAAGAGCTAAGCAGATTTCAAGGCTGGACGGTGTGTTCTTCGGGTGGTTCATATGTCGATCTGGGAATCCAGAGGTTTGGGGCCTTACCTCTGCTCTGGCTCACTGAGTGACAGTGATACAGATCACCAACTTCCACTAGCATTCGTTTCTCCATCTGTGGGGTGTTATTGGCTAGTTTAAATACTTAGAAGTCATCCTTGGCAAATACCAACCCTCTTTAGGCTGTCTCTTTCAGGACATTGGGTGGTGCGTGGGAAAAAAAAAAGCCCATTTTTCCTTTGGTTTCTGCACTGAACCTCCTGGGCAGGAGAAGTATTGACTGTCCTGGGTTTTCACCCTATTCCCATTCCAAAACATCACCGTTCTGTGGTGATGCTGTGAGACTTCTGTGGCCTCTAAGGTCATGACCTCCCGAAGACCTACCTCAATGCCATTTTCCCTGCTCTTTCTCAATCCTCTTGATCTGCCTCCTTCCATTAAGGGAAGCTGCCAGCTCATACAGCTCAGATACTTAAACCTGGTCAGTGCCTGGGAGGTTAGGGGGCACATATGTAGCTGTTACTCATCTTGTCACTGGGTATCGCTAGGAAAGGAGCTGTTTCCACATCCAAGAGGCAGCCGGTACACACTTCACTTTCCTTCACTGCTACCCAGACCTCCTGGTGTAGGGGGATCGTGGCCCTGAGAACCTCTGCTGTTCTTGTGGAACTCCTTCTTTGACGCCATTTTGTCTTTGACTTGTGGCTCTGCCCTCTGGCCTTGCCTTCTTCTGAGGCAGGCCAGGCAGTCAAGAGACTCAGCCGAACGTGGGTTAAAACCCCACTGTGGCGTGGATGAGACAGTTGTGGTTTAAGAGCACTAACTCTGGTCTGGAGGAACCTGAGCAAACTTGATGAGCCTCTATTCCATCTGGGCGTTGAGGATGAGAAGGGTTGATGGACAGGAAATCCTACTGGCGTAGAGCAGGCGCAGCTGGCAAAGCGCCTGCTAGGTGAGGGCAAATCCTCATGTAAAAGACTGCATGATGGCTTAATTTTAGGCTGGGCAACTCAGAAACCCCAAAACTGGGGTTAGCATGAGTGTGGTCATCCGGAGACAGGGCAGATCCCTCGAGCTCATCATAGGCATGGATGAATTGCTGTAGGATCTGTGAGAGACCCTTTCCAAAAAAAAAAAAAAAATTAGGTGGAGAGTGATCAAAGGAGAAAGCTGATGGCCACCTCTGGTCTCTCCACATAGGCAAACACGCATGCGCATAAACACATGAACTCCCCGCTCCCTTTTCTTTCTCTTTCCTCTCCCTCCATCTCTGTCGTTGTCTCTGTCTGTCTGTCTGTCTGTCTGTCTGTCTGTCTGTCTGTCTCTCTCTCTCTCTCTCACACACACACACACACACACTAATATGATATAGGCCAAGAATCAAGTATAAGCCTGGTAAGCAAGCCTGATGTTTTCTAGTGTGGATTCTACATGTCCTCCTCACAGACGCAGTGAAACTGCCTGAGTGCTCTCAGCTTGCTCTCCTCACATCCCAGGCTTCTTGCTGAGAGAGCTCCTTTTTAGTTTACAAAAGCTAATCTTCACCTCTGTTGAGACCTCTAATTTGTGCAGTGAGACAGTCAACAAAATTTTAGCTCAGGTGGCCCTCACTCGTCAGCTTGTGTCTGATGGCTGGGGTGGCTAACGGGCTTTGCCTGGTGCCCTAAACCGTAACTCTAAAAGAGGACACAATCCAGTGTAATGTCTACATGGGAAAGATCAAAGAGGATCTCCCTCTACTTCCCAGACAATGAAGATCATGGAAATAGCAAATGCCGACAGTTTCAATCAGCTTCTAAATTGAGTATTTTATAGGCCAATTACCTTTTCTTCAAATGTCGATGTTGGTTGCATTTTTTTAAAAAAATAATTCCATTTTGGAAACTGATGTGATCTAATCTTTTCCATGCAAAGAATGCCGTGTATACAGGCTTCCCGGACGGCATAGATTGATGAGATATTTGCTTAGTTCCACGGGTGGAATTTGCTTCCCTTTAAAAAGAAGATCTCCCCATAGGGTGTGTAACATGTGTCTTCCAGCTTATCGGGCTGTGGCACAGACTTTCCTCAGTGGTGTGTCATGCTGCTGTCTGCACTTAAGCCCCAAGCTATCCTGTATTTAGAGTGGTGAAGCAGAACAGAGCCTACTGATGCTAAGAAACGTTTACGCTAGAAGGGGAGAAAGGGGAAGGAATGGAGAGAAAGAGGAAGGAGGGATGGTAAAAAAAAAAAGAAAGAAAGAAAAAAGAAAGAAAGAAAGAAAGAAAGAAAGAAGAGGACAATAAAAGCATTGTAAGAAATATGTATGAGTAAAAATGTCAACAGGGGAGAAACCCTAAACCAAAACCTATTTCCAAAAATGTCAGAGGAAATGGTGTATCTTTTATGTGCTTAAGAAAAGAGTTGAAAAGAGCTTCACAGCATTGGGTCCCTTAAGTACATTTATTGCAGTGATTTCCCAGATCCTCCTAAGTTCCATCTAAAACAGAAGTCTCCTATCAAGCAACCCTTTGAAATTATTTACTCTTTTATGGCTGTAAAGTATGGGAACATAATACTTTTAATGGAAACCCTGATAAACGGCACATGCTACAAAGTGTCTACGGATGTACTTTATAGGTGGGGCTCGTGGGTCAGCAGGATTGTGTAGCCTCTACTTCTGGTCCTGTAAATGGCTCCGTGATAGGGAAGAGGGCACATGGTGTGGTGTGGTCCATTCAAACTCAACCAGAAGGCGACAGAAGCTCACCAGGTGGGAAGCAATTATGTCAATAGCTGGGCGAGGAATTGTATTTGAAATAAGTACCTTCTTTTGGTAAGTGGATGACAACTTGCTGGGTACCAGAATTTGGAAAGAAGGATGCTTTCTCACATTTAATCTAAAGTGAATTCCCAGAATAAAGTAGGATGTGAGCACTCTTAGCGCATATTTAATTGGAAAAAGACAAATTTAAAGCCATTTGACTTATGGTGTCCCTATGGATCACAGAGAACATCAACTCCCAAGGAAAAAAGTTTTAACATGTGCCCTCAAACACGTGATTCCATGTCAATGTTTAAGTTATGTATCCTCAATTTTATTCTGAAATAATACTCTCAGTTGACAGATGAAATTTCTTCCCCTGGCAAATTATTATTATTATTATTATTTTTACTGAAATGCTTTCAAGTCATTTTGTTCTCACCTGGATGCGTGTTAACAATTCAGGCATTCTGCATGAAACAGTAATTGATTTATTGATATTCGATAGATTCATACTCACGTTCTACAGTTTAAAAATCTTGTTAAGGTGTTATTAATAACCTGTGGGTATATCTTTCAGGTAACTGTCATTAAATGCAGAGTAACTGTCATTAAAAAGAGAGAACTAAATGTAATGGAGTAGTTACTTAAATACCGATGGGTGATGAGAAACAGATTTATCCCAGCGGGGGCGGAGTGGGGGGGCACTCAATCTTGGCTGAATAGATTCATGCCTTTTAGGCAAAAGTAATCATTTTACCTTTTATTTTGTCTCTTTTAAACTAGATGGCGAGTAGGTACTTTGTGAGGGGTGTGCTTAAGATAGTTCGGTGTCAGTTAACAGTATTCAAAACTTCAGAAGGCGCTCTACTTTTTGAGTCAGTTCCAAAGTGTACCTCAGTCCCCAGGAGGCTGGAAAGGTCCTCTTTCTGAAGGCTCAGTGAGGAGGGGGAGCAGAGGAGTGGGAAACCCACCCCATCCTGTTCATATTTCCCACTTGGTTTGGTGGCTACCTAGCCTTTTAAAAACGTCTGGGATGCTCTGGGTAGAATATCAAAGCCCCGTGCTTCCAACCACACCATTCGGAGATGGCAGTTTGATGCATTCAGACCATCATGATTTGGTTTTGTTTTATTTTGAAATAACAAGCCATATCTCCCAAACTATCTGAAGAGGGTGGTTTCTTTACACGGCCCCTCAGCCTAGCCCACTCCACGTTTGGAGTATTTTGTTGAATCTCTTTGATCTTCTATTTGACTTCTGCCTCATGGGGAAAAAAATGCTCATAAACCTTCCCGGAGAGGCTTTTTTTTTTTTAAACTTTCAGCTTTATTTAAGAATTATAAACACTGGACAGGTCTATAGTAACATGATTTTAAGAGCACTTAGGACCCACATGCTAATTTATTTCCTCACCACCAAAAAAGAGACTTGTTTGGTAAAAAGAAGCTTCAGAAGGTTCAGCTTTGCTCAGTGAAAAAGAATACCACTTTTTAAGTGGCTAAAAACGTATTGAATTTTTTCTTCCTTCCTTTCTTTCTTTCTTTCTTTCTTTCTTTCTTTCTTTCTTTCTTTCTTTCCTTTAAATATTAAGATCTCTGAAACAGCGATTTCCTTAAAGATGTTATTCGCAAGCGTTGGTATGACATTTGAAATGGCTTCACAAGAGTCCTGCTGCTTTTGTCATGCTGGCAAGCACTTTACAGATGTGCTTCTTGTTGCTGCCATGCTGAGAGAGAACACAGGGTCTCTGACTGCAAACAAGCCTCTCCATGTGTCAGTGTGAGGGAGAGGAGGCCCGAGATGCTAGCCACTGCCCTTGGCATTCCAGCTGGGTGAGAGCCCCTCCTCAGATTTTGGCATCCACCAGTTGATCTTCACCTTGGCAGATGGCTGTTACTGTGATTTCTCGTAACAACATACATGCCAATAAGTAGGATTAAAACGCCTTAGTGGTTGACATTTTGCAGCTCCCAAGAAAAAAGGGTGCAGGATTGCTTACAGGACTGCTTTTTTTTTTTTTTTTAAATAATGCAGACTTCCAAAGTGCTCCTGAGCTAGCAAGCCCAGTCTCCACAGCTCAGTCAGTAATATTGAGGGTTTTTGTTTGGGGAAAAAAATTATTTAATTTCATATAGAAATTCAGACTTCAACATCTTGGATCAGATCGCACTGTATTTCCCCAGAAATATCAATTAACAGTAATAGTGCTCTTTTTTTAAACATAATTGATTTATTTTCATGTTGCGTGCATTGGTGTTTTTGACTGCATGTGTGTCTGTGTGAGGGTGTCAGAGCCCCTGGAACAAGAATTACAGTAATAGTGTTCTTATAAAGATGGTTCAGTTAAACCAAAGAAAATCTTTTGGTCCCAGCAAGATGGCTCAGCAGGCTGCAGAAGCCCAATGGCCTGCGCTTGAGTCCCAGGCCCCACAGAGGTGTCCCCTGAGCTCCATGCCCTCCACACGCACACTGTGGCACACACACACTGTGGCACACGCACACTGGGGCACACGCATACTGGGGCACACGCACACTGTGGCACACGCGCACTGGGGCACACGCGCACTGGGGCACACGCGCACTGGGGCACACGCGCACTGGGGCACACGCACACTGGGGCACACGCACACTGTGGCACACGCTGGCCTACATCCATATTCTTGCTTACTTCACCTTTCTTTTTTGACTATAAAACAGTGATTTGAAACATCAGGCTGATCCAAAGAACACCCAAAACATCTGACAAGCTGCTGACATTTGCTGTTTCATTTCACAAAATCATTTTACTGACCAGTTTGGGCTATTGTAGGGAGACAGGGTGAGTAACTTGAGCACCACAAAGTTATTGCTGAGCCTGGATCAGAAAGAGTAGAAGACGTGCCGAGCTAAGGCAGATCTTTCAGCTTCAGGCTCCCTCTTCTCACAGTTGGCCTTTCTGACCCCATCCTTTCCCAGCAGAAAGCCTGAAGGGTTGAATTTCCTCAGGGCTTCCTCTTTGACCCTTTGGACTTAAAAGCATGCTTCAGACTTCCAAAGCTCTGGCCATCGTCCTTGCTTCCTGTTGATGGTGTCTGCTTTGTCTCAGGTCTTTGTGGTTGCACGTCCAGCATGGTAATCCTACTCCAACGCTGGATTTCTCCCTTAGCCCGCCAGGTTTGGCTTGTGGGTCTTTGACCTTGAACAGTAGCCAGACACACACACACACACACACACACACACACACACACACACACACACACACACAGAACTGTAGAGGGTAGGACTGGAGGCCTGTGCCTTTCAGCTGGACTAATCTACACGAGCCAATTTAACATGATGGAAAAAGTTGCCCAACTTATGAGCCTCAGGACTGTATTTGGTTCTCCTTGTCATGGACTTATGGGGGCCAGTTTAGTGTTGTATTTGAAGTCATTAATGGAGAAGTGCTCATGAATTTAGGGGATTATAGGAATAAAATCAGTGAATTTGTTTCTAAAAAAAAAAACAGATAAACACATACGCTAACTAAAGAATTATAAATACCCATGGGAAAACTAGAACTGAAGCAAGCTTAAAATATGGTGACTGTCACACTGCGACCCGCTTTTGTCTAGAGAGTACATTTGTTCATTCTTCTCAATCGTGCATTTATTAAAATATGAAGGCCTAATTTAGATGCTGTGAAAGTTGCCCTGTTTTCATGAGTGCACTGAAAATCTATGCTTTAAGTACTTTTCCGGCAATCACGGTTCCCACCAAGCCACTGCTCCAGCCACTGGCCTTACACAACTACCTCCTCACTTGAGATATAAAGTAGTTCTGCCATGCCTCTTAGATCACTGTTCCCTCATAGTCAGACCCTCCCTTGGCCTCCAGCTTCAGACCGTCAGTGACGACTCCTACAAAATACGTGGGTGCTGTTACCACGTACGGTTGTCCTCGGGCCCCTTTTCATACTACATGTATAAAGTGTTGGGAGGAAGCAACAGAAAAAAAAATGCTGATGCTCCAGGGACTGGTATTGCTGTGAGAAATAAACTACTTTACTCTGATCAAAGGACTTTATATCCTCTGCAGGCACCCATGAAACAAAAGGCAGTTGATTTACTACTTTGCAAGTAGAGTAAAATTGGAGACCCCCTTACATAGTTTTTCACAGTTTAGTTCTTTCTTCCCCAATTACAAGCGTTTTGCTAATTTTTCATGCTCTGTTGCATTGGCTAGAAGTTCTAGTGTAGCCAGCATTGACTGCTTTGTGGGTTCCTTACTCTCTTCCACTCTTCTTCACCCTTACTAACCCCCTATCAGCATATAGGAGAGAAAAAAGGATATGGGGGGGGCAGGGAGCGCGGGGAAGGCGATGTTATCATTAGACTATTTTCTGATGATTCTGGTCGTCCTTAATCCTTGGGACAAGTTTGGTCTTCGCTGTCAGGATATCTAATTTCTTCTTTTCATTGCTCTGCGCACGATGATGAAGACGATGACTTAGCAAACAGCAACCAGTCGTCAACCAGCCTACCAGCCACCTACAGCAGCAGCTCTGCCTCTTGGGGCTCTCGCATTTATATACCCTCCGGAAACGTTTCCAGAATCCCAAATGCCACACACCTCACAGAAACTATCTGCAGCCGGCAGAGCCATTGTCCCTACCAGAAGTGTGAGGCAAATCATGTCACCTGCTGCGAAGCAGCCTGTCATCCCCACACCTGGGATTAAAACAAAGACATATTCCCATTTCTATGTGTGGTTTTTGTTTTGTTTTGGGTTTTTTTTGGAGGTGTTTTTGTTTTTTATAGAACCAAAATTACACAATTCTCACTGCATTCTAGCATGGTGTTTAATAAAAGTATTGGGTATGGGAGAGTCTAGAGAGATAGCTCAGTTGCTAAAGTGCTAGCCGTGAAGACACGAGGGCCTGAATATTGTCCCTAGCTCTCATGTAAAAGGCTGGTGTGCTTTGGTGTGGTGGCATGCTCCTGTAGGACATGGGAGGTGAGGACAAAATGGATCCTTGCTGGTGAGCTGATGTAGTCTAATCGTGGAACTTCAAGTTCAGTGAGAGAGAGAGATCCCCTGTCAAAAGCTAAGGCAGATGCTGACTGAGCGAGATGACTGATGGTGACCTCTGGTCTCCACACACATGTGAATACATGTTCACACATAGGTACATGACATAATGTGTGTGCATGCATGCAAGCACACATGAACATATATTTATTCTCTCTGTCTCTCTCTGTCTCTCTGTCTCTCTGTCTGTCTGTCTCTCTGTCTGTCTGTCTGTCTCTCTCTCTCTCTCTCTCTCTCTCTCTCTCTCTCTCTGTTTTTTCCAAACAGGGTTTCTTTAAGTTTGCCCAGCTGTTCTGGGACTTACTTTGTAGACCAGCTGACCTTGCACACTAGATCTGCCTACCTCTGCATCCCAAGTGCCGGGATTAAAAGTGTGTGCCACCATGCCGAGCCAATTTCTCATTTATAAATATTATATTAGCTATGAGCTTCTCATAGTTACCTTTTTTACCAAATGGTGGATGATCCCATTTATTCCTACTTTTCTCTTTATTTATATTGAACTTTGTGTGTGTGTGTGTGTGTGTACAACTTTTGAGGGTTGTTTCTCTCCTCTGTCATGTGGGCTGTAGGGCTATTACAACAAAGTATTATCATCTGTGTAGTTGAAACAACAAAAATTATTCTCTAGGAGTCTTGGAGACTAAAAACTCATGACCAGGGTGTCAGGCAGTCAGCTACTCTGAGGCCCCCTGCTTGCCTGGCCGATGAGCATCCTCTGTGTGCACATGTCTGGTCTCTCTGTGTCCAAACCTCTTTTGTAATGAAGACAGCAGTTTGATTGGATTAAAGTCATTCAGATGTCCCCTTATAACTTCATCACATATTCAATGCACCTGTACGTCAAATAAAGTCGTATTCTGAGGTATAGATTAGGGTTTCAGTGCAGACTTTTGGAGAGGCCATCAAAGCATCTTTCATTCATTTTGGAACATTGGTAACTGTTGTCCTTACAATGTCTTCACAGTGTCCCCCACAGGCTCACCGAACATGTGCTCACCAGCTGGTAGAGCTGTTTTGTGGGCTGTGGGGCCCTTTAGAGGCTAAGGCCAGAAAGAAACTTCAGGGACCAGTCTTGGAGTTTTTATTTTTATTTTTTATTTTTTGGTTTTTTGAGACAGGATCTCTCTGTGTAGCCTTGGCTGTCCTAGACTCACTTTGTAGACCAGGCTGACCTTGAACTCATAGCGATCTGCCTGCCTCTGCCTCTCAAGTGCTGGCTTGGAGTTTTTAATGTCTGACATTTCTTTCTTTCTTTTTTAAAGATTTATTTATTATATATACAGTATGATCAGATCACATTATAGATGGTTATGAGCCACCATGTGGTTGCTGGGGATTGAACTCAGGCCCTCTGGAAGAACAGACAGTGCTCTTAACCTCTGAGCATCTCTCCAGCCCAACTTATGATATTTCTAACTGTTGTTTTCTCAAAAAACAAAAACAAAAACAAAAAACCCCACACTTCCTTGTTAGGTTTCCTTTTTCTGTTCTGACATTGCCCAGTGTTGCTGACTTTTCTTTCCACATCCTAGGTTGAAGTCGATTGCTCATTTGCAATCCTTCAGTTAGTTGATTATTTTTACTAGTTAACTTTTTATCTTCCCCTTGCTTTTGTTTATTTCAGTACCTTTGAATTCATTAGCTGAGGGATCTATGCTCTTTTGAAGGAGTCATGCTGCCTTGCTTCTTCACATAGCTTGCACGTTTATGTTGCAGTATGTGCATCTGTTGGTTTGGATATCTCTTATAATTTAATGTGGGCAAATTTTTAATTAAAAAATGTGTGTATTAATTTTGTGTATATGTATGCTTTGCCTGCATGTATGTGTGTGGACCAATGTATGCCTGGTGTCCACGGATGTCAAAAGATGGGGTTGGAGCCACTGGAACTGGAGTTACATGGTTTTTGAGTCACCATGTGGGTTGTGGGAACTGAATCCGAGTCTTCTGCAGGAGACTCTTTTTTTTTTTTTATTTTTTTTTATTAATTTATTCTCCCATTTTCCCCTTATTCCCCTCCCCCTGTGACTGTGACTGAGGGGGATTTCCTCCCCCTGTATATGCTCATAGGGTATCAAGTCTCTTCTTGGTGACCCTGCAGGAGACTCTTAACCACTGGGCCATCTCTGCACTCCACACCCACTGAGTGGCTTTAATGTCAACGTTCTACTACTTTCATGCAAATCATCAGGGAGTTTCTTACTTCTCTAGCCTCCAGAACTATATAGAAGTACTTACTATACAATAAGTGTTGTCTGTTCCTCAAAAGTTTGGTAAGCTGCTTTGCATCTCTACCACCTTACTCTGGGCACTCTCTTTGTTCTTCCATGGGGACTAAGTTGTCCAGGCTTCTCTGAAACTTCTCATGCCCCTGCCTCAGCTTCCTGCATAGCTAAGTTTATCGGTCTACATCACTGGGCTAAGCTAATGATTTAAATTTGTGACTTTTGCCTCCCTTTTGAGCTTAGTCGTTCCTGAATGAACTTCAAGAATTTGTATTTGACTTAAGGTATTTAATATGAAAATAATAGCCTGCCCCATCACATATCAGTCCCAATGGTTGGTGTACTTACTGTGGGAGGCACCAAAGAGTACAAAGAGCTACAGGCAGCTGATAGATAGGTACATCTGATCTTACGCTTACTCCCAAACTTGGAAAGTGATGTTTACAAGAGATAAAGTAGCTGTGCCAGGCACGATGGCACACACCTGTATTCCCAGCACTGGGGAGGCAGAGGCAGGTGGATCTCTGTGAGTTCCAGGCCAGCCTGGTCCACAGAGTGAGTCCAGGACAACCAAGGCTACACAGAGAAACCTTGTCTCAAAAATCTAAAGACAAAACAAAAACCAAAAAAGTGGTTGTTGTTTGGAATATAAAATCAGGTTAATAAATTTGATACTTGAAAAATGTACACCAACTTCTACATATATCTAAATAGCTTAATATATATATACATGTAAATATATGTAAATATATATATAAACTATAACATTGAGCAATCAAAAGCTTTTATATCACTACCTAAATCATAAGAAGAATATTCATTACTGGTAGACTAAAGCTGGGAGTAAAATCTGGGAGCAGGAGAGGTGACTCTTCCCAGGCAGTTTTCTAGCTGGTTCTCTAGTGCCAGTCATCCTTGAAAGCATACATACCAATAGCATCATATAGACCAAAACAGGCTATATTCAGGAGTATATATGTATATATATATATATGTATATATATGCAGACAATAACAGCTAATCAAAGGGACTATGAATTTGAAGGAGAGCAGGAGGGGCATATATGGGGGGTTTAGAAGGATAAATTAATTTACAATACAATCTCAAAGGAAAACTAAGATTGTTGCTTCATTGGAAAGAGGTGGTGGTATTTGGTGTTAATAATAAAAATGTTGCTTTTCAAGGGTGCAGTGATCTTACTGAAAACATTTCTGAGCTACCAGAAAAAAAATTCAGTCTACCAGTACTGAATATTCATCTAAAGACTTGGGTAGTGATACAAAGGCTTTTGGTTATTGAATGCTATATTATAGAACATCTTATTTAAATATATATGGAAGTTAGTATACATTTTCCAAGTGTCAAATTCATTAACATCATCTCATAGTCCACACAACGACTACTTTATCTTTTTAAGCATCACTTTCCAGGTTTGGCTGTGCTCTTAACATGTAAGGTATCCATTCATCTTTAAACATACTAAGACCATCTGTGGTTTGGATGAGAAGGGCTCCCATAGGCTCATATACTTGAATGTCTAGTCTCTATTTGTTAGAACTGTTTGGGAAGGACTAGGAGTGTGGCCTTGGTGGAGGAAGTGTGTCACCATAGGTATGCTTTGAGGTTTCAAAGGGCATAGGAGACCTAGTCTCTCTCCCTCCGCCGACTGCCTGTGGACCAGAGGTAAAGCTCTCAGCTACTGCTCCAGAGCAATGGCTGTCTGCTTTCTGCCCTGATGATCATGAACTGGCCTTCTGAAATTATAAGCAAGCCCCAAAATTAAATGCTTCCTTTTATTGTTTTGATCGTAGTGTCTTCACAGCAATAGAGAAGAAACTAAGACACACCATCCTTTTCCAACCTAAAAAAACATTCTGCAGAGTTGCCTGGTAGGCTCAACTGTATAATAAATAATTCAAATTCTTTCTCTGATGGTTGACCCAGGTTGTTGTCAACTTGATTGAATTAAGGGTTGGCCAGGGCTGGTGAAGTGTGTGTGTGTGTGTGTGTGTGTGTGTGTGTGTGTGTGTGTGTGTGTGTGTGTGTTTCATAGAAGTAGATGATTGACAGCTGGTATAGTGGTATGGTGGGGGAGACTTCTTTGAATGTGGGTGGCACCCTAGAAAGGCTGGTAGCTCAGATGAGAGGAAGACAGGGCACATATGTGTGAAACCCCTTTGCCTTCTGAGTGAATGGCTATCCTTGCTTCTGCCATGGTTATCTTAGCATCGGATTCAAGGCTCTTTCACCTTTCAGTGTAAGCTGAAAAGCTGTGACTCTCTGGGAGCTTCCAGGCCATCAGCCTTCTACTGTGACTTGCTAAGGCATCCTATTTGTTGGTTTTCGTAGCCACCTGTCTCTCTGAAATGCAGGTAGTAATGTCAGAATGACCAAAGACAATCTAGCAAATCTGTTTTCATGATGTGCACATACATCCTATGGGTTCTAGTTCGGTACAGAACCTCTCCTGGTGTGCCATCCTCCTCCTTCTTGCCATCTTCTCCTTCCCTGACATCCTCCTCCTCCCTGACATCCTCCTCCTCCCTGACATCCTCCTCCTCCCCGACATCCTCAGTGGGTCAGCTCTGACACAACACAACAGTCAGAGAATGATAGATTGTCCCCGTCTGTCTTCTTAGGACAGTGTAACAGCCTCATCATAGCTGATTGACTAGTAAGAGCTCATGTTCCCATTCCCAAGTCAGCCATTGGTCAGAGAGGCTTGGAGCTTGGTCACCTTCTGTATAAACTCGGACAGTAAGTGTACTGCTTTGTGAGCCATATGGCAAGTGATGTGACTTACTACTCACTGCAGCCTTTGAAAGCACAAGGCCTGGCAGGGACCAAACACGAATGAGAGGACCAGAAGATTATGTTTTCAGAGCCGTCTAGTAGATAGGATTTGATGCAGTGGCCATGGTTGCCCAGCATCTAGCTTAGAATATATCTGAATGCAGAGGCGGAGTCAACTGTGAATCAAACACGTGAACATATACATGAGTTTAGCTGTCTTGAAACAAGCCCACACCTATTAAATGTAAGAATGCAACACTAGGAAGACACAGAGACACACAGAGAGACAGAGACAGAGACAGAGGGAGACAGAGAGACAAAGATAGAGGCACAGAGAGAGGCAGACACACACACACAGGCCGAGAGAGGAGTGAAGTCCCCCTTTTTTCCATCCTTTCTCCTTTTCTGGGCCCTGGACTACTGCATGGTGCCACTCACATTCAAGGGGTGGGGGAGGGGTTCCCCACTCATTCTGTGACCCACAGCCCATCATTTCCTTTCCATTGTGAGGCCGGGGCTATCCATAACATCTCTGATGTGTCTGGGGTCAAATTCTTTTAGTCTGGGTCCTAATTACCTCTTACCTTTAAGATATGAGGGTGCCATGGACAGTACAGGCTCAAAACTTCATTTAGGGCTTTCTTCTTCCCAGCCATGGAGTAACCGTCTTGGGTGAGAAACAAGGAAACCAACCCGAGCTTTCATTCATGAGCCTTCACACCCGCTTTACCTCCTCCATTCACTGGTATCAAATTTGCACAGAGATTCTTCCTGCCACAATGTTGCTTTTGTTGCCAGCAGGCAAGCACGGTCCCAGCCCACACCAAGCCCCTGCATGCCACTGGCCTTACTCACAGCTCCTGTGGGTCTCCACCCCCCACCCCCACCCCCACCCACACTTCAGGACAGAAAAGATTCGAAACATACTCTCTGAGGCAACATGGCCCCAGGAAAAAAAAATTGCACTAACAGAATCAGGCATGTAGTACAGTTCATTCGGACCTCTCACCCACATCACGATGCATATTTAAAAACTGCCAAGTATTTTTTTTTTTTTAAAGAATGGAAAGTGCACAACTTCATTCTTGTGGCTTTTGTACCCCAATTTCAGACAGGCTTGGACAGATTCGCCCATCTATTGCTAAGTGATGATCTGAACCCATTTTCAGACACAGGATGGGGGGAGGCTAAGAAAGATGCACCTCACCCCACCCCCACCCCGCCACCGTGGGACCACCCAAACTGCTGCCAGGAAATTGTTACCACTCACATTTCCATCCTTTCCCACGTTTGTGTCATTTCAAAAGAGGTTGGGTGCAGACTGTAGGAGGCTCCTGGATGTCCTTAAGCAAGTGCAGGGGGAAGGACTCAGGAGCTGAAACTCAGCTCTGTACGCCTGCCCCACCCCTGCCAATTTAGTGCTGCTGTGCCAGGTAAGAGCTGCTGCACTGCGCTATCATGGTGAGTATGAGGCTCACCAATGGATGAACTATGAGGCTCGGGCAATTGTCCAAGTTTATTAGAACTGACCAAAACTGAGCAGACATTTTATGCTCTGAGTGTTCAGTGCAAAGTCTGGGGCTGGAAATCTGAACAGCTCTCTCATTAGTGTTTTCGAAGGAGACACGGACCTCATGGTAGGATAAGAAGTCTGCAAGGTCCCTTCAAAAACAGCAAATCGCAATATGAGACATGACAGTACCTGTACACAAACACACATTAGGTCTTTTGGGCAAACACAGATATAATGTCCTGTTGTCCAGTGTCCTGGGACATATAGCAAAAGGAGGCCAGATGCTGGCAGAGGAAGATGTGAAAAGTACCAAGAGAATGCCACAAGCAGGCACATGCATGAACACAGTGTGCAGTGAGTTATAGGATCGAGAAAGTTCTGGAAGGTGCTCCTGCAGTCAAGACCCACCCACAGGCAAGCATGTGATGGGGGGAGGGGCTGTGCCTTCATTGCGAAAGAGATGGATTTGCTTTGAGCTTCATCAGAGCATAGAAAATAATTGGTGTGTTATGACCAGGGCACATGACTTGATCAGTTTGGAATTTTCAAAGGATCAGATCCTGGAGAAAGTGTAAATGAAAACGGTGTAGAAGATTCATGTTCAGTTTTATAAAGTGAAGGGAACTGGGGGCTGGAGAGATAACTCAGAGGTTAAGAGCTCTGGCAGCTCTTCCAGGGGTCCTGAGTTCAATTCCCAGCAACCACGTCTATAGTGAGATCTGGCGCCCTCTTCTGGTGTGCAGGTGTACATGTAGTCAGAACATTGTATACATAGTAAATAAATAAATCTTTAAAAGAAGAAAGAAAGAAAAAGAAAGTGAAGGGGGGACTCATCCAATTAAAGAGCTATTGCAGGGGTTCACATCCAGGTGACTAAGGCTGGAGCCAAAGTAGTGGCAGGTAGGGCTGAGGGCATGGTATACACAGGGCATCAATGTATAAGTAAGATTTGATGATGAGTTACATAATAATAATGAGGCAGTGGCAAGAGTCAAACACGAGGAGCTGTGTGTCCTCCATGTGCCATCTATGTGTCATCTACGTGCCATCCATGTGCTGGTATTCTCAAGCTCTGAGGTCCCTTTGCACTGGACCTTACACATCCCCTGCGGCTCCCCACCAGCTTTCTCAAAGCCATTTTCCGTCATTCACTCTCCCATTTCTTATGCCCTGAGCCACACTGGCCTCCTCAGTACACTAGGCATCCTCCTGTCTCAAAGGCGTTGTACTTGTCTGTCCCATCCGCTCTTTCACATGTCTTATGCCAACTCTGATTTCTTTCAGGTCTCTGCTCCAATATTAACTTATTAGAAATGATTTCCCTTCTTCCGTATGTAACAGAATCCTTACCCGCTGCCGTTCTTGTTTAAACTATCCTTGATTGATTGGCTTTACTTATTTATCACTGAGGTGTGCGTGAGAGAGAGCATATGTGTACACGCCTGTGCATGTGTGTATGTGCACGCATGTGCACGCACAAGCACTTACTCAATGCATACACAGTGGCACACACAGAGACCATTAGGACAACTTTCAGGAGTCCATCCTTGCCTTTCACCCAGTTGAGACAGCATCTCTCTTGTTGAGTCCACTGTGTTGCCTGTTACAACCTAGCTGTCCCGGCTGCTTCTGGGGCTGGTCTCCTGTCTCCACTTCCCAGCAGGGGTGGGGTTATAGATGTGTGCCACCACGTGCAGAGTTTTTTTTTCTTTATGATGTGGATTCCAGGCTTAGAACTCGCACCATTAAGCTTGTGTATTTTCACTCACTGAGCTACCTAGCTTCCTTTACCCATAGATTTTTCTTTCTACTGATTTCTTAGCTTCTAAAGGCCCCACTGTGCCTGATAGTCCTGAAATGTTTGTGATTAAGCAAACAAAAGGTTGCCTTTCTCTCACATGCCCAGTGCAAGCTCTAGGGGACTCACAAGCTGATGATGTGTCACAGGGGAGAGGCATTTCTTTCTTTCCTGTGTAATAATTATTTTTTATTATTATTATTATTTTTATTATTATTATTATTATTATTATTATTATTATTATTATTATTATTATTGACTTTTTGAGACACGGTTTCTCTGCATAGCCCTGGCTATCCTGGAACTCCCTCTGTAGACCAGACTGGCCTCAAACTCACAGAGATCCACCTGCCTCTGCCTCTGGTAGGATTAACGGTCTGTGCCTCCCCAGCTAAGGGGGGAGGGAAGCATCTTTTAATGCAGGCTCTCACAGTCACTGCTGCATTGAGGGGAAGAATGGAAGCTTCTGCACTGGCCCTTAAAGCTTCTCCCTGCAAGTGACATACAAAAATCCGACACCTAAGTCATTGGTCATAATAAGTCCCATCTAATGTCACAAAGGAAAAGATGACGTCATCATCCACCCAGCAGGCAGACCCAGAAATATGTGGTAACAGCACTGTTGGTCATAGTATAATAGGTTATACAGCAATTTCATTATTCATCTCCTTCCTTTAGAATACACAATGGCTTTCTGTGTTTTCCATGGTGTTCCTATGCCTAGAGTGTGTTTGCTATGCAGTTAGTGGTATGCAGCAAGTACTTAATAAATATGTGTTGAATGATTGACCACACATCTGAGTGCTTTCTCTAGACCGTAACTCCTCGAGGGCATACACAGTGCTCATTTGTCTCGGTTTCACCTTTCACTTCTGGACAGTGTCTTGGACCTAAGCATTCACTAAACATCATCTCAATGGAAAAACAAGCCATGGCTGAGGACCATTCCTCCTTCCCCCATTCAGAGAATACTGGAAACAAATGGGATGACATGGTGAGGGGAGAGAGGGGAAGGGGGGGGGAAGGAGAGAGAGACAGACAGATAGAGAGAGATAGAGACACAGAGACACAGAGACACAGAGACGGGGTGGGTGGGGGTGCGGGAGAGGCAGGCTGGAGCCCTTTGACTGAGTGTAGTGTAGAAGTCAGACCACGAGGGGCAGCTCAGTGCAGATTTCTCAAAGGACACTCATTGCCTGCCCTAATTAATGCTAACTTACCATTCAAACCCTTCTGTGCTGTTTAACCCTTGTCTCTAACTTCTGTATGGGGAGTGGGGGTGGGGGCAGGGGCAGGAATTGAAACCCAGAAAAGTGCAAGGCTTTTGGAGAGCAGATAGAGTAAGTAGAAAACAACCTGCTTGCATTTGTGTTTTTGTTTTTTGTTTTTGTTTTTCTTTGCTTGTTTTGTTTTGTTTTGTTTTTCGAGACAGGGTCTCTCTATGATAGCCTTGGCTGCCCTGGACTTGCTTTGTAGACCAGGCTGGCCTCGAACTCATAGCAATCCACCTGCCTCTGCCTCCCAAGTGCTGGGATTAAAGGCGTGCACCACCACCGCTCAGCTCCCTGCCTGCATTTGTATTGTCCTCTTTTCCAGTCAAGTTTGACTTCCTTTTCTACTTTATTTTCTCCAAAGTGGAGGAGAGAGAGACAGTGATGAACACACTTGAGTTTATCAATGGGTTAAAAAAAAAAAACAACTTTACGTCAGTGGAAAACTGCCGTGGTGACGCCACAGAGCCAAACGCGAGTGGGGAAGCTGTGCGAAGCTGTGCGACCCAGCTTTCCACGACTGTGAGAAAACGAAAAGGAGGGAGATGGACTTTGCATCATGGTCCCCCAAATTTCTTGATGTGGCTGCTTAGCGCAGGCTGCAGCAGCGGTTCTCAACCTTCCTAACGTGGTGACCCTTTAATACAGTTCCTCATGTGGTGGTGACCCCTCCCACACACACACCATAAACTTGTTTTAGTTGCTGCTTTATAACTGTAATTTTACTGCTGTTATGAATCTTAGTGTAAATATCTGATGTGCAGATGGCTGTAGGCAACCTCTGTGTAAGGGACATTTGACCCAAAGGAGCCGTGACCCACAGGATGAGAACCAGTATTCTACAGGCTTCTGGCAGGGGAGAAGCACAGGGTGGGAGTGTGTGTGACGCAAAATTGCTCAGTTCATAGTGGCCAGAAGGGAAGAGTCAGAAAAAAAGGAGTCAAGATTCCCAGCATATCTATTGAGGACACCATCCCTAATGTCTTCCGTTCTCTACAGAAGCCCGCCCACCCCAGACATTTCCACTACCTCCCAATAGGATCACGAGTGAGGAGTCAGACCTTCAGCACTTGCCCATCAAGGAGTGTTTAAGAGCCCAAACAGAACAAAAGCCAATGGGACTGTGCATCTGAGGTGCATGAACACAGGTTGGCAAGGAAAGTCAGATTTGCGGTGGAAGCTACCGGTCAGTGCCGTAACTTGCTGGTCCCTGGGTCCAGTGTCAGTCCTCTGAAACGGAATGAGTAGGCGAAGGCACATTCAGCCTTGTTCAGACATTGAGTGTTCAGATGAATGCATCTGTCCTCACTTCCCAATTTATGAATGAAAAACACTGCATATGTACCTACCAACAGAGAAACATGCCTGGACCAGTGGTTTGGAAAGCTCTTTGAGGCTTTCGGGTGTGTGTGTGTGTGTGTGTGTGTGTGTGTGTGTGTGTGTGTGTGCGTGTATGGAGGCTAGAGGCCAGCTTTGCCTGTCTTTCTCAGTCACTTTTCTACTGTATGTTTTGACACAGGGTCTGTTAACTGGATATAGAGCTAGCCAAGTTGGCTGCATTGGCTAGCCAGTGAGCTCCATGGATGCTCTGGTCTCCTGTGCGCCAGCACTGGGGTTACGTTCTCACTCCAGTATCCTCCTTCTCACGTTCTGTATCCAACCCCTTTCCTCATCCTACTGATGCTGTCTTCAAAAGATGCTGTCTTAGATGTGGTTGTGTGTGACGTTTTCCATGGTTGGCCCCGTCTCTTGCTGGCAGCCTGTGCCCATTAGCTCATCTGTTTGTCTTCTTTCTCTTCTCCTTGCTCCTCTGAACGTTTTGAAGAGCTGGTAGTCAACCTCTTAAGATGTAAGCAGCACTGTGCCAGTCCTGTACCTAAGTACCCTCATAGACATACTACTTTAAGACGCAATCTGTCCTCCTTGCTGCGGTCTACGGCCTGTCCTTCACTTGCCCTCTCTCTTCCTTTCTCATCACTCCCTACCTATTGGCAGCTCTTGGCTCACTGTAGTTCACACACATGGCCCCTTACTGTCTCTTCAACACTCCCAGCACACACCACTTTCACACTCAGCTCTTGCTCGTTTCTGTTTTCTGAGAGAACAATCCCACTGTGCTAATTTGCTTCCTACTCTCACTCTCTGTTGACCTTTTCTTTAAAAAACGCCTTCCTCACCTCTTTCTGTATTTTACAATATATGTATTTAAGGTATTTACCAGAGGGCAGTCACGTCCATCTCTGAAGGTCCAGGTCCTGTCATCCCCGTCCATCAGGATCAGTGAGAGAACGAAAGAAGCAAATGAGTGTTCATTTCTAAGCTGCCACCACCACAGTCAAAATATCGAAGTTCTGGTTTTGTTGAAGAGGCCAAATGGGAGTGATTAGCAGCTCAACAGCCTATGCGAGAGAATGCTTGGGAAATAATGACCACAAAGAGAAAACAGAGTCTGAGGAAGAAGGAAAGACCCCTGAAGACGTAATTGGAGCACTGGGGCTTTCAGTTGAGTGGTCTGATTCTCTTTCCACTGATCCGTGTGCTTCCTGGTCCCACGTGTCTGATGCTTCTGATTGTTCTGCACTGTGTAGGTCGAGGCATCCTTTTACAAAGCCGCACACATCACATTTCATTGAAGGATGCAACACAAATGTGTCGCTCCACGAAGGTGGTAGTAATATATTAATATTATGTCAGCAATATGGCACAACTCTACAATAATGTAATAATGGAATAATAAGAAATCTAAACCTGTATACCAAATACCACAGGGAACATAACCTAAGGCGTTGGTTGGTTCACAGGCTTCCTTGTTAAGTCACATGTGGCTGTCTCCCCAGGCTTCAGCCTTGTAGCTCTCTAAACAAGTGCTTTCCCCTCCAATTAGAGCCATGGGAAAATCTTTATTCTCCAAAACAAAACAAAACAACACACACACACACATTTCTACTCAAGCACACATATAATACTGATTAACACTGACCATGTACCATGCCATAAAGGAAAGCTCAAAATCTCCCCACACTCTGATCACATATAGATTACACTTTAAAAGCCACTTCCCCCTCCACTTCTACACCAACAATAACAATCCAGAGCGAGGAACACTTTGATTCCCATCTGAGTTAACTGTGCCTACAAACAATTCATGAGTGGAAGAGGAAATGACATTGGAAATCACAGCGTACTTAAAAATCTAAACAACCACAAATGCATATTAGAAATTAGGGGGCATATCTAAAGTGGTTCAAAGATACGTTTAAGGCTTCAACTAGTCCTCTGAAAGGATACTGTAAATAAACACCATTTACCTCAAGAGAGTGCGTAAGTCACTGGAGGGAATCTGGAGCCCAGAGTGAGATATCATCTATAGTTTATGCGCAGTATTGGTAAATAAGCAACCCTTACTTTGCCCTGGCTTTCTTATATTTCTATCAATCAGGTTTAAAAAAATGCTGATTTCATTCACTCTACTCTTTTTCTTCTCCTTTATATCTGTGTTGATCAAAACCTTGGGTGACTTTGTAGGTCCTTAGCTTTCTCATATGTCTTATGTGTCTATAATAAGCATAGCTGTGGCCAATATAACTCTGTCTATAGATATAATACCCCAAGTTGGACATGATGGCTCCAAATTGAAAACATTTCTGAGAGAAGCAAAACTAGCATGAAGAATAAGGCCAGAGGTCTGGCAGTCAGGTGAATTCTGCCTCTGCTTTACTTGTTGCTGTGAGTGGGGTGGGGGGGGGGGGAGCTGAAATGTCCACTTCTACCTCTCAGTGAGAGTTTCTGCAGTAGTAAGGCCAGCTAGACTATGTGACAATTTTGAGTCATCAAATACACAAGGTCTGTGTTGCTACAAAGTCAGGGACTGCTTAAGTATTAGAAAGCTATTAAAATTGAAAAGGGATCGGACTCCCTGGCAGAAGGAAACAGCTTTGGCAGGTACTTCAATGGAGCTTTTCCATTTGTTTTTTGTAGTCATAACACACCGTGAGGTAGACTGGGTCATTTATTCTCAATTTCAAGTAGGGCAGTGAAGTCCCAAAGGACTTAGAGATTTGTGTCAAATCACAAAGCCAGTGGCTGTCACTGTCTGGCATTGGGATCTGGCTTTCCTGACTCCTGGTTCACTGATCTCCTTGGGAAATGCTTCAGAGAGACCCGGTAAAAAGACCTCAACAGTGTCTCTCCCTCTCTCTCTCTCTCTCTCCTCTCCCTCCTACTTCCTATCCCTTCCACGTAGGGATTCCTTCTCTTGGTGATGTACTACAAATCTATTCACTTTGTTGCATCCCCGTTTTATCCCTGGCTAGTATCCCTTTGTATGGATGCACTCCCCACTCATCTATCCTGTGGCCAAGTAGAGACATCTGCGGTGTTTCAGGATGGAGCGACTGCGAAGCCACTGAAGCCTCTGCACGTTTCTGTTGTGAGGTTAGTGTTTTAGCTCCCTTTTGCCATTTTCACTTCTCAGTAGCGAAAATATCTAGGCACATGATTATTTGTTGTTTAGTTTATGACAGCAAGGAAACTGAACCCACCTAGAGGCCCAGCAGCAGGTGAGTGTATACCAAACACATGCTGCACATACACGATGGAATATAATTCAGCTATAAAGAGAAATGGAATCATGGGATTTGCAGAAACATAGCACAAAGCTTAATATTAAGTGAGTGACCTGAACTCAGAAAAATAAGACAAAAACAAAACAAAACAGATGTTCTACCTCATGTGCAGTTCTTAGTCTATAATGTACATCTGTATCTACGTAAACATGTGTACATGTGGGTAGAATCTAAAATTTAGAAAGAAGACTAAGAGAGAGTAATATTAGATGAAGATAAGATACATTAAGGAGAGAAAGAGAGATTTTGTAATATAGCATATATTTTGGACAAATATATGAGTCGTATACACTCATTTTTGTGTATATGATAGAAATTTTAAGAATCAATTAACACACCTTAGTTGTACAAGGATAGTTACTAATAGATAGCAGATCAACCAATGCATTAATTTCCTAGTCTCCGTTACAATCAAGATTAGACCATAAGATGTATAGATTCATGGCAAAAGTGTTAGAACTGAAGCACATACATTTTCTGGGATATGTATCAGATCTAATGGTTTCCTTGCTAGCCTAGGCATGGAGAGGAAGGCAAAAGAAATCAGGTTTGCCCAGAAGAATCCCAGGAGCTAGAATTCCAGGCCCAGTTGTATGAGACTTAGACTCAGGTTTAAAATCAGGGAGATCAGATGGCTCAATGAACTGACAACTCTTTATTCAGGCTTATGGCGTCAACATCTGGGCAAGTGTCCCAAGCCAGGGTTTCATGTGGCTTTTAAAGAGTCTTGAAGCCTCTGAGGAAAAAGACGTCCACACGCCTGTTCCATGAGAGTTATAAAGCAGAGACAAATCAAGAGAACCTCCCAGAGAATGGCATGATAAGATAAGGTAGGGCAACACAGAGAAGCCAAGCAGTGGTGGCACATGCCTTCAAGCCCAGCACCTGGAAGAGAGGAGCAGGTAGATCTAGTGAGTGAGTTCAAGGCCAGCCTGATCTAGTGAGTGAGTTCCAGGGCAGCCAGGGCTACACAGAGAAATCCTGACTCAAAAATCAACCCACCAACCAAACCAACAACACACAGAAGAAAATCCAAGCTCAAGAGGATTAAACCACCAGGATCACTGTCTGACCCACAGGGAATTCAGAAAGACAGATCTGAGACAGCCAAGGTAAAGAAACAACAAAAGAGAAATTTCAAGTTTAGAGGCTGCTCAAGTGCCATCTTTCTTCCCAAGTCATCTGAAGTATAGCTCTTCTTTGGGAGGTTTTTTTTTTTTGTTGTTGTTTTGTTTTGTTTTTTGTTTTCAGTGTCTATCATGTCCTCTCTGTCTCTTTCTGTGTGTCTCTTTGTGTGTGTGTGTCTGTCTGTGTGTCTGTCTGTCTGTCTGTGTCTCTGTGTGTGTGCATCTGTGTGTCTGTCTGTCCGTGTCTCTCTGTCTGTATGTGTCTACGGGTGTGTCTGTGTATGTGTTTGTGCATGTGTGTCTGTGTGTGTGTGTCTGTGTGTGTGTCTATGTGTATATGTCTGTGTGTGTGTCTCCCTGTGTGTGTGTCTGTCTGTGTCTCCCTGTGTGTGTGTGTGTGTGTCCCACACCACTCAGTTTCTCACTGAGTGTGTCAGATTTGACTTGCTGTGTGCTGTAGGTCTTTGTGGTTCACTCTCCCTACTGGAAGGTGAGCTTCTTGCAGGTATGGTCCAGTACCAGTCTCTTCCCCAGTGTTGCCCTAGAGCATCAGTTCTCAGGCCACACTTGGATTTCTTTTGCCCCATCTCTGTCTCGCTCCTCTATTTCTTTTTTGGCATCTTTTTAGGGTCTGTATTGCCTGCTTTCCCATCCAAATGACAACTCTTGACTGCTGAGGACTGACAAGCCGTCCTTATACTGCTATATATAGACATCTAATATAGAACCAATCTCTAATTCAGTGGTTCTCAACCTATGGGTTGCAAACTCTTTGTGTGTGTGTGTGTGTGTGTGTGTGTGTGTGTGTGTGTGTGTGTATGTGTGTGTGTTGGGGGGTGGCACAGCAAGTCAAATGATGCTTTCACAAGGGTGAACTAAGACCATCAGAAAACACAGATATTTATGTGATGATTTATAACAGTAGCAAAATTACACCTATGATGTAGCAACAAAAGTAATTTTATGGTTGTGGGGGTCATCACAACACAAGGGACTATGTTAAAGGGTCGCAGCATCAGGAAAGCTGAGAACATGGTCCCAAAGCATTGCTCGTGCTTAGCACAGTGCGTGTTCAAAAGTCTTAGTGGAGTGAATGACCCAAGGGAACTGAGTAGATGTCAGCAATGAATGATGTCATTCAGGTGTACTACGCGATAACAGGTTAGGTCTATAATTTAGAACTATGGTGGCAGCCACTGCAAGGGACAGTGGGTAAGTTAATGCTCTTAGATGCATCTGAAGACCAGCATGGGAGTTTAGGGGTGGGAGGGGGCAAGCCACTGTTGTTTTTCATTATAAGATTTTTGCAAATGATTTGCTTTTTCACCAGATGTGTATATTGTTGATTTAAAGACTGTGCATGACTCTGAAAACATTTTGTACGTATTTACTGTAAATATGTCATATCAACAACAATAACAGCTAACATTTATTGAGCACTTATTACATGCTAGGCACTGTGCTAAGCTATGTATAGATTATTAAAGAACATATTACATATTTGCTGTCAGTTTGCATAGATTGGAAACATCTGTATTTAACCTATGCAGAAGAAAAACTTCAGTCTCCAGATACAAATATTCAATAACATAAACCCAACTGAATACATTCTGCTCACGAGTTCTCATAACAGATATGAATGTTGTGCTTGCCCGCATCCTCACAATGGAAGGAGAAAGAGTAGGATTCTGTAGGATTGCAGACTGGTCCTGTCATCAAGACATGCTGCCCTAGCAAGTACAGAGAACGAAAGGAAAATCGTGCACGACTCCGTTTGCAAACATCTGTCAGTATCATCTGTTTGCCTCTCTTTCATCTTTCTCCCTGTCAGCTCATCTGGAGTGTAATGACCTCCAATTCAGGAAATTAATGAGCTTGTCATGGGTGACATAGCTTCTGACACCATCTTGGAACGTTAGCTGGCTCCGATCTACTCCACCAGACCTGTGTCGGGATATGCTACCACAACATGGCCAGCTAACGGTTGTGGCTGTTCAGGAGCACCAGAGCCCATAGCCATGGTGGCTCGGTCCTCAGTCAGTCTTACAGTGTGATTTACATAACATGGCTTGTTTAAAAAGAATTTTCTTGGCACAAGTCTTTTGTTTGAAAGCATCTGCTGTTTACAGTACAGATCTGTTGGGGGGATGCCTTCCCTTCCTGTTTTCTCTGTGCTTGTCTAACCTCTAGTCTATCTTTCATGCTTCAGTGAGATGTGCCCTCCCTTCTAGAAAACCACAATGTCTATATGGATATTCTGCATTCTGCAACTGTCCTCAGCTCCTGGCACACCATGCTGGTATGTCATCTCACACAGGTGCAGCCACTGCCACTTGTTTACTGTTTCATTTTCCGTGGACACAAAGGCTAGACTGGACTATATTTTTCAAATGGTCTAGAAGTCTTTCATTTTCTACATCTGCTGGCTATGAGTTTACAGGGAATGGCTCTAGCATCTCCAGCTCCTTCCCACACAATGCCTGCTCCTCTGGGTGAAGCAGGCTGGGGTTTCCACTGAACCCAGGTATCCTTTGCTTTGCCATCCTTTCCTGATTTTTCTTCACCCATTCAGGATGTATTCTTGGCTCTGCGTGCTTCATATACTCACTCTGCGTGTTCCTCCTCCTGGCAATACTCTTAGCTTGCCTGTTTTCACCAGTGTCGACAGCATGCTGAGTGACAGCGTAGACTCACCTAGTTTTGGTTAGGGGGGGCATTTTCTTCTTGAACAGTATTCATTTCCTTGTTCTCTGGGCTACCATCCTTCTTGGACATTTGTCTTAGAGTTTCTACAGCTGAGATTAAAACACCTTGACCAAAAGCAACCTTGTAAGGAAAGGGCTTATTACATCTATACTAATACAACACAGACCATCATCAAAGGACATCAGGGAAGGAACTCAAACAGGGCAGGAACCTGGAGGCAGGAACTGATGCAGAGGCCATGGAGGGGTGCTGCTTACTGGCTTGCTCGCTAAGGCTTGCTCAGTTTGCTTTCTTATAACGTAAAGGACCAGCAATCCAAGTACGGCACCACCCACAGTGATCTTGCTTCTTCCCATATCAATCATTAATCAAGAAAATGCATCATAGATTTGCCTACAGCCCAGTCTGGTGGGAGCATTTGCTCAACTGAGGTTCCCTCTTCCGAAGTGACTCCAGTCTGTGTTGGACTGACACAAAACTAGCTAGCACAGAGAAATTCTCCTCTGTGTGGTCAGAGGAACAACTTCCTGGCCTGGACAACATACAGTGAGTGGTGCCTCTCCCTTTCCTGTTTCCGTTTTTTATTTTGTGGAATTACTGTTAGATGGCCGTTCTGTTAGACCCAGTTTTCTTACTGCTAAAATGTGGTTCTGTGCCTCGTATGTAGCAGATGCTCATCAAATCTTTGCTGAATGAGCAAACAAACGGATGAAAGTCATTGTCACAATAGTACAGTTCCACTTCAGTTCTCACTTACTGATTATCTGTGAAAAGGGATCCCAAACAACCAGGCATTTGTGCTTTACAATTGCTAGGTCATCAACTGCTGAGGATGTAAATAAATGCAGCACCTACAAAAAAGAATGACATTCCTCAACACATTTGCAATAGGCTACCTTAGGAGCCAGTTGGCCCACTGTGGGTACTTTTTAAAACTTATTAAAAACTGAGATCCAGTTTCCAAGAGACACTAGCCATGGCATTCTTGTTATTGCAGCATTATTCCTAATAGCCAAGGTATAGAATGAAGCTAGGTGTCCACTGCAGAAACAAAATACATCAAATATATACAACGGAATATTATTCAGCCACATGGAAAGTGGGAAATTCAGTCATTTGCAGTTACCTGGAAGGAAGGTGCTGAAGGGTTCTGATTGAAGTAAGCCTAGATACAGAAAGACAAATGTCACGTGCTCTTGCCTACGGAATGATACGAAAAGTTATTCTCAAAGGGAGAAAAGAGTAAAACAGATTGGAGTCTGGAAAAGGCATATGTGGAGCTCTAAAAGGATGGACAGGGGACAATTAAGGACCGCTGTAATTGTGTAGGATGTACATATCAAGTGTAGGGTAACTATCATTGTCAAAAATTACTCAGAATATTTCCAAATAGTAGAGAGGATTTTCAATGTTCTCAACACACACACACACACACACACACACACACACACACACACACACACACACAAATCTGATATATGTGTGACAAGATAACTCTCTCAATTACTTGGCCTGATCATTTATTATGTATGCACACTAAAATGTCACACTGCCATCTTTAAACATGTACCTGTATCATGTGTCTAACAAGAACACATCAAGACAAGTGAAAAGATTGATCATTTGCCACCCCCCCCAAAAAAAGGGCTAACGAGCTAAAAATATTGACCTAACTCCAGACGTTAGAGGGAAAGTAAAGCAAGGGGGCTGGGCATGTGTCTCTCTTCCCACGGGACCTGAGCATCTTCCTCAATGACTTCCTACGCAAAACAAGAATGTGCCATGTAGTGTTATCGCCCCATGAAAGGAGAAAGCAAAATGCTTTCAGCGCAACTTGTGCCAAATGCCTCTGTCGTCCCTTGACAGATGAGTGAGGGAAGTCGTCACACATTTTCCTGTTTCTTTGGAGCCTGGAATAACAGTCAAAAACGAAGAGTCAAAAATAAAGTTCAAAAAGGAAGAGGAAATCAGAACAGTTGGGCCATCTGGGCCATAAAAAAAGAAAGACCAAATTTCACCTGCACCAGTAGCCATGGGAAGAAGAGTCTACTGTGAGCTGAGAAAGAATTAAGGGGAGGAGGAGCCAGGAGACAGAAGAAACGGAGGTGATGGGGGCCTGCTTTGTTGCAGTGGCAATTAAGTTGAAAATGAAGCAGGGACGTTTTCAAAGGTTTTGAGGGTCTTGAAGCTGCAAGTACTACATCAGTTGACTGTTCAGTACCGTCGATCCTGGGAATTTTGGCTAGGCAGCACATTTTCATTAGCTGGTTGAATTGCAGGTTTTATTTTTCGTGACAAATTGGCCAGAGAGTCAGCTAAACATAATGGCTCTATGGCTGAGTGCATCCCGTTGTCATAAATAATAGCCGTACATCAGCCTGCCTGGTGCCTGATTTAAGAGACAAGGCCACAGGGAACTGTGTTGAGTCTGTGGATTTGGGGACTAAGCTGGGGGTGAAGGTGTAAGACCCTGAACTCTGGAGAACACCGTGACTCCTGCAGCCAGCCTCCTTACTGCAATCAGATCACCTGGTTGAGGATGTCTTTCTTGTGCTTAGGGCTGCTTCCTCAATGGGCTATCCTTTTCCATTTGATAACACTAGGGGGTGGTCTCTCTCTCTCTCTCTCTCTCTCTCTCTCTCTCTCTCTCTCTCTCCCTCCCTTCCCCCCTTCCCTCCCTCCCTCCATCTCTCCCTCCCTTGCTCCCTTCTCTCTCTCTCTCCCCCTCCCTTCTCTCTCTCTCTCCCTCCTCTCTCTCTCTCTCTCTCTCTCTCTCTCTCTCTCTCTCTCTCTCTCTCCCTCTCCCTCTCCCTCTCCCTCTCCCTCTCCCTCTCCCTCTCTCTCTGTGCGCTCATGATGTGTTTGTAGATTAAGGAAGCTCTTCTTTAACTGGTTTCCCGAGAAGCCAACTTTGAAAACTTGAATTTCAGCCCAGAGGATAAGTTAAACTTGAGATGTGCACTCAAGGAAAGGCTGACTACTGAGTTTGCCCAGGAACTGTATAGAGGTATGTGGTAGTGTGAGTGAAGATAGGAAGGTAGCCCCCAATCCCATCCCAAGTTTGACCATTAAAAAAGAAAAAATAGAAGAGACACTTGCCTTCTCAGTCACATTTGTTTTCTCTTCCCTGCTTGCATAAGCATTCGATTATTCCTTATGAAGGGGTCCAGGGTCCTCAGCATCTGTTTGGTAACCCCAGACAGGCTAAGTTTGGTGAATGAGGACTGGACAGGACAGGCCAATTAGGTGGCCTAAAGAATGCCAACAAAGGGCAGAGCCTGGCTAAGTAAGATCAGCTGATTAAGCCGCATTAGGTAGGTGGGCTCCAGCTGGAAGCTGGAATCTCAAGGCTAACAGGAGTTAAATGACATTAGCCAGGAGGAGGGGACCATCAAGAACCTCTATCCTGAAATGGGATGATGATGATGATGATGATGATGATGATGATGATCAAGCAAAACCAAAGTCAGGAGGTTGAAGCTGTCAAAGCTGAGGACAGCTTGTATTGGATGGCAGAGAGTAAGCCTCCTCTGCATCCCGGATCCTAATAGTTATCATGGTAGGGGAGTTGGCTGGTGTTTTGCTGATTTTTCAGGGGTTGACTTTTTGTAGTATCCAATTCCAGTGAGATCATAAGTACAAACCGTATGGGGGGGGGAAGAGTGTGCACATCCTTGCGGTGCTCAAGCTACATGGTGTTTGAAAACCTTATAGTTTCTGATCATTATCTTTGGATGTCTCTATGTACCAAGGTCAATAATGACAGAAGGGGGGAAAGGTTAACCTACATAGGAACTAGGAACGTGAATGCTGGCTAATACTTAACACCAAATTCTTAGAAGCATTTTTCTTGCATTGGCTTATCTAATTTTCAAGACAAACATTTGGCATCCTATGCTGTAGGGAGGTGATTTGACCAATGCCTTTAGGCTTCTGTCGTCACCTTTTGTTTTGAGACAGGGTTTCCCTGTATAACCCTGGCTGTCCTGGACTCACTCACACTATAGACCTGGCCGGCCTCGAACTCAGAGCTCCACCTGCCTCTGTCTCTTAAGCAAATCGTGTCTCCTTTTCTTGAGAAGGATTGAAGCGTGTGCATTTCATTTTTCCTTGTTCAGAGCATGACTTGGCACCAGGACACTTAACAACAACTCAACTTCAGTCAGACTCCTCCAAGACCCGACCTGCCAGGTCAGCAGAGAAACAGAACTTGCTCATGGATGCCATCTAGATGGATGGGAGCTGAGGTCACACGGAATTTAGAAAAAGCCTCGGTATGTAAAGGGCTCCAGTTTCCTCCCATCTCTCTGGGTCCTCAGGGGTGGCAGCCACAACTGGATCTCTCTATGTACCCTTCTCATCCCACGGCAGTTTTCTATCATGGAGGTAGCTGCCTCAATGACCTGGGGTCTGCTGGTTGGTTCACTATTGTTGAGACTTGCTATTTTATGTTTCCAAGAATATATGTCAATGCAGCCATGGGACAGACAAAACATGAGTGCGGAAAATCGGTCATCAGATGAGGGGGAAAGGGAGGGTGGATGGATAGTCGCAAGAACTCAGCCCCAGGCTTGGCTAAATTTAGAGGCATGAGCTGGGGCCTGGGAAGGCTGGTGTAAGTAAGACAAAGGCTCAATTGTGACCAATGGGTAGGTGGAGGACACTCATCAGTGTGTTGAGTCAGGCTCAAAGGAATAAAACAAGATTGCAACTATTGTCAACTGGATACAGAATGGCAGGGCTCACTGACATGAGACGTTTTCTCAGAGGCCATTACTGACTGCTGGAATAATAGCAGAACAACAGATGCATGGCTGGCTTAGGCTGGGTAAGGTCTTGACCGTAGAGGCTCACGTCTATAGCCGACTGCAAGATTTACTGTCAGCTAAGCTGAGACCAGAGGTGTAACCTCTGCCTTGACTATGGTCATCGTCTACCTGCATAATACATATTAGAATGATCTTGACTGAAAGAGCTCCTTCCTCATTTTGAGGCCAGACTTCTTGGATCTCAAAAGCACTTACTCAAGGATAAGTTCACTTTGTCTTGCTCATAACTTGCATATAACTGCCTTAAACGTGTTTTCATTGGGCAAATGTAATTTTTTCAATTAAAAGACACCCATTTGAGAGATCTAGTGAGCCAAACCCATGGAATATAAACATTTATCTTAATCATGCATTTATCCGGATCCGGACGTCATGTATTCTTTGAAAGTCTCTCATTTCAAGCCAATGATCTCCTCTCCATTTGTTTTAAAAGAAGTAACTGCTCGTTATATGCTGTCGTAGCAAAAATAAGGAGATTAAATATGGATTGTGTTAAATGGGCTTGGCCAGACTCCCTGCCTTGGGGCTGAACTAATGATTGAGGTAAGCGATCACTCTAGGAAGAATGGCTTCCCTCTGAATTCTCACACCTTCTTCCCAGCACAGTTTTCCTGACTCTTTTCACATGTGGTCTGTTTTGTAACTATTTCTACATCTACACAATGCTCCAATTATGCAGTATTTTGAAACAATACCTTTTGCTCTGAGGCCCTATCACAACTGGGCACACCCGGCTGTGAGAATGAATCAGTGAATGAAGGAATATGTCTGATTGAAAAATAATTCCCACTATCTGAGATGGGGTACATCCTTTGAAACAAACTTCCCTTTGAAGGAGCTAAATGAAGTTAGCAACTATGACTGTAGCACCAACCAGAGGTGCTGGGATTGAAACGTAGAGATGGCCTTGACTTTAGTGGAATCATTCAGATTCAGCTGATCTGCTAGTGGTTTTTTTTTATTGTTTTGGTTTGTTTGTTTGTTTTGTCTTTTTTTTTTTTTTAGAGTTACAAAACTATTGTGGAGAACTTTTGTGACTTCTGTTTCTTTTTTTTAAATTTTATTAATTTATTCAGATTACAACTCAATTGTTATCCCATCACTTGTATCCTCCCATTCCTCCCTCCCTCCCGCTTTCACCCTATTCCCCTCCCCTAGGTCTAAGACCTCCCCCACTATATGGTCATCAGGTACCAAGTCTCATCTTGGTAGCCTGCTTATTCTTTCTTTGAGTGACTTTTGTTTCTTATTTATGTCATTAACCCTCTGCGGGTTTCTCTAAGTGTTACTTCAGAGAAAACTGGGCTGGCTAGTTCCTATTTTTATCTTACTATTATCATCATTATTATCATTATTATTTGGTGTGAGTGGGAGTCGGTATGGTACGCATATCACATTGTACAAGTGAGCGTGCGATGTGTCCACATGGGTGAAAATACGTATGCACATGTACACGCATATAGAGAACTCAAATGGATGTCAGGAGTCTTTCCTTTATTACTCTTCATCGTATTATTATATATTTATTTACTTATTTTTATTTAATGCTTATAAATTATTTTCTATATGTGGATGTTTTGTCTGCGTACATATCTGTGCACTGCTTGCATGCCTGGTGCACAAGGAGGTCAGAAAATGGCGTCAGATCCCTTGGAACTGGAGTGATGGGAGGACGGTGAGCTGCCACATGGGGGCTGGAAATAGCACCGACCTCTGAAGGAGAAGCCAGCCAGTCCTGCTAACCTCCAAGCCATCTCCCCAGCCCCTCCACATTGTTTCCTCGAGACGGGGGTCTCTCAGTGACCCTGAAGCTCACTCATCCGGACTGGCTGGCTGACCAATGAGCTTTAAGAGATTGGCCTATCTCTGTGCTCCCGCTTTTCTACGGCTGAGTTTACAGGCATGCGCAAGTGTAAAAGTTTACACGTGGGGGTGTTTTCCTGCCTACAGGTACGTGCATCACGTGCATCCCTGGCGCCAGAGAAGGCCAGAAAACAGCCCTGGGTCCCTAGAACTGGAGTTACAGCTGAGCTACCATGTGGGTTCTGCAAACTGACTCCAGGTCCTCTGCAAAAGCAGCAAGTGCTTTCACGGAGTCTTTCCAGCTCAAAGCTCCATGTGTGCTTGGGGGGAATCCAAACTCCTTGTGCGTGGGAAGCCGACACGTTACCAACTGAGCCTCTTCCCTGGCCCCACGCTGTCCGTTTCTTTACACAAGTGCTATAGGCACTAGTCCTAAGACTGGATGGTTTTATTTTATTTATTATTTTTATTATAATTTTTATTTTTGTATTAATTTATTCATATTACATCTCAATTGTTAGCCCATCCCTTGTATCTTCCCATTCCTCCCTCCTTCCCCCTTTCCCCCTACTCCTCTCCCTGTATATGTTCATAGGGTATCAGGTCTCTTCTTGGTAACCTGCTATCCTTCATCTGAGTGCCACCAGGCCTCCCCATCAAGGGGACGTGGTCAAATATGGAGCACCAGAGTTCGCATGAAAGTCAAATCCCACTCTCCACTCAACGATGGAGAATGTCCTGTCCATTGGCTAGATCTGGGTAGGGGTTTGAAGTTTACTGCATGTATTGTCCTTGGCTGGTGCCATAGTTTGAGCAGGACCCCTGGACCCAGATCCGCGCATCATAATGTTCTTCTTGTAGGTTTCTAGGACCCTCTGGATCCTTCGAGATTTTAGGTGAGAGAAGCATGGGAGACTGGGTGGTTTTAAACTACAGCTATTCTTCCTTTACACGCCTTCCCAGCTGGTTTTTGTGGAATTCGAGGTCAGATCAGTCGAGGTAAGTTTAGGCATGAGGTGGTGTAAGAGAACTTCACTTCGAATCACGCTCCAAGACAGCGTGTGCACATTTCAGGGTAGACCAGATGGCCTGTGAACCTCTCCCATTGTGCCCTGTTTCGACCAAACTTTATTATTCACTCGATGGAATTGTGACAAAGAATAGGAATCTGGACACACACACGGGGACCACAGAGGCTGTTATGTTTATTGTGCAGACAGTGATAATCCACTAGAGGAGCATTGCCACAAGCAAGCTGTCAAAGTACAAGCACAGACAGCGACTCTACACAAGGAACAGAGGATAAAGTCAGAGGACGCGCAAAGGAACGGGGAGAATGTCGGCTGCAGCTAACCACCTTGATACGTTTCTCCTGCAAGCGTAGCTAACTTGCAGAAATGGTAGAGAAGTCAGATGTCCAGTCTTACTTAGCTGTGACCAACAACAGTAAAAAACAGTCTTATAAAATTTATCTCCCACAAAAATAAACTATATATATAAAATTTTATGATGTTCTCACTGTTCCATTGGACACAAGCCTTTTTTTTTTCTTTTCTTTTTCTTCAGTATGAAAAATGAGGTATACTGGGACTTAAGAGGTAGCAGTGTGTTTTGATTGTACAACATACAGGAAATAAAGAATAAGCTTCATTGGAGATGGAAATCACTCGGTGTGCCGAGTCTGGCCAACATGAGAAACTGCTTCAGTTTTTATGAGCCAGCCAATGAGGTTTCTAAAAGGCCCATCTGAAGATACAGAATGGGAATTTGATTTTTATGAGCCACTGTTTATTTGCTTATTTAATGTGCAGTTAACAGTCACGTTGAGTTTTAATTCTCTCCATAGCTCCTTTGATGACTCACAGCAGTGTGTGAGTGGCCAGTTTCAGAGAGGTAATGTGGCCTTTGAAATGGCCTCCCTAAAACGGCTGGAAGAGAGATGGGTTTTTGTTTGTTTGTTTGTTTGTTTGTTGTTTCATTTGGCTTCAGTATTAAAATTCATACTGACACAAGCCACTATGAGAAACTACCTCCTGGCCCAGTGGATTAACACCGTGGAAAAAGTCAGCACACTCATTAGGAGAGAAAGGCACAAACACTCTACACAAGAAGCGCTCAAAATAAATCTGCTTGAGACATTTTACAAAAATCACATTGTGTAAAATACATGAAAATATCTGTCAAGCACATTCTTATAGGCAACTAATCTTTTAAAAACCTATTTTTTTTTTTTTCCTTTCTGATTGCATTAGGCAAAAAGCTGAGCTGGTTGTAGCTCACCTACAAAATTTCAAGTCTCCTTGAAGGTTGGCTGGATTTATTCATTTATTTTTGCAAAAGTATGTAAAAATGTGATTTTTTTCTATCAAGTGTCTTTTACAAAAATAGTTTTGATGAGGGATAGGTGACGTTTGAACTATTTCAAACACTGGAGGAAAAAAAATCCAAGAATGCTGCAGGCTACAAGTCCGTTCCTTTTGAAGTCTGGAGGTAGGTCCTTGCAAGGCAATTAAGTTTCTTTCAACAATTCATTTGAGGTACAGACTTGGAGAGTAATATTTGAACACTACAGATGTGTGTGTGTGTGTGTGTGTGTGTGTGTGGTGTGATACAATGTAATGTCACTGAAGAAAATTATCCTTAAGAACCTAGGAGCGACTTGGTTAAAAAAAAAAAAACTGTTTCAAATTAATGTAGCAATCTAGCCGGGAAGCTGGGACAAGCATCTCTACAATTTTAAAAATTAAAATAAAAAAAAAAAGAAACATGCATAGCCACGCTGAGACAGAGTAAGGGTACTTCTTTGACAAGAGTGACAGAGAACCGTGAATGGTAGAGATGCCTACCCAGGAAGTGTTTGTCTCTTGCAGGGTTTGTGTCTAGCAGCGTTGTCACGCACGAGTGCAGGACTGGGAAGTCACTGTAGCGTTCAGAGGTAGTGGTGAGTAGTGGGGTTATTGCATCTCTGGCTAAAAGTGCAGCTTGAATGCAGAGATGGCAGACCGAATCAAGATAATGCACCTCGGCCAGCCATCTTATGTCAAAACGAAATGTATTACTTGAAGTAACACACAGTCTTCATTTGAGGTAAATGTTACAGCGGTCTTTCACGGAAACTGGTAATACAGAGAACAGAGAGAGGAGAGAGGAGAGAGGCAAGGGAGAGACAGAGAGAGAGAGAGGCAGGAGATAAAAAGAAAAGGGGAGGGAAAAGAGGAGAGAGGGAGAGAGAGCGAGCGGGAGCTTTTTTTTTTTTCCTTCTTTTTAAAAAATATTGTCCTTTAACTATATAGCAAAAGAAATTTATATTTCGCTCCTCCCACCTCATCGCTTGGGTGAGTTAATCAGGTATTGTACCTTTTCATTAAATTAAAAAAAAAAACAAAAAGGATAATTTTATTTGTCTAGTTATCTTGGCTGCTTTGAGGTGGACAAGTATCATTTGTTGCTAAGTGGCTTTCGGCTGTGTAGGAAAGAGAGCTTGCGGGGTTATCACTCCTGCTGCTGTGTGTGAAGCCATACACAGAGGAGTCAACACTTATTATTTGCTTACTTCCCTTTTTGAAAAAAAAAAAATGAATGTAACCTATTCTGGTTTGCTAGCTGTATGAAAAGACACACCAGCATTTTGTTTCATTTAGAATTAAAAAGAAAAAAAAATCATCAAGTAAGTGTCTACAAGATTATACACAAAGGAAAGTAGTGTCTAGTCCTTATCTTTGGTGTCCTAAGTAGAAGATTTACTATATGACCAGGGTGGAGTGGCATCTATGTGGGCCGGGAGTCACATACAATGCTTTTCTTATACGAATGCCCCGGGTCACCAGGGTGCCGGGTCAGGGTTTGCAATGTAGTGACTGATTAAGGGCACCACAGGGTTTTTCCTCAACCACCCCACCCTTCCTTATCAGATCCACGAACTATTAGTAGGTTAAGGAAAAAGAAAACAGTCATTAAAAGTTGCATTGTTAAAACTGTGTCCCCCGTGTTTACAGCAGTTTTTCACTAAACCTGGGACCGTGAAGGGATTACAAAGAAAGTGATTAATAATATAGTCCTTCTCAAGGTTATGTGATTTCTCCCGCCCCGCCCCCGCCCCTGCCCCTCGCCCAGTCCCTCCCCTGCCCCACCCCGCAGAAAGTGGAAAGACCGTGGCAGTAGAGAAAGTGGTCACTGCAGTGTCTTCTCCCTTCGAAAGATCCAACTGATGCTGAGGTAGAAATCGAATGTCGGCACGCCCTAATCCTCCTCGGCGGACTCTTGCGACGATGTCTCTTCAGTTTCCTGCAACATACCAGGGCAGGTGGGTTAGGTCTTGTTCTGGAACCAGCGCTTGCCACTCCCCTCCCAACCCCCCACCCCCGCGCTTTCACCACTCCCGCACCGCTCCCGCACCAGCTAGGGCCTGTCCACCCCGCCTCCACCAGGCACAAGCTGAGCTGGCTTAACCAGAAGATGGCAATGACAACAGCCTGCCCTCCATTTCCAGGCTCCTGAACCGGGCCATTGAGGAATCAAGGGGTTGTCTTTTCCCAGGGCTCCCTTTAGTCGCTGTTGACTTAAGGCATCATGGTTGCTGGTCAGCAAATTCAATTGTTTGCAGTTCCGAGACTGACTGTGGGATCCTTGGAAGCTACACCCACCAAGAAAGAGATTTATTTTCCCAGACAGCACGCCAGTCATCAGCTTTAAAAACTGGCACGACTGGTCTTAAAAACAGTGCTAAGGAAGAGTAAAACCCAGATGCTTGCAATGGTGGCTGATGCTGTTTTTGGTGTTTGCTAGATGAATTTTCATAGCTAAAAAAGCTTGGCTCCCGGACAAGTCACGTGACAAGGTTACAAGGCAAGCAGGGGCAGGTTTGGGTCAAATTGGACTGGTGTGAACCCCGCCGCAGAGACAACGGCAGAGCCACACTGTGGGTGCACTGTTTCGGAGAGCTGTTTCCTTATTCTTCCATTTATTAAAGCACATTTTGAAACAATGAGCGAAGTTTGACATAACTGCTCAGTCTCAATACTAAATCCATCAGCATCAGGCAAACATTCAATGGTGGGCCAGCCAAGCAGAGAAAACTAATATATATGTTTTTTCAGGGCCTCCGCTCCACATAAATCTAACTCCCCCTCCCCCCTCATTCCTTATGGCTCTGGAATTTGTTGGGGTTCCTGCAAGCTGGTGTGAGCTACAAAGTTTTTTTTTTTTTCCTTAGCTTTTGCTTATTTAACAGACCTGCAATACCTTTCAGGACATGGGTGGTAAAGCCGAGACAATAAACATTTCCGATAAAAAGTGTCATTAGCGGGAGGATGATTTTTATCAAATGCTGCTGCCCGACTCCAGAGACAGCATGTGCAACAGATCTGGGAGAGAGGTAAACATTTGCTCCGGCAGCCGGTGGAGCCCCTTTAAGAACGGCCAGCTTAAAACAGCCTTCGTCCTTTAATAGATCTGATTTTCCACATGGCTTCATTTTGTCTGGGTGGCTAACTGACACAATTTATACCTCTCTTCCTTTCCCAGGTCACTTACAGCACACCGCTCAGCAAAGCCTGCCTTCCAGCCTGCCTGTACCCCACAACTCAACTTCCATTCATTAGAGTCTGAAACACTTCAGCTGTGAAGGGGCCTTCTAAATGTTACCACGTGTGACATTTCTTTGCAAGAGTAGCAAAGGGGAGGCTGCTGCCTGCTCTCCTGTGAGAGCCCGCGCGTGCACACACACACACACACACACACACACACACACACCCCTTTTCTATAAGTCCTTCGCAGAAGGTTTCAAACACTCTCTCCCCACCCCTAAAGACCGAGAGAGCCGTCAATACTGGGAGTAAACACACATACAAATGAGTGGATTACGGCTTAAAAACCAGAATCACGGCAGCATCAAGTAACAGGAGTTCACATCGGTTTTGTTTAGTCTGCTTTTGGTTTTGTGGGAAATGTGGGACGCATGAAGCTACCCTCCCTTCCCTTCCCCTCCCCGGCCCGCCACACCGTGGCCTTCACATCTTGACGAGGCAACGGGCCATGACCCTGTGATTTCTCTGTGGAGTCCTGGTCAGAAAGGAGGCTGTAGCGTGATCAAAGGCGTGGGCAGACGAAAGAGAGACAAGCTGAGGATCGGCCGCCCTCTGACCCTGTCTTTTCACTTAATGTTTAAATTCCAGAAAGTCACTACACGGTTTGGCAGTTACCCTCTTTGCCCCCTCCTGAAGGACTCACTTCTCATTATGACATGAGGTGTGGACTCGCTTTGGGGTGCTCTTCTGAAGGAGACCACAGCAGAGGAGCGGGAAGGTACGTGTTGCCCCATCCCCTCACAGTGAGCAGATTTAATAGGCTGGAAAACCTCCTGGACAGAACTATGATTTCTATTTCTATTAGCTTGATAGTCTTTTTTTTTTTTTTTTCTGGAAGCCCAGATACTTGAAGACTGGGAAGGAAATAGGATTTCTCAGGCCATGAACTTACAGAGACCTTGGGACCTGCTTTTCAAAACGTTCCCCCGAGCCTTGTTTTGATGTGAGCGCCTGGAAATCCTGATTGTCAAACCCCTTAGACACAACTCGGGCCCCCAAAGACGGTCCCTTGTTTCTTTTACTTAGCAGTTCTTAACACAACATGGGGAGTAGCTTTATTTATGTATCTTTCCGCTGACCTTGAAATTCTTCGCTGGCAACTATCAGTTAGCACTGGGAACTTAGCGAGGAGCTCGGGTGGGAAGCCTTACTCCACTAAACGTTGGCTGGCCATGTGGCTGTCATCCATGCAGCACGGCGGAGTTCTCAAAGGCTTAGTTAGTGGGGAGCTTATTTCTTGGCCTAGCCTTGGCTGGCCTCCCTCCAAAACAAGGCCAAGCTTGGCCAAGAGGGGGGTACTGGCAGGGCGGGTGGCATGGCACTTCCCAACCACACCAGACTCAGTTTGCACCTCTCTATAAGTGACCTGGAGTTTTGCTCTATAGGTGGCCGGCCCCTCCTTCCTCCCCCACCCTAATCCCACAGTGAAAACAACTAAAAGAAGAAGAAAAAAAAAGTCCTGTAGGGTACAGTTGGGAAACTGATTCTAGTTCTATGATCTCACTAAATTTAACCCAGGGCTCTCGTGGTGTGCAAAGAACAGAGAGAAACATGGGGTTTCTGGGATAAACAGCTGTCTTTGCTGTCCCATGAGGCCATTCCACCTCCACGACAGGGAAACTCCCATCAGCCGCCGCAGTTACCCATCTTTAGGAACATAGCAGACATGGCTGTGTGCTGTGCCTTATGTTCATTGTGGGAGACGAGCAAGGACAATATCCATCTTGTTGCATTGTGTAGCTCTGGGAGAGAAGCATGTCAGGCACATGGCTAAACATCCTGTTAGGTGTGGGTGTAGAATGCTATTTACCTAGTCATCCATTCTGTGTTGGCTTCTATACCTGGGAAGAGTAGAGTCTTCAGAAGAAAAAAACAAAGACGGTTGTTTACTAATGCTCTATCAAGAAGAGAAAAAGATGTCCCAGGTTCTTTAAAAAACAATGGCTGCGGTGCTAGGTATTGAACCTAGGACCCTGTGCTGTGTTCCCCCTTTTCACTTTTTATTTTCAGGCAAGACCTTGCTAAGTTGCCTAGGCTTGTCTGTAGCCCAGGCAAGCCCACTTCACTCTCATGGAATCACAGGCCTGCTCCATGGGCCAGGCACAAAATGCACGAATGTTCATCTTCACGTAGTTCTCTCATGGAAAGTCTCTCTCTCTCTCTCTTTCTCTCTCTCTCTCTCTCTCTCTCTCTCTCTCTCTCTCTCTCTCTCTCTCTTTTAATCTTGAGCTGGAACTCACATTTTTTTCACATAGAGAAATCATTTCACATACAAGCTACTTATGAACTTCGGGAGCTATACTTTCTGAGGACCGTGGGGTCAGCCAAATTTTCCGTTCTTAGGACAGGAACCTTGTGTGTGTGTGAAAAATAACTGAAGATGCACCAAGAGGGTTTGTGTGTGAAAGAAGCACCCAGGAAAAACTCCTCCAATCACCCATGTTCCTGTTTTAATGCAAAGCAATTTTAAAATGTGGTGCAGGCGAAGTCTGCCCAATGGATGGAACATAGGCTTGCTTATTGATAGCACAAGCCAGGACAAACCTTTCTTTCCCATCATTTGCTTTGTATAAAACTCTGGTTGGCTGCTCTATTCATTGGCAGGCAACTGAACATTGCCTGAATGTTAATGACAATTGTACCAATATTTTTCATTATCTTGAGTTTTTCCTCTTTCCATTTCATTTTTGCTTATGTGTGATTGTGGAATATGGTGTGTGTGTGTGTGTGTGTGTGTGTGTGTGTGTGTGTGTATGTTTGCATGCATGTTGGGTATATATCTGTGCATACACATATGTGCAAAAGTATACATGTGTATTGGTTGAGATAGCTAATTGTTAACCTGCTACTTGGAAGACTCTGTAATAATCCTTGCCCTCAGAGGCTGGGATCACCAGCAGGCTAGTGCCCACTGGGCATTTACATGAGTTCTGGGGATCTGAACTCTGGTCATGGCATTTGCGTGCTGAGCACATTAGCTACTGAGCCCTCTTCCTCAGTTCTGATACTATAAATATCAATAGTTATAGCAGATGAATAAGTAACTATTCAGCAGATGTTTGAGGGTGCAGCAACCCTTCCCTGTCTGATAGCCTGTTCTGTCATGGAGGACTTGCTCACAAAGGCCATCCATAATTGAATGCTCATTATTATTTATTCTATATTTAATGTGGGTTGACGAGGGTGGAAGATAAGTTAGGTATGTGATAAATACTTAGATTTGGCCCAACTTATATCAAAGTGCAAAGGAATGACTCTCTGCGATGTGACCAGGAAGACGTTGTTGCTTTTTCATGCCTAGGCTAACTCACGTAGCTAAGAAGCTGAATTCAAAAACAACAACAACAACAACATTATTACCGCAAACCTGTCAAGTCTAGAAACACTGAATTTGACTTTTGGAGTTTTGGAAATTGCCCCTGTTAAGTGACACCCTTTCACTTCCCTTAGGGACTACATTATCTCTGTCACCTATCCTGGCCTGGGAGCAGCTGGCCTTACCTTGCTATGCCTCCTGTATTAGGACTGTCAGCTAAGTGAATCACCGCTCTGTTGAGGGTTGATGGTGCTTGGTGATCATTTTTCTGTGCTTCCTCTGCCCTTGGCTTCCTCTGTGCTTCCATGCCCTCGAGCTCGGCTAAACATGGGTTTCAACTTTGCTCACTCCTTTTCCCTTGACCTTTGCCATGCCAGGGGTCAGAGGTGAAGACAAAAAAGTATTTCCTATTCAAGTAAACACCGATACTCAAGGAAGTCTTTGATGGGATCCTTCGTGTTTGCCACTTGGTACCAAACATTTATAGGCCCACAAAATGTTTTACCAGCTTGGAAGAATCTAAGCAGGGAAATAAATCAATCAGTGCCCTTTATGACTTAGGGGCGTAAGTCACAGGCACCCGAGTGAGCCGACGGTGACTGTAAATCTGATTTATTATGAACTATTTACTGCATTTTAGCCAAGGTACCATGTAAAAGGTGAGCATTGGAGTGAGAATGCTCTCTTCTCTCTCTCCTTCCTTCCTTTGTGTGTCTAGACTTAAAGTGCCCAGTAAAAATGCCTTCTTTGAGAAGGGACATGCCAGCTCTAATTCATCAACTTGCTTGTTCCCCAAAACGAAATCTCTCAGTCTGCTCCAAACAATGTTTAGGTTGTCTGCAATCTAAACATCCTTCAAAGCTGCCCTGGAAGTTTCTGTGAAAACATTCAACATTTTGAAAGAGGGCAAGTACCACATGACAACAGAGGTTTCCTGAGATCCCCCTGCCTGCTGTACCCCACACACAGAAGATGGCTGCAGGTAAAAAATCTATTCTGAAGTGGAATGCTCGGTCTCAAGTCTTTCTGGAACTGAACAGTATTCAGTCGTCTTGATGGGAAATTTAATAGCTCAGGGAAAGCTTTCAACTGGACAACAGGCACTGAGTGGTGTAATGTCAATAGAATCAAAACAAAACAAAACAAAAAATACTGCTTTCCTTTGGATAAGCAAAATGTCTGTATTATATATAAGGGGCCACCTCTAATGTTGATTCAATGCATTAAGATGAGAACTTAAAAAACAAGGCACAGACAGCCTAGCAGAGCTTTCTCAGAGGGCAGAGCTAAAAACAAGAGCTTGAGGGGAAAAAAGTTCTTTTGGTTAATAATAATAACTTGAAGGAAAAAACCTATGAACCTTTCCTTCTAAAACTGACTTTTGAGTGTATGTGGTGAGGACTCCCTTCAGAGTGTTGAGGAATTTGCTCGTTTCTATTTAACCAGTTTCTACTTATTGCTTATTTCATTACTTTAAAATACAGAGTAAGGTTTCTAGTAAGCCTTGTTGTCTGGGGGTTGAGAATTTGAGGAGACTCAGTGAGAACACTGCAGACTTCCCCCCTTTAGACTAGAACAGATGAGTTCCCGCCCATAAGAATTCAGGGACAGACTTGAGGCTTGCAACTCATGGAACCAGGTGCATTTCCCAAACTGAGGGCCCTGCATAATAGAGCTTGCCTTAAACTTTTATAAACACACATGCTTATAAATACAAACACAGATGTTGAGCCGTAGCATCAGGCTGACTTCGCCCTCTCAGAGTGATGTTTTTTATCCCAGAGTGTGCAAGCATTCTTTACCACAGAGCCTCTATGATCCAATAGTCATGTGACATACATACAAGGAAGGTGATGCAGATGGCTTTCATCTTAATGGTGGGGTTTAGCAATTGCTATATAATTTCTCCCAATTTAAAAAAAAACCTTACTGGTGCTTGGGATGGAGGGTGGGATAGGGAGGAGAGGAGAAAAGGGTTATGATCAGTATGTAAGGCGAATGAAAATAAATTTTTAAAAAATCTTATTTTAAGAACATGCCGTGAGGGTGGGCATGGTGGTGCACGCCTTTAATCTCAGCACTCTGGAGGCAGACACAAGTGACTCTCTGTAAACTCGAGGCCAGCCTGCTCTACAAAGAGAGTTCCAGGACAGCCAGGACTACACAAGAGACCCTGCCTCAAACAAACAAACAAACAAACAAGAACAAAAAACAAAACCGACCAAACAAACACACAAACTGCAATGAAAACACAAGGAAGCAAAAGAGGGACATTTTTGCATTAATAAAAACTCTAAAAAATTTTTTAAAATGTAAATCTTAAGATGTGAGAAACTTAGTAGCTAAAAATACATAATTCTATATCTCATGCTTTTCCTGAGATTTAGAGACGAGTTATCCTCACCAGGCATTTCCCCAGATGGATACACAAGACAAAGTCTCGAAGTGGCCAGAAGGAAACACGTGAGTCAGATGCATGGTTGTCTCACTGCTCTACATGTGACACACTTAATTGTGCTAATTGTCACCACCTCAAAGCAGGTGCTTTGGTGAAGACAGGGCAGCCTGAGACGATCCAGGCCGCCTCCCAGACAAGTCTAGGAGGGTATTTTGAAAGAAACAGACGGAAAGGGAAGAGGGTCTTCGGCTCTGTAAAATTTACAGTGTCCTCCAGGAACTTCCCTGCAGTCCCCGTGCTTGCACCACTCATCACTGTGTCTCCAGACATTATAAGTTAGGTCATCCGTGAGCTCTGCTCACTTCTGCTCTACTTCCGTCTGAGCTGCGTTCCCCTAATGGGAAAATTTGAACAAGGTCTGTAAAGACAGACAGACAGACAAGTGATGGCCTTTAAGATTCGTGTGTGTGTGTGTGTGTGTGTGTGTGTGTGTGTGTGTGTGTGTGTGAGAGAGAGAGAGAGAGAGAGAGAGAGAGAGAGAGAGAGAGAGAGAGGAGAGATTTTGCTTATATTTATAATCCTTTGCAGACACATTAATGATTTTTACTTGTGATACATATGCATCTGCTATTCTCCTCTCTCTATATTTTATTATATATAGTAGAACAGTGTATATATGGATATAGATAGATAGATATTATAGCTACATAATATTGTACACTATTCTACTATATATGCTATACATAATGTACACATGCTATATGTACTATATAATACTCTACTATTGTACACATAATTCATTTCACCTTATAACATTTCCTATGTCTCTATTTTCCCTTTGTAACTAGACAGTAATAACAAAATCAAAGAAAACCCTAAGGGTCAGCTCTTCAGGAATCTGTCCCTTAATAAGTCATGCCCCACCCATTCATCTGTGTCTCCTGTCAGTCACAGAAGCATTGGCATTTTGTGACCATTTGCTCGTTAAGCAAATGTTCAAACCTCTTGCCTTTTTTTTTCTTCTCCTTTCTCTTCTCACCACTATGTTCATTCTTGGATGCTTATCAATATCGCATAGAGAGTTCATGGAAAATACTTATGCAAAGGTCTTCAAACCAAAATGGATGATGTGCGTGGCCAGTGGGTATAGGTCAGTGTTTCGAAACTTGCTCTCTAGGAAAACAATGGTCTGGATAGATGGTGTATGCCAACACCTGGGACAAAGACTCACCCAGGAAAGCAGAGTTCGAAAGAGATACACACAACTGGTTCACAGAGTTGAGGTGTTTCGTGTTTGCATGTGAATCGTCCCTAAGCATAAGCTGCAGTAGGGACTACATGAAAGAGCACTTCATGACTCATGACACTGTCTAGTGATTTACTTTAATAGGTTCTTATTGTCATTTGTTTTGTGTTTGGTGCTGAGAATTGAACACAGCTCTTCATCAATGCTAGGCAACCTTCTACTGCTGAATTGTTCCAAAAACCCAGGGCGTTCTTACACTTTCTTGGTCCACATTCTTGGAAACTGTGAATAACTTATATGTCAGTTATATTTTCTTCAAGAGCTGTTTCTTTAGCAAATGTGGATTTTATGTTTCTGTGTATACACTTGTAGCTTAGATAAGATACTCCAGGCTTAATGAGCCAAAAGAAGTAAGGGAACTTTTAATTTAATGTTGCAGAGTTATAATATTTTAAGCAAGACGACAAGAGAGCTCAGGAACGGTAAACTTTAACATAATTTCCAGTTGATGAGCCTCACTGGAGGTGTTCAGGGTATCAAATATTGCAGAACAATTCAATGATTAGCTGTTTTCAGTCACATGTCAAGAATAATTTTAGATGTAGCAATTTCTGTATCAAGCCAAAGGATGATGGACAGTCAGGAGGAGAAGTAAAAATTTAGTGTTTAAGAATTGGTAAGGCAAGTCGGGAATAATGGTGCACACCTTTAATTCCAGTGCTTGTGAATTTGAGGGCAGCCTGGTCTACATAGTGAGTTTTAGGACAGCCAGGACTATATTAGAAAGACCTTATCTCAAAACAAACAAACAAAACCTAAAAAAGAATGAGTTGGCAAAACATATTATAAAATTAAACGTCTATTTACAGCCCAGACACAGTTTTATTTTGTATATTACTGATGCTTCTTTTATACTGAAGACTTTGAATGTTTTGGTGGTGTTTCAGTTACACACACACACACACACACACACACACCCTGACATGTGAGTGGAGGTCACATGTGGACCTTGGGGTTTGAACTCAGTTCATCATGTCTGCCTTTTCCTAACTGAGTGTCAGCTCACTGTCCTTCCTTAGGTTTTTTTTTTTTTAAACAATTTAACAATATAATCTCAGAATATATATATATATATATATATATATTCAGAATATATATATATTCTGAATATATATATATTCCTGGCTCTGAAGACTACAGCAAATGTTAAAGACTTTTTCAATGCTGACATAATAAAAATAAGAAAATGAAATTTTTTTTCAGTTCTTGTTTGACTTGAGTTCTTCTGGGAGCCAAATCGTAAAGGATCATGTCTTACCTGAGCAGGCTTCTTCTGAATGACTTGTTGTGGCTGAGGAAGAAACAAATGAAAGAAGTGTTATTTTTTTTATAAGAAAACATACAGAGGGAAAAAAAACCCTGAGCATTTGTACTTTAAATACGAATGAGGATCCAAAAAGCAAAGGAGAAAATTCAATATTCAAAAAGTTCACCTGCCAGATGTGGTGGCACATGCCTTTAATCCCAGCGCTCGGGAGGCAGAGACAAGCGGATTGCTGTGAGTTCGAGGCCAGCCTGGTATACAAAGGGAGTCCAAGACTGCCAAGGCTACACAGAGAAACCCTGTCTCGAAAAACAAAACAAAGCAAAACAAAACAAAAAGTTCCTCTAAGTTAAAGATGTTTATTCATAATCTCCGCTTGTGAATGCCAGTTCTTTAGTACTCATATTGAAATAAACTGGCTACAGGAATAATTTGGCTTTTAGGTCTACGGCCATATCATCTTTATCAAGATAAAGTTTACAAACCACACAATTAACTCATTTAAAATGTTTAATTCAGGGGACTCTTTACTATACAACAGGTGCATAGTCAGCACCACAACCTAACTTTACAACATTTTCATTTTCCATGAAAGAAACTTTGTATCTATTTGTAACCACTCCCCGTGGTTTTCACCTCCTCAGTCCACCTCCTGAGCTTAATTTATCATCAGTCTACCTTCTGTTACATACAATGCCTTGTTTCAGACTTTTCATGGTGGAAGAATTATCTGACAGGGCTTGTGTGTCTTCTCTCTCTCACTGGAACATTTAGTTTCCAGGTGAAGAGGGTAATTCATATTGTAATATCTGAGTTGACTAATCTTAATTGGATTTACAATCATCATGGAAATACACCTCTGGGTGCATCTGTGAAAATGTTTCCAAAAACACGTTGGCGAGGAGACCCACCCTGAAAGTGTGGCAGCAGCATCCCATTGTCTGGGCTCCAGAGTGAGTAAAAAGGAGGAAGCAAGTTGAACAACCATTCTCATCTCTCTTCTTCCAAACAGAGACAGTAATGCGGCCAGCTGCCTCAGGCTCCTGCAGCCGTTACTTCCCACCACGATGGACTGTGTCTCCCTCAACTGTAAGCCCAACCGCACCCTTTCTCTCTTAAGTTACCTTTGTCAGATCTTTTTTATAACATTGGGAAAAACAACTCCTATAGTATCAACAGTTAATTGCTTTGTATGCCAAGTAGCATTTCCTTGGACAACCCATATTTTACCTATTTGGATGTTCATAAGCTCTTGGCTACTGTGAGCATCTCCTATGCGCTTTCATGAACATATTCTAGTGTGGTAGTTTCCACTTACTCTGGGTAACCTAGGGGCGGTACCACTGAATGATATTGACCATATCCCACCCCCAACAACATCCCACCCCAACAACTGAGCAGCTGCCAGATAGAAAGCAGTCACACTGTCGCACAGACCTACCAGTGATGTAGGGGAGTTCTAATTTTTTTTCCAAGTCTGTTTTCATTCTAGACTTTTAAACTGGGTGGGAAGTTAAATGCCATTGCTCCAATTTGACTTTCTCTCTCCACTATTACACGGCATATTTTTTTTTCATGAAATACTAGCCATCCATTTAGCTTTTGTAAGGAAATGCATATTCAAATGTTTTGCTCCTTAAAACAAAACAAACGTTTGAGTTTTGTTGTTGTTGTTGTTGTTTTTTTTGTTGTTTGTTTGTTTTTCAACATTGAGACCTGAAACCTGTGCTGGCTAGTTTTATGTCAGCTTAACACTGGATAGAGACATTTGAGAGGAGGTAATCTCAACAGAAAAATACCTCCATAATATCAGACTGTAGGCAAGCCTAATTGAAAATGATTAGTGATTGATGGGGGAAGGCACAGCCCCTTGTGAGTGGTGCCATCCTTGGAATGGTGGTTCTGAGTTCTATAAGAAAGCAGGTTGAGCAAGCCATGAGGAGGAAGCCAGTGAACAGCATCCTCTATGGCCTCTGCATCACCTCCTGCTTCCAGGCTCCTGCCCTGTTTGAGTTCCTGTCCTGACTTCCTTCAGTGATGAACAGTGATGTGGAAGTCTAAAACAAATAAACCCTTTACTTTTTTTGATCATGGTGTTTCATTGCAGCAATAGAAACCCTTACTAAGGCAAGACCCAGAACACTTCTGACGCCCTGAATATATTCCTTTATCACTTCTATAGTTTCCAAACATTTTCTCCTGTTCTGTGGATCCAACCACTTTTGTGATGATGCCCTAAGATGATTTATTTTCTTATCTACATTAATTATTTACTTGTACTCTTTCTCTTTCAAGTGAAACTCTGACATCTTTTTACAACCTAAATTAATTTTCCAACGAAGTTCCAGAAATGATTGTTATTCTTCAAGGGGCACAAAAGGTGGATTTGAAGCCACAGCCCTTTGATATATTGCTTCCTGACAACATGTTTATGTTTGATTATAAGCCCTATTAATTCCATTTACACATTCCTGAAGTTTCTGAAAATAACTGAGCCGCCTTGATTCAGAGATTCAAGTGAAAGAAATGAGATTGCTACCGCCTTTCAGAAACACAGGAGGACAAGTAAACTCACTGGGTCCAGAATATAGCATGTCTGGAATGAAGTAATGTTTTCTTGGACATTGAAAATATTATATAAAATTAGCAAAATATTTTTTAAGATGAATGAGATTTGAGAGAGAGAGAGAGGGAGGGAGGGAGGGAGAGAGAAATTGGCAAGATATTTTTACCTCTAAGAAAAAAAAAGGGGGGGGGCTGCCTCATGAATCGAACCACAGTTTGATGACCACATCATCAAAGCTCAGGTTTTGAGATTATGTTTTTTTTTCCAGGCAGACTTGAACCCAGGAAGCCCAGGGCTTAGTGCCTCTCAGGATTCAAACCTGTGTGTGCTGAGAGAGTATTTGTTTGCAAAAGGTCACTTTAAAGGAGAGACCGCCTCTTCCCCCTCTTTTCCTCTGCGGCTTACACCTGTACACATTTACTCCCAAACCGTTTCAAATCCGCACACATTCTCGCAGGCCGCCTGGCTCCTGCTGCTCACGGGGGCCCCCTCCTTTTTTTTGGCTGAGGAGGCTCCATTCATGCGAGTCCTGCACAGTGCGTCTCAATGAAGCTCTCTGAAAGGGCTGCCAGCTCACCCAATTTTCCATGAATTAGGTCCTGACACTTCAGCGAGGGCAAAGACAATGTCTGAACTTCGGCCAGCCTTGGCTCCCGGCCTAGTTCGTGTCAGAGAACTTCTCCCAGCTAACACTTAGACACAGCACTTCATACGTCTCAGGCCACCAAACAAACAGACCCTTGAACGTTTTCAACGCTGGTTGTGGTTATGGTTGCCGGGGATGTTTTCCCAGCCTCTGGCACCCAATGGCTCCAGACTGTGCCCAGAAAGTTTTTTTGTTGCTGCTGCTGCTGCTGCTGCTGGTGGTGGTGCTGTTATTTTGTTTTTATTTTTATGAATGGCTTCGATAAAAAAAAATGCAGGCCAAAATCATAATACTACAGCCATTCATAAAAACAGAGAGGAAGCAAGCTGCCAGCTGGAAAGCTTCCTGACAATAAACTGCAAGCTTCTTATCTGCCTCGCGGCATCTTAGCTCAGAACTAAATGTTAAGACAGGGAAGCGGGATTCTTACGGCTCTTGGCAGCAAACACACTTGGCCACTGTGTCTTCATAAGGGCTGAAAGATAACTCTGCTTATTAATCTCTGGAGTGGTGAACATTATGTTTTCATAAATCTTAATAAATACATAATATTTTTCACACACACACCCTACAGAAAGGAAAAAAAAATACTTTATATTTCTAACACCTGCCTTTTTGTGCCTGGGAAGGCATATGCCTTATTGTTTTCCTATTCTCACCAGGAAACTAAGGCATAGGAACTCTAATCTCCTTGGGTTTATTTCTGAAACTGAAACAACCTATTAATTCTCTCTCCTGAGGAAAGCCCTTCACTTCCACAGAACAAAGCAGTCTAGTCGAGAGCCAGCCCAGAAGGAAGAGCTGTGCTTCCTGACACACCTGGGGTGGGGGGTCACTCTCCTCTGCCTGTCTCTCAGGAGCTCCCAGGGCAGTCACTGAGACGCCAAAGCCCAGCTAAGTCAGCTCTTTTGAGGTAATAAGGGGCCTTGGAGCTCCAGGTGCCCCACCACACAGGGGGAGTCTTTTTTATCTCAGTGAGATGTTTTTAAAGGCATGGGTTCCACAATGATTGCTCTACTGAAGAGACAGCCGTGTCTGTCAAGTTGTTCCCTCTTTAGACGATTCTGATGGTTCTGTTTCTGGTGAGTGTGTGGGCTTATTTAGTGGAGGCAGTTAGCTGGTATGCAGCCTTCTCTACATGCATGGAGAATTAGAACTCACCATAAGACACCATGACATCTTCCACAGAGCTGGCGTGAACACTTTCTCATTTAAACCTCTTGCATGTGTATGTGTGGTGCACATGTTCGCCGGTGCGTGCACATCAAGATGCCAATGCTTTAACACTTACTTGTCTTATGTCTGTGTTCATGCACACAAGCACATGTATGGGTGCCATCACATGCACGCGAGGTCAGAGGACAAACTTGTGGGAGTCAGTTCTCTTCTACTGTGTGGGCTTGATGGAGCTTAGAATGTTCATATTGGCAGCAAGTAGCCTTTATCAGGTAGCTGTATTACTTTCGGAGATGGGGACTTTGAAGGAATTTGGAGCTCACTTATTGGCTGGGCTGGGTAGCCAGACAGTTTGAGGGCCCTACCCGTCCCTACTTGTCCAGTGCTGGAGTTAGAGCTGTGAGCAGACACACTTTTACATGAATGCTAGATCCGGAAGCCAGGGCCTCAGATCGACTCATTGGTCACTTTACTCACACCAAGCCATCTCCCTGGACTCTTATTTAAACATCTAAAATTCGATTCATGAAAACTTCCTCCCAGGCCAAAAAAAACGTCATCCATCACCACCAGCAGCAACATCAAGAAGCTCAGAAGAAATGCTACGAAAGGAAAACCGTGACATCCCCCAAACTTTATCAATGGGACATGTCCTGTAGAGACAGAGAGGGGCTCTCTAACCCCACAGCCTTCAGTGTGCTGTCTACAGGTTTGCTTATGCAGGGCTAGGCCAACCTTCACACAAAGCAATAAATAACTGTGTTGGGTAATCCATGCAAACAGCTTAGAAGTCCGGATCCTATGACGCCATAGAACAAATGGAAAAAGAAAGGGCATATTTTGGGGATGCTGAGATGCATGCAGCAAAGCCCTCCCATCCCCCCCCTCAGACACGGGGTCTCACCATGACCTTTGGTTGGCCTGGGAGTTGCTATGAACACCAGGCTTGTCTTAAACTCAGAGATCTGCCTGCTTCTGCCCCTCAAGTGTTGGGATTAAAGGCAGACACCACCACACACCAATCTAGTTTTGTAGTTTTAATGTTCACATTGTATTCTTTCTTTCTTCTTTTTCTTTTTCTGTTTGTTTGTTTTCAGATAGGGTATCTCTGTGTAGCCCTGGATGTCCTGAAACTGCTCTGTTGACTACGCTGGCCTGGAACTCACAGAGATCCACCTGCCTCTGCCTCCCGAGTGTTGAGATTAAATATGTGTATCACCACTGCCCGGCTGTATTTTTATTTTTAAGACTGTCCAAAGGATCTTGTAGGTAGGAAGTAGTCCACCATCCTACCTGTATGGAGTGAAGGAGTTCCCTAACCCTCTTCGAATACAATCTTTTATCCCAGAGAGTCTAAGTCCAAATCTACCTTGAAGCTGATTAGCATCACAGTGCGTGTGTATGACTGTAGCCATGGTGGCTCATAGGACAAGATTTAAGGCATGATAAGACTGGGGTTTTGCCTTCTCTCTGTTGTCTTGAATATACCCTCAGGAAGAAGGGACAGATCAATAAGAAACCCTTTAAAATCAGTCCATCCGGCAATCTTGGCCTAGTGAACCTACCCAACTGGCCCATCAGAAATCGGTATTTCGCAAGCTATGTATCCGTCGAGGAATAAAAGTCGATGAGAAACAGGTCAAGGAATCCAGAGACTAAAAAGGTAGAGAAGTGGGGAGATAAATAAACGTTGGAGAATAAAATACAATTTTAAACTAATTTTTCCTACAGGATGTTCATACGTGTGGGAGGACATGCTCCTCGACAACAGAGAACAACAAAGAGAGAGAGAGAGAGAGAGAGAGAGAGAGAGAGAGAGAGAGAGAGAGAGAGAGGGGCAGCCATAGGGCCCACCCCAACGGGCTCCTCCGTGGAGATATGCAGTCCTAGAAAAAACGGACAGTGTGCAGATGTCTGGAAAGTGTGTCGCTAGGTTTGCTCAACACAGACACAAGGCGCACGCCATTGCCAAAGTTTAAGTGCCAGCAACCTAAGATCAATAGGTAGAAAGACTTATGTACAACGTTTGATGAAGGTGATCTCATCTAGGTGATAACGGGAGCAGGATCAAACACTATTGTAGGCGAGCATAATTAACTTACAAGCTTACTGTCAACATTCCAGCTTGCTAGTTGGAATGTCTTATTTGAAAGTCTACTTAAGATGCCTTTTGTAATTATCTAGACATCAGTTACATTAAATATATTATATATGTAATATTCTGTATAAAGTGTATTGTACCCTGTATACTTTCCTGTACGCTTATGTGAGGAAATAATGTGGTTACTTTCATTACCTTTTACTTTCATAAAATATTTAAAATCAATACTTACTTCATGGGACCTGAAATCATTGTTTCAGGTCTTAGGTTTCAGGTCTTTACATTGAAACGTGTGGAATTTTTAATTATATACTTATTTAAGAAGGTTTTTTTTTTTTGAGACTGGGTCTTATATAGCCCAGGATGGCCTCAAATTCATTATGTTGCTGAGGCTGGTTTTGAATTCTTGATCCCCTGACTTCACTCTAAGTACCCCATAATGGGTGCGCACTGTGCCACCACACCTCGCTCTGAAATGGATGGCTTTTACAGATTCATTAGGCTACCTAAGTTTTTCCTCGAAGCTACACCATTTAGTCACAGAAACCTATTTTTAAAAGCTGAATCATGATTTTAGGCATTTCCTTTCCTAAAGGATGAATTTACTGGTAATCTCCCATGTTCTCAAGAGCTACAAAGGGGTGCTTTACGAGCTAGGGGCCCTGTGATACTTAACTGACTCACATCTCTCCTGGACGCTGAATTCCGCGCTGTGTTCTTGGCACTGATGTGTGGCTGACCTCAGCTGTAGAGTCATTTTCCTCAGAGGAAGCTTAATATTCAATCCAAGAAATGTTAACTACTCCCGAACGAGTTAGCTTATCCCGAGAAACATTTTCAACACTTGTGGAACTGAGTTCTTCCAATTCCACGTTCTCACACTTCCGGAGTGGCCCGGCATCCCGGCTTTTCCCTTCCTCTTGGACCTTCCCTTGAAGTTTCCTCCACATCTGTGACTCTTAGAATCTGTGACTTACAGAGTCTCCATTCCTCTTTTAGAAAAGCCGTGTGGCTGGCTTCCCACCTTACTCAATTTCCAAACCTAAGTGAAACTTCAGGTCAGCCCCGGAGCTATCTACCTCAGTTTCTCCAATGGGCCTTTTCTCATGCTGCAGCTACGAATTCGCCTGAAACGTAGTTCAAAAAGCTGCTTAGCACACCGCTGAACAAGACCGTCTTTAATTATAACTCAGGTCAGATGACGACTGGCCTGTCTTAATTTTGTATTTCCACTGCCCAGATGGGGACAGTGCAGCACATATTTCATAAAGTGATTTAATGCACACTGCCCAATGGATGGCCATCTGAAGCCGTCCCATTCAGATTCACACGCGAAGGTGAGAGATGACCTTCAGAAAGTCCCAAGGCCACTCATAAGGAAATCCTGGTCCACGTCCCATTATAGCTCTGTACCACATGGCCCCAGGGGCTTTTTGGGTAATCGTTCATCTTACCCCCATGCTTTTAACTTTTAAAAAATGAAAATCCAGTGTCTTAGCAACTATTGTTTGACAAAGCGTCATTTAAATAATATATAATTATAGTATTTCTAAGGCTGATACCATGAGGAAAAAAAAATGATCAAATGAGAAAATTGTATTTTAAAGTAACAAATTTCAGAAGATCAGCGTTAGAAAGAATGTCTCCGATATATTTTAAGGAGAACTCAGCATTAGGAAATTATTCTTATAGTAACAGTTAGGCTCAGAAAAGAAGAGGTTTTGGTTGTTGTAAACTCAAGATGTCAAGCCAGGTGGTTCGCGCTTGGGATCTCGGAGTTAGGGATGCTGACACAGGAAGAGTAATTGAGGCTAGTGTAGGCTACATGTGCAGGGACAAATGGTTTACAATGGAATAGCACTTGCTTTCTCCTCAGATTTCTATGAAAGTAGAAACTGTACCTCATCAATTTAGGGTCCTAGTGCTATCTGTATGCCTAGTTTAATCTTTTTATTTCTCTTTGATTACTTACAAACTCTAAAATATTCAGGGGAATGCAAAAATACCCACGATTAACGCTAGTGAAGTATGTCCTTGTTTTATTTTTATTTGTCACTTCCTCTCGTATTTCGTTATGGTACAAATGTTAGCTATGCATTCTGTACTATATATAGCATAGAAAATGTAAGACATAGTTTCTACAACTATGGAGTTTGTAATCTCATGTTATATATTATTGTTTGGAACCAAAATGTGAGGAGGGCTAAAGATGCTTGTCTTCTGTATGGATGTCATACAGGTCCTCATACAACCGCATCCACCTACATCAGAATTTTCTCATCTCATCTCCATGCTGTTCTGTGAAAGAAATTTGCCTTTAAATTTGCCAAGAAATTTCTTGCCTTTAATCCCTTGTCTCTGTACTCTGCATGGTCTCTGTACTCATTGGATGATGCCTTCGGGGATGTGCAGATTCCTTTAGAGCGTGACCACCCATGACATGTAATTTTTACCCATGGTACATTGCATTGCTGCACAGAAGGAGTTATTTAGAGCAACCCACTTCAAGCTTACTTATGCATATAGTATTTACACTTATTTATATTAAGGCACAATTCTTGTCAAAGACCGAAACATTGACTACTTCTTGCCCAACTTCAGAGAAAGCTGAGTTCACAACTCAGAACACTTCACAGCCCCAGTGCCGAATTTCAGTGAGATTCTTTCCAGGGACATTGTCCACCCTCTTGATCTGGCCCCCAACACACTTGTCATCTTCTTTGTGGAATACATTTTCATAAAAGATTTCCAGCCAATTTCTAAATGCCCTCATTGCCTGGAAGAAACCTTTTTCCTTTTCAAAGCAAAGGTGCCAAACCTCTGGCCAGCAATGTCCAAAATGTTGAGCTAAAGAGGGCTAACAAGAATTAAAGCATTGACCACGTGCCCTGGATGGGGAGGCCTGGTGGCAATCAGAGGAAGGACAGTAGGTTACCAAGAAGAGACTTGATACCCTATGAGCATATACGGGGGGAGGAGGTCCCCCTCAGTCATAGTCATAGGGGAGGGGAGTAAGGGGAAAATGGGAGGGAGGGAGGAATTGGAGGATACAAGGGATGGGATAACAATTGAAATGTAATATGAATACATTAATAAAATATTTTTTTAAAAAAGAATTAAAGCAATGTCCAATAACCTAGATAATGAATTCTGATGAGTCTCAAATAATTTAGAGAAAATGACTGTAGGCTTCTGGAATAAAAGGAAACCCCAACTCCAACTGACTAGGAAGGATATAATTTATCTAACACAGCAAGCTTAACGATGATACACCTTCCACGGTGGTCAAGTTTGTGGGCTAAAAGCTGCTCAGAGACTATCTTTCCATCCTGTTATCTTACATGGCCCCCCTCTCCCTCTCCCTCCCACTCTCTCTCCCTCAGAGCCACACAAATGGGTGGTGAGATGGCTTTAGTAATGAAATGTCCAGCCAAACAGTGGTCCTTACCCTTCCTGATGCTGCAACCCTTTAACACAGTTCATACTGTGGTGAGCACCACCACCCCAGCCATAAACTTATACTTCGTAACTGTAAGTTTGTTACTGTTATGAATCACAATGTAAATATATGATATGCAGAATATCTGATATTTCAACCCCTGTGAAAGGGTTATCTGACCCTCAAAGAGGTTGAGACCCACAGGTTGAGGAGCACTGAGCCAAAGGAACAACCAACCAACAAGAACACTCTTCCTTCACGCTGAGCAAATTTCCCTGTGAGGTAAGGCAATCAGCTCCAGCAAGTTGAGCCACCCCTGAGCCTTGAAAAAAGTCACTTTGTGTCACCGAGCATGATAAGGAACAGAGACAGAGGAGCAACCAGGTTGGCTGCATCCAATTTGGCTTCCACTGTGCTGTCCTGACCGTGATGGCTGATGGGAACTCCATCCCAGCTCTGAAATGAGAGCACAGGCTTCTCCTGATCTGTTGCTTTGCCCTGTCTGGGTGGGCTGCGTCTGGTGGTGTAGAACAGTCCTCTTTGTACAATGTACAAGTTTCAGCTTTACAGTTACTGTGAGATGGCTTCCCTGGCCTGGTCTGCAATGCGAGATCATTCGCTAGAGCGCAGACCAAAGAGTGGAACTGTTCCCAGTCACCGGTGAGTGGAAGTGCCATGCTGCCTTAAAAACAAATCAAAAAACAAAACAAAAACAAAACTGGCTATAACTCATTGATTGTGTCCAAAGAGAAGTCTGGAGACAGTGGGAGCAAATAAATGACAGGAGCTTCTGCTCACATTCTGGAATCTTACTGTCTTCCAGGCTTTTAAAAGAGAGACAACCGGAGGTCTGCTCAGTTAACACTGGAGAGGTTCAGACCCTCCGGGGTGTGCAGGGGCCCCTCTGTGAGGGCAATAACTGCTCTGTTCGTTTTATGCTGCTCTCCCGACTACAACTCCCTGTCAGTTCAGCGGGAGGGGCCCAACTGTGTGAGCAAGTTGTCTATTGAAATGAGAAGCTTGTCTCCCCGGAAGATACAGTGCTGTTCGAGTCCTAGGCTCTAGCTAATACACGCCTTGGTATGTCTGGACTTGCTGCCAGACACGTGTATGCACCTTTGACGTTGGAGGGGATGTTAGTGCGGGTAGCATTTTTTTTTTTTTTTTTTTTTTTTAGTTAAGGAAGGGTATTTAGAAGTCACTGATTGTGGTTACCCCATCAGGAAGTGGAGGTTAGTTGGCTTGAGCTATTATAAGGCAGCTTTGGGCCTTGGTGTCATGGCGGGGTTCCCTTCCAGAAACCCAATTTACTTTGCAAAGTTTAGAGGTAATAACATCTCGGTACCTGAGGAGTTCTGCTGGGAAAGGACTTTCAAGATAGTGTTAGAAGATATGGCTTTGGAATAAGGAAAACCAGCAATCAGGTCTGGGACTCACTACACACCACAGTGTGAGTCTTTAGCAATTTAAATGTCACTTTCCTCATCTGTGTAATGTGGATGCCTCACTGGGTTGTCGGGTGAGGGGGGTGACTAAATAGGAAGTCACTAAACTGCACAGTGCAACTGCCGGCGGTGGGAATGTAATAAACACCACTTAATAGCACTAGAGCGGACGGCGGAGGGGGCGGCAGCGGCAGCAGCAGCACCGGGGGCAGCGTCAGTGTTTATGATTTCATTGTTCACTATCAAAGACCTTGGTGGCACCCTTGGGAGTGATCGTAGGACTCTGCATTGCACACTTAAAGTCCACACAGTCCTCCCGTTTGCCAGTTTGTCACTTGAGCCCTGTCACTTTTGTGGCCTTCAGGGTTCTAATTTCTAGCTGTACAGAAATAATGCCTGGGCCACCAGAACAGAGTGCTTCACGTGCACTGTTCACTTACCTCACACAGGACCAGGGCAGCTTCCTTTGCATTGTGTGATGCAAAGCTCACAGGCAACACAGTTCACAGAGATATTATCTGACTGATTTCCTTGATTCAGCCCTAGACTGGCTATTTAAAGCACCTGATTAGTGGATAGAGATCCCCTCCCCAACCCCAATAGTTCTTAAGGGAAGAAAAAAAAATGAATGGAGCATAACACACACACACACACACACACACAGAGAGAGAGAGAGAGAGAGAGAGAGAGAGAGAGAGAGAGAGAGAGAGAGTTCTTAAATATACAATAGTCACAAGAAATCAGTATTTAATAGTAATACAGCTTGCTAAAAGTGGCTTACAAACTACATGTGACCTATAAGTTTTGTCTGTGTGTGGATCTAGTCAGCGAACATCGAAGTGATCTGTGTTAGAATTCTATGAAGCTTTTTCCCCAGCATTGATATAACGCTGCATCAAGAATGCAGCCCCTTAAGCATTCACCTGCTGCCTGCAAGGCCTTAACTGTTTCCTCTTCTCCTATCCACAAAGCTCTGGGGGTTCTGGGAAAGGGAAGCAGTTTTTAAAATGTAGGGGATTTCTTCAGAAAGAAGCTTGTATTTTATTAGGTTTGTGGCTGGAGAAGTGGCTTAGTTATTAAGAGCACTGACTGCTCCTGCAGAGAGCCTGGGTTTGGTTCCCAGCACCCACACTGGAGCAGTTTTGGGGGACCCCACACCCTCTTCTGGACTAGCATGTCACTTTCTGCTGGGATTCCTGCGAGGGGAAGGACGAAGAACAAATCCTCCTTCCATCTGTCCTGCAACCCCCGTAAGTCCCTCAGGGAGCAGCAGTGTGGTTGTCACGGAGTGCCCGAGTCTGCCCTCCTGAAACCTGCACAGATGCTTGGGCTCCTTTGCGGGTAAGAAAAGAGAATGTAAGCAAGTCAGTGTGACAACGGCCAGCTTGTAAGGTGGGGGACTTCCATTTCTAGTCCGTCAACCAATATGCAGGTTGCCTTCAACTTACAGACCTCCGATTATATGAAGAAGGTTATGAATCAGGAGAAAAAAAAACTCCCCAGTTATGCTCATTGCTGCTGCAGTGGCAGTGGGGAAAATGGGGGCACGACAAAGCATGACTTGGGTAAAAATATAGGGGCCAAGGTTCTTCGGAAGGCAATTCATGCATTCTCCAGTTACAACATACTAGATAGTAAAACACGGGAACGCAAACATGCCAGTGAGCTGGGGGAATACAAGGAGCTATTCATTGGCACGAATTCCAGTAGCTCCCTAATGAGAAGCAAAAACATCAAAGCGTAAAAAGAAGCCAGCCTTATTAAACACTGTAACGCCGAGGGAATGGACAAAGGAAATGGTCCCTGGGCTGCTCGGGCAATGCTAGCTTTATCCTCTCTGTGGTTTATGGATGCTCGGAGAGCCACCACTGTGGAGGAGCTGTGCCACCCCACTTCTGCGGGCTGTGTGGAGGAGTAGATCTTCCCGTATGTTCGCTCATCTGAGTCAGAACTAAAACACTCACACCACATTCTCTTTAGGTGGCTCAATGAGGGTGTTTCCAAAAACCATTTAACTGAAGAGGGAAGATGCTCCCTGAGGGTGGGTGACACCGTTCTATGGGCTGTGATCCTTGTCTGAATGAAAAAGGAGGAGCCAGGAGACCAGGGGCCAGCAATCGTGTCTGTCTGTCTGTCTCTCTCTTTTTTTTTTCCCTCTCTCTCCACTCTGTGATTGCAGATGTGACTGTTCTGCTTCATCGGCTGATCCTTTTGCTGGAGAACCTGGCCCCCAAAGCCAAAATGTCTACCACAGAACAGTTAAAGAGTGAGGCTAATTAAATGACACAAGTGTAATTAGTTGATCCAAGGGTAGATACTCAGACAGGCTTCAGCATCTTGGATTTGTTAAAACACTTCAGCCCTCCACGGATTGTGTCAGTCTTTCCCCTGTCAATTAATGGGTCCCACCACGTTCAACATCTTACAGGGGGCGGGGAAGGGGGGCTGAAGAACATGCAGATGTTTAATTGGCAATTTGTATGCTAAAAAGGCTGTGAGCATTTGGACACACTTGGGATACATATGTAGACCTCTCCGCCCACATACATGTATATTCATATTCACATAGTTATAAACTCAGCTCCTGGGTTCCATTCTTGTAGCCTTTGATAAGCAGGAAAGGTATAATCATATAAAAGGTCTTTATAGGAGCAAAACTCTTTCAACATTGAGTTGCTTTATATAGTTGTGAGGCGGTGGTTTAGGGAGGAAATAAAGAAGGAAATTCCAAAACGTGAATGGTATTTAAACCTCTTAATTTTTTTTTCTTCAAAGGAAGCGAAAAAGAACAAAATTATGTTTTCCTATCCAATGCCATGGCATGCAGAAGGTCCATGGGCAAAAAAGCAACTTTACAAAGAATAAATAGAAAAACCCAGTGACTCCAAGCCCCTTTCATGAAACATGTGGGCTTAAAAAAAAAAAAGAAAGAAAAAGAAAAAAGAAAACCCAGTAACTATAAAACAACCTTTCTTTGATGCTGAACAGAAAATAAGCTTGAAAATTTAGTGCCGCTGAGCAAGTGAATGAAAAATGCAGATGTCTTTACCTTCAGTGCAGCTCAGATCTGCCATCTGAACAGCCTCATGCTTAACTCTTTGTATTATGAGAAGTATCAAAATACCCAGTTGTCACTAAGGCTCCACAGTAAACCTTTGCTCCTTTCCCCTTCTTTTCCAAAGTCTGAGATAATTAGAGAGCTCCTTTGTTCAATATTGTCATCCTTGTCCTTCTCATGTTACAAAGTTAAATGCATAAGATTTATGCCATTTCCTGTTATAGGACTACAGTTAAAAATTTTTTTTTAATTAAGATACTGAGTATTTAAAACATAGAACTTTGGTGGCGTTTTCATTTTCCAAAGTCATTTTATAACATGAATTTTCCCAAAGGTCAAAAACAATATATTAAGGAAACACCACCTGATACTTAGGGCTTGGACAGGAAATTTGCATTTCCGTTTTTTCGTTATTTGAAGGGAGGAAATGACAGTCCACATCGTCATTCCAAGGCACAGAATCCCAATAGCTGCAAAGGAGCAGCCAGAAGGTGAGACAGCCAGCTTCCCCCTTTCCCGCCGAATGTCACAGGCATTGCAATTTCAGCCCGCCAAGGAAGGCAGAGAGCATATGAGGAAAGTGCTGGCTCCCCCAAGCTCTCTCCTAGGCTCCCATTAGAGACCTGCAGAAAGGCAGGTATGGGCACATTTTTTCCCCCTGTCTTTTGTAAACAGTCTCAGAAGGATTGAGGTGCTGCTCTTAGCTCTGCCCCTTTGACTTAACTCCAAGAACAAGGGGAGCGCCCGGAGGAGACCGCCTGTCTAAAGTTCAGTTGGACCCCCTTTTCGCAGTTTTATTTTAAAACCAAACAGGGCGAAGATAGATTGCTTCCTACGTCCAGCCACAGGAAAGAAGCCTGTTGTGCAGACGGACGACGTACATCAAAGAGCAAAGGAGCTCCTGGAGGCACCGGGTTTTTTTTTCCCCCTTCTTAGAAGCATTCAACTGCATCTGGGCTCACAAAACCCAGTGCTCCCAAAATAGCCTCTGTCAGTTCAGGTTCCCTGAAGTGTCACCGCGCTGCCCTGGCATCTCTTCTCCCACCTATGGTCCTTGCTCATTATCAGAGACTAACTGCAACTTCCTGCCTAACACCCTACACTTGTGCGTGTGTGCTGCTTCGTGACACTTTACGAAAGCTCATTTAATGGACCAAAGACTTACTTAAGCAAGGATAGGTGGCCCCTGATTGAATAGCCTCCTTAAAGTCCACTGTAAGCTGTGTTTAGTCTAAACGTGACTAGAAACAGGTATTTCTTAAATACCTGCTTGACGGAAATTACCTGAAATTATCTTAAAGACTTATTTCCCTATGTGGATTAGCTACTTAAATATATATTCTTTTAGAAAGAACAAATTGAGATAGATTTTTGTTTTGTTTTGTGTTAAATCAAGCCAAGGTGAGTCTTTAAAATTAGCAACAGCTTCCTGGGATCTGGGAGGAGCCGGGAGAAGGAAAAGACTATCATCAAAATGCACACGGCATGAAAAATTCTTTTCGATCAAAACAATTAGCGATATCTTCCTTTCATCGTCAAATGTGAAGTTGTGTAGTCAGTGCAGAACGTAAATTGCTGCTTCCCAAAGCCAGTTGTGTTGAGGGCACCACCTTGCCACCTTGCCACCTAGCAGATGGAGACATCTTGTCAGAAGTTAGCTCAGGCCCCCTCCTCTGAGAGTAGAGAGTGGAGTGCTTGTCCGCTCAGGGCCCAAAACAATCCCCTGGATGTTCTGTTTTAGACTCAGCAAGATTGCTGTGTACACACTGCGTTTAAATTTTTAAAAAATTTAGAAAATGAAAAAGCTTAAAAGTACATGAGGAGTTGGGTTGTTTAGTTTGAAGGTCAGAATGTCTGCAAATGTGACCTATCTGGGGGGGGGGGAGGGAGGGAAGGAGGGAGAGAGAGAGAGAGAGAGAGAGAGAGAGAGAGACCATGAATGTGTGGTCAAAGAGTTCTTGGTTCTAAATGAGGAAGTCAGAAGACATCTACTCTAATCTATTAAAGACACTTGAAGAGCCACATCACAAGGAAGGATTCCAGCTTCTAACACATTTTCTGCTTTCGAGTCCACAAACCATTCATTAAGCAAATCTCTTAAATTCTCCCAGTTCCACTTCTCTTAAGCAAATGGAGATAACTTTTGAATTCTGAAAAATACATTTTTTTTTTTTTTGCTCTTTTTTTCCCCCCCTCGAGACAGGGTTTCTCTATGTTATCTTGGCTGTCTTGGACTCGCTTTGTAGACCAGGCTGGCCTTGAACTCACAGTGATCCGCCTGCCTCTGCCTCCTGAGTGCTGGGATTAAAGACGTGCGCCACTACTCCCGGCTAAAGTTTTTGTTTGTTTGTTTGTTTTGTTTTATTTTTCGAGACAGGGTTTCTCTGTGTAGCCTTGGCTGTCCTAGACTCACTTTGTAGACCAGGCTGGTCTCGAACTCACAGAGATCCACCTGCCTCTGCCTCCCAATTACTGGCTGGGATTAAAGGTGTGTGCCACCACCGCCCCAGATTTTTTGCTCTTTAATCATCAATCTCTCACTGGGCCACTTCAGGCTTGTTTCCAGTGTGCTTTAAACATTGGGCAGCAGAACTGAACACCAGGAGTCAAAAAAGGCACATTAGCTGCATGGAGAGCGCCCCACCTCCTCATGAAATTGGGATTCCTGGCTTGCCTTCAAGATGGTACCTCACAGGACGACATTTTGGGAAATTGTCTTGTTGGAATTGAATTCAGTTCCTCTAAGTATGGTACTTGGTGGCCCTCTTGAAGTGAGGGAAGAAGCAGCCATTTGTAAAAAGCATTTTCAGGTCTGGACAAAGGCTGGTTCAAAACCTGTGCCATGTGTTAGGTCCTGCTGCAGGGCGTGGCTAGCATGGCCTGCCCTCTACCTAGGGGCGGGGCTTCCTCTCTCCCAGAGATTCAGGGGCAGTGACACTATGTATTCTTTAAAAATTAGTGATTAAAATTTTTTTTTTAATTAGTGAGAAAACTCGAAAGTACTGAAAGCCACAAAGCACCGCAGTACCTACTGGCTTTACGCAAAGGTGCAGTGGGTGAGGCTCCCCCAGAAACTGCCATGATACAACCCCTGCTCTCTTTACACTCAGGCAACCACGAGGTTACCACAGTTGACAATGACCAGCGTGGCCATGCCAGGGGCTAGATGCAAGAAGACCTTCATTTCCTTTCTCGAAGCAGCCAGAGGCTGCTTTTGGAATCCCGTGGCACATTTTTCTTACACCAATGCCCCCTCCAAGCCAGTGTCGGGGGACAGCAGGAGGGAGGTTCGCTGGAGGTTTCCTGTGCCGATGGGGCAGCGTCAGAGCTTCCCGCTGTCCTGCCAACTCTTCCTGTGATCTTTGTCTTAATAAGACTGTAAACCATCATCCAAGTGATTGAAGGCGAGTTTAAAGGGCAAAAGAAAAACGGTGGTAGTTTAATCATTAAACAACCTTTTTATTACTAAACATCTCAGTCGCTATCTTTTAACGTTTAAGTCAATGCCCATACAGGACATGCAAACTGTATGCAGGTGGAAAAAAAGAACAAAAACAAACAAACAAAGAAAAAATTGTTTGCACTGTGGTGCGCGGGAGGGAAAAGGGGTGCTATTACTTTAAATCTCAAGTGTGAACTTGGCTCCAGAGCCTGCTCTCCACTTCTCTCCCTACCTCCCAGGAATTGATTCTACAAAGTTAAACACATAATTTGTAAAGCTATTGAGAAGTAAACTTCTTGTCTGCAGTAACCGGAGCAGTTGCCAAATGCAGATAAATCTTCAACCGGAGTAGGAAACCCCATGCCGCTCTGAAAACAATCGCTCCTCTTTGGCCCTGTGGGGACTGATTGAAGGCTGGAGCTGCAGGGGCCCTGTTGTTCCCTCTCACTTACAGCTTTTAGGGGAAAAATTAACACTTAAAAAAAAAAAAAGAAAGAAAGAAAAGAGAGAGAGAAAAAAGCAGTGCTTCCTTAATAAACACTGTGATTTAGTGGGGTTGTTGATTGAACTGAGAACAGAGTAATTATTTTGAGCTGAGCAAGTGTGCAGTGAGAATAGAGACTGTGTTGCTCAGAGATCCCTAGGAGCCGGTAATATATTATCCTCTGTAATTTCTTCCCAAAATAGACTTAATGGAAAGAGGGTGCATAATATCCCCTGCTCTAAGGAAGCGCCCCCCAGTACAACAGAAGCAGTCTTTCTAAAAACAGCTTTATGGGCCTTCGGTCAATAGCTCCATTTTCTCCTCTTTCTCCACTTCCTTCCTCCTGCCATGTAAGAATCTACGTGAGGACAACACACACCCACATCACAGTGCACAGAGCTGGAACCGCCCTCCCTCCCCTCTCCCTCTCTCCCCCCTCCCCGAGGTCTGCAGCCAGCAGCCTCCCAAGGATGCCTATGAGGTCTTTGGAACACTAAGGAGCCTATGCCATGATTTTTCACCTGAGCACTTTGTAAGGATTTGTGTTTAATTTCACTTTCACTCCATAATGAAGAAGAGTGAACCACAAGCCAGCCTAGGGTTAACCATGGTTCATAGAGCAATTACCATGTGCCCACTGTGTTTGAAGCTCCCTGTCAGCTCAGACACAAAAGGCACATAAGGACGGTGCTCACAGAGTGGGATGACCTGAAGCAGGACATCCAGAAAATGAGTGAAGATGGCAGTAGATGGCGTCCAAATTGCCTCATATCTATCTAAGCCATGTATGTGAGGTGTGGGTTAGGTTGCTCTTCCAAGGACTTGGAGATCAAATGCCCTAGAGGTTGTATGTGTATGTGTATGTGTGTGTGTGTGTGTGTGTTCCTCAGTGTAGTTCATGAACCAGTAGGGCATTTCCTCTTGCTCAAGCAAGGCCTACCACATCCTGACTGGAATAGATGCAGTCACAATGGTGACTTACCTCGGCATGAATGTTTTTCAACTTTGGGAACCATGAATGAGTTATAGAAGCTGGTGGTAGTTGCTGTATTTTTCGGACTATAAGACGCACCTGACCATAAGACACACCCAGTTTTTAGAGCAGTAAAATAAGAAAAACAGTAAAAACAGCAATCAGACCATAAGGCATACCCTAATACCCCCCACCCCCACTTTTTTTTGGGGGGGAGTACATCTTATGGTCTGAAAAATATGGTAGACTCTAAGGCAAGGTGGCAAAGGCTTACCACTTAAATCACAACACAATTATATAAGAAACTGCCGAAAAATATACCTTTGAGCAGCAGCATAATTAAGAGTTAAAAGTCTTTACAGAGAATTTTAAAAATTCACCTTGGGACTTGACGTTTGAGGAAGACCAGGATCTAACAAAAGACAGTGGGCCGAAGCTTTCAAGGAGGGTTTGCATGGAGACTCCTGGGTGTTCTCAGGGCTGAAGATAAATGACATTCTTTATTCTGCTAAATTTTTACCTCAACACATATGGTTTCTCTCTTCTCTGATACATTTATTACCAGGGCCACTCTAGAAATATGACAAGATGGTAGAAGAGGTATGCAGTGGGGGAGAACTGCGTGCCCAAAGACCTGGAGAAAGTTGGAAAAGATGAAAGGGGAAAAGGGTATGAGACTTGTAGGGGTAAAAATCTGTGCAAGAATAAAGCCTAGAAAGATGTGAAGGCAGAGGGAGTCCAACCTCTGAGCCATACGGCATTCTCTCCGATTCCAAAGCAAACACCCTCTGCCAAACCCTGAGTTACTGTCTGAATGGACTCAGAACTCTCTCTCTCTCTCTCTCTCTCTCTCTCTCTCTCTCTCTCTCTCTCTCTCTCTCTCTCTCTTTGTGTGTGTGTGTATGTGTTGTGTTGTGGTGTGGTGTGGCGTGGCGTGGTGTTACGGTAGATAAGGCAACTAAAAGGTCAACTAACTATTAATACACCGAGGAAGTTTGAGGCTCTCTTCAAACACAAAATGAAGAACAATGAAATTAGGTAGGGAAAGGTCAAGAAATTTAAAAATCATTTTATACGTTAATTTGAAGTTGGTTCATCTAAAACCTCACTTCTGGTTGTGTAATGCAGCCACCGTGGGAAAAAAAAATGGTGGTTGCCTGCAAAACTGAAAATAGAACTATCATATGTATGATCCAGCATACCACTTCTGGGAAAATACCCACAGGCATGCATGTCAGAACACCACATGGATGCACGCGTGTTTACTGTAGCATGATTCACTGTGGACAATACATGTAACCAGATGAGATGACCATTAACAGATGAATGGATGTTGTTCATTTCCTCTGCTCTCTTCCTTCTCTCTCTCTCTCTCTCTCTCTCTCTCTCTCTCTCTCTCTCTCTCTCCACACACACACACACACACACACACACACACACACACACATACACATACACACACACACACACACACACACACACACACACAGACACACGGATGGTGGTGGTGGTATTGAGGAGCCTGGGATTTGACTCAGCTGTAAAGAATGGAATTATGTGGGAAAATGGATGATGCTGAAGATCATTATGTTAAAAGAAAAAGGCTAAACTTAGAAAGACAAATATCACACCTATCATCTCTCATCAGTCAGTGAAGTCATCTCTCATCAATTAATTGATCATCTATCTATGTCAGTCATCTATCATCCACTTATCGCTCACCTATTGTCTGTCTATCACCTATCATCTGTCTATCAATCCATCTAACTATCTTGTAGCTATAGCTATCTGCCTATCTATCTGCTTATCTATGTATCTGCCTATGTATCTGTCTATCTATGTATCTATGTATCTGTCTATCTCTATCTATCTATCTATCTATCTATCTATCTATCTATCTACCTACCTATCAATCATCTACCCACCTACCTAGCACCTACTTGCCTACCTATCCTATCATCTATCCCTCTGGCATGGTAACTTGGAAGGGGAACTGTGTGGAAAAAGGGGAACAGGAGAGGAAAAGATGCCCCCGCATTCTCTTGTATGTGTGGCATCTTTGGAGCTCTCTTTATAGATGACTATAGGTTTTGTTCTGTTTCTCTTTTCCTTGACTGGGCTCAAGCTTACCAATATGTCAACCAGAAGAGCAAGCTACCTTTCTGGTGGCTAGTGGGGATATGCAATTTCATCTAAATTTCCAAGAGGGGAGACTGAGGAAGGACCATGGGAATCCATTTCCTGAAGTGGTGCGTAGGAGAGCTAGATATAAAATACACATTTTAAAGTCACGCCTTCCCATTTTCTCCTGCCTGGCCCTCCTCTTTTCTCAAGAGTCTTCTATTAGATTTTAGTATGCTCTTGATATTTTTGAAGACTTGGCCTACTCTCAAATTCACAGCCTCTAAATTTGAGAATCCAGGTACTATTTCTCTCACTTGTTGAGATCTCTTCTGAAACCATATTACTACCTAGAGGCACAGGCTTCCTGTGAGTACCCACACCACCGGTCCACCCCCTTTCACACTGACCAGGACTCGCCTCCCACGTAGTAGCTACTTGCATGAACAAAATGTTTAAAACACCACTTTTGACTCTTAAAGGGCATTATGATGTAAAACTCAAACTAGCAATCACCAGAGCCCTACTGAGATGTGACTATAGGTAATGTGTTGTGTCACAAACCAAACTATTTTCTCCCAAACTCCAGCATTCAGGAGGTATGCCTTCCTCCCTGAGAGGACCAACAAATGAGTAAATGCCAGGGACATCAGGCTCCATCTTTAAACACTGAGCACTGATTGCCCAAAGTCTGTAGTGTGTTTTGTTTCTGTTTTTGTTTTGTTTTGTTTTGTTTTTTTCTGTAAGCCATTTTGAGTTCTTTGTGGACAGTGGAGTGGTATGACAATATTAATTCAGCCACAAATAAACTGCAGATCTGAAAAATCCTCTAATGAGTAGGTGGTATTATTACTATTAATATGATGATGATGATGATGATGATGACGACTGCTTTACTATTAGCATCATTCTCTGGCATGCATTTCATTGTTGGCAACGGAATAATGGCCTTGCTTTGTTTTGAGACAGGGACTCTAGCCCAGTTTGGCCTTGAATTCTCTTTGTAGCAGAAGAGAACAAGCTCTTGGGCCCCTGACCTTCCTGCCTCTCTCTCCTGAGTACTAGATTACCTGGGCCACAGGCATCTTAAGCCTCGCCAGTTTAATGATTATTCTTATCTTTCCAAGTGAAGAAAAATCAACAGACTTACACAAATAACTGAGAATGACTGGCTTACCCTTTGACATAACATTTGGGGGGGCGGGGAAAATCTTACATCTCTTCGATTTTATTTCATGTGCAGAACTCTGCTCACATATCACTCGCTCGCTCGCTCGCTTCCTCCTTGAGTTCCTCCAGATCTTCCACACTTGCTTCTGTGAAGCTGTACGCTCTCAAGGGAGGCTTCTCCACCTTGCTCATTCTTTCTGTTGTTGTTTTGTTTCGTTTTTGTTTTGTTTTTCAAGACAGGGCTTCCTGTGTAGTCCTGGCTATCGAGGAACCCCTTTGTAGACCAGGCCGGCCTCGAACTCAGAGACCTGCCCGCCACGGCTAGGATCACAGGCGTGTGCCACCACGCCCAGATGCTTTCCTCATTCTTATTCAAGCCATATCAGAGCTGAAATAGGGAAGCAGGTCAGTGTATACTTTGTTCTCCGTGAAAAGCACGGTGGTCACATTTTTATTACACATCTTTCCTGCTTCAGTCTGATTCTTTGGAGTCAAGAGCTTCCGGGATGCTGCTCTGTTTTCAGTGTGGTGTTGTTTAGCAAGACTGCCATATTTCCCAATGTGTTTATCAGGGCGAGCAACAAAGACGGCCTATTGTTCTGTTCAGGAAACCAGTCTGTATTTTTATAGTGTCCTCTGTCTGCTATTTGGGAGGCTTAACCAAATCTCTATGGCGTAAAGTTTCCAGAGGGACAATGGCTGCAATTTTTATGAGACCTTAAAAATAGTCTTATCTGATAGAAATCTGTTTCTGTAAAAAGAAAATTCTACTAGATGAATCAAGACTGGCTTGACCTTTTTCTTTTCCATCCTGCTAAGAGATTTACCACACAGGTACCCTTCTTTTCCTACAGAAGTATATGTTAATGATAATATTAATATAAATAGTTTTTATTATATAAAACATCCACACACCTCTACCTTTATCTATCCAGCCATCTTTACCTCTCTGTGTATATATAATTTATCATATCTGCGTCACCCCCATGGCCCTTTGGGACACTCCCCTTAGCCCCGATGACACTGTAGATGAATGGTAGAGCCGTGCCACATCACCCTCAGGTGTCATCCATGAGACGGTTTTCAGAGTCCTCAATCTCCTGCCATCTGTCTCCTTGACCTTCCCCAGTGGCGGCCTATTTATTTATCTATCTATCTATCTATCTATCTATCTATCTATCTATCTATCTATTTTTCATTGCTTTTGAAGCATAAGAAGGTAGACAATGACATTTCTGACATCTTGAAAACCACCTTTCTATCACTACAGCATACGGGCTAGTTAATTTTGTGTGTGTGTGTGTGACATTATCCAAGTCTCCAGAATAAAAGAGATCTTGTAGACAATACCGAAATATTTTCTAGATTTAAAATGAGCAACCAGGCACTGCTGACCTCCAGAGGCCCTTCTTGTGCCTTCATAACACACATGTGCCACAGCAGCCAAGATTGCTTTCCCTCATTAATCCCCATATCATAAAATCAAATGACAACATGATAGCCTGCAAGACTGACTCAGTTGTTAGGTCACTTACAAACTAGTGCTCTTAGGAAAACAGGAGAGAGAGAGAGAGAGAGAGAGAGAGAGAGAGAGAGAGAGAGACAGAGAGAGAGAGAGAGAGAGAGAGACAGAGAGAGAGAGAGAGAGAGAGAGAGAGACAGAGACAGAGACAGAGAGAGACAGAGACAGAGAGAGACAGAGAGAGAGAGACAGAGACAGAGAGAGAGAGAGAGAGAGACAGAGACAGAGACAGAGAGAGACAGAGACAGAGAAAGACAGAGAGAGAGAGATAGAGATAGAGATAGAGAGAGAGAGAGAGAGAGAGACATTTCAAATCTTTCTTTTTCGGGAATCATGAGGGGCATTGTGAGGCAACTCAGAAAGGCTATGCCACAAGCAACATAACCTATTATTTTGTTTGGAAATTATTTTTTAAAAAATCCCAATCTAATACATTTCTCTCTGTGGGTGGGTGGGTGGGGGGAGAATGTTTTCATGTTGTGTATAGAAACAGGAAGTCCTCCCTGATCAATTGTCTAGGTAATTATTCCCTTTTTGTAATCAGTGAAAACCTTCCTCTCTGTCAGTTTGTCGTTCCATGTAGGCTAAGTTCTTGAGGAGCCTCATTAGAGTCTACAGAGAATCTCAGAAGTAATTCTTGGCTTCCCTGAGAAGCTTAAAGTCCCATCAGAGAAAGAAGAATGAACAAAAACAACAACAACAATAACAACAACAACAACAACAACAACAAACCAGCTAGATATATAAAGGAACTAAAGGCCAAATCCATACATTAAGATGGTGTATCCAGAGACCGCACAGGCCAGGAGACCTTGACCGCCCTTCCCACTCTACTGATACCTTCTCTTTCCTTCTCCTATTACATCTTCTTCCTCTACCCCATTTCTCCTTTGTACCCGCTTAACTCTGTCGATTGCTTAGTGACATTTACAGGTAGGCATTTATCGTCTCCTTCATGGAACAAAACCAAAACCATGATGTGTATCACCCCATTTGCTTGGTACGTGTACACATTTCCTCACTCAGCCATTCCTTAAACAAGCTATCTCACTGTGATAGGTCACAGGAAACACCAAGTCCCCTAGCCTGTGCCCTAGGCTTGCCTGTTGGAGAAACAAAACACCAAAGGGCTTGGCATTTGCCCTTGACTTTTATGAAGGCCACCGGACACATTCTGAAGACCCACAGTGATGGGCAGGCGACCTTCTCAGGGCCTCTGGTGGGAACACGAGGGTCTGCCTTCTCAGACGCTTTCTCTTGCTTTTACCTTCTCGCTTCTGCTTCCCTCCTGCAGTACCACTTAGTGCTCCAGGGCCCAACCAAAAGGTGCTTGGTCTTTTCCTTCTCCAGATACATTCCCAGTGCACCCACATGGATTCAATTAACACCCATGGCAGATGAGCCCCAGATTCCTATCGCTCGCCCTGACCTTTCATCCTTTTCTTCAGGCCCATATTTCTTGATGTCGAGAAAATATAGAGAGTAGATATTTCACTGCCGTCTACAGCAGACGTGTCAGGACCAGATTTTATTAGCTCTCCTCCCAGAAGAGACACTGCTGGCTACCCCCTCACTGCCCTACAAGACCTAGTGCCCAAGTTCTGGGGTCTGTCTCGCAGCGCCTCCCCCCTTTCCTGTTCTTCCCTCTCCTCAAGTCTTCAATGGAGACTCGCTAGATCTTTTTCTATACTATTTTTCCAGATCAGTGTGTGTGTTTGTGTGGACGGGGTGTTGAAACAGTCTTTCTACAGCTTCACCGTGGTCTCAGAGTCCCAGAGATTCCCCCTGCCTCTGCCTCCTGTGAACTGGGATTAAAGGCGTGTGCCACCACACCTGGCCCTTCCGGATTTTTGTTTTTAATTTCCATAGCCAAAGGGCTGTTCTAGATATTAACTGCCTTATTTACTAACATGCTCAAGGAGAAGTCATAAATAAGGACATTTTCTAGGGGACCTCTGTGTACTCAAAGAGAGACCAGGGACGCTTCCTGTCACGTGCTGTCTGCTGATATATCGAGCATAAAGAAATGCTTGAAGATGGAATTATGTGATTATATATTAGCTCTTACTGTTTGCTAATTCGATGGTCGTGTTATCATTGGGTTCCCAGGCACCCTAGTGCAAATTTGTTGAGGAAGAAAAATCCATGCAAGGTAAACTGAATGGCATTCCAAGCATATCCATCAAAAGATATACCTGCGAGACAGTAAGATGTCGGTAAATTTCACCTTGTTTTATCTTCACATTTCCCAGTTCTTCATTCCCATCTCATTCTATGCTTTCTGTTCCTTTGACTCCAAGCAGCCTTCTAGCTGCTGGAGATCAATGTAGGAATGCCTATGAGTTGCCAAGAATGAGCCCCAGCTAGTCAAGTCTGGCCAGCACAACGGATTTGACCAGCTCCTGAGGAATGTAACTTAGCCTGCATCCTCCTCTGTTCAGCCTGGGTGTAGCGTGCTCAGGGAGATACCCCGCCCCCATCCCCACCCTGTCCTTGTAAATACAGACCTCTTACTTCCAATAAAAAGTGCCTGTGTGTTCATTAAGCCTAGCGCTCCCTTCCCTCCTATCGCCTCAGTCAAGACACTTGTTATGTGGCAGAGGGGAATACAAACAACACGGACACAAGTTCTTGCCAATTTCCCACTTGTCAAGACTCTGTTAACAGACTTTAGTAAAGTCTGTTTTATGTAATCCCCAGCTGCACGACACAACGTGTCAACACACAGAAAAGGGGGAGCCCCACAAACTATGAGCATCAAGGTAGGCATTTGAAGGCACACAGAGAAACAGCCAGGTGCAGCCAGGTGCAGTGGGACCGGAGCTACCCTGACTAAGGGATGAAGTGCTGTTGATAAGTCCCGTGGCAGGTAACAGATACAGGGAAAGGAAAGGAAGGAAAGATGCATGTTAAAGAGGCAGGGGCAGTGCATGTATTTTGAACATCTTAGTTATGAAATTAAGTCACACGAGAGCCAACGCTGTGGTTATTGTAGTTAAAACAGCACCTGAGACTGCTGTAAGCCGTCCTCCCAAGCACAGCCCTGTGTCTGCCTAGAGTGGGTGCCTTCATCAAGTTTGCACAAGGCTGCCATATAAGATGGCAGTGCAACTGAGAGTGAGTGAGCTATCCTAAAGTGATCCAAATAGCCCCTAATCTTGGAAAAGACTGTAAATAAAGAACTAACATAGGAAATTCCTCAGGGTAAATATGAGGTAGAGACACTAAACACTCTAACACCAGTTAAGTGACTGCTTTGAATATTGCTTCTCTGGGATGCTGTCTTCAGAACTGGTCACTGAGAGGCGTGAGCATGCGTGTGTATGTGTTTATGTGTGTGTGTGTGTGTGTGTGTGTGTGTGTGTAGGGGGTATGGGAACTGTATGAAAGTAACTATTAATGGATAAAAAAAAAAAAAAACAACCCAGAAGATACTTAAGGGGATGTTTCACAGGCAATAGGCAAACAGAATTATTTCAGATTCTCAACATTTATTCAGATCTAGGCCTGTAAAGTAGGAAACGGTGACCCGATGTGGAGGAGGGGCACAAAGAGAAGGAAAAAGGAAGGGAATCAACATTTATCATAACACTGAGACTGAGCCAGGAATGTTGCATGCATCATAACTTTTGGCAAGGCCCCTGTAAAGAAAGACAGTTCTCAGTAAGCCCCACCTCACAGACAAGGAAACAGAAGTTCAGAAACGTTGGGGGCTCCGACTGGGCTGAGCGCATGGGTAATGCGGCTGCCGCTGAGGCTCAGGTTGGATTCTGCAGGCCATGTTCTTTCAATTACACCACGGTGCTTATTAAAGCGCTGGATGGTGTGCCTTGTGAGAAAGCGCTAAAGGAAGTTCTATAACTCATGCTGGACCAAAAAAAAAAAAAAAAAAGACTGGGAAATGATATACTGTTTTTGAAGAACTGTCTAGGAAGAAGTAACCTAAAGGGATGGTAACCAGCTGTTTTGAAAGCGGCTCTCAAGAAAGAAAGAGGGATAGGAAATGGGCCTTGGCTGCCGCACGAAGGGCGCTTCCTTACCAGAAGGCTCTCTCGTTCATTCTGGAGTCAGTTGCTGAGCAAGAAACACAGTGGGAGCTTCATCCCGTGCAAGTCAAGATGACTGACCCAGAAGAGATGAGAGGTGGAGTTTCTCCAGATGGAGACTGTAACAAAGGAGGAGTGGACGAGAGAAAAAGAAGAGGAGGAAAATCCGCCTGGGGATAGCGCATCGCCAAAGCAGCGCAGATGGCGAGGGAACTGAGCACTTGGAGGAAAGTTGGACCGGGCAACCCAGAAAATGGGAGTCATGGTTACAGATATTAACAAAAGCTGGAAGTACATCTAGCATGGGGCTGTCTCTGTTGGTAAGGATCTTCCCATGCAGTCACTGGGAGCTGAGTTTGACCCCAAGTACCGCAGAAAGCTGAGCGTATACTGTTATAGGGTCCCAGACCTTAGAGGCCCTCGGACCTCAGCACAATTGACTCCATGGTGGAAGTACTATCCAGGCTGTAAAACTCAGCATGTAGCCAAAACGAAAACGAAAACAAAGGCCCGATCCATCAAAGTCCATAGAATTCCGGGAAAGTCTCATAATGTACTAATGTTGAGCTCTAGCTTCTGTAGCCCCACTTCCGGCTAACTGTTCTTGTTAACTGAAGTGTGTCAAAAACATGGTTTTTGTGCTTAAAACCTCATCTCAATAAGGTCTTGGTGCTGCCCTGGGATCCTGAACACTCAGTGTAGTCACTGGCCATCTAGTAAAGGCTTCCTATTGGCTTGAATTCCTGTCTGGGCAGTCTTCTCTGGCAGACACCACACCACATTAGAGGAGCATGCTTGCAATCTCAGTACCGGGGAAGCAGAGCCAGGAGGGTCCCTGCGTCTCACTGGCTGCCACCATAGCCTAATCAGTCTGACTTGAAGACTCTGTCTCAAAAAACACGATGGACAATGCCTGAAGAATGATACCCTAGGTTAACTCATAGATGTACACACGCGCACACACACACACTGCTACCACCAGAAAATGTCTGGTATAGCTATGCCTACAGCACTTGCTTCTCCAAAGATAATTTTATACCATATGGATTTTTATTTGAATGGAAGAATTTCAGAATGGTCCTGCTTCTACAGAGGAAAGCATTAGAGCATTAAAGGCTAAATGAGCACTTTAGGGACTTTTTATACTTTCAAAAGAGTTAATTTTTTTTTTTTAAGCTTTACCTTTAGGTAGGTTTGATAATGTTCACATTTCAAACACTGTATTGACCCACTATGTCCCGCTGTATACCAAACATCATACTATGACAATCTGCGTTTTAGATGTATATTTGTGAGGACAGTGGCCCAGTGAAGCTAAGGTACCATCCAGCTAAGAGGCAGCAGTGCTAAGGCCAGACTTTAAGTCCTTGAGTATATTTCAAGCCCAAGATTTTTTTCCCCCCCGCCCTGGGATTAAGCCTATTCTGCCAAGCCCACTGTTGGGGCTGGCTACCTGTCAGCCCTACCACCTCAGCTCACTCTTTTCATTTCTGCGTGAATCACTGTACATTCTAGAGACTGCTTCGTTGTGTGGCTGAAGAACCGATAAACCCGACTAAGGATGCTGAGCAACTTAAGAGCCGAACGGAGCCCCGCATCTTGGCCACCGATGCCATCCTGCAAACGCGGTGATGGGACTGGCTTTGGACACACTGAGAAACGATGCCCAAAAGCTTCGTTCTTTATTTGTTGAAACCTCCTCTGCTTCCAGAGAACATTCTTTCCTCCATTTGTTTATTCATTCATTTATTCAAATTTAACACAGATGAGGTCACAGTGTTGGGCCTATTTTTTGCCGTGCTGAAAAGTTTTCAAGTAGTGCACTTCATCAAAAACTAATTCCTGAATATAAAGAACATACCAGTTTCACTTTTATCATAATTTTAAAAATTATTTAGCTCATGGACACAAATAAAAAATAATTTAAATATTTATCACTTGCCTTTAGAACCATTGTATGGAGTATGCTAAGGCGTGCAACGGTGTTTGAGGGGTTTTAAAAGAGCAAAAAGACTAAAGAGGGGGACACATAGTAAGTGTCTAAATCAGGGATCACCACTGCAGGCTTGCACATGAAAGCTTCTGAAATGTGCATATGAATACACATATATGTACACATGTGTATGTGCATATATATTTGAGTATATATGTAATATGTATACTTGTGCCTGTGCGTAGAGATATGTGGTATGTATCTATGTATACATATGAATATTTGTATGCAATATGTGCATATGTGTATGCGTATGGATGTCTGTGTATTGTGCATATCATATGTGTATGTGTGTGCCGCGATTCACAGAGCATAGTCTTTAGTGAAGGAACGCCACTGCAGAACGCCACTGCAGTCGCCTCATTCCTGTTTGGTCACGCTTGTTAAATAATTTCAAGCATGAAATTGTTAATAAGCATACAGCTAAACGTAGTGAATCCCAAATCTTGGATAGTCACTGACATAGAGCCTTTAACATGGAGTGTCACTATTTTCCCAAAGATGCCCTGTGTGTGTGTGTGTGTGTGTGTGTGTGTAGAAATGTGGGGATGTTTTATAATATAAGAGACCTCACTGTGTCAAATGTGACAAGGGAGACCATGCGAGGTTCTAAATGGAGGTCCTCTTGCTGTTGACGGGAATTCAAATGAGCATGAGATCATCTGGAGTCCTGGCTTTAGGGACAGCCAGTGGTGGTGGGATTGGCCATGCTAAGCCAGCAGGAGGAACAGACCCAGAGCTTAGTGACTGTGACCCAGCCTGCTTCCTGCATTCTAATCTCGCTGTCATTGCACAGCTTTCCTTGGAGCTCTGCCAAGCCATGTGCCAGCAGCGAAGCCTCTCTGAGGAGCAGAGGATGTGAAGGGGACCACTCTGTCACCTGCTTCCGGGGAAGGCTGGAAGCACAGGAAGGTGTTTAGAAGCCCAGTTCTCTGAACAACCAGTCCCATTATTAAGCTATCCTTTAATCTGAAAACTAACTTTAATGCTAAGCGATAGAAGTGGTACACTTGTTATTCTAACTTTTGACTATCTATCTTCTGTGACAAGAACCGGATCTCCTCTGCATCCAGCCCTGGGGACCAGAGGCATTTTCCACAATAGCTTTACTTGGCCTTAGATGTTATGGTTATCAAATTTCCCAAGTGAGGTGGAACATGTAAGAAAAGTTATAAGACCTGCTATTTTGTGTTTTAATACATATCACTAAAAAGAGTGTATTTTAAGTTCTAGGAAGACTTTTTTTTTTTAAGTAGATAAATACAAGATACGGTAGAAAATGATTTAGGTACAAAACTTTAGACTCACCTAGATAGGATAGATAGTATTTTCTTCAAGGTTGCCAAATACAAATGAGCTAAACATTTTGATTGTAACTTTTACGTATGGCTTTCCTGGTTGTTCCATAACTGTTCTCACTGTGTGCAGTTTATCATAAATAAGCAAGTAAGTCCATACGCATTTGGAAAATATACATCTTGAGATAAAAATTAAATATGCAAATTAGAGTAATATACACTTACAGGGTACAGAGTGATGTTATGACTTATGAATAGAATCACTAAATCAAGCTAATTAAAATACATTATTCAAGAAGTTATATTTTATATTTTTATGTTGAGAACATTTAATATTATTGTCTTATCAAGTTTGCAATGTATGTTATTTACTATGTTCATGTGCTTGTACTATATATTAAATAACTTAAAAGTTTTTTAAATTGTGGAAAATGTGGGAAAAAAAATAAGAGGCCTCTGTGTAGCCATCAGTGACATCATTGGTCCATCCAGACGTAGAAACTAAACACATTGCCAACATTGTTTAACCATGCCAGCAAGGAAGTCTGGGTGTCAAAATACAGCTGCCCGAGCACTCAGTTGTCTAGGCCAGAGCTATCAGTTTCTTTTTAAAATTCAGAGACAGTACAGAAAGAACATGCTTAATAGGCAATGCATGTAAGGCTTGTATTAAAATGTCCTTTTGTAAAAAAAATAAAATAAAATAAAACAATACCTTTTTAAAAAAAATAAAAGAGTGTGATGCCTATTACTGTGTGTCAGGATTTAGTGCTGTTTTTTTTTTTTTCCTCGTGAGACTCTTCCTGCCCGTTGCTGCAGAGCCTGTAAGGGTCCACGGAGGACGAGGACAAGGGTCTAAGAGACTTAGCAAACAGTTGTCCTGGGATTGGCACCCAGTGGCTAGCCATTGCTACTTCTTCTTAGTCTGTATTTCAGAAACTTGGGCATTGAATTTGAGCTAAATTGAATCAGTCCATGGAACAATGGTTTCTCGGCCTTTTCTTTAAAGCAAAGGGAAAGATGTAGGAAAATGGGACCGTCCTATAAAATTGGGACAAATCAGTTTCTGTTTCCCAGATGTGAAGATAGAGCAGAGACATTTTAAGTAAAAAAAAAAAACCTCTCTCACAAGCACCTGGGTCGCGGAGGGCTCTTTTTTCTAAGGACCTGGAAAAACTGTCCGTGGTAGTGGAGACATGTGAGAATATCAAGGAGAGTAGATTAGGGGGGCTTCTTGATTGCTTTTGGCTGAGCTTCCCTAGCCGCCTCTAATGCTCTCTTTCCCTTCTTCTCTCTTTCTTTCCTTTCTACCCATTTTCAAATATCCTCTACTCCGCTGTTAACCTTATTTACTCTTGTGTCTGTCCTACTGAAAGTGAGCAGTCCTCACGTTCAGTACCCACAATGCAGTGCGCACAGTCTCCGACCAAAGGGCTCATGGGCCACCTATCAGTCGCAATGCTGAGCCTGCCGAGTGTGTTCTCATGTGAAGAGGGGCTGCTTTCCACGCAGACGCTGACTGACCACACGTTCTGCCACACATTTGAAGGCTAACATCTTGGACTTATAAGTAGGGTATACGATTTGAGTTAAATGGGTTTGCACACAATTGTGTCTCCAAGTTTCTGTTCATAGACGCTCTACTTTGGCATCATGTCTGTGTGGAGAAAGCAGACGCATGGTGTCATGCTAGGAGCACAAGAATTTGGTCAGAGAGCCCTGTTTTTACGTCATTACCATCTCTCCTTCTTTCCTTCCCTCCCTCCCTCTTTCTCTTCCTCCCTTCTTTTCCTAATGTTTATCAGTAACTTGAGGAATTGTCACTCCTAGCCTAAGAGGATGTAAGAAAATCTGAATTTGTCTTTCCTATGTAGGCAAAATTCAAAATATGCCCATAAAAGATTAAGCAGAAGACTAGAGACGCTAAATATTCTACATAACAGGAACATATCTGAGATTGGAAAAAAAAAAACCAACCCACAGTTTAAATTTCCTGCCTGCAGGGCACACTACACCTTACACCATCTTAAATGCCACAGGTAATATAATTTATATTAAATGGGGCAGGTCCCAGCAAAAATTTGTACTGGCGCCAGGCAAAACAATTACTTTGATGTGTGCTTTTGAAAGTATTGTGGCTTGTGCAGGGATGGGGCCAACATGTACACAAACAGAAGGCCTGAATGCACATTTTGGAATTAAAATTATTTAGTTGCTAACATGATTATTAATGGTAGTGCGCCAACAAGTTAATCTATTTACTTACTTTAAAAAAAATTAGATCAACAGTTAAAAAGTAAGAAAAACTTGACTTAGAGAGTCTAGTAGTTCGTTAAGTGACAGTTCCCTGGGAACGGAAGCAAGTGAGAGCTCTGCCAGCGAATGTGTCCAGAGAGAAAGCTTTTTGAGATGAAGGCAGGATACATGTTGCCAAGGCAATCACAGAGGAACTCAGGTGGGGCCACAGCGCATCAAGATTGGTTTTGTAAGTGATCATGTTGCAGGAAGTCCTCAATCTATGCGAGGAGTTGTCGTGTTTCAGAAGTAAGTTTCTTTGTAAAATTGACTATTTAGAAAACACAGTAAACTCTCTTTGAAATTAGGAGAGGTAAAAAGTAGCAAGGACATGTTTGGTCTCCAGTGAGTGCGCAGACATTGCTGAAGACGAAGAGTCCTCGCAGACACTCACACAGCGCAGCAGACCGGCCATGCTGCCTCCCAGCCCCCTGTGCTCCCACCTATGGAAACAGTGAAGGAGAAGACAAAGAAATGTAAAGAAGAAAGGATGCTCTGGACAAATCCCATATGTGAAGCACGAGTCAGAAATTTAGACACGACAAGATAAGAAAGATGCTTTCTTCAAGTTTGACAAATGCAAATAGCCAAATCCACTATGAATGTAACATTTATGTAACTCTTGATTCTCTCATGGTTCTTCCTGCTGTGTGTAGTTTATTTTATTCATGTGTAATAATATAAATGTATATGTTAAAATTAATTTAAAAAAATACAAGAAAAAAAAATTTAAAGTGGTGGTTAAGCCCAGAGATGATGGAATGTAGGACCAAAACATCCAAAAGAGTGAGCGATCGGGGAGACTGAAGAGGAAAACAGCGCCTGTGAGACAAGCCCAAGTCAAGGGCCGATTCCTGTGCCCAGCTCTCAGTGGTGCCTGCCTGCTCTCCTGCCGGGGGAGCAAGGTTAGGTCCTGGCCGGATACAGGCACTCATACACCAGCGCAGTATGAGGGCTAGCTTCAGGTAACCCAAACAATGCTTTTTATATTACACCATATTTCACTATTTAAAACAAAATAAATAAATAAGCCAAGGTCTTCCAAACCTAAAGCAAATTTTAGGCAAATTCTTACTTTACTTGGCTGTTTGATCTGGCCCCATCCTTCCCCCTCCCTCCCCCCCTCCCCGGGCCCTTTATCGGCAGACTGTCAATACATCATCTGTTTTGTGTAAGAGCGTAGGACTCAAGACATTGGGTAGAGGGATGGACAGCAGGGCTTCCTCTGCCAAGAGTGATAGCAAAGACGTTAATTGGGCTGCTGAAATGGCACTTGGGCCACACTGGGCACTGGGTGGTAGTTGATGCCACCCAGAAGCAGGAGAAAGCCTGGGGATGGTGTTGGAAACTCAGTTCCATCACTACCATCCAGGGCAGCCGTTTAGTCTATTCCCAGAGCCACTCAGCCATGGCACGGTTGTTACCTAGGAACGTCCAGACCGGGGGTGGGGTGGGGTGGGGGGTGGGGTGGGGTGGGGTGGGGGCGCTGAGGAGTAAGTGTAGGTTCAATAATTTCCTGTTAACGACCACTTTCCCTAAATGTTGTCTTAGGCGTCTCCCGAGTTGCCAGCCCATCTTTCTGTTTTCTATTCCCAAACCACTGTCATTCACGAAGAACTCACCAGAACGAGGGGCTTCCTGGTGCTTCCAAAGAGGGATACACGGGCTGTTCTAGTTTCTGTAGCATTCCACCCCCCACCCCACCCCCATGGTTATTAAGTGCCGAGTGGTGCCCTAACTTGGACGAAAACTCTGAGGCTCAAAACTCTCAGGTGTGGCCACTTCTGCTTTTACTGGAGACAGTCTGAGTACGTGACTCCTGCTTATCCTCCCGCCCTAGTAGCCCCAGTTAACTTTGCCTGGGTCCTGGCACATTTTGGTTCATCAGTGATTGCGAGAGAAACTCAAGTTGACAAGACCCTGCTCTTTAATGCTCCCAGCCATCACAACACTGTCATCTGAGGTTGGTCAACTGGACTGGCTTTCAGACAATGGATTCTTACCCTAAGCCTACAATGCCTTATAGATAGCGTTTTCAGCCTTCAAAGAACGTACAGTCTAAACAAAGAATAAAAGAGCCATAAAGCCCTTACTCTACAGAACTGGGTGTCTGACATAGTCTGTTGGTTTTGGTCTTCTTGAGCACTCTTGCCTCCACTCCCAGCCCCACCCCCACCCCTCGCCCCATACCTCCCCCTTTAGCCGGTACCCCCAGCGTAATCAACATCAAACAAAAATATCCTCAAAGAACCAGATTTGTTCAGTGAACCACCTCATGGCTCTGAATGGAAATTCTACTGGTGGAGCCTGCATGTGCCTTCCCCCATTGAAATATAATAAACCAAACCAACCGCATCCCATCAAGAGGGTTCTGCCTACGCATTCTCTGCAAAAGCCACAGAGCCCACTAATAATAGCACAAAGATGTATGTAAACACACAGTAATGAATATTGCTGGCCTTCAGGGGGCCCACACGTGGAGGAATGGCCTTCTGAGGGTTCTCGTGAGGCGGCGACAATCTGTATGCTTGCAAGATGCTATCTGCTGAGGCACTGACCCCTGTCCCCCATGCAACAAACCCCCTGACTGTCTGTCTGCCTCTCTCACAAGACTTCCAAAGGAACACTCCCTTTTAGCCATTGTTACATGTGACCTCGTGGCAACTTCCTGACATGAATTTAGCCTCAGGCTGATGTCTAAAAGTTCAGTCACTATAAAAACTGGTTTATTGGATGCAAAAGAGAATTAGGACTTCAAAGCCTCCTACCCTGTCAAATTAGATTAACTTATGGAGCACTGGCCAGGCTATGACTGGTATTCATAGCACCAGCTATTTGGGAAGACTCTGGCTGAGGCTTACAACAGCCTGTTCACTGTCTTAAGTGAACAGCTTCTGGGATGGTATAGTTCTTCCATGAGTATCCAACAATATGGGAAACGTAAAAAGGTCAAACACCAAGTTATATGTAAGGTGAAGTTCAGACGTTTCTGAATGAGTTAGGTTCCACGTTGCACATAGTGAAACAAAGTTCTTTACTTCAAAGCCAAAAAATGCATACTAAAATATTATCTCTGACTTCTGTCAAGCAGTAGGATTAAGAGAAAATTACATTTTAATCCTTGTACGTTTTATGAATCATCCAAGGAAGTGGATTTTTAATGAAAAATACTCTAGAGATAAATATGGGTGCTGAAAGTCCTGTGTGTGAATAGGCATAAGCAAATATAATAACACACATTGTTGACTCTGTGTAGATAGTCTAGGAACAAGTGTAGTCAAAGGCTGGGACACCCATGAAACATAGGTGGTGGCTTTGAAATGAGCTAGCTTTTTATTCACGTTTTTCCCTCTAGTTTTCAATTTAGAATACTGTACTAATATATAAGCAATGCCTTCCATCACTGATAATATTTTCTTTCCTGATTTTGTTTCTGAAAATTATTATTTTAAAATAATGTGTTGCCAGAAAGCTTGGTTAAAAAAAAAAAAGTAAGCAAAAGCACATTGGCTGAAGCCTAAGAAACAGATAACATTCAAACTCTTTGAACCAACAGAAATGGCGATGTTGCTTAGTCTAATTGAATAGTTCCTTATTGCTAGTTACATATAATAAACATCAATTTTAATGTTTATGTTTATTACCATCATGCATATATTTAAGCTGCAGTCATTTTATCATTTATTTCCCCAAACCATCATAAAGCCAATTTTGCAAGAAATAATAGAACATACATTTCAAAGTCGGCTATATGAGATGATTCATTTGCAGTTGGGGTGGTGGGATACTGGACTCCGAACCCAAGGCCTCACACATGGTAGACATGTAGGTAGTCTATCACTGACTACGTCACCACCCCATATGTAATGCAAAACAATTAATGCTATTTTCAGTTCATTATTCATCCAAAACACAGCTGAGTTGGCTACAGAGTTATATGTATTCAAAATGTTTATAAGCTTTAAAATAAGACATGTCTTCAGACTAGCAGACATGCTAATCCTCCAGACATCAAAATGATCGCTGAAATTTTTAGCAGATAGCACCAGTTAGAATCATCTAACTGGCCAGGTGTGGTGGCGCAGCCTTTAACCCCAGCACTTGGGAGGCAGAGGTATGTGGATCTCTGTGAGTTCAAGTCCAGCCTAGGCTACAGAGTAATTTCCAGCATAGTCAAGGCTGGAGAAATAAAACCCACAAACCAACCAACCAACCAAAAGCAAACAAACAAACAAACAAACAAACAAAAAACCCCCAAAACCAACCAACCAACCAAAAAAAACCACCAAACATGTGACCAAGCTGATTCTGTACTTTATTTTATTCACCTACAAAAGAGTAATATTTAACTATAAGATTAGGACAAAAAAATCTGGACAAAAATTAGGACAAAGAGTTCTGGAATGGGGTGCTGTGGCTGGCACTATGGATTCTAGATACTTCTAGATACTTCTGGCTAGAACAGGAGGGTAAGCCATGACCATCTGTTGAAAGAGATTGGACTGGGCCGCTGTGATTCACACTAGAAGTCCTCTTAAGTGAAATGCCCCACAACCTGCTGCTCTTAGATGAGTCTAAGTCAGAAACTACCATGGGGCTTTGCTCACCAACACACTGACAGACTGGTGCAAGGCCCTAAGTCCAGGTTCTAGCCCCAGCCCCTCCCTCAGCCCACCAGTTCTGTGACCTGGGACAAACCTCTCCGACTGCTCTCCCCAGGGTCTTCTTGCCAGCAAAGATACTGATGTAAAGTTCTGGGTGAACAAATGGCGCTTTGCACGTTACGGATTCAAGACACCGTGATTACTCGTGATTATCAATACAGGACGCATCTGTTTTTCTCTTATTTAGTGTAACTCCCCCTTTCCATCAAACAGAGCACCCTCTCTTCCTTTCCAGCAGGGAATCACGCTCCTCGACATGGGCAGCATGGAAGCTATTCCGTCAGTGTTGGGTCCCATTTCAATAGAGCCCCTAAAAGGGACATTTTTTATTTTTTGACCTCGAAGCCATCTGCCTACAGCTGTGATATAGTTGAAGGTTCACACAATCTGCGACTCGATCCGTATTTGGGGATGAAGGAGCATTAGCACTGGAAGGCAGATGGTCTCTCTAGGTCCACCCGTGCAGAGTGGCAGGGCTGTCAGAAACATTGTGCGTCCGTTTGACCTAAACAGACATTCGCTCTGACACCGTAGCCAGGGACCCATGGCCACCACCCCCTCCGCTCCCCGAGCTGCATCAGCACGCTCACTTATGTGTGACTTCACTCTTTACAGCCTGTCCTAGGAGGCATCAATTCTCCCACTTGGATCATTGATTTTACTCTTAGCACTTAGATATCTCAGAAGTTCTCCAGTGTGTTGTCATTTTTATGCATGAAAAGAGAATGGCTGAAAAATAAAAATATAAACATTTAAATCCCCTGTTTTCCTTTCCTTTCAGGCACGCATCACCCATAGATCTGTTCAATTTTTGTGGCATGGTATTTTGGGCATTGCTTTAGTGAAATGGCACAAGTTTCGTGTTTTTTGTTTTGTTTTGTTTTGGTTTTTGGTGTTTTTGTTTGTTTGTTTGTTTAATCAGCAAGGCCACTGGATCCAAACTCTGCGGTTTGTGGGAGGTAGATACAGGAACTTCTCATATCAAGTGCAATATGAAGCAAATAAATGGCATTGACTGTGACACCTCCCTTCCTGGTGCCGCTTTCCTTAATAACGAGGTACAAATACAAACACTGAGGTCTGGACATATGATGTTAACTTGGAGCACTGCTTTGTTCTTTTTCTACTCACACTACCCGGCTCATGTGTACCATTTTACTCTACAACATTGAGGTGTATAGTTTCGAATGACTACCAGGAAGTAGCATACCACCAGTTTGCATCGGGACAGAAGTTGAAGAAGTTGGACTTTTCTTAGAAAATTTGCTTTGGTAATTAAACAGCATAGCATCAGCATGCACATCAGAATGACTTTGATCGTGTGAGAAGAGATGCAAACATGGTTCTCTCCCTCCAAATGTAAAAAGATACCGACACATTCAGCTGTCTGCTCCATTTCCTCATTTTGGGGCACTATCTGCTGCAGAAAAAAAAAAAAAAGATCTGGCCACCCAGCTGTCACTTGCTTTTGTTCTCACACTTGTTGAGAAGCATTTCCCCAGGCTCAGTGTATAGCCAGTGATAACATACAAAGGGATATAATTTTTGCTTGTTTTTCTTTTTAAGAGGCTTTTGGGGGTAAAAGTTCTTTGCAAGATTTTCTTTTTTTTCTTTAAGTCAGAATGACGGGAACTCGGGTCTCACCTCTGTCATTTATTACCAGGAAAAAGCTGCGCTATAGTTTTGTCCTTATGTAAAAAGGAAGATATTAGAATCTGGTGCTCAAGGGTCACTAAAATATGAGGTTTAAAAAAAAATTTTTTTTAAAGATGAGTTTTGAAGAATGGAGCTCATGCAGACTGTAACTTGGAGCCGCTGCTTAGCCTTATAGTCCTGTCCTACGGGATCTAATTTTAGATTCTCATCAACCTTCATGGCTTCTTCCTTCCCTTAACAAATGAGACCAGCCTGGTACCTTGCTATTAATTTGGAATGGGGAAAACAGAACAAAACAGAACGGTGACATCATCTGTCAAGCAGGCCGATCCATATTGCAAAATGAGCATCTGAGTTTGACCTGAAGGCAGGAACTATGTCTTGATAATGTAGAGACAAAGACACAGTCTGATACACCGCTGGCTCTCAAAAAGACAAATGAATGCTGAGCATTGCTGGCACTCCAGCGGCGGAGCAGGAGGCAGGAGGGTCGGGTGAGTGGCTAGACCATGAGACCCCACTGGAGACAGAAAAGAAACAAGTAAATAAGCAGAAAATCGATACTTCTTTTTATGAAAAGAAGTTAATTAACATCAATTTTGGCTGTATTTGAAATACGGTTTTGGGGGCCTCCTATAAAATAGTTTTATATCCAGTATATTTCTGATACTCCAGTTCAGGTAGCTTTTCTGATCCCAAAATAGGTTTGTGGAGCTGCTCCTCCCCTTCCTCTGTCTCCCCTCCTCTCTCTCTTCTATGTGTATGTGTGTGTGCGCACATACACCTGTGTGTATACTAGTGTACATACTGTATACTCACGTGTGTGCACGCACATACACGTGTGTGAATACTAGCGTACAGACTGTACATTCATGTGCATGTGTGTGCACCAGTATATATTTTCCTGCTTGCGTGCATGTTTCCCATTCTGTTTCAAAGGTTCTGCTGATGTCCTTGGAACAAGAAATGAAAAGCTAGAGTCAACAAGAAGCCTGAAGGATTTATGGATTCAGGCCATAAGGCTTCCATTGTCTTCTAGTATCTAGTAAATGTTTAACACCTGGCTCTCTGAGAGGAAAAGGAAATGTGTGTGTGCGCATATATATATATTTATACAAGTATATTGCAAGCTTTGTAAAGGAGTGCAAACATCTTATAAATACTAAATCACAATGCACGGTAGGTTCTGTGTACATGTGACATCAGTGTTACTTGCTACTTTTGTGGAATTCACTATTAAGTTCCCCTAATAACGTGGCCAGCAATAATGTGAATTCTACCACAAATGAAATGCTTGATTGTTATGCAACTCAACAAAGGTAAAGAGCTTAGGTTGTTAGCAAATGAGTACAATTTCAATATGAACTATAGCTGATAATTTTTTGAACTTAACACCTAAGAGCAAACTGGAAAAAACCTCAAAAAAGCAAAAGCCATTAAGTGAAAACTTTCCTCGTGCATCAGTGCTGATTCCTGGCTGAATTACGGCAGAGGTTTTGAACACTCAAGGAACACTAACTTTTAAAATCCCATCACAGTGCAAGTGATACGAGCACAACACTTCCAGCTTAACTGGAAGGATTAAAATGTTCCTGGGGACATTCTTAGATAGCCATATAAAATCAACTTGCCAATGTCTGTGGGGTAAATGCTCCCACTGTGGTGCATTTTACTCTTCCAATGTGTCCCCACTGGCCAGGGGTGGGAAGAAATGAACAGTGGTAACACTAGTATACAATGTCTTACCCAGACAGATGTAATAAACAAGAAAACCCACAGACCATAAGTGACAGCAAAGCAGAAACATAATTTAACAACAGTGAGATTTGCCTATTACTTTTTATATTTAAGCTGATTTCGTTGTAAATTTATATGTTAATTTGTAAATAATGACTGTGTTTAGCAGCAAGCTCACAAACTTTCTGAAAACGTAGGAACTGGCTCTAAACTGGCTCTCCTGCACAAAAAGCAAGCAAAAACAAAACCAACAAACAACAAGAAAATCTAAAAGTTCTGGCTAGTTTCGGTGTTGCTAGCCTTATTTATACACGGGTGGATTTAATGAGTCTTTGAAGTGACCTAATGCCTCTACTATAAAGTTAAACCAATTTTGTTCTTTGATTTGTCTTTCACATACTGCAGGATAGTTACTGTACTCTTCGTGCTGTGTCCTTTGCCTGGGCTGCAACCTTGGTGCTGCTCAGCCTCCTTTGACACATTGTGTCCAGTGCCTGCTGTGAGTTCCTTCAGGCTAGTCATAGGAAATGCTAAGGATGCTAGTCTGATTCCTAGCATGCTCAAGGCTCTAGTCCGGTAAGCTTTGATCAAGAAACAGACCTTCTTGCTTGAGCACACCCTGGAAAAGTTTGGAGGTGAGCCAGGCCATACCTGCGCTCCTTAATCTTGTTGCCAGCTTGATTGGCTTGGGATCAACCAAGAGACCCACCCTCTGGGCAGGTCTGTGAGAACCTTTCACGGAAGGACTAACAGAGGGGAAAGAGCTTTGCCTCGAGTGCTCAGGACTTCTCAGGAGCCCAGCTATAAAAACGTCTGTGGATTTTCAGGGATGCTTTGCCTGTCCACCTTTGCAGACAAGTGCATCCATTCTGTTGCAGCTGCCCTCGCTGCCCGCATCCTTCACTGGCAACACAACCAAGTGTTTCCTCCCTCCCAGCATGGACTGAAAACCAGACCTTCAGTGTAAGGTTGGTAAGCTGAGGTACCCAGTCTCCTGGACCAAGCAGCTGTTTGATCTCTGGCTCTGCCGTGCACAGACAGCTATTGCTTGACTACTCAGGCTACACCTGTAAGCTGATCTATGAAGTTCCCTTTGCAATAGCTATTCATCTCCTCTAGAGAATCCCTACTTAATCCCTTTGGGGTCACAACAAAACCACGCCCTTCAGACAGCACATTCTCCTGACAGACTCATACCACACGGCACTTTGAAAGGAAACATAACACACAATGATTTAGAGTACAGTAAGGTCCAACTAGATAAAAGAGGCAGAGCAGCCACTAAAAATAAGCCAAAATTACTTTCACTGTCAATAGATTACACATGACCTAATCTAACGGAAACCTGATTTTTTTTCTGAGTCACATATCCAAAATAACCCAAAATAATAAAGTACTTACCCCATTTGGGGGCTTCTACAAAACACAAAATACTTATATAACCGACACAAAAGGTCTTCCTCTCTTTTGATTTTATTATTTGTAACATTTCCTACATACCTGCCTCCAACCCCTGGCTTCACAGGTGGCAGGAACCTCCAGTGTCCTCAAGTTAGTTATGTAGGTGGCACATTTAAAGTGTAACTGGTGAATAAATTCACAACAGAACAGAAATTGCCGGCACCTTCCCAGTGTGCAGTGGGGTATCTGTAGCGAGAAATGAAAGAGCTTCGACGCCAAAAGAAACACAAGCCGGGAAAGCCATGTTCTTCCTTAGAAGATAGCACAGGCTATGGTCAAGCCAAGTGTGTGGAATGTAAGGAGCCGTGTGTCATGGGCGAGGCCTGTCCCTAATTGGGGTCCAGAAACATGGCAGATCTCCATCTGATTCCTTAAATTAGAACCCTGCTGGTCCAGAGACAACTGCAAGCACTTCCCTTCCTCTATCGACGCTTTCTGCAACTCGGAAAATAATCCCGTGATACTCATATCATGTGGTGGAGTTTCCAAAGTGATGCGCCCCCATGATAAGGAAGAAAGGCAGGGAAAACAAAGTAGGGGGAAACGTGAACGGAATCAGCGTGGGGAGTTTCCGCTCACTCACCAGCCAGCTAACCTAGCCCAAACAGAAAGCTCCGTGGTCAGCGGGAGAGCCTGTTCTTAAAATAAGGTGAGGAGCGATAGAAGAAAGCACCTAATGTCTTCCTCAGGTGCCCACAGATGCGCACACACATCCCCTGCTCCATATGCTAAAAAAATATGGGGAAATCCCTTCAATGTAGGTACAAAAGCGACTATATAAAAGTTGGAAAGGACTCCATCTCCAGTGGACCATAAGCTACGAAATGCTGGCGACTCGATGGGCCTCTTAAGTTCTCTTGGGACGTCTATATAGAACCTGAATAATGAGCTGAAAACCCAAATCATCTGCCAAGCAGGATGGTAATACAACTCCGAAGGTATTTCAACACTTGTGCCCCCATGCCCCACTTTTCCCATTGTTAGAGTGGGAATGACCCGAGTACTATTGTGCAGGATCGCTAAGAAGACAGCAGATGCTGAGAACCGGGGTTGCGCGACGTTTAACATATGTGAAGATTGCCCCACTGGAACTGCCATGCTCGTAAGCAAAAGCGACGCCTTTGAGGGCTCCAACACGCTCCATTAGCCCAGGGTGAAGCCCTTGAGTATTAAATGACAGGGACTTTCAAATGTGAGATTCCCTCATCCCCGAACCCCCAGTTTCTCACCCACCCCATCCCATGCCACCTGACCCCCGGACCATGGGAGAAAAACAATGCCGCCATAGCACCTTCTCAGGACTTGGATGTAGCCTGGTTCTGCAGGAATCTGTAGCTAATCCTTGCGTCTGTTGAGGTGGGCAGGTACAAATTTTCACTGACAACAGACTTGAACCCAAAGTTCATGGTCTATGATAGCGTGTACTACACAAATTACCACCATATTGAACAAAACACAGAACCTGAAAGATAACACATAAAACAACGCTGTATGGAAGAGAGCAGTTCTCTACCCTTCTACCTGCGGTTGGATGTTTCCTCACCCATCTGTGTATTTAGAGACTTACCTAGAAGGACTTGGGCTATAAATATAAACATCAGCACGGCCACACTTGGGCTCAAAAGTGCTCCGCTATAATGTTTGTTCCCCCACAAGGAGCCTGAGAGTCCCTGGGAGATGGCCATGTATAGGCAGGTCACATCAGGATGGACATGGGGCGTTAACCTTGGGCGCTATGGCATGGTGTGGCACAGTGTCATCTGCACCCCTGGAGAAGTCATTTGGGTTGACCCAACACCTCCTTTGAATTTTCAAACTCTGCTCTTCATGCTTGCTGCCTTTGTGTTCCTTTATTCTAGTTTTTAAAAGCCCCTTTGTCTGGGCTTTAGTAGCCAAACTTAAACATAAGGAAAAAAACATTAAAAATAAGTAAAATAACCATTAGCTTGCTTAAAACTATCTACCCCAGAAACATAAACAAACAAACAACGAAACCTTTCCTAGAAACACAAATCCAACTGCATGTGTTAGCTGCTATGGAACCTAAAATCACTTTGAACAGGAAGAATATTTTTCTTCCTTCCTTCCTTTCTTTCTTTTTTCTTTTTCTTTCTTACTTTTTTTTTTTTTTTTTTTTTTTTTTTGCTATAGTGAATCCAGTTTCCAACTAAAGAGCTTTCTATTTTTCTTAGAAACAAACAGGAAGGCAGACAGTAAGGGTAATGACCTCAGAGGCACCATGGAGTATGATTCTGGCCACACAGGCAAAGATGAACCTGCCAGGGCAGCCTGAGGTCATACGCTGTTCATCTCAACTACTAGCTATTTTCAGCAGCTAAATGCCGGGGAGTAAGGAGGCTATATCCAAATTAGACTCTTTGTGCAGCATTCATTCTTCGGATGTTGAATCCATTAGGAAAACATAGATCTCCCTCCAGGCCATGGGGCTATTAGATAGCAGGGTTTAGAATTGTCCCGTTGCCAACAGAGGCCTGCGACAGGTTATTGACAAACCACCAGCAGCAGAGGTCAGAAGATCTGCTTCTAGAAATGGTCACACAGAACACATACAAGATGTACATTCATAAAAAGAAAGGAGAAAGGGAGAGAGAGAGAGAGAGAGAGAGAGAGAGAGAGAGAGAGAGAGAGAGAGAGCGCATGCGTACAACACACCTCCCAACAACAGCAGCGTTGTGACCCCCTCTCTAATGTTACCCAGTTTTTGTTTATCATGAAAAGACCCCATTAATGCCTCAGCCCCATCAAACAGCAGACCAAGTCCATGAATGGCACCTATCAGAGCCCAGGGTAAATCCAATGATTAGAGGGAATTTGCCAAAGGGCCTTTCTAGCTGAGAAAAATGCCTACTCCGGAGAGGAATGCAGAAAATTCCTGGGCACACAGGCCCCTCTTTGTTGGCAGTCTGGTGGTATTCTGGAGCAAATAAAGGACAAAAATGGGATCTCAGATGCAATGAACATTTGAAGAAAATGGTTTTCAAAGACCTCCTTGAAACATTCCTTTCAACCCCCTCCCAAGAAGAAGAAGAAGAAAAAAAGTCCTGATAAAGATGAATGACAGAGAATTTCTATCCAAAGCACCAATTTATAGCACAGCATAACCTTGGCAATTCACAGTTGCAATATAGTTTTACTGAGTCCTCCCTTGTCCTGCTGAGTCTCCTGGTTAAACAGTAAACCAAGGTTAAAGCTTTACAGATAGGAACACACACACACACACACACACACACACACACACACACACACACAGCTTTACTAGCAGAGTAAACTGAGATTTAGCATATCAGGAAAGCAGTGGGGTGCACGCAAGTCAAGGGTAGGGGGCATCTAAGACCAAACTGGGTATAGTAACCGTTTTAAGAGCGAAATAAAAAAGAAAGAATATGCTAAACTATCACGGCCATCCAAACATATATAAGCAACTAGAGAAAGAAACTGCAGGCCGACTAGATAGGGTAAAGGAGTGCAGATAAGATGTGAAGACCCTGGGCATCTGGTGGCTGCACTTGAGATTACTTCTGTACACAAGAGCGGTGTTTCTAAGTCAGAACCCTATGACACCAGTGAGATATAACACACCTGCATTGTTTTGCCTGTGCGATGGCCCAGGTCTATGGGATCACCACCGTACCGCCTCACTCAATATGCTTTCCCAGGAAAACAAACTCTTCCGGTTTTGTTTGGTGGGAAGCAGCTAGTGTAACAGAGATTAATGAGAATCTTACACAATTCCTTTTTCTTTCTTTCTCTCTTTCTCTCTCTTTCTTTCTTTCTTTCTTTCTTTCTTTCTTTCTTTCTTTCTTTGTTTCCTTCCTTTTAAAGATTGAAGATCTAGGTAGTCCTCAGAAAAGACATTTTAAACATCTGAATTTCTCATTTTTCTGAAAAGGACGCCCTCCCCCCCCACCCCTGCTTCCTACAGCCCAAACAATTTTAATGACTTTTCTGCACAGTGTGCCCCTAAGTGCAGTGCCTTTCCTCATAACTCCTGTTATAGACTTATTTTATGTTCCATTTTAATGTCTGCTGGGCTGAGGGGAAGCAAAGTAATAATCATGTAATTCTACTTGAAGGTTTTCCTCCCCTTTCTCCTGGGCTGAAATCTAATAAAATATTATTTATTTGCATCTTCGGAGAGCTATTCACTAACATTTTTCAAATCTATAGGAAAGGGCTCGCAAAGGTGGTGTCTTTATTGCTTTGCAAATGTCATTCATTTTACAATTTGTTTTAAATGTCACTTTACTGGTACCGGTGGATTTGCATTACAGACCCGAAGGAGGATGCTATTTGTGGGTACACACAACAGATGCAAGCCTTGGGTTGTGTTTTCAGTGCTCACTTCCAGCTTTACCATATAACCACATAAGAGCCTCCCCCCAGACTTCCCTCACAAATAATCACGTGTATATAATTGTGAGGTTATTGCACCCCTGTTTATGGCCACCCTTGCCCTTTCTAAGAGTTACCCCAATAAGTCTCTACCTGGGGGTGCACCCCTATAATGTTTATACATCTGCACACCAAAAGAGAGAGTTCAAGTTGGCCTTTGCATCATTAAACATAATGTTCTGCAAACGTTAATGAATACAATACTTTCGAAGCACACATGGCGGTTTAAGAAAACAACTGACACACTGTCCTAATGCATTTAGCAAATTTCCTTCTAGGTCTGGACTGAAATAGCTTTATTACTAGAGTGCTCATGAATAAAACCCTTAGTTTTTGCCGATGTAAAAAAAAAAAAATCCATTTGAAAGAAATGTCCAGAGAAGAAATACTTTAAAGTACAGCAAAAGTACATGTTCAACACGGCCCCAGTTGGGATAACTTATAAACGGAGAGCACCTCTCCACCACTCTAGAGGCCTCTGAAATGCTGCCAAACGCATAAATCCCGAACACATCTCCTAAAAGATAAGAATGAGCTTGGAAAATGGATCATCAAAGAAACACGCAGTGCCAATAAAACAAACCACACATACACACAGTTCTCATTCACAAGATCCCTCGTTCACAAACCTCGCAGATGGTAAGCGTTTTAAACGTAAGCTCTGCAAACAGCAATCTGATTTTTCTATTTAAGCCTGAGTCCTCAGCGCACTAAGCAAATGCAGTGTGCCTCACGCCGACACCAGGGGCGCGTAAGCATGCTCACACAAAGTCGGACAATAGAAATAGTAAGAATTGAAAATTTAAAAAAAAGCCACTATCAAGCATTACTTATGTACATTTCTTATATTTTGAGATAATCTTAATAGTACTCCAATCTTTCAACACTCAAATAGCAACATAGACAGTATCCTTCAGCTGGTGAGATTTTTGTCGTTTTTGTTTTGTTTTATTGGCAAATTCGGAGCAAAACCTCACACAGGGACACGTAACAGCTGCCCTGTGAGGAAGGGACCCCAGGACAGTGACTGTTTCTCCTCCTTAAAAACTCAGGCCATTCATCCTAATATCTGGCTTTCTCGATCCTCTTCCTCAAACCAGACCAAATGAATTTTATCCTTTATCCCCTGGAACAGCGTTGGTGTGCTGCTGCCTGCAGGACTCGCTGCTCGGTGACTGTCACGTTGTTGGCTCTAGAGTGAGTCCGGAAATCAAAAGTGAGGTCTTGAGGAGCCACTGGCTTTGACATGGCCACATTTGCAAGAATGACAGCCTCAGGCTTCTTAGCCATTTTGAAGACAAGTCCTACTTTACAAATATCTTTAAAAAAAATATTTACACATTATTTTAGATTTATTGATTTTATCTTATGTGCATGAGTGTTTTGTTCACATGTATGTGTGTGTACACCATGCGCACACCTAGTGCAGTTGGAGGTCAGGGTATAGAGTGCCCTGAGCTTGGGAGTTATGGATGCCTGTGAGCTGACCTATGGGTGCTGGGAATTTAACCCAGGTCTTTTGCAAGAACAACACGAACTCTTTACCACTGAGCCGTCTCTCCAACTGTAAATTGTAATGCTACCTTTTCTTAAAAGATTATTTTCCAAAGTGCTAGGATTGTACTGTCAAGGAAGGAAGAAAAAAAAAAAAAAAGAACTACATGGAAGAAATGAATCTTACAACAAAAGAGGGTGTATGTTCTTTTCAAAAGCATCCCTTTGACCTCTTTTCACAAAGAGTTGAATTGTAGGGTGCCCTGCCATGGCAGATCTTGTCATGAAACTAAACGCCTGGGATTTCAGCTGTGACCACACCTTGTGAAGACAGTAGTTGTTGCTATGAACAAAGCGGGTCTTGCTATGGTTCTTGAAGGATCCCCCTGTATTAACAGCAATTAAAGAGTTGAGATGTAATTTCAATCCGCTTCACACAGGACCCTGCCTCACCTTCACCAGGAAATGGGGCCTGAGTCAGTGGGGCACGATTATAATAGGAGTCTGTGAGTGGGGCACTGCGCAGCCATCGGTGTAAATCTGTCATAGACAAACTTGCAGAGGAAGAAGGCCTTCCACACACTGCCGTCTTTACACTTTCAGATGCGGATACTGATTTATGGCTCTCGGGAAAGAGAGTCTTTGAGCTCAAGGGGCCCCTGCGACTCAGGGCCATTTTGTAGGTTTCCGCTGTTCCAAAGGACTACACATTTATAATTGTGCTTGAAGCCAGGCTCCTTCCAGGCCCAGGAGGCAGCATCGTTTGGTTGAAATAAATATGAAGGACTTTCCCCAACAGCCCCAGTTTCAAGTTTTAACAACAGGATGCATGTATGGAGCACCATGGAAGAGATCACAAAAAACAGGATGCCAGATTTTCAGGAACCTCTCCCTAGCCACAATGCCCCCCTGTATCAGGTTCACCCCAAGAAAACCAACTCCCCGCCCCCCAACACTTTGAAGAGTTCCCGGGCTTTGTCACCGCACACAGACGACACTGTCACAGAGATAACTTAAAAAATGACCCAGCTGAGACCTTGCAGGGAATGTCTCCAATGTTTCAAGCAAGGGAAAAAGGAAGAAAAGAAAAAGAAGTCAGCTAACAGTAAATGAAAAAAGAAAAAAAACAAAACCCAGCCCAGAGTGAGTGTTAATTAATTAAAAACACCGTTTCACAGTATCCCTAATAGAAGATTTCCTCCATGCAGCCAGTATCTGATTCAGAGAATGACTCAAACACTAAAATCGCACTCGCGGCCACTCTCGTGGTGCTGGCAGGCCAAGTTCAATATTTTCCCTGTGAGGCATGCCTGAACTATAAAAAGAATGTGATGTTTGAAAACTAGTGTCTCTGCGCTGGGCTGGCATTCAAAGCCGCACCCCCCCCCCCCGCCGCACTCCCCCCCCCCAGCTCCCCTGCCACATTTCAAGAGTACAGTATGAATCACAATCATGTGACGAGCCCTGCATTGCCAAATTCTTTCATGCTGCTACCACAGTGTGTTCCCTCTTAGGTCTCTGCCAGCAGCTCCTGTCCCCTAGCCAAGACCATCGCCGTGAGTGCTGATGGAGAGAGAGGCAGAGCCCTCTCTGCTCCAGCCAGGAGACAAGGAGGCGCGTTACTGTAAACACTGCACTGGCTGATCTGACAAGGGGCAAGGGGCTGGGGACAGTTGAGAGATGGGGCGCAAGAGACACAGTAGCAGAAAGGATGAGATGTGCAGGATGGGGGTCTGCTGATCCAGAAAGGTGGTGCCTGCCGGGCTGGCATGGGAGCGGGTTTCTGAAGTTCAGTCCTCCGGTTCTCCCGCTGAGACGGCGGCATCTCGCATGAGGAAACTGAGGCTTCCTGCTGCAGGAATACAGCAGAGGGAGGCAGAGAGGGCTGGAATTCCAGCCTGTCTAGCCATCTTATCCATCTGGGCTGTGGCCCCTCATACATCAGTTCTAACTTGGAGCAGCAGGATGTGCTTCTTTCCCCATCTCGGGCTGCCTACATCTTGAGGGTACCTCTTTCAACAGGACACACCGTATGTAGGCAAGTATCCGTCACCCAGATTAACAATCACAGGGTCATTTTTGTACAGACATTCCTTGTCCCAGAACCATCTTTAAACCTTACTGTCACCCCAAATGCTATTCCAGCATCTCCATGGAAACCAGGGGGAGTGTATGAAGAAAAACATTGTGGTTTTCTTTCTTTCTTTTTCTTTTCTTTTCTTTCTTTCTTTTTTTTTTTTCACATTATGAATCACTTCTGATGGGACCTCTCAGGGCTTATCCTCTATTTACCACCGTGTTTTCTTTTGTGTTCATTTCTGGCTCTGGTTATATCTGCGGCGAAGCCGGGAGGGTGTCTGGAGTTGCAACGCCTCTGTCCATCCCAGACTCCCTAATTGGCCTGTTAGGTACTAGGGTTTGGCACCAGAGGCGCCGTTTACATCACAAAGATGTCTTGCCAAAGGATAGATGAAGGGACTGAAGAAAACACATAGGAAGCACTTATGTGGACCTCTCCATGGGTTGGGGGGGGGGGGAGGTGTGGAACTCGGTAGTACACAGACTTCTGTTTCACAAGAGGACAAACATCTGTGCGGAAGTATGGAAAATAATGGCCCGTGTGCCTAGTTTGAGATCGCTGTATGATACAGCCGTCCCCAGCTCCACCCCACCCCCCTCCCACACACACACACAAAATGGTTCTATATCTCACACAGAATGTTAGAGATATAGTATTTGGAATAACACCAGGTGTTAGCTTTGCTCTCCTTTTGATTAACCAAGTCATAAGAATATATTTCTAAACGAATGAGAAGGATTTTGAAGGGACTCAAGCCAACGCCTACTAATTTACTCAGTCCACTTTACTCACCAAACATGACTTATCCAGAGAGTACGTCTCAGGCTGTGTTAAGAGCTGGGCACACAGAGATACATAAAACACTCTTTGCTGTCCTAGTGGAGCTGAGGTTACTAAGCTAATACAAAGCTCCAAGTTAATCATTTCAACTGCACCCTACAATTGATAACTACTAACTCAATAGTATAATATTTGGGAGGGTGGTACTTGGGCAGCTCTCCTTTCACCAAGTTGTTTTGCTGATTAAAAACCAACCCGGAAGGACTTGTTACTTCTCTGTGACTCGGTGATGCTACTGCTCCGTGGATTCTTATTACGGTGATAACGGAAGAAATACACATGGGTAGGAAAGAATGGGAAAGGCTGTTTGGAGTTTCTTTAGAGAAGAAGGCAGAAGAATTTTTTCAGGGTGACCGGCCACACAAGTGCGTCAAGGATGTAGGAAAAGGGTGGTAAAGTACAAACAAATAAACAAAGGAATGAGAGAGCTGGTGAGCTGGCGCCTGAGTCCAGTCCTGGGAATACACACGGCGTGGAGAAAGAAGGAAGTGACTAGTGCAAGATGGCCTCTGACCTCCACACTTGCCCCTTGGCGCGTGTTTCTAAAATTTAATTAATTTTTTTTTTAAAGGAAGAAGCAGGTAGCCGGGCGTGGTGGCACACACCTGTAATCCCAGCACTCATGGAGGCAGAAGCAGGCGGCTCGCTGTGAGTTCAAGGCCCCGGTGGTAAAACACGCCACTCTGAAGCCCAGCTGCCCTGCCTGCTCTGCCGTTGTCGGCTGTTAGTGACTTTATCTCTGTGTCTTGCTTTTTTTCATCAGCAGGACAAGGGCAATGCTTATCTCCTGGGGTTTATTTCTCAAAGGAAACACAATCCTCACAATAGCCCTGGTATGCGCTTTCCCATGACCTAATTCACTTCCTAGCTCGGGTTTGTCTACAACCATCTATCTACGGCCTTAAAGTCGCAGGCCGATCCACTTGCCTCTGCGTCAGCTGCGGTGTTCTGTCTGATGCCCTGCTAGCCTCCTGGACTGCATTTTCACGGTGGTCTCAGGACAGAAGCTCTCTGAACCATGCACCTATCTGCCTTCTATCTTTCAGGCATGCGTGTTGGAACACTTACTCATGAGGCACATGTGTACTATGTTTGTACACGGCCACTGACAAGAGTTGTCTACGCACTTCTACAGCCCCTCTGAGCATAGTCGATTCAGGGCCGACGTCACTTTGTAAGAGGAGCAAATGCTGGGCCACACTGGCAGCTTGTGGTTCACCGTGTGTACCTGATTTCCAAGACAAAACAAAACAAACAAAAATCCCTTTTTGGTAGTGGTGGGGACTTGAGAGGAGAAAAATGACAATGATGCTGTCCCACCAGCGTCAGCAAAATCTAAATGAGAGGAGCCTAGGAAGATGGTTCAGTGGTTAAAAGCACCAGCTGATCTTCCTGAAGACCAGAGATCTATACCCAGCATCTACACCTTGGCTTACAACTATATGTAACTCTGGTCCCTGGGAATCTGACACCATCTTCTGGCATCTGTGGTCACCAAGCATGCATGTAGTACACAGGCATACATACATGCAGACAAAACACCCATGCACATTAAATAAAAAAAGACTAAAAAGAAAAATCTTACCTATTAGGGTACTCAAAATTATGTGACAAGGACAATTATAAAGTTCAGAAGAATAGGGCTGAGTAGGCTAAGCCTATCAGGACAGAACTGAGACCTATAATCTGACCTCTGACCTCTGCTGCATATACACACACCACACTGAATTCAGTAACATGCCAGGGTGGGTTTGAATCCACACCCCCCTCCTCTGAGGAGCTCTCTGTGGTCTCATAGCCAGTCTCCTTCCCTATAATGCCCTGCAAGGAAGATGGACCAAAAGGACCTCCCTACTGGGAGGAGGCAGCCGCAGGGACTGAGAACCTTCAACTTAACGGAAATGGTACCCTCGAAAGTCTGCTCAGCTCAGCATCCCTATTGCCTCAGCATCTCATTCTTGTCTCTGCAAGCCACTTACTCCACGGCCAACTCTTTTGCAAGTGGAAACAATAGAGAAACAAAGATACACCTGTAATTCAAGCTTAAGAATCTGATCTTAGCTGGGTGCACTGCACCCACCTATAATCTCCACACTCGGGGAGGCAGAGGCAAGCAGATCTCTGTGAGTTCGAGGCCAGCCTGGGCTACAGAGTGAGTCCAGGACAGCCAAGCCTACACAGAGAAACCTTGTCTTGGAAAAAAAAAAGGTGGGGGTCAGGGGTAGGTGATTTCCTAGAGTGACACTTGTCACATCACATAGTTTTGAAATTTCACCTTAACCAGTAGTTATCATTATTATTCTTAATATTTTTGTTATTGACTTGAGGCAGGGAATCCGGGAGGGGCAGCCAGCCTTGCAAATACCTATGCAATACTGAGTGTGTGCTGTGAGGTGCACAAGTGAGCCAGTGTTTTCCTTACTCCCAGAGGGTGCACACCTTCCAAAGGCTGTCACCAGGGCCACTGGTGCACAACAAGCAAATGAGAACATGCATTAGCTCATGTGACAAGTCACAGCATTTGCCAAATGGAAGAGAACAAAAACTTGGAGGAAAACATTTTGTTTTCAATCTACAAGGATATTAATAAAACTCAAGCCCAGCATTGTGGCTACAATTCCCAGGAAGAACTGTGTTCTCCAGCCAAAAAGACGGCACAACAAACTTTTGTGTCTCCGAACTATGTATCTCGTGATGTCATTTAAAACCCCAGTATTTATCACGAACACAGCCCCCTGGAAACAAGTCTCTCTGCAACTCAGGCACCAGGAAAGAAAATCCAAGGACAGATTTCCAGGACCAAATTTGTAATTCAGACACAATAAATCCAATGAATGAAGTTCACCCAGTTATATGGCAGTTTAAAAGCAAAAGCTTTTCCAGATAAAAATCTTAAGGAACTCTAATTAAATTTAAAACAGAATTGAATTGCCATAGTGCCAGAAAGACAAAGCAGAGAAATATATATATATATATATATACTTTTAAAAGAAAAGATTCTCAGTGCATACATAACTCATCCTGCAGAGAGAAAGAAGGGGACAGATTCTTCAACGGGACAACATCTAAAAATACAGTTTATTCTGGCTCAATGTGGGTTTGAAAACACTGTAAGAAAACTCCCATTTGGAAATCACAAGTGGCTAATGCTTTAGGTCAACGTTTCTATGATACTTGGTCCGCTCCAGGCACACCCCGAACCACTTCATATACCGACAAATTTAATTGCCTCAACAGCCACAGTCAATAGCATTATCAATTCCACCCTGTAGCAGGGACAACAAAGCCAGAGAGTCCGAGAGATTGCTTGAAAGCAAGATTAGCCACTGTTCATTGTGCCTTCGCTGGAAATATTTCCACCTTTGAAGGTAGCCCTGGCAACACCACCATCCAGCCCTTTGTTCACAGGTGACGAAACAGCACACAGAGATGCTCACTCACCTATGGCACTCTTAGAAAAAGGCCGTGACTGAGAGGCAGCCAGGAATTACTGCAGGAGCTAAGAGCACTAGGCACTTACTGGCCATCACCAATCCCTTCCCTGTAAGCTACCAAACCTCTCAACCCCACTGTGCTGTCAGAGCATCTCAGTGGGCTACAGAAATCCAGCGAGCTACAGTAGAGCGCGTGTGCAGTGCCTGACATCCACTGAGGGCCGAGGCAATGCCCACTGTGGTCACATTGATCACTATTCAGCAATTCACCAGTTGGTTTCTAAACCCGACACTGAATACTTGTAGAGTAAGGGACTGCTCTTCTTATCCCTACTCAGAGCTGGGATTAAGGAGACAAAAATCCTGTTACCAACAGTGCTTTTTCCTCAGGTACCATTATGCATGGCCATCTCCATCTTCCTCTCCTTCTACTCCTGGGACAACCTTTCTGCCCTCAAGGAAGCGTCTTCCATCCGAATATCACTTTGAACTTGACCTTTTAAAGCTCTAGGCACCATCATTGTGTGTGAGAAGCATGAAGACAGACACTGCTCTATAAACCAGCATCCTCCTACTTCAAGCAGGGCTCTTCATGGAAACATGTATGCATCAGGCATGCAGGTACCACAGTTGACATGCGGGGAGGCCAGAGGACAGCCTTGTTCCTCTACTGTATAAGCTCTGGGGACTGGTCTCTGGCCATTTGATTTGGAGGCAAGCTCCTTTACCAGAGAAGTCATCTTGCTTGCCCAGTCACTGTGGTCTCCATTAATGTGTTCCTTCTGGGGGGGGTGGCTGGGGTCGGGGTGGAAAGCTACTCTGTCTTAGAAAACTCTTCCTAACAGATCCCTGTCTTTCCGGTTTTACCTGCATTGAAAATTCTGCCTTAAAGGGAACCAGGCCACCTTACTGAAGAGTTCCAATGACAATGACGGGCACTGTGCCACATACTTCGTTTACACTTTCTCACTCAGCTCTTACAACTCTTAAGAGTTACTACTGGCCACCCTATTTTACCAATGAGAAGATGGAGGCTGAGTGGATTAAAGTACTCCTCCAAGGTGACTGAAAAACCTTGGCAACTGGTCCTCTTAAAACTCAACAGAAATAAAGGCGAGCCCTTGGGAGAGGTCATTTCCAGTCTAAGTTGAGCCGCTGCCCAGACATGCAGTATCTATTCTGGTCCTCAGTTTCCCAACTTTGGGACGTTCTAGGTCCCCTTCTAACCTCAAGCTTGGCGCCGGCTGCGGCATCCCTCGGGGAGGGCCGCTTTGTTTTGAGCACTCAGCTGCTCTGGCTGGGTCTCTTCAGGCTCTGCCCTGTTTTGTTTCTGCTGCTGGACCCAGTACAGACACAGTTCTGGCAACAGAGCAGAAGAGCCCAGGAGAGGCTCCCTCCTTCCCAGAACTGCTGGCTGTTCCAGTATGAACCAAAGGGGGGTAGGGGGGAGGGGGCAACTGGCAGAGCTGCGCGCAACTAGCAGCAGGGTTCTCCCGGGAGCCACAGAAGGGCAACCGTGCCTTCTGCCCAGTTCACTGTAAAGGTTGCGTTGGGCACACAGTCACCAGCGGTGTCTGTGCTTGCTCTCCTCTGGGCAGGGCAGACAGCTTTGGTGAGAGACTGATGGCTGGGAGGTAACGAATGCTCTGTGGTCCCATGCCAGCAGCTGACCGCCCAGGGACAGGAGATGGAAACACCGCTCTTCAAAAGCCACATCCAACCTCGCTGCCTGGACCTCCATGTAGGCTGCAAAAACCAGCCTTGCCAGGGGCTGCCTCGAGCCATGTCTGTGCCAAGGGAAAACGGTGCAATCGCAAAGGGGTAGAGAGGGAGAGTAGCTATACTCTTCCCCAACACAAGCTGCAAGACAGGGTCCTAGGATCACCAGGGCCCCTTCTCCAACACTCGCAATGTGCAGGAGTGGGGGGGGGGATGTGGAGGGAGTTCCCTTTCCTTCCCTCCGCCACCCCCTCTCTCTCCCCTGGCCTAGGACAAGGCTGGGGCCTGGACAGTTCCAGTCATAACTGGATCTTTCCACTGCTTAGCAGCACACCAGAGGATTGGTGGGAGTGGTGCTTTGTTTTGTTTTGCTACTATTAAGCAAGACTGCTTCCTAATCCTTTAAATGTTTTTTAGCCAAGTGTTATTTACATATCCTGGCCAGCAAGCACGTGATTAACCCGGGACATTGCGGGGAGAGAAGGCGAAGGGAATGCTGACACTGCTGTGTCATTCAGGAGGCACAAACAACATCTGCACTGAGGAACAGGACAGCTGTCTCTTGCCCCAACAGAACACAAAGTGGAGAGACACTCTGGGACAAGAAGCTGCGGAGGTAGGTTTGAAGAGGCTAGCAGTGCTTTTATGAGTCCTCCTTTTCCCTCAGGATAGAAGGGTGCCCACGGAACCTCCAACATTGGTGCGCTGCCTTATTAGTTCCAAGGCAGAGACTAGGTGCTTTCCCAGACTCCCAGAGCAACCATCAGACAAGCCATGTTTGAATGGACCGTATGGAAATGGCCAGACGTAAGAGCATGCCTTTAAGTGAATGCTGTCCATCAGTATTTACGGGGTGACTTTATGTGACAAGTTCATACCTAGCATCAGCGTCCCTCTTTCACTTCATGGACCCAGTTATGATGAATAGCACTTCTCAAAAATGTAACTAATGAGCCCACCATAAAGTTAATGGATCCCGACCTACTGGGTTTGTTTTTAAAGTAAAAGAAACCTTAGTCTCAAGATCCAGATCCAGAGTCTTAAAACAGTGTGTGTGTGTGTGTGTGTGTGTGTGTCCTATTTCTGGCCAACTCTTCCATACAGCCATGGCTGACACCCTATTCAAGATATGGATCCTCTTTAATATACATATTATTATTATTATTATTATTATTATTATTATTATTATTATTATTATTATTATTAGACATGGATCCTCTTTAATATACATATTATTATCTTTAATGCCCAGGGACCATATTGGGCACTCTTATTTTCCCCGTCTAGTTCTAAGATGAAATATTTGAACCTGAGACTCTAATGATACTGTGACGCCTTTCAACCTTTAAATGCCAAGGGCAGCACAGGCCCTCACTGCACAAAAATACTAACGAAATCTTCTTTACAACGTTTTCCTAGCTCTGCCAGAGAAAGGCAAGCAAAATAAAACAAACAACAGCAAAAGCAAAGGAAAACTACAGCAGGAAGTTTTAGGAGTGAGACGAGGGGGCAGCGATACAGGACCACGGGCAGAGGTTTTAGTAATTTGCTCTGAACCAAACTGCTCTGAAATTGATCAGATTCTCCCCTGATATTTCTCTGCAGTGATCAAGAGTGACAATCAAAGCTCCCTGAATGGATTTCAGGATGTGTGAGGGGCACCTCCCAGCTTTAGCTGTCTACATTTTTTTTTTTTTTTGTAACCACTTGCATACTTTTGGTCAACCACTGTAAAATAAACAGTCCTTCCCAAATGTTTTTGTTGTCTTTGACAGCGCAGCAGTAATTCACTTGGAATGCTGAGGAACAGAATTATACTTAATGCTGCTGCAAGGCTGGCTTTTTATGACTTCTAGTCATTGAATTGCTTTTACATGAAGAGATGCCAGACTGAAGAGACCTTGGAGATGTGTTGAACTAACATCTTCGCTCTGTGCTCCCATCAATGTACGAAAGTGTGTACATGTGTGTGTGGACGTGCACGTGTGTATAAACACATTTACATGCATGCTTAACATATATCTGAAGTAACACTCCTCTAGAGCATTTACTGGTTTTTGTCCTGGGACTTTCATTTAAAACTTGAGAAGTGTAGCTTCCAAATCACGACAATTTTTATCCATGCAAATGAAGGTTTAAATTCATATTTATTCCTGCTTAGGAAATCTTGGAGGGAAGCATGTCCCCACACATTTTATGCTTACTAAGTTAATGCTCTCCGCCCATTTCCTCTATCCACGTACATACTAAAAATGTATAGAAAATTGATATATATGATAAGATATATGTGATATATCAGATATAAGATAGATGTGATATATATCAAACACAATACAGTTTATTCAAAAGAATTTGACTTTCTTTGGAGTTGGGGGATTATTGGTATAGATGTATAGAACAGAATAAACTATACTCTTCTGTCAGGAATGAAACGGTAAGAAATAACCTAAGAAACCCCACAGCCTCTGTGCATGCCTACACAGGATGTCTGCAGAGGATAGCATTTGAAAGGAGAGCTTAGAGTCTGGATGGTTTATGCACTTGAATCTTGCAGTCTGTACAACATGATTGGAGCTTTTAGCTTCTGGCTGGTATGGGGGAAAAAAATCTTGCATTGAATTTAAGTGCAGAGACCAGGAGTTTATCAGGCAAGCCGCTGTCACACCTGCATTCTTTGAAAGTGATTCACCCTAAATGCCTGGGCTGGCTTTGGGCTTCTCCAGCAGAGAGCAGTGAAACACTGTTAATAAACCGACTTCTGGAAACCACAGAAGATTGCAAGCTAGGGGGACCGCCAAAGTAGAACTGGCAAGTCCATCAGACTCACAAAGAAACTGCATTTACAGATTTAGAACATAGATGTTCACAAAAAAATGTTCTGATGCACTGGAATTATTTACACCATTGCATATATTTAGGCAGTTAAAAATTAATTTCACTTGGAAATAAGGTAGATAATTCAAAGGAAAAGGAATGTCTTCCAAAAGTGGCTTTGGCCTGCATTCAGCATCATCTTAATGCCTTAATCCCTGGAAGCCAGGCACCTACTTTTGAAGTTCTTCCTGCATCCTTTGCTGACAGCCCAATAAAGGCTTGGGGAATGGAAAAGCAGTTTACGCGTACAGAGTCGGAGACCAACAGTGTTGCAAAGATCCGTTTCTGCAAGGCTGAAGACAGTTTTGAATGACTAGAATTCAAGTGAGGTTCACAGCCAGAGGCATGACAGGTGCATGCAGGTGGAGCTACTTTTAAACACAAAAGGACACACACTACCCAAACACCTCACTGCTAAGTGTGTGGGAAGGGGGGCGCGCCAGGTTGAGGGAGTAGTGGGGGTAGTGTAGATAGGGTCCTTCTTCCAATCAACAACCCCCATGACAGAATATTAGTGAGAGGAACGGTTGTGCCTCACTGCTTTTTAACAAAAACCTGCATTTTTACAAAGGGAAATATGAGTCTCTCCAGTTCCATGATGTGGTGCATGTTGATTAGATCTTTTACTTTTCTTAGGTGCAGAGGAATATAACCTATTTTTTTTTTTCCTAAGAGAAGAGATCAGAGAAAAGATCTAAAAACCCAGCTGGATCATCTACTTTACTGAAGTGGGAGATAACACCAGAAATAAACCCTACACAAACTTCTGGCCAGTAGATGGATGAGTACCTATGCCAAAACCGTTTCCTCCTTGCCTTCAAAGCAGTGGACTCAAGTGCCAGCCTCTGCATGCAGGCTGCCAAAATACGAAGTGAAACACAGGGCGCTACACATCAAAGGTGAGAGGGCAATGTGGCGCTGTGCCCAAAAAGCACACTGTACAGTAGAGTGAACTGTTCGCAGAGACGCGCCAACTCACATCAAAAGTTACAGCACGCGTCTTACTTAGTCTTTCCCAGTGATCCGGTGTCATTTGGACTTGCTTTGCCAGCGCTCCTTGGCGGTTCTATCTGCTGGTCTTAAAGAAAACCACTCCCTCTTTATCCTTCTCAGAGTCCTCTGTGGAAAACCTCCCAGCAAAAAGAAAGCTCTCCAGAGGGTGGACAAAGCTTCAGCAGGCTACCAGTACGGGGACAGAGACTCAAAGAGGGAGTTTCAAGAGACAGGAGCACTCCTATGTCCCAGGTCAGCATTTGTCTCTTGCCTTTTCCAGGGGGGGGGGGCGGTGTTCAGAAAGCCTGCCTTTAACTAACTCTCTCCCCCAACCCACTTTTTTTCTCTCTCTCTCTTATCAGTTCAAACAAGAACAATGAATTCCTCAGGCCCACAAGAATGTGACAAGGTGTCAACAAAGGCAACCAGGAAGGTGATCTATGGCCCAAGCAGCTCCCATAAATCACTTTGTAGCCGGGACTACAAAGAAAAAGGCAGGCACCCGGACATAACTCAGACTTTGAGGCCCTCACACTCACCCTGTTCCAGTTGTCCTTGAAAAGGTTCACCTGTACACACACACACACACACACACACACACACACACACACACACACACACATCCCCAACCTACTGTGGCAAATACTGCACAGACATGGTAGGATACTATATAATTTAATGTGCTTTAGGGACGCATGCTCATTTGGCTTTCCTTTTCTAAAGGCTGCCTGGAGAGCTCTATTTGAAACTTTAGTTTAGAAGTTTACAAATGGCAAAAGCATTTGTTCTCAGGTAACAACGTGATTTTAAGAGACTTTGGACTTCAGTGGTGAAAATTATTTTAAGGTGTCATAAATCATAATCCAGGGTCAAGAGAACTTCGAGTTCCAGGCTAGCCTGGGCTACATGGCAAAGCCAGGAAAAGCATGAGTTCTGAGCTAACCTGGGCTACATACATGTCTCAACCAACTAAGACCATTCCGAAATAGAAACTATTCTGACTGCATTATGGTGACATAAAGTGAAGTTGAAAATTACTAATTTAGAATCCCTTTTGAGGATCACAGGACATGGGTTACTTTTAAAAAAATGATGTGTTGTTTCATATGTGCAAGAATGAGGAGCGAAGTGGCACCGTTCATCACGGTCTCATGCACAGTGACCTACAGGAAAATGCTAAAAACCAACGGAGAAGTTTAATGCCCATGTCTTAATATATTGAGCGCTGCACTGTGATTTGTGAAGGAGTATGCTATCTACATTTTGAGTGTAAAAACTTTGGAAATATTTAAATGCAAGTGACACTCTAATTTCATAGCAACTTGGACTCCATTCTGCAGAAGCCATGACACAGAATTCCCATTATAAGTACCTTACATGTGCAGTAGGGTGGACCACAACAGCCAGGTAAACTATTTGTAAGCAGATATACCTATGACAAACTGAATTATTGCCACTACATCCATATATAACACGTTTAGAAGAGAAATAGATTTTCCAAAGAAACCATTTTCTAAAACAAAACAAAACTAACAGCAACGAAAGGCAATAACAAGAGATAAAGTCCCTTCCTAGTTTCCACAGAGAGGGAGGCCAGAATCAGACAGATCAGATCAATATAGAAAAAGGTTCTATTTCTTCCCTCCAAATTCTTTTTATTTTGGATATTCTAAAATTAATATTCTAAAACCAGCTGGAGAAGCAGAGCTGAGCTCCTTGCTCCTTGCTAAGCTTACTTATTCTCTAATGACTATTAAAGAAAAATAGTTCAAAGAAAAGAGGAAATAGAAGGGAAAGTAAGCGTGTGCACAGAATTAGCACTTCAGACTGCTGGCCAATAGCTGTCTTAATATGAAAAACAACAAATGAAACATGAAAGCTTCTATGAAGGGTTATGAGTTGTATTCAACGGTCTTTGAACTAAGGGACCAATGGCTATTATAATTTGCAATTTCTAGTACATGTAAATAAATCACCTGAAAATAGCATCATTTATTCACTCAGGGTCAAAACTACTCCAATAGTGAGATAACCTGGTTATAAGCATCATTAACACAGCCCGAGATGGATATAGTACGCCACTGTGGATATGTCTTCTAGGGTGAGAATAGAGGGCTGAAGATCCAGTCTGGGACCACATCGAAGGAATTGTTTCTTGTACAAACTACTACATGCTACTTAGCATGTGAAATCCTTTGTACGTTTCCACACTTCTAACTTAAAAACAAAGCCGACTACGGCTCCAGTGCTAAGCTACACAGTGGGCCCAAAACTTTATTACTATAGGAAAAGCATCTTTCTGGTGGATGAAGGGAGATTAAAAACCTATGAGCACGTGTGACTCTGTGAGAGCCTAATATTTATGCAGTGGAAAAAAAAATGTAGAAAAGCCTCTTCCACAATGTGCTCTGTTTCCTTGAAATGACATTACAAACTGGAAAGGGAAAAGAAGATGCTCGGGCCAACGGTTCAAATGCTGCCCATACTTTCAAGAATCCCTTGAGGAGATGTTAGCCTTCATATTGTCATGTGAAGATTCAGAGAAACGGGCACGTTAGAACCACAGTTGTCTATAATTTTACACATAAAGAAAAAATACCGTTCTCAGTTTTCAGGGAGCCTTGAGAGTGAATCTGGACAGCCCCACATTTAGTGCATCTGCTCAGAGGACCCACAGCGCCTGCACTCCACTCCCGTGAAGATGGCTTCAGCACCTGTGGGCGTCTTGTGCCTCTTTCTGGAAAAGACAACTAAAACAACTTCTAGAAGGAACCACCTCCCCATTGGTGACCTTGGACTTGTGGCGTGAATGTGATTTGTTCCCATAAGATGATTAAAATTTCCCATGTGCTTTGATGTCCTCAGAGACCTAGCTATGCACTTTTATTTCCTTCAGCGTAACCAACAATGTGTTCAACTAAATAATAGATTGTATAGCTTTAAGTATGCATTTTACATGTGCATTAACCTTACATATTATTTAGCCTTGTTGTTGAAATATACTTACTGATTTTTATTTTAAATGCAAAAGAAAATGCTTTGGCTTTGTAGAAACTAAATGGAATGTGTGAAAATGTGCAGGGTGAATTCTTACATTCCTGATGGCCTTCTCGTTTCACAAGGATAGGCACCATATGTTAAGCCCTATTTATATCCTGCATGGTAATCATCTAATAAAGTAATCTGTCATTATTGTTATTGTATAAGCATGGCCAGATACCACAAGCAAGACTTGGAAATGTGTCCCTGTACCCTCATCTTCACGGTTGGATTTGCAATGACTATTTACTAATGATGGATGCTACAAAATAAAACCCAAAGTAACGTGGTAGTCATCACATAAGCATATGTGGATATTTAGGGCTATAGAAGATGCATTATACATTACATGCATTATACCTTATATGTATGTGCATAATTTTTATGTCCAATAAGGTACTAACTTTCTACCAAGTTATCTATTTTTTAAAGATTAGTTTGTTTGTTTATTTATTTATTTATTTATTTATTATGAACACAGTGCTCTGCCTTCATGTATGCCTGCACGCCAGAAGAAGGCATCAGATCACATTATAGATGGTTGTGAGCCACCATGTGGTTGTTGGGAATTGAACTCATGACCTCTGGAAGAGGTCAGTCAGTGCTCTTAACCTCTGAGCCATCTCTCCAGCCTTAAGTTATCTACTTTTTCTATGGGAAGTTAAACTTATCTCAATAAATGTGATTCATTATCAGTGATACTGAAAGTTTCCTCTTCCCAATAATGATTACCATCCTCCAAGATGAAAAGCACACCTGATGTAACTACTGGTATCTATAACTAACCTGACTCAAAGCCACAAAGAGAAGATACTGAGAGGAAATGGGGCTTTTTTTTGTCGGTAGTTGTGTTGTGATGTGTCCACGGTGCCATTCATTCCTAATGTGCCTGGCGCCAGAATCCGCAGGGCTCCTGGTGTAGACACGGACACCCATAACTTGGACACATTCATGTGTCAGATGATTTTTATGATGAACACTGTGCTCTGCACTCCAAACTTAATGATCTATGAGACATGCAGAAAAAGTGCATCAGTGAACAATCGCAGCACGTTGTGACATGTGCTATGCTTCAGGTACATGTCAACTGCCTTGATGGCCAAGATGAAGGAGCGATGCGATTCGGAAAGGGGACGGCCATATTGGAACTTGTTTTGGGGAGATGTATTGGGATTTGTTCTGATGGGGGGGGGAAGGGTAAAGAAAAGACAACATGACTACAAGTGTGAAGGAGCCGATGTGAGATGGAAAAAGACAAAACCAAAGTGTTCTTTATGAATAAGGAAGTAATGGCTGCTGCTGGTGGGCGACAGACCCAGAGCCCTATCAACATAAAATGTTATCCCTTGGGAGCATAGTAGCCATTGAAAAATTTTGCCAGGAGAAAGAAATAGGGTTCTGTTTCGACAATAACACTTGAGTAAATCGGGGTAGGCTGGGCAGACAAGACGAGAGTCAGCACAGCGGGACAGTGAGGACAGTGAGGAAGCAGTGTGTGGATGGAGGAAGAGGAAGAGGAAGCTGCAGACATGTGGTCCAAGGCAGACCTCGGAGGAATGAGCAAGATGCCCCCTGAGTGCTGGAAACAGGATGAGTCAAAGGGGCATCGGTGGAAGAGGACGCTGTCCAAGCCGGAGCACAGACATGGAGATGCAAGTAGGAGCTAAAATACAGGGCGTGTGGAGCTAACTCAGAGCGGACATGTGGAAGGAAAACTAGAGCGGGTCTGCCTCAGAAATGGAGATGAGCAAAGGACACAGGGCAGCCAGGGTGGGAGGAGCAAGGAAGACACAGGAATTAAACTTTCGTTCTGGGATCTAAGGTGTGAAAATGTGAAACGGGGACGCTCGATGCGTGTGTTGAGCATTTCAGAACAGACACCAGCAGAGGACTGTGGAGCGCTGTTGCCTTTTCAGTCTGGGGTGACAAGAAGCCTCATTTAAACTGTCTCTGAAGGACAAAGAGTAGAGTCTGGCATCAAAGACACAAAGAGGTAACTGGTATTTTCCATTAGTGCTTGTTACCCCGCTGCTGTGATGCAATGCCTCCAACCTAGGAAGGGCAGGGTGTGCTGGCTCCTCTTGCTGTCCCCAAACCCCGCACACTGAGGAGTGTCCTGGCGCTACACTGCAAGTGCGTGATGCCATCGAGCAATCAGTGGGTCGGTGAGACCTGCGCAGCTCAAACAGGAAAGTTTAAGTATGCCGTTAATATCAAAAGTTGCTTCTCTATTCCTGAGCCTTCCAGGGCATGGGGGGGGGGGCACTGAACTCAATTCATGTGGTGGTCTTAACGTACCCCAGCAGCCCAGTTGACATAGCTCCACACAGGCTACGACCACCAGAGTGCAGTCTAGAAAAAGAATGTGCCCTCTCACCTAAAGGGAAAGCCATGCTTTCAGAATCCCCATAGGAGAAGGAAGATGGTGATGGAGAAAACATTACGTCATTACCTTCTAGCTTTGAGAATTTAGACACGGGAAATGCTCAGAATTCTCCAGAGAAGGGGAAAAAATAATAGCTGGCGGCAAAGCCAAAGGTCGCTCGCTTCTATTAATGAACTTAAATTCATTTTCCATTCACACACCAGAGGAAGGAATCCATTTAAACGGATTAGGAGGCCCAGGAAGAGACACCAGGGCAGGTGTTGGCGAACAAGGTCTGCTGTCAGATAGTAAATATTTTAGGCTATGTTAGCTAGATGGTCTTTGTGACAGGTACCATCCTGTCACCACAGACAAAGGGCTGCCACCAGCACTGTGTGCACAAGCAGTGGTTGGGCCAGAACACATTTTTGTCAGCGCGGGAACGCACAACATTTCCATGCAGCAAAGTGCTAGTTTTTATTGTGTTTTTTCTTCAATCCTTCGCGAACACAAAAGTCTGCTTTACAAACGCGTATTTTGGGAGGTTGGGAAGACAGGGCTTTGCTCTGCTGCAGATTGTCTCCATGCACATACCCGTGGCCTTGTGATGTAGCCGGGCTGCACCGAGCCCTACGAGCACATTTTAAAAACAGACTTCTAAAGCACAAAACTGGTATAGCCAATAGTCGTGCCCCTCGGGTCACTAGATTATGGCTGATGATGCAGGCTGCTGTGTTCACAGTTCCTCTAAGCCAATTCAGATTGCATTGGTCACTCCCTTGCTTAGAATCTCTGATGGTTTCTCCTTTGCCACAATGCGCGATCCCCAGAGGCACAGCATGCCTGTGTCTTCCTGACTTGTTACTGTCTGCTTTTGGAGGCTTACTTTCGACACCCACCCCTATGCTGTGGTCCCCAATTCACACTATCCAAACCAAACGCGCAGCTCTTGCTTGGACACGCCCTGAACTTTCCCGCCTCCACTGATCCAGTGCTAGTCTGACACGGCGTGGAAGGAAGGCCTTCTCTGTGAAATTCCTCTACAAGCTTGCCCACTAGAATCCCTTGGTGCTCCGCTGAAGCACCATGCGCCTCCTCTGCATGAAGCCTTCCATGTATCACGTGGTTGGAATAAGAGTCGCATAGATCACAGTTTATGGCTTGCCTCTTGACACATAAATTAAATAATCACTTTATAGGACTCGGACAAGGATTACATAATAAGGCAAGACAGTGTTAATAAAGCCCACCATGATGTTTGAAATATAGCTGGAGTTCAACAGAAACAGAGGCCTCATTTTACCTACCCCTAAACTATAAATCCTTGTGCTAAAAAGCCATGTTTGCTTTGCTTGCACAGAACTTATAATGACCTGCATGTACCTGTTACATCCTTAATAAACATTTCTTAAATATAAATTGAATATTAAGTACTATATCTTCTTTAAAAAACCAAAATCTATGTTTTTAATTCTAAAGCTAAGTGTAAGAGGAGCTAAAACCCATGATTCCTTTGACTTTCTAGTTGAGTTGTCTGTATGGCGAAAAAAAAATCACGGACTGTGAGTCTCATGAACCCAGGACCAGGAGTCAGTTTGATTACTGTCTAGCTTGTGTATATGTATAAGTCACTTAAATTTTCTGATATTCTGTTTCTTCTTTTATAAAACCATCAATAAAAATGTCTTAAAGGCACATTATAGACTACTACAAGACTTCTTTCTATCTGGTAGGATTTTGGTACATATAGACTGAGAATATTAAGAGGGCCAATTTATATTGCCAGCACTGGGAGAGAATGCTCAAAATAGCACGAGCCTGAATGAAATGAAAATTGTATTCCTCCATTACTTTATAAGTGTAGAAAGAAGGCACCAAATCTCTAGGTCTTTCCTGTGGGAAAAAGCATGGCAAGTGAAGGTGTTTCCCTGCAGGCTCTGAGGGTTGATCCAATGGACGATAATCAACACTAGACAACATCCTCTTGAGCATCGAACCTTAGCAAACAGCAAGAGCAAACATGAGCTATGATTTCAGAGCTGACTGGAAATCCATGCAGCTAGCAGGAGGGGCTTTAGGAGTCCACCCAGCTCTTGAGTAAGATCCCTGAAGTGTACTAAGAGATCTTTCATGTTCTAGTCATGACTGTCATCTCTCTGAGTCAATGACCTACCATCTTCCCTCTCCAGTTTTGACTATGAAGGTGCAGGGTGACGGTGATGGGAATGGTACTCCCCTATATTGAATGATGTGGCCCAAGTTGTCTTACACACACACACACACACACACACACACACACACACACACACACACAAAATTAATCACAACCTAGTGTTGAATGGAGTGAGTTGAATCCTTGGAAAACTGCCCCTACCTACAGTCTCACCAAGTTCTCTCTCTGAGTATTTTTCAGAAATAGGTTTTGCCTCAGTGATCAAAGAGATGTAGGAGTTTAGGAAAGCCAATCTCTTAAAGCACACAGTACAAAAAAACCAATGGAATTCCATTAGCCTTGCACAAATGCCTATGCGCTGTCAACTTGCAGTGCCAGGGAAGTCATGACAATGCCTATATTTTGTCACAGTTCTTAATCTAGTTTCCACCTCAAAATGTCATGGTTCTGTTTTTATATCAAGAGTACAACTAACAGCCATGTGTGGTAGCCACACTCATAAGCTCAGCTCTGAAAGCCAAAGTTTGGGTGGTCACAAGTTCAAGGCCAGCCTAGGTAAAATTATGACAGATTTGTTTTTACTTGAAGATCAAAACAAAACGGAGTTAATAACCAATAAAGGATGCTAGCCACTGAACTGACAACTTACTAAAATTGAGATGAGCATTCTTACTGAGTCTAGTGGGGATTTCAGAGCAAGCGTTTGGCAGAAATAAATAGGTCCTAGGTTACTCTGACATCTCATTGTTGACTGTTTAACTTATCCTTTGAGATGATCCGAACTGGAGAACTCAGGAGAAGAAAGAAATGATCTCTATAGTATCTAGAAAAATAAACTCTCATTTTCACTTTTTCTCTATCACTAAGGTAAATGATGCTTTGGGCCCAAAGGGTATATAGCTCTGCGCCTCAGTTACCTCTTTCCAGTTTCATGTTCAGACACCACTGGGAAGTAACTTGACCCCTCTTGGATCTTCGCTGGACAGCTGCCAGGAACGAGACTCAGCTTTCTTTCTCCCTATGCACTGAAAAACCATCTACCACTCAGAGAAACTCTGACATGTTCTGAACTCAAAGGACAAACGAAATTGGTATTTTTTTTTTAATCTGAAGGCGAAACAAAGGGGTCAGAAACAGGATCCTGCAAGATCAGGCACTTATCTGTGCTTTTTGGGGGAAAAAGGAGGCTCCAGGCTTACAAAACTCAGCCATCTACCCACTAGTCTTTCCTCCGGGGACTTGACTGATACAAGAGATTCTTGCGTTTCCAGTAGCATTCAGCAAAATTTACCCCCTTTCTTTGTGCGGCCAACTACAGGAGGTGACTTGGTATCTGCCCCTTCTCGGATGCAAAGGCTCCTTTGTGAGCAGTGTAGGAAGATAGAAGCAAAGTTGTGTCTTTTTAGCAACGTGGTACACAAGCCTAGCCATTCATGCTCTTGTTGAGCTCTGCTGTGGACACAGTCTAACAAGGAAAAAAAAAAAAAAAAGGAACCGCAGGACCATATGAGGCAGAGAGACTGTGTGCCAGCTCTTGAGGGCCCCTTTGTTTACAATATATTGAGTAATATCTTTTTCATTTTTCTTCGGAACCGCATGCAAACTTCCTATTCTCCAGCCATCCTTACAGAGTCAACTAGTGGCTCTCGCCTTGACTCTGTCCCCACAGCACTTACGTTCTCCACGGTTGCACTACTTGAACTTGGCAGCAGTGTTCTCTGGCTGGTTCGTGTGTTCTGGGTCCAGCGGTTTGTCAGTATCTTGAGGGTGGGGCTTCCGCCTTCTCCGTTCTCCCGTCTTTTGTACAGTCATTACTTCCGTAGCTTAGGCACTGTAAACACACGCTCAGGGAAGTCTTGCCGGCCAATTCGGAGGACTCCTGCTCAGAGGCCTCTCCACCTGCCTCCTGCCTCTCTCCCTCACAGACTCAATTCCTAGATGGTCCCCTTCCTAACAAGGCATGTGTTGCCCTTGTGTCTATCCAAAAGCAAAGATGTTCACGGCTGAGCAAACTGCGAGTAAAGAGCTCCTCAGTGCTACAGTGGCTTTGACCTCTTCTGGTCACAGAAACAGGGCAGCTCCATGTCATTGGCTACATTCAGAAATATCAGTTAACGAGAAGGGCAGAGCCTGAATCTGTAGAGAGTTAACTCTCGTTTTCTTTCTACTTCTTTCCATGCAAACTGTTTTCTCTATGTTGCGCAGAATTTAGAAACCAAAGAACCAACCAGAACTCCCATCCTCTTCCTCATCCCTCTCTAACTCACCCCAGAAACAATCTGTGTCCAATCGGTGGAGAGCACACAATGGCATGTTGGTACGCATTGGCTACATCTCAGCTACGTGTGTGTTATTTTGCGAATCATCACGACTGAAAAGAAATATGGCTGCTTGCATTAATATAGACTTGGAATACTGCCTAAAATTTGTGGTGAGGAACATGAGGTGGGAGAGGTGAAGAAAGATAATAATTATCTCATTTTTTAAAAAACTTCAAATAGGTACACAAACATCACAGAGAGAACAGATATAACCCGGAGCGTATCCTCAGGTGATTTTTAGTAAATATATGCTAAATTACTAGAGGACTTTACATATAGTGTAAAAGCTCGGTCTCATGATATCAGAAATATATTAATGTGTAAATGAGCTAGTGAACATAAAATGTATCAAGATATTTCTAGTCATGGGCCAATAAAATTAAGAACTAGAGATCATATAATTTCATGCTGCAGTTTATTCTGACTGCACTGTGACCCAAAGGTAAGCCTACCACGCATGCTAAATGGAAGCACAAGAGAGAATTTGTAGTATGCTCTTGGAGAAAGAGGATTATAGCAACACCGCAACATTAATACTGGTCATGAATTCAAACCATTTCCCTACTGTATTAAATATTCTCTGCGTTAAGAAAAACTCACTACTGTTTTCTTGTTAGTCATAATTCTGTTTCTGGCTGTGTGGTTTTTATCTGTATAACACTACTCAATTAAATTGACAGCTGGACCAAGAATTACTGACTTGGCTGCTATGTGGCATTCTGCAAACGTCTCAAAGCCCCTTACTTACGTCTGCCTTTCCTGAATAGTACTTACCTTCTCTCTGGGGTGTCATATGAATTAGGAGTCCAGGAGCCCACAGCACCTAAGCCTGGTTAGTAAGTTGGGAGCTAGGAGATACAATGGAAGGGGGCCCTATGGTATACTACGGATACCTTAGATATTAGGGTTCCTACATGGCATATTCATCCATCACCAGTAGCAGAGAATCCCTCGTGCAGCTTGGACCCAAACACGGTCATAAATGTTTACTGCACATGCATAATGCTCTAGAAGTGCTTAGAGATGGCAGAGCCCCACTGTGGGGAACTATTTGTTTCCTTGGCCACATTTGCATCGACTGCTATCTGTCTAGAGAAGTAAAGGTCTTATTTTCTGCAAAAAAAAAAAAAAACAAAACCCCGGTTTTGCAGAACTGAGTGGGGTGCCTTTCCTAGATTGCTAAAATAGGGCCCCGAGTTCAGTTTCTGTGGCAAGCCAACTCACCTAGAAATACTACAGTTCACGGAAGGTTTAAACTGGCCCTCATACCACCTGCTCCGTGCAGAGTTCAGAACCCATTGGAGTCGGGGAAAAGAGCCCTGCAGGAAGTCATGGAGACTGGCAGGGCACACAGCCTCACAGTCCTAATCTTTACCTGTTCGTGTGAAAACCTTCCAGGTCCTTTCTTCTGAACGAATCCCAAATTACAACTGACTTTTCTTAACAGCTGATCCGTGCAAAGGAAGTTTCAAATACATAACTATTTGAAGTCCAATGTTCCTTGAAGTCAGAGCGGTTAGTTTAAACACACTCAGGACATGTTACTCCTCCTCACAGATGCTCACTCCATACTGCAAGGAGGAAGGTGCGGACGACATGGGAGACCGAGGCTTGCACTTGTGCCCTGTTTTGGCTTAATGACTTTAGTAAACCAACAGAAACACTCCATCCCATAAAGATAATTGCACAACAAAACTTTATCTTTTCCAGATGGCAAATGGGATGTCACTAACTGTGACTTAATGATCTGGCCCCCACAGGACTCTCTCCAGGTTCGTTTGCCGGTTTAGCCGGGTTGCCGACTCATACGATCAACCTCAATAGGGAGCCTGGCCTCAACTGCTGATGAAAGTAAGAACCAAGCCACCGTCATGAGCTGGGCACGGATGGGGAGGGCATGGACAGTGAGGTCACCGCGGAACATGGTGGCCCTCATCAGTGGCAACCTGCAAGCTTCCTCATCTCCTCCGCATTCGTGGTACCTTTCCTCTCCACGGTCTACTTGCTTTTGTTCTCAACAGTCTCCTGGGATCTCTACCCTCAACCACAGCTTTGGCTCTTCCCCTAGTGACCCCAGGTTTTAAATCTTCATCTTGGCTCCTTCCCCTAAGCTCCATGGATATGCAGCTGGTATGTGAGTGTTGACCTAACACTCCATGTCTATTATTTTTCTACAGGATTGTAGCCCCTTAGTTAAGGACTAGGTGTAATATCTTTGCCATACGTTTAGTACAGATGTTTCCCTTATTTTTTTCTCAACCTTCCAGATTTCTAACAGCTAGTTTCCTTTGTGTATACATCATACCTATTAATTTAAAATAGTATTTTCAAAATTTTCAAAAATTTTCACTTTTTCTTTTTACAGCATAAATCTACATGTTTGCTGTGAAATTCTGCAAATAGAAAATTAAACCCAATGCATTATTTGTGTTAATACTCCTTAAATTTTGAAATCGTGTATTGTGGAGCTGGGAAAATGCTTGTGTATAAGCTGATTCTTTTTCAAAACCTATGCTGGCATGTTAGTTTTTAAAGTATGGTTTATTCAGAGAAAAAGTCGCATATTTCTTTACTGTTTTTACTCTTTAAGATCTTGGTTACTAGAGAGATGGCTTAGGGGTTAAGAGCACTTGCTGTTCTTTCAGAGGGCCCAGGTTCGATTCCCAGCACCCGCTGGCTGGCTCACAACTACATGTAATTCCAGTTCCAGGGGCTGTGACACTCTCTTCTAGCAGTCACACATGTAGTACACAGATAAAATGCCCATACACATAAAATAAATATTAAAAATCACAACAGATACACAGGATGCTTAAATCATATAGATAGATATACACATGGATGGTACATAGATAGATACTAAATACAGTATTTTGAAAAAAAATGTATTTTCACAGTGAGCTACATACATAGAGCAATGAACAAAATACAATAACTATGTCCACATTACAAGATTGCCAGATGGGAGCTCTGTTTTCGCCACTATGGCCAGCAAATATTCTTTTCTGTAAACGCCCCCTTTCCTCTACTCAGTCACTGACTAATGAATTGCTGAAAACGACGCATCTCCTCCCAGTTCTGCCGCCATGTTACTAACACTCCATCCTCCACAGCTTCATCTTAAGCCTGCGCTCTTGAGCAACGCCTAAGCGCAAAGCCTATATCTCTGTCTTTAAAGAGTGTGCTTCTGCCAGGCATGGTGGCACACGCCCTTAATCCTAGCACTCGGGAGGCAGAGGCAGGTGCATCACTGTGAGTTCGAGGCCAGCCTGGTCTACAAAGCATGTCCAGGACAGCCAAGGCTAACTCAGAGAGACCCTGTCTCAAAACAAAAACAAAACAAATCAAAACAACAACAACAAAAGAAAGAAAGAAAGAAAGAAAGAAAGAAAGAAAGAAAGAAGGAAGGAAAGTTTGTTTCTAACATCTGCTGCAAACGAGTGGCATTAGTGTCACTTACATTTCAGCCTCTAAGTGTTAGGAGCCAGGAGATACAGCCACTAGCAACACAACACTGCAGAACTACAGTGTTAAGACCTTCAATTGCATGGTTTTAAGAAGTTGTTTTGGGGGGCTAGAGAGATGGCTCAGAGGTTAAGAGTGTTGGCTGCCCTTCCTAATGTGCTGAGTTCAATTCCCAGCAACCACATGGTGGCTCACAACCATCTATGAGATCTGGTGCCCTCTTCTGGCCTGCAGGTGTACATGCAGGCAGAATACTGTATACATACTAAATAAATAATTTAAAAAAAAAGGTCATGTTTGTGAGATTGGAGTAGCCCAGTACATTCTTTCCTCTTCTATTCAACAAATGTATATGAAGTAGCTACTGTTTACCTAGATAGTAAACACACACACACACACACACACACACACACACACACACACACACACACACCCTCTATTCACAGAAGGCATCAAATACAAAATATGATCCAAAATAATCATTACAGCAGAAGACTGGTAATGCCACGGGCAAGGCATTAGTGTGCATCCCTGCCTCTTCTATAAGGCTGCCCACCACTGACTAAGGGAATCAGAACCATTTGTAGATGAACTGAAAACACCACTTATGCACTCACATTAGAAAAATGTGTGCTGGCCAATGGTGAGCAAAAATGGATCTCTGTGAGTTGGAGGCCAGCCTGGTCTACGAGCGAGACCTAGGATAGCTATGGTCACACAGAGAAACCCTGTTTCAGAAAAAAAACAAAACAAAAACAAAACAAAACAAAAGAAAAGAAAGAAAGAAAGCAAAGAAAGAGAAAACCTTTTTGTGGTGAAATGGGTGATTTTGATGGGTGCTTGTCCTGGAGGCTGAGGCTGACAGGGGACAGAGAGGAGGGACAGGGGCTTCAGCCTGAGCACACAGCTTCACCTGCATTTCTTTTGGTGCAACCTGTGCACTGTGACTTTTTATTTTCAAGTCTTCCAAAAGGTGCAGCCTGTAGTTGATGCTTGATAAATGTCGAGCCACTGACGGATAAAAGGGTTTAAAATGGTCTCCAGCATCACAGCTAGGCAATGCCATTCCCATTTCTCCTTAAGACCAAGGGGACCAATATTCTAGAGCTGTCAAGATCTCCCCTCTATGGCCATAATGAATATTTCTAGAGAGTCCTTTAGTAATCTAGCCTCAAATGACTTGGCCCGTGGTGGCTAATTACGTGGACAAAAACCCAGAGGAGCAGGAGGACAGTGTTCGGACTCTGGCCTGGGCCTCAGGTGGCTTTGCATTAAAGGGTCCCCCTCACCGCAATATTTAATATACTTTCTTTAACCCCTGGAATGTTGGATTGCTGGGCTGGATAACGCCCTTGTGGATCCAACATGTAAAGGATAAGCATAAGAATGCTGTTAAATATCAGGGAAAAGACGAAGAGGCTCGGAGAGATTATTGTGGGGTGGGTGTTGTGTTTTCCACCCTTTTCATTCATGGAGGACTTTGTTCTAGAAGAAAAACAATTACACACGCACGCACGCACGCACGCACGCACGCACGCACGCACGCACGCACAAATCTACCCAGAAAATAATGTCTTAGTCCCTTCATATGTGAAACCTAAATATTATTTGCAGAAGATAAGAGTAAATGGGCCACTGGGTACTATACTTTGAAAGCTCGGACAAAGGCAGGAATTACCAAACCAGACTGCTTGTTTGCTTTCCTAATTCCTTTCTTTCCTTCCTTCCTTCCTCTTTCTCTCTCTCCCTCTCTCTGTTCCCCCCCACTCCCTTCTCTTTCTTTCTTTCTCTTTGTGGGAAAGAATGACTGAGAACTATAAAATCAGTCATAAAATACATAGATCACTGGGGGATGAGTCAAATGACCTGACCTACACTTGTACACATATATACATACGCATCTCTCGAATTGGTACATACTATTGGACACGGCATCAAACCATAAAAATAACTCATATGTCTGCTATGTTTTTCCATTTTAAGCTTATAATAGCAATAACGACCTCAGCAAAAGACATTTCCTTGGAATTAATGGCTGGCTGGGAGGCAGAGCCAAGGGCCAACTGGTTCTTCCCAGCTGGTCATTAATCCCCAGGAAATGCCTGCACCTCCATCATTATTGCTAAAGCACCATTACAGAAAATTCTCACAGTTCCAGGGTATGGAAATCTGAGGCTATTTTGCAAGCCCACAGTATTCATGTGAGTTAATAGGCCACCACTGAGCACAGCGCACGTAATTATCAAGATGACAGAAGGGAAAATATTGTTCTCCTAGGCCTGTAAGATTATAGGAAATGGGACTAGCCTTATGGGAAGGGTATGGTTGAAGCTAAACCACATTAATTTAAAGGGAGATTTGAATCACATATATAAAACTTAGTGGTTGGGGGGGGGGAGAAAGGACAAGGCAATTTACTCCTATTACATAGTCTTAAAATATTTTTTAAAGATTCAAATTAAGGATATATATACAAATATATATTTCTTCCTAAGCTGATGCATAACATTAAAGAGAATAATTATGAGCACAAAGAATTGTATCTAACCAGTGAAATTTAAGGAAATGGATGTAGTTAAGAGTGGCGGGTGGGTAGGTAGGATTTCTTTACTTTTAATGCTTAGTAAATCCGTAGGCATTCACCATGAAATACTTGACGCAAGCATTTTGTTCTACACTTTCTGACTACAGAAGCAAGTAAACAGCCAACTGAAGTTCTGGCTTTTGTCTTAACTAGAGGCTTCACATATGCAAGCAAGTGAGAAAGAGACTTGAAAACCAATACACATACTCCTGGTGCTCCGTGCTATTGTATTTAGATATCTTTTTTTTTCCCCCTTGAAAAATGCATAAGTTTACGAGCTTCACTGAAAATGGGAATTAGATGCTTTCAAGTCTATTTGCTCCCTACTTTTAAAACTGGACCCAGGAAATGGCTCAAAAGAAAAAATTAATCCAAAAATCACACTCCAAACAGCCTATAAATTTTCCCAGTGTGTACTTATAACACACTACAAACGTTGGCCACGATGCTCTAGGTTTAATGAATCCCCTTGAACATTTCCTCATGTGTTAGCGATACCTGCCTTATTCTACAATGAGCTTGAAGCCAAGCAGGGCTGTTACAGATTAAATCGCTTCCCCAAAAAGATGTGTTGACGTTCCAAGCCGTTTTACATCGACAGGGATGAAGCCTTATTCAGAAATAGGGTCTCTGTACAATGCAGTCAAGTTAGGCTGTGGTTAACCTCTCTACAGTGACACATTCCTGAAGGACATCGTGTGGCAACATATTGCAGAGTCATGTGTCTAGAAGCCAAGAAGCATTCATGACAGTGGGTGACCCCAAGGGCTGAGGAAAGGGCGTGGAAATGATTCTCAACTAGAAACTTCTAGAGCATGATGCCTCACACCTGTAATCCCAGCACTTGGGGGGCTCCAAAGGGGGAAGCACTGCCAATTCAGGTGAGATCTCTTTTGAAACAGGAGGGGGGGAAGGGGGGAGTATGGGGGACAGAAACAGGCATTCACAGAGAGAGAGAGAGAGAGAGAGAGAGAGAGAGAGAGAGAGAGAGAGAGAGAGAGAGAGAGAGTGCTAGACTGGCTTCTGGGAGAGCAAGATGACCCTGTAAATACCCAGATGTACAATTTCTACTTCCCAGAAAGGTGAGAGAGGAAGTTTCTACTGTGCGAAGGCATCCAGGCATGTGGTACTTTGTTACATCAACCCTCAGAAAACCTTATACAGGATTGGGGGCGGGGTGGGGAGCAGGAGAGCCAGGGCGCCAACACCACTAATGGAAAACCAAGGAAAGTCGGGCCAGCAGATGAAGCCGTTTGTTAGAGGGAAAAGCAATGGATTGGAAGTCAGGAAACCTGGTTCCTGTCGGGATAACGAGGCTTGTGACCTGGAGCTGGACCAATAATTGCCCTCTGCTTAGGTTTTGTCACCTGCGGAACATGAAAGGCTGGGACTCCATACGCTACAGAGCAAATCCAGGCTTACTTGTATCTGGGGAGACTGAGCACCAATCACAACAAAACATATGAATGCTTTCACAGTCCGGGGTTTGGCACCATGTGGGCCTCAGTGACAGACGGCAGGACACAGGAACACAGCTGCATTTTTATCTGCCACTAGCCATATCCATAGCAGCAGTCTGCACACATTGACATGAGCAAGGTAAGAGCCAAAGAAGCCACTATGGAAATAACAGTGTCCTGTTCTGGCACTCCCTTGTAATTTTTGTTATTTATGATGTTGGTTTTGCTTTTGTTTTCCCCTATAATTCTAAGATTCTCTGAAACTGTTTCTGGCTAGTTTAAAAGCGAGCTTTTATTTAAGTAAGATAAAAACAAAATAGTCCATCACTTGTAATTAAGAAATATTTTCTTTTAAAGTGCCAGTAGGAAATGTATTAGCCCAAAGAGAGGGAAGTCACTCTTGTAGGACACTACAGAGTGGGGACTTAGGTTCCAAAAGGGGGGGGGCCCAAATGCTACAAGATATTCTCTAAAAGGCCCCTGTAGCAGTCACTTTTATAGTTGGCTCATTGGTCATTATATTCAAATATAATCACTGTCATCTAGCTAACTATGGAGATCCCAGATGCGACCATTTGTGAATCCAGTTTTTCTCAAAGTAGAGATACTTAGCCAGAGACAGGCTTTCACTGGGTTTTGCTCTTTCTTTCTTTCTTTGTGTATCTCTCTCTCTCTGTCTCTCTCTCTCTCTGTGTCTCTCTCTCTCTGTGTCTCTGTCTCTCTCTGTCTCTCTGTCTCTGTCTCTGTCTCTCTCTCTGTCTCTCTGTCTCTCTGTCTCTCTGTCTCTGTCTCTCTCTGTGTCTCTGTCTCTGTCTCTGTCTCTGTCTCTCTCTCTCTCTCTCTGTGTGTGTGTGTGTATGTGTGCGCGCGCGCGCGCATGCTATCTAGTGTGGGTATTCCTAACACTGTCACAGCAGTGAGGTTTTTACTGCATGCAGTCCATGCTAGAGAATGGGATAGATGATCAAAGTACAATTAACAAAATAGCTTGCCCAATGAATATCTGCTTTCGTAGACATATAAAAAAAACTACATAAAACAAATAACTTCTGGCTTAATTTTTATTTATTTATATATTTGTTTATTTTGTGTTCAGGGATGGAAGTCAAACCCAAGGCTATGTACATGCTATGCACATGTTTAACTTTGGGACTGCATCCCCAGCTTGTAGTTCTGAAGGGGACTAAATGTATTTACCCACAACTTCAGGACTCTGAAGACATATTTGAAAACATCTCAAAAGACAAACCGGGACTCAGGAACACTAGGCAAGGTGTGTGGGGCCTCAGGGAAGGCAAGTGTGCTGCACTCCTATACCAGGCCCCCTTCTTGGCCTCTCAAATTGGCAGAACTCTTCATGCGATAAAGTCCAGGCAAGGCAGAAGCTGTGTGCCAAGCCCGCCTGTGACTCTGCAATGGGCTAGCCAGCTATTCATAACAAACGGAGCTGCGAGAGCACCCGTACAGCCGAAGGCTGGAAACAGGCAGGATCCACCTGCCGAGGTGTCTACAAGCAGCCATGTTCTGGTATATTTAAAAGATACATGATGCATCTCAAGCAACTGTCTTAAAACATAATACTTCTGATGATAGATTTCTAAACCTATGTGTGATTAAAAACTGTTTATGACATAATCAGTTATTAAACATAATTATACATAAAACTGGGGACTCAGAGTGTGACCCTGGGTTAACAGCAGCAGCCTTGTTGAGCTAGTGTGACTACAGTCTATATGGGCTAGAGCATTGTTCAGTAGTAGTCGAGGCTTTGAGCTGATCCCTAGTGCTGGAAAGAAAACTAGGAAAGAGAAAAAAGCCACCAGTGAAGGGAACTAGACAAATATAAAAGTCATTTCTTACAATGGCATAGGAGTGAGTCTCTAGTTAGCTCAGGAAGACAAGATTAATCCGGTTGGATCTTGGAGTAAAGAGAGAGGAGGAAGAAAGGGCAAGAAAACCATTTGATTTTAACAAATATACATGGGTGAAATTATCAGAAGATGCTCTTCTAACCCCATGCTTTCCTCAGCTAGGAACTGGGAGAAATGTCAAGGGATATTCTGCTGGTTTTTGTGGGGTGTCGGCAGTGGATAAAACAAACAATTCAGGCAAAACATGGGGTGACTCAGGAATGATACCCCATCAGCTACTTTTCATAAAAAAAAAAGCATTTCGAGCTGCCATGATATTGTACCTAGCTTAGAAACGCTGCCCTAAGTTACAATTCATTCATCCTGACAAAAACTGAATTAAGATCCTTGAACTCAAGTCAGCCCAGTTACAAAGCCAGGATGATGACCTTTCCTGGGCTGACTGACTGGACCACATCCACACACGTTTGTCCCCAGCTTTCTCTGTGAATTTCAGTCAGGGAACCTAAGGCTCTGGGGAGCTGGCGGGGGTGGGGGTGGGGGTGCCGTTCTCAGATTTGAATGTTTCTCCTTCAGCTCCCAAAAGAGACAGAAAAACAACTCAATTTATTGAGTGTTCACTATGTGCCAAGCAGTATGCATTGAATTGCTCAGAGCAGGAAGGGTGGGCCCCATGTGTGGTGAGGATGCAGGCTCAGGCCCCAGACATAGCATCACCCTACCACCCTGCCTGCTCCGAATCGCTGGCTTGGGAGGCCAGAAACAATTAAGTGATTCAATGTCTAAGGTCATGGGCAACCATGGAGAAAAGACCTCAGAAGAGCAGCCCTTGTGAGTGACTCTCTCAAGGACAGCCGCCCCATGATAACGGTTCTCCTAGGATATGGGAGCGTGCAGAGCATCTTCAGGGACACTGGACCACTGGACACTATGTAGCATACCCAAACGTGTATATGTTCAGGGTCATAGTTAATGTGAAACGAAACTAAGTTGAACAACAAAACCAAAGACACACATAGAGGAAGGAGGCTTGTTTTGTGAGCCCTGGCAGTATATTTAATCGATTTAAAATGGAAAAGCAATCGCGCATGTAGATAACTCCTTGAGCACTAGGATGCTCGCTTTCTTTGCTCCCCAATTTCAGTCTGTGTGCTTCAGGTGAAGGGGTCAGCTTTACCTCTTTTTTTTTTTTTTTCCTGATCAGGCTGGCCTCGAACTCACAGAGATGCACCTGCCTCTGCCTCCCAAAAGCTGGGATTAAAGGCGAGCGCCGCCACCACCCAGCTACTGCTCGTCTTCTCGTCAGCAGGCCAACCTCCTTTCCTAACCTTCCCACTTGAGTATACCTCTGCAAACACGGCTATACCTTTTGCTGTCTGGAGTCCCTATAATTGCGTGGCCACTATCACTCTAAACAACCCTTAGTGGGCCAAGCGAAGTTGCCTTCCACTTCCCGTAAGCTCCAATCGCATGTTCTGTTAGACCTTGACAGTTGGTGAAACTCTTCAAGCCTTCCTCTGCGTGTCCAGCCTTCATCTCTCTACCTCTTTGCTCTCGCTTACGTCACTTGGCTCTTTCTAAACATTACCCAACTCCACATACAAATAACACCTCCAATGTCAGGACTTTAACCTTCCAACAACAAAAACAGATGGAAGTGGACTAAGAATTAATACCTCATAAGTTCAATGGACGGGACTAAAGAGGTGGCTCGGCAGTTAAGAGCACTCACTGGCTGTTCTTGCAGAAGATCTGGGTTTGATTCCTAGCACCCACATGGTGGCGCACAACTCCAGCTCCGGGGGATCTGATGCCCTCTGCTGGCCTCTGCAGGTACCAGGCTCACAAGTGGTACACAGAGAGAAGTACAGGCAAAACCCTCATACACACAAACCAAATACCCGAGTCTCCACTTCAGTTCCTGCTCTGAGTTCCTGCCTGGTCTCCCTGAATGATGGACCACAAGCTAGAAGATGAAAGAAACCCTTTTCTCCCTGAGTGATTTTGGTCATGATGTTTTATCACTGCAACAGAAAGCATAAGGAAGACCGCCACAGGAGAATTCCTCTTACTGTGATTCTGTATACACACCCTCTCAGTCTTCACAACTTGTGTGCACTGAGCCTTCTATTAACACATCAATGTGCACACTAGTTGTTCTATCATAGGTGCCAGAAAATTGTATGAGACAAATAGGCATAGCAGGAATTAATTCTTTCATTTCTAAGGACCCCTAAGGACCTTCTACAGTGCAAGTGGGCAACTGCCTGCTGTATCCGTTCATCCCTAGGGGAAGTGACATTTAAGAATGGTCCCAGCTGATCTCTATCAAAAGTAATGACTCAATAATCATGAAGGTTATTAGACAAGTGTGCCATTTTGTTGTTTCTAAAACTGCAGGTTTCAAATAGTTTTGTGCAGTTCACCCACTATCTACACAGATTCTACATTTTAACGTATACACACACACATATACACTCCCACAAGCTAGCACTGGAAGGCTAGTTAGTAAGTAAAAACAGTTTTCTGGCTTCGAAGACCTCCCCATGAAACACTGGTAGTAAGTCCAGTGCCTCCCTATGTTGATGTAAATTCTGCAGGGTACCCTTGGGAGAATTTTTAAAAAAGCATTATTGACCAATTACCCCGCCTCCCCCCTCCTCTTTTTTTAATTTCCATGCTAATAGTAACATTCAAGGGGAAGGGGAAGGGAACACAAACAGGGCATTCAAATGAGTTTCTGTCAACAGCGTGAGCAACTACCTTGGAAAACTAGTGAGGGTTAGACCACGAGCGAGCTCATCTATTTGAGGGATGAGCCAACACTGGGTCAAAAAAAAGTCCTCTCGAGGGACCATGCTCACATCCACCTTAAAAAGCAGGGTGTCATTTCCCAAGGGAAGAGACAGAGGTAGTGACATGAGGCAAAGTGTCAGAATCCCTTTGGGGCCTGTGAAGTGGAGGTCCCACCAATTTAAGAAGTGGCAAGGCATGAGCTGGCATGTGAACTATTTGGAGGCATTGTTTTAATGACTAGAGGCTGTATGCCTAAACTTAGTGTAATTTCTTTAAAAAAAAAAAAAAACACAAACTATCAGGTTTAAAAGAAAGCAAAAAGCCAAGGAATGAAATCTCAATCTAACATTCACTCCTGGAAAACAAATATTCAAAGAATTTGCTTTATAATATAAAGTTCATATACACTAAAGAAAGAGTGTAGTCTAGTCACTATATATTAGTCAGACACTGCTGTAGGCCTGAAATGGAGTTGATATCGGGAACTACAGTGCAACACATGCGTGCCTGTTGGACAGGCTTTTGCTGTAGTCTCACTTCCTTCTTCTAAACACCCCTTGGACAAGCTCTGCCTTGCACGCATGGGCCTGGGGGCTGGCAGCAATGCCTTGATGATGTGGCTATCTGAACCCATGCAGCCTAAGATAGTCTAAGCCACGCAGACTCCGCTCGGTGCTCTCCTGTCTCCAGTGCTAAGGGTCAGAAGCTAGGTATGCTGTGCCTCTGACCTGCAACAAACTCATTTTGAAACACAAAGGGTGTGTATCCAGACACACTCAAGTAGACAGTGACGCTTCCTTAAGACCCGATAACTTAAAATGTAACTCCATAAGCATAAACCACACGCAGCGAGCACAAGCAGTAACACTGAGATCAATCTGTATTGAAGGTTTTTTTGCCTACATACAATTATTGTGGCCTTTCTAACTCCGCTTTCCTTCCCCCATAGAGCTTGTCACAGACTGTTGATGCCCTACAGAGTGTGTTCCAGGACAGCCAGTGCTATACAGAAAAACCCTGTCTTCAAAAACACGAAAACAAAAACAAAAAATTATTACATGGCTAAAGGATGAAAGTTTTATAACTTTTAAACAACCAAATAAGACCTTTTTTTCAACATCAGAGGACAGCTGCATGCTGCCTGAATTTAGAGAACTGTTATTTCACAACCCGAATCTAGCATCGTAACAAATTCTGGGCAATTGTCTGAGTTTAAATACGGACAGAACGCCTTAGAGCAAGTGTGATCTGTTGCTACCGGTCAATGTTGAGGAAATGCCCATGAGGGGGTTTGCTATAGAGTCCTGAAAAGAAGCTTCCTGCTGAAGCTGTACAATCCTATTTAGTATGAGAATGGACAAAGGCTGTGTGCAAAACAAACTGCACTGTCGTGGCTGTACTCAGCAGTGCTGCGGACAGTGTTCGGGACACGGGACACTCAGCTAATCTGAAGACCTTCTGTTAGACACGATTTCCAGGTTCCTCCTCACCGAGCTTTTTACAGAGTGGGCCCCTGTCCTTGCTCCCATCTGGTAGAGGTGCTAATGGTAAAATGTCAAAGGGTGACAACAGGAAAAACAAGGCAGAGGAGGAGCCCAAAGGCCCCAGTATCCTCAAACTCAGTCGCCTATCCCTGGCTGACAGAGCTGGCTGTATTAACAGGGGGTGCTCCGTCTTACAGCTAGTAATGCATGGGTAGAGCTCCTTACTCAAGATGAGATACAGGGCCCTTAAGCGTGAGAAAACGCAGGAATACATAAAGAACCCGCCCAAAGGAATTTAGATCACAGAGTGCAGCGGTCCTAACGTCAGACTGGAATGCAGAACAGAAGCTTGATTTAATGTCATAAAATGCTGAAGTGCGTGCCTGTGTGTGTGTGTGTGTGTGTGTGTGTGTGTGTGTGTGTGGTGTCATACGGGGCTCTACACAAAACAGTGAAAGTGATCACAGTGCATAAATAGAATCAACATGGTACTTTTTTTTCTCTTTTCTTGAGCTAGCATGTCCCTATGTAGGCCTGGCTGTCCTGGAACTCACGGAGAGCTGCATGCCCTGGCTCCCCACATGCTGGAATTAAAGGCCTGTGCCATCATGCTTGGCCATGACCTTTATGCATTTTAATTACTAAGAACATAGATGACACTGCTGTCTTTATTTTTTTTTTTATAACTAAATAAGATCACCTTATTATAATGAACTCAGAAATAAAACTTGGAGCAGCTAGGTGAAGGGTGTCACTCAAACACTTGCCCTCTTTCAAACGCTGTCCATTTCAGGGAACATGCGCATTGTTAGACACTCCTGAAGCCATGGGGTGTCACGTGGGTTTCATACCTTATTATCAACTGCATTTTTGTTCACTTTCCCAACACAATAGAAGACACTATGACAGAGATGGAATGATACTGAAATATAAGCTTTAGGTCCTCCTTTCATGGCTGTGTTCTTTTGCCTGCATCCTCTCCATCTCCATCACCCAATAGCTTAGGTGATGCTAAGGTGGGCACTACACTATGCCCACACTTTCATCTGTTTACATATACATCTATACATCACAGGCTAGGGTCTGCATATGAGGGAGACTATGTCATTTTCTTTCTAAGTTTGGGTCACCTCACTTAATATTATGCTTTACGAGTCCATCCAGACTCCTCCAAACTCTCTGGTTTCATTTTTCTTCCTGCGTAAATGTAGCACATTTTCATTACCCACTCACCCATTGACGGACAACTAGGCTCATGCCGCCTCCGTGCCATTTTAAGTAGAGTGGCAGTAAAATGTGGACGTGCAACTGTCTCTATGGCAGATATGGAATTTTCTTGTGCAATAGCTGGGCAGTATGGACGTTTCACAGGTTTTTTAAAAAGTGTGTTATTATTGCAAGTTTTTAAGGGAAAAATGCTCTTGCTTTTACAAATTCCATTTGGCTGGCAATTTTTTTGGTTTTTGTTTTATATTATATCACAGTTATATCTCTTCCCCCTCTGACCTCAGAACAAACTTCAGATTACCTGCACTCTGCATTCCTGGATGTGCCTTCTCACACTCTGAGGTTATATTTCATTGTGAACAAGGCAAGTGTTAAGTCACAGTGGGTACAAGTTTTTCAAAAGGGAAGAGCCATCTGGAGAGAGAAGAGATGGAAGCAGACACGCAGTGCTTTGCTTCCAAATAGATTTCCAGGTTCTTCAGCGCATGGACGCTTAGAATCCTTGAAAGAAAACACTTTCAATTGGTCTGAGGAGATCCAAATTTACTCTGAGTTAGCATCTCCTGGCCAGTCCTCACGTCCTCTCTTACGTTTCTAGATCACTGCAGAGCAGGAAAAGACTAAAATGCCCTTCTCCTCCATCTAGCCTCCTCATACGTGTGGCGCACAAACACAATCGCATCATTTTCCTGTGTACCACAAGCCCATTTTTAATAAAAGCAAGTGGCCCTGGAAGGAGGTGAAATGGAAATGTATATTTTTAACTTAACATCCTGTACACGCCACGCTGCCAAATAAAGAAAACCAACAGCCAAGGAAACAGCTGGGCCTGTTAGTGGCTTTCCAGTGGCCATCTAAGTCGGCACCTGGTCCTTGGGTCAACTTCTGGGTCAATTCCATGATCTCCAGAGTAATTTTTTTCCTTTGGGAGGAAAAAAAGCATGAATTTCTATTAAGGTATATTTTTTTCTGTTGGAAAATGTTTGAAAAACAAAACACTTAAGGGCACTGCTTGCCCTCACCCACTTATTCCTTGTTCTTAGCCCTTGCTTCTTTTCTCCCAGAAGCCCTAGAGGCTTTCCCGGGGAAACATCTGGATGGAGTACTTTGTGAATGAAGAGAACATCGTTACTATTTTATTGTGCTCCTGAGCCTGAGCCCCACACTCTCAGGTGTTTACCAAACATTATCTGTCCCCTCACAGAAAACATGATGACCTCCTCTTCAAGGCAAAGGGGAGAAATGCAGCTACTACCTGAACTCAGCGCCTAGGAGCACTGACTAACCAACGGGATGATGACTGACCAATGGTCTGAGGACCACTGAGTTTCTCTAAGTACATATTAAGGAAAACAGCGTTAAAAAGCACCTTTCAAATTAAAGAAGGCATTGCATCAAACTTGTACTATAAATAAACATGCTTTTAGCATCAATGTAAAGTTTTCCCCTCATGTGAGCAGACATAAAACTCACTTTGATATTACTAATAAGCAATTCCTAAACGTGACAATATGCAACAGAGACACATTGAAAATGTGGTACCACTCGAAGAACTGTGGTCACTGTAGTGCGGGCCTCTCGCTGTACTTCATGCGTAACTGCTGGTGGCTATGGCGGACTAAGGTGCAGTTTAGAGTTGGCATGAAGAGGAAAACATACAATGGAATTAAGCTTAATCTCTAACATCTACGAAGCTCTACGTGTTAGGAGTTTCATTGAGCCTTTGCGCACATTTCCCCGTTTAACACTCACGAGAATTCTGAGAATTCTGCCTTTTCCAGATGAGAAATGGGGCCTTGGGACAATCATGTAATTTGCTCAAGATGATATAGTTAAGTGGTGGGTCAAAACTTGAGCACAAACCATCCACCTCCTGGTCCTTGGCTCTTAGCTACGAAGGAAATTTAGGCTCCTTTCTTTACCTCTCACCTCTTACATGCACAGATGAGACTGAAAAAATCCAGAAAACTCCTATCAAAATAATAGATCTGAAATCTAACCAAACCAGTGGGGGGAGTAGACGAATGGAGGAAGTAGACAGTAGCAGTATTCCTAACTATCTCTAGTTAAGATGCTCGTGGCATGGCTGGCCCCTCCCCCACCCTTCCTAAGAGGCTGGACTGAGACCAAGCTCTCTTCAGATCTACATGGTTTTTGGTGAACCAGCTTTTGACTAAACAGCCAACTCCTGATCCCAGTTACACTAAAGGCTCTTTTCCAGGCAAGTCACATGGACCTGTAAGATCAGTGAGACAAAGTGTGTACCTGATACCTCTTTTGTGAAGCGGCAGCTAAGGAGACTCCAGCGCTTTTCAAAGTGGATGAGAAACCCAAAGAAGGACTCGAGACTGAGAACAACAGTCGCATTAATTTGAAAGTGGTGGGCAGGGCTGTTGTGGGGGTAAAGGTTAAGATTAAGAGGCAGAAACCAATAGGAAACTAATGGGAGCCTATTGTGACCAGCAGGGGTTGTCATGAAGCACATGAGATTGTAGTTTGTAGGCAACACTCTGTGAAGCAGACACACCTGCCCAGTGGGGAAACGGAGGCTGGAGACAGGATTGATGTGTTCCAGCAGCAGACAGGAGGTGTCTGCTAAAAAACGAAACAAAACAAAACAAAACAAAACACCTTGACAAAAAGACATTCTCAATTAGAGAGACTCAATTTGTTTCCACTACATCCTGGCTGCTACAGTGTAGTTTTCTCTATTCTTGAATTTCCCCTTCCCTATTCCTTGATTACACACAATGGTAACTGGTGTGTGTGCACAAGCATATTGTATTTTCTTTCTTTCTTTCTTTCTTTCTTTCTTTCTTTCTTTCTTTCTTTCTTTCTTCCTGCTCTTATCTTAATAATCCGGTAAGGTGTTTTGCTCTCATTGATTTAAAAAAAGAAAAAGAGTCAAATCATGATTCCCAGCAGCCATCCATTTGTTCCACTCTTCTCTCACAAAGACTTTAAATGGTTTATTGATTGAAACATCGAGAGGTTGCAACTGCCTGGTAAGACTCCCAGAAATCGTAGCTAGATGAGTCTTCACCTCTTTAAATCTGTTTTTTTTTTTACCATTTTTTTTATTAATTTGTTCATATTACATCTTGATTGTTAGCCCTTCCCCTGTTTCCTCCCATTCTTCCCTCCCTCCCACTTCCCCCCTTCTTCTCTCCCCTATGTCTGTGATTGAGGGAGACCTCCTCCCCCTATATATGCTCTAAGATTATCAAGTCTCTACTTGGTAACTTGCTATCCTTCCTCTGAGTGCCGCCAGGCCTCCCCATCCAGGGAGACCCCACTGTCACTCAGGTTTGTGAGTGGGTTAAAGCATCATGGCAGTCAGTGAAGGAGGAAATTGTTGTACGATCATTCAAAAAGTGTGGCATTAGCAAAGCCTTAGATGGAACTGAACATAATATCATACAAGAAAATAGTGAAGAAAGTGATATGGGTGATTGTCAGCAACGGGGCTTCCTAAATTCTGACACTAGGGATGATGAGTTTTGGGAGATTCCAGAAAACTAGAAAAGTGGTTGAGTCTTTAAGTCTTTCCTCTGGTTGAGTTAACACTGTTTAATATTACCGTACTTTGTTACATTTTAATAAATATTTTATTATACTAGTAAAAAGAAAAGAAAAGAAAAGAAAAAGAGGCTCATCAACTCTAACTCTCTGCAGACCTTGCACACTTGGAGAATTAGAATGTTTTCCCTTATCATTGTGAAAGCACAGACAATTTTTGTGACATTTTTGTCTATAGATATTACATGAAGGGCAGTCTGTCTTGAATAGACAAATTACACTGGAAAAATAGACCTTTGAATTCCCTTCAAGTTAAGCATTTTGTTACTTAAGTAAACTTTTTGCTTTTGCTTTTGTTTTTAGTTTTTTGTTTTTTTTTAAAGACTTATGGGACACATTTTAAAAACAAAACGAAAGAGCTTTAAAACAAAACAAGCTACTAGAGTAAAGAGAACAATTTGGCCTCTAAACCAAATGCCAAGTAAATCCAGTCAGTTCAAAAATACATCTCCAACTCAAGGAAATCACGCAGTGCAACCGCTGGGAAGACTCGCACTTAGCACAAAGCCTGTTTCCTATGGAACATGCGGTGATTTATTTCTCCATACAAACTTCCCAGCAAATGATGCCACCACTGTGACTGATCACACGGTCACCAAGAGAAGATTTACAAGCAAAGAGGAAACACGCTGTCTAGAAAAAAATATATACCATTTCCTTTTATTTTCTCTCCTAAGTTGAGACACTTTTCTTTGAGGATCAAATCAAGGACTTGCTACCATGCACCACACACATGGTTAATGTCTCACAATCAGCGAAAAGTAGGAGCAGCCAGGTAAGTCAATGGAGGTCCCACAGCTGTTTCCAGGAAGCAAGGGTCTCCATGGTTGCTGTTTCCCAGGCACCTCTTACCCAGCATGATGATCAGATGTCTAGAAACCAGGTACCCTCCAAATAAACAAGAACCCCTTAAGTATAAACAAACTATACAACCTCTTTAAGTGGTCTGTATTTGGTAGAAACAGCTTCACGAGCCGTTGAGGTAGTGGGCATAAACTGGGGGCAGGGAGGCGGGGCGGTGGCTCTGAAGTACTGGGGTAGGGCTGTAATCAATTCACCAACCAATTTGGGGACCACAGAAAGTTTCTGAGAAGAGCAGACATGACTAAGAACCTTAGAGGGTACCTCAAAGGTAGTGGATCCAAGAAGCAGAGCATCTGCCTGGTTAACTTTCATCAGCTTACAACTTACTTCATTTTAGTCTTACTAACCCTATGGCCTCAAATATCTCCTATTGACTACTAGAAAAAGCATGCAGGCCTTTCTTGTTCACTCATCAACAGGATGGGGGCGTGCTTTCAGAGCCTGGGGGCTCGGGAAATAGGGCAATAGCAGGCCTGTGTTTAGTCTGTTTGTACTAGCAACATAGTCAGCACTGCCCCCCCACCTCCCCCCCCCTTCACTGCCTTGAAAAGAGCATGGCGACTCTCTCTGATTTCCTGGAGTAAGTTTGTGACTCCTTCCCAGTTGCAGAACCAGGGGTGAAGACAAGAAGGCCAAAGAGCTTCAAACTAAAGAGACCACGCGAGTACCTTGCGAGCTGTTAGAAGGCCTGGACTTCTAAAGATGTTGCTAATGTGGGGATTCTCGTTAGCGGAGGCTTCCGACGGCTCCAGGTAGATGCTTCTAGCTCCGCCCTAGCCATACTCTTGAGCCAAAGAACAGGTAGACTTGATGAAATAGTTGCTGTTTCACACTAGTGTGTCCAAGGGAAGCTGACTGAGCAGCAATAGGGAACCACATTTCCAAGAGAGGTAGACCCATTGCCTATGGAACCCGCACCCACCTGGGATGTGATATTTAGCTCCAGGGAACGCATTTCAGAAGATTAAAACAAACAAACAAACAAAAAAGACAGAAAAAAAATGTGCTCAGAAATAAAGGGAACCAAATAATAAGAATGTTCCTTTATGTGGGGTGGGGGGGGGTTGGAGATAGTCATACCGGAAAAGAGAGCAAAGGGGATGTGTTTATTGTCCTCAAGTATTTGAAGGCTTACTGTGGATTAAAGTGAAAACAATTGCTTTGCATATTTCAGGGGTTCAGTATAGAAATGTGGGGGTAGGGGGAGTCTCCAAACTGGAGTGAAAGATTCTCTGGTGAAGGAAGAGGCAGCCTAGGGGGCAGTGTGATGCCATTGTTTAAGGTAATGGGGCAGAGACAGGAGGATGGCCGTGTAGACGAGTTTTGGAGAGAAGTCACTTATTGGGAAACAGGCTGGATAAAATGTGTTGGCTTTCAGGTCACATGCACTGCAACACTAAAACATCTTTAATCTAAAGATCACCCCTATTTCCTTGTGCTAAGAAATCTAATCCTAGCACACGTGGAGCAGAGAGGGAAGATACAAGATGAATAAATTAAGTGAAAGGCAATACCAAAGGATAAATAGAAAGTGATGTCAAGCTTGAGGGGAAAGGAACAGCAGACCAAGAGGGGAAATACCCCCTCCCCCCCAAAAGAACTGGAAAGGAGAACGTTTAAAAGCAGAGGGAGCAGGAGCAAACCAGGGAAGAGCTTTGGGGGGAGGAGAGACAAAGTTGCAACCCAGACAGCCTGGGGCCAGACAATGCCAGCCACCTTCTTGAGAAACAGCTTTCTTTTGCCTCCGTGGAGACGCCAATGGGAAAGGCATTCCAGGAGAGCGTGGGTCTGCGCCTGGCGCCAGCGCCTCTGTTGTCACTATGTAGGATGACGATTAAGGTTTGCTGGGAACACTGGAAATGACACCTGTTTCCTGAAGAAACCAATGTGACAAAGAAGATACAGACCATCTAGAAAATGAGACTAGTCCAAAAGAAGAGCCAGAGAGGGAACTAGAAAGAGAAAAACATTAAAAAAAAAAATAATCTTATTCATGACTCATCTGAATGTTATCACCATTGTAATCAACCCCTGAGAGTTCAGGATTCCTTTAACTCTAGTTAGTTGACCGATAAACAAATCATCCAGTTCTTACTCTTTACAAAAGAGTGGAGACTCCGTTCGTGTGCAGAAAGAGACAGAAGGAAGGAGTCATGTCCTGGGAAAATAAGCTGTAGAGTCCGGAGCCAGATGGTAAAGAAGTGATTGTAGGTCTCGTGACCCAGTCTTCCAAAGACTCATCAAGCCAAAAGTTATCAATTCATGACACGCATGAAATAAACCTTTTTGTTTTCATTTTAATTTTTAAAAAGACATTCTTTGCTGTTTAAGAATAGAAATTATGTCTTGTCACTCACCCATTTCCTAGGTCTGCCTCTTGGCCGTTTTTCTCCAATGGTCTCTGCTTTCTGCAAAAGGAAAAAGGAAGTCATGTAGTCTCCTGCCGGACATCATTTACGAGCGCTGTACCAAGGAATGCATTTCCAGTTAGAACATTCTGGACTGCAAATGAGGTTATCAAGAATGTCTTGGCAATCTCTCTCTCTCTCTTTCTGTACACTTCACCTTCTGTGGGGTTTAGTGGCTGCTCTTCTTCACTGCTCACGGCATGACATAAAGACGTATCTACGCAACCCCTCACCCATAAAAGACTCCCGTAGAGTGACCGCCTCAGAAATGTATGAATACGCTTTTGTTAAACCCATTTCGCCTTTGTTTCTGATCATACAAAAGAAATATTCCCACATGCCATAATTTATGCAAATTAATATTTTACAGAATGAACATTCCTTCAATGATCAGGACTCTCCTTTTGCAACTAGTTAAAAAATTAATATTAACATATTCATTTTAAATAATAAGAGTTCTCTCTGTGTTACTTTGGAAAGCAAGTCTGAATGTGAAAAATATTACATAAACACTTTAATATGAATCAATAAATATCTGCCAACTTCTGAATGGCCAATTTCCTGTTCTATGCCCCAAACAATCGCCTGTCAATCAGTTGTCTAAAGCAGGAAAAATTAGAGAGGGGGTAAGGGAGGGAGGGAGATAAAAAGAGAGGAAAAAAAAACACCAGTAAAAATCACCAATGTGTGTCCCAGAGATTTAAACCATAGCTGCATAAACATAATTATTAATTTTAAAAGGCACCATTGACAGTAGCTGCACCCTCAATGTGAGTTTGACATGAATCTATTTCCTGTTGTCTTAAGAGTTTGTTTCATTGCTATACTGCATAGATTTTTCTGATATTGGTTATTTCTATTTTGATTCCAATTTTAACATTCATAAAGTAATTAATTAGCCTTAGTCATCCTCACTCCCTTCCCTAAGCACATCAATACACCAATATGTATGTATGTATGTATGTATGTATGTATATATGTATATATACACATACACCACATCTACCCTCTATAAAAAGCACATGTTTATACTTTCCTGAAAAAAGAAAGCTGAGGGCATATTGTTCCACGTTTAAGAATCATCCTAAGACCCCTCAATGTAAAAATCCAGGCAGACTGAATCAGAGCAACTTGTACTGTGGTCAGTGGGGCTTGATACTGTGATATTAAAATGAGATATTAAAAGCCTGTACTGCCAAATAAAACCTTCCTTCCCTTCAACTTAGCTAATAAAAATAGATGAATATAAGTGACAAGATAGATGGATAGATAGAAAATACATAGTAGATAGATGAACAGACAGATGATAGATAGATAAATAGATAAGCAGATAGACAGATAGATAAACAGATGAAAGATAGATTAATAGATGAATAGAAAGATAGATAGATATAATATTATATGATATAAGATAAACAATACGCTATCCAGCCATGGGTTAATCCAGGCCTGTAATTAGCGCAAGCTCTATATGATCACAACATCAGCTCTGATTTAGTCAGCACTTCAAATACCCTAGCTTTCGTTAGGTACACACATTACTCTTATCTTTAGAGCAGCCCTGTAACAGGAGCATCATTATTCCACTTAGTTTGCAGATGAGCAACAAAATCCTAGTTAGGGCGCACATAACACCAGTGAGTGATAGGCGTGAGGTTCAAATCCAGCTCTGTTTGACCTCTGAGACCTCTGCTACCCTCTTAGCCACGCTCGAGAGGGCTCTGTGCGCAGAGCCACTGACTTTGCTCATTTCTGAAAATTAACTGAAATCCAGTAGCTCTTAAGATCTCTGCCTAGCTGTCAGGGTTGGCTCTGTCAATGGCTTCTGGCTTTGTTTGGGACCAACGAAGGATTCCGTTATGGTCAAGAGTAGTGTGCCACTTCACCTTTAGTCACGAGAGCATGGGTTTTAAGGTAAGCGAAAGCTGGAGACACTCAGAAAACCACAAAGCCTTTCCAAATTGTCCCCTAGAGGGATGAAGGTATCACGATTTATAAAGCTGAGGGTCCAAGACCCTTCTCTGCTTGTCTAGCTTTATGACTTGGGACAGGACCTCCAGAAGCCTTAATTTACTGATTTCCTCAGTAAAGCGCAGGTAAGTTCTGCTTTTGGGGGGTGGGGGGAGGGAGGAACATCAAGGTACTTGAAAGTGCCCACCCTAAACAAGATGCTCAAAAAATGTGTGCATACCTAACAGGGCAGAAGGCTTAAGGCAAAGTTTTCCTTTAAGTTAGTCCAATTCCACAGGCCGTTGAGTCAAGGCAAAAATATTCAAGTATATTCGACTCGCCTCCTTTAGAGAAAAAAAAAATCTAAAGAAATGCCTGCCTGGTGTAGAGTTGCAAAGGTTCACAGTTCCCTGGGAGAGAGCAGCATCTGAGTTCATGTTTGGAAGCAGCTGTCGGAGGGCACAGTTTGCCAGGAACATGAAACACAGGAAGTCTTTCTCATGGGAACTGGGGTGGTCCTTGGAGAAGAGCGGAGGCTGCTACTACCCTTGAAGGTAACAGTGCTCTACCAGGTATTTCTGTACAATTCTTACATCCTAGGGGTTGTGTGAGGTGACCCAGCTGTATCTAAAATCTACTGAAGAGAAGGAGTTTTCAAAAGAAGGGTCTGCCTGCATTTTAAAGTCCGAGAAAACAGATCTCTCAAAGGGAGAGGAGGGAGCGAAAGCCTTGCAAATAAGATAACTTCTAACCAAGTATCCCATTTACAAAAAGCCCATTGAGAAATAAAATTCATGCCATTAACGAAAGGGGCGCGAGATCACGATCATCACTCTGACTTGTTAAAAAGTAAACTTGCTCCCCTGGTCTTTGAGGCTGGTGTCCAATGTAAGCTGAAACTCTCTTCTGAGATGACATCTAGAAGAAGCATGCTAGCTGCTCTGTGTGGCCTCTAGCTGGGAGGCTTGCTTGCTCTTTAAAGCCCACACTAATGAAGCATTCTGACCCAACTCCACAAAGGCTGCAAAACAAGCTGGGATTTTAGTTTGTAAGCCAGAGTAGCTCCCAGCATTTTCAGGTACTGGAAAATTGTGGCTTTAACAGTCTTGTGTATGTGTCTCTAGCGTCCTTTGGGGTGCTGTCTTTCAACGAAGACAATTAAAACATTGCGGGTAGCCATTTTAAAACATCAACATATACAATGTTGTAAAACGGCGTATTTGCCTTGCCTTTGCTGGGTTTGGGGGTCTGTCCTTCATATACATGTATAACAGAGACATAACTAGTACTAGGTGTTTTCTGCTTTTTAAGGAGGAAAGCGGTCAGAACCAGGAGGCTTTCTGCACTTGAGACAAGCAAAACTTCAGACTCAGCAGCCCCATTACACTAGCATCCGCATCCCTCAGATCTCGAGGCGCTTTCTCCCTTGATGGTCCCCACTGTACTCTTTACGCCTCCGTCAAGCACAAAATTCACAACTGTATTCCTAAATTTTAGATGTTCAGAAGCCAGTTCGTGAAAAGTGCGGGGTGACGCTAAGTGGAAGATGTATTCTCTTTAAGAAGTGCTGAGTACTCCACGTTTGTCATTACTTCTATATTCAAAAAAAAAATTAAAACAAGAAAATGTATCTTCTGGACATCTCGGTCGAATTTGAAGATGGTGATTACGGTTGATGCTGATGTAGTAGAAGCAGTTTTCACTACCAGATTGTGAAAGGAAGAAAAGAGAGAGAGATAAAGGGGGGAGAGGAGAGGAAGAAGAGAGACAGTGAGGAGAGGGAAAGGATGGGAAGGTGAGAAGTGTTTTGTGTGTCTGTGTGTGTATGTGTGTGTGTCATTGTTATTGTTGTTGTTGTCTTCCTTTTCCATCAAACCTCAGGAGCTTGGTACAATTTTAAAACCATCTCTTGTAGCCCTTTCATTTAACAAGTATGGAAACATTTGGACCACTGCAACCCCCAAACCTTGTCAATTATTCTGGGGCCCAAAGTCTCTGAGCATTAGTGAGTGGCCCAAGACACACATTTCTCTGCCTTCGCATCTTGGAGGCAGCCACATTTCAAGTTTCTCACACATTTACTTCAGTGTGTATTTTAAGTAATTAAAGAAGATGATAGACATCAGCTTCGTGGTTGGTATTGTCTACACACTGAGGAATCCTAAGAAGTGGAAGGGCCAGCTTCAGAGGGGTTGAACACTGGACATGTGGCAGGTTACAATGTGGAATCAGTTTTATCCATTTGTGAAGACCTCAGTGAGGATTAAATAGTGAATCTATTTGTGAAGGGCCCAGCAAGACTACAGTGTTGAATAGGCACTCAAATGGAACATAACTACTGCTTGGAAACAATGCCCTTCCAAAGAGTACCCCCTGAGTCTGTAGGTCTCCACAGCAATATTACAAAAACACTTCTCTTTAGCTAGGGCAGCCATTCCCTTCCCCAGTTTCCCGCTTCATGGCAGACCCAGTGACGTGCTGAACCTCCTCAGGGAGCAGAACTTGACTCAACCTGATGTCACAACAGGAGAGCTGTTTTCTTCGTAGAGAGATGGTCTCAGATACAAAACAAAATGGCCACAGGCAAGGTGTGAGAAGAAAGAACTTAAAAAGAAAAAAAGAGAAAAGGCCAAGGAAACAAATTTTAAAAAAAGGAAAAAGAAAGAAAGCACCTTAGGATAAATAAGTAGTTAAAGCACATTATTTTCAATATTCCTACATTCCTATTAGGACATGAGTAAAGCCAGTGGCTGGGAACCAAGAGGCGAATTCAAGTCTAACTTCATGTCAAGCTCAGGCATGTGGATAGCTATTCAATTTTTACAGTTCCAAATGTTCTCATCGTATTTTTTTATGCTATAGTGAATGTTACATACAATCCAGGAATCCCTACTTCAAACCCGTACGTGTTTGAACGCAGAAAAAGAACTAGGAAAATTACAAAACAAAACACACACACACACACAGCGGTATGTGAAAGACTAAAAACCACGCTTGAACTCCAAGAGTTTGTAAGCCATAAGGACATCTAGTCAAAAAATCTGGGAAAGTAAACTATTTCTTCAAGCTTTTCCTTAAAGTAAGTTTATAAGCAACGTGAACCAACATCCATTAGAATTGAATTCAACTGGATCAATCATTTGGACTAAACACTGGATAAATTCTCCTTTCATCTTTTTTATAACCAGTTCTGCGGTTCCCCAAGGCTAAGCGCAACCATTTTCAGTCTTGGAAAGATGCTACAGTTTGGTCACATAATATATTTTCAGTGGTATGGATAAGAAAAACCCCATCATCCATTGCAGCTAACACTCATTTACTCAAGGAAACACTTCTGTGAGCCCCCCAGTCATTATTTTGCACACCTGCTTCCACATACATACACAGTAAGCTAAAACCAAAGCCAAAACTGTAAGAAGAGTTCTCATGTTCAAAGCTGGAGACTTTGCTACTCTCAATTGTCTCTCTACTTCTTTTGCCTAGATTTCATCCCCAGGCCTAAAAGATAAACAAACAAACAAACAACAGAATATGCCATTCAGACTTGTTCAGGGTGTTGAAGCTATATAAATAAATATAACCCGGTTTATAAATATTGATGGTTGAATGCTCATCCTTTTCTCCTGGTTAGCCGAGCAACAGGTGCTCGACCAAGAACTGCAGCTTTGGAGTTCTGAATTTCAGCTTCTGCCCTCAAGTAAGCCGCGTGGTCCTAAGGTGAACTCTGGAGACGACTGTTAAAAAGCCAGCTCACAAGACAAGACAGGTTTGAATGACCTAACTGGCATAGAATGTTCTTCATCGCCCACCTATTTTCAACAAAGAACTGAAATGCAACAGAAACCCAACTGGAAGCATTCAGGCTCCTTCACAAAATGATCTGCTGAGAGCCAAGCCAGCTGAAGGAATGGGTGGGGGTTGGGCCGAAATAGTGGCTCAGGGGTTAAGAGCACTGGCTCTTCTTCTGATCCCAGCACCCACATGGTGGTTCACAACCATCCTAACAACAGTTCCGGGGGGTCGGGGGGGTCCAATGCCCTCTTCTGACCTGTGAGGACACCAGGCACACAGATACGCATTAAAATAAATGAATACATTAAAACGTCATTAAACAAATGGCAGTCTTGGAAGAGTTAAGAGGGTTGGCGGTTCTCAGAGAAATGACTGTTGGCATCCCTGGAGCAAAGTTACTGCATAAAATAACAGTGATGTGTCTGAATCTCCCTATCCGTATGATCTGGGATGACTTCGTGGCACTAGCTTATGAGATTTACAGCAGCATTAAGGCTTTCTCTTCCCTGGGTTCGCTGTTGAAGTAAATCAGCTCCAAATATCAAGATGGCAGAGACAACAGGTGCACTTTCCTTCATTTGATCCACTCTACGCGCACTCTGCTGGGGTCAATCTTACACTAGAACTTACCTGCCCATTAAAAACACAGAGGGAGCACATTAATTCATATTAATGTTGTAGGAAGGACAGGCTGGAACTTTATGGTCACCCTCAGTGTCATCTTTGACTGAATCATCAAAGGTGCCTTTGCCCCCTCTTTTCCACGCTTTTCCGTGCTCCTCACAGTGACTAGACTAGCCTCTGCAGTTAATATGGAATGGTAAGACCCACCTTCATTCTCCAATCCTAAAGTGTCTGTGGTTGATATTAGTAATAATTTATTGGGCGGGGGCAATCACTCTCAGGAATGCAAATGGCATGGACTCAGTCTACAGGGTACCCAGTTAGCTGGGGCTTATTTACATTGGGTATAAAGGCAGAATTAAATGGTTATTCTGCATGTATTACTTGAAGTGTACATTCTTTACCCAGATGCAGCTTGCATTCTGTACTCTGTTCTCTGGTCTGGCCATTACGCCTCAAGTAAAAGGAGGCATACACAACAAAAGGGGAGCCAAGTTGCTAACATTATGAAACAGGGCTACCTCATGTCTGGAATCCTTCTGGTAAGATTAGCTCACCCTCCGAGGGACACGTATCATCGCGAGAAGCCCCTGAATGGGACCTGCTTTGAAGCCTGAAGACCAATTTGACTTGTGACCTGAGGCAGAGATTTTTAGTGACAGCCCTGCCCTCAGCATTCTCTCCTGATTAAAAAGAAAACAACAAAACCCTAAACACAATGTAAAGGAGATGCTACCTTCCTTCCCTCCACGCATAAGAACTGTGAAAAGAAAAAGCATCTCCAGGAAGTTCAACCACAAACTGAAAGCAGAACACGACCACAAAGATTAGGAGGTAACCCTGGTCCTGAAAACAAACAAATATTATGGTAATGACACATGGTAACGACACACGAGTACACATGCAGACAAATCATTTACTGCAGAAGGCACCAACTTCTTATTTCTTTTTATTAAGGTTACATTCAGAGTGGGGGAGTTCCTGGCAATGACTATAATGGACACACAAGGGTTATATCCATAGAATTAGTTTTGATGGAAGAATAATTTTATTAATTTGTTTCTTGTGTATATGACACAGAATAAACTTTCTATTGAAATTTAAAGAATAGCTAACTTAGCAATTGTTCATCCACCTGGTCTTACAACATTCTGCATGTATTGTCAAGTTTCTCACTGTTAATTTTTTCAACAGCAATTTTGTTTTGAAACACCCCAAGGCCAGTTGCTCGGTCCAAGCATAAACTTAGTTTAAAAGAAAAAAAAAGTTTACAGCAGCAAGAAAATTTAAACAGCATCACCAGGGCTCAGTGTACACTGCATCTCCTTTATTTGAGAGTTTGTTTCTCTCAAGTACTTACTAGTGCCCTCTCTTTCTCTCTCTCTCTCTCTCTCTCTCTCTCTCTCTCTCTCTCTCTCTCTCTCTTTCTCTCTCTCTCTCTCTCTCTGTGTGTGTCTGTGTGTGTGTGTGTGTGTGTGTGTGTGTTATAATTCCAAGAGCACAAAAGAATACTTCATTAATCACAGAGCAGATTTTTCACATGTGCTCAGCTCAGTCTGGTGAGGTATTTTCATCTTGTGTCTTTTGAACTGTATAACTCTTTCTAAAAAGGTTTTCAGTTCAAAATTGATCATAATGAGTGCATGCCTTGTTAGATTACAATACACAGTTGATAGTCATGTGTATAAAGGCATAGGAACATCCTCAATAAAAACGTACGAAAGTGAAGCACCTTAATTTTATCACCTTAATTTTATCCATTCCAGGAATGACTTATCAATGACCTCATTATCACTTTCCCCAAGTGAAAATAGAGCTGAAGAAAAATAATGGTCATATTCTAGACTAATGTATGTATTCATTTTTACTAAAATAGGAAGACATTTGTGTGAAGTAGGTATGCCTTGAAGAATGAAACATTTCAGGAAAAGGTTTTCTTTGGTGAGAAGTAATTGTGTTTTAGTAATTACACAGTCTGTATATGTACAAGAATTACAGGAAGAGGGCAGCCTACTAGGGCCAGCTGTAGAGGCTTATGGCCAAAGTCACTGAAAACCAAACATGCTTGGAAATCATGTGATCAGCTTTTTCTGGGGTTTCTTTTCCCTTTATATGTTAAATCAGGCACAAGTCTTAACATTCCTTTTGTCAATCATACACTTTTTAAAGTGAAGAGGCCATGATGGGACCATCCTGCCAATTCCCGCCAGTTAGAGAGTTACATAGTCACCAAGAAGATGCCCCACCTCCATTTGATGGGACCATTCCTACTCATTCAGTCAAGGGAGACTGTTAAACAGTAACATCAAGAAGGTGCTCCACCTCTCTTGGATGGGACCATTGCTACTCATTCAGTCAAGGGGGACTGTTACACTGTAACATTAAGAAGATGCTCCACCTTCCTTTCTAATATTAGCTTCCAAATCATTAATTTATGGTGAGTTTTAAAGATTCCTTAAGTAATATTATAAGGCATTTTCAGAGTGATTATATAATATCTTAACTATCTGCTAGTAGCTACCAAAACATTCTTGTGCTGTCCCTGAGAGCAAAAGTAAGTGCCACAGAAACACAACGTAGAATATCTCATTGTTTAAAAAAAAGTCCATTTCAAGTCATTTATAAATAGAAGAAAGAGAAAGCATTCATATTAAGAACACCACATTATGTATCATTACTTAAATAACAAGGTTATTTAGAGATACTTGAGGACTAATTGGTTAAATATTAGCTGAACTTTAAAATTCAGTTAATTGGATAGCAGGCTACCAAGAAGAGACTTGATACCCTATGAGTATATACAGGGGGAGGAGGTCCCCCTCAGTCACAGTCATAGGGAAGGGGAGAAGGGGGAAAATGGGAGGGAGGGAGGGAGAAATGGGAGGATACAAGGGATGGGATTACAACTGAGATGTAATATGAATAAATTAATAAAATATATTTTAAAAATTCAGTTAATTCAAATAATAGAGAAATCTACTCTTTCAGTTCTGTTCAAAACTGTTAAAATAAAACAGATAGAAGTCATAATTACATCCTAAGTGGATTTTATACATCACTAGTATCCATGGCAGGACTGACCACTTAGAACCACCCCCATATAATGTGATCAGTGTTCTTTTCTCACTCACAGGAAAATACACACAGAATATTGGTCCCCCTCACCAAAGGTGAGCAAAGAGTCATTTTACACAAATGCTGTATATTTAAATCCTCTGAAAAGATATGTAGAGATTTATCTAATATTTGAACTATAACTTTCAATTGCAACACACACTTAAAAATAAGATACAAACTATTTCCAGCTTATAAGACCAAAGAGTGACATATATTCTGCACCACTACTCTATATAGGCATTTACTGTGAAATACTTCCTCTATGCTACTACACAGAAACAACACAATAACGATTTTAAAGGTGCAACTTTAAAATCTGTTGTTTTTTTTTAAAAATGATTATCACACTTGGTTGGGTTATATTATACCCCCAATATTAAATAAAACAAATATTTATTTTTAAAACTTCTCGTTGTCTAGCACTTTGGGGTAAAGATTCTCGTGATTATGACAAATTATCTTGCAGATTTGATGCGAATAGGTATTCTTTATCACCAGAGTTAAAGCTGTAAATTCATAGATCTCTTTTCAGTAACCCATAATTGGATTTCTTTTTAATTAGCATCTACTTGACACATTCTTAACTTTAATAGGGTACCTTGGCTTCTAGTCACCATATAAATAAGTACTGAGTAAATTAATCTTAATTATTTTTTTTCCAGAACATCACCACCTGTCAAAATCTCTAGCTTTGATTTATTCTGAACTAGTACACCATGGGGGTAAATAGTAATGATATCACTTCTACTCCCACTGAGCCCTTCCCCCACTCCCCCCCTCACCCCCCTCATCCCCCCCCCAAGGCTCTTACTATTTTCAATGGTTTTTTGTTTGTCTAAAATCGCCGTTATCTTCACGAAGCTTTTAAGCTAAGCATCCATCACAAGAAAACAAAAGCGGTTAAGACCCGTCTAACAAATATAGGAAATATGTCTTGAGTTACTTGTGTGTAGATTTAGGATGGGAAAAAAAATCATATGGAGGTCATTGGGAACATTAGGAGAACTTGACTTGAAAATTCTCACCTTCTGAGCTGCTTTAGAGGGACTCTTGTTTTTGCTGCCTTTGGGTCTTCCCCTGGGTCTCTTAGGAGAGGGCTCACAGGTTGGCTCCTAATTGTAGAGAGGAAAAGAAAAGCTGTTGTGGCTCGACCGGCTGAAAGAAATTGACCCTGACTCAGGCTGTGTTTTCTGTATGTGCTGTTTAAGCAGCCTGCTGGAAGGCGCTCAGTTCACGCATAGACAGTGACGTTTACAAAAAGGCGGCTATGACCATAGCTTGAATCCAGTGTTCAAGGAGGAAACTGCTTTACATGTGAAAACTGGGTTATATTTCAAAATCAAAATGATGCCAAAGCCTGGGGAAAGTTGCATGTCCTGGAAAGTCATGTTTTTAAGGTACAAAGTTTACATGGCTGTGCACTTGGCAACTCACAGAAATAATAAACATTTTCTATAACTACCACTCCCCATTCCACTAGGATTTCAAACAACAGAAATCGTTGAGGAGAGCTGGAAAGATAGATGGAGACAAAAAAAGAAAAGAAAAAAAAAGAAAGAAAGAAAGAAAGAAAGGAAACAAGAATGGCTTGCAACCACTTCCATGTACCTGTGTTCCAGGTGGTTTAGGATTCAACCCATATATTCTGAGTGAAATATTGGAGCGATTATCCAAATTCTTCAGCTCAGAATAATTCCACACCCCTAAAGTTTCCGAATAAGTACGGTAACTCTGGGGGTGGGAAGTTTTGCTTGAATTGTCTAGATAATTGCTTCAGTTCTCTGCTTCCTTTTGGAGTGCCAGGCATGGTCTCCAGTCAAATTTTAAATGTCTTTAAAAAAAAAATAAACAAAAATAAACATGTTGTCTTCAAAAAACTTTTTTAAAAAAGAAACTTCGGTGGGGGAAATGGAAAAGAGTGAGTAGTAGGGAGGAGAAGCTGAAACAACCAGGAGGTCACCAGATATATTAATGTTTGAGTGCTAGGCTAAGTAGCCAATACTTAGGCAGTTAAGAGAATGCGGTGCTACACACCGCACCAGCGACCAGTGAATCCTACTCTCGTTTCATTCAAATTGGGTGATTAAATGAGACTAATTACAACTCAGGAACATTCTTAATGGAAGTTCGCATTCTAGAGCGTGCGCGCCTGTAAGTGGGGGTAGGGTGGTGGTGGTGGTGGTGGTGTCTTAGAAACTTCCATTGGATAGGTACTAGTGCCAGTGGACACTTAGAGCAAACACATCGGAAACACATTTTTCTTTGTGAACTCGGCGTTAATTCAAAGGTAAAAACTCCAGGCCACCTCCGGATCCCGCAGCGTTTTCTTTTGGACTTGGGAGTGGGTGATGGGTGGGAGATGTGATTAGTAGAATTCGAAAAAGCTGGGTGGCTGGTGGGAAGTAAAGGGGTAGAGCGGAGACTTCTTGGGAGGTGTAAAACAGGATCCAAATGCACTGTAAAGTGTCGCTAAGGGCAGAGCGGGAAACGTGGAGGCCTCTAGATTGGTTTGTTTCCTTTGATGATTTCAAAAGGGTACACCCCTCGTTTTTTCTAAAAACACTCCGGCAAACATCCTTCGATTGCCCTCCTAACGCTCTGGGAGATTTTGGACTTTTCTAATCAGTCTATTTCCTTGAAGAAAGAGAGTTAAGGCAAAAGAAGAAAGTTTTTTTTTTTTTTAAAGGCTAGGAAGCGCGGAGTTTAACTGTACTCAATAGTCGCGTCCCTGAGTTTGGAAATTGCTGATGAACAACACCCCCCCACCCCCACCCCCGCCTGCTCGCCCTGAGCCCCCAGCTCTGGGCGCAGCGCTCAGCTCAGCAAAAGCCGGCTGCACGCTTAATTGGTTGCATCCGCAGACAAAACCCTCCATTCCGCGGCGTCCTGGGTGCCCCTTGACCGTCCCCTCCCAGCCCCCAGCCTTTCGCCCAGAAGGATACTAAACTTCTGCAGCTCGGAGGCGCGAGATTCAGGAGCCAAAAGGGGACAGGGCTCCAGGCGGGGAAGTGACCCTAGCTACCGTGCACTCTCTAGGACTCTCTTTGCCGGTCCCGCGGGGGCCTGGGATACCCCGGGCTCCCTTCCCCGCCCGCTCCGGCGGCTGCAGTTAGGCAGACTTTTAAAGATCCCCTAGGAGCATCCGGCAGGCAGTCGCCTCCGCACGCGTTCTTTGTCGGGAGGGCGCGAGCCTTGGGCCATAAAGTGTAGGGAGGGCACCGAGGGGGCGGCCGCGGCACAGCAGCCTCCCGCCCGCCGGCAGTCCCGGGAAGCTGGAGAGTGCCGCTGGTCTCTGAGCCTCCGACCTACCGAATCCCCACCCTCCTAAATGCCCCAGTCCCCCCGCAAGCCTTCTAGCTGCACAGTCGCAAAAGCGGCTGACAAAGCAATGCTTCTAGTCTGTGGGACCCCAGAGGCTCGCTGTCCCCTAAGCCATGCCGCGCCACTCTGGGACTGCGCACAATAGCGAAAGTCTGGGTTTGCGCTTGGAACGACCCCACCACCCCGCCGCGTGGCTGCGACTAGTCCCCGGCCCCCCATCTCCCGGTGCCGTGGGGCGCGGGCACCGTGGAGCCTTCGCCGAGCGCTCGCCGGGGCGAATCGGTCTCCCGCCCACCTACACCCGAGTGGCTGGCGGGCAAGCTAGCGCCGCCGCCGCGGCCGCTGCACTCCCGCGCTCCGGTCGCCTGGAGTGTCGCGGGGCCCCGGGGCAGAGGCATCGCGGGTGGGCTGAGTGGCCCCTCCGAGCTGGCGTACTGACTTGCTGCTGCTTCCTGGGTCGGCCGCGTCCTCGCTTCTCAGGCACTGGGGCGGCAGGTTGTCCCTGGGCTGAAGTGGACGGCTGCCCGGCGCCTTCACCGCGTGCGCTCATCCTGCCTCCTGCCGCCGCTACCGCTGCCTCCGCCGCTGCCGCCTCTACCGCCGCTACCACCGCTTGGCCTCCGCCGCTCTGGATCCGCCCGGCACCTTTCGGGAGACTGGATGAAGAAGGCTGAAGAGGGCAGGGCGGCGAGAGCTGGCGAGCTGGCGCGCGCGCCGAGGGCTGCTGCTGCTTAGGCTGCCGCCGCTGCCACCATCAACACCGGACGTCCAGCGGCTGCCAAAAAGAGAGAAGGGAGGAGGAGAAGAGGAGGAGGAGGAGAAGGAGGTGGAGGAGGAGGAGGCGCTGCGGGCGGTGGGTGGCGGAGGTGGAGGTGGAGGTAGTGAGAGGGGGCGGGAAGCAAAGGAGAGTTGAAGGTGGAGAGGGCTCCTCTCTCCTCTAAGGATCGGGAGTTGTGGGTACTGAGAACGCTCGGCAGCGGCTTGGAAAGGGAAGAGACTTGGAGTAAATTGTGTCCCTTGAAATGTTAGGCGGGGAAAGAATTCCTCCTCCTCTCCCCCACCACACAGAGAGTGAGAGAGAAGGGGGGTGGGCTGGGAGACAGAAAGAGCAGACTGAGAGACCGAGAGACAAAGAGAGACAGAGGGCCAGAGACGGAGAGACAGACTTGTGTCGTCGGAGAGCAAGGAGAGGATGGAAAGGTTCTGCCGGGATTGGGTAGGGCGCTCTGCTCAGCTCCAGCAAGGAATAGAGCAGTGGGTGGCACTGCGCCTCCTCGGGCGGCGGGGCCAGGCGACGGCGGCACTGCAGAGACGCTGAGGGACAAGCTGCTGGCCTCTTGAGTTCTGCGCCCGGTGCGCACTGCCCAGGCTGAAAGTTTTCTGAGTTCCTGCCCAAGATTCAAGAGGGATGAGTGTGTGTGTGTGTGTGTGTGTGTGTGTGTGTGTGTGTGTGTGTGTGTGTACGTACGCTCTCGAGCTCCCACTTGCAGAGGGGGTGGCGGGAGGCGGGGAGTGCCCACCTCTGATCCTGGGCGGATAAAGGGGAGGGGGCTGCTGGAGAAGCAAGAGGAGGGGGCAGTCTAGGCGGACCGCCGAGCAAGAAGCCTGGCCGCCGGCCAGAGAGGCAGCGTTCGAAACACAACTGCCTCGGCGGCCGCGGCGGCGGCGGCGGCGGCGGTGGCGGCGCCCGGGTGGCACCCGCAGCCCTGGCTCACGTGCTCCCGCCGGCGGTGGGGTTAAAGAGACAGGGCCTTGGCTCTCCAGCCGGCTCGCCACCGGTGGCCACACCAAGGCGGTTGTCCCGAGAAGGCAAGAGAAAATAAGTACCTCAGAACCCCTCTATGTAGCTTGGCTTCTACCTGCGCTTCCACAGAGTGGAGCCAGAGGTTTCCGGAAGCATTCGGGGCCAACTACCGCCGCCTTCTATTTCAGCCCCGCGGAAAGGGCGGCCAAGGAGTGGCAGCACGCCCGCATACAGCCCTGCTATGTTCAGAGGTGCCCTTACCACAGAGCGCACGGGCCAGGCGCACAAACACGCCGAGCTCAAAGATACATGTGCCCACAAGTGTGACCACACGCATACTTGCACGCAGATGCACGTGCACACACAGTGCACTGGTAAACACACACGCAAACAAACGCATGCTTGCGCACATTTCTAGGCACATGGATGGGCCAGCAAGCACATTCACAACAAATACACACACTTACACACCGCACCCAGGAACACCGAATGTGCCAGCTTCTTCATAGAGCGTTTCATTCCTCCGGCACTGACTACTGGAGAAGCTGGCGCTGCACAACCGTCTTCGGACTCCCATAAAGGATAAGGACCCCACAGATGCCTTACCTCACAACGGCACTAATTGCCTAGTTCTTCCTTTTTTACCTTCATTTAACCTTCTCCCTTCAGATTTCCTTTCTGCTAAGTCCTAATTTGATAGCCAGGGCTGTTTCTGTTTATGTGAACACCATTGTGGCCACAGTCAGTTTTTAAACGTTGGAGAATGTTCTAAAATGTACTTCTTCCTCATCCTTGAAAAATACAAAACTGGAAAAGGGGGTTGGGGGTGGGACTTAGGTTCAGATTTTCACACATCGCGCCCAAAAATTGTTTTGGACTGACTCCAAAATAAAAACTGTTCACCCAGTAAAGAAATTTTCCTACAAAGATATAGACCACCGTAGAATAAAAATGCCTACTTTGCAGCCCTAAAGCGGGGAGCTAAGCTCTGCCACCAGGTTCCGCCGTATTTGAGGCACGTGTAAATGTCTGCTTGGGCGCGACAATGCTGATTGGTCGGCGTTGCCATTTTAAATCCATTTGCAGCTGCTCTTTGCAATGTCGGGACTCTTCTGTGTACGTTGAGTGCTCTGCAGGAACCCAGGGCTGGTGGTGGGTCTGGGAACGCTTAGCTCTGATGGGGAGGAAGAGCCCACCCCCCACCCCCCATACCTCCAGCTGGAGCCCAGCAACTGAATCGCGAGGGAGTGGTCTAACAGGCACCAGAGGTTTTGTCAGGGCTTGGCTGAAAGATGGTACCTTCGTCAAACGGACTGAAATTTCACCTTCTAACAAGTGCACCCACATTCCCTAGCTGCCAGGTTTGCATGGTGTGTGTGTGTGTGTGTGCGTGTGTGCGTGTGTGTGTGTGTGTGTTCACATACTTAACTTTCCTGCATGTATTTTTACATATGTCCATAATATCCATAACATGGGCTTCTGGTTTGATTCTTATTTGGTTACATTTTGCCAGAAGGACAGATAAAGTTCTGGGGATGGATTTAGGCAAAAGTTACCCAGGATTTCAGTCAGCTAATTTTATACTAGGAAATCCATTATCTCCTTGGATTTTTGATTTTGTTTGTTTGTTTGTTTGTTTGTTTAATGCACAGAGTCTAGCAAGCAGAAAATTCCAACTTCTGGGGGTGTTGTGGGGTGTGTGTGTGTGTGTGTGTGTGTGTGTGTGTGTGTATGGTTTTTTCTTTGTTTTTGCTGTTGTTGTTTGTATGTGTCTGTGTGATTTTTTTCCATTAACCTAGAATCTAAGAGAAACACATAAAAATTGAGTAATCCAGTCAGTTCGTTTCGTTCCATTTGTTCTCAGAAGTGACCCTTTTGAATTTGTAGATGAAGGATAGACACAAATTTTATACTAGGTTTTATCAAGGTGAGCCTATTATATGGTCATCCTTTGGAACCCATAATCCTTTCAAATTACTGTATGCTTTTTTGCAGACAAAGCATAAAATTTTGTTTTTATTTTTTAAATTATGAAGACTTTCATTATTGAAGTAGTATTTTTATATGGTAATCTTTTAATTAAGCACAATGGTTATATTTTCTTCTTAAAGAAACATTTTTTCCATTCACATTTGAAAAGGTTTTTCCCCCGAATTTAAGTTTCTCAATCATTCACTCTCTTTTATATTGATCTGTGGTACTCATCAATTCTAGGTTAAGCTTTTCCTATTCTAATATGAGAATCTTCCAGAAGGTTGCTGTTCACATTAAATTGTTCCTTTTCTTTTCTTAACCAGCTATCAAATTGAACATTAACACATAGGCATATATATCATTTGCACATAGGAGTATATATCATTACTACATAGGCATATATATCATTAGCATATCGGTATATATATCATTAGCATATAGGTGTATATATCATTAGCTCATAGGCGTATATATCATTAACACATAGGTGCATATACCAACAAGCTTTCTACTGATCTGTGACTCATGACATAGATTGGTGTTTAGATCAGTTAAGCACATTGATGGTTAGTAAAATCAAATGAGTGGACCCAGAATGTGGTTTAAAAATAAACAGAAAGCAGCTGGGCTCCCAGTGATGCTCACCTATAATCTCAGCACTCAGGGAGGCAGAGGCAGGCCAATCTCTGTGAGTTCGAGGCCAGCCTGGTCTACAAAGCGAGTCCAGGACAGCCAAGGCTACACAAATGAAACCCTGTCTCAAACAACAACAACAACAACAACAACAACAATGATAAAGAAAATTAGGGACCAAATCCTTCTCATTTAATTCTCTGCAAAAACATAGAATTGTTCTAAGATCTTCTGCCCCAGGCTTTAGAAATTGGAGTGCAGGGAGGAGGGGTTGTAAACCTTTAATGCCAGCACTCAGGAAGCAAAGGCAGACAGATCTCAAAGCTAGCCTGGTCTACAGAGCAAGCTCCAGGCCAGCCAAGGCTACAGGGAAAACCTGTCTCAAAAAACTGGGGAGGTGGGGGTGGAAAAAGAAAGATTAGGATACTCAGAATTCATGTTGCCTTAGTACTCTGCTATGGTATAGTAAGCAAAATAATTTCAATTTTAGTGGTACACTTGATATGTACATCTAAAATGTATGAGCAGTCCTTGCTATCACGGGTTACAATGAGACACTTTTAAATGCACCCGAGTTAGAGAGTTTGAGATCAGGATTCCTTTAAACCCTATCTTGACTATCTGTGTGATGGTTAGTCAGTCCTTTCCACACTCTGTATGTCTGCACTCTTTATAAAATGAATGATCAGGTCCTCCCAACTCTCTGTGAGATGTGTGTGGTGTCTTGTTTTCAAACTGTGTCATGGATATGTGAAAATTGCATGCATAGTCCCCGAAGACAGGAGCACTCTCAATGTGTCACTTATATTTTTGTCTTCCTCATTTTATCTAGATGTTATGTGGTTCATAAAAAAAACTTTGGTGATCATTATTACTTTATTACTAAGACAATGGTGATTTTAATAAAATTACAGTTTTATAAAATATACCACACAGGATAAAAAAGTATCCTGCAATAAAACATCTTCAATATTCTTAAAGGAAGAGTCATTGGTGATGAAGTGGTCAAAATTCTGAAGGCTTAAAAAAAATCTGAAGACTTACCTAACATATTTTGTTTACAATTTAATATATTCACATGACAAAAGAATACATTATAGATTTTTTCCTCATAGGTAACTGAATTCATTATGGATGCATTTTAATATATGGGATTATTATAACTAGGTATTTTGAAAGTAACTCTGTATAGGGTCACAAATTAAAGATAATATTTACTAAATGTATGTATTCCTGCCTTTAGGAGCTTACATTATAATTTTGCTGAAAATCATGTCAAATGTTTACAACGAATTCATTTGCATGGCTCAACCCCAGTTGTGTTTCTTTATGCTTAGTATCTGGTGAAATGTAGAAAAAAGTACCTCTGCCCATTCCCCTGGTGTCACAGTGAAAGCCTAGCTGCTACCAAGTTAGGCTTTTGTTGGAGGTGAAAGTCCCCACTATTTGGACATAGTCCCTGTTCCTGAAGTAGGAGAATTACCAAGCAAAATAAGTGTGTTTATTGAACAAATGTTGGTTTTTAGTGAACTGAATTCATATTGTTTTGGCTTTGCAGAGCTTTCGCCTATTATTCTTCTGGGATTCAGAGATATAATTTATACAGAATTAAAGAATCTTTGTTTGTTTGTTTGTTTTGTTAATTTATTCAGATTATTTCTCAATATTTGTCCCCTACTTGTATCCTCCCGTTCCTCTCTCCCTCCCTCTTTCACCCTATTTCCCTCCTCTAGGTCTGTGACAGAAGGAGATCTCCTCCCCCACCATATGGTCACAGCCTATCAAGTCTTATCTTGGTAGCCTGCCTATTCTTTCTCTGTGTGCCACCAGGCCTCCCCACCATGGGGAAGTGGTCAAATAGGGGGCACCAGAGTTCATGCCAGAGTCAGTCCCCGCTCTCCACACAACTGTGGAGACTGTCCTGACCATTGGTTAGATCTGCGTAGGAGTTCAATGTTTACTACATGTATTGTCCTTGGTTGGTGCAGGAGTTTGAGCAGACCCCCTTGGGTCCAGATCCTCCTGTCATGATGTTCTTCTTGTAGGTTTCTAGGACCCTCTGTATCCTTCTATTTCCCCATTCTTCCATATTTCTCTCATCTAGAGTCCCAATAGGAGGTCCCCACATCTATCCCAATCTCCTGGTAAGTGGATATTTTCATGGAACATCCCTTTTGGGTTAGTGGGTATATACTTATGTGAGTCTTTCTGATTCTGGGTTAACTCACTCAGTATGATCATTCCTAGTTCCATCCATTTGTCTGCAAATTTCAGGATTTCCTTGTTTTTAATAGCTGAGTAGTATTCCATAGTGTAAATGTACCACAGTTTCTTTATCCATTCTTCAACTAAGGGACATTTAGGTTGTTTCCAGGTTCTGGCTATTATGAATAAGGCCGCTATGAACATGGTTGAACATATGTCCTTGTTGTGTGCTGGAGCATCTTCTAGGTATATTCCAAGGAGTGGACTAGCTGGGTCTTGAGGAAGCCCTATTCCCAGTTTTCTGAGAAAGCACCAGATTGATTTCCAAAGTGGTTGTACAGGTTTGTACTCCCACCTGTAATGAAGGAGTGTTCCCCTTTCTCCACATCCTCATCAGCATGTGCTGTCTGTTGAGTTTTTTTATCTTGGCTATTCTGATGGGTGTAAGATGGAATCTCAGAGTCATTTTGATTTGCATTTCTCTGATGACTAAGGACATTGAGAATCTTTTTTAAAACACTCAAAGTGCATTGTGGTAAATACTCCCTACTGTTTATTTTCTGTCTTTCATATTTCATTCAAAATCTATTTATTGGGTGCCTAGCATGCTATTGGCAAAAGTCATAGAAGGAAAATAGATTTTTCTGTCCCATCTTAACAAATGAAAGTAGATATTTGAAGTGCAAAGCAGACGTGACATGTTATTGCAAACCTATTGCCCTCTGAGGACAGAGGGGCTATGTGGTAGTTAGGAGCTGGGGGCAGTTTTGGGAAACACCAGTCATTGTTCCCCAACAAGGGTTCTCCAAGCAGGAAGTAGTCAGTTCTTCTGAAAGCAAGAGTGAGTTTGAAAGTGGGCCAACATTTTCCCCATGGCCTTGACAAGAACTCTGCTGGACCAGCATGTTGATGTCACAGGGACCTCAGCCATTGGGTAAACTGACTTCAGACTTAGGAAACCATGCACTAGTCACTAATATGTAGGGCACTGTGTTTTGTAGTTTTTGTTGTTGTTGTTGTTGTTGTACCAAAATGGAGAAGTAAAACAGAGCAGTTTGGTCTCTTCCATCAACTGTTCACTGGGGCTTCTATCTTGGGCTATATTCCCTGCTATAGTGCCCTCCTCCCTTTGAGCCCATAGGGAAGCTGTGACCAGCAAGAAAATAGGTCATCTTGATTTGCTCTCTGCCCCTTCTGGCCTCATCTGCACGTCTCTTTTCACTTAAATAAGATATTACAGGTCCCTATCTCAGAGTCTATTGTCTATGAACCAAGCATGCAGAAATTCCAGCTCATCCTCATCTATGGGACTTTTAAAGCACAGTGAGTGCCACAGGCTTTTAATCCCAGCACCTGGGAGGAGGAGGCAGGGAGGCCTTTGTGAGTTTAAGGCCAGCCTGGCCTTTATTTATATATTATAACAGGGTGAGTTTTAGGACAGGCAGCACTATACAGTGAGAGCCTGTCTCCAAAACAAACAAACAAACAAACAAAAAAGCCACATCAACAACCTAATCAACAACCCCCTCCCCTCCCCAAGTGTGGATCTCACCCACTATTATACTAAATAAAAGGCAGTAAAACCAAGACTGTGTGACTCTAGGGAAAACAAGACTGGAAGAACAGTGCCGCCTTACTTGACCCCAATCTTCCCTCCTCTTCTCAATACGCCTCAGAAGCCTGAGGCCAAATGTCCCAGCAAGCTGCAGAGATCATGGAAGGGGGCATGGGGAGAAAGACAGGAGGAAGCCAAGCCCTGCATTTAAAAACCACAGCAGGATGATAGGAATTGGGACATAGAGAAGTGATGAGCTCTGCCTCACTACACACACACACACACACACACACACACACACACACACACACTCACTCACTCACGTGCATATGCACACATATACTTTTTGTATAAGAACTATGTTTTTGGATGGATTATTAGGTACGGAATCTTGACTATGTCTCTTAAAAACTATATTTGATAGACACACCATCCCAATTGGCAGTCCCAAAGGGAAATAAGGTTAAAAAAAATCTCATATTGCTTTAATCTGGGATTTCCACATGGCCAGGAATCTGTCTGAGTCTCCATTCCATCCCCCTGTAGCTCTGCCTTCTAGATGGCCCTTGCTCTGTGTGCTCCACAGTTAGGGACTCTGTAGTCACACTGGGATCGCTTCCTTACCAGTGTCCCCAATCTAGCTGTCAGTCTTATCCTTTGTAAACCCAATGTCATGTCATTTCTAGAAGAATCTCTTTTTAATAATTTGCTGTTGTTTATTTTTGACCCAGGGTCACACTGTGTGGCACAGGATAGCCTCCAAGTCTTATTTTTTTATTCCCCAGTCATGCTCTGTTGCACCTGGCTTTGATTAATTTTTCTTCTTGTTCTTTTATTTATTTGGTTTTTTTTTTATCACAGATTTAATGGAAGATGCATTGATGAAAATAGAGGTGACAGGAAAATAAAAGGGGAAAAAACATTATTCTAATCACTCTGAGATAACCCTAAAACATATGTTAGCCCTTCTAGAATTAGGTGAACACATACATGTTCATACTGTGCTTCTGATTCCAGAGCCTGTTTTCATCTTGATAACATGCTGGCCATGTTCTTCATATTAATAAATATTCATCTACAACACTGCTTCTAATGGCCCCATCGTATATGTTGTAATTTACATATAAAACAGAACGTTTAGAACACAGCACCTGGAATTAAGTAAGCATTTAATAGAAGTGTTTATGACATCCTTGTGGCGAGGTAAGGAAATATGACTTGGTTGTTGCACATTGCTTCGTGCTGACACTGACTTCAAAGGTGGTCTCTTTTTTATCAGCATCCTGGTATAATTTTCAAATTTTCAGATGTCCTAGAGGCAGAAAGGATCACTAACTCTACCAGCGCTCAAATTAAGAGTCAAGACTCTTTCAACCAACCGTAATAAAGTCTAAAAAAGAAAGAAAGAAAGAAAGAAAGAAAGGAGGAAAGAGAAAAAGAAAAAGAATGTAGTATATATTATTGGTTTCCTAGCATGAGGGAAGTTGGCATGCCAGCACTGGGTGGAAAAGAGACCTGAAAACTATCTCAATGATTACCCAGAAGATAGAAAACCAGACCCTACTATGTATTTCTACGTATGTCTATAGAGTTTACCAAAAAGAACGCCCATGGTGCTGCGGTGGAGATACGAACAAAGAGCCAAAGAGCGGCAGAGCTGTAAAGCTGTGTCTCCTGCTTCTTTGAGGTCCTGGGGGTGGGGGTGGGGGAGCGACAGAGGCAGAAGTCTTTGAGAGGCACTTCTGCAAAAGCCCTTCAAACAGACGGGTCAGCTGGGAGGGTCCTCGCCTCGTCCTGTCTCATCTTTCCGTTTCCAGTTAGGAATGCAAACAAGATAACTAACGCTCCAGAAACCATCCCTGAAACAATGAAGCTGCTACACGGGGGAGGGGCGGGGGAGAGGGGGGGCGGGAAGATTAGTGGAGAGGAAATGGAGAAAGACGATGCGGTTCTGTTTACTTACGGGGTCCCTGTCCCCGGCCCTGACCAGCTTGACCTCTACACTGAATTTATGGGCAAGTACTTTGATCTTGTTTGAGGCGCTTCTAAATTCTCTTGGAGTCTCCAGTCTCCGGCAGGTACAACGAAATGTAACTGGTAACTGATAGGCCCAGTCACTGAGTGCTTGGCATGAGTTACAACGTAGATTCTCTTTTCTTTTCCTTTCTTTCAGTCACCGCGTGCTTGGCATAAGTTATGACATAGCTTTTCTTTTCTTTTCTTTTCCCCTTTAACGCATACATTTTATTTTAGAAAAGTCTTGTGATTATAGTAGAATTGAGCAGAAAAGCCTCTCTGTCCTTCTACGTACATACAATCTTCTCACCTAGGGACATTGGTTCCAATGCTAAATGTATTAGCAGCCATGAACCTATATTAATGAATTAATGACTCATTAGCAACAGGGTTTACACAAAGCCAGCTCTTGTGCCCGTGACACTCGTGTGTATCCTGTTGCTGCTGTTTTTCTTCTTCCAAATATGTAAGGATGTTCCTATCACTATAATCTCCTGAAGAGCAGATTCACTGTCCTAAAATTCTCTGTGGTCTGCCTTGTTAGCCCTCTCTCCCCAGTAACCTATGGCAACCGTAAGTCTCCTCAGCTTTGATTTTTCTACATTTTCTTATTTTTCTTCTATTACTTAGTCAGAGGCATTTAAGAATCTTCTATGTCTTTTTATGGCTTAACACTGAATAATATTCTGTTACCTAGAGGTACACGTATTTGATCCTTTTGTAGTCCGAAGAGTATAATTTTTGCTTACATTTCAGTCAATTATGACTACCAGTGCTTATCTTCCTCACTGTACTAATGCTGTGAGGAGGCACCGTGACCAAGGCAATGCTTAGAAAATGCCTACAGTTTCGGAGCCTTAGTCAGTGATTATGATGGAGAGCATAGTAGCATACAGGCAGGTACCTGAGCAGTAACTAGGTCTGGCATGGGCTTTTGAAAAGCCAGTGACACACTTCCTCCAACAAGGCCACGCCTCCTAAACCTTCTAATCCTATCAAAAAGATCCTCTCCCTGGTGACTAAGCATTTGAATATATGAGCCTATGAGCCTATGAGGCCAGTCTCATTCAAACCACCACATTCCACTCCCAGGCCTCCATAATGCAAAAATGCATTTAGGCCACCTTTAAAAGTCCTCATAGCTTTTTACAGTCTCAGCACTGTTTTTGCAAGTCAGAAGTTAGGAGACTCAGAGCAATCCCTTAACTGTAACTCCTGTAAAATCAAAATTAAAAAAAAAAAAAAAAAGCAGATCACATTGTTCTAATATACAGTGCCATGGAATATACATCACCATTCCAAATGGGAGGAAAGGGAGCACAGTGAGGAAATACTGGACCAAAGCAAGATCAAAAGCCAGCAGGGAAAACTCCAATTTCTGCATCTCCATGCTTGATGCTCCACACCTTAAGATCTCCAACCCATTACAGCCTTGTTGACTGCCACACAGTTCTGTCTCTTGAGCTAGTTCCACATTCTGTCTCCAGATTTCCTTGGCAAGCATCTTGTGATTCTGCCATCTCCAACATCTTGGGGTATCCAACACAACCCAGGCTTCACCCTCCTCAAAGCGTCACACAGTGGCCTCTCTGGGCCTGGGTCCAGTGGTTTTCCTTAGCTATGGAGGGAGATGCCACAGCCCTTTCTTTATATCCTTGACTCTAAAGCCAGAACTCTGTGGCCAAAGCTCCCGATTTCATCCATTTGCTAGGGCTGAATCTTGGCCCTGTCCTTCATTGACACCTTTCTGTTGTTCTTAATATTTCCTTTAATTCCTTTTTACAAGATGGAGTCTTACCCTGAAATCACCGCTCCCTTTATTCTATTTAGCATCAGGCTTTTCTTTAAGCTTTTTATTGCTTTGAGCACAGGACTTGGCTACAACAAAACACTTTCCGGTGCTCCTTTTCCCTTCAGACTGTACATTTTGCAGTTTTTCTTGACCTGTTTGCTCCTTTTGTAGATCTACATAAGAGTGACCACCAACAATCACATAGCATAGTCAGTATTAGGCTGTCTTGAAATCTCCTCTACCAATGCCACCAATCCAAAACTCTTCAATTTAGCCTCAGGCAGATTTTCAGGACGAGGGCCCAAAGCAGCCGCATTCTTTGTCAAATATCACAAGAATATTGTCTGGGCCTCTTTCTAATGTTCTTCCCCTCTGAAACCTCTTGAGCCAGACCCCAATAGTCCACATCACCCTCAACATTATCCACATGCCCACCCAGGAAGCTCTGCTTAATGTGTTCGACTGCTTTTCTAGTTCAAAGTCCCAAAGTTTTTCATAGTGCTCCAAACAACACCATGGTCAGGCGCCTGCCGCAGAAATACCCGACTCCTGGTACCAATTTTTATCTTGGCTACTGTTCTGCTGCTATGAAGAGACACCATGAATAAGACAACGATGGTAGAAACAAATCATTTAACTAGGGACCCATTTACCCATCTTTCTAGTCTCTGACATTTATTTTGAGACGGTCCCTTTACCGGCACAGCTGGCTACATGCTGTAGTCCAAGGATGCTTTGAGCCTGCAATCCTCTTATCTCAGCCTTCTAAGGTGTTGGGATTTCAGGTCTGTACCCTCAGATGCAGGAGAATGTGGGAGCACACATGGGTTTTCCTTTTTAACACCTAAGGGAAGTATTAAAAGAAAATCAAGGGGCTAGAGAGATGGCTCAGTGGTTAAGAGGTCCTGCTGCTCTTCCAGAGGTCCTGAGTTCAATTCCCAGCAACCACATGATGGCTCACAACCATCTATAATGTGATTTGATCATACTGTATACATAATAAATTAAAAAAAAGAAAATCAAATGTATCACCTGAAAATCTTTAAATAAAATCATCATGGTTTGAATGAGAAATGGCCCCTGTAGGCTTGGGTATTTGAATACTTAGCTCCTAGCTGGTGGCACTGTTTGTGGAGTCTGGGAAGGTGAAGCTGGTGGAAGTGTATCAGTGGAGGCAGGCTTTGAGAGTTCATGACCTCAACCTGCTTCCAGTTTGTTCTCTCTACTTACCGAGGCTAAAGATGTTAGTGCTTAGCTTTCTGTTCCTGTCACATGTCTGCTGCTGGCTGCCGTGCCTCCCCACTGTAACAAACTATTATTCCTCTGGAACCATGATCTCAAATATACTCTTCTGCATGTGGCCTTGGGCATGGTGTTTTACCACAGCAACAGAACAGTAACTAATAAAACCCTCTACCAGAGACAGTTAGGCCTCCACACTAAGAGTTTCATATCCTGACATTCAATCAAAAACTAATATGAATTTTCTTATCTGCCCAGAATATGAAAAGACTTTCTTCTTGACACTAATTCCTTAAGCAATGCAGTATAATAAGTATACAAGTGCTCACAAAGTGGCTACATTGTGTCAGATGTTGTTATTATAAGCAATAGAGAGATGCTTCAAGCATATTAGAAGGTGTTTATAGGTCTTATACACCATTTTATAAGGGACCTGAGCATCAGCAGATTTTACCATCTGCAGAAAGTTCCAGAAAAAGTTGTTTGTTTGTTTTTTTCAGATACCAGGAGGCAACTGCACATAACAGAGGTGAGTGTTACTGCTGAAAAAAAAAATGTGTGTATTTGTAGAAAAGTGTCCATCACAACCGGAACATATCCTAGTTTTAGGAAGTAGCCCCAAGCAGTAAACAGGAAGTCCTGATAACAACGAATGATTGAGCGTCCATTTGCTGTCAAGCCTTGGAGAACAGCCAAAGGTTGGATGGAGCAAAAATGGAAAAAGGGAAATGAAAACTCGTCAGACCTAGACGTGGGTTCCGACTTCAAAGAGTTGACCAGGTGGTCAAATGTCACATGTATACAAGCCAGTATAAGGTAAAGCAGAAAAAGAAAAGAAAAAACATTGTCAAGTATGTGTTGAGTGTGGGGGACATGGTAGTCTCTTTGTGGGTAATGGTCCTCAAGAGGGTCTTGAAAGACAGCTAGACACAGAGATGGAGCAATGGGATTTCAAGCGAACGGAGGATTATGAGAAAAAAAAAAAGTTACTGAAATGCAAACCCAAAACCACACAGCAGAGAGTTTTACTTTGGCAAGACGGGTGGCAGCTGGAAGCAATTCACTGCAGATGGCCCCCATGCAGCACCAAAACGCAACGAGCAAGTATAGAGATCTCACAAAAGAGAGGTGTTGAAGGTGCCTATATGCGAGTCATGTCGAGGAGCTATTGTCACCACAGAGCTGAAGAAGTAGACGCTCCTTGAGGAGGAGCCATGATATTAGGAGCCCCAGGCTGGCAGAACAGGTGACCAGTGGCAGAGCCGAGGTTCCAGAGAAGGAACAGAGTGAGAAGTATTCTTCCACTGGGTGACTGAGACCACTGGCAAGAGCCTCGGAATCCGAGGTTCTCAACCTGCGAGTCGCGACCCCTTTGGCAAACCTCTAGCTCTAAAAATATTGACATTAGAATTTCACAACAGTAGCAACCTTGCAGTTAGGAAGTAGCAATGAAAGTAATGTTATGGCTGCCGGGGAGGTTGTCATCAGAATACGAGGAACTGTGTATTATAGGGCCGAGGCATTAGAGAGGCTGAGAACCACTGCTCTTAGTGTAGGACAGGACAAAGCATAGAAGGATGAGTGTGGGGAAAATGTTCTCAAGACATGATTTGGCTGTGGATGTCTTGAAATTAGATTGGGTTGGGATTACTTAGAAGAAATCCTTAAGACTGGGCTGGCCCAGGAAAATTCCCTAACTACGGAAGGACCCAGGAGATGCAGGCAGTCCTCTTTCTTCCTAGGGATATGTAAGCCATTAAGAACTTGTGGGAGAGCCTGCTCTTTAGTGGTATAGTCACCTGTAAGCTAGTTGCCTGTGGTCCTGTGGATAACCTCTCATCCATGTGCCTATAAATAACCCCAATTAAACTCATGGGTTCACCAAGCCACACTATAGTTTGGCACCATATCTGAGCTAAGGGGTGTGTACGTGTGTTCGCATCTCCCCAGGGACAGGGAGCCCAGTCACGAGGGCTCTTATCAACTACCATCTTGAGTGGGTAGTTGATAAGAGACCAAAGAATAGAAACCTGAAGGAGTGTTAGATGCCATACTACAGAATTTCTAAATTACGTGGTAGGAAACTTAAAGGCAGTGATGTTTTATCAACACGAATGGGACATTCAGTGGCCTCCTAGTGGGGCAGGAGTCCTTGAGTGTCCCATGTGTCTGTCTTGCTCCTTCCATGCTGTGCCCAGATTCTTAGGCTCCTGCTTTCACTTGCATCATCACCTCATCTTTAAAATATGGCCACTACCCATCAGGTTCAAGAACCATGTGCCAGACAAAGCGGGAGCAAAAGAAGAAATTGGAGGCGTTCAGAATCCACAGCCGACTTCTCCCAAGGTCAGTGTCAGCTCCAGATGAGAGGCTGCAAGAAGAAAATGTAAACTAAAATGTTTTACTACTCTAAATTAAGATCACTTGGGACTTGTTCATTTGCTGAGACAGAGTCTGACTATGCAAGTCAGAAAGATCTTGGACTCCCTGTAGCCCAGGCTAGCTTTCACCTGTGGTACCCCTCCCTCAGCCTTATAAGAGTTGGGATGACAGCCGTGTGCCATGTGACTCAGAGTCAGTCACTGGAATTTGTCTTCATATGTATATCCACATGCTGTGTGTGTAAGTGTTCACATGTTTGGGGTACACCTGTGTGTACATGTGCACATGTGTGCAAGCCTGTGGAAGTCAGATCTATGGGTCCTGCATAATTCCCTTAATGGCTTTCCATGTTTTATATTGAGGACTTCTCTCTCTCTCTCTCTCTGTCCATCTTGTCTTTATTGTTTCCTTTTTTATTAATTTATTCAGATTACATTTAAAATTTTATCCCCTTGCTTGTCCCCCCCCCATTCCTCCTTCCCTCCCTCTTTCACCCTATTCCCCTCCCCTAGGTCTGTGACAGAAGGAGACCCCCTCCCCCACCAAATGGTCACAGTCTATCAAGTCTCATCTTGGTAGCCTGCCTATTCTTTCTCTGAGTGCCACCAGGCCTCCCCACCAAGGGGAAGTGGTCAAATATGGGGCACCAGAGTTCATGTCAGAGTCAGTCCGTGTTCTCCATACGACTGTGGAGAATGTCCTGTCCCTTGGCTAGATCTGAGGAGGGGTTCAATATTTACTGCATGTATTGTCCTTGGTTGGTACAGTAGCTTGAGCAGACGCCCCTGGGTCCAGATCCGCCCATCATGATGGTCTTCTTGTAGGCTTCTAGGACTCTCTGGATCCTTCTATTTCCCTATACTCCCATACTTCTCTCACCTATCGTGGAGCTAGAGAGACTGTGTCTGCTAGTCTAGTCAGCGAGCTTGCCCTGGGGACCCCTTGACTCTACCTCTGCATGCTGGGATCACAAGTGGGCACCGGGCCTATTCAGCATCTCTCAGGGCTCTGGGACTATGAATGCCACTTCTCACACTTGTTCCGCAGATGCTTTGCTGCTCCTAGACTCAGTGATTTGTATACAAAGAGGAAAACCAGTGAATTCTGGGTAGCAAGTAGCAATATTTGATAGAAAAGAACAGCTTTGACGGCATCCAGTGTGCTTAATTCTTAATCATTTTGATTTCTAATAATTTCAAATTCCAATATGTTCTCACAAATGGAGAACATGGGAGAAGACACTACTTGGAGGAAGGGATGGAATTTCTGAGATTTGGAGATGCCCTGAAGTCTGAGTGCAATAATGGATTTACAGTGATGGTAAATAGGAAATAAGGTGGAGTTGAGGCAGAACTGAGAAGGGAGGCAAACTGATGATTCCCAATAACTCACTTCCTTCCTTCATAAAACCACACTCTCTTGCTCTTCGATTCTGCATGTGCCAAGTTTACTTAATGGCTATATTTCAGTTGAATTCGGTGACAGGAACGTTTTGGACAACAATTTGGAAGCAGAAGCGTCACGTGCCAGATGCTGGCCACAGAGTGTTTCCGCTTGTCATTTGAGAGCGGACCCTCCACCATGAAAGAAGCAATCTCAGTCCTGGAATGAAGACACATGAAATAAAATCAGAATGAATGCCCAGCCTAGCCCCCACAGAGGGAGGACCGAATGCCAGCAGCTGATACCTTTGGATTTTTGTGGTTGCTTATAATGCTCTCTGAGGGAAGCATCCTTGGTTCAGGTGCTTACCCTCCGGAGCATAGGGAGATGACTTTACTCCCACTAGGATGCTATGGTCATAAATGCAGATGACAGAAGCACTGGTGAGGATGCAGGAAACCTGGGACAGTGACACATTGCTTGTGGTTTTTGAGATGTGATACAGTTGCTTGAGAAAACAGTCTGACGGGACTGGTCATTCGAACCTTAAGAGTACAATTTCTACATGACTTAACTGTAGGGACCTTGGAGTCTTCTCACAATACCCCAAGACCAAGTTCTCAGCACAAAGGAGGCTTTTTTGCCCCAGAAGAACAGAGAGAATTGGCAGAGGACAAAGACAGGAGATAGAGGAGAAGAGAGAAAGGGAAGGGAACTAAAAGAGAGAGGAGAAGATGGGCAAAGGAGAGGGGGAAGGGATATGGGGGAGCAAAGGACTCCTCTGGATAGAGAGGAGGAGATAGATGTGGCCAATAAGCAAGTGAGAAGTTATAAAGATAAAAGGGTAAACCCCGTATTAGGATGAGTTGGTTAATTTTGATTGTGCATGTTAATTAAGATGGCCGAAAATAGGCAGGCAGGCATGGTGGCACCTTTAATCCCAGCACTCAGGGAGGCAGACGGAGGTAGATCCTGTGAATTAAAGGCCAACCTGGTCTACAAATTGAGTCCAGGAAAGCCAAAGCTACAGAGAAAAACCCTGTCTTGGGGGTTTTAAAAAGTGGCCAAAATGGGACTTTTGATCGCTAGATTTCAATACTTTGAAAGCTGGACCTTGGCCAGCCTTCCTCAGTTGGAGGAAGTAGTCAAATAAGGGAATAGACCTTGGTGGCTAGGTTTAGGAACGTTGTCTAATGATGGTTAGCAAAGAAGAGGGAATAAGGAAGGGAAAAGCCTTCCAGGGACATGTTTGTCATGCTAAGCCTACTAGAGTCCCGTCACCCAACACGTCTATTCATATTTCATCATATCATTTACATATATACATATACAGAAAAAGTAAACATACATCCACATAAACATAATAGCTAAAACATGGAAAAAGCACAAATATAAATGTTTGCAATCCGGTAACTGGACAAATAAAATATATTTGTCCATTCATGACATGGGATAGTACGCAATACTAAAAAGGGAATGAAGTCCTGACATGCACTGCAACATGTATGACACATGCTCCAACATGCGGGTCTGGATGGAGAACTCTCAGCTACTTCTCCAGCACCATGTCTGCCTGCCTACATTCTTCCATCCTTTCAGTCATAATGACAGTGGACTAAGCCTTTGAAACTATAAGCAAGCTCTAATTAAATGTTCTCCTTTATAAGAGTTGCTGTGGTCAGGTGTCTCTTCACAACACTGAAACACTGACTAAGATAATTTACATGTCCCAAAGACATCTCCATGCATTTTATGTGTGTGTGTGGTATACATGTGTGGCTGTATGCTTGTTGACATGGGGGTGCACACATGCAGGTTGTGGGTACATGTGCACACATGTATGTGCTCATGTGGATGCCAGAGGTTGACATTGGGTGTCCCAGTCACTCTTCATCACACACACACACACACACACACACACACACACGTCTATGTCTGTTTATGTATGTGTATGTATATATGTGTATATTATAAATATGTATATGTATATGTATACATATATGTATATAGTGGAGGGGTCTTTGCTGAATCTGGAGCTCATTGTTTCATCTAGTCTGGCCAATGAATTTGTTCAGACAGGGATGTATCTGCCTCCCATGCTGGGATTACTGGTCGACCACCAAACCCATTCAGGTTTTATGTGAGTTCTGGCGTCTAAATTCTGGTCTGCATACTGGCACACCAAGTGTTTTACTGTGAGTCATCTCTCCAGCCTCTTTCTGAATGTTTTTTTTACCAGCTATATGATAATTTGTGCCATGGTTATACCATAGATGAGTTAGATTTCTCCCTCCTGAAGAACGCTAGGTTGTTATTGATTCACAGCTAGTAATTTTAATGGAGACGTTTTGATCTATCCTTGAGCACATGTGTGAAAATTCCTCCTAGATTTTTTTTTTCTAGTTGTGTTAGTCAGCTTCCCATGGCTGTCGCAAAAAATCACAGAGTTCCTGCACTTATAAAGAAAAATTACGTATTTTGGCACACTATTTCGGATATTTTAGCCCATAGTCACATGGCCCCATACCTTTGGGCTAACCATGCCATAACAAATCAAGGTGGGCATATGTAATGGAAGAGTTCTGTTCACCTCCCAGAGGCAGAGGGGGAAAGAGCGTGAGAGAGGGTGGGGCCAAGGTCTCCCCATCCCTTTCAAGTCTGCTCACCAAATGACTTAACTTCTTATAACTTTGAAAGGTTTCCTCACTTCCAATAATCTCACAAGCTGGCCTCCAGGCCACTGGCCTATAGGCCTTAGGAGCATTTAATAACCAGGTCTATCTTAAGCTCTATGTGGAGTTGAAGAAAATGCACATCTGAAAAATCATTAACTTTTTAGGGACAAAAATGATTCTTTTAAACTTTTTTTTTTTTTGGTAGAAGCCCAATACTAAGAGTGGCAAGAGAGAAAATGCACCACACAAGAAAGCAGGGATTGGAGGAGCTACTTCTCAGCCACTCAGCCAGACACAGAGTAGAAGCTGCCACATTAACCAACTGAACTGACATGTTCTACCTCAGAATATAAGAATGGATTTTATACATGGTTTATACAAGAAAGTCATTCCAAACCAGAGGTTTAGCTACTCCTAAGGGTAGTATACTGTTTTATGTTGGAAAATTGGTGCACTAGAATGACTTATTCAAACAGTGGTAGGCACAGCCCCTCTAGAGAGGAGCCCTGAGGAGAGGCGAGCTGAATGTAAGCAGGGTCTGCGTTCCTCCCGCTGCCCGCTCTGGTAGTGAGCCGCTTGCCTGGTATGGCTTCGGGAGTTCAGCATGATTGTAGGGGTGGGGTAATGTGTCCTCCAAGCCGCCGCTTGGTCTGACCATATTGTAAATGTTTCCTACATCAAAACTGGGCATCAAGAAGAGCTACTAACTCAGATCCTGGATGTTATACATTTTTATTACCTATGGCTTTGTATGCAATCTCGGGCTCATGAATATGAACTCTTAGAATGCTAATATTACCGTTCAGCAAAGGCACACATATGGACAGCAATAGGTTTCATGTCTTTTATGTCATGCCGCTCAATTTTAAGGAAATCCTTACCAAGTGCAGCTCAAGAGCACAAGATGCCTCCATCACAACTTATTTCAAAGACGTTTGTGTTGGGCTGCAAGACTGCTCAGCAGGTAAAAAGCACTTGCCACCAAGCCTGTTGACCTGAGTCCGTCTCCAGAATCCACACCCTGAAGGAGAGAACTGACTCCTGAAAATTGTCCTCTGACTGGTATGTGTGTGCTTCACAGCACACATATGCACAAAATAAGTAAATACATACATATTCATATATATGTAAAAAAAAGACACAAACATAGTTTACCTGGGATATTGCCAGACTATTTACAACTTAGTTTCACTTTCTGTTTAATAGGGAGAAAGTTTAAGTAAATTTAGCTAAATTTAAACAGTTAAAGGTACTTTGTAACCATAAGCCAAAATACATACTTTTTCCTCTAAGTAACCTTGGTCATGTGTTTTATCACAGCAACAGAAAACTAACTATTCCATATGTGAAGTTAAAGTCTCATCAATATTTAAGATTAAAAAAAAAAAATAGAAGCCATCTTCAATGAATTCTCATCCCTAACTCTTGTCAGAACTGTGAGCTCCTTCCTAGAGATGTGATCCTTCGTGGGGCTCCTCACATGACTCACTGGAGAGATGACTCAGAGATTAAGAGCATGCTTTGCTCTTGCAGAGGACCTGAGTTCAATTCCCAGCACCCGTGTCTGGCGGCTTCCAACCATGTGTAACAACAGCTTCAAGGGATGGCCTTCTCTGGCCTCCAAGAGCACTTGTAACCACATTAACACACCTATACCCAGAGACACAGGCATATACACAATTTGAAAGTAAGAAATCTGCACGGGTTGCTGTACCAACCAAGGACTGTGCGTGCAGTAAACTTTGACCCCCTATTCAGATCTAGCCAATGGACAGCTCGTTCTCCACAGTTGTGGGGAAAGCAGGGACTGCCTCTGACATGAACTCTGGTGCCCCCTATTTGACCACTTCCCCTTGGTGGGAAGGCTTGGTGGCACTCAGAGGAAGGGGAAGCAGGCTATCCAGATGAGACCTGATAGGCTGTGATCATATGGTGGGGGAGGGGGTCCCCTTCTGTCACAGGCCTAGGGGAGGATAAAAGAGGGGGGAGGGAAATGGGAAGATACAAGTGAGGGGAATAACAATCAGGATGTAATCTGAATAAATTATTTTTAAAAGAATGAAAGAAAGAAAGAAAGAAAAGAAAGAAACCAAAGGTAAGCAAAAGACTTACTCACCCTCCAAAATGGAGCTTGAGGCCAAAAATCTATGAACTGCTTTTTGCTTATGTTAAATGCTTCAGCATTAGCCTGTGTGTGGTGATTATCTGTGGGAGTCTGAATGTGACTGGCCTCCATATGCTCATATGTGCGCATGCTCAGTCCCCCAAGTGTAAGGAGTCTGCTGCGAAGGATTAGGAGCCGAGGGCTTGTTAAAGGGGGTGTGTCACTGGCAGTGGGCTTGAAGGCTTCTAAAACCCACACCAACTCAGCAACACTCCTCTCTTTCTCTGCCTTCATTTGTTTGTCTGTTTGGTTTTGACTTTTGAGACAGGGTTTCTCTGTGTAGCCTTGAGCTCAAGAGATCTGCCTGCTTCTGCTGCTTGCGTTCTGGGATTAAAGATGTGTGCCGCCACCGCCACCGCCACCGCCACCGCCAGTCCCTCTCTACCTTTTTTATGGCTCAGAAATCTATCCGGATGGAACTAGGCCCATCCAACCTCAGGGATGATCGGTAATTGGCTTGAAATAATCAAGGTATTTGGACGCCCTCAAAACCGGGTTTGGTCATGGGATTATCGCCAGAGCAAATCTGACCATATGGGATGACAAATTCAAGACTTTGGCTTAAACTACATATCTACCTTTCTGTGACAGAACAGAAAATGAGGACCTAGTTATAACTATAGGTAGCCAGACTGGGAATAAAAAGCAGAGAGTTTCCTAGGCCCAAAGGTCCACATAGTGTCATCAGAAAGAAAGAAATTGAAAGAATAATACATTCTTTGAACACTAAAAAAGCATTAGGTTATGCAGTTATATAATCCAACATACTGGTGTGTGTGAATGTACGCGTGCATATGTATGTGTGTGTATATGTGTGGGTCCCTACAAAGCCACATGAGCATTTGTCTATAGGTGCCTACAAAGGCTACAAGTCAATGCCTAGTATTCCTGAGAAGCTGCCTTCCATGTGGCTTATTTGTTTTATTTGTTTGTTTGTTTGTTGTTGTTGTTTCTGTGTTTGGGTGTTTTATATGCATGTGTGTTTGTGCACCACACTCATGCCTAACAGTTGTGAGCCACTACATGGGTGCTGACAGTTGAATGTGGGTCTTCTGGAAGATCAGCCAGCACCCGTAAGCACTGAGCTATCTTTTCTGCCCTTCCTTTTGTTTTGTGACAGGGGGCTCCCATTGGCCTGGAGTCTGCTGATTAAGTGAGGCCCAGAGACCCTCTTGTCTCTACATCCCATGCCAGCATTACAAGCATGTGCACTTCATCCATCTTTTCTATGTGCATTCTGGGGATCAACTCCAGGCCTCCCCCCCCCATGCTTGTGTGGTGAGCACTGTGCCATCTCTGTAGCCCGCATTTGCCTTACACTCAACCTAATTGATAAAACACTGTTTGTGAAAAGCAAGCAGCTGCTGGCTTACTTATTAAAGATGCACTCAGTGTAACGGCATTATCTTTATATTTAGTTCAACCATTCTCCGAGGCACCTATGCTGTTTTATACTTTTCAGTATTTTCCTTCCTGAATAAGTCTTCCCATCAAATATGTCCATGGTGTCAGCATTCCTCCTGTGCTCCAATGAACAGTCACGAGGGTGGGGGTGGACGGGTTCTGCCCAGGTGCTTGAACGACTTGACAGTGTAGGCCAGTGAATTCTCTGTGATTTGGCATCAGTATTTCCAGGATCAAATTTCTCTGGTGGCTGCAATCTTTGTCTTAAGATATACATTTCTTCAAGCTCCCATTTCCAGAAGATACCATAAAATTATATTAATATGGATGAGACATAGTATCATTTTACAAAAGAAACAAGTCTCCTACCAATATGACTTCGCTTGGAACTCTGTACCGCACACAGATAGTCCCAGTTTAAATTCTAACACATGGTAAAGATATAAAATGACTCAAAAGATGGTCCTTTTTTCCCCCTTAACATGCTAATTACATGTTATTCAAGTTGATTTCCCCCAGTTATGCCATTATTCACATCGCGTAATGTTCACCTTCTGATTTGTAATCTATTCACCATTTCTGTCCACATATCCAGGCAAACAATGACTCCAAAGGGTGCGCTGTGAACACAATAGTGCCCTTGGTGCTGATAATGAGGCGGGAACGGGTACGGAGCCCTTTTGCCAACAAGGCTTACTATCAAGGAGGAGCAAGACTCAACAGACAATTAACTCAGAACACGGTGAGAAGCTATGAAATAAGAGGCAGGGAGGAAAAAAAAAAAAAAAAAAAAGAGCAGTTTGTCCAAACAAAGGAATGGCTGGCCAAAGAGGGACACAGAACACCATGTGGCGACCTCAGTAATTCCATCTGGAAGACGGTGTGAAAGGATCAGGGAGAGGAAGGAGAGAGAGTTGGTGTTTGGCCAGGGAGGGTTCCGAAGCCAGTAAAAGCACAGTGTAACTGCTACGGTTTGGGTGTGGTTTACGTATATCATCCAGGCTTCGCTATGATTGAAGGCTTGGTTCACAGAGTGGTGGTACATCAGGAACTTTTGGGGTGTGGGCTCCAGTGGGAGGTCTTCAAGTGCCAGGGGCCATGCTCTTTGGCTAGCAGGTATCCTGTGGCCTCTTGAGGTCTCTGAAGAAGGTTGCATTAAAAGGACAAAGCCCCCCCCCCCATCAACTCTGCTTCTTGGAGTGAGCTGTGACTGCTCACCTCAGCACTCACTCCTACACATGCGCTCCTTCAGTCCTTCGCCACAAAGCCCCACCATATCTACGCTGACGCTGGTAACCTGCCACTGAGCTTCCAGTTTGTGAAGAAAAGAGAGCTTTTCTCCTTGCTGATAGCCTGTGTTGGCTATTTCGCTGTGGTGAGGAGAACTAATGTATCTCTAGACAAAGGCTGAAGGGCTTTTGTGGGAATTGATATGGTTGAGCCTGAGGTTTAGGCATCGTTAGCGTTAGAATCCTACACCAGATGACGAGATACAGAGCGTTACCAATGAGGCTGTGGCAAACGCCGTTCCTTAAGCATGTATGACTTTGCCAGCACTAGTACACTGCTGAATGGTACTGTTCCATAAAGCCGGAAACTGACAGACAAGGAAGAGATGAACACAAGTCAACAACGAGAGCCTGGTTACTCTGTGGAATCCACAGTCTGGAGGATTCTCTGAGAATGCAAGCCGGCTCGAGGAGGAGCCAGTTTCCACCACTCCTGGGACCTTGTCGACAGAGATAGCAAATTGGATCCACCTTCATTTAAACCCATCAAGTTGCACCATATGTTTATAAATAATGCTTTTGTTATGAGCCTAATCGAGGGAGATTTAGTGTAGCAGCTAGCCGATTTCAGGGTCGCTATTGTCTAAGATCTTGGATTCCCTTAAAAGTTGAAACAGAAAACTAGACGAAATTACACATATCTGCTGCCTGGAGGATTTCTATTTTCCTTTTGTTTGTTCGTAAATGCCATCCTTTTGCTCATCTGCAGACTATTCAATTGCAGGACGTCCTGGCATGGAGCCAGACATCCTGTCCCTGTGGCTCGCCCTTCCCCCTCCTGAGAAGGAAGAAGAGGAAATTCTGTCTTACTGAAGCCCTGTCCCCCCTAAAACAAGAGGAAAAAAAAGAGAGGTTAGCATAAATATCCTTATGAAGACTATCTCTGGCCAGTCAAAAACTTTCTTGATGGAGGAGGCTGTGGCTCCCTCACTCTCTGCAATGGGAACACAGACAGCATGCATCTCAACTGTGCGTGAGAGAAACTTGGGGTGCACTCAATCTCTGTTGGCCTCGCTGCCCAGGGCTGGGTGTGGACTGCAGGGGTAAAGACTACTTTCAGCTGTTTCACAGAGGCCAGGCTGTGGGTCTCCCTTGTCAATGAGCGTATACCTTTATGTGGTTAAGAAGACAGGAGAAGCATTTAACAACGCTGCAAACACTTTCCCCAGAAGCAGTCTGATTCTAACAGTTCATGTGACGCTTTCCACATGCCAAATAATCATCTGCCTGGCCCCTCCCTTCTTACCAGTCTGTTTTCCCTATCAGCCACTGCTTCCTCTTCTTCTCCCATCCTCCTTTCTCCCTTTCCTTTTTCCTTTATTTCGATTCTATTTTCTTAGTTTCTTCCTCTCTCTGTTCCTTCTATGCTTACTGTAAGTCATTTCATATCGTGCACGCAAAGATTCCAGCGGCTCAGGAAATCAAATGCCACTCTTGGGAAAAGCAAAATGCTGGCATCTAGCTTATATTGTCGCCGAGTGAAGGATTTCATCTTAAATTGCTTTTAAACTGTACATTGTTAGGGCTGACATACCTTCTCAAGGAAATCTATTTTTTGGGGGGGGGGGGAGGGCACTGGTGGTAAGCTGAGCCTTTCATCCCTAAACATGAGACGTTCAAGGCAACCCTGGCCAGAAGTATCCACCAGCTGAAGCCAGTAGATGAGTGCAGGGGTACCCATCTCTGTGAGGAAGCAGCTGCTGAAACAGCAGCTATATTCCATCTTCTGTAGCCGTAACTAACATATTCTGACAGCACTGGGGACAAAGGAACTGTCAGGAGTGCCACACAGGATGTTCCCACTGTGTATCAGTTGTCTGGGGGCTGTGTGGCTCAGAGCAATGAAAATCTCTTCTCATACCTACCCCCAAAGATGAGAAATCACAGGTCAAGAAGCCTACGGTTTCTTCTGATCTGAGGAAAAACCTGTGCTGTGCTCCCCATGCAGCCCTGCTGGCTGCTGGCTTCGTCTTCTCTTCATTCTATCTTCCTCTCCGTCTTCACACTGACTTTATGTTCATGTACATCAAACTTTCCTTTCTTTGTTCTGTTAGACGCCAGTCATTACATTTAGGGCATTCCTTCTACCCAGTTTAACTTCATTTGGAGACCCCTATTTACATCTGGATATTCCTATTTCCCGGTCTGGGGAGTCACAGGAATTAGTGAAACAGGCAGTAGTTTGTAGGGGTAGCTTAGCAACCAGGGACACACACACACACACACACACACACACACACACACACACACACACACACACACACACACCCCACTGATCTATGCATATACACATCTCTCTAGACAAAGAAACCAACCCTAATAGCTATTAGGGTCACTCTACCCTAATAGCTCTCTAACAACTCCGATTTAATTGTCTGACACACTGTGGACCATAATACCAACTAGAGACATTGTATCTACCCTTAGCCTGGTCTAGGTCTATACACCCACACTGTCCTTTGAGTAAACTTTTAAGGAAAATTCTCTACTTACCATCATATGCCTGTCTATGATCATGAATGCCTGTGTGGGATCACAAATGCATGTATAGGATCATGCATGCACAGTGAACAGAGGCTCACATAACCCACACCTATCAGTCAAAACTGAAAACCATCCACACTTCATCCTGAGCTACCAACTCTTGGTCGACTCATAAGATGAAGCGGGGTAGGGTTGGGGGTTGGGCCAGGTGGATGACGGGGGAGCTGGAAACAAGCCAGGGCTCTTGAAAAAAAATATCACTCTATCCACTGTTCCTTACTGCTACTTTGTATCTCTGCTTTGCTTCTGACTCAAAACCCTTGCTGTGTTCCTGTGTGTGTGTGCAAGTCTTCAGTGATTTGAATAAGACTCCAAGAACTCAGAAACACTTGCTGCAGATAGAGAGTACGGCTAACATCAAGACTTGGATGGATCATTTGGAGACTGCTTCCTGACAAAAGCACTCACACCAGTAAAGCTACTCCAATGCCGAGGCAGCACGTAGCCAACAAGCCACGAACCTTGAGCTCTAGAATGAACTCATGACTTGCAGTCTAACGAAGGAGCACACACGTGCTATTGTGTTCATAATCTGGCTGTGTAGGGTGAAGTCTACTAAGTTTTGTAAAGAGCTAGTTGCAGTGTTAAAAAAAAACCTGACTGTGGGGTGTCGATCCTGGATTGATACAACTACGTACGGTTCAAGGAACATCGTGGAGTAGGGGGTTAGGAAGATGGTAAGAGCCAGAGGACCAGGATGTCTGACATGAGATAGCACCCTCCATGTATGATGTGGAGTGACGCTCATGAAGTTTCCATAACATGGTCAGCTACACTTCGTATCCCAGTGTGGATGGGAGAAGTCTCACAAAGCCCTATCCCCAGATGAAGAACTACAGGTTCTTATTGGCTGCTAAGGGAGGGAGAGTTTTCTCATGAATGAGCCCCCGACAAATTATCCAATCCCAAACACATAGTCCCAAGCACATATGCATATGAGCAGACTAAATGAACTCAGAGAGTTTATTACTTATGCGCGCACACACACACACACACACACACACACACAGGCACATAGGGTAGAAATGATGTAAATACAGTACTTCTCTGTGAAATTATTTTTTAAAAAGTAATTGTTTAAGAAAAAAGCTAAGTAAATAAAATAAAACAAGAGATTATTCTCCTTAAGTGCTCATACCACATTTACAGCCATTTAGAAACTTGACAGAGGAAAATGTGCAGCTCCTCAAATGTTTTATTAAAAAATTAAAAATGATGACAAGAAGAAAAACAATATAGATGGTTTTAGTAAAAAACATTTTATAGTTAAGAGTCTTGCTGTATATAAGTGTGGTGGAGCCTCAGTTACACGAGGAAACACTGTATGAAAAAAAGAAAAGAAGAAAAAAGTATCAAAGAAAGAAAAGAGAAGGAAAGGAAAGCGACAGGAGGGAGGGAGAAATGGAGGAATCAAAGAGAAGTGAGGAGTGGAAAGGAGAAGCGGGGAAAAGGGAGGGAGGGGCTAAGGAGGAAGGAAGGAAGGAAGGAAGGAAGGAATGAAGGAAGGAAGGAAGGAAGAAAGGAAGGAAGGAAGGGAAACACGTGCTCTGCAACTGGGCCTTGGTTACACAAGAGGCACAGTTTAGAGGATGATCAAGAGGAAAAATTATTCAATCCGGGTGTTGGGGTAATGGGAATGGTTGAGACAGGGCCTCTCTATAAAGTCCTGGCTACCCCAGAACTTGCTATATAGATCAGGATGGCCTTGAACTCACAGAGATTCTCCTACCTCTGCCCCTGCGCCCCAGATGCTGGCATTGAAGGCAGTGTCACCACACTTGTCTGACTCAGTCAGCTCAAAGACTACAATCCAATGGTCAGCTTGAAAAACAAATCTTCCAAATGCCATTGCTTTAATTCTAAACAAAAAATAAAATGGTAGATTTCATTTAACCGTCAGAAAGTCTCCAAATGAACAGTATCATATTTTACCCTGATTTAGGATGGAGACTGGGATCTGTGAGCAGCTTTTAAAGATGAGTGTTTTCTGTGAGCAGCGCGGAGGGTACAATTTAACCACTGCTAATAGCTCTTCGCACATGCCCTTTTACAACTGATATTTTTAATACATGTTTTAGTGAAATGCATTTGCATTCTGAAGCGCAGACCCCCACCTAACTATGCAGTTTTGAAATCTCCGCTATTGACTTTGTACACAGAGAAGACCTTTGGAAATCGAATGCTTCCGGAGGATAACTCAGTGACCACGTTTTGTCATCAGTCACAAAGATGGGAGATGTTGGATGACGATTACAGTTACCAGGGCAACTAAGATACAACGCATGCAACTACGGGGTGTTCCCCAGCATCTACCACTTCAGATACCCACACTTCTGCTTCATCCAAACACTCTGCCTCACCAGCAAACGGACATGAGCTTTTATGAGCTTTTACTCATCTGGCATTGATGTGATCTCAGTGCAAAAATGCTTGCTCGAATTATTGGCTATGCCGACATTACAGGTATGTACTACTAGAAACACAGAATGGGGCCCTTTTATAAAACTATGTCATTCTTTACTGATCTAAACACTAGCACTGGGGGGGGGGGACACATAAAATAGGAACCTTATTTGAACTATGTTTATTATGCTTAATTAATGTATACTCCCATTGAATGCAGAGAGACTTGTGCCTACATTAAAAAAAAAAAAAGCAGAACAGGACCCAGTAGTACCACAAAATTCATGCAGTAGGGCTTCTTATTTAACTAAACTGTAAAACAAATATCTAACATGCTTGGCTCATTAACAATAGTTCCTTGTGTCAGAATTAATAGTCTACATATTTTCTTTGGAAGCCGCAATGTTGATGTTTATATGAAATGCAAACAATGATGTAAGAATTCACATTTTCCCATTTTTTCCGCTGTGATATGGTCATTCTTTAGAGTTTTGTGTTATCTCAGCTAAGACATTTTCAGATAATGTATTCCTGCACTGCCGTGAGGGAAGTCCACGCGGGACTTGGGAAACAAAAGCTAAAAAGCAATCTCCGTGCACAGGCTTCTCATTTATTGACAACTATTTTGTACTTCCTAGACCACTGATGAGTTACTAAAAGACTCAATTTCTAAGCAAATGGCAAGATCTTTTCAATAAAGAAGTGTATGTGGGGACACGGACGTTTGCACAGCAGCTCAAGACAATAGTGCGGTCTCTGCAGGCTATACATAGTCTTAGCAGCCCAGAGAAAAATCATGACTATGTGATTCTAAAAAAAATCTGAATCACAATTCTGTGAATGAACATCTTTCTCAGGGTGATCCCACATACCCATCCCTTACTTAACTTGCTTTGCCACTATTCATACTTAAAAAGCATTTAAATATAAGCAAAAATACATCATGACTTTTGTTTTTTTCTTTCTTTTTTTTTTTTTCTCCTCACTCTGTGGTCCAGGCCAGCTGTGTAGCATAGGTTGGCCTAGATGTGGTGATCCTCCTGCTTCAGACTCCTGCATGCTGGCCTTAAAACATAAGCCACAATCCTGACTGAAAAAAATACACACACACATACACACACACACATTTTATTTATGTCAGCTCAACTGAAAACTTTAAATCAATCAAGGAAATTTTTTATTTAAAAAAAATCTGAGGGTTGGGCATCAAATTATGAATAGTTGGAGAGAAATTGACAATTTTAGTCTTTAAAACATCACCAGCTTTTATTAAGTCTTGCTGTATGCAAAACACACATGTCTTAGCTCATTAATTCTTTGAAGAAAATTCCTATACTTTATAACAAACAGCCAACTTTGAACCTCAGAGAAGTCACATTTCCTCCCACCACAGCTCAGGTAAAAGGCGGGTCTCATTCTCCTAACCACAGCCCGCATTTTGTCTCCAAATGGATTCAAATCACCCATCTTCGGTTTCCTTGATATCACCCGTGTTCTGAAATGTCACCCTATCTATCTTTACGCTTAGATGAACAAAACCTTTTGCTTTCCTGCTGAAAAAAAGACAGATGGAGAGAGAAATGGGACTTTAGGTTGTTAAAGTATTTGAGCAATGCACCGTGGAGCCAAGTCCTAAATAGCAAGGATGACGTTACACATATTTTCTAAGGAATCGGACCGTTTCAGGAGATCAGAAATATTTAAGCATAAGTATAGGAGATGATAAAATAGCAAATGTGGTAAATTCTTGATTTGATGTAGTTTTGTTTTTGAATTGTAGGCTGATTGTGTGATCAAACCCATGGCCTTGTGTGAATGAAACAAGCTCTCTCCTTAGCGAGCTATGTCTCTGGCAATATGGAGACATTTTTAACCCTTAGATTATTAAGCACGCAATCTGAATTGAGTGCCAGTTGGTAAATACCCACTTTGTTTTGAAGTGTGAAGCTGTAGTCTTCACTCTAGATCTTAACATTCAAGAAGTCGAACACTCAAGGCCTCCGGTAAGTCCACTGAAAGTAGTGTGTAAAAGGAGGCAGTGCAGCAGGGCCTGGTGGCGCACGCCTGTAATCCCAGCACTCGGGAGGCAGAGGCAGGCGGATCACTGTGAGTTTAAGGCCAGCCTGGTCTACAAAGTGAGTCCAGGATAGCCAAGGCTACACAGGGAAACCCTGTCTCGAAACAAACAAACAACAATGCAAACAAAAACAGAAGAAGAAGAAGAAGAAGAAGAAGAAGGAGGAGGAGGAGGAGGAGGAGGAGGAGGAGGAGGAGGAAGAGGAGGAGGAGGAGGAGGAAGAGGAGGAGGAGGAGGAGGAAGGAAGGAAGAAGAAGGAAGAAGAAGGAAGAAGAAGAGGAAGAAGAGGAAGAAGAGGAAGAAGAGGAAGAGGAAGAGGAAGAGGAAGAAGAAGAAGAAGAAGAAGAAGAAGAAGAAGAAGAAGAAGAAGAAGAAGAAAAGAGGCAGCCCACAGTAATCACATTTTTGCTTAACTCAGCTCAAGGATTCTAGTCTGAAACTGGCTCCCTGTTATCGCTCCTTACTTCAGTTACTGCTACAGCATTAACTGATGTGGCTGAAAGGACTAGTTTTACAAGCACCGTTCTTCTCTTAGTCAAAGAGATGTCCCGTCTCTTAGCTGGCCACACAACCTTCTGGAACGGAGACATGTTTTCCAGTGTCTCTTGTGGCCTGCTGAGTAGTTCCGGTTGTGCTGGCTAAGCTAGATGCTGGGCCTTCTGTGAACTTGGCACGAGCTAGAGTTATCTGAAAGGAGGGAGTCTCAATTCAGAAAACGCCTCTATACCATCTGGCTGGAGGCAGGCTGGGAAGGCATTCTCTTAATTAGTGATTGATGGGGAAGGACGCAGCCCACTGTCAGTGGTGTCATCCCTGGGCTGGTGGTCCTGGGTTCTCTAAGAAAGCAGGCTGAGCAAGGCATGAGGAGCAAGCCAGTGAGCATCACTCCTCCATGGCCTCTGCATCAGCTCCTGCATCCAGGATGCTGCCCTGCTTGAGTTCCTGTCCTGACTTCATTCCATGATGAATAATGATGTGGAAGTGTAAGTCAAATAAACCCTTTCGTCCCAAGCCTGCTTTTTGGTCATGGTCATAGAAACCACACCTAAGACACTACTCAATAGAACTGAAAAGCTAACACATCCAACCTCTTGCTGCCTTTCTTATGTAGACTAGCCTGGAGGCATCCTGTTGAGCTTTTCTGCCATTGTTGAACAGAAAATTCTCTTGAACTGGAAGGTTCACATCTATGGCAGGGCAACAACGAAGAAGGGGGTTGGTGTCTGAGAAAGCCCTTTGGCCAGGATCAGCTAACCACCTTCACACTCCAGGCACAGGCGCTACACTAGCCACGTCTTTTCCTTGTGGTTGTGAGCTTAGCTGTTAATGGCTGAGCCATCTCCTCAGCCCTGTATCCAGCTTGTTAAAACTGCTTTTATTAGTTTTTATTTATTCATCTACCTATCTTTCTTTCTATTTGTTTGCTTACTTGTTTGTTTATTCATTTATTTTGGTTTTTTGAGACAGGGTTTTCTCTGTGTAGCCTTGGCTGTCCTGGACTCACTTGTAGACCAGGCTGGCCTCGAACTCACAAAGATCCACCTGCCTCTGCCTCACAAATGCTCGGATTAAAGGCGTGCACCACCACACCTGGCTCTACCTATTTATCTATCTACTTATCCATCATCTCTCTATCTATTTATTTTGCAGGTAAACCAACCTAGTTAAAACACAACACAACTTCATAACACATCCAATCATCTTCGCTGCTTATGAAGTTTCATACCAGTTACCAGCACACTTTTAGCTTTAAAACTCTCTTAAACAAACTCAGGTGATCAGAACTTCATTGAACTTTGACAACTTTTAAATCTGCTTTTTGGCTTACTTTTCCTGTAATTATGTGGCACCAATTTTCCCCCTACAATGTGTGACCTTTTCTAGTTTTCCAGATATTTCAGGTAACTACTCACTTGAAACAGCATAGTTAAATACATCTTGTGCCTACCTTAGCAAGTTTGGTTGTTGTTGGTTTTTTGTTTGTTTGTTTTTGGTTTTGAGGTATTTGGGTTTTTTGTTTTTTTGTCCCGCATCTGTACTCATGTGAACAACCTAGGAAGTCGTTCATGTGTAGAAGCTGTGGTATTCTCCATTCTCAGGTGCTCTGGACCAAGTGAGGATGTTCAGGAGATGAGGGCGAGCCAGGCTTCTATAGATCCTTGGTGACCATTGAGGTCACCTTCATGAAGATCCTCCTCAGTAGAGTCATCATGAAGGACAGAAGCCAAGCCTAAGAAGTCAGCTTGCAGCTGTGCCCAAGCCTTCACGACATCACAACAGAAGCTTGGTGCTTAATTGTGACTCTGACTGGTTGTGTAGACAAACCACAGTGTCCTAAACTTCAGTGGAGTGTTTATAGCCAAGCGCAGTCAACTGGTAGCTGCCTGAAGCTAGCTCTGCCTTTACTCTTATTTTTAATAAGCCAACCATTTGTTAAACTTTGTAAAGTTCTAGATACGTTTGCTTGGGGTTCTGGATATGGTTTGTTTGTAATGGATCTGACAAAACCCAGCAGCCACTGAGTGCCACAGATTTTATATAAAAGTTGCAGTATTTGAACATTTCTGTTTTGAAGTACTTATAGTTAAAGGTTTTTTCTTTAAAAAGTGGTTGAAACACTATTTCCTTCTTGGATGGCGAAACAAATTTTCCTTTCACTTAAGAAAAAAAATCACATTGGAGAAGCAGCCACCAGGGACACCTGGAAAGAGACTTTTTGAAAAGGTTCCAAGTGACTGAGAAAAAAGAATCATAATGGAATTTACACCACAGCTTTTGTCCTGACAGAGGGGCCTAGTCACCCTATGGAATTCTTTTAAAATCACTGACCTGAACAACATGCTTCTGAGAATGGTTTTCTCCTTAGCTTATAAAGATATTATTATGTATCTATGATATAATCACTAGAAAATGCTCCCTCTGGGGCATTTGTTGTTTCTCTAATTATCAGAGATGATTGCAGAGCTGATATGGCTGCCATGCTTCAAGGAACAACAGGAAGCAGATAGAATCTTCTAAGGAAATTGCAACTTCTGTCTTCAGAATAGAATCTGGTGCAATAGGTAATGATCCCATTGATTAAAGAACAGACTGCAAACCCATTCTTTTAAATTTAACAGGCCAAAAATTATGGGAAGAGGGATAAAATAATGATCCCTGCAGTTATTCGTGATTCTGATCTCAGGGCAAATCTACTTTCAACTATAATCTCTTATATAAATTACCACTTAGAGCATATTTCTGTGAAATATCCAGACATGTCTCCTCTCTCAGGGGAAAGATGACAGGGAAAGAGTCTAACTCTATGCTTAGCTCTGTTTCTGTTCACTGTAGCCGAGGACCCATCCAATCCTGATGCTCTGGGCTATAAATAATATAGATTTATAATGTAGCCATTATTTTGGTTGTGAAGCTGACAAGTGGGAACTCCATAAAGTTACCCAATGTTAAAGACATCGCAGGCTTTAATTGTCAATTAGATCTACTCAATTATTCAAACTATTTGGGAAGGATCGCAGGTTCGGTTAATGGGAACCAGCTGTGAGGCTGAACATTCTGGACATTTGGTGTTGCGCTGTGCTTGGCTCTTATATTTGAAGATCTGCGTGCCTGGCAGTCTAGAGATTCACTTGGAAGAAAGTGCCTGGCAGTCTAGAGATTCACTTGGAAGAAAGAGATGGATTCACTGAGGAGGACTGGTCCAGGCTCAGAGCAAGCCACCCATCTCTGCATCCTGGTCCAGGCTCAGAGCAAGCCACCCATCTCTGCATCCTGGTCCGGGCTCAGAGCAAGCCACCCATCTCTGCATCCTGGTCCGGGCTCAGAGCAAGCCACCCATCTCTGCATCCTGGTCCAGGCTCAGAGCAAGCCACTCATCTCTGCATTCTGTTTCTCTGCTTAGCTCGCCCGTGAACCCACACGTGGCAAAAAGTATCTGCTTTTCCTTAACTAGTGAAAATCTCGCGTTTTCTCAAAACTTCCTAGGACTAGGGTGCTGACTGAGTTTCAAGCGATCCCTCTCCTGCAAACTAAGCAAAGAAAATAGAAATGTCTAGAAAGCCAGAACTAACAGATGCGACGCTAACTGCATTGATCCTGGCCACAGGCTTCTGATAAGCAGCTCTGCAGACAATACAGGCTAATGACTATGTGCTTTGAATAGGCTCACGATACACATCTGCTTGGAACACAAAGTCTGTATTGTGGGAAAAAATTCTTTTTTTGAGAGAAAAAGAGCGACTCTTAAGAAATCCTCAAGTCCTTTATTTACACATAAAACTATTTAACTCATGATTTTGTGTTTGATAGAAATGGATTTAAATGAGGCACAATGAAATATGCTTACATAATAAGAACTGAAGTATAATTTTATTTGTGTATTTATTTGTTGGTTTATTTATTAATTTACCTATTTTGTTATTATTTGTTTGTTTGACACAGGGTTTCTCTGCCTACCCCCTGAATGTCCTGAAACTCACTCTGTAGACCAAGCTGGCCTAGAACTCTGAGATCCGCATGCCTCTGTCTCCTCAGCTGGGATTAAAGGCATGAGCCACCAAGCCTGGCTTACTCTTTTTTTTTGTTTTGTTTTTAATGACCTGGGTTCTTGCTGTATTGTTATTGCTGATCCCAAATTCAAGTGATCCTCCTGAGTAACTAAATCTACATAAGAATATCCAGCTAAGAGGGAAGGCAACAGTTTCTAAGAAAAAAGGTGACATTTTTAACAGAACAAAGATGTTAGACGTGGTATTTGGATCAGCTAGCCTGTGTGGCTCTACCATCAAGCTAGCCCTGCGTTCACTCTGATTGTTAATGAACCATTTGTTGAACTTTGTAAAATTCTAGACTTCCTTATAATCTGTTTGTAACTGATACAACAAATACAGATTGACAGTTTATTTTTTAAGTATCTGTCATGAATTATGTTATTTGATTAACTGTCTGCTCTACGACGTTTTACTTTATAGTGCCTGGAATTCACAGAGATTTACCTGCCTCTGCCTTCTAAGGGCTGGGATTAAACCTATCAAGCCATCGCACATGGCAATGACACTAAAAACAAAACAAACAAACAAAACCAAGACTCTAGAAAGAAGTGCTGTGCTAACAGACATCTTGTGAGAACATGGCATCCGGTTCCAGGTCAGCCGATAAAGAGAAACATTTTTTGTTCTGCATCATCTATTGTTAACTAAGTTGTCTGTGCACTTAGCAGTTTGGCTGGGCCTTTCTGGCTCAGGGCAGCTCAAGACTGCTATTATCCAAAGTACTGATGCTGATCATGATAGGGCCATCTCCTTCTGAGATGGTGGATCTTGCGGCTGACTCCTTAGCTGTTTATGCAGTATGCAGGATTTAACACTTTGGCGGGGATCCTGGGACTAAGATGACTCTAAGAAAACTCAAAGGAGCTCACTAAGTTAGACGTGTGTAGACAGACCAGAACTTCCATGGTGGTGTGAGTAGGAGCTTAAAAACTTAAGAGAAATTGACATGCCAGAGTTGGTATATGTCTGGCTAGAAAACAACTGGTCCACAGGAGGTCGGGGGTGAAACATCTTTTCCTAGCATCAAAGGACATGCTGATGAGGGCGTTAACAGGGTCCCTAAGAAGTGACCATTCCCTGTAGGTTGAGCCAATGGTAGAGATGCCCTTCTCAACAGCAGTGAAGACAACAACATGCCCAGATAGACACAATGAGCAGAAGGAAAAGCAATGTCATTCAGACAAGAAGAAGGGTCTCCTGTTCAAAGAACCACAAAAACTGTCCATAGGAACAAAGTCCCTGTGGCAAAATAGATGGGCAGCCAACGAGGATGCTGCTCAATCCATAGAAACAAAGGAAATGAGAGATGGATGATAGATATCAGGAGGACAGCAGCAGCCATGTTGTAAATGCTTTTGAGTCTGAGTTGGTGTCTGATCCTGGTACCCAAAGACTAACCAACCCAAGTCCCAAGAAGAAGACCCTGCAGTGTGTGTGTGTGTGTGTGTGTGTGTGTGTGTGTGTGTGTGTGTATCAGCTGACTGATCCCAACCTTCATTTGCTGGGCCTGTGCGGTCAGAGTATCAAAGAGACCCAAGAAAGGCCAAGTGAAACTGCCCCAACCCCATTCTCAGTCAAAATAGTAAATCACAAATAATATTGCTTCCCAGGGGAATGGTATAAATTAAAGGGGGGGGGGAAGGACTGTAAACTCTATATCTCCTTCTGAGATGCACGCACTCCTGCCTTGTTCACACTGGAACTTGGCATTAAGTCTTCTATTTCAAAGCTCATCATCACTTCCGGGTCATTTTACTTCGTTGTGTGATTGCTTACCTTCCCTCCTGAGACCTATGTCATTGCTTCTGTCATATGTCACGTGACGGTGTGCCATTGCCCATGGCCTCCCATTTCTGCAGCCACTGGCTTCACTAACAGTCTGCAATCAGCTACGATGGCTGTATTTACACCAGCAGTTCTCAACCTGTGGGTCGGGCCCCCTTTGGTAACCTTCTCTCTCCAAAACTATTTACATTACAGTTCATAACAGTAGCGGGATTGCAGTGATGAATCCTCAACAACAACAACAACAAAAATAATAATTTTACGGTTGGGGGTTACCACAACATGGGGGCCACAGATGGCATTAGCAACCACTGCTTTACATAAAGGAGACTTACAGACAGAACATACCAGGCTCTCCAGACTCCCAAGCCTGCTCTTAAGCATTCACTGGCTCAGTGGTGCTAAGGATTCTCTCTTCGGAGCTGTAAAGAACAGCGTGTGCAGGCCAAGGTGAGCTAGGTCATTTCCAAATAGAGAGGACGCTCACCGAGATTAATAGATGCACCACGTCCAACCCAAATGTCTCTCCCTCTCCAGTGCGCCTGCTTCCTGGGAGATCGGGTTGGTTTCTCTCCACAGGTACCCACCCTTGATTCGTCTTCAATTGCAAGTCGGAGATTAGAGAGCGAAGTTCCCCCCAGCTGCACATTCCTTGGCAGCCCACATCATAAATGCTCTCAGGGGGGAAAAATGCCTCACCCAAGTTTTTAAACATCTCTGGGCTACATTTAATTGATGATGAGAATAATGACTTTTAAATATGTTCCCCCCCCCCCTTGCACAATTAGGCCACTAAAGCAACTGGGGCAGTTTGGGATGCTTGGGCCTGAGAAAGGATACAGGGAGAAATGTAGAGGAAAGGAAAGTAATCTCCAGGAAAGAAAAAGTAGAACCCCGGAGGTCAAATTTTGCATTTGCACAGTCACCTTGAATAAACGTGAGTGACAGTACAAAAGAAAGTAATGACCTCTCACCTCTCAAAGGGTGGTATTGAATTTGAGCATCCCAGGGTTTCTCCATTTTTGTTTCTCTGGAGCAGATGTAGGGAAAACCAAGCGGTGTCATCGTATCTCAGAAATGAGGACAGTACAAGGAGAGAGCCCCGGTCCTCTGTGCTGGAGCTGTGTGTGGTGCAGACATCACGGGGGTTGCGGGAAAGTGAGCTTTCAAGGAAATGAGACACAAAGGCAAAATGCTAAACATCCAGAGGAGGTGTTGAGTGGAGAGGTCCTCTTTGTAACTTTGACCTCCCTCGTGCCTGACCCTGTCCTGGGTTTTCACACATCTCTATTTGAGCCTGGCAGTGTGGTTTCCATCTGCACTAACCAAACTTTCCCGTATAACCAGCACAAGGGCTCTGCGGATACCCAGCATGCTCTCTGCTTATCTGTCTCAAGCACTGCAGGAGTTATTAAGCATCGTTAGTATTAGTTAAGCAGCCCCACTACCCAAAGTCTGAAATCCCAACTGTTCTAAATCTCAAATTAAAGTTTCCGATGCTCCGCTTTCTGCGTGTGTTTGAAAGTCTGACAAACTCTGAAATCTGAAATGTTTCTGATCTCACACAATGCAGGCAAAGCACCAGGGACCTACATCCCTTCTGGCAGCACCAAATTCCACAAGGGAACTATTTATTGCCTAGATGGAAAAGATAAGAATTCTTGGTTCCTCTTTACCAGTGAATTTTCTCTGGTCCCTAAGCTCAAACCTGGAACACTATAAAGCACCTGAATTTGCACCAGGTACGGTGTCCTGTGCCCACGTCAACACTTAGGAGCCTGACACGGGAAGGTTGAGATTTTCAGACCAGTCTGGGCTACATAGCAAGATCCTAGCTAAAACAGTGATAAGGACAAGAATTGGAAAAACTGAACTTCCTACTGCTTGACCTTGGGTCCAGCAGAGCCTAGGAGAGAAAAATAGGAATTAGTCTTCTGTGACAATGGAACAAATTTCCACAGTGAGCTACAGGAACGCATTATGTTACCAATTCTGTAGGTCAGAAGTCTTTGAGTGGCTGCAGTTTCACAAGGCTGGAGTTAAGGGCGCAGCTGTGCTACTATGCTAGGAAGCCACGCTCTCTGCTCTCTTCCAGCCTCACTGTTAGAATCCAGAGAGTCGACAGTACACAACCAAGGTTCTGCTGGCTGTTGATCAGGGCTCAATGTTTGCTCCCAAAGCTGGCTAGTCTTAGTCAATCTGACACATGAGCTCAAGTCATCTTGAAAGAAAGGAATCTCAATTTAGAAAATGCCTCTATCAGATCCAACTGTAGGACTTTTTTCTTAATTAATGATTGATCGGGAGGGCCCAGCCCATTGTGGGTGGTGCTGTCCTTAGGCTGGCGGTCCTGGGTTCTATAAGAAAGCAGGGCCGAGCAAAGGATGTGAAGCAAGCCAGTAAGTAGCATCCCTCCATGGCCTCTGCCTCCAGGTTCCTATTCTGTTTGAGTTCCTATCCTGACTTCCTTTGATGATGAACAGCAATGTGGAAGTGTAACTGTATAAGCCGTTTCCTCCTCAACTTCATTTCTGGTCACTGTGTTTCATCACAGCAATGGTAACCCTGGCTAAGACACCAACCTTCAAGATCCTTGCACCCGGGCATCTGATGGCAGCTAATATCTTCAATAAAGTCAGGGATGGGGCATTCCTCCCTTGACTTCTGCAGAGGTGACTGTAATGCCACCCCAGGGGCAACTGTCCCATCCCATTCTAAAGTGTCACCCACAATGGAGGGGTCCAGATCACACAGGGTTGTGGGACACAGAGGGGGTCTTGGAGTTCTACTTCCTCGGAGTTCACTGTGAGACTTTGGCTAACATCGGAACAGGAACTGCCTTCCCCACGCACAGCTAACTGCAGCTTACCAGGGTAGATCCAGGGGTTTCTATGTTCTGACTATTATGAGGTGGCATGCAACAAACCACCTCCACCTCATGCATGAGCAATATAACAGAGGAAAAAAAATAATTACCAGCTCATCTGACTTGCTGCATCCTCCAGGGTGACCTATACCAGCTACCTCTTATTTTATCTACATCATCCACCCAAACAACCCTGCAGAACTGGGCTTACTGACACCATGTAATAGATAAGGAAGCAGACGCTTCCTTACACCCAAATGCTCACAAGCAATAAGTAGCTAGTCTCACAATTGGGATCTAAGCTTGTAAGGGGGGAGATCCTACCTAAGAAATACCGATAAACCCAGGAAAGAGAGAGGAAGAGAGAGATGATAGAGACAGACAGAGAGAGAGAGAGAGAGAGAGGGAGAGAGAGAGAAATGATAGAGACAAAGAGACAAACACACACACACACACACACACACAGAGAGAGAGAGAGAGAGAGAGAGAGAGAGAGAGAGAGAGAGAGAGAGAGAGAGAGAGACTAATGAAGAAGGAATGTAAGGAATTTTCCTTTCCCTCAGGGAGATTGCTGGGCCTTTTACCCTCAGCAGAGTGTTCCTATTTTCCAGGTTGCAGAGGGTCATAGTCCCTACAGTGGGAGAAAAGACCTCAAAAGAGAATTTTGTGAAAGACGAGGAGAGAATATGAACACTAAAATTAGGGATGGTGACTAACTTCTCTGAGATTTACTACTAGTTTAGGGGCCAAATAACACTTTGCTGCTGTGCCCTGCAATGCCATTGCTTTTATAGTTTGAAGCCTCAAAATCAGAAACAACATTAATGGCATAATTATTCAGGTTTTTTAAAAATTATTTTTTGAGATAGGGTTTCTCTGTGTAGTCTTGGCTGTCCTGGAATTAGCTCTGTACACCAAACTGGACTCGAACTCACAGAAAACCATCTGCTTTTGCCTCCTAGTGCTGGGATTAAAGGCTTGTGCCACCACCTCCCAGCTAAAATTTTGCTGAGAAAATCATCGCACTCAGGTAGGGGGCGCCTACCTACAGTGTCTAAATTAAGAAATGATGCCATCATTGACAAAGACAACCCCAAAGGTCTCTATGAATACCAGAAGACTGACTGGGCAAACTTGTCCTACAAACAGTATTGAAGTTTTTGCCTTTTTTCTTATGTTTTTGGCTTCGTGTATTTTCTGAAAAGTTACTCAAGTTTTCAGTGTCAGGGTGACAGGGTGGAAAGACAGAGGGCCACCAAGTCCCTGATGACATCATGGAGGCCCTGTGTTGATCTGGGCTGAACTTGTTGTGTAGGACATTCTATGCATGAGGGAACAGACCCCCTAACTAGTTAACCTCCTCATCAGAGCTGTTCCCAGCAAGTCAGAGTCAGTTTGTGACACCATCAGAAAAATAATTGATGGTGAAAATGGTCCACGTGGTGTGAGACAGTGTTATAAACTGTACCTAGGTAAGAGTAAATAAAACAAGAAACTCAAAACGAGATTCAAAACTTGGGCCAGAATTTCCTTCTGTCATAGTCCACAAAAGATAGGCAAAAACACTTTCTTTAAGGCCTCTGAACTTCATTACCTGCATAAAGAGTTGGGGAAGCAATCAGACTGATAGAATTTGACAAGAAAAGGAGTTAAACAAAAATAACTTCCTTTTTAAATTTCTTTGAGAGTTTAATGAAATGCTATTCATATTTTTATTTTTAATTGTGTGTGTATGTGTGTACATGTGTGTACATGTGTGTCTGTGTGCCTGTGTGTCTGTGTCCATGTGGCCAGGTGCCCTCCAAGGCATGGCACTTGGATGGAGCTGTAATCACTCAACCTGAGTTCTGGGAACTGAAAGTTGGAGGAGCCTGGGTCTGAGGGCAGCTCTCCAGCCTGGGGCTGGCTGTTGTTTTGTTTGTTTGTATTGGTTTTTTTTTTTTTCATTAAAAACCACATCTCTTGATGTGCTGAACTGAGAAATGGGCTCCCTGAGGCTGCAACAGCAACAGAAGGAAGTGGCCAGAAGCAGAGCATCTTCTCAAGTCGACAGCCCACATAGAACCAGTGAAAGATCCATCTCAGCAGCGGAGATGCTGAGATCTCAGCTAATGATACCTTAGCTCTGGAGAGTAATAAGAAGCCAAGCATATTGTCACAAGCTGAGATAACTCAATCTGAAGAAAATTAGGCACTTTGCTTAACTGCAAAATCCTAACCCTCTAAAACACAGGCACTGGCCTAAGTTAGGACATGCAACAGATACTGTGTGGCCACTCCGTGTCCATTTTCCCCTCTTCCTTAATAATAAAACCAGGGCTTTTGGCATAACAATGTATTTAGCTAAGACTATACCTTCCAGCCCTCTTGTGGAAAGGTTTAGACAATGAACTATAAAGGGAATTCTTTGCCAGTATTTTTAAACACAGCTATTTGAAAGGTGAAGACTGATTTGGGAAACAGCATCCTACTAACTTTTGCCCTGACCCCTTCTTCCTGCCTGGATCTAAAGGTAATGGCTGGAACTCTAGCAGACGTATTGGGTTACTGATGATGGACATGAGTCAGGGTGGCAGAGTGGAGAGACAAAGGGGAACCGAGTCCCTGATGTCACTATGGAGCCTCTGTACTGGTCTGGGCTGAACTTGTGTAGGACGTTCTATGCATGAGGGAACAGACCCCCTAACTAGTTAACCTCCTCAGAGTCAGTTTTTGATACCATGAGAAAAATAATTGATGGTGAAAATGGCCCGTGTGGTCTGAGATAGTGTTATAAACTATACCTAGGTAAGAGTAAATAAGACAAGAAACTCATAACAATGTACAAAACTTGGTCCCGAATTTCCTTCTATCATAGCTCACAAAAGTACTTTCTTTAAGGCCTCTGAACTATCATGCCCTAGTGGCTTTTTTTTCAGTCAACGTGAGACAAGTTATCTGGGAGGAGGAACTTCAGCTGAGAAACTGCCTCCCTTGGATTGCCTGTAGGAAAGACTACAGGGCCATTTCTTGACTTATAATTGATGGAACAAGTCTAGGCCACTATGTATAGTATCACCCCTGGGCAAGCAGGGGTGGGGGGTAATAAGCCTTTAATGGTTTGTGCATCAGTTCCTGCTTCTAGATTCCTGTCTTGAGGTCCTGCTTTGATTTCCCTAGCTGATGGACTATTACCTGGAAATGTGGGATTAAAAACAAACAACAACAATAACAACAACAACAACAAATCCCATCCCCTTTCCTCTTGTGGTTCTTTGAAAGAGAATGGCTCCCCATAGGCTCATGTATTTGAATGCTTGGTCTCTAGTTAGTTGGTGAAACTGTTTGGGAAGGATTAGGAGGTGTGGCATTGTTGAAGGAGGTGTGTCCCTGAGGGTGGGCTTTGAGGTTTCCAAAGACTCAGCCATCCCCAGTCAATTTGTCTCTCTGTCTCTCTCTGTGTCTGTGTCTGTCTCTGTCTCTTCTGCATCCCCCCCCCCCACTTTGCCAACTCATGCTGTGAACTCTTAGCTTGTTCCAGTGTCGTGCCTCCCCGCCTGCCGCCATACTCTTTGACATGATGGTTATGGACTCTAACCCTCTGAAACCATAAACCCCAAGTAAAACCTTTTCCCAGTAAGTTGCTCGGTCATGATGTCTTATCGCAGCAATAGAGAAGTAACCAAGACACATCCCGGATTGCTTTTGGCCGTGATCCTTATCTCAACAAAACCTAAGCTATGGCATTGGACCGATCTGGATTTGGAGAGCTCAGATGGTGTGTTTGGGAGCCTTACAGGGGCAGAAAGGGCTGGCCCTGGGAAGAAGGCAAGACTACAGTCTTAGGAAGGGGACAGGGTCATAGAAAGAAATAGCTGTCCAATACGCACAGGAGACCTGTGCATCAGATGGCAAGTCTGTTATCCCAGATTTGGCAAGGACCCTTATGCGCAAGGCTTTGAAGGCAATGACTGGGGTATCCTCCCCCCCTACATGTACTGGAGGACATGCTGGATCTCCCATTGGGCACGGTGATGCCACAGGGACAGAGGCATATATGTGTCAGTTCACAGAACCCACACAGAACTGTCTCTACCTCTATCCCACTTCTATGTGTCTCTGGAAGGGTGGCAACAAGGAAAGAGAATTGAGGGCTGGTGCAGTTAAGCTTGGGTGGACGATGGCAGAAATGGCTCTTTGTGGAGAGATTTTCCTTGAGACAGCGCGTAGGTGCCCTGCCACCACACATCTCCATCTCCTCCATCCTGCTGCTTAGAATTGGTTGTCAGCACAGTGACCTTGATATAGAAGCTACATCTGGAAGAGCCACAAGATGGACTCAGCCCGGGTCTGAAGTCTTATGGAACACCTTGCCAGATATGGAGCACCGACCTAGAATTCTACGCTGAGACAACACTTCCATCTTGTTTGCAGCCTGTGTGGCAAAACCTGACTGGTCCAGGGGTTTGTGGGAAATCGAGGCTACACCAATAGTCTACATGTAGGAGCAAAGTCTACCTGCCCTGGAGGAGAGGGCATTCCGATGGGGCAGGGGACTGTTATCTAGGATCTGAATATGCTTGAAGAATAGAGATTAGCCTTAGCCTGTGTGGCTCCTCTAGGCAAACCCAACATCACAGGACAGACTCTAGAAGGCAGATATTGGCAAAAGATGAGGTGGGCCGAGTGACTGTGTTCTGGGAATTGAAGCAAGTCTCATCTGGACTCCACGCCTTGAACTGTAAACCGAGGGCAGACACCGCACCCTCCCACTTTCCAGGTGCCTCTGTTGGTCTCCCATAGGAGCTGGAGAAGGCTTTGCTTCCCTCATTGGAAGGGGAGGGAGAGGGCTTTGCAGAGCCTAAGGTCTGGAAGGATAGAGCCCTCCCGCCCCCCCACAACCCCAGCACTCAGCAGGGTCCATAGCTCTTTCAATTCTGTCATTTTCCACACTTGGGTAGCCAAAGTAAAAATCTAAAGAGAATGCTGGGGAGAGGGGAGGGGTTGGCATAACTTTCTATCAGAAGAAAGATTATAAGTTGTAGCTATTCTAGGGAGGAGAGCAGAAGTGCATGCGTGCATGTGATCACCTAAGGAGACGTTGAGGAAAGGCAAGGCCTTCTTGCTCTGAAATCAGATGCATACGTGTTTCAGCCATACTGCAAAACTGGCCATCTTGATCCCATTCGGAAAATATGGATTTTATGAGTAAAACTCTGTCAGCTGTTCTGCTCTCACCAAGTCTCTTTGGACGCCTTTTATCCCCAGAGCTCATTCAGGTGTGCTGTCAGAGCACCAAATACAGTACCTTGAAGCCTCGGCTTGACAACATATAAATTAGGAGGCGAATAAGCTACATTTCCAGAATATTCTGCGAGCTAACTTCCAAGAAGACAAACCTAGAGCTGTTGCCTTGACGGACATGGAGCCTCCCCCGAAACGGCATGTGAAAGCAATGGGGAAAAGGCTATTTGAAGGACACAAATTCCCTGGAGACATCTTTGTGATGAGGTCATTTACTGCCAGTAGAAATGTTTAGATGTGTTTGGAGGCTGGCAGTTAAGAGCGGGGGGGGGGTGGGGGGGTGGGGGGGGTGGGGGGGGGAATCTGTGACATTGGGCTATTGAACGGAGCCAGCCATATGCTGTTGGAGGTGTGTGTGTGTGTGTGTGTGTGTGTGTGTGTGTGTGTGTGTGTGTGTGTGTGTGCGCGCGCATGTGTATCTCTCTCTCTCTCTCTCTCTCTCTCTCTGTGTGTGTGTGTGTGTGTGTGTGTGTGTGTGTGTGTGTGTTATTCACCGAGCTAAAGAGTTAGAGCCACTAGAAACTTATCCCATGTTGCATGTTTCCTCCTAAGGAAAGACCCAGAAATGCCTACTTAACCCAGGACACCAACAGACCAAAGAAACAACTGCACACAAATCTAGCTTGCTGAATCAACACATTTATTGGTGCTACTCACGGGAGCATGGATGAATGATTACAGGGGCAGGGATGACTCAAAGACAGTTGCATCTCCCACAGGCCCACTTAGCACCCCGAGACCACATTTAGCTGGGGATTACAGGATTTCAGGCAGCTGGCAGAAGGTGGTGTGCCAACTACTAACCCTTCTCTTCTTTACCCTACTTCTTGTCAGCTGCATCTAATCCCACATGATCCTCCCCAGCTCCTTCTACAGGGAGCACAGAGGTCTTGTGGAGGTAATCACAACTACTTTGATTTCGAGATGACACGGCCTTGTTGTACTCATACGACAGGAGTCTACAACATCTCAGTAGCCAAAAATAGGGGGCAGCTTCCTGGCCCTTTTTTTCAGGTTTGGTCCATGGCATGTTTATAGACAGGTGGCAGCCAGAGTCACAGTTGGCACTATTCTGGTGCCCTGATGCGTCTCCTTTTCATTACAAACATCTTCCATAATCTGTAGAAACATTTGGACTATCTCACAAGCTTTTTGCTTGTTTGTTTTCTTTGCTTTTTTCTAGTGCTATGCTGCCTTTTATTTTTATGCTTAGGGTAAGATTAAAAGTACCCTATTTATAGAAGAAAAACTGTCATTCTCTCCTGGTTAGGTGTCTGTCTGTTTGTTTTTCAACTTTATACAAGTTAGAGGCATTTGGGAAAAAGAAACTTCAATTGAGAAAAGGTCCCTATGGTTGAACTGTGAGCAAGGCTGCAAGGCATCTTCCCAATTAATGAATGACTAATTATGGGGGGGGCGCCCACTGGAATGGCATTATCCCTGAACTGGTGGTTCTAGGATGTATAAGAAAACAAACTGAGCAAGCCATGAGGAGCAAGCCAGTCAACAGTGCCTCCTCTTCAGTTCCTGCCTTCGAGTTCCTAATTTGAGCTCTTATCCTGACTTCCCTTAGTGGCCTGAGGGTTCTAAGATGACGTAAAGCTTTGCTTTTGACCATGGTCTTTATAACAAGCAGTAAGAACTCTACCTAAGACAGTCTGCAAGGTTTGCATCAGTGGAACCTGTAAAAATGTGAATTGCTATTCTTAAAATACCTGCATAGTTGCTCTCAGGAGAGTGGCCTGATGAAACTGTTCTGTGAAATGGCTCCGCTTGAGAGAATTACTTGCAAGGAAGGCTCCATTCACCAATTCCCTCCAGACCCTAGAATTCCTGTCATCTGGACTCATAGATTTGTGTGTTCAGATTTTTCAACTGTTCTCTTACCTGTGCTGACAGAGTATATATTTGACAGAATAATATTTAAAAAAAAAAAAACATATAAGATGGCAAGCAGATGGCTTGAGAGGAGAGATCTTACCAAAAAAAAAAAAAAAAAAAAAAAAAGCTTCGTGAATGCAGACCGTGCTTTTGTTTAAAGAATGTCTTTTAAAATATTTGGTTTAATCACCAACAGAGGTCTTGAAAGTGCTAAGCTCAATGCCCGTTAGAAATGCTAACTGGTGGCCTCCACCTGAAATAGGGCCTCCATTCCAAACAGGAGGCAAGAGAGAGGGGAAGAGGTTTACTCAAGTCCTTGCTGCCACATGTCCATATTGCTACCTAAATCATGGAGATGAAAAAGCCTTTTCCTGATCCCAGAGGCCTGATGCAAAGAAAGGCATGGGATTCATTCTGGGGGAAAAAAAAAAAAGGAAACAAAAGAAAAGAAGACTCAAAGCAAAGGGAATGCTTGTGAACCCGGCACTAACTTCCTCTGCTAGAAGTGCAGGCTGGAGAAATGATTTTGGGAGGACTCTGCACAGGTACTTGAAATGTAAAAGTAATCAGTGTCTTTTTGAAGTTTAAAGTGCATCACGATCCATTTAAAACCCTGGTGTCTACATGTAGGCCAGCATCTTTGAGAGCTTCCTGTAAAGGCTTTTCTTTGGTTGGTATCCATGTCTAATTAAGAGAAAAACAAAACAAAGCACAAAGAAAGAAAGAAAGAAAGAAAGAAAGAAAGAAAGAAAGAAAGAAAGAAAGGAAACGAAAACATAGATCAGTGTTTTGGCAGTGACAGTTGTGTTTTTTGTTACTCAGCTGGTCCTTTCTACCGCCTTCTCCTCATTAGTTTCAGCTGCCGCCACTGTGAGTACCAGAGGAGTGATGCTCCCTCAGTTCCAAAGGGATCCGCATGCAGTCTCTGGCTCCCTTTTGGATTTCTAAGGTGTGTGCTCAGAGCAGCACCCATGGGCATTGCTGATATCTGTTTCTACTCTTTGTTACCATATCTGGGGACAGATGGCCAGATGGGGGGGCAGACCTTTCATCTTTGGTGCATGCATACCTCTTGCCTTCTTTGTGTCCTGCGAGAGTGTGTACCTGCATTAAAAAGTACCGAGCGTGGGGCTAGGGAGATGGAAGGAGTACTTGTCACACAAACACTGGACCATCAGGTAGAAAGTACCTGTAATCCCCAGGGCAGGGGAAGCAAAGACAGAAGGACCCTGGTGGTTTCTGATCAGCCAGTCTAGCCACACCAGTGAGCTCCAGGCTCAGTAAGAGATCATGTCCCAAAAACTAGGGTAGAAGTGATTGGGGAATGTCCAACATTGACCTCTGTGGCCTCCACATACATATGTGCATTCAAACCGACTTATACACACGTGTGAACAAACACACACACACACACATACATACACACACACACACCCTCTTATACTCAAGTGGACCTGTGCCATTTAATTTCCCTGTATAATATTTTATCTATTTTTTACAGTATTAAATATTTTACCCACTTATTGTGTTCAGTCCCAATTTTTAAAACCTCCCTTTATTTTTATTTTACAAAGTCTGAATACCAGATGAGTGTGGTGTTCCAGGAAGCCAGCAGAGGGCATTGGATCCTCAGGGACGAGAATTACAGACTGCTCTGTGCTACAGTGTGGGTGCCGGGAATTGACCCTGGGTCCTCTGGGAGGAGCAGCCAGTGTTCTTAACCACTAAGCCATCTCTCCAGCTCCCCACACTTCAGTTTTTTAAAGCCGAAAGAATTTTCTTTTTCCAGAGTAAGTTGCTTATCAGCTACCTTTGCCCAAACATAAATCTCTGTTACATTAGTAAGTTGTTAGGGGAAAAAAAAAATGATTCATTAAATGAACAAATGGGTCGTTGTACCCATTAATCTTTTGTCAAATTGCTATTGTGTTAAATACATTTTATAATCATGAATTGCCAGAAAGTATAACATATAAACAAAGCATTCTTTTAAACAATTCTAAAATCTTATAAATTGCCTCCCAAGAATTTCCTTGTCTCTAAGAACTCTCTATTGTTTGGGTAAGCTGATGGCTAGTGAAGTCACCTATCAATAAATAACAAAGTACCTAGTTTAAAACGTTTTACTGTACACATCTAGGTGGAAAAAAAAGACAAAGTGCTTTAAAAGGTATGCTGAATATTTGTTTCATTTTTCATGAAGAAGACAAAATATTCCTATCTTAGCTGATGAGAACGATAAGGAAACATCCTGTCTTAGTTAGGATTTTATTACTGTGAAGAGATGCCATGACCATGACAACTCTTATAAAGGAAAGAGTTTCACTGGGACTGGCTTAGAGTTCAGAGGTTTAATCCATTGTTGTCATGGTGGCATGCAGGAAGACATGGTGCTAGACAAGGAGCTGAGAGTACTACATCCAGACTGGCAGGCATTAGAAGGAGACTGTGTATGTGCCGTGAGCATAGGAGACCTCAAGGCCCGCCCCCACAGTAACACACTTCCTCCAACAAGGCCACACCTCCCAATAGTGTCACTCCCTCTGAGCCTATGGGGACCATCTTAATTTCATCAGAACAGTGTCAAAATGGCAGATCCTATTTCCTGCCGAGGGGTGTCTACAATTAGTCCCTCTGTGCATTCATGAAACAAAGCCTTCCCCCTAAATTAATGTTCCTCCTTAGCAGGTAGGATCTCTTTTCATTTTGAAATCATAGGTATTTTTTTTAAATGTGCAAACCAATTAAAAATCTTCATATGTATTTCTATTCTGTGACTCACAGATGTTTGTTGTGATTTTTAAACTCAGCAGAAAAATAATTTATATTCAGTGCATTTCCTATTATAGATGGCTTGAAAATATACCAAATGGACATTTCAAAATATGCATGTATATATATATATATATATGATAATTCTGAACAGTACGGCTGGGATTGGATGTCATTAAATATCTACTTTTGAAATCCTTCTTGTATTCAGAGAAATTTTGGCTCAAGTTGAAAGACCAGGTGACTAGTGACTGAGCCAAATGAAGACCTACAGAGAATACCAGGGCTTATAAACCTGTCATTTCAAATGGTGTATCCTCTCTGTAAAATGCAGTCAAAATTCCCAGGGATGCCAAGAGGAATAAGTGACTGTAAGTCCCAAGGTTTGGGGCCCCTGACGTTATACATAAAATTTTCAGGCACGCATCTTAATCACATGGAAGTTCTTTTTAAAATAATCAAAACATTATAACAGGTCCTGAGGCATGGGGTCCAAGCAACGCTGTCCTCCAGGGAGGAGACCACATCCCCACTTCTGTTTCATGTGGCCGTGTGCAGAAGGTCAATAAATAAATTAATAAAATATCCACAAAATTATAAGCTTCCATGAAGCAGAGGGAGTTTTCACAGAAGACACTTATAGTATTTTACAAACACCGACAAGCAAAGTGGTACAATTACGTGACTAGGTTTCTTTCCTATACTTGTTGATGTGCGTATAATCAGGCGGGGGGCCCGTTTCCATGCATTCACTTCCCAGTGTCTTCAGAGACTATTCAAGACTGAACTAATGTGCTTCAAGTAAAATTTACTATACTTGTACGTCAGCATAGTCAGAATCGGTGGAGCAGACATGCCTGTCTTTAACGTACTGGCTGCAGCCCACTGACATCTGTCGCCCTGTTCGTTTGTTACTCGTAAGCTCTGCTTTAGAGAAAGAAAGATAGATGTTGCTGCTCCGGTTTTAAGTCTTTACCATGAAAAGTTGTAAGAGCCCAGACATAAGTATTCCTCCAAATACATGTCTAGATACAGAACGTCCTTACTGTATTGCATCGGGGATAGGTGCCGTAGGGCGGGGGTCAACAGACAAGTTTTGCAAAAGAACAGAAAGCATTTTAGGTTTTGTGAGCTGCAAGGCTTTCATAGCAGCCACTCACCTCTGTTGTGTTTGTGCGCACAACCACACACAGGGACCGCAGCACGGCTGTGTTCGATTAAAACCCCATTCGTAAAAATCAAGTGGTGGTGTGGATTCAGCCAACCCCTGGTTGACAGAATCTGCTATGAAGTGAAGAGCTTCAACAGGAAGCAGGAAGAGCTAAGACACCTGTTCCTGTCTTCCTGACCCCAAGGACTCAGGCACTTCATACTTTAGTTAGATCTGACTAAATAAAAATCATCCCCCATCACTCCCTACTGTACTCTCCTTTTGCCAATCCCAAATCCAGGTAAAAGGAAGGCACCAAAGTGCATCCTAACTACCACCTTCATGTAGTATGCTGTTAAGGACGAAGCTATCACTTAAGGAAGAGTAGACTCGCTGTGGTTGATGAGGTAAGGATACTGTAAGGTAAGTGGATGGTCCCTAGTCACAGGCAGAAAAGAAGATGCAGAGAGATGGATCAGGAAGTGTGGGCAGTGCCCAACCTCAAATACCAGGTGGAGCTGATTTTGGAAACAAAGAAACACATGGCCAGGTATAAGGCACAGGGGATTCGGAACACGTGGGTTTGGTTGATTTAAGCACCTTAGTGATTCTTCCACAACTGGCATGGTTTCTTAATTTTCTTGAGCCTACCATACCTTCTCTGTAAAGTGCAGCTAATATTTTCTTTTCCAGACTGGTAGAAGGTGGTGTCACTTACAGTTCACAAAGCACTTAGCAGGGAGCTGGCACGTAAGAAGCGCTGACACTCTAGACTGAGGGCACAAAGGATACTCTGTTACAGACTTTTGCCAACTGTTTACCATTTAGGAAAAAACCTACAGCCTAAGCCACAAAAGCTGGGATTTTAAAGAAATGACCATTTCTTTGGTGTTTCCGTACTCCTGAGGGAAACTGCCAATTGCACCCATCTTGCTAAGTAACAATTACGCTCGATGCTTAGCAAAAGCTGCTGAGCCTCCCACTGAACTTACCTGCTTCTACGTTTCCTTCCTCTGTGTTTGGCTCAGTTACGGTTGGGGCCTGATATGGTCATGCAGGCTCTCCCTCGAGTGAGAATTCATGGGCTCTGTCACCACCGAGTCCAGAATAAAGTCCAGTTGTGTGTTCTAACTCGGTCTTCAGATGATTGGTAACGAGAGCGAGAAGGCCAATGCATTCCCCACTTTGAAGGCAGCCCTGGGACCACCCAGGAGCTCGCCTCACTGGAGAAAGTAGCGGAGTGTTTACGTAGGAATCTGAGCTGTAGAGAACATGGAACACCTGTGGGCTCTGTGGGCTCCGTGGCCCCAATTAGCTTCTGGAAAGAATTCAGGGTAAAACTCCTCTATGTAATGCCCTCAAAGCGCCTCAGTCCTGAGTGCCCAAATGGTCTTCCCAGTTCGGTGAACCGTGCATCGCATATACTCACTAATATCGCTGCTCACCAGTTGAGGACCATAAGAGGATTATTGATGGTCAGAGAAGAGACTTGGTTGGCTTTCTGATGAAGAGAAGAAGATAGTGTTTGCCCAGGGAACTGATAGGAAGGTATGAGGGAGGACTTGGCAAAATCCAAAGCACTCCTGATGAAAACAGGATTTTCCCTGTGGAACAAAGGGATGACCAGCTGGAAGAACGGAGGGAAAGAAGTTCACAGCGGAGGAGGGCGGAGGGGTTGCCTACATAGCAGGCGCCTTGTGTTTACTTAGCGAGCATGTCTGAGCACCCACTGTGTATGAACTAGTGCTTCCTTAGTTCTGACACACTGAAAAGGCTTAAGCGTATGAAGATAAATACACCAGTAGTTTTCCTTTGAAACACTTAAGGATGAGATGGAAAGATAACTGGACACAGTGCGATGACAGCAACACTCAAGAGTCAGGGCACTGAGTGAGTGTGCCCGTTAGCTTCAGCTGTCAACCTGACACGGTCCAGAGTCATCAGATAAAAGTCTCAACTGAGTGATTGCCCAAATCAGATTGGCCTGTGGGAACACGTGTGGTAGGGCTTGGATTGACGTTAGTTGATAGGGCCCAGTCTCTGGGCAGGTTTTCTTGGGCTGGATATGGAAGCAAGCCGAGCGTGGGTCTGAGTGAGTCAGCGAGCACTGTTTCTCTACAGTTTCTGCTTCAAGTTCTTGCCCTGACTTTCCTCAGAGATGGCCTGGGGCCTGGCATCTTAAGGCTAGTGAGCCCGTTCCTCCTCAAGGCGCTTTTGGTTGGGAGTGTTTTTTATCATGGCAACAGAAAGGAAACTAAAATAGCAGGTGACACTTGGGGACAGGTGCTGGTAGCTAGTGATACTGAGTCTCAAAGGATTAGTTAAAGGGAATTACAGGGAAGAAGAAGGGAAGAAGGAACAATGTAAAAAAATAGAAAAAGAAAAAGAAAGAAAGAAAAAAGAAAAAAAAGCACCATCAGAAACAGTGGTGTTTCAACTAGTTTAAAATCCTTTCAGGGAGCTGAGGGTGGTGGCACATGTCTATAATCCACTGGGGAGGCAGGGGCAGGAAGATCAGTTCCATGCATCCTTGGCTACATAGCGAGTTACAGGCCAGCGTGGGCTATCTACGACCCTATCTTAAATAAATTACATGTAAAAAAAAATCAAAACACTGTCACTAGTGGTGGGTCACAGAGCTGTCATCAAGGTGTCTCATCTGTTGCAAAATCGTGTCGTCTAGGAAGGGTAAAATCGGTGAGTAATGGGAATCTGATGACACGAAGAACAAATCTTAGTAGCAACAACAAAAGAGAGTAGAAAGGGCATAGAGATTTTGCAAATAATCGTAAGATCAAACAACTCCTAGCTGTTTTGTGTGTGTTTATTATCTTGCGTGCATGTGTGTGCCACAGCACAGGTAGAGAGTTCGGAGACTCCTTGTGGGAGTCTGTTATCTCCTACCACTGTGCGGGTCTCCGGGATCAAACTGAGGGTCCGCTGAGGCATCTTGTAGGCTCCCAAATCGACAGTTCTCTAGGATGTTATGGTGCAGATGCAGACTACGTGGTACGCCTGGCCAGATACAAACATATATAACAGAAGCTTTGCAGCTGGCTATGCTAACGCATGTCAGTAATGTACCACTGAGAGAGGCTGAGGTGGGAAGACTGCAGGTTCGAGGCTCGACAGCAAGACTCTTACAGGCAGAGAAGGGGAGAAGGAAAGAAAGGCACAGTAACCTCCAGCGAAGAAAGACAAGCTGCTCACGCCTCACTCTGTGTGATGACTTGGTGGACAGCTCCAGTTCCGCTTTCTGAATGTTTAGCTATTTGCAACCTTAAAGCCCAACGACAGGAATGAGTTGCCAAATGTGAGTTTTGGCTGGAAGCACAGAAGTGAGGATTTAGCGTGATGGGGGTTATCGCTGCCCCCCCACTCTCCCACCCCCCACGCCCGTGTCCATAGTTTGATCAGACCTGGGATTTGCACTAAAGGACATGTGTTCAGATCTGTTCTGAGGAGAGATATGAAAAGAGAAGAGGCTCCCAGCCCAGCTACATTCTGTGGGAAACTTTTGAAGAAGCGATGATTAAGTGGAGCCACCTCAAGAACTCTAGTACCCGCCTTCAAAAGGCTCTCCCAGGGAAGATGTCAAATGCTCTCCGTTCAGCTTCAAAAGGCGGGCTCACCAGTGGTGTTGTCTATGTCTTTAGTCGAAACAAATTGAATTACGTAAGCCCTGCACAAATAACCTAATTTTTAAGAAGAAAATGCAATTACATAATGTGAGCCACACCTCAAACCACTCCACTTAATTAGAGTCTATGTGCCCCAGAGTGAGCACAAATTCCTTTCCTCCAGGTCGTTTCCCTCCTCAGAACATGAGCGTCTTGTCAATAGCAGTATCATTCCAGCTGTGAAAAAAATGGGGGGGGGGATTTCTGGGAGACTGAACTTAGGGCTTTGCATACTCTAGCTGTGTTCTCTGCCACTAAGCTAAAGCCTTGGCCCTGAAAATAAGGTCCTGTTTTTTATCCATTTGTCTCTGAAGTGTAAGCTGACTACCATCTCAGCTTTCAGCCAAAGAATCCGTGGTCAGTTCCAACAGCAGGGAAATGTTGGCCAAAGAATGAAGGGCTGCCAGGTAGCTCTTGGGACTCGCCTGAACTAGCTCGGCCATTCGCACCCGATGCCTCGTGTTGAGTTTAGAAGCAAAGCTCCTGTAAAAGAGGCTAGTTTGCAACAGAACCACAAGGGAAACATTGCAGGGAGCTTCCTCTAGCTCCACCTGAGGAGGACGTGTCTAAGTAGTTCTTTGAGGAAGTGGCATCAGAGCCAGCTAGCCAGAAACAAGAGAATTTTTCATCACAGATGAGACTAGGGGGTTTGGTGATAGCAGTAAATTAAGCCAAATCTAATTAGCCTCTTATGATCTATGGTACAAAGACCAGCCTCATCTTGCATCTGAGAATTCATTTGTACCACTTTCTTTGTCTGTTCAATTCTTCCTTCATCTGCCTCCGTTTCTGATCTTTTGAATGCAGCTGTCTCTATTTAGAGAGAGCATGTCCCTGTCTGTCCCAGTTCAAGTGCAGCCAGTAGACGGTGCATTGCAGCTGCCCGTGGCTGCATTTCTAATGGCCGCTCCATTGTCCTTACTGCTATTTTCTTCTTAGTTCCTAACCCTCATTTTAGAGGGAACTTCCACTTTCACTGCCTTAGGTGGTTTTACGATACATGGATATTTCTATGATGATATTTGAATAACCAACAGCAAAGCCCCAGAGAAGGAGAAGAAACCAAGTTTATATCACAGGGCAAGTACGTAAGAAAACACACAGAACCTGGTGATTTGATGCCATCGCCCTTTCCTTCTTTCTCATAAGTGGGTAGTTTGGGCAGAGCTCAGCAGGGTGAGCCACTCAAATGCTGGGGATGACGTTGGCAAGAGGGGGGGGGGCTGCACCCACTTCAAGGTCACCAATGACTGATATGAACAGATAGGGAAGACCATTGCCAGCTCTGCCCACTGGAACCCACACAGGGCTGTCTTCATGTGGCTTAGTGGTTTCTTCTTGGCTTATTCTCCGGGCTCCAACAGCAAGTGTCCCCAGAGAACAAGAAAGAAGAGAGATATTCACTGTGACTTCTTTGAAGCATCTGTCTGATAATTTACTCTTTTTTTTTTTTTTTTTTTTTTTTTTGTCTATTAGTGAAACAAAACAAAACACCTGGGTCTCATTTCTGACATTACTCTTGGAACATGTGGTTTCAAAATCTATTTTTTAGGTGACCTGGCTAATTTAGTAAGTATACGCAAGGAAGTTAAAGCAGATACCTGGATTAAGGTAAAGCTTATCAGGAGCATTCATGCAATGAGCAGGCTGCCCTGTCTACATGAAGTGACAATACTGCTGTCAACATCATCTTGTAACTTTTTCCCTTCTCCCGCCTTTGCAGTTAGGCTTATTCTAAGGCCCTGTACTCACCTGGACAGAGCAGGTGTGCCACCCAGCAAGGGCGGAAGGTAGCACAGGAGGATGGAGAAAAGATGCTCCTCCTGATCTGCTGCCTCTGCTGTCCCTCCAGCTCTCTTTCTCATCCGTCTTCTACTGGGACAAGCACTTCCACTCACCCTAAACTGCCCAGTCAACAAGGCAAGCGAACCAAACTAGACACTCACTGTGCAGAACAGTGGTTCTCAAACTGTGGGCTGTGACCCCCTTCAGGGATCAAACAACTCTTTAACTGGGGTCACCTAAGGCCATTGGAAAACACGGATACTTACATGACAGTTCATAACAGTAGCTAGATCACATCTATGTAGTAGCAACAGAAATAATATTATGGTTGGGGTCACCACAACATGAGGAATTAAAGGGCTGCAGCATCAGGAAGGCTGGGAACCGCTGATCTAACGCAAGAGAACACTGTTTTGAATCTCAGCCTAGCATGAGCAATAGTTGGACCCATTGCAATGTAAGAATATGTATGCTTGTGAGTGTCTATGTGTAATGTACACTCCAGAACTCCAAGGAAGAATTTTTTTTTAAAAAATCACATTTGGATGCTTTCTGATCACTGGCTTCTTTTGGTTCAGTGGAGTAAGATATAAGAAGGGAGGAGGTGGAGGGGGCAGGGAGCAGTGTGCAGGGTCCTCAGATCCGATCCCAAGTCTCCCTTGGTAGATACACTGTTACAGTTCACATCTCTGATTAACATTCATGAACAGGACGAGTATCTTGAGTGTGACTTGGCAGCTTCAGGAATGCCTGAAGAACTAGCAGAGACGTAGTCACAGACACTTCCTTAGGAACCCATCCTAGTGTTAGGGACTATAGCTCTCAACAAATGTTCTATTCCTTCCTTCCTTCCTTCCTTCCTTCCTTCCTTCCTTCTTCCTCCCTCCCTCCTCCTCCTCCTCCTTCTTCTTCTTCGTCTTCTTTGTCTTCTTCTTCTTCTTCTTCTTTTCTCTCTCTCTCTCTCTCTCTCTCTCTCTTTCTAGTTCTTTTTCTTGTGTATATGTGTGTGTGTGTGTGTGTGTGTGTGAGTGTGTGTGTGTGTGTGTGTGTGTTGGTTTGTTTGTATGTTTTGGGACAAAGTTTCTCTCTGTGTAGTCCTGTTTGTTCTGAAACTCTCTATGTAGACCAGGCTAGACTTGAACTCACAGAGATCCTCCCACCTTCAGGCCACTAAGACTGAAGATGAGTGTCATCAAGCCCCGCTAGCTGCTTTTCAGCAACAGAGAACCACTTACTCTTCTGGATCCTTCACAAACAGTGGAGAACTAAGTTGGGTAAAGCTGTGGCAGGCACTAAGGTGGCCCGAAGCGAACGCTATTGTCCCTCCCTCCTCAGGAAAACGCAATACTTGACTTGTCTACAACCTTAAATCCATCATCAACCCCTCCCCCCCCATTGCCAAACTGCAAGCTCTTCAGGGTTTTCTGATAAGGAAGCTGCTGAGTTCCCCAGGCACAGAGATGGGTGACAGGGGACAGTGCATTCCCTCCTCAGCGGCCAGAGTGTGCTGCTTCCTCTGATGAGACCATCCAGGTTGAGACAGACTGCATTAAAATTCCATAACAAATAGAATTCAAACCATCCCTCCCTCTCAAGGGTCAGGGATTAGAGAGAGGTTTGCGTCTGGTAAAAGAAACCCAGTCTCTCCCTCCTACCTCAGGAATATTCCAGACCATAAGAGGCTTAAAAACATTTTTTCTTCAGGTTCAGACTAAGGACTAACAATATGCATAAATTTATTTTTTGAAAAAAGGGGGGGAAAGGCGGGGAGGGATCATGACTCAGAATCTCACCGGTCAGCCAGAGTCAGACCAAACACACACCTTGGGGACCAGGGACATTAGTCAGTCTGGCCCATGGGTGTGAAGTGACTCTCTGGAGGTGGAGGGACAGTGAGGTAAGCAGGAGTGAAGGGGAAGGAAGGGGGTTCCTGAACAGGGGGAGAATCGATATAATGGGTAAGAATTATGGGTTTCTGTCCACAGAGAATAAACAAAGTGTTTCGGGTAAGATGGGTTCAGGGACAAAAGAACCTGAAAAATCAGGTGACACATGGGGCCAAAGAGAGAGGGCTGGACTTACCTTCGTGGTAATATTAAGGTTTCCTTCTCGTGCTCGGGAGTTGATGGAATTCTCAACAAGGCATTCCAGTGTGAGCTGCATCTGCCTGGGGAAATTGATGGCAGTGCAGTACCAGCAAGCGTCTCCCCCCCCCCCCAGCCCCCACCAAATATAACCCAGGGTGGTCTCTGAGCACCGGCTCCCTTTTTCCTCCTGAGCGTTGGGGGCTTCTGATAGCTGGCATGCCTCCCAGCTAAGAGTCATGTGTCGCTGCCACCTTGGCAAATGTACAAGAGTGCTACAGAGCTGGGAAAACACTGGTCCAGTGGGAGGCCGCCGGGAGTTCTCCTGTTTCTCCACTACAGAGAGCGTGTCCTTTCTCTTTAAGGGTCTTCACATGTTTTTTCAGTTCTTTTCAGGTACTCAAAAACAGGCCTCCTTTGGCCAACCTCAGTCAAAGCGGGGCTTTAGCAAGTAGTCATTTTTCACAATAAAATTGTGACATAAGTTCAGAAAATGAGTTCCTTTGACAGTTGTTTCTCATTAAAATTCTTACCTTAAAGATTTAAAACAGGATTTCACAGCACACATGAAAACTCTTTCTCTCTCTCTCTCTCTCTCTCTCTCTCTCTCTCTCTCTCTCTCTCTCTCTCTCTCTCTCTCTCACCCTAGCAAAGGATTGCAGAAATCTGTAATAGACTCCAAGGCCTGACATCATTTTACATAAGGACAAGGAAGAGAGGATAAGAAAGTGAGGGTTGGGCCGTCCAACATAGACAGTACTGTGCCTCACTAGAGAGGAGCACGCCTCTAGCCTGTCTCTAGGAAGCCAGCATTTAAGACAATTCAAGCCATCACAAAAAGCATGAAGGCGACATAGGAGAAGACCCTCCAAACATAAATCATAGAACCTCTGACAGAACACTGCCCCAACCATAGGCCACTCAGATGTCAAGAAAGCCTCTTGTTCTGCATCAAAATCAGAATGCCTCCTTGCTTTCAGGAGGAAGCAAGATGCTCTCACACAGGCTGTTAGCTGCTGTGTGAGATGGTCTCTCACACATACTGGGTTCTCCTGCACTGGTTTGTGAGAGAGTAACTGAAGGAATTCCTGGTATGGCCTGCTGACAATGGCTTTATAGATACTATAAAGAAGGTAAGATAGCCAGCCTCCTGAACAAGGAGAGGGAGAGGGAAGCAGGCGCCATGTGTGTTGTTCGAAGGCCAGTCTGGCTCACCTCAGTGCCACTTTTCTGTCATGACTGAATGGTGTCACCTCGGGCTTTGGGGGCCAAGTAACCACAGAGGATGGCTTAGTGACGAGAGGAGAACTTAAGACTTCCAGTGGCCAGAGTGTAGAAAATGATAGGCTGTAATTTTAGAGAGCGTGTTCAACTGCTGATAATGCGGAATTGTTCAGGTAGTGTTTCACCAGAACCTTGTTAGACAGGGCTTTTTGTTTCAACCCTGTGTAGGTGTCCTTTGTTCAAAGCGTTCACTCTATTTTGTTTGAGGACCTATCAAAGCATATCAGCCCCTACTACAGTCATTGGGCCTCTTGAGAGCAAAAGCTTGTCAACTGTGTCCTCCCTCCTGTACCCGCTACACTTTCCACATAGCTCACATAGTTTTGGAACAAGAGGTCTGAGATGTGCAATGGGGACTTCCCTAGACTGGTCCCCAGGCGACAGGGTATATCTGCTTGTACAATGTACTCTGTCTTCAAAGTCTTATGGAATGGATGGTTTAATTTTGGTTTTGACTAGTACACCAGTTATCCCTTATGCCCACAAATAAATTCAATTTGTGATTCTATATAAATCTTCCCTATTATTTTCATAGGGTTTTGAAATACAATCAGTTCTCAGAACCTTGTGATGACTTAATAGCCACTTAGTTATGAAGAGGGGAAAATGCTAAACCTTTGGACTTAGAGACTTTGTTTTTACTCCAAGGAGTTCCAACACCTCATTTCTTCTATCTAGGTTGACATTTCAATTTGCCTTTGATTTTGAGTGAATTGTGGGACCTCCAGAAAGTGCCATAAATTCTACTATCCCCCAACCAGAGATTTGTATATAAAGTAACATGTATTTTAAAATGAGGTAAAACACTCTGTAGCTAGATGGTTTTATTGCCTGGACCCAAGCAGCAGCTTATATGCAAGTGACTCTTTCTGTAATACGGCAACAGCCGGAGAGATAAATATGCTTTCTTGTCTGAACGTCTCACTTGAATGGCAGCTATTATGAGCCACAGCTCTTTGCTAAAACGCGGATAAGCTATGAGAAGAGGGCACCTGCCTTGGAGACGAAGATGAGCTATCAATAATATCATTTCAAAGTGCTTGAAGCTGAGTGAATCCTGCCATCTCAAAGGGCAAAGTCATTTCAACTCTCATGTGTAACCTCAAGCTAGAAAACATCTATCTCACAGGAACACTTGTTGTCTCCCACAAACACCATGTGTGTCCTGGGGGTGGGCCTCCGGTCCTTGGGCAGCAAGCTTCTTTACCCACTATGCAACTTTTAAGAATACCAACTAATTTTAATAGCAACACGGTACAATACTGTACATTTTGCTCTACTTCACACTTGATTCTGAGAGCTTTATATGCATTTTTAAAAAATCTAATTCTCAATATTTCCCCACAATTTTATTACCCACTTACAAATGAAGACATTGAAAACCCCTGGGGGATAAATCATTTAATTGGACAGCTAGTTAGTGAGTTGCAAACCCAGGATGTGGGCTCCAGCTGTTGAGCCAGCTCTAGGGTAGGGACTAGAGATACGAAATGAACGAGGGAAAACGGCTTTGTCATCACAAGGCTCAGTAGGGAAGACACAAAAGTGAAGATACGGGGTAAGCAGGTGATAGGAGGAAAGGTGACATGAAGCTAAAAAGATCGCACGCTCATAATCTCTAATATGCATTACACAATCAGAATGAATTCAGCATAGAGTAGAGGAGAAAGAGACACAAGACACGTTATGCTTAGGTAAGACAATAAACCAGAGGTTAGTCTAGACTTCTGCAAGCCTGTCCTACTTGAAAGGGGTTGGGTTGACACAATGAGATTTCCTTTGTAGGAAATTAGGTGGCAATTTAGAAAATTGGCCAAAATGGAAAGAAAACCCTGAAAGGGAACACAGGTTTACCACACACCCACCACCACCACCACCTCCCGCCCCCCCCCCCCCCCGCCCTGTGATAGTCTATTGAATAATTACAGTTTCAAAGATTTGGATTTGTGATTAGGAAAAACTAAATTAAAATAGCATATTATTTCCTATTCCAAAGTGGGAGGAGGTGGCAGTCTTCTTACAGCACCTGAGGAGAAAAGGGCAACAGATGAAGACCCACCTCAGCAAATTCCACTGCTAGGGGCAAAATCAAGGGACACAATTTCATATGAAAGCCAGGAGAGCCCCACTGTAAGAGTTGTAATTACGTCACCATTTCCAATAGGGACAGGGGAGGCGAGTAAGAACTATTTGCTTGGAGGCGAATAAATAGACACAATAAAGACAAATATTGCCTCAGAAGAAATAAGTAGAAATTCACTGTTGAATGAAATAAATGGTCTAGCTTGTGAACGGTTTACAGGACGGTATTTTAAGTTCACGAATATTGTCCTGAATTATTCTTCATTTTAGTTTGTGTTCCATGTCGTCTCCAATTTTTCTAAAAATTTAATCTTGTTGTATAATTTCTGTTCATACTTGAAATGAGATACAATTCTAATAACTTATTTTTTGTTGTTTTGTTTGTTTTTAGACAGGGTCTCTAGCTTTGGTTATTCTGGAACACACTATGTAGCCCAGGGTAGCCCCAAACTCTTAGGGATCTGCCTGATTCTGCTTCCTAAGAGCTGAGATTAAAGGCATACAGCACCATGCCCTCCTGGGAAGCAATTTCTAAGCAGTAAGTGGGGAAGACCCTAAATTACTGGGTTGGTCTTTTCTCCTTCACAGCATCAAAAACAAAATGCCCCAGGCTGGGTTATTTTATAAAGAAAAGAGTGTTATTTGGCTAAAGGTTCTGAAAGCTGAAATTCCAAGATCAGGTAACTTCATTGGGCTCTTAAGAGCCTTAAGCTTGTCATCTCAAGGAGATGGCGTTAGAGGAAATGCCTGGGAGAGAGGGAGAAATCACAAGAAGAGACAGGAAGCCAGACAACAACAGGGCCACAACTCATCTGGCCAGAACCATCCCGGGTCCCAAAAGAACCACACGGACCTACCCGTTTTGAGATTGGTGTCCAGTTTTATCTGTGTTCACAGCTCTGACTTGTATGGGAAAGAACAGTAACGCTTACTCAGAGAAAATGTATTAAAGAAGGCAGGCATTCCGGTGGAGAACATTGTGTGCCTGAGTCGTTTAGTGGCGGTCTCAGGGCTTCGGTGTTCTCACTTAGACATGTAATATGTAATATCTGCCTTTAGTGTTGAAGACATACATTTAATCTATTTCTTTCAAAGAACACGTAATGATGCTGAGACGCTGCCCTCCACCCCCCCAATCTCTCTCTCTCTCTCTCTCTCTCTCTCTCTCTCTCTCTCTCTCTCTCTCTCTCTCTCTCTCTCTCTCTCTCACACACACACACACACACACACACACACACACACACACACCTGTTTTACCTGCAGAAAACCACAGCCAATCAAAACGCAGAGTTGTGGAGCTCAGTCCTAACATTTTTCAGTGTGTGAAACAGAGTTTAGAAAGCTGCATGCATAAAGCTGAACCCAAGATAACTGAAGAGCTACAGTTTTCGATGCACAGGGATCACAACATCACCCTCAAAGTAGTATCCTACTGTGGCTGAGTATATATAAATATAAACCAATGCATGTACTCCCCCGCATCGACGGCGAAGAGACTTAAACTTTAACGGTTCCCGCGAACCAGTCTTTATAGAGTGGAGAAGAATACACAGCCGACAGGGAACCGCTGGGTTATGGCGACCACCCAGGTGGTGCCAGAGTTGGAAGTACCCCTCCTCCCCCAGCCCTCCATCAATGCAGCTCAGAACGAATTGGCTTTTCAGGAATGCTGAGAGAAAAGGAAAAGCCGGCCAAATCTTCCAGGCAGAAGTAGTTCCGATCCGAGGATTAGAGCCTGTCAATTAGGGATGTCCGAATGGGAGGGAGGGAAAAAAGAAGGAAGTGTGGCTTAAGCTCCAGGGGGAGATTCTTTATTTTATTTTTATTTTTATTTTAGGAGAGAAGGGTAAGGGCTAGGAATGATTTTTCTTATTCTGATTGGAAAGGAGTCAGTCCTGATCCAGATTTCCTTCCGGAAGAAACGAGTTAAGGAGCTTGCGGGGTGTGGTGGGGGGGGGGGTAGCGGTTACTGGGCTGGGGTTGCGGTGTAACAAGTCTAGGTGGCCAGAGCATGGAGCATAGCACAGCTTTGTCAGGGGCTGTCCTGTGGCTACACCAAAGGCCATGTCGGTACCCACGCATCTGCCTGCGAGACCGAGCATGCCAGGATGCGCCAACTGACCTCCCCCGCGCCGAGCGCCCCAGCCGTCTGAGCTGCGCAAGGGGTCAAAAGGCCCGCGCCGACAGGGGCGCCTTTGAAGTCTAGGCAGCAGACTGGGTGGGAGATGGATGACCTAGGAAGGACAGGGACGAAAGGGCCCCTCCGGGTTCCCACGATCCGCGGCGTGAGGGGCCACCGCGCAGTGCGGGCGGCGGCTGGGGCGGAATGCGAATGAGCGCATGTGGGTGATCTCTGAGGGGGAGCGCGCCGCGGGAACGGTCCCTCAGTGTTAGCCAGAAGATTTCGGGAGTGATGGTCCCTACGGAACGCAGGGAAGGTGCCACCTGGGGTGGGGTGAGGAGGAGGCTGGGGCGCGAGGCTTCAGGAGGGATAAGACCTAGGGAGCCTCCGTGAAAGTGAAGGTGGTGCGCATGAGAGGACCATGCATAAGGTGGAGAGGATGGCGAGATGGTAGTGTGCTGGGTAGGGGTGCGCTAAGAGAGGGGACCCTGAAGCGTGTCTGCTCCGTGCTGCTAAAGGCGAACCTGGCCGAGGCATGACTGTCTGTAGCTCCCGGTCTCTAACCAGGACCGCTGAGCGTCCCGACCTCTCGGAAGCGGCGATGGAGAGCAGCGACAGCTACGAAGTTGTTACCCTCTCTTCTCAAAAGGACAAAAACCCCGCCAAATTAGGGACCCCCAAAGAAGGGATCTCTAAGGGTGGGGGCGGTGGCCAAATCCCCACTAGGTCCCACCCCTCCAGGCTCCGCCCTCTCAGACTGTACGACGCCGGCCTGAAGCCAATGGGCATCACGCCGTCACAGCCGGGCTGCAAATCACCGCTAGGCGTGCCTGGGCCCTAATCAGATCGACCTCTGTGGTTCGACCTGAGCACGGTGTGTAGCACAGAGGGACCCAGCTTGGTTCCTCTGGTCCAGCCTGGAGAGAGCTGAGGCTGCTGGCCGGCGAGGCCCAGGGAGCTTGTGTCTCCTCCAGTCTTCCTCCAGCTTTTCTGGACATAAATCATTATCATCCCAGAGGCACATTAGATGGAGATTCCATGCTAAAGGCTTCCGAGAGAGAGAGAGAGAGAGAGAGAGAGAGAGAGAGAGAGAGAGAGAGAGAGAGAGAGAGAGAGAGAGAGAGAGAGAGAGAGAGAGAGAGAGAGAGAGAGAGAGAGAGAGAGACGACTTCTCCTTCTCCCTAACTCACTTCTCATGGGCTTCTCATGTCAGTTACAAAGACATCTGTTCAAACGGACCAAATATTTGTTGACCTAGGAGTGAAAGTAGCATAGAAGAGATTTGAGACCTTGGAGAGACAGCCTGTGACGAGCAGGAAGGAGTTTTAAAGGTTACCTAGGTCAACCCCCACTTACATTTTATTTCGTTCTTTTTGTTCAGGATGTGATCTTGGGGTGCATAGTAATTTGAATTTCCTAAGACGTGGTAAGGAACAGAGTGTTGAAGTGAAGGAAGGAAATACTGAATAGAGCAAATTGACACAGTAAAAACAAAAAGACGTTAAATAAGAGGGTGATTGACACTTGATAGAGGGAGTCTCACAAAATTGCCTTCTGTGATCTCAAACTCAAAGGATGTCCCCCGCCTTGGCTAGGCTAGAACTCAAGTCTGTGTCCTTAGGCAGCCACAGGTAAAGGTTTTTGCACTGATGGATGTGATGGTAGCCCCAAGGGACATCTGCTACAAGATTGCTGTGCTGGGGGGGGCACTCATAGTGGTCCTTTTGTTTAAAGTTCAGGGGTTTTGAACCCAAGACCTGGTGTAAATGGCTCTTCTTTCTTCCTCTCCCTTCTCTCCCCTCCTCCTTCCTTTCTCATCCCTCTCAAATTCCTGATGTAGGTCACATTTTTCTTTCTCCTCATCCACCTACCTCTGGGTTCGGAAAAAAGGAACCCACTAACACAGGACCAGTTCATTTCTTGTATGATGCTGCAGACAATTGCTCATAATACAGTTTGTTTCAGATTAACTTTATTTGATGAAAAGTGGCTGATCTGTAGCAGCAAATACATCCTTATCATAGATACTATTGTAATGGTATGTATGGTATGTATTGGTGCCAGGGGATTGGTTCAGTGGGTTAAGTGCTTGAAAAGGTAGAGACCGGAAGAGGAGGACACAGGACACTGTCCACCAGCCTCCGCGCAGGTGCACACACAACACAGACTGCCCTTACGGCAACGAATTGGAATTAAAGTTAGAAAGGAAGCATGCGGATGATGGTTGTGAAATTGTAACCACGGAAGCTTTGAAAGTAAACTGCATGCTCTTTTTTAAAAATCAGAAGCCTTCTATCTCCACCACCATTTCCTTTTCTGTTCGGCAACACCCAACCATGGAGTAAAGAGGAGCTGGTACTTCCTTTTCTTTTTAACGGTTATCTTTATAGGTTGTATGAGGCATGCAATTCGGTAAAAAAAAAAAAAAAGGAAATAAATGCAATGAAAAATACATCGAAAAGGGAGCTTTCCCATGGTGTTATCATGTAGCCTTTACCCCAACTTGCTATCTCAAAATATTCATATTGCTAAACTATTAGGTTTTTTTTTTTTAACAAAACAAAACAAAACAAAAACCCACTTTGTTATCTTCTTTTCTCAGCTCAGGGTCCCTCATCCTATTTATCATAACCTCTAACCTACACCTAGGACTCACCCAGTTCCATCTTCTGTGTCCTGCCATAGCCACACCATTGCTTTCACCAGGAAGGTTGGGCTAGCCTTTGCTTACTGGTTTTCCTGGCCCTTATCAGCTCCACCATCGCATTCTTGCCATTCCCCCATTCCCCTCTTCCCACTCTATCCACACTTCCCCTGCGCTCCCCCCTCCCCCCCATCCCCCCACCCCATGCCACACACACAGACACAGCTAAGGAGATCCTACTCAACCATAAGTGGATCCTATCACATTTCATTTCAAAACTCTCTGTGTCTTTGGCCTCTTCCATCTGTATTATGCCCATCTGCTGACCTTTCTAAATTTCTCCTGGGTATTTGCCCCTGAGCACTGTGTGTTCTGGTTTCTCCTCCACACACTCTGCATGGGTGGCTTCTCCCTTAGCTGTCAGCTTGAAGGCAGTCTCCGAGAGGCTGTCCCCAGAATTGGTCCACCCACATTCTCTTTGCACTGTTTCATTTGTACCACTTTTCAGTTTTTTGCTCTGTTGCTTTCTGAGAGAGCCCTGTCTTTTCTCTGAACTCACGGTCTAGCATAGTATTAGCTAACTAAACCAATGATTGGATGACCAAACTGTGCTGGGGAACATCTCAGTACTGGGCTCCACTTCTGACATTTTCTTTGACATACCAGACTCAATGCGCCACCAAGCTTTCATTATGGGTTGCTCCTCCTGTTTTTGACGGTGCCTCTACTTGTGCCCTACCTAGAAACCTTTCCATCAGGCAGGATTTCTCCCCATAGACCTAGCATCTTCAACGTCATGCCATTCCCTTTAATGGTCAGGATCCGTGTCTTTCTCCCCTGCCCCTCTGTCCTTTCGGAGTCAGGACTTTCTAGTGTCACAAATGGTCATTTCTGGGTTCTTTTGATCTTGGCAGACAGAAATCATGAATCGGCAAGTGGCCAAGGCGCTGAGCATTGACAGTCCTAGTTCCAGAGATTCCGACTCTCCAGGCTTCATAGCTCCGAGTTTATAAAATAGAGGCTTACTGATCTGCATGCTCATTCTACCTGCTGCTGTGATAAAACATCCTGGTAGGACTGTCCAGTGGCTCACCTCTGAGTTGATTCCAGCACCTGCCCAACTGACAATTTTCACCATCTCAGCTTCAAGCCTCAGAAAGCTGGAGGCTTAATGCTCCAGGAGTTTAAGGCAGAGGAAAAAAAATATCTCTGGCTTAAAAGTCCTAACATTCACTGGCTAGAGTGACAGCCTGAGCTTCCGGTGTTGGGACCGTTGGCAAATTAACCCAATTCTAAGAATTGGAGGTTGTGTCTCTTACAACCCCTGCTCCTGCCTTCGTTGCTTGCTTACCAACCTCTCCTTTTCAGTACCTCAGCTTCCAACCATCTCTTCCCTCCACACTTTGACCATCCATAGTCCTGGCTTCCTGCAGATTCTGTCCTTGGTCACTCTCTGGAGCTCGTGAGCCATCTCAGTGTTCTGGCTCAGACCGTGGGCACCGGGCCCTTACTACTCAGTGGCTCTTTGCTTTTCTGGCTCCGACCTTTGGGCATTAAGGACCTCAGCTCCTCCTATGGCTCTGGAGGCTTACAACAGCTTCCTCAACTGCTGCTTTCAGGGCTGGAGGGTTTGGGGTCTGTTCTTTGTGCAAGGCACTCAGGCAGCTCTACCAGTAAGAAAGACACGGAGAAGGACAAGGCCGTTTGGAAGGAAGCCTTACTGTGGTCTAAGGTTGCAACTCAGGAGGGAAGCCTCTTGCAGAAATAGCCTGTATACGTGGCTAGAAAGGAGCTAGACGCACTTGTGTTCAGATTGTACCTGGCTTCCAATTCTACCAGTTGCCCACTCTTAGATTAGCCAGTGGGCGGGGCAGGTGTTTACCTTCCCTCCCTAAGTGAAAAAAAAAAGGGTAGGGTCGTCCAGAGTTCACTGAGCTTTGGTTTACCTGGGGTGGAGTCGTCCAAAGCAGATGAAAGGTGCCAGCAGCAGTCGTGGCTAAAATAAGACCTTCTAAAGCAGGAACCATCGTGGCTTCTACAGCAGCTGAGCCTCATAGCTAGAGTGGCGTTGCGTTGGGGCAACCACGGAATGTTCAAATAAGGAAGCAAAAAAGAAGAAGCTGCTCGGCTTATAGCATGCCCATGCTCAGAGGCAGCCAGCCAGGCATGAGGGAAGGGTCTGTCAGCTGTCACTCAAGGGCCCGGACAACTGTTTTCCTGCAGCTTTGCACATTTATAACATCAAAGGGTGCCTAGAGTTAAGCCCCAAATGTGGAACTGACGTTATCAGCGTTTCTCAGCTGTACTTTACCTGCAGCCAGATCCTCCTAAGGACAGCACAGTTCACCCCCCCCCCCCCCCCCCCGATCTGTCTCCTTTTTTTCTTTCCTGGTTACCACACTGGTCTCTGGCTATAGCTCGCATCTGGAGCCCCCCCCCAAAGTCATGTGCTAAATGGTCAGTCCCAGCATGTGGTGCCATCAGGACTTAGTAGAACCTTCAACAGGTGAGGTTGGGTACGTGCAGCCTAAGTTTTGAGGCGTGGCATCTTCTTCTTTTCTTGCTTCTGTATCGTGGTGAGATGACCAAGGGTTCCATGACATGTGATTTTACCAAGATCACTGTAAATGTAACTTTTATTCTCCTGGCTCAGTTGTTGTCTGGGAGGCTCACTGCCTCCTTCTGCTAACCTAGACCTAGTCCTGGAAGTTTCTAGCCTCTGTACAATCTAACCTAGGCCTAGAATGTTTTCAGCCTCTGAGACTTACTGCTTAATAAGCTCACCCTTAGTTGTTCTTTCTGAGCTCTGGGCTGGCTGGTTCAACTCAACTGTTCTGGCTCAAACTCCTCTCCAAGCTAACTTATTCAATCTGGCTTCTCTCTCAGCCCAGAATTGCTCTGCTTGACCTTAAACTAACTCATCAATCTGCTCTAATCTTCTGGCTTCTCATTTTCTGGTTCATTCCATCTTCACCTGAGTTCTTTCTCTGCAGCTCATCTCTCTATTACTGACCTGGTAACACTGCCTCCTCTCTCTGTAAAACTGCCTCTTAAGTAGCTTCCCTTTCCTCTCTGTTCTTGCAAGAGTTAGGCGTATCCTATTCTGTCAAATCTTCTCTGATTCATCACCTTTTCTGTCACTCAATTAGACATCACTTTCAAACATGAGTAAGTTCGTCTACAAACTAATTTTACCTTTGTTTGGGATTAAAGGTGTGTACCTCATACCTGAACCTAAGCTTTTCTTTACCTGGAACTTGCTCTATACCAGGCTGGCCTTGAACGCAGATCTGTTTGCCTCTGTCTCCTGGATTAAAGGCGTGTTTGTATCCCAACTGGATCACACAAACCTAGAAGGTCTTTGGTCTTGCCAGAGCAGCCATGTTCTGAATTAACATTCCTCTACACATCACAGGACTGAAAGCAACAGACTTGACTAAGCACTGACCGACACTTCAGGGGGAAAAATATGAGTCAAAGTAAAAATTTCCTTGTTTGCAGTTGTCTTGCTCAGGCATTTTGTTACAGCAACAAAACGTGGATGTTTCTGATGGCCCTCCATATGTTTGTTCCTCTTTTCTGGGGAGTGCTTTCCTCCCATGTCCACACAATTCGCTCTTTTATGTCCTCAGCCCCTTTCTCAAACGTCATCTTTGTCAAAAACACTTTTGTGGTGGTTTGAGTAAGATTGGCTCCCGTAGGCTCATATGTTTGAATGCCTAGGCATCGGGGAGTGGCACTACTTGGTACAGATTAGGAGGTGTGGCCTTGTTGGAGGAAGTGTGTCACTGGGGGTGGGCTTTGAGGTTCCATAAGCCCAAGCCAGGCCCAGTTGCTTACTGTCTTTTCCTGCTGCCTGTGGATCCAGATGAAGAACTCTCGGTTACCTCTCCTAGCCTGCATGCCACCATGCTTCCCACCATGACAATGGATCAAACCTCTGAAGCTGGAAGCCAGCCCTAACTAAGTGTTGCCATGGTCAAGCAATAGAACAGTGACTGAGACACTTTTCTCATCTGATCACTGTGTCCCAGCTTGTAGCAGTCTCTTTGGTCCCTAGCTTTTCTAACCTCACTGCTTCCTCCTTCATTCACCCTTGCAGCAACTGTAACAGTTCTGCTACCCTGGGCCTTTTCCCCTGAAACCCCAGACTCTTGGGGCTTGCCATGTTGTACTCACCTCCATGCTGTGGGGTCTGGTAGTCCAACTTCTAGGAATTTTCTGTTGCTTCTTCCTTAGCTTATAATCTCCCACACATCATTCTAGAACCAACCCAACCCACAAAACTCTCACTGAAATAAAAGGTGCTGTGAAGAGACCATACTTCAGTCTGTCCCCCTGCACTATGAGATATATTTTTAAGTTTAGCATTATCACTTCAGGTTGTAATTATTTATTTATTTGTCTTTTATCAATGTAGAAAGTACTCAATCAGCATGTTATTAAAGGAGTTTTAGATACTTGAGAGTCTCTTTCTAATTAATGCTGTATTTGAGGATTAATACCACACTGAAAGCTCTCTTTGTCTTTAACTACTCTTTCTTTCTTTCTTTCTTTCTTTTTTTCTTCTTTAAAAAACAAAAAACAAAACTAGGTGTGCTGGATAGTTTTGTCTACTTCACAGAAGATAAAATCATCTGAGAGGAGGCATTAAGAAAATGCAGCCAGGCGGTGGTAGTGCACACCTGTAATCCTAACACTCTGGGAGCAGAGGCAGGTGGATCTCTGTGAGTTCGAGTCTACAAACTGAGTTTAGGACAGCCAAGGCTAAACAGAGAAACCCTGTCTTGAAAAACCTAAACAAATAAATACCCCAAGAGGTTAAGAGCATGGCTGTTCTTCCAAAGGTCCAGAGTTCAATTCCCAGCAACCACATGGTGGATCATAACCATCTATAATGAGATCTGGTGCCCTCTTCTGGCACATGTAGGTGCACATTCAGGCAAAACATTGTATACGTAACAAATAATAAATAAATAAATCTTCAAAAAGAAAAAAGAAAGAAAATGCCTTGCCGGGTGTGGTGGGGCATGCCTATAATCCCAGAACTCAAGCAGGCAGAGGCAGGTTGATCTCTGTGAGTTCGAGGCCAGCCTGGTCTGCAAAACGAGTCCAGGACAGCCAAGGATACACAAAAAAACTTATCTTGAAAAACAAAACAAAAGCCTCTATAAGACCCAACTGTAGGCAAGCCTGTAGGGCATTTTCCTTGATTGATGGGGGAGGGCCCGGCCCATTGTGGGTGCTGCCTCTCTGACCTGGGTTCTCTAAGAAAGTAGGCTGGGCAAGCCAATAACCACCCCTCCGTGGCCTCTGCATCAGCTCCTGCCTCCAGGTACCTGCCCTGTTTGAGTTCCTATCCTGATGATGAACATGGACGTGAAAGTGTGAGCCAAATAAACCCTTTCCTCTCCAACTTGCTTTTGGTCATGCTGTTTCACTGCAACAACCGAAACCCTAACTAAGAAACAAGGTCTTTCCATGTAGCCCCAGGCTGGCCATCAGCTCATGGTCTCATTTGTCTCTACCTCCAAAGTGCTGAGACTACACATGTGTGCACAGCACACACACACACACACACACACACACACACACACACACACACACACACACACAAACAAAAACAAAAAACAAAAATAAAAAAAAAACACTAGGCCTGGCTACATGGAAATGATTACTTTTCCTCATTGTTCCATGTTTCTCATATTTATAATTTTATAGGCCAGAGAGTGTGGGAGGGAGAAACAGCATTTGAATTGCTCTCAGATGCTAATATCGGGCAGTCGGATGCAGTGTCTTAAACAAGATGAAAATCATCTGATTGGCTGTTTTCCTTTTCACAGAGGCAATCCAGAACTCATAGGATAGCTCCCCAGTCCTTGGAGACTTTTTTCTTTTCTTTTCTTTTCCTTTCTTTCTTTTCTTCTTTCTTTCTTTCTTTTTTTTTTTAACATTTTCTAGGGGATCAAGATTGCCTCATAGACTGTGATGGAGCTACAGCCATTGTATCTGTGATGGAGCTACAGCCATTGTATCTTTGTCAAAGACAAGAAGGAAAAAGAGGCACCGGTCACAGAAGGATGGTGGACCCTTTCATCCATCTTTGATTTCTCTTGCGGTCGGTACTACAAGGCTCCTGGTCACCATGCAGCTAATTATAACTCTAGATTAAAGCAATTTGCTAATGTAAATGTGAAAGAGGAGAGTTAAAAACAGCAGCAAAACCACTGCTGCTCTCCCCACTGAGAACTCCCCAACCACCCAGTAACCTTGCTTGACCCAACAGGGGGCAAAAGTCACTTCTAAAAGTAGGTCAGTGAGGAGGCACCCCTACATTTCCAACTCTCAAACTGTGAGTGAACGGAAATGGCTGTTTCAAGCTGTTGGGTTTAGTATGTATTTGTTCACAGCAATAAATGACATATTATATATGGCCTGTTCTGATTAACAGGAGGCAGTTTCACCAAGTTATTTCTTTCAAACAATTCCTTTCATAGGAGCTTTTCTTCTTCTTCTTTTTCTTCTTCTTCTTCTTTTCTTTCTCCTCCTCCTCCTCCTCTTTTTCCTATGAGTAGCCAGCTTTACTATTAATCTCCCATTTTATAGGCATAAAAACTCAACAGCCCCCTCTCCCAACAAGCAAGTTGAAAAGCATTTAACAAAAACAGAGCCAACGCTAGGGAGTCAGGAATCCTGTGACCTGCCATCTCTGCTTTGGTAGCTAGAAGAAGTGTGAGCCTTTCCAAGCCTTCCAACACTTCAGGGAGCCAGGCGTTGGGGTTGTCATTTTGGGAGGGCTCCTTGGGGTTCTGCCGGTAGAGCTCTGTCTTTCTGAATTGGAGGTACAAGAGGCTTAATCTAGTATGGCTATTCACTTCAGGGTACTTCAAAGAAAGAAGCCCCAGTTTTGCTCTGTTGGCCTTTGAAAATTGCTTGAACTTCATCTTGTTCCTTCGATAAAGGAAGCAAATATCAAATTGTCTTTCTGCCAGTTTCAGTCTGTCAGCCATCTCCTTGAGAGTCTCCTCACTAGGCTTGGGGAGGAGCCTGTTTTTACTCAGTGCCTATCAACCGCTCCCTGCACCTCACAGATCATAAATTTAACTATTTCGCATAAATATTCTAAATCCTTTATATGGGTCCAATGCTTCCTTCTTATTATGTGGACAAACCTGCCAAGAATAGTGAAATAGGCCTGTAAATTTCACCAACTCTTCTTCTTTTTTTTTTTTTTTTGGATAAGAACTGGTCATGGGCCACAGTGCATGATCTTAATATAGACTGTTAGTAATGTTTCTTTAAGAACAATCTCCATGGAGACAATGTGCTAAGTGAAATAAGCCAGTGGCTGAAAGACAAACACTGCTATTCACGTGAGCTATCAAGAATGGTCAAATTCATAGAGACATCGGGTAAGATGGAGTCTTCCAGGGATGGGTGAAGCTTAAAGGGGGACTTGTACTTGATGAATAGAATTTCTGCTGAGGAAGATGAAGATTTGGGGGGAATGGGCAGGTGAGGTCTGGTTAATACCATGAATGGAAATACCACAAGGCCCAGATACTTAAAAGTGCTTGATCCCAGGAGCTGCAGAGATGACTCAACAGTTAAGAGTGCCTACCGTGCCAGGCGTGGTGACTCATGCCTTTAACCCCAGCACTTGGGAGGCAGAGGCAGGCAGATCTCTGAGAGTTCAAGGTCAGCCTGGTCTACAAAGAGAGTTCCATGACAGCCAGGACTGTTACACAAAGAAATCCTGTCAAAATTAATTAAAAAAAAAAAAAAAGGTACCTACTGCCCATGCAGAAGACCTGTATTTGGCTTCCAACACTCAGGTCAGGGAACTCACAACTATCTGTAACTCTTTGTTCAGTAGTTCCAGGGAATCTGACACCTCTGGCCTGCTGAGGGCACCCACAGTCACATGCACACACCCCCACACAGATGTGCAATTAAAGGAATAAAAATATGCCTTCTTAACCAGTGGCTGATTCCTCACCAGAGGCCACGCCCAACCACCTCAGGTTGCTGCTATTGTTTCTTCCCCACCAAAGTGAACTGTGGCCTTTCAAATTGTAAGCCAAAACAACAAATTCTTCTTTAAATTAAAAAAAAAATGGTTAACAGACATATTTGTGAGGCAGGAGCCATTGAGGACTTGCTTACCCTGTCTTGGCAGAGTTTGGCAGTAGACTCTGCCTGCATCCACACTTGCCCTTTTTTTTTTTTAGGCAGAATTCTGTATTAGACCAGAAGGCTGAAGAAGATGCTCCAAAGTTATAGAGAGTTTTGGGTAACTATTCAGGTAGAAAACTGTCTCTGTCATCTTTTCATTTGGAAAGCTACTAACCTGCACTCCCAGCATACTCAGATAATCAAGTTTACTCCTTCTCAAGTCTCTGAGGGAGTTGAAGACCAGGTAGCTTAGTTTTACAATGAAGTTTAGTTGTTTAGGGGTTAAGATGTTTTTAGGTCTAGGTAGGTGTTCTAAGTTGATAATGACAATATGTGATGAAGACTGATTTACATTCAGAAATTTAGATGCACCAAGAGAGGAAAGATTTCTTCTTCAAGGCTGTCAAATACAAATAGCCAGAACACTAAGAATGTAACATTTATATAATTCCTGATTGTGTCACGGTTCTTCTTGCCATAGGTAATCTATTGTATATATGTGTAATAATATAAATGTATATGTACAAAAATAAAATGACTAAAATTTTTTAAATGGTTGAAATGGTACATTCTTCATTCCAACATCCCCATTACAGTCAATCCAAACAAAAATATCACATGGTCCTAGGAGCATAAAATGGGATGCTTTCTCTTTCAGCTGTCCTCTGTCACAGTAAATACGAAGACAAATGAAACCTTGGTTCTCCTTGATTCATTAATATAAAGTAGAAATGTCCTCAAAAACCACATGTCTGTAGTATATAACTGTGGACACAAACATCAGCATTTGACTCCATTTTGCCATAAGCTCCCCCTGGAGTATAAAGGGAAAGGCAGCCTGTTCAGTCATAGGTGCCTGTGGGAGTGCTGCTCAGGCCTTCCACCAGCCAGCCACTGCGGGTGACCAGGAAACAGCAGCTTTGAAAATTTTTCCCCATGCCTAAACTGTACGCCCGGAGCTCCTGGGACTCAGTTAAACATTTGTTCAAGCCCTGGAGCTCATTCACATCAACTTCCTAAGGAACGTTTTGGTTCACCCTCAAGACGGCCTCTCAGGTAATCTAGGCTGCTCCTCCTCTATAAAAACATTGATTTGATTTTGCCGCTGTGGAGAAAGCTGGCAGTTTCAGCCTTCAGTGCCCGAAAAGCTGTCCTCGATAATCTAAAAGCAATACCAACACACTGGGCTCCTCCTGCTTGATTTAAAATTAAAAGTGTAATTGGGTCTTATCAAGACCCCACTGAAGAGACTATCTTGAAGGAAGGCTGCCTGGTGCCAGTGCTATTTGTTGTTCAAAGTAGATGCCTAAAATCAGGAATAGTCTGCAAAAACTCGTTTTCACTCGAATCTTGTTTTTTACGGGGAGTTATTAGACGAACCAGGGCTATTATGCACCTTTCACTTTTCTATAAGAGTAAAGTTAGGGCATTGCCTTTTACATCCCCGTGCCATTTATAGGTGCTCTATATTGTGAACCCCTTCTGTAATTTCATTTCATTTCAAGACGAGCATTCTTGACTCTTTCCACCGCTCAGACTGTCATCACGTAGACCCTTTTTTCTCTTCGCCTTTTTCTCTTGGCTGCTGGGAATCTCAGACCCAAACCTGAAACCAAATCTCACCCATCATGGCAACCTGAAGATTTGGCTCATTTCAAATTCCCATTTTTTTTTTCTTTCATGGGCTTCTATTTTGATTTGACCAATTAATTTTGCATAGGGTGTCTCTGGTTGTAGACCACCCAGATGCTTTTTGGAGAAGTCATAAGTAAAGTGTATTTAGCTCATAACCCTTACTTTCTCCTTACTGGAACGTCTCAGCTCAACCTCACTTACAGAAATCAAGCCTAAGGGCCTGCAAGTTGGCTCAGCTGGTAAGGGGGCTGTCGGGCAACCCTGAAAACATGAGTTCAATCCGAGACCCATACAGTGAAGTAGAAACTGACTCACATCTGACAGTCTACACACACACACACACACACACACACACACACACACATACACACACATGTGTTTGTATGTGGACACAACAAGAGAGAAAGAAAGAAAAAAAAAGAAAGAAGGAAAGAGGGAGGGAGGGGGAAAGGGAGGGATGAGAAAGTGAATTGTTAAATATTTTGGTTAAAAAATAAATTGACTCCTAAAAACGAGCATTTCAGAGATTATAAAGGGAGCAAAGGGACAGCTTTAAGCTGGTGAAAGGAAGCATACAGAAAGGTCTAGAAGCAATATACTTATTCTATACCAAGGAGGCATTTGATAGAAGAGCAACCTTCCATGAACTTCCCTTACGTGGGACCCAAAACAGTTGAAGTTCGGCCAGACTTGGCTTAATTTGGAACAGCCCTTCAGCTGGAAATAATCTCCTTTCTACTGGAATCTCCCAGGCTTTCTTTCTACCCTGTCTGGAGGAATCAAGGCTTTCTACCCCTTGCCATCACTTATTGGTGAAAATTCCCTTTTCTTGCCTGTTACCAGACTGGATGAGCTCTGAGGGCAGGGACCCTGTGCCTGTGTGCATTCTAGAAATCAGAGGATTTCTTTGTTGCCTTTTTCACCAGAAACAGGTGGTTCAAATATTCATTGGATGAAAAAAACAGACACCCCGTTCACTAACTAAATAAATGATGCTCCTTGGACCGGCCCCCTTGCACGTGTTGCTCACTCTTGGGATCTGCTGCACAGGTTTGCCCCTCTCTCTGTAGTGTCAAACACTGGATCCTTGCCCAGAAAGGATAGCTAGCAAGATCTAAGAAGTCTGTGACATTCCTCCCGGGGCTTTGTTCTTGTCTGTTATAGCCGTAAACCCAGTCCTTTCTGTTCCTCTTCAACATTAGCTCGGTCGTTAATTTCCCATCCTAAATTACCGCACTTAGTTGTCTCAACTGATGGGAATTTACAAAATTTTGAATTTGGGGATACCGTCCCAGAAGACAAGATTTAAAACACCAATTTGTATGACTGTCATGTGTGATTTGAAGTAGATATTTAAAAAAAAAAAAAAAAAGTAGAACTCTCTTCCAGAGCAGTTATCAGCTAATTTCCACTCTGAAGTAAAAAACCTAGTAGCTGCTGGGGAGAGGAGAGGAGAGAGAGAGAGAGAGAGAGAGAGAGAGAGAGAGAGAGAGAGAGAGAGAGAGAGAGAGAGAGAGAGAGAGAGATATATTAAGACGGGAAGTCATCAACCCTAAATACACACAGTACTGTATATGAATTGGCGCAGTACATTGGTAGTCCTCGGGTGAGCTGCCTGGTTGAGTGCTTAAAATAGCTCTGTGTCCCTCCCCGTCCCTTGTGCAGAGCTCAGGGTCTGCTTTGGTCCTGCACCAGGTGGAGGAGACACTAGCAGTGTCACCCAGGCACACTGGAGCAGGCCAGCGGCGGGTTCCGTGTTCCTCTCCACGTGTCACCCGGAGACAGCATAGGGACACCCTAGGCTGAGTGGCTCCGCCCCACTCTGGGTGCCTCCGTACAGCCTACGATCCCAGCTATCCTGTAGGCTACAGAAAGCCTCATTTCCATTTCAGGAGGCTCGCGGAGAAGAGGCAAGGGATGACCGGAGCTAAGAAGGATGGGGCGCTCCACCCCCCCACCCCACCCACCCCCGCCCGAGGGTGCTGGGGCTGCTCCTGGAAGATGCAGGGGAAGGGATCCCGCGCCACCTCCTCATAAATTCATAAAAGTCTAGAACGCTTTTAGCTCAGCCACATCTCACGCCCAGTGCTAACAATTTCTACCAAATCACAAGGAATCTAACACGCTAGGAGCCTGTGGCGGTTTATCGGTGGTCCCCAGGTGTCCTCAGATTAGCCTGACAGCTCTTTGCCTAAAAATACCAAGTAAAAGTTGCCATATCGGGAGCAGTTAAATGGTGCCAGGGAATTCAATCTCAGGAATGGCACATTTGATTCGCATAATAGGCAAAGCATAGAGGTGACAGGATATTATGTGAATACGGACAAATTGTTCCACCAAATATTTTGATACTGATTGTTTTATTAGCTCTTTGTGGCTGTTGCAGTCTCCTGGGACTGACAAGTTAAACAATAGTATAGTCAGTGGGGATAAATAACCCTGAATAGTGTAAACTAATTGTCCCTGTCAGAAAACCACAGCTTTATAAGAATTATTAACACGATTATTCCTTTGGGGTATTTAAAGAGAAAGGATTTGGAGATTGGGGGAGGGGGTTGGGTTTTATTTCTGATTCAATTTTTCTCGCACAGAAATAAAGTTGAATTGAATGACACCCAAGTCTGAAAATTGACCCTACCGGTGTTTAAATATATTTCAGTCTGTTCTATTTGGAACCCTTAGGGAAATTCAGTTGAATGTGTGCCCTGGCTTATTAAGACTAACTGTTATTCTTTTACAGTCAAGGGATATAATCATTAATCAGAAATTTTAAAACATATTTCTTTCATCTACGTGCTGGAAAGATGGCTCAGCGGTTAAGAGTACTAACTGATCCTTTGTGGGACCTAAGTTGGGTTCCCAGCGGCCAGGTCAGCCGTTCACAACTGCCTGCACTAACCCCAGCTCCTGCAGACCTGGCGCCCTCTTCTGGCCTCCCCGTGTACACCCACACACCTGGTAAACATAACATAGACTAAGGTGCACACCTACATATAAAATAAAACAACAAGATAAATATCTGGAAAGATATTTTTTAAAAAAGATATTTCACTAGAGAGAGGGGAAGTTAAGATTTTATTTTTGTTTACCAAAAAAAAAAAAAAAACACCCGTGCAGTTACTTAGTTACATGTAAATCACATTCCAACTTTAGTAGTCGTGAGTATATTATTAACTCAAGCTGGTCAGTTGATATTTTGCTGACAAACAGAAATACAGCACCCTCCCCCAACCTTTGTGTTTTAAGTAAAACTTTAGTAACAAAGAAAACCGTTTTTAACTCTTAAAATATTTTTTTTTAATGTGTATGTGTGTGTGTGTGTGTGTGTGTTGGGGGGTGATCTGCTTGCATGAATGTCTACGTATCAAGAGCATGCCTGGTGTGTGAGAAGCCAGAAGGGGGCACTAGGTCCCCTAGAACTGGAGTTACAGGCTAGTGTGTACTGCCCTGGAGGAACTGGGAATTGAACCTGGGCCCCATTGCAAGAGTTTCCAGAGATTTTAACTACTGAGTCATCTCTCCAATGTTGACAAAGAAAAACAAACAAACAAACAAACAAAAGCAAACAAACTAATGAGGGCTCTAAAAGAAATAGAAGGTCAGATTTTACATCGACAGCTACTCTTCTTGAGTAGCCGGAGCCTTCCTCTAAGGTGAGCTGGACTTGGAGGGGGGTGAAGGATGGTAAAAAGGAAGGAAGAACTAAAAAAAAAAAAAAAAAAAAAAAAAAGTTTATAAAGAACAACATAAGTTCATCAGTAATCCAGGTATAGGTTTTTAACTCTACATAATAAAACAACAACAGCAACACTTGTTAAAATTCCTCGAGGCACGGAAGAAACTCTCTTTCTGGGGCACTAATTTAGCTAAAAATGTTCCTCCTAATAAGAAGTGAAAATCAGTTGGATCTTCAGAGTCAGAATGCTTCTTGGGGATGTGCATTTGCCAGGCAGTATTCACAGACTGCCTTTAGCGTTAGAGCAAGAGTCAGCCCCAGGAAAAGAGAGCAGGGGGCGCTATCGCCTCTCAGAGGGAAGCATGGGGAGCCCACCTTAACACACCTCTCTCCCCAAGTGTTAAAGGAGTTCAGTGTACAACCCCGGAGAGGACGCTGGGTAGGAATAGGCCCCGGGGAACTATTTATTGTTTGAACACGGGAGTCAAGGCAAGTCAAAAGATTTAGTGTAAAGAAACGGAACTTTAGTTTGGAGTGGGAGACACGAAGATGACAGATTGAACTCAGTCCTTGTTATCTTGCCGTATGTGTCGGGATATTCTGAACTAACTGGCGATGAAGGCTGAAGCAAGGTCCTTCTGCCTGTTTACTGCGCAGTTCTACATGGAAATAATAATAATAATAATAATAATAATAATAATAATAATAATAATAATAATAATAATAATAAATTTTAAGAAAAAGAAAGAAAGGAAATGCGAAGTATACCCCATTGAGATTGCGTTCTATTCTTCCTTTGGTAAAGTATTTCTAGAATTCATCCTTTTGTTTGACTAGTCGGCCATATATAAGCCTCTGAATTTCATTTTCATAATTCCTACTTGATAAGCTGTCTTGATTATAAAAAATATTACAGTAAAAGTAAAGGCATACTTTTGAAAAGAGAATTTAGTGTGTGTGTGTGTGTGTGTGTGTGTGTGTGTGTGTGTGTGTGTGTGTGTGTGTGTTGGGAGGAACAGTTGCTCTGTGGAGGGCAGAGGCATCAGATTCCCTTGCATCTGGAATTACAGGCAGTTGTGAGCTGCCTGATGTGGGTGTTAGAAACTGAACTCTGGTCCTCTGCAAAAACATACGCATTTTCAACCACTGAGCCATCTGTCTGCTGCTCAAATTACATTTTTTAAATAGGTAATTGTTACTTAAAAAAAAAAATCCTTCTTCACATTTATGTAATGGATAATGGCTTTCTAGATTGCTTATTGCTGAGTTTGATAGCTTCTTCCAAAAGTGACTAAAGACTGAGAGTGTACCTTTTTGCACGTGTGTGGGTGTGTGTGTGCATGTGCGTGTGTCTGTTGCAGTCACACGAGTGTGCTTGTGTTTATATATGGGGAAGCCAGAAGATGTCTTTCTCTATGGTTCTGCCAGTGAATTTCCAGGAGCCATCAGTTTTCACCAGCTAATACTGGGCTATAGGAATGCATACTTATGTCTGGATTTTTGTGGGAGTTAGTATGGGGGATTTGAACTCAGATCTTCACGCTAACACAGCAAGCAGTCTTACCCAGTGAGCCATTTCTTAATTGCCTGGACTCGCTTTTCGTTGTATGCTTTTATTTTTTTGCTTTTTGAGAAGTTGAGTAAATACAGTCTTGAAGAACTGTCTTAAGACGTTAGTTGGATGTTGGATGTGAACTGCTTACTTCCTACTAGATGTCCACAGGGACCCAACTTAGACTCAGTGAGCCATAAGAATCCAGGAACCACAGTTTCTAAAAGTTACATAAATGCACGCCCACAAACAAGAGAGTCCTTGGGCAGAGAATTGTGTGTGCTCTCTTTGCTGTATAACCAGTAGAGCATCGGTGCTTGAAATTTTAGACAACCATGGGACGATTCTAGCCGGCGACTCCCCAGATTTGAGGTGATGTCTTCAGCTGTCTTGTGAGCTTTTCTGGCCCACATTTATTAACTGAAAGGGGCAAATAGGATATTGGGCATCTTAAAGATGTCACAGTTGCAACTTCAGGATGACTTTGACATTCATCAGCCATCTCTTTTGACAGCGATGGATGTGCTCAGATAGCAGGTGCAAATTATGTCCCCTGAAAACATCTCAAAAGAAGCATATGGTTCAGCCTTCTGAACTCAGGTGTCATGTCCTGGAACCAGGCTGGGAGCTCTAGAAAGATTGTAGCTATACAACCCAAATTGTATTCTCAAACCCTGGACTCCTGGATTTGAGTTGAGTTTGTGTGAAAAGGGTGAAGAAAGCCAAGTGGTCCTAAGAGTCACCCTGGTGGTCTTTAGAGGGGGGACTAGGCGTTCTCTTACCATCCTAGTAAATGCTACTGTTTTCAAACAAGACATGTCCTGAGGCTAGTGTGGCCCGGGAACTCTGAGCCCATAAATCTGGCCTTTGAGCCTAGTCCTAAGGATAGGTAGCTGCCTAACGGCTGGCTAGCAGAGGCTTCCCTCTTTGTTGACCGGGTTCCCTCCCTTTCTCTCCCATCTGTCCTCTGAAAAGCTCACCTGATTTATAAGCCTGGTATATTTAACGGCTCACATTCTCCCACTTTCTCTCTGCTGTCCTAGCACAGTCATCTTAATCTTTGCTTTCTGTTCCTGCCTACTGGTTGACGCTTTTGTCTCTTTGTTCCCCTCTTTTCCATATTGTTCTAGCTGGAGCCATGCATGACAGAAAGCCTGGCTATAGGAAGGGCAAACCTGACATAGGAGGAGCAGAGGGAAAGAGGAGACAAACCTGGAAGGACAGAAAGGAAAGAGATGCCTAAAGTCCTTATCTGCCTTAAAGAGTTTCTGGGGGAAAGGTAGACTACCCAGTTTGGGGTGAAACAACGAAGGAGCATCCTCTTACTGCTCTCAATGCCATTTTTGAACACGCAGGAATTTGAGGCATGTGTGCACATCACAAACTTGATCTTTCCTAAACTTCCAAGATAAGCCAAACTTCTGCAGCCTCAACCCACACACGTTTGTTTCTGTGCGTTTCTGTTTTAGAATATTCTGGTTGTCCCCTCAAAAGGAGAGTGCTTAATTGTCTCTCATATTTAATCTATATAAAATTGGTTGTTTAGGTTATTTTATTCCCGCTACCTTCATCTCTTCATATGTAACATATACATTTAAATTTTTATTGATTCTTTTACCATGCCATGCATATTTTGAATTCCCTGTTGTACGTCAGTGGGTCTGAGGGGCAAGGACATGGTGTCTCTTTTGTAAGTCGCAGCTTCCTCTGCACTCCTACAGAGAGGGACTCTGAATGCTTGCACTTGTAGTTCAGTTGTGAACTCTAAGACTTGAGCTCCTGTACATCATCACAACCCTGAACTCCTTGCAAATTGCTTCCCTCCTTTTGACTGAAAAAATAAATGAAAGGAGCCTTAGAAAAATAAGGCCGGCATTTCCGGGGGGCGGGGGGGGGGAGGCGGTGGTGGTACAAACGTTTCTTATAATAAAACTTGAAGGCAGGAAAGATTGTGCCACTGTGGCCATCACTGCCTACACAAAACATTCACCTTTTTTTTTTATCAAGCTTTTCCATAAATATGGCTTACTCGGGGGCACATTCTTGCCCTTTTGGAGGTGAAAGGGAATGATCAAGTTAAAACCATAAAAAATCCTGAAGTTTCAGTTTTCATTCTTAGGATTATTGGAGTTTGAAATAATGAGTTCCAAAATTAAGGGTGCAAATGCTTCGAAAACCAAAACCTTACTAAATTATGGGAACGGGAGGGAGAGGCTCATCTCACGTTACAGTGGGCCACTCTCCTGTGCTGCCGCCCTCTCTCCCTTGGACGTTTATCCTCTTGCAGTACTGTGTACCTAGCGGGAAACAAAGCCACTCATCTGAGAATAAGTTCATAAAATAGAAAACTGCAGGACGAGAGGACAGTTTCGAGTAACTTCAGCAAGGCGATGTGAGTGTTCAAAGTGGGATCAGATCTTCTGTAAAACTTGCTGTATATGTTTTCTTTTTAGAACTCCACAAAAAGTCTTTCCAGGAGAGGAGTTGTATAGAAAAATATTGAAAAACAAAAGCCTGGCCAAACAAACATACCCTTCATTTGGGGGATTGCCTTGGGGGGTGGGGGTGGGGGCGGAACTCTAAGATAGAAAAACACACTGAAAAACATACCTGGTAATTTAATGTTTTGGTTCTTAGGCTAACAGTTCCACCTAAATGAACAGTGATTTAAAATGCAGCCTACCTCTTCCGTCCATTAACTGCCCCCTTCATTCACAAGGCAGTGAGGCATGCCCTAGAAGGAGACCTTTCATTCTTCAAACGCTCTTCCTTGATCTCAGAGACGTGTCAACCAATCAAAGAAGCAGCAGAGCAACATGTGGACCAGACACTAAGGAATTGAGGTTACTTAGCACGTCCTCTGGTTGAGCATCTCTGTTCATCACACCCTGTCCCACAAAACCCTGGGGCTCTCAGCAAAGTGAAGATTCCCAAAGACTAGCCAAGAGTAGACAAATCCTGTTAAAGCGCTAAGCAGTCCTGCGCCCCCCTCCTCCCCTCCCTGGGTACCACTAGGGGAGCGTGCATCTGGAGAGATGAGCATCGGACCAGGAAAGTCTTAGCAGGACTCTGCACCTTTGTCTGTTTCATCCAAGGAGATGAACATCCTTTCCTCGTTAATGAAGATCAGCTCCAGTTAGAAATCAAATAACTGTTTGCCCAGGGAAACAACTCAGGTGCCCTGAGATATTTCAGAAAATGAGCTCCACAATCGATGTGGTGCTTTCAGCAGTCTACTCAAATACTTTTAGAGTTGTTTCAGATTCCATCACTGGCACTAAAGGGAGATTCAGAGACACAAGTTTTCATCCAACAGCTTGACATGTCTGTGATTTGTGTGCACACTCACAAACAATAAGCGCGCGTACACATGTCTGCCTTTCCAAGGTTGTAAGACTATATGCCACTGCTACAGGCAGGTCTGTCTGAATAGAACATGAAATAAAATCTTTATATAATCCAAGGGACTGTGGTTCTCCAGTATAAAAAACTGATAGTAAATGCTGGAGTCTCCTTGAATCACTATTGCATCATCGTAAAGGTTCTGTGTGCCCCCCCTTGGAGATTTAACGGAGTGGGTAATAAGCTCATCTGGGCACGATGGAAGTCAGGCTATAATAAAGATGGAGCAGGGCTAAGTGAGGGGCTGTGGGGTTGGCTGTTTTAACCAGGCTATTCATCACAATAATGACAGTCTTGTTACAAGCAGCGGTGGGATCATATATTGCACGGCCTGTCACAAAGCACTGTTAACCACCAGTACCTATAAACCTCAAGACTTCAGCCACATCCCAGATCACCTTGACATTTGTCCTACTTCATTATTAACACTTCTGTACTATATCAACTGCGTTTACAATATTGCGACACGGCCTGGCTAAGGAGGTAGCGTTGGCACACTTGTAATTTAAGGCGGTATTTTTCGGGTCATGAAGTGGTTACCTTGGTTCAGTTTAGGTTTGTGGGCTAAGCCACAGGACCTTTCTTCCAGGTGACTAAACAACAACAGGCATGCAGCTGATGGTATATGTGGCTTTTTGTGCTTAACATCTTGATGTGTACGGGTGTTGGTCCTGCGTGTACATCTGTGTACCATGTGTGTGACCCGCTAGTGTAGTATGTGTGTGCACAAAGGGAGTTGGATTCCTTGTGACTGGAGTCACAGGCAGTTGTGAGTCGCCACCTGTGTGTTAGGAAACAAACCCAGGTCCTCTGGAAGAGTAGACAGTGCCTTTAACCACTGAGCCATCTTTCCAACCTTGTGTGTATGTTTTAACAGTGGAGTTCAAATACAGTTCACAAAATACCTAGGACTTGAGCCCCGGGAACAGATGTGCCCCCTTACACTATAATTTATGTTGTATGTTCGATATTAATCACCCCCAGGCCTGGCTTAGCTATTTCAGAGAAACAAGTCTGAGAATGTTGAGGTAGCATTCCCTCTTTACCGTGTACCCATCCTCTCCCTCTTTTTGCAGATGCTCGATGGCGTGAGTTGCTACCGTGAGAAAGAGTTCAAAGCACAAATAGGCATTCGGTGATCTAGCATCTTATTCATGAGAGTAGACGTGACCTACATAGCTAGAATCCTCTCCATGCCTCTAAACAGAAACCACGTGAGATTAACAGTAGCATTTGTAGAGCGTTGCATAGGCGCCCCCTTTATTACACCATCCCATACCAACTGTACCCATTTCACAGGAGAGAATGGCAAGGTTTGGGGGTGGCTAAGTTTAAGGGTACTGTAGACCTTACACATGTATGTCTATGCTCATCCCACCGACATCTCCTTTCCCATTTTGCCACCACCTTCCACCTCCTCCTCTGCCCTTGTCTGTGTGAGAGGCATCTATGGACTCCACGTAGAAATTCTTTACTCCAGACTTTGGTCTGGAAGATTCATTTTGTGCCTGGAGCTCAGAAAGGACTGTGGGAGAGAAACAGAGAGGGTGTGATGCCTTGAAATTGTTAGTGTTTTTCAAAAAGAGGTGCCTCCCCTGTGTTCTCAGTAGGTTCTTAAGGAAGTGGTAACTATAAAACACTAAGACTGTGGCTTGCTTCAAATCTGGGGGCGTAGAGAGTGAAGTTGCTAGAAAGTGGGTTCTTTGTGAGGCCAGGGGCAATACAAACATACACTGCGAACTTCTCCAATCCTGTCAGAGTTTTTTTTTTTTTAATCTTTATTTAAAATTTTGTATTAAATCCATCCATTTTATTTTATATGTGTTTTGCCTTCGTGTATGTCTGTGTACCATGTGCATACTCCGTGACTTTGGAGGGTCAGAAGAAGGCACATTTCCTGCAGCTGGGGGTGTAGACGGTGGTGAGCCACCACGTGCGTGCTGGGAACTCTGCAAGAGCCCTGCATGCTCTTAGCCATCTCTCTAGGCCCAGTTCTAAGATGGTCTGGGTGACTTCTTGTCAGTGCTTTCTTCACTGCTCACTCTTTGGTTCTCTGCATCATGTGTGTGACCAGGAGCACATCAGAAATGATGGGGCAGCATAGGGTAAGGGCAGGAACAGCGACCGTGGAGCACACAGTAGGCATGCTTCTTGCACCTTACTTCCAACAGCGTCTGAAGAAGGGACGTTAGTCTCACACTTGACCTTCGAAGCCTCCACTACGCTCGAAAAGAAGTTGAGAGAAGTGGGGGTTGGGGTAGGGGGGGGATTGGTGGTTTTTCACTATAGAAGGCATTTAGTAGCTGTGGTCTCCTTGGGTCCCCGAAGGCTTATCCAGACACTGAGGTTTGAATGAAGCAGTTGACCTGATTATATAAGACAAGATTCTATACGCTATGTTCTTAGGAAGCTGGACTGTTGATCACGTTTGAAACGTTAGGAGAACTGAACATAAATGGTATTTAACGCCATTGAGGAAGGGATTTGGTGGTGAATCAGTGGGTAGAAAACTCACTTTACAGGGGAATAACATTTATCTGAGAGGACTGGCCAGTAAAGGAGATCTTAATTCTAATTAGGATCTGAGTATTTATAATTTAAAAAGACAGAGAGATATATAAAACACTGTAATTCCCCAAACCTATATTCTCATGGATAGAGAGCACAGATCTATCACTAAAATAATTAAATGACTTCTGAAAAATAAAATGCTTTTTTTTTTCTTTTTTTCTCCTGGGTACAGGGTTTCTCTATGTAGCTATGGCTGCCCTGGAACTCACTTTGTAGACCAGGCTGGCCTCGAAAAATAATGTCGTTATTGTTGTTGTTGTTGTTGTTTTTGATAGGGGTCACCAAACCAGGGAGATGATAAGAAGAATGAACCAGATGTGACACCAGCGTTCTTTCTTTTGAATTAAAAAAGACATAGCTGAGGGGATTGGATACAACAGGCGTGAGCTGCCTGGGAAAGGCCCTGACAGCGTCACTAAGCTTCCTGACGCTGCCAGGGCTGGACCCTGGGAGACTTCCAAGCAGAGTCAAACCTGGAGGCTCAGCAGTTAAAATTCTTAGAAAAGAAGACATCAAAGGGGCAGGGGTCAAGAAGACTGGGTATGAGGCCTGTGAAGCAGAGGTGCGGACAACAGGGGTATGGGCAACAGGGGTGCGGGCGGCGGGTGTGGGCAACAGGGGTGCGGGCAACAGGAGTGCGGGCAGCGGATGTGGGCAGTCCGGGCAAGGAAGCAGGGCTGAAAGGTAGATCTTGGTATAAGCTAGAAAGCCTTTCCAGAATTAAACAGAATGAAAACCTTTAGTGTGGAGGAGACAAGTAAATGGCGCTTTCCATTTCTCGTTGGGCAACTGCAGTCTGGACCTTTAACAATACAAACCTTAGGTTTCCCAAGTTCTCTGGACAAACAAGTCATAAAAGTCCATGGAAAATGGACTTTCTAGTCTCTACAAAATAACCCTGGATACAAACTCTAACCTAACACTTGGGTCTTCTCTACCCAAGTACTTTTTCCAGAGGCAACCAATGATAATATTTGTAAATGAACAGTGGGCACCACACCACGCACACTTTATTCCATATATATTGCATATATGATACATACGTATCCTATGTGTCCACAGTATATAGATCACAGCCTTCTTACCTTTATGTTCATATAATCTGCTTCATCCCATGAAGAGCTGCATACGACTTCAAAGCAGCCCAGTATTGCGCTATTTAACCATGTCCTTGGCCCGGTGTGTCGTCAGCAGACTCCCTTCCTCTCATTAGTTCAATCACTGAATTTTAAACATCACTCCCAGTGTGTCAAACACACGGCTGAGCCTGAAAATTTCAAAACTGACGTTGTTCCTGCTCCAGGCTTACAACCCAACGGACATGCTTAAGATACAGTTGTATGAAGCTGGTTAAGAAATGGTAAGGCGATTAAGATCACCTTAAGTCTTGCCAACTCTGCAGCAGGGAGTGTAAATAAATAAATAGTCAGCTTGCAACACCAGATCAACACTCCGCCAGGAGCGTAAACAAAGAGCCACAGGAGTCCAGAGGAGTAAGATGGTTCTCCCAGCAGGACTTTCCTGCCCTGGTCCAGGCCACTGCGCCACCAGATTAATCTTCCCTCAGCAGTCCTTTGATCAGCCTTCTGCTCTGCTCAGAACCCTCTAGTGACCCTCAGCCCGGCCTCTTCCCCCATCTGCTGCAGAAATTACTCCAGTGACATCACTGTCCCACTAGAATGGAGGTCATTGTGATATGGTCTCAAAGTGCCCTGGAATTGTTATTACAAGTCTAAGGTGTGAACTCGGCCTCTGTCACTTTTCAGCTGGGCAACAATGACCAATCCACCCACCCCTGAGACTTACAACCTCCGCCTGCTAGCTGATGGTAGTGTCCATCCCATAAATTTGGTACAAGGATTAAGTGAGATGATATGGGTGAAAAAGTATAAAGTGTTTCGTGAGTACAATATATATTAATTCATATACCCAATATCTCTGTATATCTCATACACATTGATGACATAGTTGATCATGAACTTATAAGGACGGTTAGCGCTTCTAAATATATGCTCATAAGTAGTTGTTACACACACACACACACACACACACACACACACAAATGGAGGCTATTGTATTTGTTTTAGATTCTGAAAAGTTGGTAGGAATTTGAGAGGAGAATTGGGGGGGGGCAGGGTGGCATGCCAGTCTGACAGAATGGCACGAGAATGATCCAAGGGCTTTTTTTTTTTTTTTAAGCCTATGGAGTGTTTTGAAAACTGCAAATCATCCAATTTGCCCAAGCACAAGGTTCACTCAGCGGAGAAGCTGGGGACCACATTGAAAATAGCTGAGGGCCAGTACTGAGTCCGCTCCCAGAGTGTGGCCAGTGAGCCATAGGGGCAAGAGTGCAGAGGAATGGTGAGGTCAGAGAGTCAGTCTCCCAGCATTCCAGAGATGGACTGACTGACAGGAGGCTGGTGAAGAGGATAAAGGTGCTGAGGAATTGCGCCCATAGGGGGCAACACGAAATCAGCGATTAGCCTTGCTAATACTTTGTATCAAGGCAATGGGCGCACAGAAATAAGGCAGCGAGATGGTTGTGAAACTGTGGGCCCATTCGTCCTCTCAGAAGAACAAAACAGGACTTTTTTCCCCACTTGATACTGTTAGGGTGTGGACGGGATGAGTCCACTGAAGAAGAGAGGAGACAGGGCTTGGGGAAATTCTCTATCTGCCTGGGCTGTGGACACAACGGCAGAGAAAAGAGTGATGCTTGCTTCGAGAGTTGAACCAGCCTCGGAAGCAGCAGCTGGGCCAGGATGTGCTCCCCACCCCACCCCCAACCCTCATTTCCTCAAGGAGCCCATGAGCTAAAATACTATCTAGGAACAAGAAGTGTACCCAGAAAAAAAAATCCATAGCGAAAACTAGACTTGAGAGAGAAAGCTTACAGGAACAAATGGGTTTCAAGACCCCACGTATTAGAAACAAGGGCTTGCTGATTATAATTTATTCTCAGCTGCCTCTTCAGTTCATGAAAGAGTTTCCTTCAAAGGCTTTGGCCTCGAAACTTTATTAGCCATGTTTCAGTGACTGTACGCCCTTAAAAGGAATCCAGATGCATTTCTGTACAAATAATCTTCAATTCAGACATTTTTACCAGTTCAAGCCCACTTTGATTTCTAATATGTCTGAATAAATAAGGCTATGCTGCAAAGCTAATCTGTTTCCAAGGATTTAGAAATAGGTCGGAAAGCAACTGTACAGTAGACTCCCCTAAAAAGCCCCAGTGTTCTGCAGCCAGATGTCTCTCAGAGCCTTTACCCAAGGAAAGCCTCCTTCCGTGTTTCTCCCCAAAGGAAAGGGACTCTCTCCCATTGTTAAGACGAATGCAAGTTTCTGTATTTTATGTTGGTTTCCTCCAGTCCATCTTAGACTATACCCGTACCTACACTGAGCACACTAACCGAATATAGGTCCCCTCAAAAATAATGCCATTTTGCTAGAGATGAGAAAGTGCAATGGAAATCAGTTCTCTTAATGGGACCACTATCACAAAGAAAGAAAATCAGTGATACAAAACCCTGAGTCTTATGTATAAGACACACAGTGCTTTACTGCTCTTTCTAATACTTTTCTTGAATGTTCTAGATATATAAGCTTTAAAGGGCTTCAATGCTGTGTTAAGACACTCAGAATAAAAATTATGTTATCAGACCATTTTGAAACTTCGCTACAGTCTGCACTCTCTGACATATATAACAGTTCAAACTCTGAGTACATTATGTAGTCAGGAGGGATTGCAGCGAGCCACCACTGTGCAGCGAACCAGCACACATATCTGATGACGTCAGAAAGGCAAACACTTCATGCAGAGGCCCCTCAGCATATGTAATGGCCTGTCAGGAAATTGATAGGCTCCTGACTAGTTTGTGCTCTAGCAACTGAGACTAATATCCGATCTTTCCCTCTCTCTCTCTCTCTCCCTTTTTCTTTCTTTCTCCTCCCCCCCCCCCCACACACCCCAGAAAAAAATGAAAACAGTTTCCTTTTTGGTCTAGCTGGGCCTGCTGAGGATAAGAAATGCCGGAGTGAATGTGTGGCCGGTCTGAGGCACAGAACCCTCTATCTTTATTCCGTATGTTCCGAAGTGAAGCCTGATGGGATTTCAGATTGCGGCTCAGATAGCAGAGGATGGGGCAGCACACCTGAATGAAAACGCTGAGCTTCTAAATCCAAATCTCAAATTCGGGTCAAGTTTGCTGAGAGGTGTGCTGAGACTGGTGGACCTCTGGGTGAACTTGCCTGGAGCTCTGAACTAGATAAGGGCAGATTTCATATGAACCCAAAGATGAGTTACGGGTTCAGGTGCTGATCACGTGGCACGGTTCCTGCTGTGTTTCCGTTTAAGCTGAGGGTGAAGATGCACATGAGGTAAAAACGTGTGTCTCTTCCCAACTTCTCGTGAGTCACACACAAACAGAACACATTGAGGTCACCCAGCAGCTGGTGCTGGCGAGGAGGTGCATTCACTTCCTATACCCCACTTCCACACGGTGGAGGCTTCTGGGATCTTGAAACAGAGGGTGAAGGCAGGAAGGGATCTGAACATGTTTCACGCGGGTGTGGGGCTTACTTCCACCCATCCTCAAGTAGGAATTTGTGCTGATGGCTTTAAATAAAAACTAAATAGTGGGTATATGGGCTTCATAACCCCGAGACTGGCCGGAAACACTGTCTAATTTTCCTGGGGAGAGAAACACAGAGGGGCAGGTTCTGGGCTCCAAATTGGAAAGTCTAGGACCACAGCCCTACACAAGTAACATGAACACAGTAAACTGAGGAAGATCTGCTTGTCCCCTGGGGTCCCAGCATCTGTGCTCTCTAAGCTGCCTCTTCAAAGAGGAAGGTGACAGGATTTTACAACTTCTTGCACCCTTTTATTTTTGTACTAAACAAAGATGTACAGTCATGGGAGTTTTCTCCACCCCGCACCCCCTTATCTTCCTCCCTCCTTCTTCCCGTCCCTCCCTCCCTCCTTTTCCCTCTTCTCCCTTTCCTATAAAACATGCTAGCATTTGTTGATGCTGATGCTTCCTCCCATATTCAAGTATGATTGATCATTAAATGATACCCCACTGTAACCTCCGCGAGCTAACATGGAAACTGGCCTCATTTTCATATAGAGCAGCGATTCTAAACTGTTCTGACCCCGAGACCCTTTACTGCAACTCCTCATGTTGTAGTGACTCTCCCCCCCCACCACAAAATTATTTCCATTGCTACTTCATAGTGTAAATTTGCTCCTGTCATAAATTGTAATGTAAACGCCTGATATGCAGGATATCTAATATATGACCCCACGAAAAGATCATCCAATCCTCAAAGAGGTCACAACCCATAGGTTAAGAACCTCTGATTTGGCTGGGCATGGTGGCGCACGCCTTTAATCCCAGCACTCGGGAAGCAGAGGCAGGCAGATTGCTATGAGTTCGAGGCTAGCTTGGACTACAAAGCGAGTCTAGGATAGCCAAGACTACACAGAGAAACCCGGTCTCGAAAAACAAAAACAACAAACAAACAAACAAACAAACAAACAAACAAAACTCTGATTTAGCGGCCTGGGCAGCTTCCACATATCTATTTTCAAGTAAGCATCTTAGATTCCCTCTTGAGGTAGTTAGAAGACTCCTAAACTGTCTGTTGTGTCCCTCCATTTGTGAGGAACTGCAGAGAGCCTTTAAATGCGTATCAGGTCTCCAGAAGACACTGAAGTAAGCCGAGGTGTCCACCGTGCAGTCCTCAGACTCAGGAGTCATGGTCGAATGAGGACTCTCCAGCCCCCAGCTACGGCTTCCTTCCGGCATGGCCACACTAAGTCCCTGCAGATAGCGGAAATGGGCTTGAATGTGAATCTCCAGTTCTCAGATACATCTCACCTCCCCTGAATTTACTTACATCCAGATGAGAGAACTCTGAACTCTTATAGCCGATGACATCTCGCAGTCACCGCTGGAGTCTTCAGATAACTGTCCGAAGAATCGCCCGCTGCTCCTGCTCACAGGACCTTGAATTAGATTGACATTCCGAAAGAGAGTATGACTGGATTATTTCAGCCCTTCATCGATTTAGTCAACAGGCAGTTAAGAGACACTTTGAGGAAGAAGTTGAAATCCTGGCTTATGTCTGGAAAGGGTCCCCTAAGATCTGGCTAGATAAAGTGATTAATACTGACGGAGAAAAGAGGAAGCCGGTACTTGAGGCAGTCTGGGAGATGACAAAACAGCAGTTTTGTGCCACGAAAGCCTTTCCGTTTGTTTGGTTTTGAGTGCTGGGGATCAAACACAAAGTCCCAGTAATGTCAGACAAGTACTCTACCACAGAACCATGCCATAGCCCTCAAAACGACATTTTTTAAATAACAATAATATGACTACTTGTTGTAGCCTGATTATTCTGATTTTCAAAAACAATTAGGAAGAGTTATGTTCTTTAAAAGAAAGAAAGAAAGAAAGAAAGAAAGAAAGAAAGAAAGAAAGAAAGATTTATTAAGGACTTTATTTTAACCGGGTGTGGTGGTGCACACCTTTAATCCCATCACTTGGGAGGCTGAAGCAGGCAGATCTCTGTGAGTTGGAGTCCTGCCTGGTCTACAGAGTGACTTCCAGGTCAGCCAAGGCTACACAGAGAAACCCTGTCTCAAGACAAAAACAAAAACATGTTTTATGTGAATCGGTGTTTTGCCTGTGTGTGCTGTCTTTGCACCATGTGCATGTAGTGCCCATGGAGGACCCAAGAGGGTGCTAGATCCCCCAGAACAGGAGTTTTAGATGGTTGTTAGTCACCATGTGGGTGGCAGGAATGGAACGTGGGTGCTCTGCAGAGTAGCCAGTGTAAGGCTGAGCCACCCCTCTGATGTCAGGGAAGCATTACATTCTGAATAAAATAGCTTTAGGAATGCTGTCACCCGCATTTTTTTTGTATCACTTTTTAAATTTACACAGGAGACCGCGAACTGATGAAGAAAAGTCTGTATCCAAGTTTAAGTGAATTCTTTGGCAAAGTATGAAATAAATACTTGGCTCTCTAAGCTTGGTGTCATTTTAGTTGACATTTTTTTTTTATTCATTGTATCTATTGTGAGTTTTACTATTAGGGTTATCATGGCTCTAATAAAGCATAAGTGTGGTTGTAATCCTCGTGGAGGAAAACAAAGAGTGGGAGTGCGGGAGTGCGGGAGAGCGAAATCACCAGCGGAAAGGCTTCTGTGACTCGCTTGCCAGAGTTTTCTCTCCCAGTCCTTCCACAGCCACAACTGAAGCTAAAGACAGCAGAATAACCCATTACACGGTAATAACGGTTTAACCCCAGTTTGATAGACATCTTCAAAGTAAGAAAACGTACGGAGGAAGGAAACAAATGTTCTTCGTTTTAGGGCTTGTTTGGTGCTCCTGGGTGTGGCCTGGTGCTCCTGGGTGTGGCCTGGTGCTCCTGAGTGTGGCCTGATGCTCCTGGGTGTGGCCTGGCCATTAGCAGTCCTGGGTTGATGACCCTCTGCAATGCTCCTGCTTTTTTTTCCCCCCTCCACTTTCTAGTTTTCACAAAAACTAAAACCACCTCAGGTGCTTCTCTCTAGGACTGAGTCAAGCCGGGAACTGTCCAGAAATGAGTACCATACCCTGCCTTTGACATTAGGCTCCGTCCTCCAGGTGGTGTGTTCAGTGGACTGCCCACACCGACCTGCTCTCTGCAGGCTCAACTGGCTGTGTTTCAGATGCTCTGGCCCCTTAAACAACAGGAAATCTGTGATGAGCTCACTGCTTTTCCTAGGTTGGCTCCAAGAGTAAGCACTGGGAGATTCCCAGTAAGAACATTGCACTATTATGGCTTATTTTCCTAGTAAAGAAGTAACTTAAATTGAGAATTCATTCATTGGTCCATTGAATCTTGGCACAAGCTCCGTCTACTCAATTTATGGGAATCCCAAAGCAAATCCCTTTTTTCTTGAAGGGTGGAAAAAGAGAACAGAGATATAAAAGTTACCAATTGTGTATGTGTGTGTGTGTGTGTGTGTGTGTGTGTGTGTGTGTGTGTGGTGGGGGTGGGCATGGTGTGAATACGCCTGTGTGTATGCAAGCTTGCATGTGCGTAGGTGCATACGCACATGGGCGCATGTGCACCTGTGTGCACATATGTGTGGAGTGGGGAGGTTGGTGCCAGGAACCTTCTTTGATCACTCTGCACCCTACGGATCAAGGCAGGTTTCTCACGTGAGTCTGGTTCTGAATGAAATGCGTCTTCCATTGATCTCTGTAGTCTTACGTCAGTGCCTCGCCGTTCTCATTGTCATAGCTCCACTCCGTGCCTGTGTGTGCTTTGAGAAGCTTATGATCACTGGTCGAAAAAGCAGGGAGCCCCCTGTGGGACTCTGGAGATGAGGCAGCGAGAACAGGTGAGGGGTGGGCAGATATAAAACGATGAGGGCCCTCAGTGTATTTCCCATTGGCTTGCCCGTGTCTGAACAATGTGAAACTCTCCTTACATCAGCCGTAGGTCACGATAGAGAAAGAGAGGCCTCCTCTCTGCTCTCTGATCAGTCACAGCTACAGCGGAGAGCAGCTCTCGGATCCCATTGTGCATTCACTTGTATAAAATGAGGCTTTTGCTGTTGTTGTTTCGTTTGTTCGTCTGTTTGTTTGTTTCTGTTTGCAAGCCTGATCATGTCGCTTCTCTCTCGTGAGCTTTTTCAGTCATCTGCCTTTAGGCAAAGGATAAAATCTAAGCAGGGAGGGCGCAGCCAATCAATGCCGGTACCTGCTGGTCTGTCCCACCTGTTCTAGCTGCAAACCCCTAATCATTCACTGATAGGGAGGAGAAGGTGGGGTGTTCTCTGGGCCGCCATACCTGGCCGCCAGCCTTAGCACCTCTACAGCCCCAGCCATATACTGCCTCCGTTCATCCTCCTGAGAGAGTCTCACTCAACAAATTCCCACAGCCCTTCAAGTTCGCATCAAATACAACTTCCTTTAACCAAGTCTCCCCAGCCTCTCCTAGGTGCTCTTCGCCCTCCCCCCCCATTTCTATACCTCTCCATGATAGCACAGCAATTATTTAAGTATATATCTGCCTTGGAGCAAGTATCAATGTGGTTTCCTTTTTAAATTTCTGACGCTTTGGCACAGCTCCCGGCACACAGTGAGTGCTTGATTGAAAGTTCTCAAATAATTAGTGAAATAATAATTAGACTTGGGATGTAATGTACAGTGACTATTTTTTTTCCCCAAGGAAAATTCCCAAGTCAGAAAGCAAGACAATTTCACAAAAATTTCTTAGTTACGGTCTTGCAAAATTTCTTTTCCGAAGTTTGTTTCTGCTATGGCCAGAGAGCGTACTTAATGATTTTGCATCCTCCATCTCAGTGTGGACCGACCATAAAGCTTTTCATTAAAAGAAAAAAAAATTTTTAAAGAAACCCCTATGGTTGGCTGGAATAAACGTACTTCAATGAAAGCCCAAGATCTTCCTGCAAAAGTGCTCCAATGGTCTAAGAAAGGGACCGCTTACAGATCCAGCCTCTCATCCAAACTCCAAGTAGGAAGAAAGCACCTTTTAACCACAAGAACTAAATTGTAAACCTACAGTTGCTGAGGGCCAGATAGTGGTGGTACTTCTGGCTTCTCTGAGCCTTTAACATCCATCTCTATTTTGATCCCAAAAGAGAAGGCAGATCTTGTCTGCAAATGGACATAACCCCACTGGCCTTGAAGTCTGGTGGTTCTGGGGCCGATCCCTGGGAAGCGAGCCAGACAGGAAGCAGAGCTACCTCTTGTGTCCACAAGCTGTAATGGTCTTCCAAATCGCATCTGTGGTCAATGGCTGTCCAGGGTTGGCCAGCCTCCAACAAGCGTGTTTAGACTACTTGATGGGTTGACACAAGCAATGACTCTTCCCAGCGCTGTCGGTGCCTGAACATTAACAAGCAGCAATGTTCAGCACAACTATTAAAGAGAACAGGCATTTTAATCTTTGTTTTGGAAAGGAGCCCTCCAAACAAACCCATGGCTTGGAAGCCCTGGGAGCAAGTGCCTGGGTGGCAGCAATGGACAGGAGGAGGTGGGCTAAGGCATTTGAGGGGATCCCCACTCGGGGTCAGAATAACTGGCAAAGGGAAGAAAGCTGGGGAATCCCCAGACAACCTTCCTTCAAGAAAGAAAATGTAAGTACACGGTGCGATGAATTTTCAGCTCGCTGTCGGCAATACTATACACTTAAATTTTAAGCAAATCATTCACAAAAGGTCCCCCCCCCCCCGCCTTTGCCAACAGCAAAATAAACAACTTTCTTCCGAAGCAAGAATGCCTTGTCTTAGAGGAGGTCTCTTACAATTTTGAGATTGCTAGGTGGTATTTAGAATGACAATCCCTGGGGACGGGGTAGGTGACAGGTGTATCCCTTCACCAATAACAGTCTCATTTGAAGGGTACTGACAGTGATAAGAATATGACATAGGAGGGCTGTATCTGTCCCCAAGAGTGAGCACGCTAAGCAGAAGCATTGTCAAGTGGTTCACATGTGAGCGAGAAGCGGTAACCCCTGTGCTTTTCTTCTTGTTCTTGTGACAACAAACAACATAGGCTCCTAAACTCAGAGTCTGGGGTGGTGGGAGAGGGGAAAGGATTAAAGGTTTTATGCTCTGAGGCCAGTCTCTTTTATGTATTATTGAGCTAGAAATGGAAGATGAGGGCTCCCAATAATAGTTTTCATCGTACAGTACTAACCACTGAAAATAAACTAGAAAAATTGGACTCAGAATCCATGATTATCTAAAGAATTATTGGTGGGACTGACCTACCAACTCAACTGCCTTCTGAGTTTGTAGGGCATGCATCCTTCTTTAATCATTAATATATAGTGGGTTTGGTTGTTGTTGTTTTGTTTTTTCACAGAAAGCAAGAGATGTTATTTTCATTGAAAATCCCAGGTCTTTGTATTTTACCAGTAAAGACTCAGGAGCCCAATGTTGTGGTGAAAAACCTACTAGCTCAGAGAGGCAGAGAAAGCACCCGGTTGACCTTCCTACTTAGTTGCCATCCCAGTGGAAAAAGGCCAAAAAGCTCACTAGCTCAGCTGACAGCCCAGGAAGAAAAGGCCAAAGGCTTGCTAGCACAAAACCCAAAAAGCCAAAGGCCAAGGAGCTGAGGAGCTAAAGAGATAAAAGCTAAAGAGCTCCTTCTATTTTTACACACTGGTTTCTTGCTCTGCCTCTTGACCTAAGGTTAATTTTATTAAATCCTGTGTACTGGAAGCTCTTGGGTGAAAGGTGTTTGCTAGGGAAGGCTGAACCACACCTTAATTACCTGTTTACAACAAACAGAAAGCTCTTGGATTAAAGGTGTGTGCTAGGGCTCAACCACACCAAACAAAAGACAGGTTTTTACAGTTCACAATCTCAGGGATCACACTGGAATAAAATATCCTGCCACAAAGAAATTCTTTTTTGGTTTCTACAAAATCTGCTTACTTCCAGCCATTGGGAAAACTTAGGCCATCAATCTGTTTGATTTATTCAGCAAGGCTGAAATGGAAAGACAGATCTTTAGCTATGGTCCATTCTAGATTCCATGAAAGTATTTTAAAGTAGGAGTGAGACACACATAAAATCATCATGTGATATTCAAGTTGAAGAGGAAGAGATGTTAAGGCCTTTCTATTCTACCACTTACCCTCACCCACTATCATTGAAGAAAATCTAAGTACTGGATTATGAGAGCTCAGCTAAATTGTGATTTTATTGAAACTCTTGATCAGAGGAAAGAAAGAGAGAGGGAGGCTAGGAAGGAAGAAAGAAAGAAAGAGAGAAAGAGAGAGAGAGAGAGAGAGAGAGAGAGAGAGAGAGAGAGAGAGAAGACAGCACACTTATTGCTGTCAGTGAATACAACCAGTAGTGACAAGGCTGTTGAAAATGTTGAGGGAAGAGACCTGGTGTCTATTTTCCTGGTTTTGAGAGGGAAATGAGCCAAAGCTATCTGATCTTTGCTTCCTTCGTTTATCTGTATCTCTCATGAACTCCTATTTTAGAAAATTTGGCACTTTAAATTACTCATATAATTACCTGAGATCATGGCCAGTTTGGAGCTAGCACTTCAAACCATCTGCCCTTGACATAAGTCACACGTGAGCCTCTCTCCTGAATTAAATAATAATACCGTCCTTTCAGATCCAGGTTCCTGGAGCATCTGAACGTTGCTTCCTATAACCAAAAGATTTTTGCAAGACTTTGCCAACTAGGTTAAAGTTCTTGAGATGAAGGGGTGGGGGTGGGGGTGGGGGGAACACCAGTCTGGATTGTTGCAAGGAGCCTTAACTACAATAGCAAGAGTTCACAAGAAGATGGCTAGAGACCGGAGGAAAGGAACCAAACCAGATGCTACATTGTTGCCTCTGAAGAGGGAGGGCAGAATTATGAACCAAGACAAGCAAGCAGGGCTAGAAAGCTAAGCAGAGCCAGGAGACTGGCTCTCTTCCAGTGGGCAAAAAGGCCCTGCTGGCACCATGGTACCAAATGAGACCATTGTGGGCTCTCTGTTTTTTCAAGCCACCAACTTTGTGGTAATTTGTTATGGCAAACACATAAAGCTAACACAATTGTCTTTCCTTTAAATGGCTTGGTAAATTACTCATAAAATTGACACTTTTTCTTATAAGTATGTCTGGTCATATAGAAACCCTGGGTTTCCTAAGACATTTGGGAATGTGTCAAATTAAGACATTCTTTTTAAACTGGTCATATTTAGAAAGCTATGTTTTGGCTTACTAGTTTGGCTTACTATTTTTTGGCTTAATTAATTGTTGGCTTACAAGTATACCATATGTAATAAACATTAAACAGAGTATCTATTTCAAATTAGAACATTTTTTCAATTTAATTACTTGACTTTTAAATTTTTATTACTTGGCATTTAAACTTTTTCCAGTTTTCATTCACTGCTCTCTTTAATAAAAAACTGTTTTGTTTTAAAAGAATTTGTTTCACCCTCTAAGAAATTTCATAAAGTAATGATGTCAATAGATATTTAAATGTTCACCCTTTAGATGGTTTTAAAGGTCTCCGGGACAGCTGAGTCCTAAGCATGTCAAAATGGCATATAACAATGGTAATGAGGCGACTCGAGAGAGAGCTGTGGGAAGACAAATCCATCAATGGGCACACTTCATTGCAAAGCTTCTTTGGGGTGTGGTACCCAGTACCCAGAACACTGATATTTGGCTATGATACCTTTAGAGGGATGTTTTTCTTCCCTTATACCATCCAAACCTGCCCCCTCCATGCGCAAGACTGTAAAACGCAGAAGCAGAGAGTGTTAGACATGAAAGAGCAAGTCCTGCCCACCTGATCATATCGGGGACAAAAGATCAGGCAACCCAAATGGATGACCTGCTCTTATCTCTCTGTTATCTTTCAGGATCAGCAGACCAGATGCCTTGCGTTTTGACTTCCCTGCTGTCAGTGGCTACTTCTCTCCTCTCTAACCTTTAATAGAAATTAATTTAGGATATGTACTTGGATTGTCAATAACTTTGAAAATCACAGACTTTTAAGGGGAAAAAAAGTTGTATGTATTCTACTAAAGTTGTACAGTTGTCAAATAAGAAGACTCAAAGTATTCAATCTCACACGGATTATCTGTGCTGAAAGTAAACCTGGTTGTAGGTCTCCTGTTTTCTTAGGTATGATAACTCTCACATTTGTCTCTTTTACCTGTCTCTTTCCTATTTCCAAGGGCAACTCTTAAATCGTAAAAGAACTTCTTATTCTACAGTGCTTCTTGGGCTCTCCTCCTCCTAGTAGGATGACCTGACACTGCTCACCCACTCAACCCAGTGTAAGCTAGTGGCTTAGGGAAGATACATTGTTCTTGAAGGTGGTTTTTGACAAGGCAGAAATAAGATCTTGAGGAAGCAGTAAAAGTCTTCTCCCTTCACCAGAGACTCAAGTGTAGAAATGAAACTGTTACAACTTGTGGGAACTGTCATGTGACTTAGTACCCTGAAACTTTTAAAATTAATCACCAGAGAGCCTGTCTTTGCCCCTGGGCTTCCATGCACAGCGACATTGAGAATCCCTTATAGCAACTGCATTCTATCACAGTGACTTCCCTTCAAGACCCTAGACCATCTCAAGTTGTGAAGAATATCCTCAAGGTTTGTCATACTTCCGTCTTACACAACCTCATTGGATATCCTGCCCATGTTAATTGGTGCTCACCATGCCAAACAATGCAATGCTGTCATCTGGTGTCACTCTCTTGTCTTTTTTTTTTTTTTTTTTTTTACTTCTTTCTCAGGTAAAAAACTGACTGGGAATGTCAAGGGCTTTTGGAATCTCCAAGCCTACCCCAGTAACACACCTGCTCCAAGGCCATGCTTCTACCTTCTGAAACAGGGGATCAAGCATCCAAATATGTCAGCTCAGTGGGGCATTTTCATTCACACCACCACATGTGGGTACCATCGTTGTAGGTGAAGAAATGTAACTTCACACCTCTCTGCTGGGACTGGGTCACTGGATAAGCCAGGACTGGCTGGTAAAGGCCAGCATTCACACGACACAATCTGCTACAGTAAATATCTTGGATCACTTTGATTGGCTATTACTCATACTGGACTAGCCACAAAATATTCTAAATTTCAAACGCTTTCCCAGATGAACGTTCTTTTCAGGATAAAGGTGGCTAATGTGATGGGTCTAGGGTAATCAAAACAATCCGATAAAACTGACCGCTTCCTCTAATTATCACCCTTTGTCATTCCTATTACCGTTTCTATTTGAATGTCTACCCCTTCAAAACTCAAACATTGAACAGTGGTTACCAGCACGGTGTTGTTCAGAGTTGGAGTCTTCAGAAGGCGATTAGGTCACAGGTCGCTTACTCTTTGAATGTGCTCACCCACTCACACGGTCAGAACTTAGTGGGCTACTGGGCAATAGTAGAAACCTTAGGAACTTGAGCCCAATTGGAGAAAGTGTATCACGGGACTTGGGGGTTGGGAAGGGTCTACTTTTTCTTATACCTGGCACTTTCCTTTTTCTCTCCCCCTTCCTCCTTCCGGGCTTCTAAGAGGTGAGTAGCATCCCTGTGTTCTGCGTTCCCAATCATTATGTTCTGCCTCACTACAGACTTAATGAAGCCAAGCAGCAATGGACTGAAAGTCTAGAAATTAATCCAAGACAACCTTTCCTTCTGCAGACTGCTTTGCTTAGGCTTTTTGTCACAGCAATGAAAAGGTAACAGAATCCTAAAGTAAGATGTACAGGCAACGCAATTCACCACCTATAGCATGAAACTGTTGGGAGAAGAGCAAGGGAGGGAAAACAACATCATAAAAATGACATGTGCCTCAATATAGAAACACATGGACAGCAAGGCACTGAAGATGTTTCACGCTTGCCCTCATTTTCAGGAAGTGGCGGTTCAGAAGGCCACAAGTCAGTCTGGACAAGATGTTTGGTGAGATGAGAGAGGGGTGTAGGAATGGGTACCGGAGCAAAAAGGAGTGATGGGTGCTGGCTAAGGACCAGCAGGCTAGACATTTTTCTATCTGATAATCAAGCGAAAGGAGTCTTCTTGATTTAAGTATGGAAAACATGAAAGAAGAATAAGTTCCAAGTCTGGAAAAATTCTTGCAAATGATCTAGTCCATGTTCATAACTGCAATGTCAAAATAGTTCTTAATACTATGACATGGATTCGGAAAGCAACAAGGTATCAAGGAAAATTTCCTCCTATCTTTTTTTCATGCATGTCTTAGATCTCTCTTTCAATGCTTTTCTGGGACATCTGTAGATGCTGACAAACAGGTTTGCAGTCCAGCCAACTCAGGACAGGGTCAGGCATAGTAGCTACAGGCATCGTTTTTTTCCAGAATGCAAATGAATCTTACTTGAGAGTGACTTTAACAAAGCCAAGTGTATCTTTCTTTTGCTTTTTGGTTTATTGTTACTCTGAAATTTCAGCATATCTTAATACTTTGTAGCATATGGGATTAGGCCCAAACAACTGCAGACAAATTCTCTTCTATATGACTGGGGAGATGCTTAAAGAGAGATGGTTTGACTTCCTTTTGGACTTACTTCCTCTGTAGGGCATTTAGCCAACCTGCTCTGTGAGAGGGTAAGGAATGCAGTCCACAATTGTGGAAGCCATCAACCCTCCCAAGCATTTCTGAAAAGGCCTCTAGGGGGCAGTACCACCACTACTGAGAACAAACAAGATGGACGCTCTGGCTAGAGTTTGTCCTCTGGACCAGCCTCTCTGTGCGGACTTGTTCCTTGGTCGCCTGACATACAAAATCTGATGCAATAGTTCTAATCTTAATGCCCAAAGCGCTATAACAAATACATTTTCTAAAAGAAACCTCTGACTAGTAATAAAATTTGGTGACTGGTTTCTTTCTGTAAACATAACCTAGGGCTTGCAGCCTAGTAAGAGAGGCATTTTGTGGTACTCCTGGACTTTACATTGCTTCTCTGTCGATGAGAACAATGACTGGCATGTTATTGCCGCTTCTGTGATTTCTGTTGCAGACGTTGAAGAAGACATGTTCATACACGTTACCGTAAAAAAATAAAAATAAAAAATAAATAAAAAATTTTTAAAAAGGGATGGTCTCAAAGCTTGGGACCATGCTCACCCCTTAGGAGGCAGAGCCATCCATCAAGACTTCTGCCTGAGGAGCCCAAGACTTAGGCATAGCCCAGAGGATGGATGAAGTGAGTGAGGAAAGAGGGGATCGACTAGGATCTGGGAACAACAGTAAGAGGATGTTCTCAAGGCTGGGGCAGCAAAGGAGAGTCTTGGCAAGCCCAGTGCGAGGAGGAAAACTACTCCACTGGTTCCTATGCTGCATGGGACCCAGTGTGAGGTGACCGGCCTTCTCTTGAGTGGCCTTCAAGAGAAAAGTATGAAGTAGAGGCCCTGGCACGAAGGTGGGGAAGAAGATCTCTTCTGTGCTTGAGATCTGAGAAACTAAACCAGGAAACAGGCTGGCTCCAGAGCAGAGCCGAGGAGGTGTTGCCCCACTACAGCGTGAACAACAAGCGCAGGGCAGGCAGAGAGAGGAAATGACAGCAGTGGTCTCAGGTCTCTGATGTGCCCCCTACAGCCAGAACGACCCTGATGGCCATGTGGGAAGACAAAAGTCTACTGGTGCACCCTTGTGCAGAAAGTGGGTGTGTTGAGTTCAGATGAAAGAGAATCCATGGTTTTTTGAGTAACTCTCAGGTTGATCTGGAAAAGTAGGACCTGGTTGAACTCAATGTTAATGGACTAGGTAAAACACAAGAAATAGAACCCAGCTGGGTGGGTGGTAAAAAAAAAGGGGGGGAGGGGCAGGAACTCTCATTTATCAAGAACCAAGGCACGTAGGGTGATATACTTTAACCTGCAATGCACGATAACTTATTTGGCTTCTTATTGGTTTTCACGGGAGGTAAGGACTAACTATTGTTGTCCCAAACAGAGGGCAAGCAGATCAAATTCTGCAGGTTTTGTTTTCGGCAAGTAAAGTGTTGAGGAACGGGTTAAAGTGTTCCAGATGGCACTCGACCTGAAGTGGGAGGAGGAAGGAGGGAGGGAGGGGTGTGCGCCGTTCTCACCTTGACTTTACATCCGTTATTCCTTTCTCATTTCCCTGGAATATCAGACTTGTCTCCTCCACCAAAACAGTCCCATCTTCATGCGCGCTGCTCCCGAAGCCTCCCCTCCAAGAACACAAAGAAAGCAGAGGCACAAGAGTAAGATCCCTTTGTTTCTGAAACTGTCACTAGGATTGACTTTGCTTGAGAAACAGTTAGCCTAAATCTCAATATCATCTTATTTCTCAACAAAACAATGACGACATAGGTAGCAACAAGCACCACTTCAGCGCTGAAGGAGAGGGAGGTGATGACAGGGATGTGATGACAGGGTGTTTCGGTGCAAACAAAAATCTCAGTATATCTTAAGGAAACCTTAGGCTTCTCAAGCAGCACAGTGGTGCACTAAGGATTCTTAGTGAACATTATTCTCAAGCAGGATCCAGTGAGGATGCCAGGCACTTTATAAAACCTGGCAGACATCATCACTTCAACCTAACGTGTGTGTGTGTGTGTGTGTGTGTGTGTGTGTGTGTGAGAGAGAGAGAGAGAGAGAGAGAGAGAGAGAGAGAGAGAGAGAGAGAGAGAGAAAGTGAAGAAAGAAGCATAATTGTTTCAAAAAATGGAAAGCAAACTAAATGAAAAAAATTATATAACTTGAGGTCTAGAAAGCCATGCTTGCTGGAAAAAAAAAAGAGTACTGTAATCTCTTTGCTGGTTTGTTCATGGGTTAGTCTTAGAAATGATCTGTTTAGATGAGGTTTCCCACAGTGATGTCTCATTATGATCAGACAGCTGTGGACAAGGACCTACGATGCTGTGACCCGAGTGCAATAGCTACCAGAGGTCAGATTCCACCTGGGTGATAATTAGCAAACATTGCTGTCGCACTGCCACTCTATGTATTAGTTCTCACTGTTTCCCAAGTCCTTCTACATAAGTTGAAAGCTACATTAACCCAAAGGAACAAGGAAGGCTTCCACACTTAATAAAAACCATGATTGGAAAGATGTTTTTAACAAAATGACCCTTACCAGGTTGGATGAATTAAACCTATGCTTGCTGTTTTGGGAATGCACTGTGTTTCTCTTTCCCGTAACTACAATGGCCTCTTTTACAATGTCCTTTCCCTTAACTACAACACAGCACACCCTGTGCTGATCTAAGCACCAGGCCTCAAGGCTGGGGAAAGTCATTTATCACCCCAAGCCCTGGACCTCACTGCTTGCCTCCTATAGACCTGATAAATCACAGCTATATGAACTGATTTGCATTTGCATATGAACTGAGTGCGTGCATGTGTGCATGTGTGTGTGTGTGTGTGTCTGTGTCTGTGTGTGTGTGTGTGTGTGTGTGTGTGTGTGTGTGTGTGCGCGCGTGTTGCTGTTGCCTTCTTTACCAGTGCAAATAGTCCCTCAAAGTGAGTTTGCATTTGGACTGGTACAGAAATGAATTACTATTTTTGGCAAACGACCGGCCAGTTTACAAAGCACTTCCCAGCATGCCCAGTGAGGATGCTACAATCATTATTCTCATCTGGGATTCTAAGCCCTGAAGGGTACCCACTGTGTCCAGCCAGATCCTTCCAAAAAGGTTGCTAGATCAGTGTTTCTCATGGCCCCTTTGCGAGGGGCGGGGGTGGGGTGGTTGTTGTCTCACATCAGATATCCTGCATATAAGATATTTACATTACAATTTATAACAGTAGCAAGTATAGTTATGAAGTAGCAATGAAAATAATCTTATGATGGGGGGGGGTTTACCACACATGAGGAACCTTATTAAAGGGCCGCGGCGTTAAGGAGGTTGAGAACCACTGTGCTAGATGGACCTACAAGTGCATTTGAGAGTCACAGGAAGGAAGGCAGCATGTCTGCCTCTCGCATTTTATAAGAAGAAACCCAGCCTATAAAAATTTAAATGTTTTAAACAACACATAAGAGCTTTAAGTGAGTCAGTATCATTAAAAGAGATTGATGTGAACTCTTTTTCCATCCGGGGCTTACCACTTTTCACATATGTGACTATAGATTTAGTATGATTTAATATGTTGAACAGAGTTGCATTATAGTCTTCGTTATTATCTTGCTCATGTTTGGGAGAGAAAGCTATTTAATCATCTAGGTATCATGTTGTGATTCTAGATGGTTTTGTCAGTTAGATCAATCTAAAACAGCAGTTCCCTGCCTTCCTGCTACTGCAACTCTTCCAAATACAGTCCCTCGTGTTGTGGTGACCCCCCCCCCCCCCGAACCATAAAATTATTTTCATTGCTACCTCACAACTGCAGTTTTGCTACTGTTATGAATTGGACTGTAAATATCACATGTGCAGCATATCTGTGGGAGCATCATTCAACCCCGAAAGGGTCACAACCCACAAGTTGAAAACCTCGGATCCAAAAGAAAATTAAATATTCTGGGAAAATACAAAACAAAATTGCCAAGGAAGAACATAGCTTTGTCTAATTAATTATATTTCAAAGGTTGTTGAAGTTGGTCATCTAGTCCTGTAGCAACATTCTTAGGAAAATATTTCGGTTATACACGAAAATAATAATGCCAGCATCTATGATCTGTCACTCAACTTAAAAAGGTACCTCAGCAATAGGGCTGAAAGCCACCGCACACTCCTTAGTGTGTCCCTTTGTGTCTAGGAAATTATCTCCCTGTTTATAACATGTATGCACATAAATATTTTTCTAAATAAAAGTACTATATTATATTTCATAATCCCTGTGAATTGTTATCCTTTTTGTAGTCCCTGACTTTTTCCCTATCACTGTTACGTTTGTTGTTTGTTTGTTTGTTTTTGTTTTGTTGGTTTTTGTTGTTGTTGGTTTTTTTTTTTTTTAGATTTGTCTGTAGTGTCATTTACAGCTCTAACTTACTTTCACCACCGTGAGCGTTTGTTGGGGACCAGGCTACAGGCTGTGGGGGATGGGTATACTCAGGGTAAGTGGCATATCCAGATGTCCGTGTGGGTATAGATGATGTAAGCATGACAAGGGCAAACGTTCACAAAGACACAGACACAGACCCATGAGTAATGCCTTCCTATTTCAGCTTCACAGCTCTGTAACAAGAACAAATGATTACTTTCAATGCCATTTACTTTCCCAAAATACAGTTTTGCTGTTATATCTACGATGTCCAAAGAATACTTAAAAGTCATGTCATGAACACAGACTTCTCTCGGGTGTTAACTTGAGCTGTGTCTCTATTCATACAATAGCTGGTTTATAAATGTCTTCAGAGCTGTGTTCCCCTGGCTCCCTACCCTGAGTGTTCATTCCACGGATTGCTAGTAGACACACTTCAGTGTCTCATGGAGATGTGTGCTGCGTGCTGGATTGACTAATGACATCCACTCAGAGCAGGGGTCTGACCATTCTGGCAAAGATGGTAACCTCATCACTACCACCATCCTCTTATGCTTGTCTCCATTTTATCCCCTTGTACCTGCCACTCCTGACTAACCCTTTCCTTGTCTACCCTCCTCCCGCCATCCTCCACGCATTCCCTTCTTTCCTACCCTTCTCTCCAGCTCTCTAAAGGGATAGGACTTCGTTTACTTGGTGTTATCGACTTTGGTTCCTATGATAGTTGGTATAGAATAGATGTCAAAATATATTTTAAAATAAGAGGCAAGGGGGAAAGAAGGAGAGAGGGTGGGAGGGAGGGGAGCGAGGAGGAGGAGGAGGGGGGAACTGTATATCTATATATGTAATATAGATATAGTGATGTATATATTGTGTATATATTGAGCTAACTATTTTATGGTAACTTGGCACAAACTAGAGTCATCAGAGAGGTGGGAACTTCAGTTGAGAAATTACCTCCGTGAAACCCAGCTGTAAGGCATTTACTTAATTAGTGACTGATGGGGGAGGGCCCAGGCCATGGTGGGAGCGAGTCAGTAAGCAGCACTCCTCCATGGCCTCTGCGTCAGCTCCTGCCTCCAGGTTCCTGCCCTGTTTGGGTTCCTGTCCTGACTCCCTCCAATGATGTACAATGATATGGAAGTGTCAGCCAAATGAACCCTTTTCCTCCCCAGGCTGCTTTGCCAATGGTCTTTTATCGCAGTGGTAGTAACCATAACTAAGCCATCCATCTTCCACAGATACAAGGAAATCACACTTTCTCCTAAAGTCCACTGTGATTAGAACAGCTGCCGATACCACTCCTGGGTCAGGTGTGGGGGGTGGAGCCTCGCTTCTCTAGTTGAATTCCATTTCTATGCTGGGTCCTTACCCTGTGGGTCTGGCTCCATTTTTGCTTTCAGGGTTGTCATGTGTGAGAGGGAAGGTACAGTTTTGTCAGCTGTCCATTCTGGCATCTGATAAAGCCTCGTTGCAGCCCAATCCATGGTTATTTATCCACATGGGTCCCTTAAGATGTGGCTATTTTAGCTAACCCCTGATAGCACCAAAGGCCAGGGTGAAATGCAACCTGGGAAACCCTGCTTTCTTTGCCTCGTCAAGATACGTAGACTGTATTGCTACATCTGAGTACAGCAGACAGACCAACAGTTCTCAGCCTCCCTCACGCTGTGACCCTCTAAAGCCGATAGCTCCTCTTGTGGTGACCCCCAACCATGAAATTATTTTGTTGCTATTTCATAGCTGTAACTTTGCTACTGTTATGAATCTCAATGTAAATATCTGATATTTAGGATATCTGATATGCAACCTCTCGGAAAGGGTTCTTTGACGCCCTGCCCCCAAGGGGTTGTAACCCACAGGTTGAGCACTGCAGAGATGGATATTCTGGAAATAACTACGAAACAAACAGTGGACAAAGCATGCCACCTACAGCTCTGGAGATGGCCAAGAGGCAAGATGACAAAGTGGCAGCTTGTGAACCTATGAAGATGTTTGTAAGGGAGATGGCCACCAGACTGAGAGAATGCAATGGGAAGGTAAAAGAGAGGTTTTAGGCTCACAGGATGTCCAAGTAATAATTATACAATTCAAAATATTTTAATGGATTAAAACGAGCTTGACACTACACCATAAAACATATACAAAACAACATGAGTGTGTGTGTGTGTATGTGTGTGCAGGTGTGCGTGAGAGAGAGCATGTGTGTGTGTGTGTGTGTGTGTGTGCGTGTGCATGCGTGCATGAGTTTCCAGCCAGGAACCTAATGGCAAATGCTGGTCGAGTGTGATCTTGTCACTCTCCCTGGAGAGATCACTTAAAGCAAGGTTAGTCACTGGCTGTTTTCTCATCCTCTGACTGAACTGACTTGGCACACTTTGAAAATAGTTACCATTTCCTCCTTCGCTCTGTGCTGTTTCTTCGATGTCAGTGACCTGTTGTTATGGTCAATTTCTCACTTGCTTGCTGCCCATCCCTCCCTCCCCGAAGGCTTTCCTAGAGGCTTTAACATGGAGCAGCTCTTTGGGACATGCCCAGGCCAGTTTACATTAGGCTGTTTTTTCTTAAGAAAGTCATAGTTTAAACAAATGGTTGTGTCTATTTTAATCATTTTTGCCCTCTTTTGAAGTATGTTTTTTTTTCAAACATGAGGGTTTTTTTTTAAAGGATGGAGTTTTGCATTATAAATTAGTCTGCTCTGCCGTGTCCCTTTTAAACACAGCTGTTTCTACAATGTAAACAAAGTTTTTAAAATGTAGATAAACAGTTACTAGCGGAAGAGCTTCAAGTGTCTTTAACACATGGTCAGTTTTTGCTTACTTGAATACTTTGGTTTGAAAATTGAATTCAAAATACACTTTTGATTTCACAGATGTCAGCCTATTCAATACAGCTGTTCTGGATACTCCCAAAAAAAAAAAAAAGGCACTTTAATTTCACAGTCAGCACAATTTTGACAATATCGTATTTTTGAAGTCACGTCAGTGGTAAACCTAGGAGGAGTATGAAAATTCTACAGTGCTGCACTGTGCAACACTCCTCTCAGGCATAAATGTTGGGTGGAAAAATTATCTAGTGGACTGCAGCTAAACTACGAAAGAGTTTTTCATGATCAACCCAAGAATGTGAAATGTGTAGTCAGTGTCAGTCCATGTTCTGAAAGGACCTACTGCTTTAGTCCTGGGAGGTGACAAAGAAAATGCTAATTCAATCGTGAAAGGATCATATGGTCCTACCAATTTCTTTCTAAGTGTATTATCTTAATACAATTTAAACAAAGCAACCTAAATGCAGCAAACATTTTGTATTTCTCTGTACGTATATGTGTGCACACAACTTGTATGTGTGTGCGTGTGTGTGTATGTGTATACATACACATGTGTGTGCATACACAGGTAGAAGCCAGAGGCTAACCTCTGTGCTGTCTTTAGGAGCCAGCTGCCTTGTTTGTTGAGACAGGTCTCTCACTGGGATCCAAGGCTCACCTATTTGGCTAGCAGGAAGCTCCAGGAGCCTGCCCGCCTCTGCCTCCCTAGCACTGAGGTTATGTGTGTGCCTGTGTGCCCAGCTTTTCATGTCAGTGCTGGGAACTCAGGTCCTCATGTTGGTACAGTGAGCATTTTACCAGGGGAGCCATCTCCTCATTCCCAAGAATCTCATACTTGCTTATGTCAGACGCAACCCTTAGGTCTCCCAGGCATAAAAGAAATGCATGCAGCCTTGGGAGCCAGGGATGTATTAAAAGTCGAGCATTTCAATGATGTTGCAAGATAGTATATTTGAAATAAATGCTTGAATGAAACATTTGAAACTCTATTAAAATATTCTAATACTATTAGTTGGCTTGAAATTTTACTTAAGTTATTATTTAAAACACTACTCCAATTTCTTGTTTATCTGTAATAATGTGATTTTCATTACTTGAGTGATAATTGTTTAAACCACATAATTTTCGAAGATTATTAGGCAAAAGCATTTCGAGGCAATGCTACAAAAAATAAAACCGGAAATAAAATTAAATTCTATCTGAAATGCAGCTTAGCTAGAAATAACATTCATTTAAATGTCCAATAATAACATACAGAATTTCTACCAATATTGTTCCAGACCACCACGTCTGAGTTATGGATCCTGCAGAGGAAACCAGGTTACTGAACTTAATTACTCTGTTTGGCTTGGAAAACTAGTTAGCTGGTTATTTTGTTATATCACACAACCCAACATGACCTCATTTTCAATAAAAACGTATGATTTGATCCAAAGCCTTCTGCAGTCTTCCATAATTAGACGCCTTATCCATCGGGCTGCGAGGGGACCGTGGTAAAGACAGAAACAAGAATTTTCATGTGTTAAGTTATACACCAGAGGGAGTCCCACCAATATAATACAAACATGCTGATATTGCCAAAGAAAAGTCAATTAAATATTATATGCACTCTAAGAGTCTCAAAGCTCAAAACATGTATAACCCAGGCCAAATACCACTGAGCACAGATATCTCTGCACATTACACATTTGTTAGTTGCCATCCCTAAGAGTACTCAGCATTTTTCTACAGGGATTTTGCAACTGATAGCGAAACGTCCAAGCAGCGTGATTTTCTTCTTTGGTGTTTCTGGGTGATGGTGCACAGGGACACAAGTTGCAGGCTTACAGGGAATACTGCCGTGGACTTTCCCTATTAAAACCTAATCGTGTATCTGGACCCTTAATGTTTTATCACTGACAAATGCTAATCTTGTTCTAGCTAAATTGAACAGCTTCCCTTCAATAAAAGAGAATATTGATTTTTTTTCCCCAAACATGCACCTCCTGTATCTATGCACGTCAGTGGCTGTCTCTTCTGCCTCCTCAAGTCACAGAAGTGAAGTTAAGATGATTTGCTTCTGTTTCTCATCAGTTCCCTTCATTTTCCTCCCTTTTTATTCAGTTTTACACCGTTCAGTTGGCCCAAGACAACAGTGAGTCCAGGCTTTTGAGCCTTCAGTCTCCAGAGAGCTTTTTATAATGGTTGGGGCGTTTGGATGAAGGAATGCTGTTTCTGTCCTCACAGACACTCCATTTGCTTATTTGTATTTAAAAATAAATAAATACTGCAAAGTGGTATTTTCCCTGTAACTCAGCCCACTGATAATAATTAGTATGCATTGCATCACCGAATGTCATTTTATTAGCACAACACAAAAGGAGCCTCCCCCAAGGGGAAAGAGTCAGTTGAAATACTTAAAAGCTAGACTGCATGTAAAACTGTAGGTGAGACTGTAGATCCTCCTGAGAGCTACTCACTCTTTCCGAGGTGAACTTTCTAGAAGCCTCACTGAAAGGGGTTGTCCAGAAGATAGAGATTGGAAGGGGGTTGAGCTCACAAGTAAGATAAGAAGCCTATGCATTGTAACTCTTTAGAATCTTAGCATAACATATCCCTGCAAATGCCGGTGCTCCTAGCATATGCTAATTCCCACTCTCACAGAGACAGCCAGGAGGCTTCAAGAAAGGAGTCTCTGTGGTAAATACAATCTGCAGTTCTTTAGCACAGTCTGTCTCCTACAGCCACGACCTGCTTCCTCTTGTCCTAATTTGTGCCCAAAGCATGATTCTCCATACTCTTCCACGTCAGCCTAGCTGCCTGAACATCAGTTTTGCTTGAACAACAAGAGAAATTCACTTGTGACTCAGAAGCTGAGAAATAGATCCGGTTTCAAGTGTGACTCAAAAGCCGGGCGTGGTGGCGCACGCCTTTAATCCCAGCATTCAGGAGGCAGAGGCAGGCGGATCACTGTGAGTTCGAGGCCAGCCTGGTCTACAAAGCGAGTCCAGGACAGCCAAGGCTACACAGAGAAACCCTGTCTTGAAAAAACAAAACAAAACAAAACAAAAATCAAGTGTGACTCGATTTACAGACTTGCACAATGCCAATATATATAATTTTTTTAACTAATTTTTTTTTTTCATTTCCCTCTGTTAATTCGGGCTCTGGGGACACATATTCTTGGGTGCAGACTGAGAGAAGTCAATGCTCATCCCTGGCTGTTGCAGGATATTTGATCTCAATGCGATCCCTGAAACTGAACTGTAAATCCCTGTTTCTTGTGGTTGAGCCCTAAAGAACTTTCTGTTTATTGTAAACAGGTGATTAGGGTGTGGCTCAGTCCTAACACACACCTTTAATCCAAGAGCTTTCTGTATACAGAATTTAATAAAGTTAACCCTAGGTCAAGAGGCAGAGCAAGAAACCAGTTGACAGGGATTAAAGAGCAGGAGGGGCTTTGAGTTGAAGGGCATTTAAGAGTCTGTGTAAGTAAAAGGGGTCTTTGGTCTTTGAGCTTAACTTTTTAGCTTGAGGTTTTAGCTTGGCTCTTAGCTCTCTAGCTCTTGAGCTCCTCATCTCCTTGGCCTTTGGCTTTTTGGGCCTTGGACTAGTGAGTGAGCCTTTGGCTTTTTTTACCTTTTCCTCCTGGGCTGTTGTCAGCTTAACTAGTGAGTCTCCATTGGGATGTGAGCTGAGTAGGAAGTTCAACTGGTTCTCTCTCTGCCTCTCTGAGCTAGCAGGATTTTCACCACAAGATCGGGCTCCCGAGTCTTCGTTGGTAAAATAGACCCAATCAGGGATTTTCTAGTAAGACAGTATCTGGCAGCTGAGTGATCATTGTTTGGACCACATAACTGTCAATCATTTGGCAACGTTGACAGAACTGTAGTGATCCGAAGTTCAGGCTCTGATGTCACTTTGGTTGGTACTGACTCTTGTGTGACCTCGGGCAGGTCTCTGGGTCTTTTAAATCCCGGTTCCCTTGAGAATTGAGATAACGGAAAAATCTCCTCATGGTGTTGTTGTGTTGCCCACGTAAGTGATTTAGTCCCAGGCACCAAGGCTCCCGGGGGGCTCCTAGAGTCTTTCTTCCTACAGTTTCTAGAAAGGGACAGTGTTAAACACAGTTTGTGCCAACTAGAGCATAGGCAATATCATACAGCCTACCACACAGATACAGGGTTGCGAGGCTCAGCACATGGGACTATCTGATCTGAAGCGATTCCACCATTTATACAAGAAAAACTTAACCTTAGGGTGGATCTTCAGTGGTACCCAGCTGCCAAAACAGCATCACTATGCTTCACAACTGCCACTGAGTTTTGTCAAGGCGGGTAGCGGGGTGGTGGGGGCATTGGTAGGGGAGGTTGCAGGGGAGGGTGTGGAGGTATCTGGACAATTTGCGTGGCTATAGCTTGCGTTTTCTTTCCATATCAATTTCTCCCAGATAAGGAGCTGGCTACATTAAATATTAGTCAGACATTTGGGGATGTGTTGCCTCATGGCCTATGTTGTGGCTAACTAGGAATTTACTCAATTGCTGTCCAGCCGTTTCAAATTAAACACCTTAGCATGGAACACAACCTGACTGTTCCTGTGTTCTATGCAGCTCTACAGAACTTTCTGGGATTCCATTGCTGTGACTTATCGAGTTAAGCTCAACTTGTAGCTCTGTACAGATCATTCTAAAGTAGAAAGAGCGTTGGGGACACCGTGTGATGTTGGAGGTGGCACCAGGCATAAGCGCAAGCCTGCCACTTCAGTTGCACTGTGTTTCAAAGGAAGGTGGCACATGAAGTGTTAAGGGAAAGGAGATTAACCGATTGTGCAGCCAGGATTGGAAGGAGAAAAGTGGCTATAGTCTCTCTGCTCTCCTTTAAGTAGAATCACAACCATGTAGCAGAGATCAAATGAAAGCCACAAGTCAGTTTACTTGTGAGGCAGCTGACAGTGGCATATACCCCGCCCCTCGGAGGTGGTCAGGTCCTCCTCCTTCAGTGTCCTGGTTTAATTGTTCCCTCCTACAAGGGCCCATTGTTTTAAAGTCTCCATCTTTGAAGCACCTAGCAGGTGTGAGATCCAGAGTTCATCTCCGGTACTAGAAAACAAGAAAGGGGATGAGGGAGGAAGGAAAGAAAGGGCACAGGAGGATGGAGGCCATCTTGAGTCCCAGTGGAGGAAGGCAGGAGGACCCAGGACTGGAGTGGCTAGGGAGCGGCCTCCTGAAAGGAGAGGTTACCCAAGTACTTTTGAAATGCATATTTCCACCTTGAAAAATCCTTAACTATGTCTGTCTTTCTCTCTTTCTTTTACCTCCGTTTTGTTTTTTTTATAATCCAAGTAAGTAGGCCTGAATGCCAGGTGGCTGAATTTATGGTGTTAGTCATCCGTAGCTATGTTTGGGACAGGAAGAATGAGCTGGAAAGAGCAGGTAATGTCACGAATCTAGGAAATGTAATGAGATGACTATTTTTTTTCCAACAGTCTCTCTCAATCCCTGCCTAGGACCTTACGATGCAGTAGGAGAGTTGATCTTCAATTTATTGCAGTTTCTTTAGCTTAGCTGCAGAAGCATCAACAGAAGAAAAAAAATGAACAACCTTTCTTGAGAGCTGAGAAAGAAGAGACAGAGACAGACAGAGAGACAGAGAGGAGAGAGAGACAGAGAGAGACAGAGAGGAGACAGAGAGAGAGAGAGACAGAGATGAGAGAGAGAAAAAGAGAGAGAGAGAGAGAGAGAGAGAGAGAGAGAGAGAGAGAGAGAGAGAGAGGGAACGCTCATAAATGTAGGAACTTGACCTCCGGGTAAACAGGAACAAGTGAACGAGCAGGTCATGCTGTACAGTAAGTGAGATACAACATGAGCTGGCAATGCTCACATCACAGACACTCTACCCTCTGTCTCCTGTGCCTTTGTACTCACATGGGGAAATTAGCATAAAGCCTTCTGGAAAGGGAACCAAGTAACTGGCGTTGAGAAACAATGCCAGCCTGGGGCCTGGCTTATCTGGATACTGACATCTTGGCATCCAGCATGGCTCCTACCAGTTGTGTCTATTGATGCACTGTAGGCACCCGCTGTTTGCATTTGCCTAGCACCTGCTCCTCCTATGGTACAGCACATGCACTTCCATTAGGGAAATCAACCCCCATAGCTAACGGCATTGGCAGGACTGGTATTTGGTGAGGGATGGGAATGAGACCCAAATGGAGGTTCTCCGTTCTCTCTCCCGATGTGATCATGACTGTAGCATACAGTCTCAGTGAGGGGGAGGGATCTGCTTAACTCATCCGGCCCCCAGCAGCCAGCCAATGGCACAGGGACATCTACTCCTTAAACAGCTGGAGCTACACTGCGTTCTGTCCTCTCTAACCCCAAGGCAACAGATTTCTCTTTAATTATGAGAACAACCCCAGGACTTCTAAAAATTCCTTTATTGATTGAATTGGCCTGCCTCAGTTTCCTGAAGAACTTGAGGAGGTTACCACTGGACAAAAGTGAGTTGTAGCACCTTGGCTGTAGAAGGGTCACTTACTATTTACCATCATTTTCTTCTTCAGTGGATGTAATTATGGGGTTAAATGATTATAAGTACTTTTTACTTTATGACATTCTTGGATTTTATGTTATGAGAAAACAATCCGTCTTCTCGATTATCTTCATCTTAAATAGAATTTACTGAGTTCCTACTGTGCTTCTCACTGAGGAGACAGAAGTGAACTTGGGGGTACAGATGTTATAATCTAGTTCAGGAGATGAATTACAAATAAATAAGCAAATCCAGGCCTTGAGTATAATCAGGAGACGAAGACCGAAGGATTGCAAGTTCAAGGTTAGCCTGGGCTATGGGATGAGTTCAAGGCCAGCCTGCACAGCTCAGCAAGATTCTATCTCAATATTAAAAGCTAGGTAAGAGAAAGGAAGAGAGGAGGAGGAGCCCAGAGACACAGTTTAGTGTTAGAACAGTTCCTTGGCATGCTTGGAACCCTAAGGTTCAGTCTTTAGCATGGCCACCACATAAGCAAATGGCATAGTAGGTATGGATTGTGACAACGGCTTTGCAAACCTCAAACCAGTTCATAAGACAGACAGTTAGTGGGTAAGGCCAGGTTAGGCAACATAGCCAGGGAAGCCTGTTTGGAAAAGAGAATTAGAATGAGAAGTCATGGATAAGCATGGCTCAGTCATTTAAGAGGAGAGGAAAGGGCAGACATAAGAAATGTCAAGGTCTGAGGTTAAGAAAGAGTCGGTTCCTGGATTGTAATGAGGTGTGGGGAAGACTGTAGGAAAGGAGCTACAGGGTGGTGGAGACCAACACCAGGCACCGCCTGGTGAGCCAAAGAAAATAATGTACATTCTCTGCTTATTTTTCAAGATTTTATTTTAAATTCTGTGTGTCTGAGTGTGAAAATGTGCACCTGAATACAGGTAGGTGTCCATGGGGCCAGAAGTCACTGGATACTCTGAAGTTGCAATCACAACTGTTAATCCCAAGAGTCACCAGAAGGGGAAAATACAATTCCACCATTTTGGGCCAAATTTAAAGCAAACTTTATTTAGTATTAAATACTGACATAAAGATGAACTTTGGTCAGGACCACTCTCCAGCATTTTCCAACTGAGTGGCCCTGAGACACCTGATGCAGAGGTTTATAACGACCAACCTATAGGCCACTGTGCTTTTCTATGAGGCTTTGTTACTTACAAAGGACTACAACTCCCAGCATTCCAGGAAGTTAACGGGTCCTTGGGAAGGTGGGGCTTACAGCTTAATTTTGGGAATTACACAAATTCTGATCCTCTCTAAGGACAGTCTGTGCTCTGCTGAGCCATCTCTCCTGCCCACACGCTTACTTCTAAAAGATCCAGCTTGTAAGAGAATCTTCTGTCCAGAATGACACTAGAAGGGAGCAAGAATCCCAGGAATTTACAATAGGAACCTAGGACAAGAGAGACTTAGTCAAAAAGCATCAGTGAAGGACAGAGAGAAGCAGATGGGTTTTCTGTCACTCTGGGACAAGCAGCAGAGGGAGGATCTAGATGTATGAGTTTCAGGAAAAGAGAAAAACCTCAGATTACCCTTAAATACCGTTAGTAGATGAAGCCGGTACCCTTTATAAAAACAGAAGAATCAAGGGACAAAGGGTAGCTAGCATATGCATGACAGCGGGAGGGACAAGGGATGATGCTTTTTTACCCATAACTGAAGTTTAATATCCTTATTAGACATATCAAGATGCCAGGAATATAAACCAAGAAGTTGAATATAAATATCTGGAACTCAAGAAAGAGATCAAGGTTGTAAATAAAGATGTGTGAATCTAAGCACCCTTATGCTATTCGATGCCACGTGAATCTGTGTGGCTCTAATGAGGGGGGGGCAGCAATTTAAATAGAGAATAGTTCCCAATTAGAGGCCAAGCAACAAGACTCCAGCTAAGGGCACCTAGAATTGAGGAGAGTGGGGGGGGGGTGGGGAGCGGGGGGGGGGGGGGGGGAAGGGGGAGGGAAGCGCAGAGCACAGTAGGAGGGATGTGGGGAGTGGATGGAGGGTATTCCCTGAAGGAGGGAGTGACTCACTACACTACTATGCAGGGCTCCTGAGTGTCAGAGAAGCCCAGAGGCCAAGGGTGACCATGGACAGAGCAGTTAGAGTAGAGTGATGGGGACAAAAGCCAGAATGGCAGTCCCTGGGGGCAGTGAGTGAGGGAGAAGTGATAAGGTGCTGACGGCATGTTCAGAGAAGTCTTTGGAGAAATTCTTCTCTGACGGGAAGTGGAGAAATGAGAGACAAGGTCTGATTTGCCGAAGAAAGGATTGTTGGAGCGGAAGCGTGCTGTGAACACAGCCAGCCAGGGATGCTTCTCCAGGAGAAAAGTGCTGCTGATGCACACAAGTGCAAACTGCTGGCAAAGAAATGTCCCCCAAAGAATTGGGAGGAGGTGGTGTTTGAGCACAAAGGAAGGGGCTCTTCGCCTCTTTAAAAGCACAGAGAGATGGTGATCTTTGCCAAAGTGTGCACAGAGCAGCCAGCAGACAGAAAATGGGCAGGCGGGGCATGTGGGCTGGAGCACCAAGGAGCTGGGTGAATGCCCAAAGGTGGGTGCCGAAAACACTTTGCAAATTTGCAGCGCCAAGAGAAGAAAGTGATAACTTAAGGAGGGAGAAAGCAAGTTAGAGAAGGGATGAGTTTGAAACAGGCAACGATAATGCACCTTTGGGATTTGAGGATCCTAATTTCAAAATGGGTCGTGTGGGTGGGACGGCTAGGTGAAAAGAGAGAGAAAAAGGTTAAAGCTCACTAGGGAGGGCTCTCCCACCCTCCTTATGGGATCCTTATTCCCCCCCCCCCCTTTTTCTTTGATTTAACTAGGACATATAAAAGGAATTGAGGGAATGCAGAAGCATGCCCAATGGAACTCTTGGGCACAGTAAAATGGAAAGCGAAGGTGGAAAGAAAGGGTCACGATTAGCGCACTGGTTGCTGGAGAAGGACTCACTGAAGTAGAAAACTGCGGCCCAGGAAGGCATCAGCAAAAGTCAGCTAGCTGCAAGGGATTGAAGGAAGGGGATTTTACGAAGTCAAGATTTCAGAGTCCCACTTAATTAAGTGATTTGGGTTGGAGGATAGATGTACGGGATACAAGTCATAAGAAATGTAAAACTGACGGAGAGAAAAACCCCTAGATCAATTCATTTGTTTTGATTTGGCTGGTTTATGTTGTTGTTGTTCAGTTTTGTTTTTGTTTTGTCACTTTCCTTTCTACACCTAAATTTAAGCCTATTTCCCAAAACCTGAAGGGGTTATTTCTAACCAAACACGGACTTCAGGCTGTCCTGGCCAACAGGCTGAGCCTGTTCAGCTAGGAGTGCACTTTGCTACAAAGTACAGAATACTCAACCCATAACAGCCTAGGCAGACTGATAATGACTTTTCTTGTATAACAAGAGAGTGGGGACAATTAGTTTTATTTTAGGGCAGGGCCTGTGACTGGTCTTCCTTTGCCTCTTGGTCACCTAGTGGCTGCAATGTCTTCCTGTGTCCCAACTTCAGGGTCAGGTCCTTTGCTGAGACCTGTTTTAAATTCTGGGCAAAGGATAAGAAAAGAGATCCATACCGGACAGTCACCGGAGTCTTTGATATCTGGGAGCTCCTGGCCTGTTGTTCCTGGTTAGATTACAATGCCTTTCTCTGTAATTATTAAAGAATTAAACGATTGTCCAACTCAATAAGAGATTTGTATGTGACTTAAAAAGATGGATCATTCAGACGCCGGTAATTTATCTTTGGCCAAAGAAATGGCTCTGCACTCACTGTTGAGATTTTACACATGAATGTAGAACTACAGTCAAGAAATATGAGTTTTACCTACAAGGATTTTCCGGCCATTTCTGAAGCCCCACAACCTCCTCTCACTACCCATAAATCCTAAAGCATATCCAGTTCCTTGTGGGAAGCAGGCTTTCAGGGGTTGCCACCTCCACTGAATGACTTAAGGTCTAAGTGCCCTGGGCATCTCTGGAATCGAAAACGGATGAATGGGCTAACAAAGGGAGAGCAATTAAAACACTATATATAGAGGGGCAGCCACCCAAGTTCACAGGAGTTGCTCAGCTATTTTGAATTCCTCCCATCTTGCTTATCTAAATAAAAATCATAGCGAGATATATTGTCTCAGTTTCAGGCTGTTTGATCTTTGACATTTATTGGTTTTGAGGCACTTGGTTTTATTAAATTATTTTTAAAATATTTTATTGTATTCCTTGATTCTCTGCTGCATTATGTCTTCCTGGCAATTAATTGTGAGCATTTATTATTGCTGAATTTAACAGCTGAACAGGGCAGCTTGCCTTCAGTTGAAAAGACGGCATCCAGGCACCTACATGCCTTCGGTCAGCAGTAGCTACATATAACAATCTCTGCTATCAGAACATTTTCAAATGCATAGATAATCTTGCTGAGTGCATGAGAAGGGTTCTTTAGAAAACACTTCTAATACGGCTTGCTCTTTATTTTGTTTATTTGTTGTTATTTGATTCTCCTCCTCCTCCTCCTCCTCCTCCTCCTCCTCCTCTTCCTTTTCCTCCTCCTCGGCTCCTTCTTTTTTAGCATAGGGTTTCACTATGTAACCAGGCTGGCCTCAAAGACACAGAGATCCACGGGCCTCCACATCTGAATTGCTGGGATTAAGGTGTGCACCACTATGCCTGAGAATATTGCTTGTTTTTAAAAAAACTTAAGTGTCCTCACTGTAGAATAGAAAGAAAAAAAACCAGACAAATACATCTATAATTAATGGACATGCTAAATATGCATTTACTCTTGACCTTAGCATTCCCCACTGAAAACTCATTCTTTTCCTGTATAGGGGATGTTTCTCTGATTCACGGTGCCCTTCACATATTTACACTTTCTTCAAAGCACAGTAGACCAGTACACTATCAGTATTATAACTGTCATAAATAATGATAAAAACCTCTAAACCTTAAATATCTTTTTACATTTAGTGTGTGTGTGTGTGTGTGTGTGTGTGTGTGTGTGTTGTGTGTGTGTGTGTGGGGGGGTGAGCATGACAACTTGTGGGAATCAGGTCTCTCATGGGGTTCAAACTCAGGTCGTCAGGATCGGCAGCAAGTGCTTTTACCCTCCGAGCCTTCTCACCAGCCCTATGCTCACAATTTCTCCTTTTTGTGTCTACTTAAGACATGAGTGACAACATCTACTTCACTCCCTGCCATTTAACAGGAAAACAAGAAGCCCATGATGGCTTCTGATGGAAGGACTCATCCTGTGAGGAAGATTTATAAGCTGCCATGGAAATGTGGATTCTCCGTGGGCCTACAGAAGAATGTATGTGTCTGTCCATTACTGGGCATGCTCAGTCTTCTGAGACTGGAATGAGTTGGGATCTTCTTCATCTAAAGCTGATGTGGACACTTTGATGTGGCTGGAGATGCAGCACAGTTCTCACATCCATCTACACTTGTCTACCAGGACTCAGCGACTAGGGATACTGTTGAAAGAGAATCAAAGTCCCGGGAACATCAACGTCACGGGAAGGCAGACATTAACGGGAATTGGAGTAAAATTTACTGAAAAATCTATTTTATGTTTTAGCCTACACACTGTGCTAAACACAGCAACACCACACAAGACAAAGTCTTCCTCTGCTCTTTCTGTTGTTGTTGTTGTTGTTGTTGTTGTTGTTGTTGTTGTGTGGAAGAGAGAGAGAGGCGTGAGAAGGGGAGGAGGAAGGGGGCTGTTGTGTATGTGGTGTGCTGTGAAACCCCAAGGTCAACACTCCTGTGTCTTCCCTTCATATCGCTCTCTTTTATTGTTGAAACAGGGTCTCTCACTGAACCTGGCGTTTATGGATTCAGCCAGGGTGGACGGTGAATGAGCCTCAGAGATCTGTCTGTCTCCAACTCCTCAAGCCTAGAATTACAGACACGGGGCACCCTGTCTGGCTTTTATGTGGGTGCTGGGGATCTGAGCTCAGGCCCGCGTGCTTGCTCTGTAGGCGTCATCCCAGCAGCCCAGTCTCCCTAGCCTCTCCTTGCGCATTCTTTCATCCTTTCCCAAAACTTGAGAGAAGTGAGTAAGAAAATTCAGGAAGGGAGAAGAAAGATTAAAAATCAAAAGATTAGAATCCAAAGAAAATCTGATATTGTTTTGACAGAAAGAATTCTAACGGTTGCTACACGTAGCAGATCAACAGCAAAACCAACTTTTAAACTACTAATTGCTTTGTACTGGGTGCAGGGGTCTTTAGCCAAGTCTTTAGACTACTGGAAAGAGTTAGCGCACTACAAGACTGACAAGGCCAGCTTTCTTGAGAAACCATTGGAACAACTGCCAGGTGTTTAGTCTTTGCGTCTCACAGCTTAAAGCCTTGCAGACTCAGAACAGGGAACAGTAGCTCTCTTGCCACGCTCAGTTGGCATGCTGGATTGGGAAGCAAAGGACTCTATGCCTTCCCACTCATATTAATCAATTAACCGGTTCAGCAGTGGTCATCTCGAATGGACTGATGACTTGGCCTTGGATGTTTGGAAACTACTTCACACCTCATTTGCCCACTAACTCCAAGTCCCAATGAGTTCCGACTTACTTCCACACAGTTACCTCACAGGCACCTAAAACATCAATATGGCTACCTTGATCCCTAACAGACCCCTTCTTCTGTCCCATAGAGCTATCCCATAGAGGGCCAGTTTCAGCAAAGCTGTTGTGCCTAACCTGGGAAGCGGCAACGACAGACTCAAGTGTTGACTCAAATCTACTAACCTACTGCGGTCAAATGGGAGTCATTTAAAATAAGGAGGTCTTTGTAAAGAAACAAAGTCTGGAAGCCTAGAACAGTTAGTTACTTTGTAATTCTGCAGAAGGACAGGAAGAGATGACCTCAGGAAAAAGTTCATTCAAAGCACTGACTCCATTTCCTGTGCATCCTCTCGTCGCCGTGGTGTTAGGAATCGGAGCAGCTGGGTGTCTTTATTACTAACGTTTAAAAGCTACATTGGAGTGACCTCTCCCTAAAGAGCACATGAGTCAAGTGATGAGCCAGCCACCAGTCATAGGGAACACACGGCATTGAGGATTTTAACACAGCCTCCCCAAACCCACAGAAATTATCCACAGCTTCCTGTCACAGGGTGTGACTCACATCTCAGCAGGGGCACACATACCTTACCACAGTCGCAAGAAAACGTGTCTCAAACCAATGTCCCCACAACATCATCTACACAGAGCAGTTCCCTGGTGAAAAATCTTTTCTTTTGAAACTTAACAAAGTAATTTCTGTCTTTGTGGTTGGTCCATATTGCTGTGGTTGGTTGTCACCACAATGACTCTTAATTTAAGGAACAAAATGATGGCAATAAATCCTTTAAGTGTAGTCAGCTGAATTCAGAGTCAAATTGAGGCTGAATGGAAAGAGAAGGCCCTTGGCTGACCCAGCCTCTGGACCTCCCAGAAACTGCTCCCACACTCCAGGGATGCCCAGCCGCCACACAGAGACAGGAACCCCAAGCTGGCATCAACATTCCAAGTGGGTTCCTTCCTCCCATAAATGAACTTTTTTTCTTTCTTGACTGTAGATGGGGGCACGGGGGGGGGGGGGGGGGATAAAAAATAAGGGAGGGAGGGTAGAAGCAAGAGAGAATCACAAAATACTTAGTATTGATTTGAATCTATAGAAAACAAATTTGAATTAAATTCACCCACAAAGCTGCAAACCGTATATGTTGATTTTTTGTTTGTTTGTTTGTTTATACGCCAAAAGCAAAGAGTGGTAGGTAGCCCTGACACCTATATATTCAATGGCAATAATTAGAGAGGAAAAATGGAGATAAAATATAAAAGGAGGAGGGTAAAACAACAGTAAAGATATATGAAAAAGCCACAGAAGCTACACTATTAACTATCTGCCTTAAAAAAATTACAATACATGTAAGTCTATGTGCAAAAACACATATATAGTTTAAATGCAATTTTCCTATCTGGGATGACAATGCTCCCTCCAAGTGCCGAAGACCACCTAACAAAAACACTCACATCAGGCATGAGAAGGTCTCTTTTGGGTTGTTGGTTAGGGTTGTCCAAGACACTCCCAAAACATTGTAAGCTATTGCTATTTTTTCCTTGGATACCCTCCAGAGGTAGGAGGCAAATTTCTCTCCCCTTGGCATCTTACTGAAGACACTATGCACTTTAGAGCAAGGGCCCTGAACTGGAACTCACTAGCTCTCATGGTACCAGAAGGCACTATGCAAGCTTCCAAAGGAGGAAAATAACCAACAATTCTACTCAACGACAGTGCCTATGGACCACGGCAACGACCAGCACAGCACAATACGCCTGAAAGTGCAGTAGTGGCAGGCATACTTTGGCGGTAACCAATAGCTCTCTAGCTGGACTTAAGACCCCCTCAACAAGAGGGAAACCATGCCTGATGCTGGCAGCCTAGCCAGTTATCCAGGACTAGCGGAGTCATGGATCATGGAAGAGAATCTACAACCACCACTTTACTAATTAGATTAACCTCAAATTTGTCCTTATACCCACAGCAAAGTGTAGTCCTCCCTCATCAAAAAAACAAAAAAACAAAAAAACAAAAAAAAAACCTACCTCTCTTTGCAACAGATGGTGATAATTACAGCAAACAACAACCAATGGAAATGCAGAGTTGTAGAGTCCTGTCCCAGGGGATACATCTACAAAAATACCTAAGGCTCAGGGAGCACTGTGGGAGAGGGACGAAAGGACTGTAAGACCCAGAGGGCCAGGGCGTTTGCTATGAGATTATGTCTTTTAATAGAGTCAGAAGCTTCACATATAAACTCTCGCCAACATGACTGCCTACATATTACATGAACAAAGACAGCATACATGTCAAAGTGGTGGTGGGGAGTGGAATACCACCTCAACCTACACAGAGAACTACAGGCTGCTGAGGAATGCTAAGAGTGGGAGACATCTTCTCCAGAGACAAGCACAGTGATTGGTTATCCGGTACCCAATGGTTGGCCTAGACTGAGCAGGTTTTCTATAAATAGCTACATAGGTATAGAGGTATAGATATAGATATAGATGATATAGATATATGTAACTATTAGTGAAAAGGGGATGTCATGAATTTGAAAGAGAATAAGAGGAGACAAAGGGAGGTTTTGGAGGGAGGGAAGGAAAAGGAGGAAAGATGTAATCATAATCTCAAAATTAAAAGAACAGAAGAGAAGGAGGTTTATTAATTCAAAACTTTAGGGTGTTTTCCTTCTGTTTAAAATTCTATCAAATCATTATAGTGTCATCTAACATATAAATTGTATAGCTATATAAAAATAAAGTCTGGTCTAAACATTCTTTAAATCCTTAAAGATGAGATTTCTTAGTGTTTGGCCCCTTAGATATTTGGTCACTTTAAAAAGCCATAGGCAGTGCACCCTACCGTGTTAGATATATTAATATTTGGTTTTACTAGAGAATTAGGGACAGTGATTTAAAGTCCAAGTAATCACACCTTCAGTTAGAATCTTTGACCTAAAGACATTTTCATGTGTTTCTGTCTCTATGATGGTGTCACACAAGTAAAAAACAAAAACAAAATAGTCAAAGTAAGATTTCCCTTTACTGGATTTATTTCAATGTCTGTGCTGGATATTGAACCTAGGGTTCATACATGCTAAAGCCATGTGCTGTCACTGAGGCTCACCCAGAGCCCCAAGACTGAGTTACAGAGAAGTCCGCTTCCTCCACACATTGCTATTTCCCCCGCATCCCACAACAAAGGACTAAAAGACTCGAGACTGGTGACCAGTGTTGCAGAGAGGCCTAAAGGCAAACAATTAATTAGCCTGACAGAGGCATGTCACATCATTTTCTTTCTTTAAAAGTCTCCTGTGGAGGTTTGAGCAAAAAATGGCTACTGGAAAAGAGCTGTGTTTGGATGCTCACTCACCAAGGAGAAGAACTATTTGAAAGAATTACACGGACTGGCCTTGTTGGAGGAAGTGTGTCACTGCAGGTGGCCTTTGAGGGTTCAAAAGCCCATGTTAGGCCCAGTTCTCTCTCCCTCCCTCTCCCTCTCCTTCTCTCCCCTCCCCCTCCCTTCCCTTCTTCTTCTCCCTTTCCCTCTCCCCTTTCACCTCCCACTCTCCTCCCTCCTCCCCTCCCCCTCCCTATCTCCCCAAAACCCCCCTCTACCACTATTCCCCCCCACACACACCTTTCTGCTTAAGAATCAAAATGCAGTTCTCAACTACTTCTCCAGTGCCTGCCACCATGATCCCCATCATGATGATGCCAGACTGAACCTCTGAAACCATAAGCAAGACCCTAGTTAAATCCTTTCTCTCATAAGAGTTGCCTTGGTCATGTTGTCTCTTTATAGCAATGGAACAGTAACTAAGACATATGCCTCCAAACAAACAAATAAAACCATCAAACCTTCACTTTCAAAGTATTTATCTGTTATCAAATTCCTTAGGAAATTAAAGGAAGGAGAAGACAGTTGATATGTCTCTAAATAATGTAGTGTGGCTGGCTTTACAATCTTTTGAAGACATTTCTTAATTTAGGAGACACAGGGTGTCTTGGCACTTATATTAAACATCTAATTTTAAGTTTAAATTTTAAATGAGATTTTTTTTTTAACCAGTACCTTTTGAAGGTGTGAATTGGCCCCAGGAAATATAATGGTCAGTATTTTTTGACTGAAAGAAAGTGTTCTCATTGGTGATTTATTTTCATGCCAGCAGCTAGAAGAGCTTCCACATGGGTGTTCTCGGCATTCTACCTAGCATTTCATATTACACATAATTAACAGAAAAGGAAATTTTTTTTTAGTTCTAGTTTTTTGACTTTTTGGATTGCTCTTACTATCTTATGACCCTAAGCAAATACTCCTTAGTGGTCATGAAGCTGACAAGCTGAGAATAGTGCATTGGAATTATGGCACAAACTAGGTTTTGTTGTGGTGTTTTATTTGGTTGCTTATGGGTTGCTTTTGTTTGACCTAGCCTGGAGCTCACTGTGTAGCCTAAGGCTGGCCTCACAAGTGACATGTGACCCTTATATCACAGCCTCCTGAAAGTGAGGATTACAATGTGAACCAACCTAAGCCAATAAATAAATAAAAATCTTCAGCTGCTATCAATCTCTGGGCCCACCAGCAGGGGACACGGCCTTTCCCTAGGCTCTGTGGTGTATGACCATGAAGCTCTTGATTAAAATAAAGAGTTTGAGGTGCCAGTAGCCTAAGCCACCCTAACATACACAATGGAGACAGACAATAACTTAAAGGCCCTTTGGGACAGTTCAATACGGCCTGTCTGCTGTTTATGTATCTTTTCTACAATCAAGACATGAACAGAATCATCTCTGAGGCTTCTACTAATTCAAACATATTCATCTCTTAAATGGGCATTAGTTCGGCACATAATGCCCAAACTTTGCTTCGGATCTCTCGACTACTTGTCCAACAACAGTCTTTTCCGTGTCTTCCCAGAAAGTGTTTACTAGAACGTCTGGGATCCACACGAAGGTGTAAATTATCTAAGGACTGTATTCATCAAGGTCCCTTGGTCTTAAGAGACAGAAACGCAACTCATGCTAACTCAAGCCAAAAGGTAATTTCTTGGGTTACAGAACTAGCAAGTCCTGAGTTTAACTTGGCTTCACACTGAGATGACTGTGGCGGTCAAATAGTAGTGCTTTCGGCTCTCTTCAGTGCCTGTCACCCACTCCCACCCCTCCTTCCAGCCCTCCCCCATGTTTTATTCCCTGGGTTCTTTGTATAAGCTGTGTGTGTGTGTGTGTGTGTGTGTGTGTGTGTGTGTGTGTGTGTATGTGTGTGTTGCCCAACAACCTCTTGAAAAGAAAGTCACCTCTTTTGTAACAGATGTGACAGGAAAGTGGGGCATGATTCTATCTTCTCCCACAAGGAGGGTCTTTTCAAATTGACCAATCAAATTCTCCCATTCCCCTGGCCTCTGCTATTAGGAGAAAGGCCTTTCTAGTTGCCTTCACAGCAGAGATAACAATTCAAAATTAAGCAGCTTATCAATTATTTTAAAGAGGTGCCATTAGCCATAAAATACCAATTTATCTCCTCCGTGACAAATATGTGGGTCCCTTCATTACAGAGCACTTGTGGGATCAGCTCTGACGGGTTCTGTTTCTGGTTGGCAGTTGGCACAGCAACCTTCCATATGATTGAGTTTTTTCCCCTCACTGCACCTCAGAGCTTGTCACAGCCAAGCTCCTAAGCAGAAGGTGCCCAGCTTTAGCTCCATCAGAATCACCTGGAAGGATTATTAAACACCAGGAGGGGAGCATCATTCCTCCGCAACCCCATGAGAGTTTCTGATGCCAGAAGGGGCTGGAGCTTGACGCTGTCCCTACCAGGTTCCAGGTCCACTGCCCTGGAGCACACAGTGGGTTCTTACAATCACATCGTGCATGCGTGTGCGTGTGCACGTGCGTGCGTGCGTGCGTGTGTGTGCACGCGCATGAAAAAGAGCATGCACCTCAGATAGTCAAACACTTTTATTTGTGACAAAGTCTCTTACTGGCCTGGAACTCTCTGATGAAATCAAGCTCTGGAGCTAGAATAACCACCGAAGCATGTACTCTGTTGCCCCCCAAAAGTTTAGTGCAGATGGAGCCTGATCTAGCTGTTGGTGCATGTAGCTTAGGTTCAAATCTCAGTTTTCCATACACTGTGTGACTTTTAAAAATTTAGGTGTGGTGGAGAGGGAATGCATGGCCTCTGGCAGTTTTTTGTTTTGTTTTGTTGCCTCGTGTTTGTTCACACAGCTTTATTTCTGGAGAGCTTGCCTCAGGATGAGTATACAACTTTCTTTCTCTTCAGTGGCCTGGCCCAATACAACTGTGGTAGCTGCTTCCCTCTCCCCCATCCTACCCAGAACCTACAATTTCAGTTATGTCCCAAGAACCATGGGTTTGGTTGCTATTTTTCAGACTGGTGTAGCAGCTATATGTCTCTAGGTAGAAATGCTTATGTAGTTCAGAAGTGCTCTTAAATTTGTGGTTGAACGCCTGATGTCTCAGGAACTCTTAGTGCCTCTGTAGTGCCAGCCACATCAATTCTGTTTCTCCGAGTTTAGAAGCATTGATTTCTGACGATCTGATGTCTACTACATACTCCAAACCATGTCACCATGCTGCCTAAGCTAGTCCTCAGCTGGGAATCCTCCTGGCTCCACCACCCAAGTGCTGGGAAAGCACCATCCCTGGCACACTATGGATTTTTATAAGTTTCTTTTCATAGAGAGGCCAGGCCCTACATTTTCAAATGCTTTGTTGACGAGCCTGGTTTAATGTCCCTCTTTTTGTTAAAATTGCAGTGGTATACTTGGGAGGTAGCTCATGGTGGTGGACGATAAACACAGCATTGTGGGGACCCTGGGCCTAATTCCCAGCACTGCAAAACCAACTGTCAAAGACAGATGCTCAGCTACTTTTCCCATTGCTGTGAGTAAGTACCTGATAGGCACAACCTATGCTCTCTTATGGGAAGAAGGCCTTATGGTGACTCTTGGCTCAAAGGATACAGCTCAGGGTGGCAGGGATGCCTGGTGGCTGGCACAGCTGCACGCACAGCAGTGGAGCATGAGGCAGGAACTCCTACCACCAGGCAAGTACCTAATATTCAGACACAGGAGCTGGGAGACATTTTACACCCAGTCCAGAACCATGCGAAATTTTGGAGAAAAGATCGATGGGAGGTCTCCATCAAATCTGCAGCTAGCTACATCCAGAATGGTCAGGATTGTTCTCTATTCACAAGGGACAGGCCAAAGTCTTTAATCAGTTCTGTGAGTAACTATGCCTGGCTTAAACCTAACAAGGAGGGGCCTTTGAGCTTCTAATGAGTGGGAATTCCAAAGAAGCAGAGGGTCCTGGAGTACATCCAGTCTTGTGAGCACGTGAATATTCAGGTCAGCGCTGTATTCAGTTTGAAGTTGAGTCACTTCAGGAACTCCAAAAGGGTCTCATTACACATGGTGAGTGTGCTTCCTGCAGGAGGGACTGTACTTGGCATCTTCTGGATGTGTGTGAATCACCATCCCGTCTGGCTGCTATACAAGTACGTATTGTTTTATTGAATAAGAGGGTAGAAAGTCACATAAAACATCGCATACTACAAATGGCCAGGGAATAATTTGACTTGCCTTGGTGCAACTTAATTTACACATCGGTCTCCTAGAAAAAAGCCATCTGTTCCATAAATACAGCTTAGTCTGGGCACATGAACCATGCATGGCTTTGATTATTATTTGTTTTAGTTGAATTCTCCTAGCTTTATTTTCAAATTGTAATATTTTAAAAATAGAACAAAGCCCTTTCAGGCATAAGAAAATGAGAAATGGTATGAAAATAGGGAAAGAAGATCTTTATTGGGCAAACTAGATGAAAGAGAACAAAGAAAAAATATTTCCCTCCAAATTTTTGAAACATAGTCATTTACTCCCCAACCTTGCTAAGTTGTCTCCATTACAGGGTGAGTTTTCTTTCAAACATCTGATTTGTAGCCACATTTAAGGCTTGACATATTATTTCAAGAAAGAAAACACAATGAATGTGTTTTCCAAGCTCAGATCACACCTCGGGGATGCTATATAGAAGAAAATGCTAAACAGAAGAATGAAGCTGGTTTTGCCAATTCTTCAGGCTCTACACAATGTCAATAGCCCTGAAAATTTACAGAGAGGAGGATTTTGCATGAATGCCACAAGCAGAGATGAAGATTTGAGCATTTTCTGAGGGAAGGGGGAAAGCTCGAACGGGATGTAGATGTTCTAAGAACAACACATTTGTCTTGAGACAGCCAGCTGAGTGGTGCTGAGAGCCTTCTGAGGGCGACCTGGATTATTTGAGACTGTCACAAGAATGAGGACTACGGCTGTCCATAAGTCTCAACTCATTACACAGCCTGAATTTGTCTCTTAAGTGAGCTAAGTGAGAGGACCAGGTCACTCTAAAAGTGCTCTGGCTTCTCTCTTGGTTCCCCATTTCTGAGACACTAGAAAACCTTGTTATGGAACAAGATTCCACTGCAGGGCTGACGTGTAGGCATGGATTGTAGCTTTTCCTTACTTCTCATAGCATTAAACTTTGTTTTCAGTATTCTGCTATGCTGTACGTGTGTGTCAAATACTGCAGCCACTCGCCCCTTTTTAAGAGATAGTCCACTGGCTGATGTCAACTGGTCTCCCTTAGTACTGTTTTCTAACAGACCTTGAGACCATCCAGTGTTGTGTGTCATCTATTCTCATCAGCTCAGTCTTCCTGTGATCTGTGGGGAGTACTGTAGGCATTGCTAAGCCTTACTCCTTGAACTCAGCACCCCGCCCTCCCCAGGTACCACAAAGCTGTTCCCTTCCTCACCGGAGTGGTGCCTCTTAGTGACAAGATGAAAATGTCTTCCTAAGGGGGTGGAAAGTTATCCTTTCTTCAAACTGTCTTCCTTTTGTCTTTGCCCCAGGTTTTACCTAGAAGTCCTGTCCTGGAACCCTCATGAGGCAAAGAGCCCCAAGATGTCTGTCTGCTGGGATACAGAAAGAAAACTCAGTCAACAGCTTGAACTGTTAGCCCATCCCACGAGTGTTTTCTTCCTTTCAGATTTTTCAGTTCAGGATGTTAGGCATGATGATCTGGCCTCGTGTGGAGATCTGAGGGGCTTGGGAGAGTTGGAATTTAATCTGGCTGAATCTTGTCACTGCACTTACATTAGAACAGTTGCTATAAAAAGGACAAAATATAACAATTGTGAAAGGAGGCAGAGAAAAGTTAAGGGGTGTACAGTGTTGGTGGGAATGTACACAATCATATAGCCTGTCACGGTACCCCCAGTACTCCGGAGGCAGAGGCCAGATGATTTATCTCTGAGTTCAAGCCTGGTCTATGAAGTGAGTTCCAGGACAGCCAGTGCTACACAGAGAAACCCTGTCTCAAAAAAATAAAGAAGGAAGGAAGGAAGAGAGAGAGAGAAAGAAAGAGAGAAAGAGAAAGAAAATGTAGACATTCCTTAAAAAACAAAAACAAACAAACACAAAGCAAGAATAGACTGACCATATGCTCCAGTGTTCCCACTACTAAGTATATAGCCAAAGAAAACGAAATTAGTGTATATAAAGAGACATCTGCATTCCTGCATTCACTATAGTATTATTCATAAGTGAGAATTATGGAAATGCCCTATATGTGCACCTTTAGATGAATAGATAAAGAAACTCCTTATGTACACACAAAGGAACATTATTCAGCTCCAAAAAGAGAAGGAAACCCCATCATTTGTGAAGACAGGGATGCACGTAGAGAACATTATGCTGTGTGAAACAAGCCAGGTGTGGAAAGGCAAAGAACACATCATCTAATTCATATGTGTAATTTTTTAAAAATCTATCTCATAGACTTAGAAATTAGAATGGAGCTTATCAGGGCCTCAGGTGCACCAGAGAGAGATTAGTCAAAAGGATGAAAGATCTCGGACAGAAATCTGATAGATATCATAGTGACAATATTGTATAATTAAGAACTACTTTTTAGAAAAGATTTTTAACTATTCTCACCATAAGATTAAAGTATGTGAGATAACATATATGATAATTTGCATAATATTTCATTCAACATTTCAGGTTATATATCATAATGATTTTGTAATGAACAGCTTTGTCAAATAAATAATAAGGAAAGATTCTCTTTTTAAAAACATTTTATTTTTTATGTGTATGGGTGTTTTGCTTGCACATACATCTTCATACCATATGTGTGTCTGGTGCCTGCAGAAGCCAGAAGAGGGTGTCAGTCCCCTGAGACTGGAGTTACAGATGACTGTGAGCTACAATGTAGGTCCTAGAATTGAACTTAGGTCCTCTGGAAGAGTAGCCACTGTTCTTCTTAACAATTGAGCTATCATCCCCCCAGAAAAGAGTTTTACAGTCTGTGGACCTGAGTTAGAGGTTCTGAATTCTGTCTCCTACTATTCAACTAGCCTGACAGGCAACTTTCTTTGTGTTTCCCTCCTTGTGCCTTCTCCCTGTACCTCTGATGTTTTATATATATATAACCTCTGCTCACTTTCGCCTGGACTTCACCTGGAGTCAGTGTTTTCCTACCTGGTCTCTCCACCACCAATTTTCTCCTGTCTACTGTCTGCATTAAAGATACAGTTATAGGAGGTCCTTGGTCAAAACCCTTGAGTGACTCCCCACTGACTGGAGGGTACAGTCTGAACTTAAAGACAGTGATTCATGGTTCTTCTGGCTGACTTTGAAATACAAGTTATCCCTGAGATTTTGTCTGTTCTCCTTTCTACACTAACATCATCAGGAAGTTTTAAGTGGTCATATTGAAAGTCATATCAGAATCTTGTAAACATTCTCAACAGTGGAGCTGCCCATGTGGCTCGCTCTGGTCAACAAGTGACAAACAGAAGTGCCCTAGAGAAGCTCTCAGTTTTCCTTTCTTCCCCCAGATTGCAACCATGTGGAACTGTTTGCCATGCTTTGCCTGGATAATAGGATCCCATGAGTCTGTGTTTGCCTCCTGTTGCTTTGCCTTTCAGGTGAGCTCTGTTTATTTAAAGCCCACTTGGTGTCTCACTCCTTAAGAAGACAATTCAGAGGTAGACAGTGCTCTCTTTTCACCACTGTTAGACCTATGTGTTACCTGTGCCCAGCAGTGCATTAGACCTATGTGTTACCTGTGTCCAGCAGTGCATTAGACCTATGCATTACCTGTGCCCAGCAGTGTATTCATGATACATTCCTCCCATGCATTCTTTATCATTTTCTCATGTAGTAGACAATAAACTCCAACAGATCATGGCTATGTTTGTGCTGCCTTTATATTTCCAGCACCTGATACAAAATTGGGCCCTAAAGAGTAGCTGCCATGAAAATTAAAACAAGAGTCTCTGGGTTCTTATTTACTCCCCAGCAACATGCCAGCAGCAGAAGTCCCTAGCCTATAGGAGTTCTTACAAACCACCTGAAAAGAGAAGCCAAAGTACCGTGTGCTTATCTGAACTTCTGTTTTCCTGCCAATTGTCTTATGCAAGTATAACACCTATACATTTCAAGAGTCCCTCATCTACTTTGAATCGACAGAAAATAGAAAGTGAAGAATAAATAGGAATAAAAAGCATGCAGACGCTAATGATGAACCCAAGGCTCCTCCTCATGCCCAAATTAGTTTCTATTGCTAGACAGTTCAGTAGATTTGAGTCTAAATATCTTACAAACTTTTGTCTCCACGTTATCTTTTCACCTACTGACTGGGTCAACTCCATATAAATGAGTTGTACTTAAGGTAAAATACAAACAGTGACTAACAAGGCAAATGTCTTGGTTGAAACCATCTGTAGGGGCCAAGAACATAGGGTATGCCCCACGTCTCTTCTTTGCTTCTTGAGGACAACAAGAAAGTGGCCCAAGCTGAATTTTGACAGAGACAAAATGGCCTCAGGGCATCTGGGAAAAATAGACTCTGTAGAAGAGAGATGTGCTCAGAGAACCTCTTGGGACCCTTCTCTTTCAGGATTCTCTTGGGATTCTGTGTTCCTCTTGGGACTATTCTAAGCCCTGTGTCACCATCAAGTGGCCCAGCAGAGCCATGTGTAGTTCCTGTTCCACTGGGGTCCTCCATCTTTCTGCTGTCTAAGACTTCCCAGCACCAGGGTCGCATGTCGTGGAGTCTACCAGATGTCTTTTATAGCCGTCAGTTTGTTCCCACCATATCCATGGGGGTCAGTGCTGGTTTTGCCTATATTCTCCAGCCTGACTGTGATAGTACTGAGGAGGTGGGGGTGGGTTTAAAGTCACCTCTTATATTATCAATCAGTGGCATGGGCTTTTAAAGCCAAAAGCATTTGTAAGATCCCCTTTTAGATCTATAGCCGCTTTAACCACCTCCACTCTTCCATTTAAACTGATTTCAGGAGGTAATGTTGGGTTCAAAGCTCTTCTCCTCTGTATATTTGCAAATGTACAAAGCTGGGTCTGTTATGTCCTGTCTGAAAGGCTATCTATTTGTACAGCTTTATGCATCTCTTCACAGAACACCCATGAAGTCACAGCTCATATTTCTGCTTTAAATATTCGATCTTTTGGCTTTAAACACCCATAAGGGTTATTTGTCAAAATGGATCTTAAACTTCGCCCCACAGTTCTGCAGCGGATCTTTAAAGTAATGCTGTAGAGGTGGGGAGGAAAGGGTGGGGGAGGCAGAGAAAGTCAGCCATTCGGCAAGCATTTATTGAGTGCCAAGTACGTGCAGAGCATATGGTATCTACTAATAGGTGCTGTGAGGGGGATAAAAAAGAAATGGAATATGTGTTCTTGCTCTCAAGATGAAGAATAGAGGAACATAAACACTGTCAGTTCAGCACGGCATCCAGACATTTCAACCTTGTTTTCCAAAGATCTTTGTATGAAAATCAGGAGCCAACAGCATGGGGCTAGCAGTGTGTGTATGTTTGAGAGAGTATGTGTGTGTGTTTGTGTGTGTGTGTGTGTGTGTGTGTGTGTGTGTGTGTGTGTGTGTGTGTGCTCATTCACGTACATTTGGCTGAGGGGAACAGACAGAGTAGGGCATTTGTGATTATAGAAATGCGAGTGATAATGTTAAAAAAAAACATTGTTAGGTGTCCTTGGTGTGTTTTCTTTCATCTTTTGGCTCAAGATGCCTTTATTTCCCTTCCTGAGATGCCCAGCAGTAGCTCCCACATCGCTCTTTGTCACATCAGCACCACCACCTTTCTTACCCTTGGACTCAGGTTATTTGCTTTGTCAAGTTTCCATGTCGTTTGGTCTTGGATAACCACAAACTTACCTCACTGCTGGTGGTCATTCGTATTTACCACAGACCACTTTGGTTCTTAACTGCATGGTTATCAGACCCCTGTGGGTCCTCGAGGACTGCCTGACTCTATCTCAAATAGATATGGCCCTCTGGAGCTGGCCCACAAGATCCCCTCCACCCTGACCCATGCTAGGGTTGCAGAAATAGCACTGGACAGTTCTCCTCAAGTTCCACAGACATATGCTCATAGCAGTGACATCACAAAGGCTCTGCCTCAAACCCCACTTCCAGTAGCCACAAGCTGATTGATAAAACTATATAAGAGCAACTGATCCCAACATTTCATTTTCTGCCAATTAAAAGTTCCCTCACACCCTTATTATGATAGCTAAATTACTTAATGCATAGACATCAACGGGCACAACACATGACCTCTAGGCAGCACTTAATGGAGATTTAACTTATGTGAGCTGAGACAATGGCACAGTTGGTAAGATATTTGCTGAGCTGGCATGAAGACACAAGTCTGATCACCAGAAGCCCCAGCAAAAGCCTGGGGTGGGGGTGGGGGGAGGGGGCTGAGCAAATGACTTGATGGATAAGTTGTTTGCCACACAAGCACAAAGCCTGGAGTTTTGAACCCCAAGATTCATATCAAAGCCAGGCAGATGTATAGGAAATGGGGGCGGGTGGTAGGGGGTCCTCTGGAGAAAGCTGCTTAACTAAACTAGGCAGGATTGGTGAGATCAGGGTTCACTTTGAGACTCTGCCTCAACAAAAAAGGGAGAGCTATTAATGAAGATATCCAGTGTTGACTTCAAGCCTTCACAGAAGCGCGCGAGCACACACACACACACACACACACACACACACACACACACACAAATAAAAGCAACTTTCAAAAGCCAGATACTATGGCATGCACCTGTAATCTCAGTACGGGGGAGGCAGAGATAAGAAGGTCCCTTCCCTAGCTGGCAGTCAGTCCAGTCTAATTGCTGAGCCTTGAGCAATTATATGCAGCCTTGGCCTTGTCTAACACACAGAGACTGAAGCATGATCGAAGAAGACACCTGATGTTGACTTCTGACCTCTGACCTCTATAAGTGCCCCCACACACACAAGCTTAAGTAACATATTAATCTAGTTTTAAGAATAACCGTTCATTATCTGCCCACTTCCTCATGACTTGACCCACGAAGTCTATGACTAAGAGAGGAACAGGAAACATGCCTTACTCCAGAGTTTAAGCCTTTATTAAAAAGTTCAGACTGAATAGCCAAGGGCTGCATCAGGCCTTTTTCTCCTTCCTCCCTCTCTCATCTCCCCACAAACATTTCTTGTGTGTCTTTGAGGGGGCAGTGGTAGTGCACTAAGGGAACAATGGGGTGATAGACACAGCTTATCACCAGGGAGAATAAAGCCATGACGGAATTACTCCAGGTGTTAAGGCAGATATAAGCTCTCTGTTCTGTACAAGGGTTCTTGGAACAGAGGGTCTTCACAAGTTTGGGAATAGTACGTTATAAATTTACATGTTTGAGGCCAGTTATTTGGCCCTCATGAAGTCAGTGGTATTTTCATTATGTTCTCCCTAAACAAAGCTGTCATGTTCCACTGAGGTACCAAATCAAAGTCATCAATTTCCAAGCCCATATTTTAAGTGACAAAGTGACTCTTCATTTTTAGAATTGAATATAACAATAGGCGTCTCCCCCCATCAGCCTCTAACAGTTACGACAAAAGCCAAATTATGGATTTAGTTTTAAAACTTTTCAAATTATACCCATACTCTTTTCTTCAGCCAAGAGTTTTAGAGCTCTTCTGGATAACTCATAGAAATGGAGAATTTATACTGATTGATTGATGAGAACCAAATGGAATCTCCCTGAGCTCACACAATAAGTAAGGCCAATCAGTCTTGTTTCTATTGCTTTTTACATATTAGGAAGTAAGGCTTGGAGAGGCCAAAACTTAGTCCAAATTTGAATATCAGGCTCATATTTTTAAAGCTGAGAATACAATTGACTGAGAATGGTACTCCCAGTTTGAGTATGAGTGCCCTGACCATTTATAGAGAGACAAAAGAGTTTCTTTCTACATTCCTGGCCTGTGTGAATTTATATAACCACTGCTAGTGCAAACAAGATTTATTTTTCCAACCATCCATCTTTTCTCTGTTGCCTAACGCAATAATTCTCCAACTTCTAACTATCAAGTAATGCTCTTTTTCTCATTCACAGAAAAAGACAGTGTTTATTTCTTAAGCCAGTGTTCTATTTTAAATCCCCCTTTCTTATTCTCTCCCCAGTCTTTCACCCCAATCATCAGCTGTTGGGGTCACCGGGCTGCTTTACACTGTCATGAGTAACATTAACCAGTGTTCTGAGGCTCTCGAGAACCACAGCCCCAGATCACAAGTTTTAAATAATGGTCAAGACCCTTTAAACTCCACCCCTAGCTCACAATTCCTCTTAGTCTTCAACATCCTTTCCCTATGCAGTGGCTGAAGCTCCCAGCCCAGTGTCAGGGATGTAGGAGAATTTGGTCAAGCATCTAGCTAGTAACACATCATTTACAGAATACACTTTATCCTGGACCATGGCACTCAGCAGCCCTGTTTCCATCTCCTCCTTTCTTCTTCTACCCTCAAAATTACATTTTACATTTTTCAAATGTTTTGGATATTCTGGTAGGTCCCAATATTATGATGTGTACTCTTTTTTATTTTTTTTAAATTTATTTATTTTTATTTTTATGTACATTGGTGTTTTGCCTGAGTGTATGTCTGTATGAGGGTGTCAGATCCCCTGGAACAGACAGTTGTGAGCTGCCATGTGGGTGCTGGGAATTGTGTCCTCTGGAAGGGCAGCCTGTGCTCTTACCACTGAGCCATCCCTCCAGCCCCATGTGCACTCTTTTAACCTCCCCAGTACCCTGATGTTGTAAGTATTAGCACAATTCTCTCCATCCCCCTGATTTGTGCTCCTGAGTTTGCAACACGTATTAAAATAATGATTATCTGATAGGGCTACTGTGAGTTAATACAGAAAGTCCCTGGGATAGGGTAAGTAAATGACAGATACTATTTAGGAGTATTACTCAGCTATCATGATCATGTGGAGTTATGATCAGAGTAATCAAAATGCAAACCCGACCCTGTGGCCAGACTCTAAGCCACTAGACTCCACTGCCTCCATTTTCCACTCTTCTTATTCAGATATCCTCACTTCTCAAAGGTTACTCCTTATTTGTGTTCCAAGGATACCTGTTACAGTAAATTTTATCAGTTCGGCCTAAGAAGCCAATAGCTGACACAGAGTCTGAAACGTACTTTAAGGCTGCCAGCACTACGCCCGGCAGAATCTAACTGATTCTATTCTACTCTTAAACCAACATAAACTACTCTAAACCTCATAACATACATATATCCCAAGCACTTACCAATCTGATCTTCCTACCTTCTTCCTCCTTCCCTGTCCACTGTCAACCATCTTTCTTCCTCTCAACTGTCAAACTTGGCTCCGCCCCCTCTCCAGGAAGTCCTGCCTTCCACTTCCTGTCCATCTGCCCAGCTGATTGGCTAAACGTGCTTTATTGACAGTTGTTACATCCACTCAAGACATTCCTCTACCCATACCCTTTGACCGTGGTGCATAACACTGACCCTGATAGCGCAGAGCTCCGCACCTAAGGCAGAACCTTGTGGGCAGGTAAGAGTTCACATACGTGAGATAGGATAGTCTTGTGTCAGTTGCCTTAACAATTGGTGATAACCTGTGCTGATAACAATTTCCCCTTCTCTCCTTAAACCAGGAGGACTCATGGAACCCGGCGGATAGCCCTAGCTGTGGCTGAGATTCTATGAAACAAAACCAGCAAAGGGAAAAGATACATGGAGCAAAATCTGCAGGAAATGAGACCAAACTGCAAGAAGCCCTCTCCCACTGGATCCCTCGAGGAGGGCCCGTGTCTCTAGCAATAAGTTATGACAACAAGTAGGAAAGGGGGGGGGCGGTTATCAGGGAGGAGCCCAGAGGCTTGCTGCTTAGGTGTTTGACTGGGGGCCTTTCACACAGGCCCAGCCTGCCTAGCATGTAATGAAATCCCAGACTGGAGCCTCCTTTTTTTATTCCTTTGGTCCTATGAAAGCAGGTTTCCGTCTGAACCAAACCTTGTGCAATTTAGACTTGCTATGGTGCTCTTCTCATTTTGGGAATGCTGGGAATACCCAAAGAAGCTTCTTTGAGTAAACTTGGAGGGGGTTGGAAAGAAATGAACATTAATATTAGAGAAGTTTTGTGCCTAGAAATGACACTGATGCACCCGATCCAGTGAGCCCGAGGTCTGAAAGGAGAAAAAGGCCAGCCTGCCTCTCTGAGCAAGAGGGAAATCCTTAAGCAACCACTCCTGGACTTCAGATGAGCTTACCAGTGTTGCGTCCAGCCAGCCCATGGCTTTAGAACCATACACAGGCTCTTCTGAGTTTAAAGCCTGCCTAGCCTAGATTCTGGACTCCCTGCCAGTGCCTTGCAATCCTGCTCGTCGGTTTCTTTTTTCTTTTCTTCTAATTTCTGTATACGTGACCATCCTACTCGGTTCTTGATTACTCCACAAACCCAGTTCTCCCAGATACCAGCCAAGGCTCAACCTTGCAGTAGGATTTCCAAGATCAGCCACACAACCTTGAAAGAAATGTCCCTCCTCGGCCCACTGGTTAACACTTTCCTGCCCATTCTGGCCAGTAGAAATCACACACAATAGTTAAACCGGGGGGGCATAGAGCCCACAAACAATCATTTGACGTTGAAGAAAAATACACAGAGGGAAGTTAACTGGTCAAGTCGGAGAAGAAGAAGGCAGCAGACACAAACCCCCCATGTGACATAGGGGAACATCCAGCGAGGACTCAGGAGTGTCCTGGCTGGTTGAGGCGGACTGGAGAAGGCTAGAAACTCTTTGGCATGCCTTGCATGTGAGACATAGAGTTGATTCCCTGTATTCCTAAGTCTGGGCTGGTACATGTGTACTGTCACAATAGAATACACCCAGGGTGGCATTGTGGGAAAGGTTCGCTAAGAAGCACTGCACTTTTGCTTTCCTCACCTTAGGAACCTTGAATAGATATGCGCCCTGCTGAAGAAACCAAGAGAGGGAGTGGGGGAGGCCTGCCAGACAAAATAGTTGCCAGCTGTCCCAGCTGAGGTGACCACACAGCTAAGTAAAGCCACTGTGTCTTAGCTGGAAGTCAGCCTTGGAGGAAGCTTCGGATAAAGACAAGGCCATCTGAACATTGCCCTGCAGGGACCCACCCGGATAACAGAACCATGAACAAATAATACGAGGAGGTGGCTTGAAACCAGTAACTGTGGACATCTGACTTGACAGCGATAGATAACCATTACAGTGCAGCAGCTGGGGGCAGCGGGAGCACAGAGGCTCCCTTGTCATGGTGGAGAGGCCAGAGCGAAAAGCCGGAGTGAGACATCGGAAACCCGGCAGCAGGGCGGCTCGGATCTTTCTTGCCAGTTTTCCACTGTTTCACAACACCACGAAAACAATCCGTACCCTTCCGAGTTAGGCACTGCCCCAGAATCGTGTCCAGACCCTGTCAGCCCTCAAACCAAGATCTCTGAGCAGTGAAGGGAGGGAGGTCCCAGACGCCGTGAGTCATGTTTATCCTCTGCGTGTGCTGAATGCCTTGTGCAGATCTGAGATCACCACTGACCCAGGGCCTAAAGCATGTTTCTTCGCCAGGAGCCAAAACCCAGCGCATAACCTCATGTCCAGCAAGTTTGCAACTCAGCCCGAGTGTCCATGTACCGGTGCCAAATGCGCCTGTGATGAGTCCCGAAATGTAATAATTACCCCCACAGCCAGTCTGGCTGATTTTTCTGGACAGCACTGTTGAGGTACTTAATTAAAGCCATTAAAATCCAAACATGCATATTCAGGCACTGAGCACTTAATTTATAGCATGAGGAGAGTTCACCCACCCATCCGTTTAACAACACAGGCCGAACACTTAGCCTGTCACAGACACGTCATGCTTCCTGCACCCGGGGGACTGCTTTTAAAGCCTCTCACAAGAGATAAGAGTGAACAAGAAGGAACTCTGGTCAAGGTAACAAATGAATAAACAGCCTAACAGAGAGGAATAAAGTGAGATGAAAGTTCGGGAAAGAGAGATGTCACTTCTGGCCAAAGGAAATAGAGACTTGAAAGATTTCTTAAATGTGTCATCTATCACCCTCAAACTCCAAGTTTAAAAGCCCCACACAGTTATTAGCTATATGACCTTGTGTAAATCATAAGTTTTCTACATCTTAGCTTGCTTATCTTTAAAAGGAAGGGCTGGGCTAAACGATCTTGTAGGGCCTCTCTGCTCTAAATCTAAAGGCTGGGACTACACAATTTTTCATGAGAAGACCCAGCTAAATGTGTGACAATCTATTCTTCACACACCCAGAGTAATTGTTTTTACATCTAAATAAGATAATGTTTCCCATGGCTGAAACCCCTTTCATGGCTGCGTGATGCACATGGCTGCCTGTGCTCTCTGACAACTCGCCCCACCCCCACCCCAGCCCAGCCCCTCCTTTAGCCTTCACTCATTCACCCAGCTGTTTCTCTCCCCTTTCTCTGAATGTAGGAATTGTATTTCCCCGGATAATTGTGCTCCAACCCCTGCTTCCTTGCACCCCCACTTCCTCTGAAGCAGGCAGCATGGAAGTTTCCCCCCAAGGAGGAATCCTGGCAGGGAGACCTGTTGCCTGGAGACCTGGGTAAGAAAATGTAGGGTTCTGTGTGCCTCTAAGTGTAGAGACTCTCAGATTCACCTCCTGAGGTCCGCTCCTGATTTTCAGAGAACAAGAGCCTTCAATTGCTGAGACTTTTTTTTTTTTGCTGTTGGAGGGAGCAGTATTGATAGTCCGCCTTCACTGTTTTAGCCACGCCCACCCAGCCTCCCACTTTTTAGCTTGCAAAAATGCATTCAGTCTTGGAGACTACTAAACTCTCCTCTCCCCTTTTCACGCCATTTCCCCTCCCCACTTCCGTCTCTTTCCCTCCTTGTCACCCACCTCTTTTCCTCTACTCTCCTCTTTCTCCCCTTTTCCCCCCACCCATTGTCTTTGTCTTTATTTCTATATAGTTAATTCTTTTCGTTCTCAGTTTTAGAAGGGTTTGTCCAAAGGCAAGGATTAAAGAATGCCGCATTTCACCCCTCGAGATGGAGTGAATCGGGCTTGATCTGAAGGGTTTTTTTTTCTTGTTTAGGTATTAGTTAAAGTGAGAGAGGGTGTTCCGTGCCTGTCCTGAGCCTGAGGAGGTGCCTCCTGGAAGTTGCTATTAAAGAGTCTTGTTGGCTTCTGTCTCAACATTTGCTGTAATATTCGGCTTTTTCCTTACTTAGCAACTCAGTGGTTTTAAGTAAATGCACTTATTACCTTGTTTAAGTCTACTTATCCCATTCCAGTGCACACACAGGGGAGGCAGGGGCTATGTCTGTTTTCTCCCATTAATTAATACCAAGTACTTAGTACTTAGTGCCCCATTTTGAGCAAACGCTTGAGAAGTCCTTCTAATGAATGGTGCCAGGAGAACCAAGCCTTCACCTTCCTTAACAGAACTGCTTAGGGGAAATCGAGCTGAAAGGAAAAGAGACAAAGATCAGCAAATCCCAAGAGGGCGCGGACTTGGGAACCACATTTTCAGTGTGCAAACTCTAGGACTATTGTAGGGCCTTCCAGATGAATTACAGGACAGTGGGTGGCAGCGGTGATGACTGTACATCCCTCATGAGTGCTCATAAGACAGCACAGGTGGAGCTGGGAGAGCAGCGTCTAGCACAGAGCTGCATTAATGTGCTGCTGATGGAAATTGTGTGTCAAATGCCTGTTCATTGCTCTAAGCCTCTGAGTTACTCAGGAGTGTCTGTTGCACGGAATGACTGACTAACACAAGGTAGATCTGCTAGCTCATCTTGGAACTGGTGGAAATCTTACAGAGCAATCCAAAATCCCACTCATTTCCTTCTCCTGCGGGGATCTTGTGGTACCTCTTTACCAGATTTGAATGCTCTGGAATGTAGCTCCCTCTTTCCTCTGGGTGTTTTGTTTGTATGCTTGCATGTTTACCTCCTGCTATAGCCTAAATGCATCATAGCAAATTCCATATAGGAACCCAGTTGCTGTCTTGTTACTGGTAAAAATTGGGGTCTTCAGGAGATATTGGAGCATAGAGGCTCCACTCTATGGGATTAGAGCCCTGCAAAAAGGTTTTGATGGTATCAAGCAGATGTTAGGAGAATATAGCTTACAAGATCCTTACCGGACACCTATTCCTCCCTCCCTCTCTCCTTTCCTCTCCCTCTCTCTCCATCCCTCCCTCTCACCCTCCCTCCCTCTCTCCCTCTCCCCTTCCTTCCATCCCTCCCTCCCTCCCTCTCCCCCTCCCTCCCTCCCTCTCTTCCTCTCCCCCTCACCCATCAAGAGCTCTACCACTCCCATGAGTACATGGGAAACCCAAACTGGATGCTTGGTGGGTTATTAAGAAGAGGACTGGGGGTGCTGGTAGTTCACAAGGGGTTGGGGGTGGATCTGGAGGAGTTAGGGGGTCAGCTGAGGATTTTGAGCCATTAATGATGAATCACATAGACAAAGACTTACGTTTATGGCACTAGCTAATTGACTTATGTGCCCATTCAATTCTTTGGCAAGTATTTGCTGGTTGCCTGCTTTTGTGATAAGTCTGAGAGAGACAGAGAGATAGGTGTTTCCCCAGCCTCATGAAGTTGCCAGTGGTGGTCCAAGGCAGGTAGATTAAAACACATCCTATGTGTATATGAAACGCTCAAAGAATTAACAAAAATATTATACTAACTAAAAAGAGTTCTACCACTACACTGTACTCCCACTACAAACACCACATATTCTGATGCCTTTTTCTGGCACTCCCAAGCCTCCAGAAGTGTGAGGACTAAATCCCTGATTTGTATAACTCAGTGTGGGAGGAGGTCACACGTGCCTAGGTATGGATGTGGAGGTCAGAGGACAACTTAAGGAGTCAGCTCTTTTTCTGCACCATGTGGCCTCCAGGAATTAAGCAAAGGTTATCGGGTCTGGTGGCAAGTGTCTTTACCCACAGAGCCATCTCATAGGCCCCCAGTTTACTTCAGGAGCTTTCATGTCCTTTTTCTTTGGTAGCAACTCATGGCAGGCCCCACTCACCCCGTGACATCAAGGTTCCCTCCAAGTGTCTTCTTATCTCTACCTGCCGTGGACCACCACTGGCAACTTGATGAGGCCGGGAAACACCTGTAGCCTTCTCAGGCTTATCTCAGAAGCAGGCAAACAGCAAACGCTTGCCAAAGAATTAAGTGGGCACATAGGGCTATTGCCATAAAAGTGACTCTTCCGCTATGTGATTCATTACTAATGGTTCAAAATTCCCAGGTTCCAAGTAACCAAACTGCCTTAAATCCCTCACATCCTGGAGGGGAGGGTCATGTTTTGCTGCAGGATGGCTCCTTTGTCCTTCTGTTGTTGGTCCCTTCTCTCCTGAGTTTTCCTGATCTTTCCCTCTTGTCCTCCTTTCCTCTTACTTAAACCATAGACACACACATGCACAAACACACACATACACACACACACACACACACACAGAGAGAGAGAGAGAGAGAGAGAGAGAGAGAGAGAGAGAGAGAGAGAGAGAGAGAGAGACTTAAATATACACACATCAGAAGAACTGGCTGCGAATTGCCTGGGGAGTCTGATTAAGGTTATTTTTGTTGCCACATAAGGCTTGTTGGCCAAGGTGTAGTGAAATTCAGCAATGTGGTGAGAACAGAAGACATTCTGAAGTCAGGGATAAGCAGCACCGTCCTGGGGAAGCCAGAGGCCACTATCCCCACTGACAGTTTGCTGAAGATGCCAGACACTTCTTAAAACGGATGTTAGAAGAGACCATGGGAGCCCCAGAGTGATGAACTTCAGCCTTCTTGCTGGCAGTTGTGGGGGTCATTATTTTCCCATTCCTGGCGCATTTCCTCCGTTGTGATAAGTGAGCTCTTTTTATTTCCTTGCAAACTAGATTATAACCCTTTAAAATGAAACACCTCGCTTCTAATACCTTCATGGACCGGGGTAGACAGATGTTGTATTTGCCTTCATCACTCTTTATTCTGATAACAGACCTCTGGGATCATGGTGAGGGACAGCTCACTCTGTGATGGCGTCTAGGACAGGCTGAGGACTCCTGTTAGGCATCCTCACCCCAGCAAGGAACCCCCCCACCAAAAGAGTGTTGATAAAATGAAAGTCATTCACACGCTTTGATTCTAACCCCAGCGGCCTGAAGAGCATCCACGCTGACCCTAGGCTCTCACAGCTGCTCACACACCTGTACTGCAAGTGGATTCTTACGAAATAATTTCTATTCTCAGAGCTAATGCTTGGCTTTTCTTTCTCTTTCTGCTTCCCTTCTCAAGTCTTCCAATACAGGTTTCTTATATCTTCAGTCAAGTACCTAGCAGACCCATGGAAGGACACATCTGTCACCACTCTCGGTCATTACTTGTTCTACTGGGGGTCTGTGATGTTCCCCCAAAACACATGTGCTAAAAGGCATGGTCCCAACTCCCCATTAGAGAAGTGACTGAACCTGTGAAACAATGGTTCTCAATGTCACACATGGTCACAACGTCACATATGGTCACAACGTCAGTGATGGTCTTAGGAACTGAGACACCACTCAGTAGCAAAATGACAGTTATGAAGTAGTAATGAAAATAATTTTTATGGTTGGACGTCACCACAATACAAAGAACTGTAGTAGCATTATAAAGGTTGAGAACCACTGATTTAAGTGACTATAGATGAAGCTTAGGTACATTTGACTATTAAAAAGTTTAACTATCAATAATTTGATTAACAAATCATAAGGTTTCAAAATGCCTAAGCTCTTAAGCCAGATCTCTGATGAGTTTACCATATAATCATATACTTTTGATGTATTTTATTAATTCTTTGAGAATTTCATATGTGATACAATGTGTTTTGATCCTATATACCCCTCCACTCCGGCCTCTAATTCATCTCATATCCCTCTCACCCCTCAGATTCTTGCCCCCACTTTTTAAAAACTTTTCCCTTTTTTCTTTTCTCCTGAAACTAGCTTTGTAGCCCAGGCTGGCCTCAAACTCAGAGATCTGCCACCACGCCTGGCTGAAAAAACTTTTCATTTTGATCATGTTTTTTCCCTTTCCCAATTCCTCCTAGATCTGCCCATCTCCCTCCCCACCCAACTTTATGCTCCCCCCAAACAAACAAAACTAAACGAACAAACAAGGCCCACATACCACAAAAATGGAAATCTAAAAAAACAAGTAAAAGATCAATAAGACAAAAAAAAAAAAAAAAAAAAAAAAAAAAGCCCAAGCAAAACAAAACGAGACAAAATACCACTGAGGCTGTTTTGCGTTGGACAACTATTCCTGGTCATGGGGCCTGTCCTGGAGTGTGGTTGGTGTACCCAAGGAGAGTCCACTGGAGAAAACTTTGCCAGAAGTTACCAATTGCAGATAGCTTCTTGATTAGGGGTGAGACCCCTTCTGGCTTGATCCTGTGCATGCTGCCACAGTCTCTGTGACGTCATCTGTGCAGCAGTCACGTTCGCTCTGGAAGACACTGCTCCTTGGAATCATCCATTCCCTCTGGTTCTTGCAATGCTCCCACCTCGCATTCTGCATAGCTTCCCGAGCCTTCTTCAGGGATCTGAAGGGATCCCACTAGGACTGAGTGCTCCAAAGTCTCTCACTCTCTGCACGTTGTCCGGTTGTGGGTCTTGGTGAATTCCCATCACTGCAAGAAGCATCTCTGATGATGGCTGGGAAGGGCACTGTGATGTACAGGTATAACAGGAAGACATTGGGTGTCATTTTATGGCTCTTTCATTAGCAGAACAACAGTTGTAGGTTTTCCCTAGGCCCACGGCCTTTCTTGGCCACTGTGGTAGGAACCGAATTGGGGATGGTGTCTATGGTACCTTATAGTTAGTAGAGCATCCATGCAGGACCCTCTAGCATCCATATTCTCCGTTGAGAAGGCGGGTGCTGGTCTATGGGTTTGCCTTTGCATGTTATTTGGACTTTTCCCTTGCAACTTAATATCCTTCGTTTGCTCTGTACACTTAGTGTTTTTTATTATTATATGCTGTGGGGAACTTCTTCCCTGGTCCTGTATATTTGGTGATCTTGTCTGCTTCTTGTATCTTGATTGACACCTCCTTCTTCAGATTGGGAACTTTTCTTCTATGATTTTGTTAAAAATATCGTCCGTGCATTTGACATAGATTTCTTCTCCTGTCTCTATCCCTATAATTTACAGATTTGGGTTTTTTTTTCCATAGTGTTATGAGTTTTTCTGGATGTTTTTGTGCCTAGATTTTTAAAATTTTAACAATTTCTTTGATCAAGGTATCTGTTTCTTCTACCTTGTCTTCAACACCTGAGATTCTCTGTTCCATGCCCTGTACTCTGTTAGTAAGACCTACCTCTGAGGTTTTTAGTTGAAATCCTTAATTTTTCATTTCTGGTTTTATTCTAATTTTGTTCATGCACACACGTGTGTGTGTTTCTATTTCTTGTTTAAAGTCATATCTTAAATTGTTTTCATTATTTTGTTCAACTGCGTTTTCACAAATTTCATTAACAGATTTATTCGTATCCTCTTTAAGGCTCTTGTGCCTATTCATAGTTGCTATTTCAAAGTCTCTGTCTGGTGTTTCAACTCTACTGCATTTCTCAGGGCCCACTGGCTTCTGAAGACAGTTCATGGACTTGCAGTCCATGCCTGTGTTTCTCCCTGGAATCTAGGCATCTGGAGTTACAATGTTTGAGGGGTCTGTTGGTGTTGATAGTTGGTCTTGTCCTCAATGAGTGAATGTTCTGTTGTTTTTTTTCAGTTGCTGTTGCTCTTTCTGGATCCTAAGCAAGTGTGGTGGTTGTAGGTCAACTGTCAATAGCTCAGCTGGGGAGGGAGGGCCTCTCTTCTCTATACTGGTTGCTAGAACATTGGCTAGAACATTGCTAGAACAAAGGCAGCCATTTTTCTTCCTGTGTACCTATAACTAGTGTATATAAGTAATTATAGTATATCTATAACTAGTTCACTGGTGTATTATAACTAGTTCCTGGCATATAGTAACAATAACTATCCCGCTACTGAATGAATATATCTAATGGTACAAAAGAGGTGGTTCCTAGAGGACACAGTATTTCATTTTTGTGTATTTGTTTCTTTTATCTTTTTTCCCATTTATTTAGTTATTTAATCACTTTCTAGCCTGATCCCAGCCCCCTCCTGAGATAGTATTTCTTTATCCCCCACATTTAAAATTAGAATATGAAAAAAAATTACTAATAGCATTTCAAATAAAGTTCAACATAGTGGTTACTCTCCTAGCTGAAATTCAAAGTAAAAAGAAACTTCTATCTACCACTAAACCTCGGAGAGCATTTTGTGGTTCTTCATGTTTTTCCTTGAAGGCAAGTACTCTAAAAAGCCCAAAGTGAGTCTTACTTCCTAAAGGAAATGTCCTTTAAAATGCCATTCTTATGAAGAAAAAATGGTCATGCTTAAAAAAGAGTGAAAGAGGAAGTTAGTCCTGTCTGAGCAGTGTGGCCTCCGCCCTAGGGTGAGCCACCACAGGCTAGCAATCCGGAATGTTCCGGTGGTAACCAGAGCTTGAGGAAGGGCAATGTTAGCTACTTTCTGATCTAGCGTTGGATTTTCCGTTCTTCTCTAAGACCAGAATAAAAATAGTTTAGGAGCAGTCTATTAATGAGTGGAAATAAGAACTTTAAAACATATTTTAAAAATACTCCATGCAAATAAATTATCCTGATCTTATAAATAGTCTTTAAACCAATGGAAAGAAACAGAAGCATAAGCACCACTCAAACCTACTGAAAATGATAAACTTTAACAGGTCAGGGAGCTTATTCTACAGAAAATGTGAACACTTTGCTTTTATTAATAAATAATAATAATAATAATAATAATAATAATAATAATAATAATAATACAACTACCTAAGTGCTGAAGGACACCATTTTTGGCCATATGAATAAGTCTTATGAAATCACCAGTAACTAGAAAGCAAGCCTGTTAAAAGTTAATCATTTCTAGTGTGATATCAAGCCTTTGGCTTGCTCTCTGCCTTATCCTTGTCCACTGGTCTCAGAGCTGTTTCTCTAAGAATGGTGGATGAGGGGTGCCAAGCTTTGCTCCCTGGTTTTGTCCAACAGTCTGTGGGCAGGAGCAGAGCCAGAGAAACGATTGCCCTCTGTAAGGCAAACTCCAGGGGAGGGGAATTCCTTTTGAGTTTTTTTTTTTTAATTCCTTTTTATTTTATTTTTTTTAACTCCTCTTTAGGAAAGATGATCTGTCTCAGTACCGTGTCTGGTGTTTTCCTGATCACTCTCTGCAGCTAGCAATCTGCTACAGCAATCTGCTTTGTTCCGCCCAGGAGCCCTGTCATCTCTCAAGGCAGGGAGAATCACCAATGGCATCTCGCTTCAACAAATTAGCCACAGTGTTTACACTGCAGGTCCTGGGGCTGGGCTCGCTTGTATTTCAAGAAATTCCCAGGATTCTAATGTTTTTCCAAGTGGGAGGGTTTTGATGCTATGCATTTTATTTCTCTGGTTTAGCATACACGATTCCTTATGATCCTGATGAATGCTTTAAGCCAGAAATACACACACACACACACACACACACAGAGAGAGAGAGAGAGAGAGAGAGAGAGAGAGAGAGAGAGAGAGAGAGAGACAGACAGACAGACAGACAGACAGACAGACAGACAGACACAGAGAAACAGAGACAGAGAGACAAAGAGACAGAGAAACAGAGACAGAGAGAGACAAAGAGACAGAAAGACAAAGAAAGGGAGACAGAGGTGAGGGAGGGAGGGGAGAGGGAGAGAGAGAGACAGGGAGAGAGAGCTGAAATAAAGCGTGACACAGAAAGAGCAGATCTAAGTTAGGCACCCACGACACTGAGTCTCACTTCCAGTTTAATGTTTGCAAACAATGGCGGGGCTGGATACTTGTAGCATCTCTCCCAGCTTTAACAGTCTCCATCCTCAGACTTGTAACTGGTAGCCAAAGAGAAGTGAATTTTCTTAAGTCAAGGCAGTAGGAACCACTGTCACCCCCAAGCAGGAGAAGCTCATCAGGACAGGCTGAGAAGACCGCTCAAGGATCCACCAACCCCTGCCTCAGTTTCCACACAAGAGGATGGAGGATATGGCTACAGAGGATGGCGCTCTTTGGCTTTATTAGCTGGTGCCAGTCTTCTCACAGAGCCCTAAGGAGGTCATAGTATTTAGCATTTAAAGAGTTCCTATTTTAGGGCTGAGGGCAGGGGAATAAATAATACAGAAAACCATCATGGTCAGCAGTAAATGTTGCCCCAAAGTTCTTTTTAAGGCCAGAATAGGAAGAATGAGCAGATTAATTAAAAAAAAATATATGCTTATCGGTTCAATGTCTAATGCTTGTTGGTTTTACTGTCCTCACTCCAGGCCTAACCTCCCCCCTCCTTTCTCTCCCTGCCTTCCCCTCCCTGCCACCCCAAGTCACATAGCTGAGATCAATTTCAAGTCGATCTGTGTATTTTCTATGTGACATGTGCCAGCGGGCAGAGACCACACAGGCCCTTTCCTTCCTCGTCTCCCTAGAGTCTCCTGTTGAACTCCCAGCCATCTCTCAAGGCCACACTCCAGTTCCGCCTCTTCCAAGAAGTGGCTCTAGATGCCTTTTGGATCAGACCTAATCCCTCCGTGTGCCTTCTACTCTCCGGGTGCTTTGTACCTTGATTATTTTAGCACTTACTTACCAGAGTCTGTCTTATACTGTACTTACTCTGTGCACATGTCTCTCTTCTGGCATTCTGAGCTGCCAGAGCAGAGTAATATGGTTTATTTTCTATTTTTCTGCCGTGTGCAGCATCCAGCAAGATGCTTCGCCTGTTGTGGGAACTTAAAAGTGTCCCGTGAATTGGGAAGACACAGAATAGTCAAGAGAAGAATCTCATTTGTTCCTTCGTTTTCCCATATTACCAAGAGGCTTTTCTTTTTAATGGAGTAAAACACTTAACATTGTTGGATCCCTTATAAATGCATTAAACAAGGCAAAAATAGTAAGGAAGAAACCAATTAGCCCTGTCATTTGTTCATAGCACTGTTAAAATATATATTGGGCCATTTCATCAATGTCAAGAATGAAATTTGCCAGAGTATTCATTTGAAAGCAAATGCTCCTTTCATTCATCCAATGAATTCATTTATAAGAAGTCTGTGCACGTTTTAATTTGAAAGGAATGCATACTTTTAATGAAACACTCAGAGGATTTAATTAATCATTTGCAAAAAGCCATAAAAGACATGAAAAGCTGTCCTTTCACTTACAGGACTGCTTCCTAGTAGAACAAACATGTCTAATTTTAAGGCAAAGCTATAGTAATTCCTGCTACAGTGTTTTATATTTGTTCATTTTACCATCCCCAGTTCTCTCTGCCTCTCCTCCCCCTAATGTGTCTGTCTGTCTTTCTGTCTATCTGTCTGTCTTTTGCTTGATCAATGAAACCAAATCAAAGACTCAAAAGATTTTGGTCTGGTCTTTATCTGAGCCCTACTCTGCCTCTGCTTCCACTACACCTGATACAATGTGTCACTCACAAGTACTTCCTTCCTTTTTTAAAAGATTTGGTGTGTATGTGTGTGTGTGTGTGTGTGTGTGTGTGTGTGTGTGTGTTGTGTTGTGCACCGTGTGTGCAGATTCCCTTGCAGGCCAGACTCCGGCACTGAGTTCTCTGGAACCTGAACTATAGGTGACTGTGAACATTCGGGTGTGGTGGCTGGGAGCTGAACCTAGGTTTTCCGTAAGAGTAATGAGCGCTCATCAACACTGAGCCATCACTCCAGCCCTACGTAGGCGTCTTAAACCTCACAGACTTGTAGAAAATTGTAGTTTCTTGTTTATTTGGTTCTTTTCACGCTGTTACCTGTTTGTTTGTTTGTTTGTTTGTTTGTTCTGGGTTTTGGGAAGCTCCCTAAAATCCAAATTTCTTTAGAGAAGCTGCCTTCTCTGGGCTAGACCAGGGGAGGGTCACTATAAAACAGTCCTGGTGAGCAGAAGCCCATGTTTCCTCTGCTCCCAGGTGGAGGAGGACAGGCAGGACACACACTACAAAGCTCTGGCCACAGCCACTCATTCAGCAAAATGTTGTCCACAGATTATTAAGATGTATGAGGCAGCTGATGACCTACAACGGCTGACCGTTGTTTGGCGTGTGTGGTGGGGGAGGGATGTCACCAATCCTGTCATAAACAACACACTCGAGTTTCCTGGGGGGGGGGGAGACAAAAGTGCAAATGCTCTGGAATGTGGAGACAAGGAAGTGTGCACAGTTTCCTGGGAGATTAACACAAGGAGGAAGCTGATCTTGAATGGGGGAGAGTACAACAGCAGACTTAAGACTCCTAGTTCTGTGGCTATGATGGGGTTACCTGCCGGAAAAGAGCCTTTCTACTAAGGGGTTCTTTTCTAATAGAGAGGAAGGACAATTGATCAAGGGAGCTTGGCATGAAAATTATGTAAACTAGAAATGTCTAAGAAAAAAAGGAAATGGGATCCGGCGGGGTAGGGCAGCGTGGGGACCGGGCTTGAGCCATCCATTCCCTTCCCAAGCTGGTGCCACGCTGCCTTTTACTTTAACCATGCGTGACCTAACCAACCATGGGTCACCGTTCCACCTCTTTGTCTGCTCCTAATTGTGTGAAAACTGTCTTTGGAGGTGGGTCTTTATTGGAGCCTCATCTCGTAGCCAGAGAGTAAACAAAAGATTGGCGCCATCAAAGTGCTTCGCTGACTTTCTCCAGTAAGGGTGCATCACACGTTATTTGTCATAATAAAACAGCAAAGGCATCGGGCGGGATCTCTGCTATACAAAAGCATCCTGGTGACCTCTAGGCAAGAAAGGAAAGCCACAGTGCAGCGGCGCACAGTGTGGGCTTTAATTGCAGCGCTGATAGCAGCCACTTGTTTCTCTCAGCTTCCAGGAACCCTTGACAACCCTGCTGGCAGGTCCGCGGTTGGACATTTTGACTTTAGGAGTTTCGGCTGAGCCACCAAGCCTGTTGACTTTGGCCAAATTACTTTCTGCCTCAATTTCCTTATCGATAAGTGGAGATAACAACAGCATCTGTTTCCCAGGACGACTGTGAACATTGGGTGGGTTAACACGGGTGACAAGGTTAGAAGGGGTGTGTAGCTCCTAGCAAACTGTATACATGAAACAACCGCACGTACCTTATCTGAAATATGACGATCACGTCTAAAGACTGTCTGACATGGATTAAGGGGCTGGGGTGTGGGGAGAATCTGTTCCTGTCGTTTCCCACCAGCCGAGGTCCCAGCCCACCTCTTCCCGTCTGGTGTTTCTTTGTGTTATTGAGCTGGGAGGACCACCAAGCAGGAGCTCTTCTCTATTGCACAGTGAGTGCTTGATAAATATTTATACTAGAAATAATAATGATGTATATGGAAAAGAATCGCTCCATCATCTTGGGATGGGAGTCACTGCCAAGAAGTAGATGATTTCGAGCCACTCGGCTGTGCTCCGTGGTAGATTAGGAAAGGAAGCGGAAAAACTCAACTTGTTTGGGGATTTATGATGAGAAATAGTTCTAGAAACCAAAGTCCCTTGGATTCGGCCCAGCTTGGTAATCCCACTTGGATACATATTTGGAGGTTTTATCATAAATACAAAAGAAAAGAACTCTCACATAGCCCAAGAGACTCAGTGTGTGTGTGTGTGTGTGTGTGTGTGTGTGTGTGTAATGGAATTCTCCCCCACCTCCTACCCCCTCGGGGACGGTGAGCAGACTGTAAGCTTGCATCGTGGGATAAATCTTCAAGCACATCCTTCCATTTCTCTCTGCCTAAGCAATTTCTGCACCTGTGTGAACTCTAAAAATGGACCAGTGACAGGTACAGTCTCCGTTGTCACCCAGCAGCTGACTCTTTCCTATGCCGGTCCCTACACTCAGTTTGCCGTCTACTCTACCACTTCTTGTTATATATATATATATATTTTTTTTTCACAGTATGCTGGGGTCCTCCTACAGAATTCTCCTTCTAGAAGTCTCTTTGAGTCTCAGATGGGCGTATGCATATCCTTCTCTGAAGTACCCAGGAATTACCAAGTTCTCGCTGTGTGACCTAGTTATGATTCTGATGTTGTGATTAAAAACACAGACCAAAGGCAACTTGGGGAGAAAGGGGGTTATTTTCTCTCACCCTTCGGCATCACAAAATATCATCAAAAGAAGGCAGAAACCGACGCAGAGGCCACAGAAGAACACTGCTTATTGGCTAACTTCCCATGCTTCCTCAGACTGCATTTCCGGGGGTGGGGGGGCGGGAGAGGGAGCAGAGTTCGAGACAGGGTTTCTCTGTGAAATAGTTCTGGCTGTCCTGGAATTGTTTTTGTAGGCCAGACTGGCCTCGAACTCACAGCGATCTGCCTGCCTCTGCCTCCTGAGTACTGGAATTAAAGGCGCGCGCCACCACGCCCAGCCTCGGACTGCTTTCTTATAGCATCTAGGGCCACTTGCCCAGGGAAGGCATTTGTCCCCTGTGAGCTGAGCCTTCCAAAATCAATCATTAATTTTCTTTAAAAAAAAAAAAATGCTATATAGACTTCCCTATAGGTAAGTCTTATAAAGGCATTGTCTCAATTGAGAGAACCTCCTCCCAAATGACTCTGCCTGTGTCAGGTTGACATAAAACTAACCAACACAGCATGCATAGTGGCTGTTTTCTCTGGCGCCTGCGCCACCGTGGTACCGAGTCAAGGACGAGGGACTTCGGATTTAACATGCAATAAAACAGCGGGTCCTTCGTGATAAGAGAGCAGCAGCAGCAGCGGTTTTTATTCAGCGTCCAAGGAACCTTTTTATAGGCAGCAAAGCAGGAATGCCGCTCGCAGGTGAAATCCCTGAGTTTTAGCTAGGCCTTTATCTAAAAAATTTAATAGCAATCCAACTGTTAAATATTGCCAGACTCTTTGACCCATAGATACAATTATTTGCCCAGGGAGGACAGCCAGTGAGACAGAAGAGGTACAGTAAAGAACTTCTTGCATGTGGCTGTGACAGGAAGGGGCTATGCCGAAAGTCTCCACGTCCTCACCCAGGGCTGCTTGGAGCGTAGATAGCATGGCTAGAGCACTCTCCAACAGGTGAGATCATGGGATGGTATTCAGATGCTGAGATGGTGATCACAACTAATTTAGAAGCCTCATCTGTAAGATCTCTGGGCTTGACGGATGAAATGGAACCGCCATTAGCACCCAGGACTGCCTATGGGCTTGTTTTATGTGAGAGATAAATAGTATTTTCTCTTGTCTAAGCCACTACTTTTGTTGATGTTTTCTCCGTCATATGTAACTGAATATAATGCTAAAACATAATTTAATCATGATTTGTATTAATTAGTCTATTTATGTGGTAATACCTACTCTATTATATATATATATTTACATATTGAAATAATTTGTTTATTTTCAATGTCAGTTTCGTTTTACAGTACGATTTCAGATCCATGGTAAAATGAAGCAGAAATACTTCGTTTCCATTAGCGCTCATCCACACACACAAACCCAACCTCTCCCTCCATCAAGGAACCCACTCCATGTTTTGATAAACTTGATAAGTCAACACTGACACGTGATTATCAATCTAGGTCTACGGCTTCCACTAAGACTCACTCCTGTGTTGTAATTCTATGGGTTTTGACAGATGTTTAAAGACACGTGTTTGCCTTCAAAGCATCACACACGACAACCAGGTGCCCTATGAAGCCCTGTGCCCCACACACTTGTGGAAGAATGCTGAGTGAATGTATCAACCATCAATAAAGCGCTGTTTAGCCTCAGCTGGGCAGAAGGACAGGAAGTGGAAGGCAGGTGGGTGAATGCATTTGTGTGCTTGTATGCATGCAGATGTGTGGGTGAATGCATTTGTGTGTTTGTATGCATGCAGGTGTGTGGGTGAATGCATTTGTGTGCTTGTATGCATGCAGGTGTGTGGGTGAATGCACATGTGTGTTTGTGCATGTTGAGATCAGATGTCACTCTCAAGGGTCATTCCTCAGGAGTGGCCCACTTTGTTTTTTGAGGCAGATCTGAAGCTATTATGCTAGGCTGGGTGGTCAGAAAGCTCCAAGGATCTCTCTTTTTCTACCTCCCCACCACTGAGATTACAACCCTGAGCTGCCACTCTGGCTTTTTATGCTGCTTCTGGGGATTGAACTCAGTTCCTCAGGTTTACACAGCAAGTTCTTGATCAATTGAGCTATATTCTTATCTCAAGACAGAAACCTTAAAAATATTTTTTAAATTGTAATGGGTATGTCCCCATAGTCACACCTACCATGCAACATCATAGGCCGTTGCCAAGACTATTGGCTTCTTTCCACAACCTGATAGCCAGGGCTTCTTGCTGAAGACACAACTTACTTGTGTCATGGAGCATGGGGTAAAAAAAAAAAACCCAACCGGTGCCCAAGAAGAAGTTCTACCCCTCCTGCTAAGCATTCGCTAGAAGCTTCACCCCTATTGACAAGCATTCATGGTATTGGAAAGTATTCTGCACGCTACCACAGAAGAAGGGGAAGCATCAGCATCACAGCCAGCTGCAGCGGTGTACAACAGTGACCTGCCTGCAAGAAATTCAGGTACAATAGTGGAACAAATGTTACAGGAGTGACCAACTATTTTCCCCCCATTGGATTTAAGGCCCACTCCATGAAATAGAATTCATGTCTGATGTTGCTAAAGTGGCCAAGAACTTGAGACTAGATAAGTTGTTGTCTTTAAGGGAAAACCTACAACTATTATTCTCCTGAAAGACCATAGCAATAGCATGACTCCCAGTGACATATGGCTACACTCACAACCCTGTTCAGAAAACCTATCTCACAAAAAAAGATGGAAAGCAATCCAGGAAAATGCCCAAACTTGATGTCTGGCCTACATACATGCATACACCACATACTACATAGAAACACTAAATAAATAAATAAATAAGAGAGAGAGAGAGAGAGAGAGAGAGAGAGAGAGAGAGAGAGAGAGATGGAGGAAGAAGAGAGGAAGAGAGGGGGAAGAAAGGAAAGAAAGAAGGGAAAGGTTGAGGGAGGGGAAAGGAAACAAGCATTGAAATATGAAGAAAAAAATCTTCCTGTTCACTCTCATGTTGAGTTTTAACCTCTGTGTTGGCTTTCTCCTTCAGAACTGACAGGACATGGCCTGGGTCTCTGTCAATACTAGCCAACAAACTTCCTGGCTTTCCATTTTGTCCATGGGCTATGCTGGTTTGTATCTGTGGCCATCGATGAGTCAGGTAGACAGACATCACAGGCCGTGTATTTCATCAGGGCTCTGTGCTCACTGATGTACATTGTCACCTTGTCACATAGTAAAATATTGAGGAGACATGCCGATGCGTTGGGATGCCCACGTCCAACTGGCTTCTCTTCATAAGGCATCAGGCCTCACATGGCCCCACGATGCAACCAGAGCCAGTGACACCAACACAAGCTCAAGGCTTTTCTGTCTGTCCATCTGGTCAACCGTATCATAGTGTCCTTGTGCTTCAGACTTGTCATCCCGTGGCCATGGATTGACTATTGCCATTCTAAGCATTGTCTTCCTTCGTCTGCAGTTACATCAAGGCAGGAAGAAATGGTAGTAACGGAAGTCTGAGGAAGAAAAAAATCTCTCACTCTGTCTCACTCAGTCTGTCTCTTTTTAATCACAGAAAAGGAAGTATGTCTTAGAATCCTCAATCGAGAGACAACAGAACTGCATCACACAGCCGATGCCACGGACAAGGTGAGTCAGAAAAGATGGCGGTGAGTTTGGAAGGGTTTTCATCATGGGAAACAGTTTTGCTAGGTAAGAAAGGGCGGAGGACAAGCCTGAAAAGAGCACCAACATCTGCTGTTTCCAAGAGTTCAGAAACACTTCTAGGTAGGAGAGGAAAACTCTCCCATGAAGCAAATGGAATGCAGGGGTGTCTGGGGGGTGTGGGACCATCACTCAACCAAGTAATTCAGTTTTGAACCAGTTCAAGCCCTAAACTTGAAAAATAAAATAAAACAAAAGAAAAGAAAAGATGAAAAAGCAGGTCCCTGACCTGCTTGGTGCTCTGCTCTTCATACCGCAGAAGTTCCTAACCTCGGTAAGGAGCTGAAAAAGGAACTCGTTGTACCATGAAGCTGGCTTTTCTATTCTTCTTACTGCTTGTCTCCCATGGTTCTGTTTCCTAATTCCTCTGGTCCCAGATGGGATTCCCTCCATAAAACTTAGCTCTCGTTGATCCCCTCGGGGCCCAAATGTTTTTCACCGAACCATCAGAGTTGAATATTTTCACAAATTTTCCCATGGAAAGCTGGAGGGTGAGAAGCCATCCAGCCCATAAAAATCTGCCATGCCCTCCGCCAGGACTTCCCATTTAGCCAGCTCAGAGGACTGCAGCTCAAAAGCACATTTTGCTTTTCCGCTAAAAAGGAATGTGAGGAGTGGGATGCTGTGGTTTGTTTCGTTCTTTTCGAACAATTAAAATGGCCCTTTCAGACTGGAGTCACTATAGCTCAGGAGTCTCCCCCTAATAAAGATGAGCTTACCTTAATTTGCAGAAACTCCCCAGGTTTGTTTTGCTTGAACAATGTGTAGGTTGGTCATTTTCAATTCTTTTCCTCCTGGGAATGCAAATCTTCTCATGTAGTAATGGACAGCCCCCCTCCGGCTCTCCCCTCCCCCCCCCCCCAAGCACAATGCTTAGAATTGAAAATATTTGCAGCATCTTTGTTTTCAATAGGAGTTGCCCGGCAGGATCAGATCTCTGTTTGTTCGGCCTAATACCACACTTTGTGTTTAGGCAGAATCAGATACGCCAAAGAAAAGTAAGAAGGGAAAAGTCCAGCCTGCTGCACCTGGCCACCATGTAATCCCCACACTGGAATGAGGTGGGAATTCCTTTGGCCCCTCCCTCCACATGTGATCAATTTACATCCTGGAACTTGAGACTTTATTTCCTGTGTCTTTTTTTTTTTCTCCTAGTTCACATAAATTTACATGCCAGTCACGCTCATAAATGTCTCATCTATCTGAGGATCCAAGTTCACTGTGCCTCAACGGGCCCCCTGTGGTTGCAAATGCTCCAAGCTGAATATGTCAGTTGGTTCAAATGATGCTGGCCAGTAAGGCTCTTTTTTTTTTTTTTTCGCCCCACTCTCATCCTTATTTATATTTTCTTTCTTTCAGCTGCAATACATGTGCCCTGTTCTTGTTTGGAATTAGCTAAAATGTCTGTGAATTTCTGTCTTACTCTGAAAGTTCCTGTTGAATGTGGTTTAATGGGTTGAGACTGTCGCTGCTGCAGCGCTAGCTGAGACGTTTCCTGAATGGATGTAAGCTGAACTAAGGAGGATGCGGCATGCAGCGGAGAGCACAGCTGTTCCCTACGGTTGCTTCAGCAGCTCTTCTCACCATGGCACCATCAAGAAAGGGTTCCATCGTTAGGTGTGTGGCATGCACACACCTCATCCAGTTAGCTTCCAATCCCAAGCCACAGATCCAGAGAGCAACAACTAAGAGAAAACTTCTGGTCTCGTTTGCTTGACTCAGTGTTTTCCAAAGTCAATTGCCTCTGGAGCTCAATTTCATGAGATATCTATTAACTTCTCATGGAACCAGTCTTTCCGAACTATTGCTTAGATAATTTATGCAATCAGTCTTCTTTCTGGCAAGGAATTGAATCATTAGCCACTGCCCTGGACTCTTGCAGTACTTATGGATAAGGGCAAAGAATCAGCATCAACAGAGAGTGAGAGAAAGAGAGAGAGAGAGAGAGAGAGAGAGAGAGAGAGAGAGAGAGAGAGAGAGAACGAGAATGTACCGCTCCAAACCCTTGGTTCTGGAATACATCAAACGGGCTAGAGAGCTAGCTCAGAGGTTAAGAGCACTGTCGGTTCTTCCAAAGGTTCTGAGTTCAATTCCCAGCAACCACATGGTGGCTCACAACCATCTATAATGAGATCTGGTGCTCTCTTCTGGCATTATATAATAAATAAATAAATCTTAGAGAGAAAAAAAGTCTCTAGAATATGTCAAACAAGGTAACAACTGTGCAATTAAATTTCTTATATCACAACACAAAAATGAATTTATTACTATTCATCAAAGCTCCTAATGGGACTGAGCAAAGAAAGACTGCAAAATATGAGAGGGTAAAGCATTAGACAGTTTCTTAAGTTATATATTAATATTCTATTCTTTGTATATGCTATAGTATATATGCATAGTGTATATACTATTCCTTTATGTGCTGTATATACTTAGGATACATTTATGTAATAAACAGCTCGCTTCTCTCACATGCACCCTCATTCTAGATGCTGCTCTTTAATACTCGGGGGATTTCCGTTTAAGTAGAAACTCGGGGATCCAGGTTTTCCTCATAATTTGGGGTCTAATATATTGTGGCTTCAAGTCATTGTAGGGCTATAAAGACAATTGAAACCAGAGGAGAGTAGAATTCATGGAGGACCCCACAAAATATTTAATGCTGCAAGTGTGTATGCTCCCACTTCATTGGTTAGAACAGCTATGTAACCCCTCCTCAATGCAAAGGGCCTTAGGAATGTGGTATTTCTGAGTCCCAAGAGGAAATAAAGTACCCACATAAAAACAGAGACAAGACAAAATCCCCAAATAGTCTATAAGTCCCCCCAACATCTAACATTTGAGATGTGGCTCCTGTAGATGCTAAGGCTCATGAGGAAGTGAATGGTGTGGGCTTGTTTTATTCGCTGACAGTGGCCTCTATTCGTTAGCATTTAGGACAAAGATCTTCTAAGTCACTGTGAACAATTTCAGAAAAAACTGGGAAGACACTCTCGTGGAAAACGCAGTCTGATGAGAGTGAACCCACACAAATATGTCTAAACACCAACCATAGACTCTGCCAACCATTGAAAACCAGCTGCAGCTGTGCACAGGGAACATCGGTCCATGGGCAGTGGGCGAGCCAGACAGGGTGGGAAGAGTTGGATATCTGAATTAATTGGAGCCAGGAGGGGGATCATCTGAGAAGGGAAACCGTTATAGAGCATTTTTCAACAGACTATCACTTTCCTAATTACAAAAGTCACAAACTGTAGTAAAGGCAGAAAAACACAAAACAAAGTGAAAGTCACCCTTGGCCCCAGTTCCCATCCACACTGCACAAACCTCCCAGTGGCTCAGATAATTATCATCTACTGTTTTTATAGAAGGGGTCAAACAAAATTTCTTAGCATGTATTTTGCCCCTAAATGTCAAACTCTGCAGGGTTCATGGCTCATTTAATAAAACTCACAATATAGCCTAACATTTTTTGCATTATTACAAGTGGCTCAATAATCAACAATGGTTAGGTGTGACTATTTTTAGCTTGTCGGTCTTATTTTTAAAAATGGTGTGTTAAACATCCCTCCATGCCCATTTTCTGCATATATCTGATAATTTACACACTGAGACGTTTGTGATAACACTTACTGAACTTTGAGATGGCTTACTTGGAAGTAGGTTTCCCACTTGCCACATCTAGTTTAGTCTTCAGAACAAGTGTTACGTTGGCCCTATTAGTGGTATATTCATGTTCTAAGCAAAGAAACAGTGTTCGAGGAAAGTTTAAAAAAAAAAAAAAACCCTTGCCTGTTGTGACGTAACTTGTTAATGGATGAACCGGGATTTGAACCTAGACCAGCTGACTTCAGCATCAAATACCATCCATTTCCTCTTCTACCTGGGAGAGTGCTTACGTTCCCACTAGCACTAGCACGTTAGCCCCCTTAGCGAGTTGACATGGATATTGCTGCAAAGGGGTGTGAGGAATGGGTTGTGCGATGGCTTTGAGAAGTAAGTGTAAAGTTTTATGGGGGGCAATAACTTTTGCCAAGTTGAAGTAAAAAAAAAAAAAAAAGACTTCAGATGTCCAGGGAGGTAAAGTCATTTCAAAGGACAATCTCCAAGCCAAAGTTCAAGACTCTTTAAAAATTATTCAAAGGGACAAATGGGAGTGCCTGTCCAATTGCACAAAGAGGAGCAGATGTCAAAACAGCACTTGATAAAGATGTGCTGCATATCAGCCTTTGATTTAAGAAAGTAGCCTTTGGCTTGTGGAATGAGATAAGATCCAAGTCTCTGAGGCCTTTTAGGAGACCTTTGGCCATAATTTTCTTCCACCCTGACAACTTCTCTGTGGGATGCACTTTCCTCATGGTGGCAGTAGAATCTGAAGGGAGCCCGAAGGCCTTGGATCACCCTTCCACTTCCAGCCTTCATACATAGCCACTTCCCAGAAGGCATTGCAAGCCCCAGATGAAATCAGGGAAGAGTGATTGATGGCAAGAGGCAAAGGAGTCAACCGGAGCAATGTTAGGCCTGAGTGTGAAATGGGAGTTGTGGCTTCATAGCCTGTGTTCAGACCACAGGGTTCAAATGCGGGCCTCGCTGCTTACACATCAGCATCACGAGGACAAACTGGTCATCCTCTGTCTCCTTAATTGTAAAGGGATCATCATCATCATCATCATCATCATCATCATCATCATCATCCCTATCCCATAGATCACTGTGAAGTTATGTGTATGGGCTACCATCCCCACAAGGTAAAGCATGATTGCTAAGTCATCATAGTTATGAATGAATTTAAACCTGAGTCCAGGTCCTGTTAAACCCTTGTTCCTGAGGAACAAACACACTTTTATTGAAAATCCTAAATATGCCCATTACAAACAGCTTATGCCCCCAATGCAGTGGTTCTCAGACTGTGGATTGAGACCCCCTTTGGAGTTACACATCACATATTTACATTATGATTTATAACAGTAGCAAAATTACAGTTATGAAGCAGCAACAAAAATAATTTTATAGTTGGGGGTCACCACAACACGAAGAATGGTATTAAAGGGTTGCAGATTAGGAAGGTTGAGAGGCACTGCTGTAATGTTTCTATTTCCCTGCTGAATTTTCTGGAAACCAGCGGCATTCTTCTATGTGCACAGAGAACTCTTGGACAGGTGTCCCCTCTCACTTCCTCTCTATCACAATTTACTCCCTTTGCTTGAGGCTTAGGCAATTTCTGTGTGCACCCAAGTGCGAAGATCTCAACTTCTGCGCTCTCTTCTCTCCTGTTCCCGATAGTAGTGGAAGCTGCCATGCTGGTTAGAGGCAGTGAAAGATACTACAGTCTTGGTATTGTTCCCAAGTCTTCAAAGTACCTCACAGTCTCCTACCGAAAAGACAACAAGGTCCCCACCTCCCATCTCAGATATTTCTAACTGAAATGTCTTCTCTTAGACATTAGCATCTCAAATACTCTCTGAATCTGTTGATTAACTTTGGGCCAATTTATTTCTAATCTTATAATTAAAACAATAATTCTAAGGCACATGGTCGCTTGCTACACTGAGTTAAATAGCAATGAAAGGACAGCCTGGGGACTAACTACTGTGGGTGATATTGTTTTGATGGGAAAATGTACTCCAAATTTCAGATAACTCACTACTCACTGACTTTTGGAATATAACCCTTTAGTACATTGAAGGCTGACTAAAAATATCAAATATCTTAATGAGATTTTTATTAATGTACTTAAAACATGTTCTTTGTATTTTTATCTTAAGAGATTGAAGCAATTCTAGTCTCTTCCATAAGAATCGTTTCCCCTGATGTTGAAGAAATAATTAAAAGAGGACTTTGGGTTTTATGAGACGATACGCATAGCCCAGCTATTTTCAGTTTAATGTGTATAAGGCCAATTGTTTTAAGATAGTTGACAAACAAAATCGTTCATGTCATTGGCAGGTTTGCCCACTTGGTTTCCCCAGGGTCAATCATTTCAGCTTCCATAGGACAGATGCATGTGTTGTACATGACAGCATTGGAGAAAAAAAAATTTTTTTAATCACTTCAAAAGCACACACTCCATGTGGAAGGAACAGAAACCCGTCTAAAACCTCCTTCATTGCCTTGGCAATACGACTAAGTTCCTGCGCGTGAAGATGCAACGAGATATGACATTTATATGCTGTCAAGTTTTTCTTCCTTTTTGAGAAGCTTTTAAAGAATGCATACTATTTCCCTTCATCATTATAAGCTGGGTCTCCGGTGAGAGTTGAGTAAATACATTTATGATGGACCCTTCTGTTGGAAATTTAAACTGAAAGAGAAAAACTACATCCTGTGAGTGGGAAGGGCGTGGACCTGGCCCGAAGACTGGAGTTTGGCTCCAACGCCTGAGTTCAGTGGCTTTGAGGAAGTTACTCACCGGAGGAGAGCCCCATTATCTTCATCTGAACAAATGAGGCTTGGCATCAGTGCCTGGGAGTCCCTTTCCAGCCCTCTGTTTTGTTTTTGTGGTTGGGAATAATGTAAGAATTTAGGGGGGGGGTGCAATCTTCCAAAATCCGGGCTTTCCACTTATCACTTCAGGGGAAAGCAGAGAGGCTGCCAATAGCACTTTTGTTTTCAGTTCCTATCAACCTGAACTGTGTTGAAACAAAGAGTCAGTTAGGCCTTTGTGAATAACAATATGTATTTAGTTTCCCTTTCCTCTTCCTCCCTTTTCCTTCTCCTCCATTTCCTTCCTTCTTTTCTTTTAGGACTTGGAGGGAAGGAAGTGGAGGGGAAGGGAAGGGGAGGGGAGGGGGAGCAGGAGAAGAGGGGAGGGGAGGGGAGGGGAAGGGAGGGGAAGGGAGAGGAGAAAGGACAGACACAACAGCTCTGCCTTGCAAATGCACAGAGTGTGTCTTAGGACACAGCACCTCCTCAGGAGAGCCTCCGGAGGAGCCGAACAGGAGGCCACCCTTGGTCTTGCGCATCCGCCAAATTGCCCTACCTTTGAGTAGTGTTACTTTGAGTCTATTTATATAGATAACTTTTAGACGTTCGTTTTCTTACATTAATGTTTTCTTCACTTTTAAAATCTCATGATCAATAAGGGTGGGGTGGGATTGGTTTCCGTACATAACGGGAGAGGAAATGGCATGGCGCAGGGACGGCGGTGGGAAGAGGGAAGACAAGACAAAATGTGACCAAATGAAAAGAGCAAATGAATGAAACAGTAGGCAGGTGGAAACAAACCAAACATAATAACCGAGCGTGGCCAGGTCTCTGCTCCGGGGAATTTCAGTCCAAGCAGGAAAAAGATTAAACAAATAACTGTTACAACGAGGCTCGACCGCAGTGAAGAAATACAGGAGACACCAACCCAGGCCGGGAGATAAGAAGCATGGTGCTTGAGTTGGGTATTTTTATCGCCCCCACCCCCCCCCACACACACCCGGCCCCAGGAGAAATCTAAAAGTAAATTACATTGTAATATGGTGTTTTGTTTTGTTTTTCCCAAATGAAACCCAAGCATGCGTCCTGCTTTATCGCACCCTCCACCCCACACGGAAAGCTCCCTTGCTAGCCCTGCATCAGCCGGTGTGCTCCTTGTGGGTACCATTCCACACCAAGCTTTACAGCCACGCATGCGCTGTGCCCTGCTTCCCAAGCCGGATGTGGAGCGCCACCTAGAGTTTAACCGACACACTCACACAGAGACCACAGGGGTGCTTTAAATCCAAGAGTATTCCCCGGCTTTTGAACATTGAAAAAAAAAATTTTTTTTTCAAGTTTAAAAACCAGAGTAAGAAAATCAACGAATAGGGGAGCAAAACAGTTGGTAAAAGTGCAAACAAGGCAAGCGCAGTCACTCATTGATGTTGGCACCAGAATGAATTAAAAAAAAAAAAGTTTTTAGGAAATTCCAATCTTCTCTAGGCCCCGTCCAAGATTTGTTTTGCAAAACTGCCAGAGACAGTGAATTGAAAGTAACAAGTTCCGTGGCGACATCGGAAATGGCTTGTTGGTTTTTTTTAAATTCAAGCCTCAAAGCCTGATTTTTCAAGAAGAGAGCTTGTTCTAATTAATAACTATCTGACAACTTACAGAGTGGCCACAATATGGAGCTAGTTATCCCATTAAGATGGACTTGGCTGCTGCGAGTTATGGAGTGGGCTAACAACACAGCTATGAAGGAAATGGGAGGAGCACAGATCTGCCCCTTGTCTGTTTTTACATCACAAAGGAGGCTCTCCTCTGTCACCGCACTCCTGTGAGCCTGACAAGAAACTCTAGACACAGTCGTGGCTCAAAGACATTAAGGAAGACATAGAAGCAACGATGGAGCTCATATTTGTCCTTTCCCCAAACCCTGACTTCAAGGGAAACACAGAAACATTCAGCTAAGGAAAGTCACACCCCTGCATGTTACTGAGCATCAGAACCGCTGCCCAGTGGCTCCGGTGTCTTTATCTGGGATGCAGATTCAAAAACCGGAAGAGCAGGAAAGCAGGTGCATCAGCACGTGCGGGAAGCATGGAGGAGCGCCTGCCCTTCAACTTCAGTCTCCTCTATTCCCGTAGGCCTGTTGCTTTCCATAACATCTAGTGCAGACTTGGTGGTCAACAAAGACATTGAGTAACAAATGAGGGCTTACTAGAAACACTCTTCTAGGTAGGGGGAAAAAATCAGCTGGTACACACCTCCCTCATCCGCAGTACACGCCGCAGTACACGTAGGAGGATGGGGGTGGGGGTCATTGGCATGTGTTCTCAGAAGCATTTACTGACTGCTACTACGTCACCAAGTGTCAGTGTTCCTGCCTATCTTTAAGCGGCCTAGCTACCCCTAACTCCTTCCGGTGTGTCCAAACTTGTCTCCTCTGCTCTTCGACACGACCAGCCTTGCCATTTCTGCCACTTGCTATTTGTTTCTTCATGGTACCACCAATCCCCCGCACGTTCCCACTTGCAAACATCACTGCTTGAATGGCCCTCCCCTTTGAACATTCATTTATTTAGCCTCTTCCTTCCCCAGTTCTATGGAAGATCCACGTTATCCAAGAACTATTATTTTATTTTAAAAATAATTTTCATACTACGTACTTTAATCATGTTTCTCCCCCCACCCACTCTATCTGTGTTGTCCCTCCCTCCTTCCCCCCCCCCTCGTTCACCCATGATTTCCTTCCTGGCCTTCCCCCGTTCCCTTCTGCCCTCTCGGCTTCCCTCCTACCGTAGCTCACAGACTTTCTCTGCTCTACGTCACATCAAGAAACCATAGCTACACATGGCTACCTATGGCCTTTCCCTCTTTTGCTTCCATAGCCCCTCCAGGGTGTGCTTCCTGCCTTACTGCTCATCTATAGTAACCTCCTATTTGGCTGGCACAGAATAAAACTGGGTCAACATCATGAAGAACCTTGAACGTCAGGTCCAAAGATTTACTTTAGTCTTGAAACAGAAATAAAATGTCAAAAAAAAAAAAAAAAAAAAAAAGAGGCCAGCTCCTCCAAAAGCATCTTCTTTTCCACAGAGGCTTCTGGAACCACAGGCATTAGTTGTAATGCCTTATCATTCATTAGTTGTAAAGGAAAAATGGAAAAGACAATTTCTGCCATGACCCATATCCCGTAGAACTTTCTGAAGGCGACCGTGTGTCCCACGAGTGGTGAAAGGAGGTTGCTGCCCTTCGTTTCCCATCTCCCAGTCATTAGGACAGACAGGGTCCATGGTTACCCATGAGAGGTCCCAGGAGCCTGTTCTACCCGGAGCTTAAGCAGGGATGAAACACTGGCTAATTTTGCTTTTGATTGATATAAGCAGAACAATTATCCAGGGGTGTCCAGAAGCATCATGACATCATCAAAAACAGAACGGGAAGGCTGGGGTGGGGGTAAACCAGCCATAGCGGGGAGGAGGGTGGGGGTAAACCAGTCAGAGTGGGGAAGAGGGTGGGGGTAAACCAGCCAGAGCGGGGAGGAGGGTGGAGGTAAACCAGACAGAGTGGGGAGGAAGGTGGGGGTAAACCAGACAGAGTGGGGAGGGGGAAGGAATGGGGAATAGCCATGAGGAAAAGGAATCATTGAGAACGAAGCATCATGATGATTCATCTGTATAAAGATGCTATAGCGAAGCCCATTATTTTGAATGCTAACCTAAATTTTATTTAAAGGAAAAATAATAATTTGAAACAAAATCAAGCTAGCTGGTGGCGGTGCACACCTTTAATCCCTGCACTTGGGAGGCAGAGGCAGGCAGATCTCTGAGTCTGAGGCCAGCCTGGTCTACAGAGAGAGTTCCAGGACAGCCAGGAGTATGCAGAGAAACCCCACCTTGAAAAACAAAAAGAAAGAAAGAAAAAGAAAAGAAAAGAAGTGAGTATTTTTGGTTGTACAATTGCTTGATGTGTTCTTCTCTAAAAGCTACAGTCTTAAAAGCCCATGTGAAACTAAATAATGCAACGTTGGAGGGAGAGGGTTTGAATAAGCAGAAGGAAAAAGAATGAATTTAGCCATTATGTGGTGTTTGTCTGCAAACACTTGGGCTGAAAGAGCAATATTTCCTTTTACCACTGAAGCCTGGGGTTTCTTTGGCTGGGCCAGCTCAGGGGGGGCATGCTGGGAAGCCGGCAAGCCTTCATTATTCACAGGTCTGTAGTTAGAAGTTCACCCATTTGATAAAATTAGTTATGCTAAATTCAATATTCCTGGCTTTGTGATCATCCATAGACCTGCACGGAACAGTGAGAAAACATGAGCTGCCCAGTCGGGTTTGTGACCCTTCCTCTGCCCTCTGGTTTCTATACTAAAATTATGTGTATTTTGCAGCATGTGTGCTGATAGAATTTAGCATTTGGTGCATATTGTTGACGATTTAGTCTATTTTAAGATGTTCCCAAGTATAGTGTTGCATGTTGCTCCTGAGTGCAAGAATGTGATGTTCCTTATGAAGTGTGCTGGATAAGCCTCCTTCAAGCATGACTTTAGCCCTGAGTTCAACATTCGTCAATCAACAACATGCATTAAATAAAGCCTCTTTAAGTAAATATCTATATTAAGGTTTCAATTGCTATGAAGAGACACCATGACCATAGCAACTCTTGAAAAGGAAGACATTTCATTGGGAGTGGCTTACAGTTCAGAGGTTTAGCTCATCATCATCATGGCGGGAAATACAGCACCATGCGGCCAGACATGGTGCTGGAGAAGTGACTAAGAGTTCCACAACCGAGTCCTCCGGCAGCACTGTGACCCCCTTAAGCCAGGTTTGAGATTCTGAGATGGCAAACACCACCCACCGATGACGCACTTCCTTTAACGGGGTGGGAGGGTCGTTTACATTCAAACCACCACAGCAAGTGTCTTTACACACATCTAAAGCAAAAGGAGAGACTATGATTAAAGACTTTCAGGAACAACCCCTGCTTCCTCTAGACCAGTATTTCTCAACCTTCTTAAAACTGTGACCCTTTAATACAGCTCCTCCTGTTGTGGGGACCCCCAACCATATTACTTTCATTGCTATTTCATAACTGTAATTTTGCTACTGTTATGAATCAGGATATTTGAGAATTGAACCCTTTTGGTTGTATGTTTGTTTGTTTGTTTCGAGACAGGGTCTCTCTGTGTAGCCCTGCCTGTCCTGGACTCACTTTGTAGACCAGGCTGGCCTCGAACTCACAGAGATCCACATGTCTCAGCCTCCCGAGTGCTGGGATTAAAGGTGTGCGCCACCACTCCAGGCCAGTTGAGCCTTCACTGATTCAACATTTTCGGTGGGTCAACATTACTGAGATTACCAAGACTCGGCTTCATGCACATTCAAAAGCTCTATCACTCTATATTGCCAATGACCAGGACCAAACATCCCATAACCACAGGTCACATGCGGTATAAGACAGACTCAGAGCCTTGATTTTTATGTCAGACTCATTGGAATCGACCCTGGAAGCATCCATCTAGTACAAGGGAGATTGCAACCTTTACCTTCCTAAGGCAACACTTCAAGATGTGAGAAGAATTATGCAATAAGCAGGGTCCAGCACGGGGTTAAAGGTTAGAATAAGCGCGTATGACTTTCTCATCATATCTGACAGGAAGCAACTTGAGGAAGGAAGGAAGAAGTTGTCTGGGCTCATGTGGTGAGGATACAGCCATCATCCCAGGCAGCAGGAACATGAGGTTGAGTCTCTCTGTTTATCAAGAAGCAGAGGGAACGTGGAATGCTGGCTTTTCCCTCTGTTTATTTAGTCTTGGACCCCTTTGTTTAAGCTTTTCTAGAAAAGCCTTCTCCGGCATGCCCAAAGGCGTGCTTTGTGAACAACCTACCTATTCTTTAATCTTCTCAAGTTCACAGTCAAAATTAACTACCACAAGCTGTTTGGCACAGTGTTCTTGGTGACTGGCTTTCTTTCTCAAGTAGGCGTGATCTCTATCTCAATGGCTCCTGATGTACAAGAGCAAAAACGACTGGTTGTGGGCAGGACTCTGCCTTTGGCCAGGGGACACTGAAAGCCCTACTTATGTAGAAATGTATGTCAAGATCCAGGCAAGAAGCAATTTTCTGTCGGAAGTGTAGCCCTCTACTGCACACCAGTTATTATTCCAACGACTACATATACTCAGCTCAGTTGGTCAAAAACAACGCAACTGTCTTGTTGTTAACACGACTCACAAATAAGAGTTCTATAGATGGCTCAGTCTGTCCTTGAGTTCAAATTAAAATATCATGTCCCAATTCACCCAGAGCTCCCAGTGGAGAAGAGGGGGAGGGGATGACACCTTGTGATGATATCACTGACCACTGTGTGCATTCCTCAGATGGCTGGAGGTGGTCCCGTACCACATGCAGTGGCCTCTGGGGTGGGTAGATATTGAGCCAGATTAAGTCCGAACCCTGCTGGGTGGGGATGTGGGACTCAGATTCTGATGAGAAGGGAGACGAGGCAATAAGCTTTAGTCTTGGAATGGAATTTCTCAAGCTGCATCACGCTTCTTCACCGAGAAAATTCACCTCCATTTGCATTTATTTTCTCTTACCCCAGTTTCCTAAAAGAACAGATGATTGTTCTCCCAGCGTCAATTTTTAGTTCCTAACTGCCTCTCACCTCACTGTACTTTCATGGTGGGGGAGTTACCCACGAAGATGGGAGAACCCAACCTACTGACATATTTCACAGAAAGTTGCCATTTGTTTCTTAAAAAAAAAAAAAGGCCCAAAACTATTTCCTTCTTCCTTAGCTGAAACAAATGAAGTCTCAAGAGTTAGCAAAAGGGGAAAGAGATCAAGTAAATGCCAAGCTTAAGAAAAAATAACACACAGTCCCTGAATCTCTGCAGATTGAAACCTGCTGAAGATAGTCTTAAAAAAAAAAACCATCGGAGCACATCTGGAAATTAAACAGGAGTGGTGAGGGTACCGATGAGCTGGTGTTTCCCAGATAATCCCTTACAACAATTAATAAACTGCTACACTCAGAGGCAGCGAGAAATCACAGCTCTGCTCGGCTTATGCAGGGCTTAAAGAGAGCACATCAGAATTCACCTCCAGTAGTTGCCTTGGATTGAGTGCTCCTCCTTGTGGGGCTCCACAGAGAGCCCTGGAATCTGCCTCTGTTGCCACTGTCTCCTTTGGTTTCCTTTTGTCTGCACTGAATAGATGTGTGGCTGTCTCTGTTTGATACTGCACCGTTCTGACAGCATCAGTAAGTCTAAGCCTGGAGGAAGAAGACCATTTGCTGTGGGAGACGAGGATGTGGAAAGCACGGTTTTGTTTTGTTTCATTTTTTTTTTTTTCCTTGAGAAATACCCTGACGAGGGGACTCTCGCCAAAGAGCCAAGGTCAAACCTAAGTCTGGATTAGACTCTCCCCTGACAAGAGGGAGGCATTTATTTGGAGATCCTCTTTGTTAGGAAGATGGTTGTTAGACAGTGTAAAGAGGGAAAGGAAGTGACTTCAACCTCTTTCTTATCTGTGAAGGCAACCGTTCCTCCCTGTGTTTCAGTACAGCCAGTCTGTCAAGAATCATGGAGTGGGGCCAAATTGAGGCCAGAGCAGAAAAAAGACCAAGTCTAGACTTCCCAGGCTCCTCCCTCCCTGCCTCTTTTTTTGCTGTGTTTTCTCTTCTTGCCCCTGTTCTTTAGCTATGTACGTCAACCTCTTGTAAATCAAACGCTCTGCGTGCTGCAACACTTTGATCGACTTGGCCCGGGGACTAGATATGGACTTTCTCTCCAAATGCTCACACTAAATTCCTAACTCCAAGACCTCAAACTACCACTGTGTTTTAGAGATAGGGCCAACCTAGTCAAGGTAACTAGGTTTAAATAAAGCCATTAGGATAGGCTCTAATCAGATATGACAAGTAGCCCTACTAAAAGGACACATAGTAGGGCTCAGAATGTCAAGTGAACAAGAGCTGGGCATCACCCGATTGAGAAGACGATCCTCGGGCGGAGCTTTCCCTCACAAATCACAGTGGAAATCAACCTTATGCACTCTGACTTCCGGTAGTGCAACTCCATGTGGAAGCCCTTCCCCAGTGATACACTGTTACGGTAGACCCCAAGACTATAAAGCTCAGAGCTACTCATTGGCACTTGTGCCCCAAGATGAGGGAGCTTTGGCATCCTTGCTTTATTTCATTATCATGTCCTTAACTTAAAGCCAGATAGGCAGGCCTGGTGGTACACAGATAATCCAGGTCTTCTGGAGGCAGAGAGTTCACAAGTTTGAGGCTATTAGGGCCAACCTGGTAAAACTATCTCAAAAATTAAAAGTGATTCAGACTTGGGGACGTAGCTCAGTGTGGTAGCTTGCCTAGCATGTGTGAGACCTTAGATCCGATCCCCAGGACCATAGGGGAAAAAATTACTAAAGTAATTAAGCCATCTGTTTGTTTTTTATTTCATGTGATGTTTCTGTATTTGTAGGGAAGTGCACATGTATGTAAGTGCATATACATTTGTGTGTGTGTGTGTGTGTGTGTGTATGTGTGTGTGTGTGTGTGTGTGTGTGTGTGTGTGTGTGTGTGTGTGTTAGAGGCCAGCCTCAAGTGCCATCCTGCAGAACGCCATCCACCTTCATTGAGACAGGGTGTCTCACTGGCCTGGATCACAGCCAGCAGGCCCAGATCCTCCTGTCTGTGCCTCCCCAGCACTGGGGTTATGAGTGTGTGCCACTGCACCTGGGAACTTCCTAAATTCACCATTTGACTAGAACATCCAGGTTGCTAATTTCCTGCCCTTGCTCTCTGTTTAGTTCTCTTTAAGTATTCCTCACTCTATTCTAGCTGTGTGGATCTACTTCGGTCTCAGAGAAAAACCTGTCCTCTGGCCATAGGACTTCGGCACACGTGGTCCTTTCTCCCTTACAAAGCCCTCACATAGTTCAACATCTGGCTAACTGCCACTTCCAAGCACTGTAGTTACACAGATGTGGTGAGCTGTCATGTTTGTGGGATGTCATTCCAGAAATCTGCAAAATCAAGTGAGAAGCTTTTCCTCGGGTGACTTCCAGCAACACGTGCTCACACAGATAGAGATAGATAGATAGATAGATAGATAGATAGATAGATAGATAGATAGATAGATGACAGATGAGGTAGATGATAGATGAGATAGATGACAGATGTATATATAGATATAGATATTGATATCTTGAAGTATACTTTGTGGTAATAACCTCCTCCTTTGGTCACCTCACCCACTAGATTAGAAGAATGGCTGCGCCAAGTTCAGTTTCAGAGTTGTGACACCAGACTCAGTGAATATCATGGAATTCAGTTTCATAAGACATCAGTGCATTAAAAAGTCTTGTGTTGGAGGCTGATGGTGTAACTCAGCCACAGACTGTTCATCTAGAGTGCATAAGGCTTGGGCCTTAGCCCCCAGCACCAAACTGACCTTAGTTTTGGAGGAGCCTTCTTAACTAATAAATCTGAAATAACTTCCATAGGAAACTCCACTTTTCATGTTGGAAATGGTGCTCAGTTTGGGGTCTTAGAAGCCCTTGCTATAGTGCAGGGCATATCAAGGGCCAAGTCCAACCTGCAGAACCGTTACCTTCTCTGTCCCAGAGCTCTCAGGGGCCTTCCCTGGGAATGCAGGCTTGCACCATGGGCGCCCTAGTGGTCTTCACTAGCTCCTTTTCTGGTTAGCATTGGATTCTTTGAAAATACTACCCTGAAATCCCTCATCAAACACACTTTCTTGACGTACCACTTGCCAAACATGCTAATGCAATTCAAAGCCAAAGTTTAATTAATTGTCTTTTCAGAGAAAACACACATAATGTGCAAAAGCTGTGAGAAAGATTTGGAGGAGGTTGATGTGACGGGAGAAATTTCCTGTAGGAGGAACACATTCAAAAAATATGAGTAATTCCTTCATCTTGTCCTGCAGATCATGAGCAATGCTATAAACAAATAAGAAATTCTACCCTTCTCTTTTGTTTCGCTAGACCCTAAGGGGACAAATGCCACACAGTAGTCAAATCAAGGTGAAGGTGGAAGTGGGTTTGGACAGGGCCACATTATCCATGGGATGCCAATCCTGGGTAGTAATGTGTTAAGACACTGAGAGTAAGGATCCACATTGTGGCTCGCTTTTTCTGTGACCAGACCTCACTCTCTAATCACAGCTGCCCTTAAATTCTCAGAGATCCTCCTGCCTCAGCCTGTTGGGTGCTGAGGTTTATGGGTATGAGGCCTCACGCCAGCTCAAGAGTTCCTTTTTGAATTCTCTCTATCTCTTTCTACAACTTCAGAGCATGTCCTTGAAGTTCTGTGTCACAGCAGGAAGTAGATACAATTTTTTTTAGAGGATTTGTTTGTGAGGTATTGAAACAAGAGAAAACCAGGCTGCATCGCTGCGAAGCTGAGAGGGATCTGTCTGTCTGCAGTCCACCACTCCTGAGTCCCCCAGCCCTGCCTCACTACTTCCCTGTAGACCTTCCTAGCCACTTGCAAGCCCAGACTCCCGTACCAGGTGCGGCTTCTTTGCTGACCGCCCTCGCGGTCCTGTCTCTAAGGCTGACACGTTTGTGTCTGCGGTTACCCTCTCCTTCCTTCCCCTTTTGCCAACGTTTTAGCCCAATATGTCAATTGTCCTGTACTCCTATGACTTCAGACCTCAAACATTTTAACCCACAGTGGAGCATTCGGTAGAGCACTTCCTGAAGAGCTCCGGCTATAATCTCCTCCTTTCCTCCGCCCAACACCCTCAACCCCTCCCCCTCCCCCAACCCCAACCCCAGCCAGCTCACTGGAGCAATGATTGCCTCAAAGAATTCCAACAGATTAGTTAAGCACTGCCCCCCTTCCTGAGATGATGTCGGCTGTCTTTAATCAAGCTTGCTTTCCCCAACTGTTCCCGATTTGATACCTTCAAGCAGTTAGAATGTTTTCTTCAACTAACACTGCCCAGCACCTGGTTCTCTGCAGACACACAACCATATATCAATACCATTTCAGGGACGGGATGCATGGGGCAGGGAGGCAGAGGCTTCCTTCCGGCTTCTTTTCATAGGAAGAGACCTTTTCCGTTAAACACAGCCGTAAATGCTTTACATCAGAAACGTGAAGGAAGGCACCTCAGGGTCTTCCTTCGGAAACGTGTTTGTGTGTCCTCCACATATTTGAACGAATGTTTAAAGTAAGACCATCTCAATCATGTGATCCCAGCACCATGCAGCCCCTACACTAATCGTAACTGGTATTTACTCCACAGTAACAACGCCAAGCCTTGACTTAGGATGCAATTAGATCGCTATGAGAGATTTGCCTGGAGGCTTTGATAGTTCAATGCTTCCAATTTAGACTCATCCACAGATATGTATATTCTTATAGATATGTATATTTTAGAATGCATGCGTATCTCCACAACACCTCATGTGTGGTCATGATATCCATCACGTAAACGTCTTCATTTTTCCAAACCCTGGGATACAATTTCAAACCACGTATAAACGGACTTTATACTGCACATATGCGCCACACTGGGCCCTACCACACAGATGGCATCATTATTTCCACACGGACTGATTCACAGTCTAAACCCAGCAAAGGGTCTCCGAGAAAAGATGTTTTAGGACCAACCAATTTTCCAAATGGAAAGTCTTCTTGGGAATTTCCAGAATAAGTCTGATACGTTGGCAGTGGCGGGGGGAGGGGGGAGGGCAGTGAAGAAGGCCCCCAAACCAGAACTGAAACCAAACCAAAGGAGCTGCATTAAAAAGTTATGTGATGAAGTGGGATGCTTTAAGGGATGTTATAAACATTTTACTGTGACTTGTTTGGAAAGAGCTTGCTTAACAAATGCAGCCATCTTCTATTCAAATGCACAGCAGTAAAACGTTTTATGGTATACTATCACATACCACGATGCGCATGGAATGGTTAAGTTCAATCAAATCTTGGAAAAGAAGAACTCGTGTTTGCTCTTTTTCCGAGGAAAGTCAGCCCTTTAAAAGAGACAGGCAAGTGGGGAGGGGAGGGGGGGAGAGGGAAGAGGGAGAAAGCAAAGAAAAGAAACTTCTATAGAGTCTTGGGGGATGGGAAATAGTCTGGAAATGATGTCAACTGAGGGATGGGGACGAAAGAGAAGCATGTGCTAGCTCATCCTAGAGAAGAGGATGCCAGGGAAGGCAATAAGGACCATTTTCACATATTTTAAGGGCGATTACGCAGGAGAGTTGTTAATTGCTGAGTTACGATGTGAAGGGAACAAGAACAGAACTAGGGCCAGTGGGTAAACACTGCAGGGAAGGGGGGTGGGCTTGTCTCGATAAAGACCGTTCTGCATGATGGCCTCACCACATAGGAACGGCCTAGGCTGGGAATAAGTGAGTGCTCTGAGCCTGAGGGTCACTCAGAGGCACCATCAACCTCCAGTCAGGGGGTCCTAGAGTGCTACGGTTTGGATCTTAAGCGTGCCCCAAAAAGCTCACGTGCGACAGGTGTAGTAGTGGCCAGGGTAGAGCTATTAGGAGGTGTTCAAAAAATTTTTTTAAAGATTTGTTTATTTATTATGTATACAGTGCACATCAGATCATGTTATAGATGGTTGTGAGCCACCACGTGGTTGCTGGGAATTGAACTCAGGACCTCTGGAAGAGCAGTCAGTGCTTTTAACCGCTGAGCCATCTCTCCAGCACCCGGTGTTCAAATATTTAAAAGTGCTCAGCCTGATATAATGCCCTTAGATAACTGAGGGTTCATCCCTGAAGGGGATTTTGGAAGCCCAATTCCTTTCTTCTCCTGTAGTTTTTCATCTGACACGCCCTCTGATGGTGATGAACTCACTTACCGAAGCACTGATGCCACAGGGTCCATGGACTGTGGCTAGAACCCACTAGAACTACATGCCAAAATAAACCTTTCCTTTCACAAAGCAGAATGTCTTGGGTGTTTGTTACAGTGATGGGAAGCAGGTTGACACACACAGGTAACAGGGATTCCCACAGCGAGTGGGCCTCCGATGAGGCGAGCTGCGTGGTTCTGTGTTTAGGTGTCCAGCAGCCTAAGTTGCTTAAAACTCCAAAAACCAGGCCCTACGGCCATGCCTCACAAGTCCAACTGTGCCCCTGAATAGGATTTCCTCTAGTGAAATGTACTGATTTGACCTCACTATTTGACGCTCCCTGTGATGAAAGGGACTTCCATTTTTGAAGCAGGAAATGTTAAGTGTCAAGCCTTTCTTAAATTTGGAGCACAAAGGGGTTTTTGGTTTTTTTTTTTTTTTTTGCGGAGAGGGTGTTATTGGGTTTTCATTTTTCTTCTTTCTATTGGTTATTCACAGCTCCTCTTGTTAAATATGTTGAAGTTCGGAGCCACAATATACTTCAGGGGAGTTGCACACCTGCTAGGACCTCCCTATTCTTTGACCATCTCCATCCAAATTTATTTGCTGTGTCTTCATGGCGGGATCTCCTCTCAACTCCCTTAGCATATTTTCCTTCTGAGGTAAAAGCAAAGAAAGCTTCGCTCTGCCCTCCCCTGGCCAAGGGGGCAAAAGGGTTTTTGGAAGAGATTAGAATAAAGAAGCCAATGACTCACCCAGGTGGGCTCATTATCCCATTCCTGGGTAACCGCTCAACTTGTCCCCAAAGTTGCCAAGGGACAGACTGCCCACCCCATCCCTCAGGCCTATTCCTTTCTCCTTGTTGCCACACTAGCTTCATGACTCCAGAGAGTCTGAGACAGGACAGGGCAGCGTAATAGGTCACGAAGAGTTTCATCCTCATTGAGGGCTTCCCATTCCTCAGAGGCCTCCAGAGCCTGGCCATCAATAGTCCATGAGCCATCCTCACGGAAGAGAGCTGGCCTCCGCGCTGAGCACCAAGTAGGGAGCACAAAAGCAGAGGTAAATTCCACCAGAGTCACCCAGCCATTGCTAAGCATTAGCCCATCTCTGTCAACGCTGCCATACGCAGCCCAGTCCGGACAAGAGTCTTCCTGGGTGTAATTTGTTTACACATTGTCCTCATCTTCCTTTTGAGGCCCCCTTCCGGGGTGCTGCTACACCTTCCCTTGTGTAGAATTCCCAGTTTAAGTCTATCAAAAGCCATCCCAGGGAGAAGGGTCTATGAAGGCGGCTGTCTTTTAACTGTTTCATGTGAAGCAATATGTTAACTGTGGACAGCACATGACTCTACCTTAAAGGCAAAGGTATGTAGGGGCTTGAGGGAGCCATCAAGCAATCTGGTCCACCATTATCCAGAAGACGTCAAGATAACTGGTACCAGAGCATGTGCTTTATAGCATCACTTACTCTACGTTTAATAATAGCTCGCACATTTCACACAATGAACCCATGATGAGGTGGCATTATATTAATCTTATCCCAGAAGAGAAAGACAAAAATGAAGCTTACAGAGCCTAAGCAAGAGCTGCCTCAGTTCAGGCCAATTCTGACTTATCAGAGCCCACGTCTTTCTGGATTCCAGAGTCTGTTCTCTGTACCAGCCATGTCCCACCTCACCCCAGGTGTTTCTCCAAGAGTGAACTCAGAAAGACACGTTTCCCTCTCTGTAGTGCATTCTTCTTGAGACAAATTCAGTGTTTGTCTGCTTGTGACTTCGGGCAAACTCCCAAGCATTTGAAGTTCTCTGGGAGATGCCACAGGGGTCTTCACTCGGGTTGTGTTTCATTTCTGCTGCGCCCCGAGCCTAGCTTCTCTAAAGGGTTGAGCTTGGAAGGGGCAAGGGTGAGGGACAGAATGTAGGCCAGTGTACAGTTCTCACTGAAAGGACAACTGTCTACTTAGTCCTCTCGGTAACTCGAGTAGGTGTGTTACTTAATACGCCGGGAGAAAATGCCCACCCCGAGAGTCTGAACTCGTGGATTTAATAGGCCTCCCGCTGCTGCTGGGCTGCCTTCCAAAGGCTCGCTGAATTGCTTCCTTAGCTGGCAGGCCCTTCTGTCAGAGTCTCTGGGACACGGGGATTATTGATCTATGGCAAGGGGCGACAGGTTAGGCTCTGAAACTGTGGAATATTAAAATCAATATTAAAGTAGTTCCTGCAAAGGATGAGGAGAGACCAAAGGAAGGGCAGCATTTGACCGTGTATCCGAATGTGTCTGGGCCTCTTATAGAAGGTGTTCTGGATCTCACCCACGTTTCCACACTCAGAAACCCAAGTCTTCCCGATATCTGCTCTGGGAAGATGTTGGCACAAGCCAGGCTTGTGCAGGGTCTTGCTGAAACTAGGACCGCCTCACCCAACTCGGCAACGCCCCACTCTAGATGAGGCGACTCAGGAGGAGACAGCTGCCCTTTCACATAGGCTCTACTACCTGGCACTTGAAGGTGCAATGGGCCTTTTAATTTCTGACACAGGACATGATGAACATCAGTCATGGACTGAAAGATGTCTACAACTCACCCAATGGCCTTGTTCCTATTGTAAAGCAATGGATCTAGAAAGTTCCTCAGCCCTATCACACATACATGCTTCATCAAGTCTAACAGTAGAATGGAGACTGGAGATGGGTCACTGTGGCAGAGAAGTGGGAATGTGTTTTGGCTGGTTTACAACAATGGCGCGTGCGTCTGTGTGCACTCCTCCATGGGAATGGCTTGCCTGCTCTCGCGTTCTCACCACTATGGCCTGTCAGGGGATTCTAGGAAGAACGTATGACTATTTCTGAGACCAAGAAAACACGTGTAGACTTCCTTTCTGAAAAGCTATCTTGGAGAACACAACCAGAGTCAGATACCTGTCTGCATTGGCCCACACTACTCTGTGTGGGCTGGCATCTGAACTTCCTCCCTGTGTTTGGAGATGTCTCCACTTAGGGTCATGATGTCAATGGCACAGGGGCTAAGGATGCCACATATTCATTGCTCCACCTTTTTTATTTTAAGAGCTGGGGCCCAAGCAGGTGATGCAGGCATCTCCATAATATATGCACCTATTGCAGAGTCTCAATCCGGAAGCCATCAGGCAAGGAGCTTGGGAAAAGGGAGACTAGAGGTGGTGCTAGTGGTAGGGTAGTGAAAAGCACTGCCCAGAGGGGAAGCAGCAGCGGAGGCAGCATCCGGTGCACAAGGCTAACACCAGCAGAGTCCAGGGGCACAGCCAGCCACTCCGCTCATCAGAAGCTCATTTCACCAAAAGCCACCAAATACATATATATTTTTTTCTGCTAGAGTAGCTTTCGGTCTCGTGTTTACAACCATTTAAGTGATGACTTATTTAGACTAGATCAAAGTTAGAAGCTCCAACTTTTTACATTTCAAAATTTATGTCCGAGTGTGCATTGCATGTGAGTGGGGTGGTGTGCGCACATGTGCATTGTGTGTGTGTGTGTGTGTGTGTGTGTGTGTGTGTGTAAAACATGTGTATACACGTGTGTTGTGTGTGTATATTGTCTTGCTCTATTCCTCCCCACCTTATTCACTTGGGCCAAAGTCTCTCACTGAACCTGCAGCTAAGCTGGCAGCCAGCAAGACCCGGGGATGCTACTGTACCCAACAGCCCGCCCAATCACACCTAGGTTACCTGCAGCCATGGCCTGGATTTCATGCAGGTGGTGGGCATTTGAACTCAGGTCTTCACGCTTGCACAACCAGTGCTCTCAACCATTGAGCCATTGCCTCTGCTCTTCATTTTTTAAATTTATAGGAAATCATCTCTTTGTTTGTTTGTTTGTTTGTTTGTTTTTTGAGACAGGGTTTCTCTGTGTAACCCTGACTATCTTGGACTTGCTTTGTAGACCAGGCTGGCCTCGAACTCACAGAGGTCAGCCTGCCTCTGCCTCCTGAATGCTGGGGTTAAGGGCATGTGCCACCACACCCAGCCAGATAATCACCTTAAAGTATCAAATGAAGTTAGTATAGTTCAGTCTCTAAAAGGGTACGTAAAGGGCATGGTACACATACATAGTCATAAAGCACGTGGTAACATTCTAATCAATGATTTGGTGCCATTTACCTATTGTCCGAGTGTATAGTGGGCCGTACCATCTATTCCATTATCCGTATCTGAGCAACAGAACCACATAACGATGCATTTCTCAGAATGCAACCCCACTGCTCAGTGATGCATGGCTGTCTTTACCTATGCATGCAAACGCATAGATACAGAAACATGAGACCATGCATCTGTGCTTGTGTGCATACGCTTGTCTAGTGTAGTTTAGGTTTTAAATGTTCCCCCAAAGGTCTGCTGTTAAAAGCTTGGTTCCATGGAAAGCGCTGTGAGTAGGCGATAGCACCTTAGGGGGCAGACTTTCATGGGGATTCTGGGTGACTGGAGAATTCTTTGAAGGGGTAATAAGAGCTAAAACTTTCCTTTTTCTCTGGCCCAAAGTGTGCACAGTTCTGTTCTGCGATCTGCTCATCAGCATTTCTAGACCCACCCTCCCCACTGCCGGCCAAAACCCAGTAGAGATCTTCCAATCATGGTCTAGAACATCAACCATGAGTCAAAACAATCTCTGAGAAAGTTGACTGCCGGGTCTTGAAGAAGGGGATAGAGAGCTAACCAATGCACTATCCAGCCACACAACTCAACATGGCACATGAAGGAGGCCTAGGCCCTCTGCTGCCAACCTACTTTCTGTGCTTGCTGGACCACCCTCCCTCTCCACCGTGAGCTGCTTTTGCTTTGCTCTCTCTCCTTATTGATACAGGATACCTGGTTTTTATCAAGCAGAATGGCAATCCATCCCTTTCTCAACCAGCTTCAGCTATGCTAATCGCTAACACAGAAGGAGCTAAGCCTGGTGCAGGCTGGGCAGTGACTAGCAGGCATGGGATCTGGGCTTCTAAAATCCTGACACACACACACACACACACACACACACACACACACACACACACACACACACACACACACAAACATTCTGCTAATGCAGGAGACGCTGAAGGTAGAGCCTGTGGTTCCTGAAAGTAACTTGTGTAAAATCTACTTTCACACACTTCCGTAGCCCTATAAATGTAGCCCAGTGCCCAGTCCAGAGTGAATTCTTAAAAAGAAAAAAAAAATAATAAAATTTTAACATGGGATCGTGGAGGAGGCATCACCAGTGTTGGGTAGACCTCTTCATCTGCAGTGAAATTAGTTCTGCAGTTGGATGACCTGTGTTTGAATCCTGAGTCCATGACTTCCCAGGCTGCGTGCCACGTGCACTGCTTGCATCCTGGTTGCTCAGGTCAATAAAATCCAGATAATACTGTACCTGGACCCAGGCAAGCGTTTGTGAAGCAATTAAGTCCATTTCTATATCTATCATCTATCATATATATTATATATACATATAATCTACTACCTTATTGTGATGTTTATTATCTCTGTGTGTGTGTATTTGTGAAGTGTGTAGGATATATCATAACAAATACTCAAAAATTATTGACAGTGGTTAATTTTAGAACCAGATGCAAGTAAGAAAAAATAAAGCAGGCTTTTAGGTGCGGTGGTGAGAGAATAAAAAGAGATCAAAGATGAATCTGTATTTTCTGGGCAAGTTAGAAGATGCAATCGAATGTGAGTTTAGTTGTCAGAGAGAAGAGTGGAGTGGCACACTTAGCTGCTGCATAAAAATTCCTCAGTTGCCAGGGCTCATCGTGAGGGCTGTTCTCACTGCATTCCGGGACTCACAGAGCCAGCTTCCTGCACGCAGGGTGAGCTGACACAGCCACTTTGCTAATTCTACTCTAAGAATTGGAAAGTCAAAGCTGAGCATATCTAGTACCTCAAAGCAATAACCTCATCCACTGGCTACACCAAGGCCTGAGAGTTCAGTTTGCACGTGGACTGCAGCAGATACACAGATAGGAAATAGCTTTGTGTTCTGGAAGCATCCGGCCCCCTCTGCAATAGTTCTTCGTTTCTCAAAAGTTCTGAGAGTCTATTGTATGCCCAGGGCGATCCATTCTGCTTCCTGAGCGTACGGGACTGCAGACATCCGTCCGTTGGGACAGCCGTACCAACGTGTCACTGAGTGATGGATGCTTTCCTATTGCTTTGCTCAAGAGCACGAAGTTAAGCTTTCACTTCAGCTCCACAGGCAGTTGAGGCGACAGATGGCCTTTTTAAAGTTTTGCTGGATTGCTGCACCGGGAGACTTGGCGGCGGGCACCCATTTGTTGGTTGTTAAAATAGACTAGGCAAATAAAGAGCCCTTCCTGTGACATATGTAGCAAGTACAGTGGCTACAAGGATGGAATGGTAGGAAGGGGGGGGAGGAGAATTTGTGAGGTAGCCTCTCCGGCTTTGCAGAATCTAGTGAAATCATATGAAGACATATAAAGGGAGCCAGGGTTGTTTTGAAGCCATCTCTCTATGAGGCTAGCATACTGCCTATCTTTCAGGATGCAAAAATGTCATCTTAATGAACCAAACACAGCTAAAAGACAACACTATAGATCCTTTCTCAAGAATGAGTAGTCTACTTAACAATTACTTATTGTTACTTTGACAACCCAGCCTGGGAAGGCAAGGACTCCAGATCAAACATTAAGATTGTTTATATTTTAATGAGCTCTTTGAGGGTTAAGGGAGAACGTGCACTTTGTTGCAGACCATCTATGAGACTCAAACAGTCTCCACAACAAGAAAAACTTGTTCATATAAAAGTAGAACATGTGATGAAGAGCTGGTGAGAGCTCAGTTGGCCAAGTGTCTCTCTGCTCTCTACACATACAGACTTGAGTTCTGACCCCAGCACCCAAGTTTAAAAAAGAAAGGTAGATTACAGCGATGTACCTGTAGCCCAGTGCTGGCAGGGCAGAGAATGATGGATCCTTGAAGCTCCTTGGCCAGCCCGTCTAGTTAAATCAATAATCTCCATGCTCAATGAGAGATCCTGTATCAGAGAGTAATGCAGAGAACAATTGAGAAAGACATCCAAAATGGACCTCTGGAAACACGTGTGTGTGCGCACATATACACACATACCACATACACAGACAACACACACACACACACACTCTCTCTCTCTCTCTCTCTCTCTCTCTCTCTCTCTCTCTCTCTTTGATAAGCCTGTAGGATTCTTAGCAATTTACTGCCTAAAAATATTCATCGTTCACAACAATAAACTTCACAGGAAAAGCAGCTTGGTTTGAAGCCCGCTATTTGTGTTGTGTGATAGAAACCTTGGTACCTACCATCTTAATGCTGTGACTGAAGGGCTTCCCGGATGGCAAGCTGTGGGGCAACTCTAAAAAAATGCCATCTACGAGGGGCTGGGAGATGGTGCAGTTAGAGCACTTGCCACACAGGCACGGGGATCTGAATTGAGACTCTCAGCATTTAAGTAAGAGCCAGGAAGATGACATCGAGTCACGGTGTCAAAAGGTTGAACACGTCTGAAGGAACGTCTCAGGGCACAGCACCATCAAAGCCAGGATGCTGTGGGAAAGATGCAAGCGCCCTTAGACTCTCTCTAGAATGTGGTCGGTGGCCTAGCACACTGGTGACGTGCACAGAAAACCTGATGACCTGTAGACCATAAAATGATTCCCAGTCCAACAGTGTAGGGCAGAGGTTCTCAACCTGTATGTGGGTTACGACCCTTTTGAGGTTCAGTTGACCTTTTCACAGGGGTCACCTAAGACCAGCAGAAAATGCAGCTATTTACATTATGATCCATGACAGTAGCAAAAGTATATTTATGAAGTTGCAATGAAATAATTTTATGGTTGGGGGTCACCACAAATGAGGAACTGTGGCAGCATTAGGAAGGCTGAGAACCAGTGGTGTAGAGGTAGGAACTTCAGGAAAAACCCCAAACTAATAGAGTTTGCATTCTACAAGATGAAAGTAATATAGTTCTGTTTAGGTTTAGTCGCCCTCATTCACCTGGACGCTAGAGAGGTGCGTTTTGCTCTCATTAGAAAAATTATTTACCAGACAAATCACTTCGGGGTTTGTTGGGTCACAATCAACAGAAAGAGATTCTGGCTAAAAGGGAAACGAGTGTAATGAAAAGATGGAGAAGCTATGCACATGGAAGACGCATGTCACTGCACCCAGACAGAAGAAGCAAGGAAGCCCTGGGCATCCGAGCAGCTGGAAGGACCCGCCAGTCACCTCCCAAGAGCTGTTGCCAAGACAACGAAAGCTTTTATGATTTTATAAGACATTTTCTGTCTGTGTTAATTAGATTCTGTTACTACTCAAAAGTTCACTGTTTCTTCTTCTTCTTCTTCTTCTTCTTCTTCTTCTTCTTCTTCTTTTCTTTCTTCTCCTCCTCTTCCTTTCTTTCTTTTCCTATGTGTACACTGCTACAGTGTGTAACTGTGTTTGCAGGTGCATGTGTAGACATATTGTATGAGAGTGCATGAGCATGTATGCACACTTGCATGCACGTGCATGCGGAGGTCAAAAGTCACCCTTGACCGCTTTTCCTCCTGATTCAATGAGGCTAGGCCTCTCAACCAAACACGGAGCTTACACTAGCATAGCCAATCTCACAAGCCAACCTGATTTGAGAATCTTGTCTGCGTTTTCCCAGCCTCCACTCAGCATCTGCTCTAGGGACCCAACTCTAGTCTTCACGCGTGCCTAACCATGGAGCCATCTCCCCAGCTCTCGTCACTATTTCTTCTATACTGCTTTATTTGCTTTTGGTCTTATCTAGTGAGTTTTTCATCTCAGACATTCTAGTTTTATGCTCTAATATTTAACTGTTCATTTATTTTTATGCATTGTATATATCCATTTTTAAGCTTTTAGATTACTGTGGCAGTAACTCAACATTGATAGCTGATCATTTTAATGTTGTGTTAGTTCTGGGCGGATTTCAATTGATCGATTACTTTCCTCATAATGAGTCATATTTTTCTGCTTCTTAGAATGTCTGGCACTCTTTTATTAGATGCCAGACATTGTGAATTTTACCTTGTTGGGTCCTGGATATTTTTGTATACCCATAAATAATCCGGAGCTTTGTTCTTCAATGCAGTTACGTTCCTTGGAACTTTTTAAAATGTGTTAGCCTGAGCCAGAGCAGCATTTGGTCTTGGTTATTTATTCCTTAATTCTGAAGCAAGATGCTTCTCAATGGCCCAGTGGACACAAGAGGTTTTTCCAGCCTTGGTGTTGGGAACAGACATTGAGCCCTGATCCTTCTAGACGCTCAGCTATTTCCTTCAATGCTTCCTCTAGTTCTAGATGGTTCTGTATTCTTCTGCACTGGTCAATGCCCAGCTGAGTCCTCATGAGGAGCTCTCTGTAAACCTCAGAGTCCTCAGTCCAGAGCATTCTGCCCTGAAAACTAGCTGCCTTGGCAGTTGTTTGCAAGCATGGAAGTTAATGTGGCCCCTGTTCAGTGGGTCATAAATGGAAACCGGTTCGTTTTGCTCACCAGTAAAGAGCACTAGCTGGTCTTCCAGAGGACCTGGCTTCAGCTCCCGGTACCCACACGGAGACTCACAAACACCTGTAACTCCCATTCCAGAGGAACCGATGCCCATGGAGTCTCACGTGCATGGCTGTCTATAAACAAGACCCGAGCAAAGGGGATACCAACAGGTAGGCTAATGTGGAGCCCCTTCCCTAAACAATTAAGAAAATCCCTAGGTGATTACGAAAAGCTGAGAATGGGAGAAAAGTCTTCCCCAAGGAAGTATCCCCCAATTAGTAATCCAAATCCAAGCAGACAGTCTTGAAATAATGTATATACAAGTAAGATTATATGTACAGAGCAGATTGTTTTATATATATATATACAAATTAAAGCATTTTAAAGAGAGGCTAGAGACCATGAATATGAGAAAAAACAAAGGGAATGAAGACATATGGTGATATATTGTAGAGAACAGAGGGGAGAGAATGGTGTGATTATATTTTAATTACAAGCTTTTGTTTTACCAATGCAAAGGTTATCAGCAAGTCTATCGTGGAAACTGAACACCCCCAGACTATAACTTCTCTGTCCCTGACTCTTGGGTAATATAATTTGTATTTAACAAAGGGCCATCCATTCGTCATTTGTTGTTATGCTTACAAGACACAGAGAGCAATAGTCAATATCATACCAGGAAAAGAAACCCACAAACACATGGGCCATGGCCGTATGAGAATCACTTTGTTTTCAAGGCAACTGCTAAGATTTGGGAATGAGTCGGGCGTGGTGGTGCGCACCTTTAGTCCCAGCACTCGGGAGGCAGAGGCAGGGGATCTCTGAGTTTTGAGGCCAGCCTGGTTTACTGAATGAGTTCCAGGACAGCCAGGGCTGTTTACACAGAGAAACCCTGTCTCAAAACAAACACACAGATGCACTCTCACACATACACATGTGTGTGCGCGCGCGCGCGAGATTTAGAAATGAATATTGAACAAGCAGTCATGAAAGGTTGTGGATAAAAACACCACTTTTCCATGGACCCTCATTTGTTTAGGACTTTCCAGACAGTTTTAATGAATGGAACAGGTAAGAGACAGGTAGCTAGTTTAATAATAATTTTTAAAAAAAGACAAAATGAAAGTTTCCACATTGTCAATCTTCAAAGGCATAAAAGGTCCTGTGACTCTTTCCCACATGGGTTTTAAAGGCACGTGTTTTAAAATATTGACTTGTCTTTAAGGAAATAGCATTTCAGGATTTTGCAGCTCATTGGAGCACTCCAAACAAATGGCATGGCACATACCTTCAGTTTGGTTCAGTAAATTTTTTCTGAATGAATCACAGGAAAAAAAATTTGAAATATGTAAAAGTTATATGTTTAACAGCACTTACTTCTAAGAGTTACAGGTAATCCAAAAGACAATACCAAATCAGTAGATTGTTTTCTCTGCTCTTGCAAGCTTGGTTGAAAAGTGAAACGATTATCCAGATAATTCAGTCAAAAAAAAAAAAGTTTAAAAGGAAACGGGCCCTTTTCCCTGTCCCAAGTTCACTGGAGCCATCCAATAACATGACATGACCCACTGTAGTGGAATCTGGCATTAAAAAGGCTTGTCTTGGCTCCCGTCCAGGGGAGTTTAGTTACTGGATTCTTTGAAGGACACTGTGCAAACACGGTCTCCCCTGTAACTTGGTGCTAAGGCCTGCTTTGCGAGATCGCTGATGACTCCGGAGCATTATTTCATTGGATCAAATTACCCAGAAAGCCCCTCTCCTCCTACTACCGGGGTTCCTGGCTTAGACAAAGGCAATGTTCATCGCTGCCACCACTTCTGGGCGAATGTCTGGAGTCTGGACCCTGCGCCTAGAAGCACCTGGGTGGCAGCCGATTGCTGGTTCCTCACTCCGTAGCCGTGTCTTCCTACATTTAACCGCTGAGATCACTGGTTTCATCTGACTTGTGGTAGAAAAGACTGCGGGTTGCTCATCGCCTGAACATCTTTCACGAGTCCCGATTGCTCTGTGAATACGTGTTAACATGTCTCACGGAGAGCAACCTGGGCTGGAGAGGCAGCAGTGGCCTGTTTGTTTTGCTGGTGCTTCCAGGGTTTTGCAAGGCAGGCCTGAGCAGGCTTCTGTGTAAGGACCTGGAACTGGTCAGAAACGCCTGGCAAGGCGAAGCCTCCTGTCGCATAGCGCTCAGCCGCGCCCTGAGCTTCCATTTTCTTTGTGGGTAGGACAGACAGATAAGCTCCACCAGGCTCCCACGAGACAGTTCCGCAGGCCTCGGGAACACTGTCTTTACTCACTATTTATCAATGGGGAGAGATTTCTCAGGAAAAAGGCAAGTTCTTTATCTTCTAGAAGTAAAGTCTTTTTTTTTTTAAGAAGGGGGGTGGGGGTGGGGATGGGGGATGACCTAGGAAGGAAAGGAAATCTGGTGATGTGTTTCCTATGTGTGAGTTTTATGTGTGAGCTTTCATTTAAGGGCCTGAGTTCAAGAAGTGGATTGTAGTCCTAGAAACACTAGGTACACTTTTCTACAATAATATGATCTTTAAGAAGCCAATATGTCCGTCTCGCACCTAACCGTTTGCATTTATCGCCTGCCTGAGGCATTTGTTGTTAAAATTGTGATGAATAATTCAGGCAAGTCCTCTACCACTGAGCCACACTTCCAAGTCCCCTGAAAATATCTTTTAATATGAGCCTCAAGGCAACTGACAACCCAGCCTTCTTTGCTGTTCCGTATAGGCAAAATACATTTCGGTGTGGGCATCAGTCTAGAGAACTCTAGGGTACAAGACCATGCAAATGGAAGGGAATGGGGCGGAAGAGGGGAGGGAGGAATGGGGCGGAAGAGGGGAGGGGGGAATGGGGCGGAAGAGGGGAGGGGGGAATGGGGCGGAAGAGGGGAGGGGGGAATGGGGCGGAAGAGGGGAGGGGGGAATGGGGCGGAAGAGGGGAGGGGGGAATGGGGCGGAAGAGGGGAGGGGGGAATGGGGCGGAAGAGGGGAGGGGGGAATGGGGCGGAAGAGGGGAGGGGGGAATGGGGCGGAAGAGGGGAGGGGGGAATGGGGCGGAAGAGGGGAGGGGGGATGAGAATAGGAAGATAAGAGCGAGGGGGTTATGTAATGTGATGTAACGTGAAGAAATTATAATAAACAAATAATTTTTAAATCTTATGTAGAAGAAGAACAACAAGAACAACAAGAACAAGAAGGAGAAGAAGATGCAGACACACATCTGTAATCCCAGCATGCGGGAGGCAGATGGATGTGAGTTCAAGGCCAGCCTGGTCTACAAAGAGAGTCCAGGACAGCCAAAGCCACATAGAGAAACCTTGTCTCAGGGGGAAAACAAAAAAACAAAAAAACCAGCTGGGTGGTGGTGGTGCACACCTTTAATCCTAGCACCCAGGAAGCAGAGGCAGGCGGATCACTGTGAGTTCGAGGCCAGCCTGGTCTACAAAGTGAGTTCAGGATAGCCAAAGCTACACAGAGAAGCCTTGTCTCGAAAAACCAAAAAAGAGAAAGAAAGAAAGAAAGAAAGAAAGAAAGAAAGAAAGAAAGAAAGAGAAAACATAAAGAGTAAGACAGTTGTTAATTAACGTGGGGGAGGTATTCCCAGCATTTTAGGGGACTGCAGAGAAAACAACTAAAAAACAGGATGTCTACATCCCTACCTTAAGTTTACACCACCCGCGCTCTTGTTGCCTTTCTTTCTCACATCCCCCTCCCTCCGAGCCCCTCCCACTTCCTCCTCCCCCTCCCTTCTCCACCTCTCCCTTCGCATTCTTCCCCTCCTTTTCTCTTATTCTTTTCAGATCTGCTCAGATTCTCATTTCTCTTTGATTATTCATTTCACTCCATTTAGCACTGTGTTCGCAACCACCCAAGGAAACATATTTTCACTTAGGTTCCCCAACCATGAAATTAAGAAAAGCAGGAGGGAAATGTGGCTGACTGAGCTATTGTCCTGGACAGAGATCTCATTACAATTATATGAAAGGGATTTTTTTTTAAATGGCTGTAAAACAGGAGGCATATTTATGCTCTCCTAAAGATGAATAGACTTATTTATAGGTAGGCAGGCATTCCATATGATAAGCTAGAATTAATCATGCTGCTCAAAGAGGTTAGAGTCCAGATTAAATATAGACGAGCCGCCCAGCTTCTTCCTCTCGTGTGTTTTAATGAAGACTACAGAGGTTGGGGAAATATTTATGCTCTTTCATTCATATTTTCAGGATTGCCTCATGTCTCAATCTCCACACGCACACCCAATCTCGCATTAAGGGAGGGCACTTCAAAGTGAATGTGCGTACTCTCAACTCACTGTTATCATGAAGAAGAAGGAGGAGGAGGAGGAAGAGGGGAAGAGGAAGAAGAAGAAAGAAGAGGAAGAAGAGAAGAAGGAAGAAGAGGAAGAGAAAGAAGAGAAGGAGGAGGAGCAGGAGGAGGAGGATAAGGAGGAGGAGCAGGAAGAGGAGGAGGAATGGAGCAGGAGGAGGAGGAAGAGGACGAGGAGGAGGAAGGAAGGAATTAACCAGACTTGTTATTTCAAAACAACAGCCAAGCCAAGTGCAGTTGCACCCACCTGTAACTCCAGCACTTGGGAGGCAGAGGCAGGCGGATCTCTGTGAGTTTGATGCTAGTCTGGTCTACAAAATGAGTGCAGGACAACCAGGGCTGCACCCAGAAAGCCTGTCTTGAAAAGAAACCAAACCAAAACAAAACAACAGCTGCCTTAGAAGCCATGAGTGGGACACATGGGGGGCAGGGGGAGAGGGGGTCACCTACCAGCACTTTATGTAGCTTCGGTGCAGATGATGTCTTGGGGCAGTGAGAGACTTGGACCAGTACTTAGACTGTGTCTAGGTAACCAATGCAGATTTCTCCCAAAGAGTACAACTGACCAGGGGCTCTTTCCCTAGCTGGCTAACTGCCTGTGGTTAACAAGAGGCCTTGTCAAGCACTGAGGGCAACTTAGTTAAAGATGGGTATCAGGATGCTAGTGGTTGGGGAGGGATTTCTGCACAGAATGACTTGCAGTCTTCTTCCGGTGAAGGTCAAGGCTAGAGAGCAACCATTTTCCTACATTCTCGGTTCACAGTGGAACCAGAGAGCACAGCTCAGCTCCGGCATCTAGGGTCAGGAGGAGAACTCCTAATTGCTCCAGTCTCCAGTCACGCTTAGATATTCTCTCTCTGCAAAGCCACATAGCTGAATCGTGACACCCCAAGTGAGGAAACGACGTCTTCAGACAGCGAGAGATAAGGAGGCAGAGAGAGAGAGTCCCGGGTGCGCATGTTGATATCACTGAGTTATGAACTATTTCCTTTTAATCCGGTTTCAAAAGACGACTTCCTCCATATGTGATTGATTCCACATAGAACTACAAGGAACTGCATATTTTAGAACCATAGTGTCATCAGTACGAATGTTTAAACAATCTCTGTGGTCTCTTTCCCACAAACTGATTTAACATGTATATAAAAAGGCTTTTGGAATGAGCACTTTACATTTGCTTCTCAAACTTCAGCGTCTGTTTTCAGTAAATATTGAGGATGAAACTTCCCTCCTTCATGCCTGGAGCACTGGCCAATTGCAACTGAGGAATGCGGTTTCGGGCCTTCCCATGAACGCAGTTTCAGGCCTTCCCATGAATGCGGTTCTCTCCATGTGAGCATAGCTGTTCTTTCTCCAACTGACTCAACAAGGTCACAGCGATAGCTCCTGGTCCAGAGGCTCTCCCAGTGAATATGAAAACAGTGGGAGTTACATAGGCCAGATCCTTTCTCCAACATTACAGCCGTGACCTTGTAGTGGCCCCAACTCATGTTTACTGCTCTGATGTGCTGTAAACAGAGTCCCCTCTCTTCTCATTTTAGAGCGTCCAGGTTGAGCTGAGATACATATAAGATTGTCTCGGAGGTCGCTATCATTTTATTTGGGTGGGTGTGTGTGTTTTGGCTTTTTTTATTTTATTTCATTTTATTGTGTTTGATTGTTTTTTTAAAAGATTTATTTATTTTTATGTATATGAGTGTTCTATCTGCATGTACACCAGATGCCAGAAAAGGACATCAGACCAAATTATAGATGGTTGTCAGCCACCACGTGGTTGCTGGGAATTGAACTCAAGACTTCTGTAAGAGCAGAGAGTGCTCTTGAGCACTGAGGCATCCCTCCAGCCCTGGTTTTGGTTTTTTGAGACAGCATTTCTCTTTGTTGTCTTGGCTGTCCTGGCGCTCACTCAGTAGACCAGGATGACCTCAAACTCACAGAGATCTGCCTGCCTCTGCCTCCCGAGACTGGGATTAAAGGTGTGAACCACAACAGCTGGGCTCTCACCTCGCTTTTTCTGGGTGTGGCAAGAGGTACTGGAACTCTAATCCCAGCATCTCATTTTCAGGTGACAAAACCATCAAAAACTGATGACAGATTTAACAAAGTCAGCTACCAAAGACAGACCTTTGCAAGATAGAAGACAGCAACCTCCCCACCCCACAAGTCACCTGCTGCTATTCTTGACTTATTAAAAAAAAAAAAAAACCTACGGCCATTCAAGAGATAAATACCCCAGACTCCAAGGAAGACAAGTGAAGGCATTAAAGATCAGGCATTGGGAGAGAGGATGTTCTCTCTGATGGGAGATGGGAACAAAAAACTAAAGGCCCTTGAGGAAGTGAGCAACAGAGACAGGTGGAGACTGCAGGCAGAATCAGTTTACAAGGGTCCAGGCAAAACGGGGCCTTTTGTTGGAATCCCACAAGAGAGCATTAAGCAGGAAGGTAGTGATATGGACACCATAGGGACTGTGTTCAGGCAGCTGGCCCTGCCCAGAAGAGATGGATTCTTGATGTGCCTAGCAGAGACTCCCTGAAAGGTTCTCTAACCCAGGCGATGCCACCAATATTCAGGGTACAGCCGAGGGGCTTCCCAGTGGGATACCAGTGTTCACAGAGACTGGAGCCTAAAGCCCCTCCCCCAGCTGCCTGTCTTCACTACAATTAAACATTCTACATTCTGGGAAAGAGGGGGTCCACAGGCGGGAGGTAAATATTTTTGCCATCTTTGAAAAGGGATGAAGACCGAGAGGCACAAAAAATTACATTGATTTAAAGAAATAGGGAAATTGATATGTTTTGCTCACTTCAGTTTGTAGGTTGAAATGTATTCCACATATGTCTTTATAAATATTTAAGTATATAAAACCAAATGTTTAATATAAGATCCACATTGTAAATACTCCTTTGAGAGTATTTTTCTGCATGGACTGGAATGGCTGAACTTCTTAAAATATAAGTCCACAGAGTGGAGGGGTGGGGGTGGGGGGAAACTCGGCCTGCTTTTTTGTAAACCTCTCCAGAATACCCACAGGCTTTCTCCCTGCTGCGGGGAGTTTGAGTACACTTAAAATTCTAAAATTCTGAGTGTCTGTCTCTAACATTTCCCTTGCCCATCTTACATGCAGAAGCACCCAGAGAATTAGTGGATGGCAGGTTCTCTGGGGGTGAGATGCTCCCATTGCTTTAATTCACTGATTACAAAGTTGGGCCTTTTTTTTCCCCCTCGTGATAGTACATGGCGTTTTAAACATTCCTTTCTCTTTGTAATAGTATCTTATTGTGCAAGTTAGGGGGCTACAGTGTCCTCTGTCACGTGAGGATCACAGCCACCTTCTGGGGGTGTTGTTGGGGCTAAGGGGTGGATGGATTATGGAGCTCCTGGTGCACATGGCTGTTGCTTGGCCCAGGATAAGATCCCACCGTACAGATTAGCCTACAGTGAGTGCTTCTATTTTTGAGTTCATGGTTAACTTGGGGGTGGGGGTGGGGGTTGTTTTCATGGGTGAGTACTCTCTTCTGACCTCCACACATGTGGCATGGCATTTATTCCCCCTCATAGACAGATAGATAGATAGATATATAGATAGATAGATAGATAGATAGATAGACAGACAGACAGACATTCAAGTGTAAGAGAATACAGATGACTAGAGAAGCCATAGCTTTCAGTCATCTCCAAAGTGAACAGGAACAGCTCTGTGAAAGTGACTTGGCTCACAAGGGAACCCCAGACAAAGCTCCTTGCCCCAACAAAAGTGGTCTCGGATCCCCCCACCCACTCACTTTGCCAGTGAAAATCTAACTATCTATTATTATACTGTGCCTATCTAAGTAAGATTTTTAAGCAAACGAACTTTGTAGCCAATGGAAACAAAGGCAAAATAAAAGGAACATTTGAAAAGATCTGATCTGGCCCACCCTCTTATTTTCAGAGTCAATGAAATTTAACACTAAAATACTAAGTGCCTTGACCCACACCACACACCAAGTCAGTGGCAGCACAGCTCAGAAAAGGCTGAGCTCCCCTCCCCTCTGGCTCAAAGAGGCAGCTAAAATCGCAGAAGTTGCAAGGTCAAGATTTACACCTCACACATCAGATGTAGAAAAACAGAAGCTTATTTACTTTATACAACTGATGTAATCTTGCTAAAAAGCCCTTGTTTTGGCAGATGGCAGAGATATCTAAAACTTGGGAAGTAACGGTCTCTTCTGGACACAAAGGGTAAGGAGTTACTTGACTAAACTCAATTTTGCAATTCCCTAGCAAAGCAGATCCTGTCTCCTCAGCATCCCTCTCCATCTCTTCTTCCTCCCAAAATGCTCTCTGGGTAACCTAGAAGTTTGTGGTTGCTCATGGAGGCAGCCGGAGGGGTGCACCATTTGCAGGCTCTCCCCCTGGAACTCCCCGCCATCTTTGGGCCTTGGCCTCTGCTCTTTCTCCACGTGCTGTGTAAGTGTCAGCAGCTGGGGTAATTTGCGGTCTGTTCTCTCAGCATGGGCAATCTGCGCTGATAGCTCCCAGGGAGTTGGGCCATCTTTGCTGTAAAAATTCAAGCACTGAGTGACTGGCAGGGCTCTGGGAAAAGCATCATCCGAAGAGACACAACCGCAGTTTAGGAAGGTCGTCTTTATCAGGGACCTCACCAGCTCAGAATGAACTAGAATTGTAGACATGATTCCCTTAACTTTTTTGGGGGGTGGGGGGGTAGAAAATTAAAAGCAGACATATAATGACTTTAAGAAGTAAGTCTTCTTGTTGAAGGCAGAAGAATAAAAAACACGGATGCCATCCCACACGACACAAACAAAAATAGAAGGAAAACCCCTCTCAGCATCATGAACGAAGAAAAGAACTCTAATCCCAAAGCACAAACTACAAAAAAACCCACAAAAACAAAAAAAGAAAAAACAAACAAACAAAAACCCTGCCAAATAGTGCAGCATGCATGGAGATGAGGGCGGCCCTGGATGCTAACAAATGCCTCCTTGGATCTCATGCAGGATCTTGATTTCTCTCAAATTTAGTCAATAATTCAGCTTAAAATGTCAAACCAACTGCTCTTTGATTAGAGAAGAGGAGCCTGAGGACTGTCTTTGGAGGCACCACATTTTGGATGCTACAGGTTTTTACTTTCTCTTTTGTACTTGAAGAGTGTGTGCGTGTGTGCGTGTGTGTGTGTATGTGTGTGTGTGTGTGTGTGTGTGTGTGTGTGTACCTTTTTGTGAAAATGAGACCCATTCTAACCGTACATAAAAAGCAAACTGAATAAACAAAGCAGTTGATGTCACCGACATGTTAACTGGATCAAAACTCTTTTGAGGCGGCCAATCTCCCTGCGGGTTTCTTACTAGACTGATGGGTGCTGCAAATGGAAACTGGAGGAAGAGGAAAGAAGGGAACGGAGGTCGAACTGTTCTGCATTTAAAACCAGGCCAAACTAGTGGGCTTTGCCTACGCGAGCGTGTCCTGCTTAAGCAGGAAGTAAAGGGAAAAAGAAGCCAAAAGGGGGTGGGTCAGAGTTAGAGAGGAAATATTAGACTCTGAATTGTCTGAAGTAGCCAAAAACCTTTCATTAGAGAACCCCGGAGTTTGAAGGCAGTTTAAGTGACATGGACGCCAGTCCTGGATTCTCCTCAGAGGTCTACTATCTCCACACAGGTCTTGCTGGCCTCTACTTCTTCTTTACAGTATTATTTATTAGCTTATTTATCTCGTGAGGTTGAAAAGAAGTGAAGGGTTCTAGGAATGACTGTGGGTGGGAAGTGGCCAACAGGAGTGTGGCCTCTGAGTCAGCTAGCTAAGAAAGCAAAAGCTCCTCCCGCCTCTGCCCCCAGCACAGCCACCTCCTACTCCCGGGCTCAGGCCTGCAAATACAAGCTTCATGTAGATGCGTTTGCTTCCTCGCTATAAGGAAGGGATGCTGGAGAGTTCTGCAAGAGGAAGGTAAAGCTCACTGTGGCAAGCAAAGAAAACGCAGTGCAGTCATTTTCCAGAATGTCAGAGTCTGCTAAAGAGGACGAGCATCTTTTATATTGAGGCCCTTAAAGTTACCAAAACCTGTGGCCTCTAAGGGCAACATGGGCTGGCTGAAAGCAGGGCAGCTAAATATCTTGAGTCCCTCCCTCTCCCCCTCCCCTCCCCCTCCCCCCTTCCCTCCCCCCTTCCCCTCCTCCACATACTCAACCTCAACTCTTCCTAGCCCCTCCTTTCTCTCCTCAAGCTGTCTAGAACCACATAACTCTATCAAGAAGGTCGGGGCCTGCAGACACTAGTTTTCAAGGCAGTCATGGCCATGAGACTGGGCTCATAGCACGGTAATGAAATAAGATTCTGCTTGGTTACATGTTGAGATAATGTATTCCCAAAGCTCTAAAAGACATCTTTTAGTGCATCTAACTATAGTTTAGGGAGCTCTGCCCTGGTTCCAGACAGTCTACTTGTGAGCTCCGGGAGAGCAAGGGACCCTGGTTAAACCTACTGGGTTAAAAAAAAAAAAAGCTAGATGTGGAAAAGGAACGGGAACTTCGTGGTGGCGGGTGGGAGTGAAGGGGAAGATAAGAAACGTAGCAGGGAGTTGAGCAGGTGTAGAAAAGTGACAAGGAATTGATTTTTTTTTTTAAAGGAAAGAAGAGACCATGTTGATGCCAGCCTCTGGCCTGCATGTGCGTTTGTGTGAACATACACACACAAACGCGCACACAAGTAAACACCACAAACACACACACACACACACACAAGAAAATAAGATGCAGCAAGCCGTCACACAGGAGTCCTGTGGTTGAGAAAAGCTGGCTTCCCGTCCCTGTGTGTGTGTGCATTCTACCAGCTTGATGCCAGACGCCACCTGCTGGTTGCAAGTTATATAGCCCTGAAGTCATGTCAGAGGCCACAGAGTGGCAAAGGGAACAGTCCCTCCAGCTCCAGGAAGCTTCAGTGGGCACCCTGCTTCAACTCCCAGGCCTGGGCGAGCTCACAAACAAGTCTCTAGCCATTAACAAGTTAACTATCCTAACAGGGATGAGAAAAAAAAAAAAAGTAACACATTTAGGCATGTATCTCAAAACTGCCACAAACCCATAACCACAAAGAGACGTCTACTTTCTCCAGTGCTGCAAGGTCCTGATACAGGAAGAAAATATTACTTCTAGAAACATAAACGGATCTGGTCCAGACTGGTCTGATTTTTACAACACATTCTTTGTAAAGAGTGTAAGATCTCCTCAGAGAATCATATCTCTGGGTCTGCACCAGCCTTAGCTGCTCCACCATCCCTGGGCTCTGTTCACAGCACAGGCAGATATATCCCGAGTATTTCTCTGATGCCCATGGCAATAGAGAACAGAAAACTGCAGCCTACAGCTTTCCCCCCAAAAAACATTACTAAACTGTCTTTCTGAAATCAAGTGTGTGTTTTCTATGTTCTAAATATCATATTGTTTTCTATCACATTCAATTAAAAAACAAAAAAACAAAAAAGGGTTTTGTCTTGTTTTTTGCCATGGTGTCAACAGCCTGGAAAGACACTCAGGAGTGGCAACCAGATCACTCTCTGGGTTTGTTCCAAGCCCACATTGGACCGATCTGTAAAATGAGTGACAGAAAAACAATGCAGATGCCCTAGCATGCTGAGAGATGCTTAATTAACATGGTCAACATTTGCACATTGTAATAATAAGCACATATTATACATGCCAAAAGACCGAGATGGAATTACATTTTGGTGAACCCTCCACAAGCTTTGTCGCTTACATAAGCAAAGGCCGCCAGCCTGGAAGAGAAGGGGGTCTCAGCCTTGTTTGGTCAACCGCTTTATAAACTCCTATAAATTGACTACTGTGATACTAACATAGCCTGTTGATTCTTTTTTTTTTTTAATTCTTTTTCTTACATTTTATACGAGTTAACATGGCGAGCCGTTAGTTCATGAAGCAGTTGGCTTAGGACCTGATACGATCATTTCAAGTTCACAGAGGTCAAGAAGGTTTGGGAAAGCAATGTGGATGCTTTCCAGTCTTCCAGCCTTTGTTATACCTCTGCCTCCCTTCTTTGTCTTATCTCCAAAATAGGGCCGCCGTAATGGCCGAGGCACAGAGTCCAATTTGTTGTTTGTTTGCTTTTATTTTTTCCCTTGCTTATTTGTTTGTAGTAATGTCATATGTGATATCCTAGGCTGGTCTGGAACTCATTATGAAACTCAAGCTGACCTTCAACCCATAGCAAACCACCTGCCTCAGTCTCTTAGGCACTAGGAGTACAGGTGTGAGCCAGTATGCCCATCTTTCCATTTCTAACTCTAGGGTCAGTGGTTACCATTAGGTCTCAAATGTAGAAGGAAATTGGGGTGGGCAGTATTGGGTGGATATCCTGAAAGCCAGTCATTAATTCATACTCATAAATACTTGCATTTTAGCCAAAGGCACAAAGGCACCCTAGCTGATTTACTTTCTCAGCTTCAGCTTTCCCACCTTCCTGTTAGCACCTTACTCCCTAGGCTCTCCACCCTGCCATTTTCAGGCTGGGTAAAGGGGTACAAAACAGAAGGCCTGGGAGCCCCTTCCTCACAGTGCTCCAGTAGCAGGTCTCAGTCCTCACTGCATACCAACTTCCATGGCGCTTTTTAAAGATGTGCATCTGGGGCTCAGAGGTGGCTCGGCCATCAAACATACAGTATTTCTCATCCACAGGACGTGAGTTTGGTCCCCAGCACACATTTCTGGCAGTTCATAGCTGCCTGGAACTCTAGCTCCAGGGACTCTAGTGCCCTCTTCTGGATTTCATGGCCACCTACACTCACATGTGCACACACCCCCATACACAAAGAGAACAAGTTTCTTTTTAAGTACACATGCTTGGCATTCTCATGCCTGAAGCCTGCTCGTTCTGCAATTAGCTCCCTCCGTTTTATTTTCCCTTCTCTTTCCTTTTATGTTCTTATAACTGTGTGTTGCCTTTTTAAAAAAAAAATTTTTTTTTTAATGTCCTGACTATTGGGGGTGGGGCTGGTCTAACTGTAGAAATTCTGGAATACATTGTGAAGATGATGAACATAACGGTAGCTTAAAAGCACTTGCTCTTTGCCAAGCAGCACTGAGAGTGCTTCACGTGTGTTCACCCCAACAATTCAAGAGAGGGGTGCTTTCATCTTCATTTTGCAGGTGAGGAAGTAAGGAAACCAAGGTGCAGGGAAAGCCATAGCTAAAAATGACTCAACCTCACGCTGAGAACAGCATTAACCCACACAGAGTTGTTATTTCTGAGAGAGTAGACGCCCTCTGCCTACCACACTTACTCACTCTAAACCCCCATGTCCCAGATGTAAAGTGCCCAGGGCCCAGTTGTGGAGACTGAAGAATAATTTTCCAAAACAGCATTTGGAATGTGGCTTTTTGTCGCCAAACACAGAAGAGACATCTCACTCGTAGGAAGTGAAGTAGGCGGAAATCTACGGCCACATTCCACCTCTTTTCCTACACAAAGCTATACCAGAGGAAAAAGCCCACACAGAAACTGAAGACCTCACCAACAAGTACCAGGGTTGGAAAGCAGCATGCTGCCCACCCTGCCCTGAAGACAGCCATTTCACGGTTGACATGTGTCCTTTAGAGAAACTTGAATGTTATCTCTCGTGTCATTTTCATTTAAAGAATTTTTTATATTCATTTAACATGGGACAGAGGTTCATATACTACAACCATGTGTGGAGGTTGGTCGGAGGATAACTTGTAGAGTGAATTCTCTGCTCCCACCACAGAGTCCTGGGGACTCAGATCATCAGACTTAGTGGTAAAGTGCAATTACTCACCGAGCCATCTTCCCAGCTCTTAGAAGTCATTTCCTAATGGACTTCCCCAGAGATGATAGCAGTTGTCAAGTGCGTGTGCATGCTGACACATGCTTTCAGACACTATGTGTTTCAATGGTGTGGGAAACCATTCAGACATACTGAAACAGAAAAGAAAGTGGGGGTTGGAGAGATGGCTCAGTGGTTAAGAGCACTCGTTGCTTTCTCAAAGGACCTGGGTTCAGTTCCCAGAACCTACATGGTGCCTCACAGGCATCCTTAAATCCAGTCCCATGGGGATCCAATAAGCCCTTCTGACCGCCACGGGCCCAGGTGTGTGTGTGGGGGGGGGGGGGGACTCACGCACATAAAATGAAAATACATTAGAAAATAAAATCACGACATGGAACGTATGGCATGAAGGCCAACATGGTAAGCAGGGTAGAGGGGAGAAAGGGCACACACACTAAAAGCATCCTGGCAAAACAAAACTGTTGTGTTTAAATAAGCTATCCTTCCTAAATTGAACCTGCAGATATTTTTCCTGTTATGTTTTTTGTTCCTCAAACTTCCAACATAATATTTGTTCACTCAGCTAAGAACCAGTAAAACTCATTGCCGTGGCTTAGGTGTAAAACGTCCCACCATAGGCTAGTATGTTTGTTCACTTGCTCCCCAGGTGTGCAATACTGTTTGGGGGAGGTTGTGGAGTCTTTGGAGCAGGAGGCATGGCTAGCCAAGGCGAGTCCCCCAGATGAGCGTCTTTGGGGAGTATTGCGTGGATATCAGGCTCAAGATCACGGTGCCCCCATAGTGGAATCAACCACCTCGTGCTCTTAGCTCTGCAGTCTGCTTGTTTCCCACGGCCATGGTGGACTGTACCCTACAAACTGTGAGCCAGCATAAGCCCTTTCCCTCGGAACTATTTTCCAGGCATTTTTTTGTCTCAGCAACAAGTAAGACAATTAGTTCAGTCATGTTTGAAAGAGCCCCCCAGTTTACAGGCAGCAAATCTTACCCAGATGAAACCCACGTTACTTTTTTAAAGGTAGGGAATCTTCTATCCAGTGGCTAAGCATTTTTCTCTTACACTAATTACCTTATGCACAGTCAGACAACAATCTTGTTTGGTTGGTAAGTGTTGTGCCTATGGTCACTCAGACAGTAAGGGGCAGCACCCCTCCGGAGGCACCCTTTCACACTAAATTCTCAAAGTGTCCCAGCTGTGACTGTTTCTGAGCATGAAATTCCCACAGCACGCCAGGACATTAACAGCAAGCTTCAGCCTCTCTTGCCACACAGATAAAGAGTGAATGCTGCCCAGCCACCGTAAGGTGCCAGGGGAGGGGAGAAAGGCCCAGAGGAGCAACTGGAATCTACATGCCTCACAGCCTGCCAGTGGTGGCCTGGATTATACTACTTAGGTTTCCCTGTTTATATCCTGTCACGGGGAAGCAGAATATCACATTCTATCGAGTCACTTGAAAAGAACCACTGATTTACAACTCCGCGGCACTAACGGAGTGTTTGATTTAAAAGAGTGTATCTATGTAGCTGGAATAAACAGACTACGCTCCAGAAAGCCTGCAGAGAGCTTCCCTCTGAGGAAATGGCAAACAAGTAAGACTTGTTTATATCCTTTCCCCTCCCCGAGGGTTATCGCAGCCTTTTTCATCACCTTGAAGGGAAAACAAATGATCAAGAGATGAAACGGCCTCTGCCCCTTCCCTATCTCCTCCTCAGGATGTCAAAAGGCTGCTCAGCAAGGCAGGGCAAGCTAATTATTTTTCCCTAATCAATCAGCCATTTTAATGATGTGTGACATGCCTGATCTATCAGTACCATTAAGATAATGTCCACTCTGTGAGAAGGCCTCTAAGTTTATGGATAACTCACTAGCCAGCCTAGCCCCTTAAATAACCCAGACTCACGTTCATCTGAGTGCAAGCCTCAAGAGCCAAGGGTGTAAGGGAAAAAGAAATCATCCAAGGGATCTGGGATGTCCCACCAGAATTTGAAATTGCTACTTACTTTGTCTTCTAAAGACGTTGAAAACAACAACAACAACTCACTCGGCCTTAAACTTAGATAGGCATTAAGAACCGTTTCCATAATAGCTCTGAAATGTTTTGTTAGGAGAGGAGAGAGATGAAGGACCACCAGTCAGTCCACAGCCCTGTTTGCTGAGGAGAGGGGTGAAGCTGACGGGAGAACATGGAGGTCTTTGGTAAAGAGCTCAAGGAAACTGTTAAAAGATGTCAGGAGATCTAGCAGAAGAGTGGACCCCCGAGAGTGCATACGTGCTTGGTTTTGTGATCGTGGTACCTAGAGCCTCCTGTCCAGCCCTTGTTGTACTTAGTAGAAAGTGAGGCTCCGTTGCTAAGGACTGGAGTTGCCAGGCATGGGCCCAAATGTAAGCTTAATGTTAAGCAAAGGAGGAGGCCTGGATGCTCCCCTCTTTTCACTTTCTCCTCTACTGCCTGGGCGTCTCCCAAAGTCTCACACAATCAGACAGGGGAGCTCTCCCTCTCCCCCCAGATGACAGTGGTCCTGACCAGATGTTTCTCTCAGGAAGCCTTCACACCCCTCTCTCATTAGGCAGTCACAGGGCCAGGCCTGTGGGGGAGGGGCACCGGGCTGCTTGGCCACAGCTGGCAAGCAGCTTTTGCTCTGGATGAATTCAGCTCAAAAAATCTGCCTGAAGAAGACTGTCCTCGCGAAGGAAGCGAAAGGCCTATCTCGGCAAGGACACAAGTTGCTTTTACCTGTGAACGGGCGGGCGGTAGGAGGAGAGCAAGCATCCCACCTCCTTGCTCATAGGCAGGAAGAACCGAGGACAGACATTGCCACGCATCCTGTCTCTGGGCGGAATCTTCACGAGTGACCCCTGTATCTTTCTGTAATATGGATACCAATCCGTAAGGGTTAGGTAGCTGTACTGCAGCATGGCACTGGCGCTTATGTGACGTACTTCCTGTTCCCAAGAGAGTTTGGAAACAGAAAGGGGAGGGGCCGGAAGTAGAAACACAACATTAGCGCATGGTATCATAAAAGTTAATAGAGGTCTATGAGACAGCGTGGATACACCAATACGGGAGAAGATAGCAAAAGAGACAACCACAGGAAGAGTGGCATGGCTCCTGAGGTACAATCAGTGAGAAAAGCGGTCCAGACATGCGATGCCATACAGAGAGGCCCAGAGGCATAGTGAGCCCTCTCTCCCACCCCCACAAATTTGCTTTGTTTCTGTAAGAGGAAGGAGATGCAAGATTATATGAACTCCCTTGATAAATACTTATTGGATGCCATCTTGAGGATCAAGCATTGATGCTTTTTGGGAAGAAACCTGAAGGAATCTGAGCTCCCTAGAGCTTCAAGTTTACCCAGGGAGACAGACGGACAGCAAGCAGCTGGTCCGTGCAGAAATGACAGAGCAGGACAGGTGCTCTGAGAGAGGTAAGGAGGTTTTTATGTAGAGGAAAAAGCTTCGCCTCAGACGCGATGTAAAGGAGGGCTCTTGCAGCTGAGGAGGGGCTTGTCCAGGCAGTGGAGGAGATGGACCGACTGGGTGAGTGCTGAGGCCAGAGGAAGCTCGGAAAGTTTACTCCAGACAAGCAAACAAAGCAAAAACAAGATTTAAAAAAACAAACAAACAAAAAGCAAAAGCAATGTGGAGAAGAACCTTCAACAGTTTTTTCTCTCTTTTTTAAAAAGTTTATTTAATTAATTTATTCAGATTAAACTCAATTGTTACCCCATCACTTGTATCCTCCCATTCCTCCCTCCCTCCCACTTTCACCCTATTCCTCTCCCCTACGTCTATGACAGAGGGGGACCTCCTCCCCCACTATATGGTCGTAGGCTATCAAGTCTCATCTTGGTAGCCTGCTTATTCTTTCTTTAGTGCCACCAGGCCTCCCCACCAAGGGGAGGTGGTCAAATATGGGGCACCAGAGTTCATGTCCGAGTCAGTCCCCACTCTCCACATAACTGTGGAGAATGTCCTGTAAGAAACAGTTTGGGCCGGGCGTGGTGGCGCACGCCTTTAATCCCAGCACTCGGGAGGCAGAGGCAGGCGGATCGCTGTGAGTTCGAGGCCAGCCTGGTCTACAAAGCGAGTCCAGGACAGTCAAGGCTACACAGAGAAACCCTGTCTCGAAAAACCAAAAAAAAAAAAAAAAAAAAAAAAAAAAAAAAAAAGAAAGAAACAGTTTGGTTTTGGTTTTGGTTTTGGTTTTGTTGTTTTGTTTTGTTTTGTTTTTTTGAGACAGGGTTTCTCTGTGTAGCCTTGGCTGTCCTGGACTCGCTTTATAGACCTGGCTGGCCTTGAACTCACAGCGATCCACCTGCCTCTGCCTCCCGACTGCTGGAATTAAAGGCGTGCACCACCATGCCTGGTCCCTTTGACAGTCTTAAGGGTCGGATTTAGGGTTTGGCCACACTGAATAATTTTAAGATCAATAAATGTATAAACAGAAGTTAGCTGGAAATAAAACAAAACAAAACTGAGTTCATAATGAATGAAGGATACATTAAGGAAAGTTGCCAGTAACCATTTAACAAGAGAGGCTTTGCAGAACCCATGGAAAGACAGAGCTGGTGATGGCTCCATCATGGCAGCATAGAGGTTATGGAAATAGACAAACAGTACCAATATCTGTCTGTCTGTCAGTCTGATTCTGTGCTTCTGTCTGTCTCTCTGTCTCTGTATATCCCTCTGCCTCTGTCTGTCTGTCTGTCTGTCTGTCTCTCTCTCTCTCTCTCTGTCTGCCTCTCTCTGTGTCTCTGTCTTTGTGTCGATATGTCTCTCTGTTGCTGTGTGTCTCTGTGTCTCTCTCTGTCTCTGTCTCTGCCTCTCTCTGTGTCTCTGTTTGTCTCTCTGTTTCTGTGTGTCTCTATCTGTGTGTTTCTCTGTCCCTCTCTGTCCCTCTCTCTCTCTCTCTCTCTCTCTCTCTCTCTCTGTGTGTGTGTGTGTGTGTGTGTGTGTGTGTGTGTGTGTGTCCTTCTCTGTTTCTCTGTGTGTTTCTGTCTCTGTCTCTCTATATAGATCTCTCTGACTCTGTGTGTGTGTGTGTGTGTGTGTGTGTGTGTGTGTGTGTGTTTCTCTGTTTCTCTATCTCTGTCTTGTCTCTCTCTGTCCCCCCCACCCCACCCTCCTGTCATGGTGTGAGTACTTTGGAGTACAGTACATAATTTGTCCCTCTCCTGCCACTGTAGCAAGTTCTTCGTGTACCCCCATGGTTTGGGATAGCAGGAACTACAGACAACTGACTGGCGTGAGACCTCAGCCCAGTGGCCTCTCTTGGCAAGAGACTCCCAGCAATTTTTCTGCTCTTCTTTGTCTGCCCCACTCTCTACTTGGCCCCATCTACAGTGCCCTCTTGAGCACAGACATGATAGCCTCTTCCCAGGCCCACTTGTGCCTGGTTCTGAGAGCATGTTCTTACTTCTGCAGCGGATGCCAGCATGACAAGCCTGCACTAGCTCTCACTGCAGCTAGACTCTTTTCATTATTCTGCCTGTTGTGTTGCCTCATTCCCACGCTCAACCTCGAATTCTCACAGGTTATCCTTGATGTGTTTTTCCAGAACATTCAGACTGGAAGCAAGGGTGAGCGCTACAAGGTTCATTCTGTTATTTTCAGGGTTCCAGTGTATCCTGGGAAAGTCTCCACCCAACCTCTGGTCTTTATGACTTACTCTCTTTCATTTCAATTTCAATGGCCTTCACTGTGCTTTGAGAAGGCTAGAGAATAATTGTCCCTGGGTATGTGTGTGGGTGCATGTGCATGCGAGGGTGTGGTCTCCAACATACACAAAGCTCTCTCAAACATGCTTTCTCATTTAGTCCTGACTACGACCTTTCCATTTTATCAAGTGGAATAAATGTATCTCAGAGTGACAAGGTTATTTGGTTGTAAGCTCACAATTTGGAAAAATCCAGATGGTTCTTCACTGTTGCCCAGAGCATACTATGAGCCTCACACATCGTAGATACTTGGTCAATAGCTGGTGGATTCATCGTGGAGTGAATTAATGCTATGCATATCAAAGAGCTGGGATTAAAATGTTGACCTCGCTACCCACCACGCCTGGACTTCTTACCGGAGGGCCGGTAAGAAGTTTAGCTGTAGAAGTCAGAACAAATAAAGACCCTTCCTCACATCAGTCCTGTAGCTCTGAAACATTGTCTTGTGACGTGTCCAGGCCATGCTCTGTGTGAGCGATTGCTCCCTTAGCATTGAGGTGAACGATCGCACACTCAGAGACAGTTTCATGGGGCAAGCAGATCTATGACCTCCGCTGCCCCATGCCTTATCCCATAGTCTAAGCCCCCAAAGCATGTGTGCATGCTCACACACGGTTCTGCATACCCCTTCATAGTTCATGCAGTCAAACTCCTTATACATTCAGAATTATATCGGGGAGGCTTCTCTTTCAACTGAGATATTTAGTGCCTAGTAAAGGCCCCTAACAGTTGGAGTACCGCCACAATGTGCAAAGCTACTACTACAGAGTACAGGAGGAGGAAAGGAAGGAAGAAACGACAGAGACACACAGACATGTACTTCTCATATCTCGAGGTGGGGCAGGCAGGTCAGCCCCCTGGGGCTTCTAATTGTCTTGGGAAGGTTTAGAGCAACACAAGGTTTGTGAAATAATTCTCTCAGACTTTCCATCTTAAGAGTCCAGGGAGCAGAATGCTGGTGTGCAGACGACCTTTCATTCCCTTCTGAGGAGTGAGAGAAGGCTGGCTGTGCATTTAAATCCTTGCTGACCCATGGCTGGCAGCTGGGAAGGTAACACATTGCAGCCAGTCTCAGTTATTTGTGATTGATTTGTCCTTCGAGAATTTTGAGACCCAGACCATTTTTTTTTACCCCTTCCTCCCACTAATATTCTTGGTAAATACAAATAGCATGGTTTTATAAACACTCTTTTAATAAACCCCAGAAACAGAGCCAAGACTAGCATCCACAATCCCACTTTCGGGAACAAGTCCCCCTTTCCTCAGATCATTACTCCTTGTGAAAATACCACATTCAGTTAAACAGACTAGCCGGTGTGGTCAAATAAAATGGTAAAACTCAAAATGAAAACCCTTTTGTAAGTAGGAATGAATGAAGTAAAATAAGTCTCTTGCCAGCTCAAATATATCTAAGCATCTCGGGAGTTCTGAGACCTTCAGGATGAAGATGAATTTGCGAAGATTAGCAGTGACAGCCATGTGAAGCAGAGGAGGATAGCAGAAACTAGTGTAGCTTTTAATGAGGAAGAAGGATTTCAGCCCTCGGGAAATCAGGGGCCCCGGAACTATGTCCAGCAAGTGAGTATGACGCAAGAGCCCATATACTGCTCCCTGCTACTGTGTTTCCATCTTAGAAAGGCCCAACTCCTGCAAGCAGTGAAGATCTGTGCAGTGTGTGTGTGTGTGTGTGTGTGTGTGTGTGTGTGTGTGTATACTCAATCATAAAAGAAAACATAAAACAAAAATGTGCATAACAAATAACAAAACTGCTATATTAAAATATGTGTATGTAACAACTATATAGTTAAATGTACTATGTTTAAATACGCAAATTTGAAAGCAGGGAATAATGCTGATAAATACATTTAATGCTTGCTACCATGCCCCAGGCACCATTCTTAGCACCTCACGTTCATTAACTTGCTTCATAACTCCTGGGAGACACCACTACCATTCCTGTCTTGTGGTTAAGGAAAACAAGGCATAGACAAAGTAATTTCCCCCAAAAATTATCCATATACCAAATGACAGCGGTGGTGTTCTCAGAATCTAGGCTCTGTATTTTTATTTACAGTGACAGCACTCACTGTAGCAGAAGAAAATGAAATTTCTCATTGCCATGTCAGATAGAACACCTGGGAGTGAGGCAGGGTAGCTATGCAGGAAGAGAGTTGAAATCTCCCACCCTATGGTTATCAAACCAGACCTGAGATCCTGCCTAAGATAGAGTCCAGGAAATTCTGTCTTAATGAACTGCCCACCAGTTCAGGGATGCGGTATTGAAAATGCAGGAAAAAGTACGTGCAAAAACTAGAAAGCCCACCAGGTAGTGGTGATACATGCCTTTAGTCCCACTATTCAGGAGTCAGAGGGGGTAGACAGCTCTCTGAGTTCAAGACCAGCCTGGTCTATGGAGTGAGTTTCAGGACAGACAGGGGCTACACAGGGAAAACCCTGTCTCAAAAATAAAAACAAAAATCCAGAAACCATTCTGCCAGGAGTAGATTCCAAATTCATACTACCTGTTTGATAATTAATGAAGAATGAACAGGAGAAAATGGTCCAGAAGTGAACTCTGAACCTTTGCATAGAGATGCTTCTATGAATAAGAAGATGAAGAAGAAGAAGAGGAGGAGGAAGAGGAGGAAGAAAAAGAAAGAGGAGGAGGAGATGGTGGTGGTAGTGGTGGCTCAGAGCATAAAACAACAAAAACAAAAATGGAAAATTCCATGAAAGGGAGTTAGCAAATGCATCACAGAGACCACAGAGCAATCTAAAGAGGTTCTTTAGGAGCTTTTAAAATACTATTTAAGAGAGAAAAGAAAAGAAAAAAAACTGGACTAAAAAGGAAAGATTTGATTTTGGTTTTTGTTTTTGTTGTTGTGGTTTTGTTTTGTTTTGTTTTGTTTTTGTTTTTTGAGACAGTGCTTCACTGTGTAGCCTTGGCTGTCCTGGACTCATTTTGTAGACCAGGCTGGTCTCAAACTCACAGCGATCCACCTGCCTCTGCCTCCAGAGTGATGGGATTAAAGGCGTGCGCCACCACGTCAGGCTGAAAAATTTTGTCTTAAAGAGGCAATATAGGTTCTAGTGTGAGAAAGATCACCATTAAACCTGCCAAGCTTTAATGTACAAATCAAACTGCAAGTAGACCTAAAGAAAAAAAATGAGTAAATCAGAGGTTGGTACGAGGAATCACAGCTCTAAGAGATAAAGAGAATGATCAAGTCGAACAGAAGGGAATGCTAATGGAGATGAGCATTATTTACAGACAGTGCCATGGCAACGGGGTAGAGCTCACCAGTCACAACTGACTTCACAGAAATGGTGGATCCCAGAAAACAACAGAAGAAAATCTTTTTTTTTTTTTTTTTTTTTTGTGCTAAAAGGCCCCAACTTATTTGAGCATTCCACAACTTGCTAAGATTTCACTTTTAAATGAGATTAAAATACAGGTCCTCCCAGACTTTGAGCCGCTAAAACTGCTTCATACCAAGACCTTCAGAGAAATACCAAAGGATGTACCAAATTCCAGAACAAAACTAAACTCAGAAGGGAAGAGCGAGGCACAAAAACACACTGGCAAATACAAATAAGCAAATCATGTTGGAAAAGCTTCCATCGGCGTCGACTGTGGACATAGGATGCCACGTCAGCAACACCACAGTAGAAGCGGGTTGCTTTGGAATTCATGAGTCTAGAGACATTTATCTACCTTAGCAGATGTGGTCACACGGATAAGCTTCAGACTTTGAAAATGATGTCATAAGTTTAACAGTATAAACTATGTTAATTGAGGAAGACTTTTCTTGGCTGTAAACTGAATCCCCTTGGGGGGAAATTTTTTAATACCTATTTCCAGACGTTTCTTAGTAGTTCCTGCTCAGAGTGTCTGGAAGGGTCTCTATTTCTGTGTGATTTAACACAGCCTGCATCCTCTGAGCTAATTTTTCGGAGCAGTCATCATGGATACTAGGCTCGGTGGGGACTTGTTTTCTGCCTTCTTCCTTTTGGACCCCTAGGATGGAGAGAGAAGCTGTGAGCCAGGACACATCGGAAAACCAGTGTGCCAAAAGGAGATGATTCCTAGTCCCAAGCATCTTGGGACTCAAATAAGAAAATCCTCCATATTCTCCCTGGCATGTAGTGTTTATCCAGGTGATTGGTTTGAGGAGGTAATTTAGTAGATCCTGATCATCGGAAATGAATTATTTTGAAGTGACGATTTAAATTGGGTATTGGCAGGAATTGAATATTTAGGCTAATAAGTTTAATTGAGTATCAGGAAGTGTTTTTCTTCTTACTTTTTTTTTTCTTCAATGATGTAATAACCATTGGCGTTCTCCGTGTAATAGCAGGAAGGCTTAAGTGCTGAAGTGTTTGAGCAGTACCGTTTGAGAGAAAAGTGCTCTGTAAAAACATGTACAAGTTATTAGGCCCCTCCTTAGCCTCGGTGAGAAGCAGAAATCACTGTCTGAATGTCCAGCACAGTTGGCTTAACTAAAACCCAGAGCTGCTCGCCGGCTCCTTGGGTAGCATCCTCTGACCTGTATGGGAAGACTGTAAGCAGCACTGCCTCCCTCCTGCAAGCACAGCAGCGACACCTACATTGAAGAACTGCAGCCTTTGGAAATACTGATATGCTGACCTTGTGGGGACTCTTTCTCAAACGTGTAGCACTTTATAGAGTGCTCTCCCTTTATGCAAAGACCTAAGCTATGGAGCTGTGGAAAGAAACCGTGACCTTTGTCACAGATTGGACACACACAGGGGGACCCAGGGAATAGCTACCACCTGCTTCCTGTCCCGAGCTGCCTTTGTCAACTCTGCCACATTGCATTGTCCCTCTATGAGTGACTCAAGAGAAGGAATCTGCTCTTTTTAAATCAGAGAATCTCCAGATTCAGGCTTAGGCCTGGCACATAGTGGTTTCCCAATCAACTTTTGGTTTTGACTAAAAGTTAATTAATGAAAACTCCTAGAGGTCAGTGTCCCTCTCACCACCTCAGGAAAACATCTCCACTTCTTTTTTATTTTTAATTTATTTACTTATGTATTCTTTTTAGTGGATGAGTACTTTGTCCAGGTGTAGGCATGCAGGCCAGAAGAGGGCAATGGATCTCATTATAGATGGTTGTGAGCCGCCATGTAGTTGCAGGGAGTTGAACTCAGGACCTCCGGAAGAGGCTCTTAACCTCTGAGCCATCTCTCCAGCCCCTTCTCCTCCACTTCTCACAAGTCTTTTATCCCATGTAACCTAGATAGCATTATGATGTGCCTCTATAGACCTGTGCTTTCTAACATATAGTTAAATTTGGCTTTATATACGTACATTCATAGATACATACGTATATATTTATTTACATTGATGGGATTAAACGTCAGCTCCTCATACTAGCCACACTTGTGGCTTGTAATAGCTATTACATTCAATAGCACATCAGTAGGACATTTCCATCATTCTAGAAAGTTCTATGTCATGAGGATACTATAGACGCCACCCCACCCCCCCAAGCTGGGATCTCTGTGCAGTTCTGATGTGACTCTTGACTGAGTAGCTAGGCTTACTATTCTGCCTCACAAGTGCATGCCGTCTTCCCTGCCCAAAGCACTCCCCTTTCCCACAGTACTTAACAAACTCTTTCTCTTCTTTCAGGTATTGAAAGAGTCGAACCATCCCCAGCTAGAGTGACCCTTGCCTACATTGATATTTTGAGTGACTTTATGTTATCTGACTAGTATCTGTCTCTCAGGCCAAACTATTAGCACGAAGGAGGCTAGGAACGGACATTGTGTCTCCCACTGAATAGAAAACAGAGAGATTCACTGGACAAGCTATGAATGAACCATCAGCTTCAGTGTTTGCGCCTCAGCATTGTGGTAGTTGGTACTCTTAGGGCTGGCACTCAGCTGCTCACAGCCACCATTCCTCAATTGCCACCTCCATTCGTTTTCTGTCCTTGACCACACTAAATACTTTCAAGATCGTTTTGTCACCTGTGAGGGCCTGTCAGAGTACTTCAGCCTCTCGAGGTGAGTAGCCCGGCCACACCAAATGAGCATTCACAATGTAGAAGAACACAGCCTTCCATGCAGGGTTCTGAAACAAGTTCTAGGATTCTTCCTGCGTAGACGCCACTCTTTCCATCACATCAGATGCTTGCCGTTGAGCCCTTGGATGTTTTCTGGGGAGTAACTTCTCCTAGGAACCCTCTCATCAACATGGTTTTATTGCCTGGCCCAGCTCCAGGAACACACACGTACACATCACTGTTTCATGACTGTGACCACAGTCCTCTCAAGTGTCCCAGAGTTTTGCTATTGTCTGGGCAAATTTCTGTAGCACCCCTGGCCTATTCCTGCCTGGAGACAGGGGCAAGGAGAGCCTGTTGCAGTTGAGTGTCTCCTGCTGCGTTTCGGGTCTGCACAGTTCACAAGTCGAAAGCGCAGGCAGACCGAAACAGCAACGGAAAGGACAGCCCACTCAGGCTCCTGTGAGCCTTCCTGTCTGAGTTCATGCAGCTCTCGCTCCCAGACGGAAGTGGAAAACCAAATAAAGTCAACTCCACGGAGGTCCCGGGGACTAACACTGAGCAGCCTCGTGAATACCAGAGTGGTGCATCATGATTCATGTTATTACAATAAATGCCTAAGAAAGTAATAAGGATTTGGCACTTAGTATAAAGCCTTGGCAAGACGGCTTGAGAGTTTTCTGCTTGTTGTAAAGTGTAGCTTCTTTTTGAGCAACAGGCATTAGCCACGTTATCTATGGCGGTAGAGCCTTATTAACCAATGCGAGGCTCCCTCCCGCTGCTTGTTCTTTTCTTTGCTGGGAGAAGGTGCAGAACAAACAAAGAAGGTTTTGCCAGTGTGTCTCCAATAGCAAACCAGAAAGCACCTTCCCCAGTGTGAGTCCCAGCTGAAGAGCTACAAAACGTGCCCTCCTGGTTTAGAATCATTCACGTTTCCAGGATGGGCTCCGCACAAGGCAAGGACAAGTTAAGACAGATAAACATTGCACAGAGCTACCGTTTAATGGATAAGGGAAGGGAAACAATCTGCCTAGTTCACCAGCCTCTCCAGAACATGGAGAAAGGATGTGGCCTCTCTGGGGAAATAGGTTCTTTCACAGAGGGGAAAAAAAAAGTCATCTCGGCAGCTGGCGTCTATCCGCAAACGCATGCGCGCAGGCCAGTGCCGAGAGGCTGCATCACTACAGCGAGCCGCTCAGTCCTGTGATCATCTGAAGGCGGCTGGACTGTGTAGAAAAAAAGGGGTGGCCCTTCATCTTGTACCTAAAGCAAGTTCCTCCTAGTAGAAAGCCCAGTGGTATAGAGTCTTGGTTGAGGAGAGGAGAGCGGGAGGGGGGTGGGGGGTGTTGGGAAGCCTTAGGGGTTTTTTTTCTGCTTACCTGCTTAATATGGGGTATCTGTATATTATGTGCCACAGCCTATCAGGTCTATACCCTCAAGCAGTGTGAGTCGGAAGAGAGAGGAGAGATGGATAGAGGGGGTGGTTCTGCACTGCAGGCCAATGGCTCTGCTCCCTGTGATGAAAGGCCTGCCACAATCTCCCCCACAGGTCCACAGGTCCCCGCTATAGAAGGCCTTTCCAAGGCTGGCAAAGGAAAGAAGCCCTCCCTGGTTTGGTTAAGTGCTGTTTCCCTGGTGCATTCCACCAGCATCATGGACCATGAGGCCTGCCTGGGATGCAACGGCTTCCTGACATTTTAATTTTTTTTCACACTAGCAGGAGGACAGTCACCCTTCCTGCCATGCTCCTTGTGCTCATCTTCCTCTGACTTCTTGTCTTCAGTGCCATCACAGGTCACTGAGAGCTGAATGGAGGAAAAGTGGCTCGTACTCCCGCGTCCTACAGCTCTCTTCCAGCTGTCTTCCAGACTCTAGATGTGGAGGTTAGAATCTAGACATGGTACCTCTGTGTCCTACACACACAGCAGCCAGTGGATGTCGGATTCCTGCATCTTTGCAGCATCACACTCCTTAGTTACTAGAACACAGAGATGTGGTTTGGTTGGGTCTTTTGTTTGTTTGCTTGTATTTGTTTGGGGGGTTTTGTTTTTGGTTTTGGTATTGTTTTTCTTTTTGTTTCTGAAAAAAGCGTTTCTCTGTGTAGTCTTTGCCTGTCCTGGACTTGCTTTGTAAACCAGGCTAGCCTCAAACTCACAGAGATCCACTTGCCTCTGCCTCCCTGAGTGATGGGACTACAGGTGTCTGCCACCATGCTTTAAAATAAAAAGATTAAACTTAAGAACTTAAGGACTGTGGGTCTTGTTTCCTTTCTTTCTTTCTTTCTTTTTCTTTTCTTTTTTCTTTTCTTTTCTTTCTTTTTTTTGTTTGTTTGTTTGCTTATTTGTTTTTTATTTTGTTTTCATGAGACAGGGTTTCTCTGTGTGTAGCCCTGGCTGTCCTGGAACTTACTTTATAGACCAGGCTGGCCTCGAACACACAGAGATCTGCCTATCTCCGCCTCCCAAGTACTGGAATTAAAGGAGTGCACCACCACCACCCGGCTCTCTCTTTCTTTTCTTTTCTTTTCTTTTCTTTTTTTAAATGCATGATCTCACTGTGTAGACCAGGCTGGCCTGGAACTTGCTATATAGACCAGGCTGGTCTCAAATTAGTGATATTTGCCTGCCTATGCCTCCTGCATGCTAGGACTAAAGGCATGAATCACTGCACCCAGTAGAATCATTTTGTTACTGTTGCTGATTTCTTTTTGCCTACCACAAGTGGAATATCTGCACATAGGAGCTATGGTACCCCCTATCCCTTTTCTGGACCCCATTTTCCAGAAAAGAATTTGATTGCACGGAGAAGCTAAATGCCTTGCTCTAATGGCCACAGTTGCTTACAGGGAACCCAGAGCTAGCCCCCTCGTTGGACTCCGTGCTGCAGAACCTGTGTTTGAAACCAGATGCTTGGGGGAGGGAGCCTACATCCGTGTGAGGAGGCATTCCTGCCAAGTCTGTATGTAATGTTGAGGGGAAAAGGTATACAAAGCCTGGGTCTCTGCCTCTTGTCCAGTAGCCGTACTGAGCCTGGCTCCTTTGAGGTGAAAGAAAGCCTGGGTCAGAGTGTGGTCCAGGAGGCTGAATAGCTAACCAAACAGGAAGGTTGTTCACTCTTCACAAGAGAAATGAGAAGCAGAGAGCAAGGCAAGGTAGAATTCCTGCCCAAGGTAACAGCCAGACAGTGGCAAAGCCGCCAGGCTTGGAGCCTTAATCCCCTGACTTCCTGCCCGTGTTTTCTCCCTGCCTTTCCCCCCCATTCTGTGACTATAAAAAACACACAGGGCTCTCTTTACCACATTCCTTAAGTTTTAAAGGCATTGCTCCTGCTCTCCTCCCTCCCAAATTCTAATACTCTTTTCTTTTCAACATTTGAGGAAGAAAGTGTTATGGTTAAAAGCATTTGAATTCCACCATGTCACTGTAACGTGTAATAAATACCTTTTATTATTTATTACCAAAATGCTTAGGGGCCGTGGAAGACTAAAAGCTAGTCTTTTTTTTTTTTTCCCTAATGAAGTTCTAACAAGTTTATTCCAGCCCCTAGGTGGAGGGTGGTGTGGGAAAGGGCGGCAGCTGGGCTTGCTGATTTAATCTTCTCAGTACCATGGGTCCGTGTCTCTGTGATTATTGCAGAATTGTGTGTGTGTGACTGGAAGACTTGTTTTAGCTCAAACCTTGCAGCCTGGAGAATGGCAAGCTCCCAGAAACATCTATCCAGCCCACCCCAGAGGCAGCTGAATAAGCCAAGGTAAAAACTGAACCAAAGATCTAAGTTACCCCAGAGTGCCCAATAACCCAAAATTTCTGTCCCAGAATAAGAGCTACGGAAAGACCTCATCACCAATTAGTTGGGCAAAGTAACTTTGTGGATATTTCTGGTGATGAAGAAACAAAACAAAACCAAACAAACCCTTCATCTTAAAAGGCACAGAAGACTACAAGGCATTTGCATTGTACCCTTTCTAGCCCTTTATACCTGACAGGCAGGAATTTTGTTTGCATTAAAATAGCATCTTCCAAGAGGACCTATGAACTTAAAACAAATGTTGTTTAATTTGCCATTCATTAGGGGTGTATCTGGATTGATTTATTGCACCCTTATGACCCCAAGTCTTTGGAACAGCATTCCTGCGCGATTAAACAGGGAAAGGGTTCAGACAGGACTTCCAGGATCGGCCGAGAAGGCTACAAGATTACTGCAACTTGGTGTGTATAGGGTGACCCACAGAGCACACCAGACCAGTTCAGCACGTGATCCAGACAAGAGGGTGGGAGTCTCTCATAAGGGATGTGGCCACCACAGGCCACTGCTATTCAGGCTGTGGGCTTTCTAAGTACTTTCCCATTCACAGAAACGGCAATCCCTCTTGATCCTATGGAAAACTGCTCTTCCTGCTCACTACATAGCAGCAGAAAAAATGGAGCGAGGCAGACAATGAAGATGGGTGCTAGGGAGAAAACGGGTTTCTCCCAGCAACTCAATAGGCTGGTGCATCAAACAGAAAATGACGATGATGACGATGACGACGACAACAGCAACAACACAACAACAACAACAACAACCAAACCAAACTAAAAAAAGTTTGCAAAGTGCTAAGAGTGAGGTAACAGCAATTGTCCCTTAGAAGTGGGACCAGCCTCCTGGCTTGTGGGTGGCACAAGTCAAATTACAACAATTATGAGGAACTACTAGAGTATTTGACCGTATTTTATTTTATTTTGCTCTTAATGTGTAAACAAACCATCCAGGGACTGGTAAGCCTCAGCCAACTGGTATCTGTTTATTTTTATCTCCTACTGTGACTCACTTTGTTTTAATTGACTTCCAAGAAAATTGTCCAGGGCCCTTGTGGCTGTGGTTGTAGCTAAATAGACATGTTTACCCGAAACTGGGGTCACGGAGGGAAAACCCAGAGCTTCTACTCACTACCCAACTTCCTTCCAGCCCAGTGACCTGAGACTGTCCTGCCGGGGTCCATGGGGCTGGGATGGAGGGGACTAGGACTTGGGGCTCCCTGTGAGGGCCTGAATGCTGGGTCTGACCACACCTACCCACATTCCTCTCCCAGATTCCCTTCCTCCCACCCCAAGCTGGCATGTGCCGGGGTTGTCTAGCAAGCATCCTGATTTTGTTTGGTTTTCCCACTGAAACCCAAAGGCTATATAAGTAAAGAAGAATGTCAGCAAGGTGCTCGTGTTCTATTGTTTGGGGGAGACCCTACGAAGCCCTTTTTTGAATTAACTCCTCACAGAGGCTGACACTCTGCTGTTTGCGAGAGACTGGCTTCTCCTAAGAATTGCTCAGGATTTACTAACGTAGTTAAGGAAACGAGTCCCCCCATACAGTCACCACGAAGTCGATTATATAGGATCGCTGCTGTGGGAAGCATCCTGCTTGCGAATCAAGGCTGTCGATTCTCTGAAGGGTAACTTCCTGCCTCTCCCCCAAAGAACCTGAAGTGTGCTCAGCGGCAGCGAATCCCACTGACCTACATGGAGCATCTGAACAAAGTTAACAATTCATACAACTGTGTTTTCATATGTTAACTTGCCAGAGGTCTGAAACCTAACTTTATTGATAGAAATTGATTCCTGCAGTTTAAGAATTCCCTTATATTTTTCTTTGGGATGAAAATATTTGCTTCCCTGTTTTAATATGAGTTCAAAGTGAGAGGCTCTATTTTACAAGATGAGCTGACAAGGAAATGTCTCTGCTTCTCCTACCACCTCTGTAGCCTGTGTCCCCTCTGAGTCCAGGCTGCTTTCTGTATTGAATCTCTGCAGGATGTCCTCCCTGGTCCCTCCTAATCTCCCCACCAAAGATCCTCTTGAATGTGGGAAGCAGGTGTGTGGAGCTGAACAGAAGAGCTGTGGTCCCTCACTCAGTTTTCTGAGTTAGGAGCCAGGTCAGCACAGAAGATCAGAAGGTGCAGGAGGAGGAGGGAGTGGGGAAGGGACAACCAATGAACAGTGGCCCAAGGACTCAAAGAAGGGCTAAGGGCTCAGCCCGAATTTCCCATGTCACTCACCACAAAGTCCTGGCTTTATTTGGCATGGTAGTTTTTTATGCCCTCCATCCCATGAATGCTTAAATGGCCCTGTGCCCAAGCAGCTCCAGCTCCTCTCTCTGTCTCTGTCTCTGTCTCTCTCTGTCTCTGTCTCTTTGTCCCTGTCTCTATCTCTCTGTCCCTGTCTCTGTCTCTGTCTTTGTCTCTGTCTCTGCCTCTCTCTCTCTCTCTCTCTCTCTCTCTCTCTCTCTCTCTCTCTTTCTCTCTCTCTGTTTTTTCAAGACAGGTTTTTCTCTCTGTAGTCTTGGCTGTCTTGGGACTCACTCTGTAGACCAGGCTGATCTCAAATTCACAGAGATCTACTTGTCTCTGCCTCCTGAGTGCTGGGGTTACCGGGGTGCCCCACTGCACCCGGCACATGTTTGACTCTTTACAGTTGTTTTCAACCTTCGAAGATGACTCAGTATGGTGATGGATAGGTGATGGTGATGGATAGGCAGATAGAGTTGCTGGATCAGGCTACCTATGCTGCCAGCCACCCCCTTTTATTCATCTACCGTTCCTGGTGTTACCTCCACACTCTGCCACTGTTCATAATCTCTATTTTATTTGTTCCACACCATTCAAGGAGCCACAGCATCTTTGGCTTCATTTTGTTGTTGTTTGTTTGTTTGCTTGCTTGCTTCGAGACAGGGTTTCTCTATGTAGCCTTGATTGTCCGGGACTGGATTTGTAGACCAGACTAGCCTTGAACTCACAGTGACCTACTTGCCTATACTTCCCTGAGTGCTGGGAACAAAGGCATGTGCCACTCCCCTGGCTCCATCTTTGGCTTCGTAATGCTCTTTCTGTACTCAAAGTTCGTTATCCTTCCCCTGTGACTCTGAAGTTGTTCTAATCTATCTTCATACTTGTAAATAGTGCTAAGTGTACAACCCCCTTCTGGATTTCAGCCAAATTAACCAGAGAGTATTAAGTGGAACTGTATACAAAAACACTTAAATAACACTCAAGGAATGGTGCCTATTAGAATTGCTATTAATATATATTCTACAATGTCCTTTAGTTGGTGTATTTCTTCTGAAAATGACATCTTAATGTGAAGATGCCACAATTACGCATGTGCTAAAAGACTACCATTTTCTTTAAAAGGGAGTCAGCAAATCTGCCTCGGTTTTTGTCAGCCACTTCTTCAGGAGACTTATAGTCTGAGCAGTTCACTAAAAGTCCCAGCTGATGGCTTCTACATTATACAGCCTGCAGCAAAGACTGAGTGGATGCCAAGAGACTGCCAGTTCCAGCAGGGGACGGAGCTAGTGAAGGCGACTATCTTTCTAACAATTTCCAAAGTGTTGAGAGGAAAAAAAAGAGACAGAAATAACAGAAGAACAGCTACAGAAAACTTTAGAAAAACTTGTGGAGTGAAGGGTGGGCTTCAGGGAACTTGGGGTCTTAGAACCCATCAACCCAACCATTCTATAAAGTGGACCCCTGAGGTAAATGCTGCCAGCCTCAAGACGGAAGGCCTACATCTGGTGCAGAGCTCAGCCAGATGACTTTGTGTGACTCCCAAAGCATACGATAAGCTCTCGGCGCCAAGTCCATCTTGACTTCACCAAGCCAAGGGTTCCTTAGCGCAATGTGATGAGGCAGAACCGCTTGGTGTGCGGCTTTGCCCGGACCTCTCCACCCCTGCTGGAGGGACACTAGAACTTTGGAGCACTATTCTTAGTTCCACCACTGAGTTATTATGGGATAGTGACCCTTCCCCCGCCCCCCCTCCCCAGATTCCCTATTGCTGGTGACAAAACTAGAGAGAAAAATCTTTAGCACCCAGTAAAAACATGACCATTCCAAATAGTTCATAATAATTCTTTTTCTGGGAAAGTAATGTTCAACTGAAATAGCATGAGAAAAGCAATGGAAAAATGTATAAGCATGAAAGAGTCGCCCCCACCCCCCACGCCATCTTTACTGTTCCATAATGTCATATCACATCACAGAGAAGAAAATAGAAAGAAAAATATGTCTCTAGAGGGTCAACAACTCAAGCCTTTCTGTCCCATAGAAATGACTGTTTATAGTATATAACAAAGCACCATATTAGGAGACTACTTTTTTGTTTTGCTTTGTTTTATCCAACAGATTAATGGGGTGAAGAGATTCGAAATTATTAGAAGACATATTTCTGTACTTTTTCAAAGTTACCTTAATATTCTCGCTCTGCATTCCCTAACATCTAGCCTGGGTGGAGTGTCCGAATAATGATTACCTTTCAGAGAAAACTAGGAATGGCTCTGGATTCACAACAGCACCTGAATCAGGTTGAACATTACAAGGTGCTGATGCTTCTAATGAAAAGATCAAGCTAGCAAGCTGGGGAGAGAAGACCTCCAATGCCGACCTGAGCAACATGCTAGGCAGGGTCCTGAGTCCATGATCAGTGAACCTTAATCCAGAATGGTAAGGTTCCCTGTGAATACCTCTGTGGCCAACAGTGTAGGGAAAGGATCCTGGGAGCCTGGCCTCAGACTGAATTCTCTTTCACACACGCATTAGCCACACTTCCTCTGGAAAGCTGCAACTGGGCCCCAGTTCTCTTGTATGTAAAAGGCAGATATAAAGTACTCAGCCCCTATAATAAGAGCTCCATAAATCTTGCACATCACCACTACCTCTGTTGCCATGGGCTGCCATGACAGATTGTAGAGTGGCTGGCTTCAACAACACACTTGTTTTCTCAAAACTCTGGAGCCAAGATCTAGGTCAAACTGCTGAGTGGTGTGATTCTTGGTGAAGATTTTCTTCCTGACTGTCAGACAGTTGCCTTCTTGGCTGTGTCTTCATGCAACCATTCCTTGTGTGGTGGAGAGAGGGGGGGGGAGAAAGAGAGAGAGAGAGAGAGAGAGAGAGAGAGAGAGAGAGAGAGAGAAAGGGATGGAAGGGAAGAAGAAAGGAGAAAGAGGGGCAGAACGTGCTTCTTTGTTGTATCTCTGTATCAGGCCACTATAGGGTTCCACCGTCATGACTCCACTTAATCTTAATTATTTCTTTGAAGTCTGATCCCCATTACAGCCACACTGGGTACTAAGACCCCAGTGAATGGATTTTTGAAACGAAGACAAATTTTTAGCCCATAACACTATAATTATTTTCACTATCCTAAAGTACATATTTGAAAACCTTGAGTTAGATGAGTCCAGTGCAAAGTTATGGAGTAGGTGAAGGGAGGGGCGTGTAGTAGTTTGAATGAAACTGGCACTATTGGGAGGTGTGGTCTTGTTGGAATAGGTGTGGGTTTGTTGGGAAAAGTGTGTCACTGGAGGATGTTGGCCTTTGAGGTCTCAGATGCTCAAGCCAGGCCGACTGTGACACTCTCTTCCTGCTGCCTGAGGATCCGGACACAGAACTCTCAGCTCCCTCTTCAGCACCAAGTGTGCCTGCGTGCCACCATGCTTCCTGCTATGTCAGCAACGGGCCTAGCCTCTGCACTGTAAGCCAGCACTAATTAAATGCTTTCCTTTATAAGAGTTGTCATGGTCATGGTGTTTCTTCACAGTGATACAAACCCTAAGATAGGGGTGTCTCTACATCTCCGTTGTTAGGCCAAGTTCAGTTAACCATCAGACACCCTCAATCAGACCCTCAAGTTTCACAGTGACCACCTACATAACCATCAACTACCGCTGTGCACAAGGCATCATGCCCTTATTGACCTACAGGATGCTTCTTTCCTGATTCCACTAAATTTTGGAATCCCACGATCCCGGGAAGTAAACTCTGAGAGATGGTCCATATTACCATGACTAAGGACTTTGGTACCAAACATCTCCCAGCTTTCTAACTTCAATAACAAATACGTAGCAATTGGCCTGCATCATGGCTCCTGAGCTCCATAATTAGGTTCCCTGGGCCCCTGCCATATTCTCCCTTCTTAACAGAGAATGCACTTACAAAGTTAGAGCCATACTCATTACCATCCCAAGATTCGCTAGCCAGGCCTGTTTAACTGTCTTGGTCTATTCTCACCATCCGTCCCTTACACATGCCTTATCCATTGAAGACTGTAAATGGTGTGTCTCATACCCACAATGCTTTGCTCCAAACTACCCGTTTCCTGATTTACTTTTCTACACTTCCTTGAATGAATCTGGATGTGTGCTACCCTTCTGTCACATTTCGTACTCTCCTGGATATCTTGTCTTCCCAACCAGACTACTTTCTATTATGTTTTCAAGCCTCTATGATACTAAGAACATAGTAGGAGATGCTTGCCAGCAACTAATCCCTTTCAGTCCTTCAGTTCTTTTTACTTTATTTTACTTTGCATGCATAAGTATTTTGCCTTCATGTATGCATGTACGTGTGTGTGTGTGTGTGTGTGTGTGTGTGTGTGTGTGTTGCCTATGGGGCCAGAAGAAGATGCTGGCTTTCCTGGAACTGAAGTTACAGACAGTTGTGAGGCACCAGGTGGGTAGTGGGAATCTGAGGACCCAGGTCCTCTGGAAGACCAAGCAGCGCTCTTCACTGCGGAGCCATCACTGCATCTCCTAGCCCTTTATTGGAAAGACTGTGACATTCTTGAATGGTCACTACTGGAGGTGTATGGTAGACAGCTTCTGTGGTCATTTGCAGAGCTCCTGGGATATCGTGATACTCCGACAGCAAGGCAAAGAAAACTATTACGGTATCCTATGATGGCTATGATCAAAGGAGTAATTGTCATGCACTGTAATTAGAGAAAGGAAGATAAAATATGCTCATAGGCTAAAAGATAAAGATGCCAATAATTACATCTGTTACAAAGATTCTAGTGGGTCAGAGAGGGGCAATAAACACTAGCCTGGGAATCAGAATATTTTCATCTCAAATCAACTATTCTTTCTAAATAAATAAGTAAAACAAACAAACAAACAACTGGTGCAGTTCCTGATCACATGCAGCCTTGATATCTTCATTTGTATGATACACTGCTTTGTGTTATTCATGGACATTTGCAAGAAAATAATGAGATAACACAACAAAACCTTAAAAACAACAACCTGTAGCTAATAAAAGGAATCCCGAAATACTGCAGAAATGTCCTTGCTTTTCCCAGGCCTTGGTTTTCTTAGTTGTGACGGCAACACTTTGGAACAGTCCTCTACACATAATGGCCTTAAACTCTAAGATAAGGGGAACAGCATTCGCATAAACACCTGAAAATACATCTGTGTGACCTCAAGTTTCCCAAGTCTTTAATCTAACAAACATTCATTTCAGGACGTAGTCTCCTCGCGTAGTGTTTTTTGGTTGGAAATCATTACTGCAAACAAGGGAAGGCTTTTTTTTTTCTTTTCTTTTCAGTATAGCCAGGAAAATATATATCACATTATGATCAATACAGAAATCACAAGATTAGAAGAAAATGGCGGTAAGGCTCTGTGACTCCTGAGAACAGATCTGTGCACCTGTCCCAGGTTGGACGTAGGAGAGTGTCACTTTCAGTGCACGAGTCTGTGGTTTCATGAGGTGACTCGCAAAGCTGGCTCATCTGCTGAGCCACTAAACTCCTAGAGAGAGAACGGAAGCATCTCAGACTTATTTGACTCCTCAAGGCACTTTTCATAAAGGGTGTACTCAGTGATATTTGATTATGGGGAACTAAAAATAGATGGTGCCATTTAAAATAATAAGTGAGACCATGCATTCACATTGAATCTCATCTTTGCACTGGGCTGGTGCTTTGATATTACTCCACACCCCACCCCAAGCCCCCCAAAACACACCTCCATCCAACCCCGCTCTCCAGTTCTCCAGTGTGGACAGAAGCCAGCAGCCTGGGCAAAGACAGACCTCACCTATGAATAGAATGTTCCGGCCTCTGATTAGCTTAATAACCAGGTCTTTGCTTTCAGTCAAGTTGACAATGTTAAAGGCATGGCTTAAACCAAATTCATTACAGGGAGAATTTAAAACTCAAAATGCTGCTCTTGGGGTCAGATCCTGCACCACCAAGTTCCATCTCTTCCTGCCTCCACCCTAATCTGAGTCCTTTCTCACCCCAGGTCTCTGCTTGTCTGTCACCTGTCAACCAGCTTCCCTTTCATGCCTCTTTGCTGACTGTTGAGGCCCTCTATGTAAATCAGTGCACGCATGCTTTCACTTGCTACCTTGTATCTTCTACTTACAGCCACCTGTCCGTAGTAGTTAGGGGGCAACGTTCAATGTCCTTTTCCTCCTCGGGCTGTAATCTTCATGAGAGCAGGAACTAAGTTTATTTTGTGCATGAGTGCCTCCCTAAGGCTTAGTATGGGGGTCTGGCCTGTCACAAACATCTAAGTGAACATGTGTGGCCAAAAAGCAAAGAAGGGCTGTTTATAAAGTGTCCCGCATGTGCAGCACTGTGTTAGATAAACAGTTGGCAAATTACTCAGTCTTTCAAAATGAATATATATATATTATACATATGCACATATATACATACTATATATGTATATCTATGCAGATATATATATATATACAGATATATACTAGAATTTCCCTTTTGAAACCTGTTGCTTATCAAATATGGAAGCTTAAACCAGATTGACTAAAGCCAGTGCTATTAAAGGGCCCTGCTTCACATCATTTCCAATAGGTTGTGAATCAGTCAAGGTAGCATCCATGAAGCAATCAAGCAGAAAGTGGGACCTTGATAAGCCTATCGAGATGAGCTGCCTTACAGGGGCAGAGCTCAGCCCCGCTGACAGCATCTACTGTCCGGTTGGAGCCTCCACAACGCTTTGAGCCTCTGCAGCAGCACACAGTCCTGGAGAAGGGTTGAGAGTGGGAATTCCCTCCAAGTTTCTCAAAGCCAAATGTTTGTCATTGCAGCCCCACAGAGGATCCGAGTTCAGACTCTCAAGAGTTCCTGTCAAGGTTGAATTCAATGGTGTCTTTCATCCTGGCGCACCCCTAGCGGGAGATGAGAGGTAGAAACCGAAGGCTCTCCAAAAAGCTCTTGATTGGCTACTCTGCCTCACACAGCAGTGAAGAGCACCTGTCTCAAACAAGTGGGAAAATGGCGACGGATGCTAGGAAGTTATAGTATGATGCTTCTGCGCATGTGCTTATAACTCCCATAACATTCACACACAGGAGGGAAGGAAAGGAGGGAGGGAAGGAAGGAGGGAGGGAGGGAGGGAGGGGGGAGGGAGGAAGGAGGGAAATAGGGAGGGCCCAGAAATCCCATTTTCCTTTTCTTCTATTCCAATCTTTCCATTCCAAATATGGGTCCCACTGGTCGGTCCAGTTCATGAACGGGATTGCTAGGGATCCAGAGACCTGATGGTGAGTTTTTAAGGTTAAAGGAGGAATAGAAAAAGCAATTTGGCATATGTATTTTTTTTCATTTGCCTCCCCCCCCCCCAAAGAAGAAATGCCTCACTCTGGAGTTACCAGCCGTGGTTCACAGACACCCTGGGACATAGCTCCTCCATCCGAGAGCTTCTGAACACCCCCTCCAAAGCTTCAAACCCTCTCTCTTGTCAGAGCTCAAGGATGACTTACGGTGTCCCCGGCGTTTAGACACGTTGCTTCTTGCAGGCACGTAAATGCTCTTCCCCACGCCCCCACCACGCATTCCACTTTTCTCTGTCTGCCCCGAAGCCTCTTACAAGAAGGCAGACTCCTATCTGTTCACTCTACAAATTCAGGGGAAACTGAATTTGAATTATTTATTACCCAACAATGGGTAACATATAGTGTATAAAGCGTAACTGTGGGCTATGAGGGGTGTTACCGTCTCTCAAGGTCTCAGTGTCTTGACCCGCAAAGTAGAAAGAATCACTGCATCCACTCTGTAAGTTTAAAAGAACAAAGTAGGCCAGGCAAAGCTCTTAGCCCCCTGTGAATATTAAAGAGGATGCCAAACACTTTGCTGACCTGTCAATTTAATCCCAGCACTCAGGAGGCAGAGGCAGGTAGATCGCTGTGAGTTCAAGGCTAGCCTGCTCTACAAAGTGAGTCCAAGACACACAGAGAAACCCTGTCTCGAAAAACGAGAGAGAGAGAGAGAGAGAGAGAGAGAGAGAGAGAGAGAGAGAGAGAGTGGAATCTGATTCATTTCCCTTTGGATACAGAAAGGTCTTATGCCTTGTTTGATACACCCATGTGTTGACATTGATATTCTGAGACTTCCAAGATGAGATCACAAGACTCCATCCACCTTTTGTCCAATCAACTGCAACACACATCCTGGGGAATGCCAGCTACCGTGAGGCCACCTCAGGAGAGGAGACTCAGAGGACTCACATGAAGAGGCAGAGAGGTGCCTGCTTTTCCAGCACTATGCCTGCCTTTCTGACACATGCCTCTCATCGTGATGATAATGGACGAACCCTCTAAAACTGTAAGCAGTGCCTTCCCCCCCCCCCCCACCCCCGGGCAAAAGAATTGCCTTGGTCATGGTGTCTCTTCACAGCAGTAGAACAGAAACTATAGTACATAGCAAGATCTTCAATAAGGCTGCAATAAGAGCCAAAAAAAAAAAGGGGGGGGCTAATGTTTAAGAAGATCAAAGGTTTTATAAGCAGATGATGTTAGAGCAGAAACAAAGGAACATCCAGAGTGACTTGTGTGGCTACTTTATGAAATGCACCGTCTTTTTAGAACCCCTTTCCCCACCTTTTTTTTAATAACTGAGCACACATGTAAGGTAAAGTGTGGGCTTTTGGGGTACATGGGATGTGTCATCCTCAAGTCTCAGATCATGCCCGTTAGCAGTTCCTTCTCCATACACATCCATCACCTGCGTTGATGAGCTTCGCGTCTTCTCCTCTGGTTCCTTATAAGACACATAATAAACTGTGGACTGTGCAGATTTCCGTTTCAAGTTAAGCCAGGGTGAGGTAGTCTGAACCCCCACCACAGCAGCTGGTGGGCCTGACTGTTGAGTAATAGGTTTATGTCATTATTTAATTCGTTGACTATATCCCCTGGGCTGGTATGGCTCAAAAATTACCTGTTACATATGAGCAAGAATTCAGACTCAAAAGACTCAGATCTGCCATCATCAAGACAATTCAAAAGAAAGTACAGGAGGTTTGAAGACAATTTCCAGAAAGGCGCGCATTCTCGGGATGTTTTCAAGTAATGGCAGCATCGTGGCAACAAGCGCTGACCTCCTCCCCTGGGGATCGAGCTCGTTAGGGTGTGTGTGTGTGCTGAGGATTGTTAAAATTCCAACTCGTTACATAATAGTCGCACCTTATGCACTTGGATACCTCCGAAAATGCTTCCAGCCCTTGCGTTTTAGTCATCACAACCCACTGAGAGCGTCCTGTGCCTCTGAGAGAAACGCCGCTCTACAAAGCCAAAGCTGAGAGGGAAAGCGTCCACAAGGCGACACCGCTGTAGAGTAACCCTTGGAGTGTGAGACCAGGAGGAGCGGGTTCTCCTCAGCTGTGGGGTCCGTTCTCAGAGCCCTCCCCCACCCATTCTTTTCTCATCTAATTTGTGCATCCCATCTAAGAAAAAAACGATAACCCTCCGACCTCGAGAATAATTCCAGAGTTTAGGCTGGCAGTGCCTCGGAGGAAATAGCAACCAAGTCTACTGATTATCAGGACTTACTTTTCAACTCTGCCTTCCGTTAGGAGATTCCTCATCCTTTCTCCCCTGCAACCAGCCCCACCCACCCACCCACCATGGGGAAGTCAGATCGCTCCTGTAAATGCAGCCCCTTCTTACTTCCATTAGAGCAAGCGGCTCTGCATCTCTCCCGGGTACCTCACTTTCCCTTCCTCTGTACTTCCTGTGGCTTTTGGGTCTTGCGCGGAGTGTTGCTTTGAATAGTGTGTTGTTCAAAGACTTCTTGTGTACAGACAATTTAGATTCTTATGCAAATGATGAAAATCCAGGTGTGGAATATGAGCAGAGAAAGCATCCTAGTATATAAGATTTGAGTTCCAAGCCCCACTCAGGAGCTAAGGAACAAAAGGATCTTCTATTTGCCCAATTAAATTCAGAGTTCTAATACTCTAATATGGGTCTTAACAAATAACAAAAGCACAGGGCTGGAAAAGTGCCTCCGTGGTTAACAGCATGTACTGATCTTGCAGGAGACTGAAGGTTGGCTCCCAGCACCCACATTGGGTGGCGCACAACCACCTGTAACTTCAGATCCAATGGGTCCTACACTTTTTTCTTTTTTCTTTTTAATTAATTTATTCATATTACATCTCAATAGTTATCCCATCCCTTGTATCCTCCCATTCCTCATTCTCTCCCGTTTTCCCCTTACTCCCCTCCCCTACAACTGTGACTGAGGGGGACCTCCTCCCCCTGTATATGCTCATTGGGTATCAAGTCTCTTCTTGGTAACCTGCTATCCTTCCTCTGAGTGCCACCAGGCCTCCCTATCCAGGGGACCAGAGTTCGTGTGAAAGTCAGTCCCCACTCTCCACTCAACTGTGGAGAATGTCCTGTCCATTGGCTAGATCTGAGTCGGGCTTTGATATTTACTGCATGTATAGTCCTTGGCTGGTGCCATAGTTTGAGCACCTGGGCCCAGATCCGCCCATCATAATGTTCTTCTTGTAGGTTTCTCAGTGGGAAGTGCATTGATGTCTATACACACACACACACACACACACACACACACACACACACACACACACACACAAAACACTTAAAATGATAAAAAATAAATTTAAAAATATATTGTCATCATGATTTTTTGTTAAATTGTTTTTTTAACCGCTTACCCAAAAAAAAAAAAAATCATCCATGTCAAACATATTGTTATTCTTACTACGGTAATTTTCTTATATATTTACATATTTTACAATGTATTAAACCATAAATCTACATGATAAATTTTATTTCAAAATGTAAATGTATTTAAATTAGTGCTATGGGTGGAGCTCCACTGATAGAATATCGACAATGAGGCTCAGAGATTGGCTTTGTTTGTATGTTTGTCTGTTAACTATGAAGAAAGTACACATATGCACACATGTGCACACACACACACATATGTAAATCAGCTCCTCTACTGGTGAACACTTACACTGATTACTGGGAATAATGCTGCAATAATCATGAGGCTGCATATGTGTACTTTCTTCATACTAATTTCCACTCTGCCATGGCTCAGTACCTAAGCTCAGGCACCATGCACCCATCTTCCTTACATCTTACTGGCTGAATCCCTTGCACCTGGTTCCAGAAGTCCCACCTCTTTCCTGCCTCAGCCATAGGCCGGTGGGTTTTCTGATTGACAGGTGTTGCTTCCATACTATATACAAGAGATTCCTTCTATAGGGCTTGCCACTCCCTGCCCTTACCTGAGGCTTCTGGCTTCTATAAAACTAGGCTGAGAATGGAAATGCTTGATGATTAATTCCTATGCTAATTAATGTCCTTCTTCTCTCACTTTTCCTGTTCTTTTCCTAGGTGCACCAGGCATGGGGGAGGGGGTCAGGGGAGGGAGACTCCACAAATGAAAGTAAACAAGAAAGTCCTGAAAGCATGTTACATGCACTGGGCGCCGTTATCTCACCTCAGAGACATTTTTAGAAAGCGCACATATTACCTTTGCGCCCTTGGATGAGAAGATTTATGCTTGACGCCCTCAGATTTGTATTGGAAGCACTCGAGGAGGGGGCGCCGAGAAGCGAGCAATCCCTCAGCAGGAAACTGCCCCTCCAGATGTCAAAGAACACCAGAGCGAATAAAACAATGTTGTGAAATGTTTTACTTCGGGGACTTGGTTTGGGCATAAGATACTGCAGCCCCCCTTCCCCGACCCCCCACCCCCCATCGCACCCCCTGCCTGGGGCATTGGTTAGCTCTCGACAGTCGCGATCTGCTATAACGTAGTAGCTGTCACAGGAAGCCTTGATCTGCCCCCAGGAAAGTGACTGGACCATCACATCACACCTAGCAAGTTAAAATTGCTCATGTTTCTTGGTTCTGACCCAGGGCCAGCCAGGCCTTCCTTTTCAGCAACGTCGTCAAGATGTGAGTTTGTGGTATCACTCAGGCCTGTCTTGGGAAACTCCCATTTTGAGTTCCCGGGGACAAAGGGAACCTTTTACACAGCTTGCCCTTTAGGTTCCTAATCCCTCAACACATCCCTCTTCTCGCCTCATTTTTCTTCCTTTTGGACTGCAGTGTAACTGAGCTACCACGAACTTTATCTGAAGTCCTATCTCTAACCCGGGTCTCATCTCTCTAACCCAGGGGTTCTCAACCTTCTGAATGCCGTGGCAACCCTTTACAGTCCCTCATGGTGTGGTGAAGCCCCAACCATTAAAATTATTTGTGTTGCTACGTCATAAATGTAAACTTGCTACTGTTACAAATTATACTGTAAATATCTGATATGCAGACTATCTAATGTGTGACCCCTGTGAGGGCAATGGCCCACAGGTTGAGAACCAGGCTCTAATCTAACCTGTCCCTCTGCAATAACATCTGTGCCCTCTGAGACCTGAGTTCTTGGTCAATTCATCTGCATGGCCAAGTCCTCACCCAGAAGCCTGTTCATTTGTCCCCAAGTCCTCTATGACTCTCCAGAGGCCAGAGGCCATCTTTGTTTAAGCTTCATGTTGAGGGTGGAAGAAGAGCTGACGGGAACAGGAGGGACACTGTCTGCCTTTCCCTGAACTACCATAACAAAGTGTCACAAACTCAAGTAGCTTAGGCAACAGGAATTATGAGAACCAAAATTTATGTTTGAAGTTTTAATTACAGTGCCTCAGAGAGCCATGAAACAAAAATGCCTCTAACCTGAAAGCCCCTCGCCCAAGGACAGCTACTCCATGAAATGCTGGAGGCTAGTGTCTATGGGAGATAACAAATCACAGGTTTTCATTCCTCTAATCAAGTTGGGTTGACCCAACTGCATTGGACGTGCTTGGACCCATGTAGACAGAAGATGCATAGCCAGGAAATACATCAGGATGTGTGCTTGTCCCTGATTGGATGTAGATGGGAGGTACACAGCTGGAAGTACATCAGGATGTATGCTTGTCCCTGGTTGGATGTAGATGGGAGGTACACAGCTGGAAGTACATCAGGATGTATGCTTGTTCCTGATTGGATGTAGATGGGAGGTACACAGCTGGAAGTACATCAGGATGTATGCTTGTTCCTGATTGGCTGTAGATGGTAGGTACACAGCTGGAAGTACATCAGGATGTGTGCTTGTCCCTGATTGGACCTGATGGGAAATGTGGTGGTCTTAAGGGTTTGCCTTTTTAAGTCTCTGCAAAATGTGACTCATCACCATTTTCTGGGAACGTAGGAATGGGCCTGGCAAGAGTCCATCATCCTGGCCAGTATTTCAAGCTTGCTTCAAGCTTGGCTCAAAACTGCGGCAGTGGTCTTACTCTCTCACACCAGAAGCCTGTGTGTCTGAGCTGGGGAGGGTCTCCCAAGGTTTCTTCCTTCTGAGGGTTGTGGGAAGAACCTGTTCTAGACCTTTCTCCCTGCTTTGTTAAAACTGATGGCTGTTCTCTCTGGGCCTCTTTCTACTGTTTTCCCTCGGTCTGTGTGTCTGAACTTCATCTCTTCATGAGGACACTAGTTCGTTGTGGTTGTGGTTTTAATTCTCTCATGTATTATATCCCGACTGTAGTTTCCCCTCCCTCCACTCCCCCCAGCCCCCCCTCCCTACCTGCCCTCTCCCCCAGATCCACTGTCCCTTTGTTTCCCTTCAGAAGTGAGCAGTTCTCCAAGATATATCACCTGAACATGGCATGGCATAACAAAGCACAGTGAGGTCATGGCATAACAAACTACAGTGATGTCATGGCATAATAAACTACAGTGATGTCGTGGCATAACAAATTACAATGACGTCAGGCACAAAGACCTATATCAAGGCTGACTGAAGCAACCCAGGAGGAAGAAAACAGTCCCAAGAGCAGGCAGAAGAATCAGAGACATCCCCCACTCCCACTGTTAAGAGTCCCACAAGAGCACCAAGCTACACAATCATAACATATTCGCAGAGGACACAGGTCAGACCTATACAGGCCCTATGATTGGTCACTTCAGTCTCTGTGAGCCCCTACAATCCCTGTTTAGTCGGTGCTGTGGCAGTGTCCTCATGAGAGGACACTAGTTTTACTGGGCTAGGGTCCATCCTAATGACCTTGTTAGAACTTCTTGGGCTTTTTAAACACTGTTTCTAAACAGGGTCCCATCCTCAGGCATATGGAGTTTTTGATGGTGAGGTAAGGAAGCCAGAGGATTCGGCTTGTAACAGAGCCCCATTTGACTAGGTGGGCAAGCCCCGGGCCTATCCAAGTCCCAGTGAGCAGCACTGAGGGCTCCAGTGCATGCAATTTGTCTGTTTTGCAGCCTCCCAGACTTGCTTGCCAGCCTGCCTACACTTTGTCTTACAGTTTTGGGAAAACTCATGACATCTGTGTTTCTTTTAGCATGGAAAGACAAAGTTTCTCAAATCTACTGCACAATTGTACTTCAGCGACATTGCAGGAAAGAGTAAGAGAGGCAAGAAAACCCACCCGGGGAAGGTGATGCGACATCAGCCTGGCCTATTCTTCCTTTCCTCCCAGGCCACGCTGAAGACATTGTCTGAGAAGGTGAGGTGTTCACCTCTTGTCTTCTTCCAAATATCCTTTCTGAATGAAATCTTCCCTGCCCATCTCCTGCCTTCATTCCGTTCCTTCCTGGCAAAGTAATCGACTTCCACGTCTGGATTTTGCATTCCTTTATGTGGACATTAACTGTTATCTTACGAGTCTCTGTGCATGCATCTGTGTCTGCATGCACACCAGGTTCCTAGAACCATCTGCAGGCCCAGCATCAGGATCCAGGACCATTACCCAGTATTAAACAATAAAGAAGGGAACAGCTATGCCCACAGCAGAGAAACCAACAGTGTACTGACTCCACACCACACTGACATCAGCCCCTAATTAGTATGCATGTTAGAGCTGGCCCTCAAAGAAGCAGACACCAGGATGGGGACATAAACACAAAAGGGACTTATGGGAAATATATGGGGGAGAGAAAATACAGGCGCCACTGGAACGCAAAAGCATCTCCAGTACAGGGTTGATGGGGCTATCAGGAAAGGGGGTGGGGCAGTGGGGAGAGGGAGCCAAGCCTCTGGGCAAGGACAGGCAAGTAAGGTGGGGTTGCAGGCTAGAGCCATAGTTGATAGAGGGGGCTGAGTCTGCCCAGCTGCACCAATTGCTCAGAGCAACAACCCTCAAGAAATGTTGGCCTTGAGCGCCTGCTCAGACAGAACTGGGAAATGGGCTTACAGTCCAGCACCTGGGGTCACTCACAGCTTCTCCCTGAGGCAGAGAGAGGACCCTGTGGCAGAGCTTTGGCACAGCCCTGGAGATGATCGTCGTTTGTCATATTACATTTCCTGTGTCTGATCTCAGTTTTACTCACAGCACTGGGTAGCTACACAGAAATTACTAGCCTCAGAGGCCACCGAGGACAGATCCCTGTCTCGTGACAGGTTTGGGGCCTTATATGGCACTCCTGGTAAACATACGCTTTGTCACTCTTTTGGAGCCCTGGCTGTCCTGGAACTCGATCTGTAGACCAGGCTGGCCTTGAGCTCAGAGATCTGCCTGCCTCTACTTCCCAAGTGCTGGTATTGAAGCTGTGCGCCACTACCTCCCAGCCTGTTTTGTCACTTTGAGGATTTAAAATACTATGTAACAAGGCAGCAATAACAGGGCTGTGCTGAGGCCCATTAGGCTAAAGCTTTTCCCCTCAGAAAGAAGGACGGAATATTTCTGAAATCCGCTCCAAAGATTAGACCATCGTATACTATTGTCTCCTCCCTTAAGAGTTAGTGTGGCGGAGTCCATCAGTCACCTGGCCACTTCCTGGAAAGCCAAGTCTGCTGAAGACTTGCAGGAACACGGAAGGGATGACTGTCTCCTTAAAGTGATAACTTACTTCTCTCACCCAGAATGCCCAGCCACTTGCTTACTTCCCACCACGTGAGCGCTCTGGAGCCTGCCCACTCTTCTGGGTTAGAACATTTGCTTCACGCTCCTTCTATCTGTTTTGCTTTCAGACCCTGGCGGGAACTCTGAGCATCCTTCAGGGACACACTGGGCTGTCCTACTCCTTCCGTGAAGCTTGCTCACCCCTTCTGCCAAGCTTCTACTTGTCCACTTTGATGCTGCTTAATGACCTCTAATGCTGAACATGGCAGGGCCCTTGGCCCCTAACTCAAAAGGCATGACTCTCTCTTCCTCTCCTTCCTGGCAGCTGCCAAAACCTATAGTTTGGCTGCTCTGTTGTTTTTCTCTCGGGCGCTAATAAAATGGTCCTAGAGCTTCCTTCAAGTCTGTTTCTAACCTCTTTTTATTAACAAGACTAAGAACTTCAGTTATCCCAGTAATAACAACAGTCCCAGCAAGGAAAGAGAGGTCTTTCATACAGTGTTTGATCCACTGAGCTGGCCAAAACCAAACTGATATTCAAGTCACCCAACCATCTTACACCAAGAACAAACACAAGACCCTAAACACCTCAGTGCCTCTCTCAGCCTCTCGGCACAGCGGTGGCCCATCAGCTGAGCGCTGCAGCCTGGTTCTAAGCTCATGGCATCCAAACTCTTTCTTCTGGCCATGCGTTTGACTTTCCTCGGTTCTGGGCCTCTGAGTTCTGCCAACAAGGTCTTAGAGAGAGAGAGTGTGTGTGTGTGCACGCGCCTCTGCCCAAGCTAACAGGATTTAGCTTTATGTGACAGGAAGACTAATACCGGCCCTGCGCCATGTGCTGCTGTAGTGTGGGTGCCCTTTGTTAAGCTCCCGAGGTCTGGAAGGAAGCAGCTATGCTCTTGTTTAATTCCATATGAGCGGCTTTTTTTTTTTTTTTTTTTTTTTTTTTTTTACAAATAGTCCGCTTGCTGTTAGGGAGTGAGTGAGGGGCATAAATCATCATGTCTTTGGCAGCCAGGATTTCGTGGGCATGGTCCTCATTAAAGTCTTTAGTTGCAGGGTTCCTGGAGACCTTGCTTTGATACCAAAAAAACATCAAACTGAAGCGCCACGGTGAAGGGGGGGGCATGGAGAGGAAGGGGTGAAAACTCAGGAGGACCCCAGAATTGCTGTTGAGAAGCAGCAGGGAAACAGAGGAATGATTATTTTTCAGCTAAAAAAAAAAAAAAAAAGGAAAAATTGCAGGCACTATACAGCTTCCTTGCTACAGAGCCCGGTCAGTGCCGACAAAGGCACAGAGAGCGGCCCCAGCAGGAAGAACGGGTGGCTGGCCACTGGACGTAGGGAGGAGGGGGTCGGGAAATGTGGAAGAAAAGCTCTCAGAGCCTTCCCCTCCCTAGACCTCAGCCCAGCAGGCTGTGGACCTCAATGAACTAACCTTTTCCTAAGGCCTGATCTCCCTGCTGTGAGAGAATCCAATCCCTGGGCAAAGGTCACCGAGGAACAGCACTGCAGTGCAAGGCTGAGCGGTTCATTCACAAAATGAGCTCCTTTGTGATAAAGTGGGGGAGCGCAGCCTGCTTGTGTGCCTTCCAGTCTAGTGGAAGGAGAGCCTGCCAAGAGCTGCCCACCCAGTGGGGACCTCAGCATCTCCCTTTTCAGAATCGATGTGGCCCCCGCAGAGCCCCCCTGCACCTCCAAGTCCAAAAAAATCAAAGCACGTTTCAAATGTGCGCAGAGGAAGGCCGCTTCAGGAAACCCTGCAGTGACTCTTTTTGGAAAGTGAAAAAAAAAAAAATCACAGCTGAATATCTATATTTTACCAGGAAGTAGCGAACATCATGTACCAGGCACAAGGCTAGGCACCCCAGACGTTTCTTAAGATGGGATGTCCCTAAGCCTGAGGAAAACCCCTTTGACACACTTTGGGTTTGGGCTAAACCAATTTGAGCTGCTTACAGACCAGAGCGAGTCCAGCTGGAGCCATATCCTTGTGTCAGTACTAAAAGACAAACACCAGTTGGTCTTCCCTGCCTGACCAGGCCATAACTTTTCTTTATGTAGACAAGCAATAGTCGACGTCTTTTTAAGGCTCGAAAGAGGAAGTGATAGCCAGAGTCACAGGGGAAAGGCCGGCGGGTAGGGGGTGTGTGGGAGGGGGCTCTATTGGAGGATTCCCCCCCAACTCAGCTTTGCAGAGCAGTGGCTGCCGGTTCAGGCAGAGCTTCCCAAGGAACTCGCAGCCCATTGTTGGTTTCCTGTGCCTTTGTACACGTACAAACTGATGCTGTGTTGATCCACACGCAACTTAAATCCTCACTGTCATTTGGGAAATGCGTTCCGTTTGAAAACACGTTTGAAAGAGAGCCTAAAGTAAATTGAGCCTGCATGAAAACACGCGCAGGAGGAGATGCGTGCTGCAGGCAGCAGATGCTGCTGATGGCTCGGCTGCCTCCCGCATCAGAATCCCAGGCCCATCAGGCTTTTAACTGAACTTGGGCCAAGTTACCTGTCAGCTTCATATTCAGGCCTGCTTATTTAAGCAATGTGGATACACCTTTTAAAAATCCCCCTAAATAAGAGTACTTGGAAGATTAATCAAAAGCAAATTGCATATGTGTGGCTCCGGTTGCACGTTCAGTGTATATAGTACATGTTCAATAAATGTTTGTTACTATGATCTTGTAGGGTTTTTGCTGCTCTTGTTAAAATGGAAATCTTGAAAACTCTCTAGATATATATTGTATGGTTTCCAAGAGTTGACAACCAGTGGTAGCTGGTTGTCAGTTGGAGGAAGGGTAGGAGTGGGCTAATTGTGAATGCATTGCTTGAGGCCAAACGAAAAAGAACGCTAATGTAGTATCATTGAAGAGACTGTTGAGAGAATCATCCTAGGCCAGGCCATGGAGTGGAAAACTGACCTCAAAGAGGACCACTGAGTCCAAACTCTAAATTTCGTGACCAACAAAACCAAAAAGCCATTTAAGAAACGTAACCAGGGCTATGTATCATCTTTATAACAACAATAATAAAGTACTATCAATTGTGTGTCAGACCTTCCAATTCAGGACGCTTTCTGAAAAAAAATCAAATACAAAAACAAACAAACAAAAAACCTTTCACAATCCAACCCCCCAAAAAAGCTTCATAAAAAAATACATTTAAAAAAGTGACCAAAGACTAGAAACTGCCCTGGATCCTGAAGAAACACAGTGGCCGCCAAGAGGGTGATGATCCAAATCTGTCCCCAGACAGAAATGAAAAGAAGACAGGCAGCAGGCTTCCTTGAGTTCTTAGTTTGAGAAGCAAACACTTGCTTTAGGGCTGGCTGTGGCCACACTGTCTTTAATGCCAGAATTTGGAAAGCGGAGCCAAGTAGATCACTATGAGCTCAAGGCCAACCTGCTCTTACAGCCAAGGCTACAAACAAACAAACAAACAAACAAACAATCATAGTTTGCTTCAAAGTCCCCAGAAAGATTGTGGCAATGCAATGGCCTCATCTGATGGAACCGGTAGGAAAGACAAAGAGAAGCCATTTCCACGTGCTAAGCAAAAAGCATAGCTCTCACATTGGCGTCACCGCCCACCTAGTAAGGGGCATGACAGCCACAGCGCACGAGCTGTACACGTGTGAAACCATCACAGAGATGGGATTGTTACTACCCACCCTGATCTGCTTATCGAGAGCAAGATTTAGTGGCAATAAACCCACTCTGACCGCGAGGAAAGACTCCCTCTACCTGTGGCATTCTGAAGGCCGCACATGCTCTCCATATGCTGCCTCCTCCGGAAACGCTGTTAATTGACATGGAATGTCTGACAGAATGCCTCTTGGAAGAGGCCATCAGGAAGAGCTCAGATCCTGGGAAACTCCTAGAGACACTCCCAGGCACCTCTGTCGAATCCACTGCGCCTCGAGGAATGTCCTTCCATCTCCTAAAAACCTGACTCTCCCAGCTCTGAGGTGAGGCTTGAACTCATTTGTCACCTCTGTCTGGGCCACCATCTTCCCATCTTCCCTGCCTAGTGACCGGTGAGCTCTGTTGGAGAAATGGCTCAACTACTTAACCTATGCTTGAACATAGCAGTCACACCATTCCCCTTGCACACTGACCTGAAAAAAAAAAAAAGACTAAAATAGAAAAAGAATAATGCTTGGGTGAGCTGGCCTCAGTGGGAGATTAAATCTGGATCCAAATACTTCCAAACAGACAAAGAGGGCAGGGTGCTTTGAAAGCATAAGTGACAAAAACTTCAACAGCAACTAGAAATGGTCCAGAGACTACGTGAGGAAGCGGAGAGTCTCCAAACATGGAGGGACCAGCATCCTTTAGAGGTAGTTAGCACAGTGGCCGACACAAAGAGGCAGCATACCTGTCTCCTACCATGGAACAGTTGGAGAAAGCTGTAGAGGATGACAGTGACAGAGGGGTTGGGTGCAGTATCCCAGAACATACTGTCAGATGCTGGAAAATGTCATTCCTGGGACTGATTTTCAAGGAGTGAAAAATCAAACCCAGGCCACGCTGTGGAGAGATGTCTGTGTGACGTCAGCACAGGAGGGAAACAAGAGAGCCAAGATTTTTGAGGCGCCCAGGGCATCCTCCACTTCCTGCAGAAGCATAGACATCCCTAGATTGACAACAAGGCTCTGAATCGACAGGAAAACCCAGAGCCCCTCCCTGGAAGGCCACGTGGCCAGTTCTCTGGGTTCTTTGTCTCCTTCCCACCTTCAGGAAAGTCAGTGAGCCCCACAGCTAGGTGACAAAGGACTCTTGAGACCCTACTGGGAGTAAGCCAGCTGAGAAAAACAAGGGGGTGAGTTTCTTAAAGAAGGTAACAGACTCCATGTTGGGCGTAAAGAGCAAGGAGAGCCTGGGTAGAGCTCTGTACCGAAGACTTTTTGCAAATGAGGGTGGTGTCTTCTAGAGCTAGGCTGGGCTTGCAGTTCACACATTGTAAGGAGCCAGCTGCGGGCACTTCCCTCTTGAGGCTTGGAGTCTGCCTTTATGCTTACTAGCCGTTGTTGAGCGCCAACCGTCTCTTTAGGTAAAGCATCGTCCTCCGACAGGGTGGCGTATGAAGACTTTTAGCAACAGCACCCCGATGAAACTTAAGTACTTAACTTTTTTTTCTCCATCACTGCCATCTTTTCCTTTAGACAGCTTAGTTACCTGCTCTGTGCTCCAGTTTCCTCACCTACAAAACAAGGACCACGGCGAACCCTGCTCGCGGCTCTGCACCTGTAATTCTAAGAACAGGTACCAAGCACAGAGAGGCGCAGGGCTCCCAGCACTAACGTGGCCATCCTACGCCCCACACGCCATTTCTGAGCGCCAAGTACCTCAACATGACAAGAAAAAAAAAAACAGCAGAGCAAGCCAAGGATCGGAGCTTGCTCCTACCACCCGATACTATGAATCTGTCTCTAGAAGATGATTGGAGATTCAAGCACATACATTGAAAGGCAAAACCCCCAGTTTTATTTATCAAGGCCCGAGACAGATAAGCAGAGGTTTGTCAGTTCAGTGGACTACTTCCATGGTCACCAAAGTTCACATTTTAAAAGGATACGTATAATCATTGAAAATCATTAAGATTAACGAGAAAAAAAACCTCACAATACGCTTTTATTATAGTTCACAGTCTACAATGACAGACCCTTGTTCTAGCTACAAGGCAAGGGCTGTGTGCTTATCTTCTTTAAAAATAAAACAAAACGTGTGGCATATATCTGTGTGCATATGTGTATGTGTATTGGTGTGTGTGTGCACACACATGCATGGGTGTATATATGTGTGTAAAGGCCAGAAGCTGACATGAAGTGTCTTCCATGGTCATGCTCCACCATATTTATTGGGCCATGGTCTCTTGTGGAACTCAGGGCTTGCCAATGGGGCTATCTAGCTTACTTCAGGGGATCCCATGTCTCTGCCTCCTGCGTTCTTGGGGTACACGGGTGCTAGGAATCCCAAACTCCAGTCCTAACACTTGCAGGACAAATGCCTTATTTACCGGGCTGCCTCCACAGCCCCGATTATTTGCCTTTTCAGCAGAGATATGCTGACGACCAGCATCAGAATTTTCAGAAATGACAAAGTATTCAGTGTAATGACACAGACGAGGGAACGTTGTGGACAGACAACTGCCAAGATGGCGTGTCTCATGGTCACAAATCCAAGAGAAGTAACACGAAAAGTGTTGTAGAGGGGAGGCTGACCCGTCTTTTCCACCATGGGCTGTTCTAAGGGAAGGCTTGCTTGCTGGCAGAATGTGCTCCAAGTGACTCTGACATTCTGTTGTCACTCACAGAAGATGGCTCTGGTCAGTCTCTGATGTCCGCTGTGCTCTCAGGAGTATGAACCAGAAGCACAGACAGATCATCCTCGGCACCTATGATAACAGGTTGAAAATGTTCAGGCAAAGTAGCCTGAAAATATTGTTTACATAAGGAAGACACTGTGGTACCAGGCAGGTTCAACTGGGGACCGCAGACAGAAGTTATGAAAAGCCCAAGTCTGGTGTCATTTTGGGCAGAGTCACGGAAGTATGCAGCCATCAAAGCAGGAACTCCTAAATGTTATCCAGTTTAAGTTTCCAGCTCCCTCCTAAGGTAAGAACTGTGGTCTTTATTATGTCCAGAAGACTGAGATGGGGTTTTAGAGTCATACAACTACAGTTTTTCTTTTCTGTTCTCTCTTGCTTTTTTTCATTTTTCTTTTTGAGACAGGATTGTACTATGTAGCGCTGGCTGGTCTGGAACTCGTTATGTAGACCAGGCTGCCCTCAAACTCACAGAGATCCACCTGCCTTAGAGAGCGCTCTTTAATCACAAGTTTGTGTGATGGTGACAATGGGACTTCTTTCTAAGCCCCGTCTCCCTCCTTACTGATGGTAAAACCCCACTCCTCCCTGGATTATGGAGCGATTTTGCCATCAAGTTAAAAAAAAAATCTCAGAAGAAACCAGAAACCTAAATATTCTCAGATCCACTATTTCGCTAATTTGTTATTTATCTCAGTATTGTCCGATTTGATTGACTCAACAAATAATCGATGGATAACTTCCGAATATAGAAACCCTCTGCTATAGAGTGGTGTCAAAAAGTTGTCACAAGAACCCCAGATGGAGGCCGGGTGTGGTGGCGCACGCCTTTAATCCCAGCACTCGGGAGGCAGAGGCAGGCGGATCGCTGTGAGTTCGAGGCCAGCCTGGTCTACAAAGTGAGTCCAGGATGGGCAAGGCTACACAGAGAAACCCTGTCTTGAAAAACCAAAAAAAAAAAAAAAAAAAAAAAAAAAAGAACCCCAGATGGAGTAACGAACAAACACCTTGGGAAGGTTTTGTTCACAAGGAGGAGGATAAAGAACGCACCAAAAGCATCAGTGGCCCCTCCGCGCGGTAAGCAAGCCCGGGAGACACCGGCAAGCTGGCTCAGCTCCCAGTTGCTCTGTGTACTCTCAGCAGCGGGTCACCAAAGGCAAGTCCAATTCAGTAGACACAGACTTTGGCTAAACAAGAGCTTGGGCCTTGCTCCGTGTCAACTGGAGGTTGCATGTGCCTCATGTCCTAAAAATCTCAGCAAAGAGGCCAAGTATAGAAATCTGCGCTGGGGAGTTTCTACATTTTTACAAGAAGAATGAGCGGTTAAGGCGCTCTGCCAAGGTCAACCTGGGACTGGGAAGGCTGCAGCTCGGAGGAGCCTGCGCCAGGGTGGAAAGCTGCAGGCGCTGGGAGGGCACGGACAGGGCGGCTTGAGGAAAGGGCCAAGTGTGGGGATGTTTATTGAAAAGAACATGCTGGGGAGAACCCAGCCCTCACACCTCGAGGATTTGGGAACCGGCCGTCTGCATTAGGAAGCCCTGCCGGATGAGTTCAGCCATTTCCACTCCATAAAGTTCTTGGTGCAAAAATGAATGGCAGAGCCAGCCATGAACGCGATTTTCTCAACGAAGATAATTGAAACCAATGGGTCTCCGTTTCCCATCTCTTCTGGTGGTCTAGAGGAAAAGGACTGGCGGAAAGATCTCTGGGCACTAGCCTAACACCCCCTGCCTCACTCAAAGAGTCACTGTGTTATAACGACGGGACAAGTGAGGGAGGGCCGTTTCTGCTAAGACTTCTCACCAGAAAGAGAAGGGCAAAACTTGAAGCCTAAATTAACCCAACAGTTTGGGGTCTGGTTGCCAGGAGACATTGGAAGGCTGACAGGGAGAGCAAAATGGAAGAAACACTGATTCATGACCCTGAAATAACACGACCCGACTGATCTTGGGTGATGGAATGTCATAGCTGACATTAGACAGCAGCTCAAGGAGGAGGCATGCTGATGGCATATCTAAGTGGCTGTCACTATCTTCGTGATGTCACAGACAGCACTGTGGGTTTCCGGACCACTCTTGACTCCATATACTGGAGTCTATGTCCCCCTCAAGGACCCAGTTTGAATTATTTCCTGGCGCTGGTTTCATTCCCTTGTTTCCTGTAGGTATTTGTTTGTTTGTTTATTTATTTATTTTACAGATGCCCATGGTTTTGTGTTCTGTATTATTTTTAATTTTTACAAACTTTATTATAAAAAGTCTTGCAAATAAATAAAAGGATCATACATCCAAACTAGCCAAATCCAAAGCCAATTCAACGGAGTGAATCTCAGTACAGTTAGAATTGGCATTTTGGAACAGAAACTGTGAAGTTTCACACTAAATTTTACATTGTCAGTATTGGACATATTTTATGCACTTATCCACCACCCGAAATAGAAACTCCGTGACAGAGTCAGAGCCTAGAAAAAAACAATTATCTTTATATCCTCATTCATAACTCATGTTGTTACTGTACCCAGTCCTTCCTCATGCCCTAATATATTCAGCTTTTTTTGTTCCCTGTTATTCCTGTTACACAGTCTCCGTGTGTGCATTTGTTTACATCTATACTTAGGCTCCTCATATGAGAGAAAATGTATTCTTGTTTCTTTCTGAGATTGTTTCTTCAGTTTTTATTATACATTCTAAGTCCATCCATTTTTCTGCATTTTTTTTTTCTAAACGGGGTTTCTCTGTGTAGCCCAGGCTGTCCTGGAATTCACAAGGATCAGGCTGGCCTCAAACTCACAGAGACCCGCCTGCTTCTGCCTCCCAAGTGCTGGGATGAAAGGCGTGTGCCACCACTGCCCAGCTCCTGCAAATTCTTTAGAGCTGAATAGTATTCCATGATATATACACGTAAATGTATCCATACCTATATATGTATGTATGTACATATGATACATATATACATATGTGTATACACACATACACACAGTCTTTTTCACTAGCCATTCAACCGGTGATGGACAACTGCACCGATTTCACCTCTTTGCTATAGTGGATGAAGCGTTAGACACGGGATGCAGACATGTCTATGGTACAGCATGGAGCCTCTAGACGCATGCCCAGGAAGGAAACAGCTGGCTCATACATACTTTTTGAGAAATTTCTAAACTGATTTCCACAGCGGCTATGCTAGTTTTCACCCCTACCGAGGGACTAGGCCCCTCTTCTCCACAATCCCTCCAACATCTGTTTCCAGATTGTTGAACGCGGCCATCCTGACTGAGTGAACTGGTATCACAAAGTAATTTTAATTTACACTTCCCTGATGGCTAGGGATCTTCAGCACTTTTTGAAATAGTTATTGGCCAACTAACATCTCTGTCTGTTTAGTAAACTGGCCCATTTGTTGATTGATAGTTTATCATTTTTGTGTTTCTCTGTAAATTCTGCCTGAAGAGGGGCTGCTAAAGATTTCCCTCCTTTTGTAGCATTTGTTAACCCTGCTGATTGTTTTCTTTGCTGTACAGAAACTTTTTATTTTCTGTTCTTGTCTCCTTCCTTTTATTGAAAATAGACACACACACACACACACACACACACACACACACACACACACACACACACACACACACCCCAGTATAACATCCTGATCTCTCTACTCCTCCCAGTTGCTCCTCCGTCCCCTCCCATCCTGGTCCACTGCCTTTCTGTCTCTCATTTGAAAGCAGGCTTTTAAGGGATAATAATAAAATATAATATAGCAAGATAAAAATAAAAACTAACACATTGGAATAGGACAAAACAAGCAAACAGAAGGAAAAGAGTCCAGAAAAAGGAACAAGAAACAGATATAGATGCAGAGACACACACTTGTTCATACACACACACACACACACAGAGAGAGAGAGAGAGAGAGAGAGAGAGAGAGAGAGAGAGAGAGAGAGAGACTGAACTTGGAAGCCATAATATATAAGCAAAGGACCTATATGGTAAAACAGAGAGAAGAAAATAAACATGTGTGTATGTATCTCTCTCTCTCTCTCTCTCTCTCTCTCTCTCTCTCTCTCTCTCTCTGTGTGTGTGTGTGTGTGTGTGTGTGTGTGTGTGTGTGTGTGTAAATTTTTAAAAGATTTTTTTAAAGCCCTGACTCAACATGAGACAAGGAACCCTCAAAGACACCACTGAGTTCATTTTCTGTTGGCCATTTCTGCTGGCCACGCGGCCCACCCTTGAGGAGTTTGTTTCCCCAGCGAGACTCCCTGGGAGTAAGCTAAGTTTTCATTTGTAATCGGGTGGTTGGAGATAGCTTCTGAGTTGAGGATGGGGGCATATGTCCACTTCTCCTCTCAGCTCTAGGACCCCATCTGGTGCAAACCCGCACAGCCCCTGTGTTTGCTGCCTCAGTTTCTGTGAACTGTCGTGTGTGTCGATCCTGTTGATTTAGAAGGCCTTGCTCCCTTGGTGCCCTCCGTCCTCTCTGGCTCTTACACTCTTTCTGTCTCTTCTTCCTCAGTTCCCTGAGGCCTCTATGGAGGGATTTGATGGAGATAGCCCAATTGGAGCTGAGGGCTCCAGTGTTTCTCATTATCTGTGGATTATCTGGCTGCGAGTCTCTGCATTCCCATTTGCTACAAGGTGGAGGCTTCTCTGATGTGGCGAGCAAGGTTCTGATCTCTGAGTACAGCAGAATGTCATTAAGAGTCATTTTATTGCTATGTTCTTTTAGAAGGACAGTGCTATTTGGTTTTGCCCTAGGTTCCTGGGATGTCTAGCCCCAGGTTCTTGGCCCCCCATGCAGCACCAGGTATGGGTTCCAAGTCGCAGAGCGAGCCTTAAGTCAAATCAGCCATGGGTTGGTGTCTCTCACAAGCTTTGTGCCACCGAATTAGCACAGCAGGTCTCAACCTTCCTAATGTTGCAGCCCTTTAATGCAGTGCCTCACTTTGTGGTGACACACACACACACACACACACACACACACACACACACACATATAAAAATTATTTGTGTTGCTAATTCTTAACTGTAATTTTGCTACTGTTATGAGGTATAATGTAATATCTGTGGGAAAGAGTTGTCTGACCCTCCCAAAGGCGTCAAGACCTACAGGTTGAGAGTCACTGCACCAGCATATCTTCCAGGATCAAAGGGTCTGTAGCTGGGTTGGTGTTTTCATATTTTTTCTTTGGTAGCGTGCACAGTACCAAAGATGCTAGCCCACAGCAGTAAAGCTCTGTGTAGGCACCGGGTCGACTTATTTGTGTTCAATGAGTTGTGTAGGTCCAAAGGAAACTCTAATTCACCAAACTCCAAAAGGCAAGTCCAAATACCCAGAAATGACCTCAGCCAGTACGTCTACGGATTTCTGGCAGCTAGATAGATGCCAGCATTCCTCTGGAAGTTGTGAATCTGGTTCCCATCAGCCAAAAGTAATTCTTCTTACCTCTGGCAGAAGGGACCATGGCCCGATTGACATATACCTGCGGTTGCATACCAAAGCCCGCGCTGCCCTCCAGGCTCCCTCGGCATCACAAGTACCTGTTACACATTTTAAAGTCCACACTAGCATCCTAGGCCTTCTTCACTTCCGAAGGCTTCCCTCCTCCCAGATACACATTTGTTCTCTTTATGACGACAAGGTTTCCCTCCCCTGCCACTGCTATTCCCACTAGGCACTCTCTGTTCTCACTCATCTCACAGATAGGCCTGGCCATGTCCAGCCTGCTCCTTTGTCTGCTCTGGACTCTTCCAGATGCCTTCGACTGCTCTCTCTCCTCTCTCTCTCTCTCTCTCTCTCTCTCTCTCTCTCTGTCTCATCTCTCTATCTCTCTGTCTCTGTTTCTCTCATACACACACACACACACACACACACACACACACACACACACACACACAATATAAACCTTAACCACATAGTGCAGTAGTTATCATAGACTTAACAGTTGACATCCACAAAAAAAGTGATTCTATGTTTCTGGGTCTGGGTTATTTCACTCATAATGAGTTTTTCTCTACTTCCATCCATTTACCTGTGAATTTAATGATTTCATTTTTTTTTTCAAACTGAGTCGTATTCCACTGTGTAAGTGTCCCACGTTGTCTTTATCTGTTCTTCTCTTCATCAACATGTAGGTTTTCTCCAACTTCTGGCTATTATAAACGGAGCAGCACTGAGCATGGTTGAGCAAGTGTCTGCAGTAGGATGAAGTGTCCTTCGCGAATACTCCCAAGAGTGCTATAGCTGGGTCTTGAGGTAGGATCCATTCCCACCACACTGAGTCCACAGTAACTGTCTAAGTCTGCACTCCCACCAGCAGTGGATGAGTGATCATAAGCAAGCTTTTTATAGGGCCTGGGGATCAGGGTAACTGACCTCATAAAACAAATTGGCAATGCTTCTTCAGTTTCTATTTTGTGGAATAATTTGAGAAGGGGTGGCATTGACTCCTTTATCAAAGTCTGGTAGAATCTTGTGCTAAAACCAATTGGCCCTGGGCTGCTTGGTTGGTAGATGTTTAATCATTGCTTTGCTTCCCCTAGGGATCGTAGGTCTGCTTGAATTGCCTATCTGATGTCTGACTTTAGGTAGTACCTATCTAGAGAATTATCCATTTCTTTTAGATTTTTCATTTTGGTGCACTACAGGTTTCTAAAACGTGTCCTCATGATTCTCCGGATTTTCCTTCGTATCTGTTGTTATGCCTTCCCCATTTCATCTCTAATTTTGCCACACTGGACCTTCTCTTCCTAGCTTTTAGTTGATTTAGAGAAAGGTTTGCCAATCATTGATTTTTCTCATTGAGTCTTTGCATTTTGTGGTTGGTTGGTTGGCTGGTTTGGGTGTATTTTCTTCTTTTTGTTCCAGAGATTTCAGATGAAATCTCTTCAGTTTCTATGTAGACAAATAATGCTATAAACTTTTGGTGCCCTTGTGTTTAGTACATAGGTGTTAAGAATTACATTATCCTCTTGGATTTTCCCTTTGATGAGCATGTAACGTCCTTCCCTGTCTCTTTGGGTTATATTTGGTTTCAAGTCTATTTTTGTCAAATACTAAAATGCCTACACCAGCTTGCTTCTTAGGTCCGTTAGCTTTGAATATCTTTGTTTGGTTGGTTGGTTGGTTTTGTTTTGGTTTTTTTGGTATTCTTTTACCCTTAAGCTCCTTTTTATCCTGAAAGTACAATGAACACTGCCAAATGCCTTTCCAGTATCAATTGAAATGATTATGTGGCTCCTGTCCTCAAGTGTGTTTATATGACATACTGAGTTAATTGGTTTATGCATTGAACCAGCTTTGCCTTCCTAGGATGAAGTCCATTTGATCATAAGGTATAATTTCATGTGTTCCCAAATTTGGTATCCAAGTATTTTGTCAAGAATTTTTTGCATCTATGTTCATCAAAGAAATTGGTCTGTTGTTCTCTATTTTTTTTTTAAGTAGTATCCTCGTCTAGATTTGGTATTGAGAGGATAATGGTATTATAGGATCAATTTGGTTGTATTTTTTACTTTTTGTTTTGTGGAATAAGTTAAGAAGAATTGGTATGTGGTCTATCCTGAAAGTTTTATAGAATGTAACATTTATATAGCTCCTGATTGTGTCATGGTTCTTCTTGCTATAGGTAGTCTATTGCATATATGTGTAATAATATAAATGTATATGTAAAAAAAATAAAATTTAAAAAAAAACTTCAACTTAAAAAATAGGAGAAAGTTTTATAGAATTCAACAGTGAATCTGCCTGGTCCTGGGTTTTTCAAAGGGAGGCTTTTAGTGACAGCTTTCATCTTGTTGCTTATGATGGTCTGTTTAAGTAATTCATATTGTCACGGTTTAATTTTGGCAGATGATATTCTTTTAGAAATTCTTCTGTTTCTTTGGGATGATCCAGCGTATCAGTTGTAACTCATGATGTTCTGAATTTCAGTGGTGTCAGTTGTTTGTACTGACTCTCTTTGGTTTCTAATTTTATTCATTTCGGTCTTCCTTTTTTTTTTTTTTTTTTTTTTTTTTTTTTTTTTGTCATATTAGCTAAGGGTTTGTCTATATAAGTAACCTTTTCAAAAAACCAACTCTTTTGCTGGTTAATTTTGCATATTATTCATTTACTAATGATTTTTTTTTTATGTGCACTGGTGTTTCACCTGCATGTTTGTCTGTGTGAGAGTGCTGGATCCTCTAGAGCTGGAGTTACAGTTGTGAGCGGCCATGCAGGTGCTGGGAATCGAACCCAGGTCCTCTGGAACAGCAACTGCTCTCAGCTGCTGAGCCATCTCTCCATCCCCACATATTGTTCTTTTAATTTCAATTTCATTAATTTCCTCCCTAATATTTATTATTTTTTGATATCTACTGCATCTGATATTAGCTACTTGCTATTTATTTTTTTGAGAGCCTTGAGGTACACTATTGGTTATTTACCTAATATCTCTCAGATTTTTAAATATGAGCACTTACTGTTGTAAACTTTGCCCTCAGGACTGTGTTGCCCAGAGGATACCATGCATTTTCCTTCTCATTGTGTTGGGAGATTTTTAAAATTTTCTCTCTGATTCCTTGGGTGACCTACTGATTATTCAAAAGTCTTTTATTTAATCTCCAAGGGTTTTTAATATTTCTGTAGTTTCACTTATTGTTGACTTCTGGTTTTATTGCATTATGGCCTAGTAGACGATAAGGAATTGTCTCACTAGTTTTGCAATTATTGATACTTAACTTTGACATTAAGTTTTTGGGCATATTTGCTGTCTAAGTGTGTTTCTTGGAGACAGCATATAGTTGGTGCTTAATTTTTAATGTAGTCTGTTAGCCTAAGATATGATATGAAAATTTTGATATATATGTATATATATATTCATCCATAGGCTATATTTTAGTTCTGAAATTTCTTTACTTGTTTTCAGTTTGGAAGACCTATCTACATTTGAAAGTAGAGAACTGAAGTCCCTACTAGTATAGTGTCAAAACCTTCAGAGATTGAAATATTTCCTTCCACACTGTACTGACCTTTAGGGTTGATGATGAAAATCTGGGTCAATTCTGATATTTCTGCCTTTATATGTGAGTTGTCCCTTTTCCCTGTTACTTTTAGGAGTGTTTCTTTACTTTGTATTTTTAACAACTACTGTAATATATCATAGAAAGATTCTTCTCCAGCACATCTACTGGGAATTCTATATGTTTCTTTTGTTTGGAAGCCTACTTCTTTCTCTAAATTTCAAATTTTTCTTCTATAATTTCAGTAAATAGTCTCTCTATTCCATTCGATTTTTACATCTGCTCCTTCTTTGTTACCATGAATTGATTTCATGAACGTGTCCCAGGCTTCTCAGAAATATTGTGTGTGTGTGTGTGTGTGTGTGTGTGTGTGTGTTTATATTTCAACTTTATACAATCATCCCCCAGTCTTCTAAACTGCCAATGAGAAAGAGTAACTAGAAAGGAGTGCTCAGCTTACATCTTTTGAAGATTCACGGTATCCTGGCACTTTTCTGATTTTCTGGCATCTAGTCTGTAGTTCTAAATGTTTCTAATTCAATGGTGAGTAAATGAACAGAACTGATAATATCAGAATGCCTCGACATTTTTTTTTAACTTCTGCTTTGGATGTTTTTCACTGCAAAATTTATTTAGTGACAATCAGGTTTCCAAAAAGAGGACACAGCAATGTCATGGGTCTAGTTAAGGACATAGGATCAGCACATAAATTCATAAATACAATGGTCATCTCTGGAGAAAATAAGGAAGTTGATGAATAAATTGCTTTTTACCATTATGAAGAATTCCATTCAGGGAATGGAGAGATGGCTCAGCAGCTAAGAGCACTCCTTCTCTTGCAGAGAGTTCAATTCCCGGCACCCACTTCAGGCAATTCTCAACAGTCTGTAGCTCCAGGCTTAGAGAATCCAAAACTCTCTTCCAGTATCCTTGAACACTTTCACAGTGGTGGCACACACACACATACACACACACACACACACACACACACACACACACACACACACGTAATTATTTTTTAGGTCTTTAAAAAATTTCCCCATTTCTTCAACTTTGAAAATAAAATAAGATCATACCATTTTTCAATTCTTTCCAAAGGTTGGGGGGGGGGCAGTGAGAAAGAAAAAAAAGAGCCTTGTCTTGCTAACAAGAAAGCAACATTTCTTTTTCTTTCCCCATGGCCTTAAGGCCTTTTCTCAAACTGCAGGAGCTTTGAGAGTGTTTGCTTCTGTTTTGAATGCCTTAGTGAGCTATGCTTTCCTCCACAGAGACTGGCTCCTGAGCTGTTGGAGGGGCCCTGTCTCTGATGCTGTCAGTGCCTAAGACCACCACACAGTCAGTATGTCAAAGAAGATGAGCAGTCGTCTCTACTGGCACTGCAGCCACTGTGTACCCTCCTGAGGGGGCAGCTCTGCCACTTTCCCCAAAAGCTTTGGTGGCTTTGGTGCTGTTTGTTGAAATAAGCCCCGCCCCCTTTCTTTGCCCTGGAAGCTCTTCTTATGTTGAATGATATTTCAATGAATGAACATGAATTGAGGGTGAGTCGACAGCTTTTCAGTGTTGAGTCTTTCTATCAAAGGATGTGGTATGACTCCCAACTCATTCAAGATTTCAGTTACAACAGTTTGGGCATTCCTGAACACAAAAATCTGCAGGCTTTTTTTTTTTTTTTTTTTTTTTTTAAACACTGCATGAAGGTACAAGTGGAAAATTCCCTCGCTTTATGTCACATTCAGGTCACATTCAAAATGCAGGTGCGTTAAAAATATTGTATGAAGTTGCCCTCAGGCTCTACGGTGACATGTACAGATGACTGTTGTGTTTAGACTTGGGTTGTGCACCTAGTGCGTTTCATTGGGCACAGCTCAATATTTCATATCCCCACGTGTTTCTGAGCTCTGAAATCCCTCCGGTCCTAGGCACGTCAGATAGAGGACAGTCAACCAGTATTACCGTCGTCATCGTCGTCACAGATCTTGATAGATTTATCCCGGTGCTGTTCAAGTTTGCACAGAGGGCCTGTCTTCCCTTCACATTCTCTGATTATCACTGAACTTCAGATTCCAAATGCTGGTGACCTTCTTGGACTCTTTTGCTAGTTCAGATCCTTTTCTCACTTGAGCTAGGTGGGAGTGTCTAGGCACATAGGAACTCTCCATTTCCAAGCACGAGCGTTTCTTCTGTCTCCTTTTGTTTGTTCTTATGGTCCTGTCTAAGTCCTTCACCACGGCGTGACGTTGCTGTAAGACTGCTGACGTCACTCTTATGGTCCTACTTCTTAAATTTGCCTTGTCTCACTAGTGCTCACAGTGTTTACTGTGTTTATTGGCAGCTACTCTTTAGGTAGTTAAAAAGAGAATTTCTCCATTCTATTGTTGCTAAGATTTCATCCTAGTAAGACGCTGAATTTTTTTTTTATCAAACATAAAATCCCATTAACATACTTCACTTTCATAGCAACCATTGATAATTCAGAATAAAGCTTATTTTTTTAACCACAGCTTTTATATTTTTGTAACATTTCCAAAATATCTATAAATAATATACTTTTTAAAGAAAATGAGCCTTAATCTCAGCATGGTGGGGTCTCATTTTTTTATGGTTATGGATTGTAAAGATCGAGAATGATTTTTTTGGAGGATGAAGTCAATAATAACAAAAACAATAAAGATAGCAACAAAAATATGAGAACCAAAACCCAAGATGTATGCTTCATTCCATGTACTGTTAAAGAAATGTTTTAATTTTTTAATTATTACATTTATGTGTGTGTGAGTGTGTGAGCATGTAAGTGTGTGAGAATGTGTGTGTGTGAGTGTGTGAGTGTGTGTGTGCATGCATACATGCATAAACCATAGCACATGTGGAAGTGAGAAGACAACTTTGGGGGGGGGTCCCTCCTTCTATGATGTTAGTTCCGGGGGACAAAGTCAGGTCATCAGGCTTGTAAGAAAGTGCCTTTACCTCCTGAGCCATCTTTCAGGCTCTGAAAACATTGAGTTCTACTTTTAGAGACGTGGGGGTGTAGCCCAGTGCTATAGCACTTGCTTGTCATATGAGAGGTCTTGGGTTCAGTTTGCACTACCCCTTTGCCCCCCCTCCCTGTGCCCCCCCACCACCCAAATCCCACTTGCATAAATCCGGTGCGATTTCTTTATCCATCCTCCCTTCAGAGTATGCCTTGCTTCCTTCAGGCTCCTAACTCCTGATCTCAGGACCAGGCCAAAGCAAAACAAAACAAAACCAAAAGCCCACTGTGGGTCTCTTCCACACCCAGGGATCGTTACTCCAGATGCAACAGGGATGGGACCACTCATCGGTCTTGCCTTCAAGTGGCGAGGAGGGAAACGGGCTGTTGTAGAGTGGGGACCAATGTTAGCTGATGTCCGGAAATGTCAAAACAATTAATATGAAATGCTAAACTCATGTGAAACCAGCGTTCTCATGGTGTGACTCCCAAACGCTCTGACAAGCCAGGATTAAGGAAATAGTCCTGTCGTGTTGTACAACAGTGCCCTCCCCCCACCAAGTTCTTAATTCTGCCACTTTCAGCACCCCTGTCTCTGTGGATTTATGATGTGTCGCTAATATTATTACTTTGCCTGCCTCCACCCCAAACATCTTAGGCACTGTACATGACACATTTCCACATAAGGGCGCTGAAAAGTCAAAACAAAATAAAAAAAACCAAAATTTCTCAACCAGGAGGTCTATAGATAAAAGTTCCTCCTTAAAGTCTAAGCTTATACCCAGGAGCCCAGGAGCACCACTAGGAAAGGGAGAGTGGAGAAAACAAGGAATTTCAAAGGCAGGGAAGGGATGTTTTGAGGAGGCGAGTAGCCTATTGCCCTGACATGGTCAGCAACATGATTGGTGCCAGATAGCTCAGACTAGAAGAGAGTGTTTCTAACTTTGCCAGCCTAGGCCACAAAGATGCAGTTAGAGGAAGGTCTTGAGATCATGAAGCCACGCCCTCTGGGGCCATGCTAGGACCCAGTCTTCCTACTGCACATGCTCCTGTCATCAGGTAACATGTCGAGGGGGTCCTTTAGCTGACCGATGCTATGTGGTTTAGAGTTTTAGTTTCCAAACCTGTGAACTAAATATGCTGGCCCGCCTCAGTTATTTTGTTGCAGTGACGCAAAACAGACCAATACAAAGGTCGGATTATTTCTATGCTGTTTACTTATGCTGCTGTGATGCCTTCACTCTGAAAAACGTTTCTACGCACCATTATCACCATGATGTTGCCTAGCCAGCAACAAATATTAGAGACATTCACAGTTTCCCCCACATATCTAATGGCAGTTGGGCTCAATCGCACCCATTGGGAGGAGCAAGAGAAGGGCTTTTGATGGCTTTGTGTCACATGAGGACACCCCTCCCCCCCCCCCAGCTTGTAAGTTTGTTCCTCGGTGTAGGTTGGGGCCTTTCCCTGGGGAGGTCTTCTTGATGCCCATGTGGAAACACACAGACGGCGTTCTACTGTTCAAGGGCATTTCAGGACCCAGCTTCTGTTACATCTGCTAACATGACACTGGCTAATGTGAGTCACATGGGCAACCCTAGATATAAAGGATTCTCATTATCAAGTGTACAGCCTTCCGAGCCTATGGTGGGGCGGTTAAGAGATGGCCTCCTCTCACAGATGTAGGAAGGAATCAAATGCTGAATGCCTGAGCCATCGTGTCTAAGCAGGTCCTTCCTGTGCCACAGTCCCAACAGAGACACACATAGCTTCAGAAGTCTTCTTCTTCCTTCTTCGTTCTTCGTTCTTCTTCTTCTTCTTCTTCTTCTTCTTCTTCTTCTTCTTCTTCTTCCTCTTCTTCCTCTTCTACTACTACTACTATGTATACAATGTTCTGCCTGCATATACACCCACAGGCCAGAAGAGGGCACCAGATCTCATTACAGATGGTTGTGAGCCACCATGTGGTTGCTGGGAATTGAACTCAGGACCTCTGGAAGAGCAGTCAGTGCCCTTAACTGCTGAGGCATCTCTCCAGCGCCCAGGAGTCACTTCTTAGCTTCCAGTTTCAAGGGAAGTATTTGTTTCGAATTCCAGCAAGTCCAGTTGTTCCTCTCTGTCCTGGAACACTCCCAGCCTCCATCCTGTATTTCTCACTGTGACAGACAAGATCACAGTAAGTGATGAGAGCTGAACAGGTAGATTGCTTTGTTCAGACTAGTTAATCTCCACAGACAGAAGTCCGGACAGAAGAGAATAATGTCAAATCCATCTGGGCCACAGCAAACCATACCTGCCTGCTACATGGACCTAGCTCCCCCTGCACCCTGCCCGCACAGCTTTGTTCTTTTTCTGGTTTTAGGGCCCAGCTGTTTCTTGCTGGTTTGCCTTCATCACACCTCTGGGCCTCCCCAGCTCACACACGACAGCCTTGCTTGAGTGACCTCTGCAAGTAGGCTCACTGTCACTCACTCTTTCTGCAGTAAAATACCCTCAGGGTACCCATTTCCCTCTGGCTGTCAGCTCATTTGCGCAAGCCCCTGTGACATCATTCATAGTTTCCATGGTCCCCCTACATGCACGTGTGCATGCACGCGCACGCACACGCACACATGCACGCACACACTTTTGTCTCTGGCCAAGAGCCATACCTGCCCAGGCCACCCACTGGCCACTGGCCACTCTGGCAGTCAAGCTGCTGGACCTGACAGATGTCACGCGGCTGCCCCGGGGGCCTCTCCTGGATCTGTTCTCTAGAAGTGAGATTTATTTCCCTGATGTTTTAGGACAGGAAAAAGACTCGTTTCTTGGAGGCCTGCCAAGAAGGGGGTGATCCACCCAGGAAACAAACAAGACCCTTCCTCTCTCTTTCTGTCTTTCCTGCTTCCCCATGTCAAGTCCTCCCAGGGCAGCTCCCCCTGAGAGGAAGGAAAGCTGTCAGGATAAAAGGGCTTTGGGTATGATGAACAGCTGCTGGCTGGGCTCATGCAAGAAAAACCAGCATCACAAGTTAACTCCTTGTTCCCAGCCAGCCCGGGGCTGACTGCATCCAGACTTCTGAAGTTACAGCTCTGAATGAAGAAGCTTTTAATGAGCAGAGAGCCACGCCAAAGGTCTCAGAGGGCCTCAGAATTTGCCTGAGCGTCTCATCTCTTCACTGCTGTGCAATCTAATAGGTCTACCCCAGGAAGTGAGACCTTTGGAGCTGTTGCTGTCTCGTACCACACTCCCTAGCTGGGAGACCGCGACCAGCCTGGCTGCAGCTCTATTTCCTCTCTGTAAAGAGAGATGAGGATGACAGGTATCTGTCGGTGCTGCCGAGAGACACAAATGGCACTGCACCAGTGAGTGGGAAAGCATCCAAAAGCTGCCTTCGTTTGCGTGGTCAGTTCCATTGGGTACCAGGAAGAAAAGGGTGACAGCGCCTATAAAAGACATATGTTACTGATCTGTTCTGTGTACCCAGAGATCCCACAGGCTGATTGTCTCTAGGGCTTCAAGTTCTGTTAAATTAGCGCGGGAACGAATCTTCACCATGTTTTCCAATGCGAGGAAGTAGAATCGTTTTTCCAAAGGGAAAAGCAAGGTACAGCTTGAGATAAGTGGACAGTCAAATGGGCAGAACTGGGCACACTTCAGCACCCAGGGTCAGCCCAGACCTTCCAACACCTACGGAAGGTTCTGGCTCCATCGCATAATAGTGAACAGGATAGGATCAGCTCATCGGAGAAAGACATCTATACATTAATAGCTGTGCATTACTTGTAGGTTCTACACAAACACGAAGAAGATCTGAGAAAACCAACTCTAAGGGAGAACAGTTTCCTTTGGGCTCGCAGTACGAGGTTTCGGTCCTGTGGTCATCTTGTTCCATTGTCTATGGTCTGTAGTGAGTCAGGACATGTGAACTCTAATTGCCAACTTGATTGCACCAAGGAACCCCAAGAACACTAGCGAGTCGTCACAGCCTTCCCACCTGTGCAGCCCTCCAGGGAATGTCTTTCCCGTTCAGTTAGTGCTTTCTGAAAACACCCTCGCAGATTTCCAAGAGACCCCTTTCTGAGTCAATTCTAGATCTGACCAAGTTGACAACCGAGCTAATTGTCACAGCATTCCAAATCCAAACCATTCTATGTGCAAATAATTTTGCACACAGAACTTGCTTCGAACCAATTTCAGATGATCGTTAATGAAAGGCTTTGGTAGACTGGGCTATACTCAGGGCATTGAAGAGTCTAGACCAGTGGTTCTCAACCTTCCCAATGCTGCAACTCAGTTCCTCATGCCGTGGTGACCACCCCAACCATAAAATTATTTTCATTGCTGCATCATAACTGTAATTTTGCTACTGTTTGAATTGTAATGTAATATCTAATATTCAGGAAATCTGATATGTAACTCATGTGGGCTTCATGAGCCACAGGCTGAGAACCACTTGTCTAGGAAGTCCAAGCTTCAAAAGCACCAGCACCAGTGACTTACATTAACTTTCCTATTAAATAGCTGTCATGCACATCACTGGGGTTTTAAGGCCACTGTGAAACATAGTGCCCCAAATGATGTCTAAGGACATCACTGGGAAGACCTTGCTAAATTAAGGAGAAACAAAATGGCTTCAAGAAATAGGCTATTATACTGCAGTGAAGAAAAATCCTGGTATTGGCTAGAGTCTAGATTACCTGACTTGCCTACCATCTCTATCTTAAGCAAAGTAGAGCGATTATGGAATTCAGGGTCAGGTTGACAGCTGCCAGCAACCGCAGCTCAGCTCAGCACCAGACAGGAAACACATGTCCTTTCCACTCTGTGAACAAACCAACTACACAGAAAGCCAGAGAAGGACAAAATACAGAAATGCAACTCTTATCTGGGAAAGCAGCAGGATCAGCAAGAGCTTCCAGATTCTCTGTTTGTCCTTTGATGTGTAGAGGAAAGTGGGAGTTTCCATCCTGCTGGGCCTGAGGCATTATCCTGAAATAATATTCTTCGATAGATGTAAGGAGATGCTGTACTTAAGATTTTTTGTCTGATTCTGTTTTTTATGAAGAGATTTTAAACTTTTAGAGAGGAATGAAGTGGGGACTGATCTGCTCAAAAGAATTCTGGCAGAGGGCCTGGGAGAGATGCCTCAGCAGTTAGGAAAGCTTGCTGCTCTTTCAGAGGTCCTGAGTTCTGTGCAACTGGTTCTAACTCCAGCTCCAAGAGATGTTCACCCTCTTCTGGCCTCTGCAGGTAACAGCACACAAATGGTGCACACGCACATGTGTACACACACACATGCATGCACACACACACACACACACACATACACACAGTTGAGGGAAGGAGATGGAGACAGACATAGACAGACACATGCATGTAAATAAAAAGAAATATTAGTCTTGAAAAAGTTTTCTGGCAGAAAGTCCAACTAATGTGGCTTTGATTCATCAGCTTAAAAAAACAAAAGGCATTCATGGAAAGAGTTGAGAAGCAGCACAGAGATCAGAGTTCTATGGAGGAGGAAGAAGAAAAATGATGAAGATGAAAATGATGAAGATGAAGAAGGAAGAGGTGGAAGAGAAAAAGGAGGAGAAGGAAAAGAAGGAGAAGGAAGAAGGAGGAGGGGGAAGAACATGGAGAAGGAGGAAGAAGACGAAAAGGAAAAAGAAATAGAAAATAATAATAGGGTAGGAAAAAAATGACTAGGATAGGGACAGCAGAGGAACTGAAATGAAAAAGAAAATATAAAGGCTTCAAAGGGACCAAAAGTCATAAAGCAGCTTGTTCTGAGCTAACGGATGGTTTTGTTTAACAATAATTATAGCATTTATAGGTGTGTTATACTTTTGTGTATATTTTGGAAATATTAAATCAGGATAATTTATATATATATATATATCACCTCACAGTCTTATTATTTTTATGGTGATAACCTTAAAATCTTATTAATTCTTTGAGGTTTTCATATTTTGGTCATATTTTCCCTCTCTCTCTCAATTCCTTCCACATCTACCCTCTCTAGCTGCTGTTGAGACTAGAGCCTGCCCCACAGTATGGCCAGCCTTCCAGGGGTCACATCAGATGAGAAAACTGACTTCCTCTCCCCAGCAGCTCTCAAATGCCCATAGTGCCTCAGCTGGCAGTGTGACACCATGCCCCGCACCCTTCCTCCATTCTTAGACTTTTGTCTAGCTGAAGTGTGTGCAGACCTTGTGCATGCTGACACAATCACCGTGAGTTCCTATGTGCAGCTTTCCCTGGTGTGTCCGGAAACCTTGAAGCTACCCTAAGTGGTGACAATCTTTCAAATCTAGTCTTTGGGCAGTTAAAAGAAAATATGTAATACGTTAACTATGACCTCTACACTGTGGTTCCATTACCATCATATTGCTAACTTAGAAGAATATGGTCAGAAGCTTTGTAGCACAGCAGTCTCTTATGGTGAAGAGATCTAAAGGCTTGGGGGGAAAAGGATGTGGACACACAATGCAGAATTTTTAATCTAATACTCGCCCAATCACTGATCAATGCACTATGTCAGGATATAAAACATCTAGCAGACCCAACAGTCTTCCTTCGCCTCATAGACCCTAAGTGAAAGAAAGCTATGGTCAGAATTGTTTCACAAGCCTGAGACATGAGTAACAACAAAAGCAGTCACTTATACCCTGTGTCTGTCTGTCTGTCTGTCTGTCTACCTGCCTGTGAAATCAAGCTGACAGCCTTTTAAATTTTTTTTTCCTATTTAACAAATTTACTTTCCTTGGGAAAGCAGTTCTTCATTACAACCAATTTTTAAATAGAAATTTTATGTGCCTGAAAGCAAAATAACAAAAGAAGTAAAATAGAAAAAACTAATTACACTAGTATTTTTTTCAGGTCTTAGTAGTTTTGTTTGCAGCCACTGATGTCCCAACAAATAATTAAATGAAAATGTGCATCATATATAATCAATCATATGCTAATTGCATGAAATCAGTGGTGTTTTCTGTTATTTAAGTGAAATTTGTGTTGTGCTGATGATAATATGAAGATTAAAATATTAAATGAAAGTTGCTCCATTTTTATAAATATTTCAATTAAAATATAAATTATATAAGTTTAAGGTACTAAGAACCATTAAAATCATTTTTGTTAAAATATTTAAAACAGTTACTCTTCACCCAAAATATTCAAAGGTCTCTCACCTACCCCTGCCCAGGGTTTCACTGTGTAGCTTTGGTTGTCTACAGCATGTTATGTAGACCACTACGACCAGCTTTTTTTTCTTTTAAATTGTTTTAGTCTATGTTTGTGTCTATTTGTGCGCACATGTGTGGGTACCCTGTTAGGGCCCTACCTGATGCAGGGCGTGCCTGCTATACCCTGCCCCTCTTCCCTGAGTCCCTAGCCCAAGGGCTGGGCTTTGCCTCTCTCAGAGGTTTTGGTTCCCCTGCCCTTCTCTCTCTCTCTCTCTCTCTCTCTCTCTCTCTCTCTCTCTCTCTCTCTCTCTCTCTCTCCCCCTCCGTCCCTCCCTCCCCCCTCCTTTCTCTCTGCTCTCCTCTCCCTTGCCCCCCTCTCTGCTCCCCTCCCCTCCCCCGCCATTCCCAATAAACCTGCATTTATATAATATATATTTACATAATGCATATTTATATAATATAGCTCATTCCGTTATTCCTATCAGACCCCATTTGCAATTCTCTCCCTCTGCTAGAAGCCTCTCAGGCAGGGAAGCTTTGCAGACAGAAGCTGAGCTCTGGGGGAATGCTGCAGGCAGAATCTGATCTTCTGACCTATTCTTTGTCTTCTTCTGTTCCCCAGAGACAGACACCAAGAATTAAGAATCCACACAACCTGTTCTGATGGACCAGCACTGAGAGGATGCACAGTCCTGCAACAAGCATGTCAGCAGACGGTTGCAGGGAAAACGGGAAGGACCCATATCTAGAGGCACGTCTCTGGAGAGTCAGCCATCCTGCCCATTGCACTGGTCGCAGGACCAGTATTCACCCTCACTTTCAATCCCTGTGTTATAGTCCAGATTCCTACAGCTTTTGCCGGCAGGAAGGGGGGTATGGGGGGCGCGGGGAGAAGGGAGGTGGACATAAACTGATGACATAAGTACTCCATGGTATGGTTAAAGAGAAAAAAAAATTATTATATCCATGAGGGGGAGGACATCTAGAGGCACCTGGAAGAGTCCAGAGCAGAGAAAACAGTAGACTGAATGAACATGGAGGTGAGCAGGCTGGACCTAGTAGAACAGAGAGGGTTGGGGTGCGGTGAGAGATGCAGACAAAGGGGGAAAAAAGTTGGCAAAAGAGGGAACAGAGCCAACATAGCTGAAGGAAGGGGAATCCATGGGCTGGGGAGGTTTGGGGTGTGGACGGGAGGTGAGAGGAGCTAGGTGCTTGTGACCCCGAGGAAGCCTGGAAGCCAGCCTGCATAACGGTGTGCTAATAGGCACTGCAGGTTGCCTTTCATCTCTTCTGCCAATGAAGGGAAATGGCTCCCTTGGTGGGTGGGGAAAACCAGCTTCACAAGTTTCTGAGGAAAGCTGGCTTTTGTCTAATCGACAGAATTTGGGGAAATGGAAATTCCTTTGGACCTGATTTTGGGGGGTCTGGTTATAGTATTTTTTTTCCAGGGATGTTTATTTTAAATTTCAGGCTAAGATTATTTCTTCTTGCTGGCTAAAAGTTCAATTGGAAGAATTTTCTACCACACTGATAATGTCAAAGAACCCGTGACAGTCATCAGCATTCATAATTACCTAGATGGACGTAACTTATGTATGGTGTACGGCCTCTAACACCTTCCTATTAATGAGATCAAATGTTGAAATTTTATTAGATCAGATTTCAGAACATATTTAACATATTTCCATCCAGCAACTTTGAGATGTGCCCTCAATAACAGAGATTATGAATGGGTGGTTATTCGGTACAAAAACATTTGCTCAACATGGACAAGCTTCCTGAAGAGTGCTACATATTTTGACGGGTGTCATTTTGTTCTTGTTTTGAATTAGGGGGCCTTTCTTCAGCACTGTTTTGAAACATTTCATTTATAAAGCTGTGTATCCTACCCCAAATAAAACTAGCAATTTCCTTCAGACATTTAAACTTAGAGAAAGTTACATCCAATAAAATAATTCCACCAGGGAGAAAATCTGCATGTATCTTACTTGGAGAGATATCGGATGATGCTTGCTTAGTGTCTCCTGTTTCTTGGCTGCTGGTCCAAGGAGCTCAAAGTGGGTACACTTTTTAAAGTTGAATTTTTAGTAATAGAATTCACATATAAGGGAAATTAAGACTAGTTCTCTCTTTCAACATGTCCCAAAGACCAGGTAAGTGACTTAAGAAATTCAATACCCTTGGTGACACCCAAATAACAGAATAAGGAGGAACACAGTAGTAGGAAAGTGAGAAGCCAAAGTCAACTCAAGGGTGAAAGGAAACTGAAGTGATGTAGAATTCTGAAGAGACCCCCCCATGGGACTCAAAACAACTCATTCAGAATGACTGTAAAAGGGCTCACTCACAGCCTCTTTAGGGATGAGAAGGTCAGCAGTAGCAGGCATTAAAAATACAGTGGCTGTAGAAGAGTTTCTGGGAGAGACATTTGTTCTGGTTCCCTTCTGAAGGCTGACTCCGTGGGCTAGCTAGAGGTTGTACTGGCTGGTTTTATGTCAACCTGACATAAGCTAGAATCATCAGAGGAGGGAGCTTCCGTTGAGAAAACACCTCCATAGCATCCAGCTAAAAGGCCTTTTCTTAATTAGTGATTGCTATTGGAGGACCCAGCCCATTGTGGGTGGTGGTATTGCTGGGCTGGTGGTCCTGGGTACTGTAAGAAAGCAGGCTGAGGAAGCCATGAGGAGCAAGCCAGTAAGCAGTACCCTTCCACGGCCTCCGCATCAGCTCCTGCCTCCAGGGTCCCACCCTGTTTGAATCCCTGTCTTGACTTCCTTGAGTGACAAGCAGTAAATTGGCTTACGCTTAAGCCAAATAAAGCCTTTCTTCCCGGGGTTGCTTTGATCATGGTGTTTTGTCACAGCTATGAAAACCCTAACTAGGACAGAGGCATCTAGCATCAGGTACTGGTCTAAAAGTCTACAGACTCATCTAAACCAAAGCCCTCCTTTCATTTGAACAACCATTCACCTTTCAACATAGCAGATCCCAGAGCTGAAGAGACTGACTGCTCTTAGAGAAGGCAAACTACTTAGAGGCTGCAATTTTTTTTTCGGGCTCTACAAGTAATTTTTAAAAGGGTTTTTTAAAACTAAAATATGGGTTTGAAGGTGGCAGAACAATTCACTTTTCACCTCTTTCCCCTTTCAAAACCTAACTTATCCTGAAACAGAACAAGAAACAGAAAACCGCAGAGTCTACGTTGGAAGACATGTGCAACTTCAACATACAACATGAGCGTGGAAAACAGGTGCAAGGAACTGAAGTGACGTCGTGGTAGAGGTGGCAGTAAGTAAGATGGTTTCCGTGCATTGTGGGAGCAGGAGAAAGAAAGCTTTCCAGTTGCTCTCCCTTGAAGTCAGCTGAGCTAGGAAAATATGGCAAAAAACAAAGCTCAAGCACAGACCGAGGACAGCAAGCCAGTGTCTGCAAGGGCGTTCCTCTTGGTTGTTCTGGGGCTGTGCAAGTAAATACGTAAACAGTGGGATCCTTGTCGGGAGACTAATCAGAGATGAGCCCAAGACAGCACAGGAGAGATGGGCACGAGGCTCCTGATTAATTTAGGGATATGCAAACATACACCTGCAAGCCTTTTTTGAAAGAAAGCACCCTCAAATTCCAGGAGACGGGGTCTGTAAACGCCTTAGCTCAACCTACTGTGCAAAAAAGGAGAAGGGCTGCATACAACACCGAGCCGATGGCACAAGCAGATGTGGCTCCCGTGATGGTCAGTGTTAGCCGCAAACCTGACAGGATTCAGAACCACAAGGGAGACAGGAGTCTGGGATGCCTGTGATGATCATCTTGAGTACATTAATTGATGGAAAGACCTAGCTCAACTCGGGGCTGGACCATTCCCTGGGTACAGGGTCCTTAACTAATTAAAATGCGGAAGGTGGGCTGGGCAGCAGCTTGTACTCATTGCAATATAATGTATATTTATTAAGATTTTAAAAAAAACAGTGGAATTGAATAATTATAATAAAAGAGGGATAGAATAAAAAGCACACATACAGAGAGAAGAGAGGCGATTTACAGAGAAAGAGAATAAAGATAACCAGAAAGGAAAGCATAGTAATAGAAGTACTGAGAGAAAATAACAATCAAATGAGAATTCTACATCGGCAATAAAAATTTCTTTTTTGTTTGTTTGTTTTTCAAAACAGAATTTTTCTGTGTAGCCTTAGCTGTCTTAGACTCGCATTGTAGACCAGGCTGGCCTCAAACTCACAGAGATCCACCTGCCTTTCTCTGCTTCTCTGAGTGCTGGGATTACAGATGTGTGTCACTGGGCCCGGCTCAAAACATTTATTTTAAGAAGGAGAATAAATGAAAGTATTTTTTCATATACGCAACAACAACAAAAAGGAAATAGAGGATTGTCTTAGTTAGGGTTTTATTGCTGGGAAGAGATACCATGAGCACAGAAGCTTATAAAGAAAAGCATTTAACTGGGGCTGGCTTGCAGTTCAGAGGTTTAGTCCATTATCATCATGGCGGCATTGAAGGCAGACATGGTGCTGGAGATGTAGCTGAGAGCTCTATATCAAGATCTGCCGGCAGCAGGAAAAGAGAGGCCTGGCTTGAGTATCTGAAACCTCAGAACCCACCCCCTAGTGACACATTTCCTCCAACAAGGCCACACCTACTCCAACAAGGCCACACCCACACCAACAAGGCCACACCTACTCCAACAAGGCCACACCTACACCAACAAGGCCACACCTACACCAACAAGGCCACACCTACTCCGACAAGGCCACACCTCTTAGTAGTGCCACTCCCTATGGGCCTAGTCAAACCACCACCACAGTCTTTCAAGAAGTTATCGACTAAAGAAACTTTCAAAAATAACAATAATAACCTTCAGGAGTAAGAAGAAAGCCCTATGAAAAATCAGTGGGCGAGACAAAAGGAATTAATGAGCACTCAGATTAGTGACATGTAGAGACATGCTCTCATTATCTCCCTGTGCAATCAGTATAATTAACAATATACATGCCTTAAGATAAAGAAATCAGCAGGACTCAATTTTCATAATTAGACGAAGTTGAGAGGAAGCAGGTCAATGTCAAAGCACATGGATTATTAGGTCATTCAGATCCGAAGTGTCAGGTATTAGTTATTCATGGCAAATTCCAAGGAAGAGGTTATGACTTCCAAATTAAAGAGAAAACGAAGTGAAACAAAATCAGTTTTGAGAGAAGAAGAAATGCATCAAAAGAGCAGGAAAAATAGAAGCTATAAAATGGTTTTAGGCAAATAACAATTACACAAATAATCCATATATATGTAACACATGCTCAGATACATGGTAAAGTTCAGTGTAAAAGATGCATTAAAAATATACATGCCTATGATCATAAATTGGAAAATTTAGTGTTGTTTCAATGTCCAAGCTTCCAATGTTATTTCTACCAAAATTACACTACAATTTTTCAAATCTCTATCAAAACTACAATGGTATTTTCAAAGAAACAGAAAGAAAAAAAAAAGAACCAAAACAGTTTTGAGCAAAAAGAACAAAGTTAAAAACACCAAACATTAAATATTAATATATCTAAACAGTAAAGAAGACCATGGGTTCTGCACATGAGAACAACAGTGCACTGGCATTAAAAACAGGCATTTAGCCCAGTGAGGTGGATCAAGAGTCCACAGGAAGCTCATGAATTTACAGCCAATTAACTTTAGAAACAGCTGCTGGCGAATAAAAGCCTTCTCAACAGTGACGGGGAGGTATATGAGCATCCGTATGCAGAAGAATGAAATCAATCTGATAACATTTTGACATGATATCAAAAGCTGAGGCAAAAACAAAACAAACAAACAAAAACAAAAGTAAAACAGATGAGATTTGCATCAACTGAATCATTTCTTCGAAGTCAAGAAAACACTCAAGATAACCAAAAAGCAACTTAAAGAATACTAGGGAATATTTGCAAACCACGATTTCCGTAAGGAAGCACTTCCTAAGATATACAAGGCACTCAATTCAATAAAAAGAAAGCAACTGGCCACTCCAGGCTTCATAAAGAGACTCCTTCTCAGAGCAAACAATCAAGAAAAAAATTGCAAAGAATAAGAATATATGCTCTCAGGAGAAGACATAAGAAGAGCAAGCAGATCAGTCAACCAGTCAGTCAGTCAGTCAGTCAGTCAGTCAGTCAGTCAGTCAACCAGTCAGTCAGTCAGTCAGTCAGTCAGTCAACCAGTCAGTCAACCAGTCAGTCAGTCAGTCAGTCAGTCAACCAGTCAGTCAGTCAGTCAGTCAGTCAATAAACCTCAGGAGCTGGAAAGGTGGCTTAGCAGGTGAAAGAACTTGCTACTTTTTCAGAGACCCTGGTTTTGGCTCTCAGCACTCACTTGGTAGCCCAGTTCCAAGGGACTTGACACCCTATTCTGAGGGAACTGCATGCATGTGACATAATTACGTATATGCAGGCACATAAAAAATAAATACATCCCACAAGACTAATCTTTAGGGAAATAAATAAGAAAACCACAATGCAGTAAGAGCTCATATCTGTTAAAGTGATCATTATTTAAAAAGGTAAACGATGCAGGGTGTGGTGGCGCACACCTTTGATCCCAGCACTTGGGAAGCAGAGGCTGGTGGATCTCTTGTGAGTTCGAGGCCAGCCTGGTCTACAAAGTGAGTCTAGGTTAGTCAAGGCTACACAGAGAAACACTGTCTCAAAAAACAAAAACAAAAAACAAAACAAAACAAAAAGATAAAAGACAGCAATCACCACTGAAGATGATTTAAAAAGAGAAGAATTTACACTAGTGAGCAGACTGTAAATTAATAAGATTATTGTGGAAAATAGTATTTAATTCCCTAAAAAGATTAAAAATAGGATTACCGTATGGTCCAGTGGTAAAGACAAAGGAAATGTAACCAGTTCATCAAAGATGCTGCAATCTCTCATCACTGTGGCATTAGTCACACTAGCAAAGATACAGAACCAGTCTCATGTCACCATCAGGTAAACCCACAAGTTAAATGTGCTCTACACACACAAAATATAATACTATTCCCCCAAATAAATAAATAAATAAATGGACAAACACTGTCATTTGCAACAACAAATACACAGATGAATTTGGATGACCTTATGTGAAGTGCAAAATAAGCCAGGCAAAAAACAGCAAATGCTACATGATCTCTCTCAGACAATCTAAAAATGTTGGACTCACAGAAGGAGACAATAGGATGGTGGTTGGTAGGCGTGGTTGGGTAGGGTGGAGGGATGCTGGTCAAATGGCGTACAGTTTTAGCTACAAACATTGTAGAGACCAACTGAACGCAGAGACTGGAGTTGCTAATACACTGTTACCCTGAAAGTTGCTAAGAAAGAAGATCCTGTCTATATGTTTTTAATACACACACACACACACACACACACACACACACACACACACACACATTATAAGTACATCAGGTGACAGACACAATTATTGTTTCACAATTTATACATATAGGTCGTATAAATATCTGAATTATGTATTATGTATAATTTATATTAATAATATATGTGTATCTACATATATGTGTGTGTACATATACATATACATATCAGAACAATGAAAGCTGGAATTCCTATATATTTTACTGAGTAAAACAGACAATAATAAAAATCATTGCTGAGGATAAAGAGAATCATTTCACGTAGATGAACTTAGCTCACCAGACACAAGTTTTTTAAAACTGGTGTCACCAATAATTGGCCTCAAATAAATACCATGCAAAGTACTGACAAATTCATGATGAAATTTGGAAATTCCCAACTATTGCTATCAGTCAGTCAAACAGAAAAATACAGTGAAGACATAAGCAAGTAGCTGAGCAGCACAATCTCTATCATATGACAGATTCCCCGGTTAAAGTGCATACGCTGAACATACAGAGCAACATGTCATACTCACCGTGTGTAATTTTACAGACCACAAATGACACCTCAGCAAAATGTCATGGATACAATATAAGACTGATTTTCTGACTACAATGAAATTAAAGTAAAAATTGATAATATAAATTAGATATCATGCTTTCAAAGATTTGTAAATCAGAGAAGCAATCACCATGAAAAAGTTTTTACTAAGTATAGATGTGAATAATAAACTTATATAAAATTACAACATATAAATAAAATACTATTTTGAAGAAATAAATACTACTAAATGGTAATAGTGGAAAAGTGATGTTTATTACTCAACTTAGAAAGCTGAAAAAAGAACACTTTCAAATAAAGTAGAAAGAAGAAGGAAGCACAAAACAAAAGCAGGAACACATTAAGTGAAAAACAAAGATACATTAGGAAAATCAGCAGCCCTAAACAGGAAATAGACTAAACAGGAAATAGACTAAACAGGAAATAGACTGCCAGTCACTGGCTACCTCAGTTTGGAAGAAGACGCGACTAAACAGCACGGAGAAACTAGGACACTCAAATGCACGCATGGCAGATTTTATAGCCAGTGAATAGCATGAATAACTGTGTCAATGCCTTTGAATCATAGTTGGGATGGCAGAAAATATAAAAATCAAGCCGAATAGAAAGGAAATCAAAGAGCAGGAAGTCTGAGCCACTCTATAAGTACTGAAGGAGAAGCAACAGTGGGAAAATAGTGGGTTCCAATGCTATTGCGGGGGAGAGCTACTACACCAGCAAGGAGCAAAGCCAGTATAACCCAATCCAACATTTCTGGAGAATTATAAGGAAAAGAAAATGCTTTAGCCAATTACAAGAGAGCACTATACTGTAATGCTAAGACCAGGAAGAGTCAGGAGGAAAATGGAATCCAGACATCAAAGTCCCAGCCAAAATGCTCAGGAGTCGATTGCAGCTAGCCATAGTCACCTTAGAAATGAGAGCAGTTCCATGTACAAAAATCTTTAAGTGATTTGGACAAAATAACATTACAAACCAGAAATGATATAAGATAAATGACACAGGGAAAACTGGAACAGAATCCAGCATCCATAGTTTAAGGGGGGGAAAAAAAAGAAACCTGTTAGGAAAAAAAACTAGGATTCAAAAATACTATCTTTCTGAGACAGGGTCTCTCTGTGTAGCCTTGGCTGTCCTGGACTCACTTTGTCGACCAGGCTGGCCTCGAACTCACAACGATCTACCTGCCTCTGCCTCCCGAGTGCTGGGATTAAATACATATGCCACCGTGCCCGGCCTATATATATATATATATATCTTCCTTTTTTTTTTTTTTAAGACAATGTATTCTAAACATACAATAGTCTTAGTGAAGAAAGGCAACAAGACCATCCCTTATACAAGACATATATTCCTGTTACAATTGTGATTCTCAAGCATGAACGGGGCTTCCGTCCCGCTACAGTGACTAACAGCAAGAGTGAGAAACGCAGAGGGATAGACTGACAAGTTTTTCTATGTTAAGATTAAGAACCACTGCTTACCAGAGACAAAGTGCAAAGGTTACCATGGAGTACAAGATGGCGGCAGCGTCGCTGGCTGCAGCGGACATCCAGCTAGACCTGGAACACTCAGGGAGGCTGCCAGCACAAAGGTGACCTATGGCTGGATTGGCCTGCAGAGCCTTGCCAGCTCCTGGGCTTGTGATCACCTCAGTGGGACCATCGCCCTTGTCCCACTCATTCTTCAGTGAACCTGAAGATCCATTTTCTCAGGAGCTCAGTGTGCCCTTACCTCAGGGGTAAAAGGAGAAAGGGCTGCCATCATCCAAGATGCCAAGCAAAGGGAACAAACAGTACACTGACCTACCAGAAGCCCAGGAGAGATGTGTGAAGAAAAAAAAATCCTCTCCCTTAGCTTCTCCAATAGGTACATAGCTTTGTTGATATCTTGATTTTTAGCCTAATGTAATTTCATTTAGGACTTCAGATCTATCTACAGAACTTTAAGAAAACAAATGTCTATTGGTTTATGTCCCTAAAATTGTCGTAATTTGTTGCAAAAGGAATACAAAGCCAATATACACTTATGTAGTAGGAGTTATAGAAGAGAGAATTTTATGCATAATGAAAAAGTGGGGGGGGGGAGGAAACAAAAAAATCTACAAAACCGCTCTGGTGTGACAAGAAAAAATGAATACTAGATACTTATAAAATCAGTGAAATGTGGCAACCAAGAAGATGAACTGGTCAGAAAGCTGCATAAACCACGGATGGCAGCAGCTGCCTACGTACATGAAACAACTATCCTCCACCCCCTTTTAAAAAGAGAATTTCACTAAATAGTTCAGGCTAGCCCAGAACGTACAATTCTCCTTCCTCTACCTACCAGAAGGAGGGGAAAAGGCAATTGTTTTCTGAAATGATTATACAAATTATACTTCTGTTGAAGTAAAAATAACCAGATACTTAGAATACCAGAAGAAAAAAAGGAGGGGAGAGGGTGACCCCAAATGCATCAGGCATCAGAATTCCCTTGAAAGGGTCAGTCCTTTTCTTTTACAGGATTTGGACAGCTAAGGACCAGTGGATCCTGAGGGAAACCTTACAGAAAACAGGTGCTAAGACAAACAGGGAATGACTTTAAAGAAACAGGGTACCAAGCGGTGCAGCAGAGTGACGGAATAGAAGGCTCTCCGGCACAAAGAGCTCTCACAAAATCAACCAGCACTACTCACAGACAGAAACTACATAAAACAACAAACAATAAAGCTCGGGCAAAAGCAAGAGTAGGATTCAACGCGAGTCGGCGATATAGTCTGTGAGGAGAGCCATTGACACACGGGAAGATGGAGAGGCAGCGTCTCCGAGAAGTCAACAAGTGTGACCAGATTTTCTGGAAACTGATTTCCAGAAAAGTGAAAGAACTAGAAGACAGCATTCAGCATCTCCCTCCTCTTCACAGAAAGGCTACTCCATCTCATATATAGGGAGTATGGTGGGAAAGGCAAGGCTAGACCATCGGGATGCAACACACACACAGAGAGAGAAAGAGACAGCCTTCAAGGGTCTTACAACAAGAAACGCATTGGTCTTAGTGATGGCTCTTTATACCTACCTGTGTTGGTATCTGATCAGAGATCCCAGGTTAACAGGCTATTCCCAACTGCAAGTCCAGGCTTTCTGCTCTCCAAAGTAGAAGGAAGTTCCACTTAGCTCAAATTGCTTGGTGGTCTGCCTACAGGACAAGCACTGGACTCTCACAAGGACCCCACCCAGAGAAAAGAACGACCTTCACAACTTATTCTAGCAAAGAGCATGAGGTGCTTGCACCATGTCTGGGAGTTTAGCAGAGCTCTGACAGGATCTGCCCTTGCTGCCAGATCCTGCCTAGGGAGAGAGACAATGACCACGGAAGCTGAGTCTCTCAGAGCGAAGGGACTGGCTGTCTCATTCCTAGAGGATGAAGAGCAAGTCACATGACCTCAAACTCACTTGGAAGGCTCCTCCTATGCTCCTCCTTAGTTGTGCGTTTCTACTGAAAGAAGCAGCTGCTGTCCTTGATCTTTATGACCTCATCTGCCCTTGGAGGCCTCCTGCAACTCTGCCCACTTGTTGAACTAAGATAGTGGTACTAGTTGGCCATGGAACATGAGGCTTCAAAGCACATTGTTGATCATAGATGTTGGTCAGTGGTCTCTCTAGAGAGCAGACCCTCCAAATCCATAAGCAGCACATGACCCACCCACCTGTCTAGCATTGCCACAAGCTGGCCCACCCAGAATCAGTCCAGATCAATGGTGAAGACTCCCATTTAAAAAGACACCCATAAAAGCCAGAGTGGGCCTCTTTTGTCTTTCTACAGGCATCATAAGGACAGGGGATCATAAAGGCTTTGATCGTCATGGCAACTCCAAAAGAACTAACAAAGTTCTCATGATGGCCCTGCAGGAGATGTCTGAAATGACACACAATTTAGAATAATGTCTTAAAGAAGTTCAGAGAAGTTCAGAAAAGAAGTTCAGAAAGCTACCATAATATACAGCCTTTAAAAAAATAAGATGAAATTTGTAAAACATGCATGGATGTTCTAGAGATAAAAATAAGAATCCTGGATAAATTTGTTGAAAAGAAAAAAAAAAGAAAAAAGAAGCAGCAACAGAAATGTCAACGACAGTCTCAAAGAAGCCGAAAGAGGTAGAATATTTGAAGTTATCCAACTATAGAAGCAAAAGCAGAATGGAACGAAAAAGATGCAGAAACTCTGTGAGGGCAATGAGAAACCACCGAGAGACTGAATCTATGTGTACCAGGAACTCTGCGACAGTGTTTGCCTCACCTCCTCTGGAGTCTGGAGGAAGGAACGCGACTGGAACAGGAGCCAGTGCAATGGCTGCTAGTGCAGCTCAGATAACCTCAAGAGTAGACGGCACAGGGTTCAATAAGAACTGACATGAACGACCCTACAGAGGCTGCCTTCTTCTCCTCGGCTGTGTGGGCACACACACAAAAGCAAAGGTGCCATCCGAGACTCCCTAACGTCCTCCTTCTCCTCCTCCTCCTTCTCCTCCTCCTCCTCATCTTGGATCTCCATCAAGTTATAAAACAACTAAGCAAATTACAGGGGCTGGAGATGAAGCTCAGAACGTAGCAGTTGCCTAGGGTGCACGAAGCCCCGGGGTTCCATCCCAGGTACAACATACACTGAGGGAGGTACCGCGTGCTTGTAATCCCAGCGCACAGGGAAAGTGAAGGCTGGAAGATCAGGCGCTCAGTGTCATTCTCAGGTACATAGCAAGCTTGAGGCCAGCCTGTCCAAAAGAAGAAAAAAAAATAGAAGAGAAAAAAAACACAACAAAATAAATAATAGATAAGTAAACAAATAAATACTCTTGTGTATTCCTCTCTGAAGGTGGATGTTATAAAGAGAAGAAAAGTAGCTTATATAGGATCTTGGAAAACTTTTATAACAATAGCCACTCTATTTGAAAAAGATATGGAACACACAAATCCCTAATAACTTTTCTGGACCATCTTTTCTTGCCGCATCAATTTGAAGTCTCCATCCCTAGGAATCCTTCATCCGGACTCAGGTGCACCCTTTTCTTAAAAGCCTCATTCATTCTTCTTCCATCTGAGCTCTCCTATGTATTCAAACTTCTTCCCAGCCTCACATGACATGTTGGGGTTGTGTGTCGTTAGTTGCATGTCTATTGACTCATAAAGTCTTGGTCTGTCTCTCTGTGCCTGTCACTGTCTGGCACCCAGTAAAGTGTTCAAGACATGTGGTGAGTGGGTGGATGCTTCCCATACAGGGGGACTAATCAGGAAATAAATCAGTTGATTTATTTACAGATTTTGCTTTTTGTTTTGTTTTGATGCTACTGCTAATGTGCAGCTTAGGGTAGTGCCTAGCTGGGGCAAGACCTAACATTTGTAAAACGTTAGTATGTTGTGTGATCCATATTAGAATTCTGAGACTTGGTACTAGGAAAACTGGTGCTCTCTCTTTTCTCCTTAGAGTCTCTTTTGTCTTTTTCCTCGGGGCATAAATAGACGCCTTGGGCAAAGAGAATCAGGAACACAACTGTCCATGTGTAGGGAAGAGACCCCTCCTATGTAATTGGATGTTAAAAAGAGAAATTTTCTTTTTGTGAGGCACAGGATTTTTGGCTGAAGTTCAGCCACATACCTAGTCTAAGCTGAATTTGGGTATAGCCCTAATAATTACAGTTACTCTTTAGAGAAAGAGCCCAAGAGGTTTACCTGGAGATTCATTCCAGATGTAGGCAGGTATGTGAGGAGCTCAGTAATGAAGATGTAAACCGGATGAGGCCATTTTGTGCCCCCACAGCTTTCTCTGCAATCGCTTGAATTCTGGGAGATGTTCCCCAGCCATCTAACAAACACCAGATGCCTGACCAGCCTCACAGGCTAGAGTGTTAAGGAGTGGGGAGGGTGCAGAACCCCAAATCTAAATGCCTTTGCAGTTATCAATCGGCTGAGGATTGTAATCTGACATCCCTGACGTACATCCTTATGTGTCCCATGCACACATGCCATTTTCTCTCGTGGCAGTGTGATTGAGCCCCACTCCAACACCAGGAAAGATGACTGGGCCAGTTTCACCCCAAAATCGATGCTTTTGCCATATGCACTTTCAGTGTCACCTGTAGTCTTCCTCTTTTCCATCTAACTTTAGATGTGGCTTGCAATTCTTCCTTTTGCAACCAGAGTTAGGAGAAGTGTTCAAGATACTCACTGGGGCGGGGGACAAAGTATGTGCTGCCAAAGTGCAAAATTGTAGTGTAGTTTACTCTATTAGCTCTCTCTGAACTAATTGTCACACCGCAGAATATATTTGGAATGGAAAAGGTTTCATTTAACTTACAATAAATAAGTGATTTAAAACTTCCATCCATGGGCCAAGTGCACTAAGACCTGCACACTAAGAATAATTAAACTATACTGAGGCATGGAGTAGGGGACAGCCTTTGTGGTCACATGAGCTTGAGCACCATTTGTGATTGCCTGTGTATTAGTGACATAATGCATCTCAGGCTTTTTTGGTTTGTTTGTTTGTTTGTTTGTTTGTTTGTTTTTCTATTTAGTGGAACCAGAGGTCCCACTCGGTCGTAGACCTAGGAGAGAGAAATAGGGTGAAAGTGGAAAGGAGGGAGGAATGGGAGGATATAAGTGATGGGATAACAACTGAGTTGTAATCTGAATAAATTAAATAAAAAAAAGAAGACCACACATCTCCTATTGCCTTATAAAGATTACTTAATGCTTGATTCTATTAAGATGAGGATAAACTCCCATGTTGATACTGAAGTCCTGAGGAATAAAACCTCAGGCAGCCCCACCTCAGCTCTTACATAAAACCTTTCTTCCTTCACTCTGTAGTTACTCACATTTCTATGCCTTCCCTCTGTCATAACTGCTGGAATACACAGCTAAGAATCAATCACTGTTTGACTTGCCCTTCTGCATATTCCTGAAACCTTGTCAAGGCGCTCACCAAGTCCACCAGGAGCATGTCTGTGTTTGCCAGCGGCATTGTGATGGACACTGAGGGTGACGGCTTGAGAACCTTCAGTGGCCCCCGCAGTGTGACATTATTACTGTCTGTAATCAAACTGGAAGTCTGGAAAGCAGCATGTGGGGCGAGGATCTGACTTGGTTTCAGTGCTGGCTAGTTTTACGTCAAATTGACATGAGCAAGAGTCATTTGGGAAGAGGGATTGAGAAAATGCCTCCGCTAGATTGGCCTGTGAGGCATTTTCTTAATTAGCGAGTGCTGTGGGAAGGCCCAGCCCATTGCTGGTGGTCTCAACCTTGGCCAGCTAGTAAACCGTGTTCCCCTGTGGGTTCTACATCAGTTCCTGCATCCAGGTTCCTGCCATATTTGAATTCCTGCCCCTGACTTCCTTCCATGAAGGGCTGTTACTTTACGTGGAAGCCTAAGAGAAATAACCCTTTCCTCCCCAGGATGCTTTTTGTCATGTGGTTTTTTACCGCAGCAATTGAAACCTTAATTAAGACAACTCCCAACTCTCAGGGGTCTGTGGCTTTGACCCACAACTGTCCCAGAACTTTCCATGGTCAACATGATAACCTTTCTGGTTGGTATTTGGAGTTGGGGAGCCTCCGAACTGCCCAGTGACAGGCTGTTGATCTTCCTTCAGGTTGGCCCAGAACAAGACCAGCCTCTGAAGGAGGAGGGACAGAGTTCTTGTCAGAATATTCTTCCGTAGAACACGGCACTTCTTCAAACCCTATATCAAAATTGGTGGAATATGAATTGGCTTTGGTGAATTTGAGAAACAATGGCTAGGAATCAGCACTGGGTGACTTTGAGACTGTGCCATGAATATCTTGCAAATTCAAACTTTGGCGGATACCAGTATTGTCCAGAAGTCACTTTATTACTAAAACTATGAGGTATGTTAAGAGTTTATATGATGAGGTTTCTATGTTATATGTGGCCGTTTGAATAAGAATGCCTCCCCCCCCCCCCCCCGACAGACTCATATGTTTGAATGTCTGTTTCTCAGTGGAGTGTTTAGGAAGGATTTGGAGGTGTATCCTTGTTTGAAGAGGTGTGTCACTGTGGGTGGGCTCTGAGGTTTCAAAAGCCCCTGCCAGGCTCAGCCCCTCTCATCCCCTGCCCGCCTCCCTGTAGACATGGATGTAACTATCTAGCTACTGGTCTGGCAACATGGCTGCTTACCTATCATGCTTCCTGCCTTGCTGGTCATGGACTAAACCTCTGAAAGTGTAAACAAGCCCCCAGTGAAATGTTTTCTCTTATAAGATGCCTTGGTCATGATGTTTCGTCACAGGAATAGAGCAGTGACCGAAGACTCTGTGTGTGTGTGTGTGTGTGTGTGTGTGTGTGTGTGTGTGTGTGTATGTTTCATATGTATATATATGATAGAACATGGTAACTTTGTAGGAATCTCAATGGCATAGTTACAGGAAAATAGAGGGGGCAGGAAACATCATGTATGATGTATGCACTGAGATTTGTCATCTAACTCCTAAAAGTTACTGGGCTGAAGCCGGCTGTAATAGCCTATGGTTCTAGAAAGGGCTGCTGTACTCTACTGGGCGTCTAGCTTCAGCCAAGAAATAAGGAACCAAAGCTAGTTGGTCAAGACCTGTGAGGGGTAAGGAAGGCCGAGAGCAGCTGAAAGGCATAGAGGCTTGGCCACGCCTTTGACAGCTTTGCCCCAGGAGGAGAGCAAGTTGCTTTTGAAGAGTAGATGCAGAAGCTCTTTAAAATGAACGCTCACAGACATTTGCTCAGGGGAGGTGTTACAGAATGGCTCCTCAGAACAAACACCAGAATCACATGGAGGGGTCACTATGGTACAGCTGCTAAGGTCCCCAACTTGAAGTTTTGATTCCGCAAGTGTGGTATGAGGCCTGGGCATCTGCATGGCCAGTGAGTTCCCAGGTGAGGTGATGCTGATGGTTGGGGGGGGGGGGGGGGCGGGGCGTGCAATGAGGATGCTGTAGGGAGGTTCTGGTATGAAACTCGTGGTCAGTGTTTGGGAATCCCAGGAACATGGCTTAGAGAAGTGAGTGAAAAACAAGTCTCCAGTAGCCCCACTTCTCTCTCGCATAACTAGGTCAATAAAACAAATAAAAGTCAGACATTTCAACAACAAATAGTATTATGCCAAAATCTACCCGCAGATGAGTTTTTATTTCATTTTTGTTTTCAGAGACAACGTCTCACATTGTAGCTCAGGCTTTATTGGAACCCACTAGGTAGTCCCGGCTGACTGGAAGTCACAGCTGTCCTTCTGGCTCAGTGTCCTAAATTTTGGGATTACAGAGTGAGCCACTGTGTCCCATTTGCAGAGATGACTTTAAGGTAAGAATTAATCCATGAGCAGTGGCAACCTCTGTACCTCTTTCTTAGAGACTGACCTTCGACATTTGTGTAAGTTTCATGTTGGGCACCTTATTAGAAACCCCGGCAGCATCTGGCCAGCCCTGCGTTCTCACGCCTGTAGCTACCACAGTGGAAATTTCCTGAGCACATTTTAGCTCAACACACAGAGGAGCTGCTGGAGATGGTGCTGTGCTGAGGGAAAAGGCTGAAGAAGTGTGCGCATAGTCTACTTTCCTCTTGAGGCTCTCTAAATCCCTTTCTTGTGGCCTGGGGCACAAGGAGTGTCCCCAAGGCACAGAGCAGAAGCCTCCCTGAACACAAAGGACAGGCCGGCTGGGTGGGGGAAGACTACTGTAGTCAGTGTGTCCAGTGGGCAGCCATGCTTAAAAAAAAAAAAAAAAAAAAAAGCCGGTCATCTTCAGGAATCAGAGAAAAGAGACATTTTTATAAAGAAACTTTATTACCTAATTTACGTATACAACAAATATTGGAAAAGGCTTTTCAATGAAGGTTTCATGTCACCTTTCGAAAGTTTTAAGCTATTAAGAGAAAAGTTATTAAAAAGCTTTCTAGGTCAAGAATCATATGCAACCTTCCAAACAAATGGTACGGCTTTCATCGTTCCCACACTGACAGGAAGACATCTTAAACAGCATGGAGAGGCTTTGTCCTGACTGCTACGTCATCTGCATTAAGCTTTTAAACACACAGAAGAAGTGAAAAAGTTTAAGTACTCTGGAATGCTCTCGGTGCTGCCTCCCTTCCATCTGTTCAGCATCATCATACGGACTTATGCCCTGCCTCCGAGCACAGCTCTGCCTTGCCCAGTGGTGCAGTCAGAGTGGGGACGCAGACGAGGAAGCATCTCCCGTGTTAAATGGCAGCACTCCCACAGATCACATACACCTCACCATATTGCCTTAGTTCACTGCACTCCATATCCTGCGAAAGTAAATCTAGCGCTCGACAGCTGACATTATTGCCCACTGACATTTTAGCAATATATTTCTTTAACATAAGACAGAAATATACTGAAATTTGATACCAGTTAAGCCCAAAAAGCAATCTGGAATTAAACCGCATGCACACATCTTTCTTTCTTTTTTCCTTCAGTGGATTTTTTTTTTTAAGTTGGTGCTGGAAAAAGCTGACTTTTGTTTAAAAAAAAAAAGAAAAGAAAAAAGAAAAAGAAAGCAAAACAGTAAACATTAAAAAAAAAACAAGGCTTTTGTGTGTGTGTGTGTGTGTGTGTGTGTGTGTGTGTGTGTGTGTGTGTGTATGCACGTGCCTGCTTATATCCAAGGAACCCTGAGGAGGCCAGCACACAGATAGACAGGAGTGAGCGGAAAGGGCTCTGTGCATCCCTGAAGGATGGGTGTCAAGCTGCAACAGCATCATGGATACCCATGTCTGTCCTCAGCCATGGTGCTGTGAAGACTTCTTCCAGCAGTCCGGCTGTCTCATCTTAAACTCTCCCCTTGTTTTGAGAGAAGAGTGAAAACTGTGAGGTCCAGTGCAGCCCTGAGGTTGGGGTGTGACATCTGGGCCAGGGGACCCTGCCTGAAGCTCAGGGTTCCTGTGCATCCAGGGTAAGAGCGAGAACTTCTCTAGAACTGGGTAAAGACTTAGTCGCATGCAGGGCCTCCAGGAGGCACCTGGAGAAGGCCAGAAGCTTCCAGGCATGGTGAGCTCACCTGACTTGTCCCAACTTTTTTATCGCTTCCCACTTTGTCCACAACTGTCACGTGTCTGTTCTGATTGTCTTTAGTGCTTATGAGGAAAGGTGCCAGTCTTCATCAAAAATTCAGAAACCTACATATCTTTTAAAGCCACATTTCAGGACCAGCATTCAAAAGTCACCACGCTTATTTGTGAGACAGCACCATTGACTTCCATCACCTCTTCTCAGCCCTGTGAAAACCTCAAGCAACCACACACAGAGCTTCTCCAAATGGAAGCTGCAACAGGAGAAAGGTCTGGCTTTTGGGCTGTTTCCATACCAACCAGCCAAGCCTACTGCTGCTTCTCATTGCAAATGCCTGTCTTGTGGCCTCTGGGGAGATTACAAGCAGATTAGTGTGATTTTACAATACTGATCTTAGCTGTACAGCAATATAGTTGTGTTTGCCCTGAGAGTATCAAGATACTTTGTAAATACGTGCGTCCTATTGTACATGAAGACACAGGCACAGCGGAGCTGAATGGCTTGTCCCTCATAAACACAGTGAAGTGTCGAACTTGAGCCTGACTGTTCTGTCTTGATGCCCAGCATCTTCGCAGGGCCCTCCTGATGCTGCTGTGTAGAGGCTTGGCTTGGCTTGGGTGTGGCACCAGTAAGGTCCTGCTGGCCTTTTTGCACAGCATAGGACCATTTAGTGCTCAAGACTTCATGTTTGGCCTTTGCTGGTCTTTCTCTTTTCTACCGTCTCAATGAAGGTATGTTGTCCCTACTATTTTATCTTGCTTTGGAGAACCTTCCAAAGTGCTCGCCCAGATGTCGTTCGCATGAGGTGGGCAGAAAAAAAAAAGGCCATAAGGCAAGCATTCTTTCTTGTGAACTTTGGACAAAAATGGGGTGCAGTATTTTACAGTTGTCTTGCATTCCACTGTTTCCAATGGAAAATAATGTAAAATAAAGACCTGCCCACGAGGTAATGTTTACGTCTCTGCCACAACCCTCAGGGGGCCCGCTCAGATCTGGCAACAATCTAACATGAGGAACGACTTTAGACCTTCACACCCTTTTAGTGAGAGAGGGGGGGGAAAAAAGCAACCTTAGCTCAGACTTTCCACGTAGCCTAGAAATCTAAGCAGCGCTCCATCTTTACTGTAAAGCCACATGGCTGGATGCCCTGCCTTTCCCAGCTCTATTCCCTGGCCCTGATCTCACTAAACAGCCCCCATCTCTTAGTCAAAAGGGGGTTTGCCCACAACAACAAAGTTTAAAGGAAGGTGTGTGTGCAGGAAAAAAAAAAAAACCAACGCTGCAGCTACTTAAGAGGCTTTCAAGAAAGTTCTACAAAACTATCTCCACTTGCAAGATCTCCACACAGCTCTGGACCTAGTCAACAGCAGGGTACATAGATGGGCAGAACTCCCATCTAGACAAAAAAGAGAGAAGAATTTCAACAGCGTAAACTGCCCTTATAGCTTCTGAAAAAATAGCTCTGTTAAGATAAACCGTTTTGGAGTTTTCGATCAGCTGGGTATTAAGTACACTTTGTCTCCACCTCTCCCCGTGATCCTACAGCTCAGCTCTGTCTGCTGCCGATGGGCTGCCGCTCTCTCTGCCACTGACTCCTTCTGCCTCGCTGCTGTCTGCAGGGGTGAAGGACAAGGATGCCGAGTTGATGCAGTATCTTTTGCCGGTTGGGCGAGGTCCATCGTCAAAAATGTGCCCGAGATGAGCACCACACTGCAAGAGAAAAGGGATGCTTAAGGCGGACACATGCACAAAGTAGGCTTTCAGGGGGACATGTGGGAAGAGCAGCGTGAGTGGATGGCTGGCCTGTGTCAGTATAGTGAAAAGCATCCTGGACCATTTCTAATGTGTGTCAACAGCCGCCGAGACAGATTCAGACAGGCTTCGCCACATGCCGAGAATATCAGAAATCACTTAGGAGCCACCGTATGTTTTGATCTGTGAACCCTCTCAGCCAGCTGGAAAATGACTGCAGTGATTTTATGAATTGAATTGACCCTTGGTCTCCCCCTCGTAAGGAACAGGGCAGAATGAAATCTCTTCCGCTGGCATGACTTCTGGCTTTGGATGGGTGGGTTTCAGATATGCAGAAGTCCACTGTAAAAGATACTGTTTAACTGGCCATGACGGAGGCGGGGGTTGTTGTTTTCATGGGCTGTAAAACTTAACACCGGCACTGGATGTTCTGGGAAGCCGGGGTAGCAGGGGCAAGACTCGGGAGATGCACATCATGGTCACCAAAGCTGCAAAGTGTAGCAAGGACAACATGTCCGACCCACACAGTTGCTTTTTCCTAGCTTCCAGTAGGTGGATTCTCACACTGGCTTTTCTTTTCACAAATGAATGATAATGTGTAGACACGGAAGAGGCTGGTCACCTGAACCAAGGCTCTTGACTGTTTGGGAACGCAAAGAGGGAGGGGAGAGCTGGACAGAAGGACAGTTGGTTATGTTGCATCTGAGAGAGACGTGGCTTGGATGCAGCATCTCTACAAAGGCCGTCTACTGGATACATGCCTGCACTGTTCTGAAGCCAAGAGTAGCCCCAGATGGCAACGGGCACCACATGCACACATCTCCCACTTCTTGCCAGGGATGGGGAGGTACATGGAGGCATCAGTGCACCACCTCCAACAGGCTTTGGGAACACAGAAGTCATCGTGCAGTGAAGAAGCCAACAGCCATGCTAAATGATTTCTTCAGACTCATTTAGTGGGCAGGTATGGAGTGCCTGTGAGATGCCAGGCGTTGCCCTTGACTCTGAGGGTTCAGGCAACAAATCCATTGCCTCTGGGGACTTACCTGTCCCCAGTGGGGGAGTACTGACAATAAACAAGAAAAACCAGCGACCCATAAAGTGTGCTCAGTAGAAATCAGCCAGTGAGAGGAAACGGGACAAAGAACGGGGAAAGTAATCGAGACAGACAAGGGCCTCCTTGGTGGCTTTGGGATGACGTGTAAAGATGTGGCTATCTGGGCGAGGAAGGAAAGAGTGAGGATTAAGGTAAAAGTGTGACAGAAATGGCTTAGAGGTGATGTAGTCGTTCCTCCACTGAGCTGTTTGTAAAACATTCACACACTGAGAGGGCCGCATGGATTGACAAGGGTATTTGTAGGGTACAAGCGCAAACGATGAGAGAGAAAGGACAGGAGAAGCTCACCGCAACAGAAACACCTAGTGTCTCAGTTTTCCCCCAGAAGGTGCTAAGCTCAACCCCAAAGGGTCTCGAGTGACTAATAAGCAGCACCCATGACAGCTTCGGCTCTCCCACACTTGCGTGTTAAAGATGCATCCTCGCTTTAGTTTATTAAAGGACTACACACAAACCCCGAACTGATTTGATCTATTGCCTGAAAAATATGAAACGGGCCTAAGAGACAAATTTTGCAATGGTTTTACCACAATCTATTCAGGCTTAGGTAATCTCAGACTGCTTTTTCTTTCTTCCAACAACAGAGGCCAGACAAATCAGGTGGCGGCAGCTAAGATGCACCGGGAAGACTCTGTATGCTCACACCATGGATACAGGAAAACGCCTGTTTCTGCTGCCAAGGCTCGGGCCCACAGGAATAGCATTCTCAATGCCGGGTGCACAGTCACTGATCTCCTGTGCAGGCCTCTCACTTTAATCACTCAGCATTTGAGAGGGGAAGTTTGCACAGAAAAGCCTAAGGTGTGGTGTGGAGGCGTGTGCACCCATAGATATTGAGAGAGCACAGCTTTCTGGGCAAAATAAAGGACACTGCTCCCATTCATTAATTGTCCCTTGACCCTAAAAGTGTGATGCGGACAGATTTGAAGCTGGTTAGAAGCTATGTGGTCTTCACTTCCTACATTTTTCAGTAGCCAAGTGACAGTGGTTCAATCTGTTGGACTAAGTTAATTTTCAATATGTCCTTCTTTTTGCTAACTAAGCAACCGGCCCTCTGGTTACACAGAGGAGGAAGTTTCACTATGATACGTAACCATGGTACAGGCGAAAGGAACAGAAAAAAAAGAGGACACAGTTAGGAGAAGACAACCACAGTTATCTGCAAGCAAACATGGCTCAGGGAAGGTCAGCGTCCCGAAAATGACAAGAGATGACCTCACGGTACCCATTACAAGATGCTGTAAAAGCTCACAGCCCACCAGGTCACAGAGGGTGGCACTGGTTTTCGCTTCCGTCTCTGACACCACACTGGTGCCTGCTGTTTCTCAGGGAAGACTAACCACACAGCATGGCAGCTCGGCTTCCTCTCAGGTACACTGGTCTGAGCTTAAGAGTATAGACGCTCACATGGAGCCCATTCCCTCCGGCTTCTGGCCCAGCCAGAGGCAAGGATGATGGATGGAAGTTGTCAGTGATGCATTGTTTCCCTAGCCGCCTGCGAGCTCTGCCTCCCTGGCCCCAGCCAATTGGCAGTGCGCTGGGATCACTCCAAGCACCTGGTGGTAACTGAAACAAACTGGTGCCTGATGAAGAGATCTCTGAAACCTGCTGTTAGCGATTTCTTCCAGGAATAGAATCTCTCGTGCGTGCGCCTTCAGAGTCCTTTTGGTGGGTGTGCGGCTCTTCGTTTTACAGAGAAGCACTGCACCAGAAAAGGTGCAATATTCTAAAAAGGTGCACGTAGAAACAGTTCAAAGGGGAAAGTTAATTCTCACAGGAATCCTTTCTCGCGTAGGTTTCTCACTCGGCAATGTTCAGAGAGGGAGTCTACAGAGAACCCCCGAGAAAAGAGAGGAGACCAAGAATCAAATTTAACTCGAGCCCTTAAAATCTGCCTGCAGTGCTCAACCATGGGCCTAAGGAACATACACAATGTGTCCCCCCATAGCTGCATAGCTCTGCACTGATGTATTTCCCACTGTCCCAGAGACCTTTCTCCTCAATGCTGATAGGATGCTTGGGCTTTTTTTTTTTTTTTTTTTTTTTTTTTTTTTTTACTGTCAGCTTCTCTTAAGTGTTTGATCTGCAGCATGAAGCACTTTGAAAGCTGGGCCTTTCTACTTGGGCACATGGGCGAGAAAGGAAAGGAAAAGAGCTTTCAGAAGAAAAGCGATTCTCTTTGCCGTTCGTCCCGTTTCCTCCTACAGCTCCTGAGGACACCTGTGTGCAAGCAGGGGCCCTGTTTCTCTGCGCTTGCAATATTAATCTTTTGTGTCAAAGGAAATGATCGTGAACTCACCAGGTTGGTGTTACGATTTTACAGAAAGATCAAGAAGAAGAGGAGAGATGGGCCCCCAGTCTGAAGGCCCCGCTGTGACACATGGGCATCTTCAGTCACCGGCAATATAGGGTAATATAGCCTGTGGAAGATTAATAAGGCCTGGAGGTTCACTAAGAATTGCTCAGCTTCTTCGGATTTGTGGACACTCGCCTTTCTGATGATTCGGCTAACGAGATAAATTAATGATGATCCAAACCAAGTGTAGAGAACCCTGTGATAGGCTCTCAGCACTGACAGAGAGCGTGACTTGTAACCTTGGACTCAATGGCTGCCTTCAAGATCATTAAAGACTTGTGAGTGACTTGCCAGTCTCCCACCCGCTCTAGATGTCAGACTCTGACCTGAAGAAGGAAGAACCCCCAATATTTCCAGGAGAGACTGACTTTGCTGGACCATCACTAACCATTCCAAGATTACCTCTTAAGGCCCTGACAGAGTGCTGCTTACCAGCTCGGGGACTGGGGAGACTGGGCCAGACAAGGACTCCAAAGCCTCTGAACCTGGAAGAGAGGCACAGTGTCTCCCTTGGAGTAAGGACAGATAAGGACAGAGCCTTTCTAAGTGAGAACCTAACAGTCTAGTGATAAGACAGAAGGAGGTGGAAATGAAGCCTGGGAGAAATAGGTCCCTGCCACTCTCCATGACAACAGAGAGGGGGGGGGCGGGCCTTTGCCACAGGGCCAAGCACAGGACATCTTTTGTGAAAATTACCCCATTTTGCCATAGTCTCTTTGGCACCTTCATAAAAGCCTTTTTAGAGCTCCTGCTGTTTACCTCTGCTTGGCACAGGGAGAGGGTTACTCTAACCATAAATTACCAGAATAAGACAAAAACAGATCAGAAATCAGGGACTTGAGAAAGATTAATATCTCTTGTCTTGGTTTTCCCATGCCTTTAAAAGAATATTTAGAGCCAGGCATGGTGGTGCAGGCCTGTAATCCGAGCACTCAGGGAGGCTGAGGCCAGCCTGTGAGTTCAAGGCAAGTCCAGGACAGCCAACACTACACAGAGATACCCTGTTTCAAAAGACAGAAGGAGGAGGAGGAGGAGGAGGAGGAAGAGGAGGAGAAAGAAGAAGAAGAAGAAGAAGAAGAAGAAGAAGAAGAAGAAGAAGAAGAAAGGAAAGAAAGAAAGAAACATTTAAAGAACTTAGAATTAAAAATGGGTTGGTTATGAACAAAAAGAAAATTGGCAAATAATAAACTTTAAAACAGTTTAGAAAAAGAGGGAACCTCTGAAGCTGATGAGATGGTTCACTAGGTAAAGCCATTTGCCACCAAGCCACAGGAGGACATGGATTCAATCCTTGGAATGCACACAATGGAAACAGAGAAATGGCCTCGGCAAGTTGTTCTCTGACCTCCACACATAGGCTGTGGTGCACGTATTGCACGTGCTATTAGCCTTAAGAGATGTTTACTGGTTGCCAGTACCTACACCACAAATTACAGAGTAGCATCCTGCCTATAGCATTATCTTCTGTCAAAAATTTTGGATTCTTGAGGAGATAACCTCAGTTAATTTCTGTGACAGTTATAACACCATTTATCAGTTATAATTAAATTTAATCAAAAACTGAATCCCATTTAAGCAAGTGCTGGGGGATCACGGAGTTTCTGAGCATCTCTTCCAATTTACCTCTTAGTAGCATCCCCACCGCCACCACCTCCCACACACTCTCCTGTCCAGTAGACAGGACCCGATTGCTTTCTCTGTCTCTGTCTGTCTGTCTCTCTCTCTCTCTCTCTCTCTTCCTCCTTTCCTCCCTCCTTCCCTCCCTCCTTTACTTCCTCTCTCTGTGTCCTTCCTTCTCTGCCCTCATGGCTCTGCAGTCAGATTACCTAAACGCAAGTCCTGGCCCTGCCATCAGAGCTACAGGACTTTATCCAAACTCAAAGACCTTCTCTGGGACTCAGTTTCCCCAACTGTAAAATGAGGAGCATACGTTATCGTGAGCATTAAACAGGGGCGCACTGGGCAGAAAATGCTGCTGGGTAGGAGGCAGGACCCAGCACAGTGGGGAGTGAACCAAGTGGTGGGGCGTTCCATCGTCATGATCAGACTCATTTCTCAGAGGCAAGGAAAACAGCAACACGAGCTCAATGAACGAGAAATTACTCTTCTTGGGGGAGACGGAGATTTCCACGTGTGAAACAGTTTACTTGATAGCCCTGCTTTTTAACTGAAAACAGAAATTCTCAGAGTGTATCGCCTACGTTATGGAATTGTCAAAGAACAAACTTAGCAATTAGAAAACAATTCATCAGATGGTCAGGCTCAACCCAATACTCTGCCCTCTTGCCAATAAAAATGCTGCCCACTCTCTAAGAGCCTTGCCCCTGCTGAAGATGAGAGCATGGATAAGGGGCAGGCCGAGTCCTAAGGGAAGCCTGCATGGCGGTCACTCTGCCCCTGCAGCTGCCTGACTGCACCTCCCCTACTGCACCTCCCTTACTCAAATCTGCACAAAAACACTTTCCACCAAAGAATTCTTGGGCACCAGTAAACTCCAGTACCACAGAGCTCAGAGTCCATCTTTCACTTGTTTGGGGCAGATATGATCTGAACTTCTTACTGTAGCATATGCCATGGTTCTTTCTCTGGGCAGGCGTCCCCCCCCCCCCCCCCGCCACACCCCTCCTCTCAAAGTTGTATTTATTACTTATACAGTATTCTGCCTGTATGTACACCTGCAGGCCAGAAGAGGGCACCAGATCTCATTATAGATGGTTTTGAGCTACCATGTGGTTGCTGGGAATTGAACTCAGGATCTCTGAAAGAACAGCCGGTACTCTTAACGTCTGAACCATCTCTGCAGTCCCTCAACTATGTCTCTTGATTAGCCACAAAATACCAGTGCTTAAGTCAACACATTAACTACTTTCACTTCCCTCTCAAAAAGGGGTACTAAGCGGGGAATGAGGATCATTGGAAGCAGCTCTCGGTCGCCAATGCATACTGTAACCAAATTAATGCTGCCTCTGAGTTACAGAACGCATGCTGCTCCCAGTGGTCCTCACTCCTGCCTCAACAGCCCCTTCCTAGTTCCTCGGTTTTTAATTAAACAAAAAGGGAGGAACGTTAGTTCACAGGCGATTCCACTAGCCTGTCTTTCAGGGACCTAGCAACCTCTGACATCTGCCACCACTGCCAGGTGTGTGCTGGATAAAAAGGACCCGATTGCTTTCTCTGTCTCTGTCTGTCTGTCTGTCTCTCTCTCTCTCTGTCTTCCTCCTTTCCTTCCCTCCTTCCCTCCCTCCTTTACTTCCTCTCTCTGTGTCCTTCCTTCTCTGCCCTCATGGCTCTGTCCCAGTCTGCCTGCTGCCTATCCAAATGTCCAATCATCCTCTATGCCTTCTCCAGGCTCTAATTCCTCCCTCATTCCCTTCGCCCCAAATAAAACTTCCTTCCTTTATATCATATCTGTTTCGTGGTGGCGGTTTGAAAATAGGGTTCCTGTGTGTGCCTTAGATCAAGGGGAAGCACCAGGAGAGCCTATGGAGTCTTGGCACCAGTGCTATAATCCATAAATAAAAAATGCTATGCAGCAGATCTGGTATGAAAGGAGATTTATTGTGGGAAAGGGAGAAGAGGGGAGGACGCCCATTTCAGAGAGACAGAGACAGAGACAGAGAAACCGAGAGAGACCAGGAAAGAGAGAAAGAGGCTGGTGGGTTGTTTTTTTTTTTTTTTTAATCCAGCACACACCTGGTTCACATCTGGCAGCAGCGGCAGGTGATGACGCCAGAGGTTGAGGGCCCCTAGGGGCGGGCTAATGGGCTGCCTGTATGCTAACGTAACTAACCAAAGCTTCCCTGGAAATAAGGACAAACGTACACACCAGGAGAAGCACTGCTGTTCTGGCGTGTACTTCTCTTTGAGTGGCTGCTACCACCAAACTTAGCCGTCTGACAGCTTCTCTTCAACCTCTACCCAGGAAGAGCCATTTCTGAGGTCTTCACAGACTGTGTGTGGACCACAGCCGGTAAAGACATTATGAATAAAGACTGGCCAGCAAAACTGCAGGAGAGAAATTATTGATACATCAGGTCATACAAGGCCATATAATGAAATCTTCATTCACCACCCCCCAAATGCCCCATTCACCATTAGAATAAGTCAAATGGAAAAAAAAAATGCCCCCTACCAATAACTGTTAAATATTGTTGAAGCCAATGATTGGCGTTGTGTTAGTGTTGCTAAAAATCTGAAGATGAAGGTATCACTCAGACATTAAAAAGAATCTACCCGCTCTTGTCTGGCCCCTGGCCTTAGCTACCACAACTATAGGAGCCTTCAGAGCGCTCGCGGCACAGAGGGAGCAACCCACTGGGGGTGCATGTGGGGTCCACTGACCTGAGAACAGCTTGTCTCCACCCTGTGCATCCCGTAGGAGAAATCGTCCGTGAACTCGATGGCCTCCGAACTGATCACGTCGTGAAAGGAAGGCCAACCTGGGGAGAACACAGACCAGAGGAGAGGACACAAGACCTCGGGTTAGAGTGCAATTCTCAAGAACGGTGAGGCAAATGAAACAAAGGCTTAGCTTATGACTAACGGGGGGACTTCTTCACGCTGAGGGAAGATGTCAAGAGCTGAGAGAGTACACTTGCAGGAGGACAATGACATGGAAGCCTGACTCCTTCCTCACACTCAGACGATGGCGGAGCTGAGCTGTCATGTTTCTTGAGTGTCTTGGATCATCAGATAATTTCAGAGAGCATTCCAAAACTGAGAACGTTCTCTGTCACCTCCGCCCCCCCACCTCTGTGTGTGTGTGTCTCTCTGTGTGTGTGTGTGTCTCTCTCTCTCTGTCTGTCTCCTCTTCTCTCTCTCTCTCTCTCTCTCTCTCTCTCTCTCTCTCTCTCTCTCTCTCTCTCTCTCTCTCTCTCTCTCTCCCTCCCTCCCTCCCTCCCTCCCTCCCTCATCTACAGAGTCACCAGGCATGGCTTAGAAGCACTATTATTAATCTTCCATTGTGGCATTTTTTCAAAACAACTGATTGGTTTGGATGTTAACTTTTCAACTATCTCATACTTCCTTAGAAAATCATGGCTTTCAATTCTTAGCTTGATATGGTTAAAATGACTTCTTTCCTAGTCTAAAGCTTATCTGCCCTACCACATGTGTCTTATGGGTGAAAGTCTTGCTCGCTGCCTAGGAGAAGTTCAGAGAGTGCCATGCCCAGGCATTTGTAGACGGCATTATTTCTCAAATAGCATGTTTCCCCTTCAATTTCCATGAATTCTAGTCATTTTTCAAAATTACATTCTGAGAAACTCTTGGTGAGTAGAGCACACTTTTAATACACAGTTTGGTTTGTTTGTTTTTATAACATTTCTTCCAAAGATGTGTGGAGATCCAGAAGTCTGGGCCCTCAGATGATGAAAGAGGTGGGGGTCTGCGGACTTCCTGAAGTAACTGTTTTCTCTTTCAGAGACCACTTATTCCCATAGGAAGGGAAAGGCCCTCAAAAACAGCATGTTTTACATTAATACACACACAGAAAGAAAATAGTAAGCAAACTCCAACAATAAGGATTTCCAGTTTCAAACAAACTAGCTCCTGCCGATTTTTCCTAAGAAACTTGCCTGAACTCCTCCTGTCCCCGTTCCACATGACTCCGGGTGGCATTGTCACCTTAACCCTAACCCTGGCTCGGGCCTGCCACTAACCACCAGGAAAGCCTTAACAGCTCACAGTGTCCTTGTTCGAGACCCATCGCTCACTGTGCTCAACGCTCTAGAGAGACCCAGGGCACGCCACAGCCTGAACTGGTCTGGTTTACAATGAGTGTTTCACACATCTGGGTGTTCTCTGTTAAATCACACAAGTGCCAATTGCAGGTGAGGACAAGCTTCATGGTGACACCAAGGACATTGATAAATCATGTCATTTGTCTAGAAAAAGAAAGAAAATGCTGTGTATTGTCCCTTTTAACCCTTCCATGGCATAACATATTTGAAAGTAGTTTAAGGCAATTGATATCAAGGTGTGTGTGTGTGTGTGTGTGTGTGTGTGTGTGTGTAAATATGTGTGTCTGTCTGTCTGTCGTCTTTGGGACTTGATTCAATAGTATAAATATAAAAGATGTGACTCCACATTTTTCCTATTTCTAAAATTCAAGCTAAGGGAGGGAAGACAAATGGGTATGTCCCCTGTTCCACGCTACACTGCTTTTTCTACAGCCTCATTTTTCCTGTTTATCTGCATTTGGATTTCACTGGCTTTCCTCTACACCTTCTACCTGGTAAGGGCCTGAAGGCAATCTGAACTCACTGCCTCACAAAGCATACCACACACACACACACACACACACACACACACACACACACACAAACATACTCTCTCTCCTTCTCTCTGTCTCTCTCTCTCTCTCTCTCTCTCTCTCTCTCTCACACACACACACACACACACACACTCACACATACAAACACACATTCTCACACACTCATACACACACATTATCACACACTCACACACACTTACATACACATTCTCACACACTCAAACACACATTCTCACACACACTTACACACACACACACAGGCACGCACACTCCTAACACGGGGAAGTAGGTAACCTAGCCCATTCACTGTGGCTAAAGCCAAGCACTCTCTGCAGGGGCGGGGAATTGTCTATGAACATGGAGTAGCAGAAACACGCAGAACACTCAGGCCACTCACTCTGCAGGACGTTTTTGGGGACAGCAGAGGGCACAGAGCAGTAGCCAGAAAATCCAAAGCTAGAATCTGATAATCTGACATCAGCCTCAGGCTCTCTTCTCACACCCCGCTAATTCCTCTTTAAACCACTGAGGGCTCTTTTATTAGAATAAACTACTGGGAAAGAGACTGACTTGGGTTGTCTTGTTATATTTGCAAAATTTCTTTAATCACCTATGTGGACTGCGGCAGGGACTTCACCTCTGAAAGCCAATAATGAATGAATAATAAATACTAATTGTTTTCTAGTGACCAAACCATTCAAAGGGAAAATCTGAAAGGCATTATGTGAATGGCTCTAGTTGGGGGCTAGATAGATTTTCATTCATTTATTGAAACCGCCACTAAGACAGAACAACTCAGCTCACTCTTAGGCAGCAGCGATGAGTAAAGCGATCTGGTCGCCCATGAAGATATGCATTTTGTCAACCTGAACTAAACATTCACAAACATTTCCAAAAGGCCATATTCAAGAACAGAATATGGAAGAGGGTATAGGTTAGATAGTATGGAGGTTCTCGAAGAAATGATGTTTGAAAAGTTTATTTGTTGTTTACTGTGCTATTTACATTGGAAGAGACACTAAAGAGCCCAGAAGGACATCGCAAAACTCCCCTAATTTACAGTGTCCTTGTGCACTGTGGAAGAAAGGCAGCTGTAAAATATCCGAGGTCCAGTACATCCTTCAAACCTTAGTCAGTGGAAAGCGACAGGGGAAACAGTCCCCGCTTTGGACCAGATCACATTTCTAAAGAGGACAATTGCCGTCCCCATGAGCGAGGTTAACAAAGGAGGCCACCACTGACTTTGTTGTGTCTCTCGGAGAAGTGAACCGCAAGAGAAAGCGAATCCTCCAGGAAGGTAAGTCCTTAGGACAATCAAGCTAGGAAGGACCATCACCCAGGAATAAATTGTCTTATGACAGGAAACCCACGGTGATGACAGCACTTTGAAAGCGGAATTCCCTCATCATGTGAAAGTATTTAAAGGAGGAACTCTTCAGTGCTGTAAAAATCCTCAAAGGAAACCCTGCCCCCACTGCTAATAACGAGGAAAGTGCTTCAAAGGGTGACAGGCAAAGGCTGAAGCAATCTGCGTCTTGTTGAGAAAATTATCTTGAGCAAAGGGGTGGGGGAGGGAAAGTATGTTTATGTCAGTTTTGACATTAAAGAAAGATCATCTACCCTCCTCTCTCTAGGTTTTTCCTTTTGGTCTTCTCATCCAACAAAACATCATTTGTTTTGGATGCGGTCCATGCACTTTTTAAAAGAAAAGTCATGTGAAAACCTGTATAAACAGTGGGCTCCCTCCACCCTTAGTATTGCCCCTTGTTTCTACTTCAGGAGGGCTGGATTTGGGCCGATTATCATTTCATTTCAAAGAACATAAACTGTACATTTTTTTTTTTTAGATCTCAGCCTCCTAGTATCAAGACTGTCTTATTTTTAATAACTATTTTCCCCCTTGAAGGAATCCTCCTCTCAAGATAGCAAATAAAGTCAGCGACTACAAGGAACACAGGCAACTCGGGGTATAGCAGTTCTGCCTTGATTTCATTCGGCAATCAGGCCGCATTGTGTACAGTTGTAAGGAGCAGGCTCAGAGCGTGCCCACTGACATCTCTGACCAAAACCAACGATCCAAATTATTATCAATAAGCTTGCCCTTACTGCTTGTCATCTACATTACAATGGACTGTCTTTAATCTGCAATACAACTGATTATCCCACAATGCATCCTGATATAGCTGTTCTGAGTCTACTCCGCCTACAACCAGACAGTGGTCTTGGTGCTCCCTCAAGTAGCGCGGGCAACGTTTAGAGTTTTGTTTTTGTTTTTGTTTTTGATTCAGTTTCTTCCTAGGAAAATCCTTTTCAGGTTCCCAAGCCATAGCTCCTCCTCTCTCCTTTCAAGACCAAACGAAAAGCAAAAGCCCAACTGTTCAAATTAGCAGTGGCTTATAAATAAGCCGAAAGCTGTACCGTGTCCCCAGAGTGTGACCCTCATTCTCTGTGCCTTACAGGGGGATGAGCATCCATCCACGCAGCATCCTCCTCCTCCCCCCTGGGTTCTTACACTCTCAAGTCAGAACTCAAAATCTCAGCAAGGCGGATGACACGACCGGTCAGCAGATAACAGCACAAAGTTAAACGAGAACTTATTGAATCTAAAGGTTAATTCCAAAACTGTCACCTGCATGTGGACTAAGTTTAAACACACTAAATTCTCGTTGGGCTTGGGTGACGCTTGGTAACGACGACTTACGTTTGAGCCCAATTTTGGATGAAGGTCCAGGTATCACAGCTTTCTAACTCTGAGTATTTCAAATTTTGTAAGTTTAGGGTTTTCTGTAGCCTGAGCCTCTTCAATTCCCTGGCCAAATTTTATCTTCTTAGCTAGACCAAGACAAATAACGCTCTCAGGAAGGCCTCCTGCTGACAAGAATCAGTTGAGGCTTAGATCACTAGTCCTTGCCAAATTATTCACCAGAATTGACGTTTCCAGTGTAACTTTTATCTCGCTTTTTTAAAAGGGCGACTCTCAGCTTCTCCTTCAAAGACCCCATTTGGTTACAATCTAGTCTTTCAAACGTTTCAGTCATCTACCAAATAGATGCATGGACCAGAAAAATCACACAACGCAGATGGCTCATCATGAATTTTTTTCCCCTTAAATCCCCCACCTACCTATAGGCAGCCATAATTAATAATTTTCCTGTTTAATTCCTTTTTAAAAGTGTTTTTTCCAATATCACTTGATTGGCTCACTTTGAATGTGCACTGTTCAATACAGCAGTTACGAGGCATGTCCAGATAGCCACCGGCAACGCTCACTGTTCACCCATTACAGGTGGCGCCTGTTCTATGGGCAGCACAGGCACATGGCGCCTCCTCCCGTGATCTCCATAGTGCAGAGACTTGCACCACTAGAGAATGCTAGTTTAGATGCTTTAAACTGATTCCCATTATGAGAGACAGAAGTGTAGAATCCAGATCTTCGCTAACCCTGTGCATTTCCAGGTTATTATGTTTACATTATTTTTCCTTAAAAAAAAAAAAAAAAACTCGGACTGGAGAGATGGCTCAGAGGCTAAGAGCACTGTCTGTTCTTCCAAAGGTCCTGAGTTCAATTCCCAGCAACCACATGGTGGCTCACAACCATCTAGAAAGAGATCTGATGCCCTCTTCTGGCCTGCAGGGGTATAAGCAGGCAGAGCACTGTATACATAATAAATAAAATATCTTTAAAAAAAAAAAAACTCACTTGGAGATGTCTGACCCTGGAACCAGAATATAGGTCCAATGACATCAGGGAACTTGTTTTGTGTACCACTTAATTTCCAACCACCCAGCACAGTGCCTACAAACACATATGGTACCCCAGAAGACAGTTGTGCTGAAGGGATGAAGGGATGAAGGGATGGATGGATGGATGGCTTGTAAATTAGGATGGGACTGTTTGGTTTCCCACTCTGTGAGAGGCTCCGCACCCTGCACCTGCTCCTCCACGCATCCCAGTGACCAAAGGCAATCAAACCTTCTGTGCCTTTTCTTCATACAGACATTAAAAGTTGAAAATGAGTGACCAGTACCTGTTTGCTCTGTATACTCTTGGTCACGAGCAAGCTAGGGTTACACTCTCTTCTCCTGGGTTGAACTGGCAAAATCGCAGGCTGACCAAAGTAAATATTTCCTTTTATTTTTCCCCCCTCATTTTGTTATTGTTAAGAGGTATGCTTTTGCCCTCTGGATCATAATTTTATAGTACAGTGATAGAAAAGTTTTCTACCATTCAACATTATTTTGTAGTTAAAGTATTTCAATTATGAAAATATAATAAATACCCAATGTATACGTCTGATCTAATATATTATCTACTCAGATTTGACAGATAGCTCAGTTTACAGTTTTTGCTTCAGATGTCTTTGTTAACAAACCAATGTTATAATTCCAGGCAGACCTGACCCCATTTCTCTACACCTATGCTTCTTGCTAGCTTGAAGACAACTGCTCCCTGGACCACTCCCGTGCCCCACTGGATTCCATGAGAGTCTATATCCACCGACAACATGCACCGCTTTAACTATTTAAAATTCACAGAAGTGGCATCAGATTGTGGCTACTTTCTGATGACTTGTTTTTCTTGGTATTCTTCGCCCTTGGTTGTTCTCTCTTAACAGTATCATCTACGCTTATAAATGCGATATCGCTCAAATACCTCCAAGAATAGGAGTGAGAGAGTTGTTTCATTTCAAATTTTCTGCATTTTTCTAAATTATTTTTTTTTTCCTGGGCTGACCGTGACTCTTGTTTTAGTCATTGGAGCTCTTGGTTCTCTCCTCTCACGTCCTTGGTGACCCTTGACTGCGTTTCTATTCACGAATGGGGACTAGGTGAGTTGTCCTACCTCCTGTAGCAGGCATAAAGCAGGCTTGTTTTTTCAGTGCGCCTTATCTCTGAATAGAAAGGCTGCCGACAGACAAGGGTTTGTGCTGAAGTTCCTTAAATACCTAAAAGGGTATTTAAGTTGACACCGCAAGACCAGAACCTCCATAGCAGGCCCAATTCACTGACAGCCTGTTCAATAATCTCTTAAGAGAACAGTACTCCAGGATTGTTCCTCATGTAGATAATTGATGATCTGTCATTTCAGCTATGGAAGTGAGGCAGACGTACGCCTGGTCTACCTGTTCCATGGGCTTCCATCCTCCCCCATCCCATCATTTTGCTCTTGCCAGTCCTGAGCGCTGAGCTTCTTTCTAATTCTGCTGGGCACCAACTTCTGCGCTGACTTTGGGCTACAGCTTTTTAAAATCAGGAATATCCATTATTATACATTTCCGTCACATTTTTTTTTCTCAGAGAGATTATTCAGACTTCCCCGTGTGCCCAACACACACCCCTGGCTCCAGGATTTGCAATGGGCATTGCCCTTCTCGCTTACTTCTTTTCTGACCCTAATTTTAGGAGGTATTTTTGGGGAGGGATAGAAAATGTTCATCTCATTCTATCTATCATGTACAAGCTGTTTCATTTTAGAAAAATAAAATTGCAGATTTTAGCCACAATCTAGTATTTTATATTAAGCAGCTACAGATTTAAGCCTTCAATTTTTTCTACCAACAGGAATGACATTTATCTTATTGATAAAAAACAAAACAAAAACTAAAGTCAGCTGGGCATGATGGCACACACCTTTAATTCCAGCAAAGGCAGGTGAATCTTTCTGGGTTCAAGGCCAGCCTGGTCTACAAAGGGACTCTAGAATAACAAGGCTACTCAGAGAAAACTCTTGTCTCTAAAAACAACAACAACAACAACAACAAAGCCAAACCAAACCAACAACCACAAATAAAATCTGAAGTCCCCCCAGAGCCAGCAGGGCTACCGGCCACAGGACTGGCTGCAGCACAGTAGGTACACACTTTCAGTGTGAAGCATAAAGTCAGTTTCTTACTAAACTACCTAGGAGGCAGAGTGACGTGTGGGCTTGGAAGCAGAGACTAAGCAAGGGATACAGATTTAAAAAGCATTGGATCATAACTGCAAAGCTATGGGTAAAGACACACACACAAAAAAAGGTGGAAACAAGGGGCCAGCAAGCCAGACAGGCGTTTAAGTTTGGCATAAGAATGAGTTAGTGAAAGAAAAGAGCGTTTCAAGAATTAGGAAGCAGAATTAGGCCAGAGCCTAAGGAGGAAACAGCTATGGTTAAAGGGCTACGCAGCGACACCATCATGTGACGGGCTGAGCAGCAACACCATCATGTGACTACATGAGATCTGAAAGGCCCCTGATGGAAGCTGAGTGACGTGGAGAGAGCGTAAACAAGAACCATAAAACAGGCAGTGACCACACAGAGAAGACGTGTGAAGTCTGCCTTCTCTGGGTTCTGGTGGCCCCGCCCTTTCATCCCAGGTCTCCCCGTTTTCTAAAGCACGTTAAAGTCGCAATATTACTTTCCTGGAGTTTCTAAATAAAAACGAATGAGACATGTGAAAATATTAAAAATACTTTTTTAAAAAAGCCCATTATTCAATGCTCCTAAAGATACTAAACAAAAGGGATGTTTCAAAAGGCTTGAGAAGTTTAATTTTGTATTTTATCTTGTTTTCTGTTGTTTATAATATGCTGTAATCTACCAAGCTAAGAGTGATGGTGAAATGCCTTAAGGGGCCACTGGAACGTGCTTTGCTTCGGATACAGAAGAAATGAGTCCAGAGACTTAATCCCGAGTCAAGCTTCTTCACTGCGCATGCCCAAGTCCCGGGGCTTTTACTTCAAATGTCTCATGGTTGGCAGTTACGTGAATAATTTTACGTTAACGATGCTTTAAGCACCAGGAGACCAGGACTGCTTTGTTTACTAACATATTTTAAAATACCTAACCCACAGAGATGTGTCTTGAATGAATCAAATAATAGAAACTATTATTTTAACAGCAAGATCAAACCCAATGAAAAGCAACAGGCCCCTACCTAGCATGGTAAAAATTACAGAGAAATAAAATATTATGGCATTTCCCAGGCTTCATGGGAAGTGGAAGGAGTCATTATTTGATGGTTTTGCAGCTTCCACTTCTTGAGGTGAAAAGGTATGGAGCTGTAGTGGTTCAACAGCATTAATTTATTTCATGCCCTGAATGCTACACACCAAAAAAAAAAATGTTAATATGGTAAATTCTATTATATTTTACCATAAAGAAAAATATGTGTGTGCGAGAACCCATGAATGTGTGTATGTGTGTGTGTGTGTGTGTGTGTGTGTGTGTGTGTCTGTGTGTCTGTGTGTGTGTGTGTCTGTGTGTGTGTGTCTGTGTGTATGTGTGTCTGTGTGTGTCTGTGTCTGTGTGTGTGTGTGTCTGTGTCTGTGTGTGTGTGTGTCTGTGTCTGTGTGTGTGTGTCTGTGTCTCTGTGTGTGTGTCTGTGTCTGTGTGTGTGTGTCTGTGTCTGTGTGTGTGTGTCTGTGTGTGTGTGTGTGTGTCTGTGTGTGTGTCTGAGTGTCTGTATGTGTCTGTGTGTGTCTGTGTCTGTGTGTGTGTCTGTGTGTGTGTGTCTGTGTGTGTATGTCTGTGTGTGTGTCTGTGTGTGTGTGTGTCTGTGTGTGTGTCTGTGTGTGTGTGTCTGTGTGTGTGTGTGTGTGTGTGTGTGTGTGTGTGTCTGTGTGTCTGTGTGTCTGTGTGTGTGTGCCAGAGGTCAACTTTGGGTATCATTCTTGAAGTACCATCTGTCTTACTTTGTGAGACAGGGACCGGCCTCAGGTTCACCAACTGTTAGCCTATGCTAGCCAGCAGCCCCAAGAGATCTGCCTGTCTCCGCCTCCTCAGTGCCATGCTTAGGTGGCAGGCATGAGCACCACGCCCGGCCTTGTGAGCATGTGCTGCCTGAATCCACGAGGGAGGGCCCTCATTAGGAAGTGGGCCGCTGCTGGATTTCCTAGTCACCCAGCTGGAGGAAATGCAACTTATTCTTTTAAGCAAGAAAGGGAAGAAGTGAAGAAAGGGAGAGGAGAAGGGAACAGAGAGGAAGATAAAGAAGTAAGGAAGAGGAAGAAAGGGAACGGGAGCATTTGGATGTGTCTGTCACTGAGCCAACTCAAGAAATAAGAAAAATAGGCAAATAAAATTCTATTCTTTATACAATTTTTGATAAATACCAATTAAACATTGTTTTTCGATGCATTTTTCAATGCATTTTTCAAACATGTTCATTAGTAATGTTAGATGTAAAATAATGTAGCCTTACCAATCCATGATTGGTCCAGCCACTTGAGTCTGTTTAAGGACACTGTGACCACAGACTGTCAAGAAGGTTGAGGTGTCTTTTGGGCCGTATAAACATCTGGTATCTATTCTCTGTAGAGATTAATAACGGGGCTGAACTGCACCAGGTTTCACACTCATTCCTCTGAGCCCTGCACAGCATTTAAAAATGATTCCAAACACGCACACACAGTCTCTAATTGGTGCAGATTTTATCCACAGGTTCTCTTACAATCGCAAGCTGTCTCTAACTCCTAAGGAAGAACTGACAGGGGCCAGCTTCCCTACTTCCCTTAGTGGAGGCAGCTATTAATAATATTTTTCCAAGTCCAATAAAATTACTGAACTCAAACAAACCATTTCAACAAAAGGGCTAGAGAGGGTGACTTTAGCTCCCCTGGCCCAAGCCCTGCCTCTTGCTCTTTTAAATCTCAGTCAGTGTTTGTAAAGACGCAGGTCACATCAGCTGAAGACACCCTGCATCAAAGGGTCTGAGCAACATCATATGACATGGCCTGCCTTCAGCCATAACTTCTAAGTGCCATTAAAAAAATGTTTCTCCGACCGGGTTTAAATTTAGTGTTGACCCAGTAACCTTGATCCCCAAAACATTCAACTTTAGATGATTATTTTATTTTGCTTCCAAAAGCTCTTCAGTCCAGTGAGGTGTCCATTAGGAAGCTCCGCAAGGGGGGGGTTGCAGTTTGTTTAGAATTTATTAGCTGCACCAGACAGGAAGATGGTGATTTGGGCTGCTTGCTGAGTGAAGGTTATTTACTGTGCCCAACTGACCTTAGAAATACCAGGAGAGATAAAACAGAGAAATTCAAAGAAACACAGATTCTATTCCTAGCTGTATGCACTCTACCCTGAAAGGAAATAACACTCCCCTCAGTCACAGTCCCGACTCAGTACCACTCACCAGAGAGCATCGCCTGGCAGTGACAAACTAAAAATTAAAATTCCTCACCTTGGTGCTCATCAAAATTTCACAGCAATTCCTTGAACCTGGCAAAAATGTTAAAACTGCCTTTTTTCCCCCTCCTAATGGCAGTCAAATACCAAAAATCTTTTACTCATCTCAAATGTCTCCTGTTTTGCTTTAACTGGTCTCTCTAAACATGCAGCTGATTTTTGCTCTTTATTCTATAACTGAAACTTAAATACTACAACTTAAAATATCTCCTTGTTTTCATAAGTATTGTATGGTCCTTTATAGTCAGCACTGACTTTTCATGTGTCGAGGCATACTTCACCTACTACTAATTAAATGTCTGATAACTCATCTTGAAAAAAAAACCTGAAAGAGAACAGACTGTTCAGAAAAGCTATTAAAAACAAAATTTTTAAATAAACTAACCCTCTAAAGCGTTATTTGCATGACAAAAGATATTTTGCCTTTGTAGCTGACACGTGGCAAAATTGGAGTGATTTATTAAAACCTAAGCATTCCCTAATATATAAAAAATTAACAATTTACATCAAAAAGACATGCCACAGGCTAGGAAGGTGGCTCGTTTGTGAAAGGTCCTGCTACAGGAGCAGGAAATCCTGAAGCTGCAATCCCAGCACCCAGGTAAAAAGCCTGCTGCGTGGCAGTGCATGCCTGCAATCCCAGTGCCAGGGAGGTAAAGAGCCTGCTGCGTGGCAGTGCATGCCTGCAATTCCAGCGCCAGGGAGGTAAAGAGCCTGCTGCGTGGCAGTACATGCCTGCAATCCCAGCACCCAGGTAAAGAGCCTGCTGCATGGCAGTGCATGCCTGCAATCCCAGTGCCAGGGAGGTAAAGAGCCTGCTGCATGGCAGTGCATGCCTGCAATCCCAGCGCCAGGGAGGTAAAGAGCCTGCTGCATGGCAGTGCATGCCTGCAATCCCAGTGCCAGGGAGGTAAAGAGCCTGCTGCGTGGCAGTGCATGCCTGCAATCCCAGCACCAGGGAGGAAGAATGGGCAATCCAAGAACAGTAGCCACCTCATCTGGTTGAGCTACTGAGCTCCGTGCTCAGTTAGAGACCAAGTCCCAGAGAAAGAAGGTAGAGAGTGACTGAGAAAGCTACCCAGCACCCGCCTCATGCCACTCCCTGCATGTTTACACAAGCACTCATGGGCACACATAAACACAAACATACGGGGGGGGGGGAGGGCAAGGGGATGGGTGAGGGGGGGATGGAGGGAGAAACCGATGTCACACCCTCACAAAGATTTTAAAGTCTTCCAGGAAATTCTTTGCTAACACTCATTGCTGTGGTGTGTGTGTGTGTGTGTGTGTGTGTGTGTGTGTGTGTGCACATGTGTGTGTTTCCTAACAGTTCTCCCTCTCCACTATCTCACAGTCTCTTCGTCTCCCATTTGCAGCTCCTCGGTTTGAATCTAGACTCCATCAGGGGAGATACAGTTGCTTTCTTGCCAAAAATACCCCAAGCTGCATTATTGTTCAATATTTCTTGATGGGATAAATGGATGTCCTAAGCACAAGCCCGTTACTCTGGAAAGGCGGAACTTCAGGATAAAACGTGCTTTAGATTTAAAATACACACCGTATCTGTCCTGTAGTGGAATTAATTTTAGAACCTCCACCGTGCACTAATATTCGTTACACACTCTGGCACCTGAAGTCAGTTTCCTTTCGCTTAGTTCCAAACTGTTAGAAACATTCTGTCGGTGTAAGGATTACAAATAACTAGAGTGAGACAGCAACGGATCTGATATGGAGAGATTTAGTATCGAAGTGTGGGGAGGGTTGTTAGGGCCTGAGTGGGCCATGAGGGGAAAGAGAGAGAAGGGGGCGGAGTGAGAGAGAAAGGGGCGGGGTGAGAGAGAAGGGGGCGGGGTGAGAGAGAAGGGGGCGGGGTAAGAGAGAGACGGGCTGGTAGGTTGGCCCTTTCTTAGTCTGGCACACACCTGGTAGTATCATAGGTTGCTAAGCAACCTAGAGGCAGCTGCCTATGTGCTAACAATTGGGACTCAGTGATGGAGACTCATGTAGCACCTGCCATGTGTACGTTTGGGGACCTCAGGAAGACTACATCGCGATCCAGGAGTACAAGCAGCCCTGGCAGTTTGAAAGTTTCGAGGATTCGGACCACTGACGACTGTCGAAAGCTTTAAAACCACGTGAAGGGCTAAACTCCACATGGGCAGGCTTATCTAAAGTGTTAGTAATACAAACACTGTTAAGTAGAACTGGACCTCCAAGACCCAAAAGAATAAAATTTCATGACTGTCTATCCATCCCATACCCAACAAGCCGACATCTACTTTAGTCAGCTGGGCAGTAATGCTCACGCTTACCTTGTACACCAGGTCCAAAACAGGGCCACACCGCATTAGCGGGCACTAGGGGGAAAAAACCTATCTTCCTTGTGGTTTCTTTGGCAGAGAGAATCTCACTATGTAGCCCTTACTGGTCTGGAACTTGTTACTTGGGCCAGACCGGCCTCTCCCTCACAGACACCCACTTCCGCATCCCAAGAGCTGAGAACAGAGGTGTGTGTTGCTACTCCTAGCTGAGTATTTGGTAGAAGTGAAGCCACGCTGACCAGAAGAAAACGTTATCAACAGCAGCAGCAGCAAATGTTGAGATGAGGAACCAAGGCACAGAAGGGTGAGTGCAACTGAATCATGTGGTGTACAAGTCTGGACACAGCATGAGAAAACCCATTTTCCTGTACTATGCTACCACTACATGCAATTTTTTAAAAAACCAAAAATACCCAAATTAAATTATAGCATACATTTTTAAATATATAGCAAATACAATAAAAAGTCCTGGAACTTTAACCACTGTTAATTTTACTTTTGAAAAGAACTGCTACCAAGGCCTGGCAGCACAGACCTATAACCCTAAGGCTTGGTAGACTAAGGCAGGAGAGCACAGAGTTCGAGGCCAACCTGGGGTACATAGCAAGACCTGTCTTAAACAAACAAATAAACCCCTTTAAAACTGCTTAGGAATGACCATAAAAATTTACAAATAATAATGCCAGGGGACAATATTTTTAAATACAGTCTTTAAAATATGTGTGTGTGTGTGTGTGTGTGTGTGCGTGCGTGCGTGCACGCACATGCATGTGCATGCCATAGCAAGTGTGTGGAGGTCAGAAGACAGCTTGCAGGAATCAGTTCTTTCTTTCTACTATGTGGGTCCCAAGAATCGAACTCCAGTCACAAGGCTTGGTAGCAAGTCCCCTGGCCCCCCGAGCCATCTTACCTGCCGTTAGGTATACTCTTAGGCTACAACAATGCAAAAGATGAAAATAACAAAGAAATGGAATAGAGACGCAGAAAGAGTCATATGTGTATATGGAATATTTTAAAGACATCAGAATCGGATCACATATTAACCATACATATTAATAATGGTGGCCATCTTAATATCGCAGATTTGGGGGGTGGGGTGGGGGAAGCTCCTTCTCAAGCATTTATATTCCCGTGTCACTAAATGACAGTATGTTGTCCTGTGGGACACTATCTCGGTCACATTTTATAGGAACACGGAAAGTCTCTGGGTTTCTTCTAGTTTGTTAGCAAATTTTTCTGAACACTTTGGACATCATTCTCAAATAGAAAATGGCACCATGGATACTGGGGATTAAAAAGAAGAAGGAGGAGGAGGAGGAGGAGGAGAAGAAGCTATAAAGCCTTAGCCATATACTACAAGGTGAACAAAATCGTGGTCTTAAACACTATATAAAAATAAATTTTAATTACATTTCCCATACTGGAAAACTTCCTTAGAAAAAGTTTTACCAAGGACTGGTACTATATATGTGTAAGACTTAAAAGACAATCTACTCTGATTTAAGGGTAAGCCAAGAGTCAGGAGAATAGCTCCGGCTTCTTAAACAATTTTTATTTTGATTCATTTTTATTTGCACTGTTCCTTCCACGTAACTTTATACCTGCCAATTAATCTCAACTTTTCACTCCTAGAGCTGCCCTTGGCTTCCAGCTTCTGAGACAGTGAAACGCCGTTACTTTTTGAATGCCTCTTTACTATGCTCCTGCTGCTTTTTAAAAAGTCACACATACATTTATTAGCCATATATATATGCATAAATGTGAATACAGCAGATATGCCCTATGTACAATCTTTTTCCTGTCTTTTTCTTGCCTATTTTCCCCTCCCATAGGAAGCCTATGTTAACAACCTAATAAGGGTTCTATTGCATATTTTCCGCTGTTCAAATAGGCACATAAAATCATAAACATCTCACACACATAAACATGAATGCTCGGTCAACACCTTAACATTCCACCATTGCAAACACCGCTCAAGCCAGAGCAATGACTTTGTTTCTAATCCCCCTCCCCCCCCCACCCCACCCCGCATCCCAATGTAACATAATGCAATAGGTGGGTAACTATTTGGGATGAGGGAAGGGAGCCGTGGGAGGGGAAGAGGCCAAGAGAGAGCAGTGAGGAGGTGAATACAATCTCATGGCAGTATATACGTGTGTTAACATCTTACAGGGGAGCTGAAAGATGTCAGAGGTGATAAGTGCTGGCTGCTCACTCTAATAACCCGAGTTTGGCTCCCAGCACCCACATAGGCGCCTCATGGCTGCCTCTGACTCCAGTTCTAAAGGATGCAGTGCACTCTTTGAGCCTCTGTGGGTACCGCGTGCCTGTGCACCTGTACACACACAGTGAGAAACGCATACGCACACAAAGTAAAAATTTAAATGTTACACCGAAACCCATTATTTTACGTAATTAATAAATACTAACAAAAAGGGAAAACGAATAAAAGCATGGCAGAATCCCACTCTACAATCATGGCCCAAGGCTCTGCATGTGGCGGGCGTCTGTCCTTATGGGAAGTACTTAGAAAACCTCTCTGTACTTTCAGCAGGGATAGGGTCACCGGTGCCTTCGCTCTCCTTTTCTTCCTCTGCTCTGCTGGCACTCAAACTCCAGACCCGTCTGCTAGGTGTTCTTGATGACAGCAGCTTTGCTATACTTCAGTCTGTGACATTACAAGCCGTTCACTACTTATAACATACACATTCCTCCTACAACATTGCTATTTTCTCCTGCTTACACGGGAGAACACTTTGTAGGCCCCACATTTCTTTCTTTCTCTGACAACAGTGAGGAAAGGTGCACTTAGACCCGCTACCGACATCATCCCAGCCTGTGCGCCGCCTACAACAGTGGTTCTCAACCTGTGGGCCATGACCCCTTTGGGGCTAGAATGATCATAGGCATTGCCTAAGACCATGGGAAAACACAGACATTTACATTCATCACAGTAGCAAAATCACAGTTATGAAGTAGCAAAGAAATTAAGTGTATGGCTGGGGGTCACCGCATGAGGAAGGCTGAGAAGCACTGGTCTGTACTCTGTGGTTACAGAAGCGAACACGGATGCACTGGTCTTTGGAAGGGTGGAGACGTGATAAAACTTAACCTTCTTATTGGCGGCTTGGTGATGAGGCACGTGGAGAAAACTGTGTAGAGCTGGGGCTCCCACGTGTGCCCACAGGGACATTTATCTGCGTGCGCCCTTTCCTATGTGGGGTAGCCTAGTTTTACAACGAAGCTTAATTGTTTAATTAAGATGTTTTTAGATCTAGATAGGTGTTCTAAGCTGATAATGACAAGATGTGATGGAGACTGATTTTACATTCAGAAATGTAGACGCACCAAGAAAGATGTCTTCTTCAAGGCTGTCAAATACAAACAGCCAAAACACTAAGAATGTAACATTTATATAATTCCTGATTATGTCATGGTTCTTCTTGCTACAGGTAATCTATTGCATATATGTATAATAATATAAACATATATGTAAAAATTTTTTAAAAAGAAAAAGAATTTTAAGTAATCTAGTTTATAGTTTTTGGCCAGGTTTTTTCCCATATGATAAGACCCTCTGTGGCTTCCACGTGGTTGCTAGTTACTATCTATCTGTTCAACAGGGAAGACTCCAAACTCCAAGCCCTGTTGTGTGTAAAGGTAATGTGGGCCTCACTGCTCACTCAGATCAGTGTGTAGTTTTATAGTGGTAAAAGGATCCAGGAATGCTTCTGTGGACCAGGCCCTAGCACCAGCCTACCACTCTCCAACTTTAGAAATACCGGGTGGGTTCCTACCTTATGACCAGCCATTGTTATTTAAAAAAAAAAAACAATGACAGCCCCTCCCTCGGTATCTCCTACTAACTGCATTCTACCGTAACCTTGCCTTGTTGACATTCTCAAGGTTAAAAAAAAACAAAAACAAAAACAAAAAAACAACTCCTAGCCCGGCAATGGTGGCACACGCCTTTAATCCCAGCATTTGGGAGGCAGAGACAGACAGATCGCTGTGAGTTCAAGGCCAGACTGGTCTACAAAGCAAGTCAAGGACAGCAAAGGCTACACAGAGAGACCCTGTCTTGGAAAAAAAAAATCCTTGAATTATTTTAATTGAGATTTGGAAGAGTAAAGCAAGAACCAATGTGTCTCCACACTGCCATCATGTCCCAAACTCTTAACTTCAGGTGGTGATAGGTGGGTGTTTGGTTTGTTTTGCTTTGTTTTGTTTTCAGACAGGGTTTCTCTGTGTAGCTTTAGCTGCCCTGGAACTCTCTTTCTATAGACCAGGTTGGCCTCGAAATCACAGAGATCAGCCTGCCTGTGTTTCCTGAGTGCTGGTATACGCCGCCGCCACCACCCAGCTTAGTTTTGATACTTTTAACAATTTTTAGATAGGGCTTAGAAAATCTAAAAAATATGAAATAGATATAGTATTATGGTAATATAGAACATTAAATGTACACATTCAATGGCATTTAGTATATTGTCATCACCATGCTATCCTTTTCACCTTCTGTCCCCAGAACATTTCCATTTCATCAGAATGAAAGTCATTACTTACTAAATAACTCCAATTCCCCCACAGCTTGAGTCCCTGCAAAATACATTTCTACTTTATACACCTATTTTGTTCATCAATTTTGTGTGTCCACTCACCCGCCTCTCTATCCATCAATGAACATTTGAGTTGTTTCTGTCTTTGGACGCTGTGACTAACACGGCTATGAATGCAGGTGTACAAACAAGCCCAGTTCAGACCCCTGACTTCAACTCTTTGAGTAGATATCTACAAGGAAGGTTGCTTGAGCACAAGATTATGTGAACAGCTAGCCCAACGGTACAGTTCACGGCCAGTGTTCAGCGTTAAGAAAATGCCATAGTGAAATCCCTAGCCCAGAAAAAAAAAAAAAGTCAAAATTCAAATTTTAAAGTACAGATTCTGACAGTACCATTGTCAAGTTGAAAATTATCTAGTCAAAGTATTGCAAAGCTGGGGAGAGGTTTTATAGGATTCTGATTCCTCCATAGTCTAACATGTATTTTCTGCTTATTTTTTTCTTCTATCTGTTCTAATGAGCTAAAATAATCTATTGTTCCAACATTCACACAAACCAGTTTGCCTCACATGTATACACTTTGGGGATTAACATTTACTTGGAGAAAGACATTTGCCACCGTATGAACATACAATGGCGACCAAATATACATCCAAGCAGTGTTAGGAGCAGGCTTACGGGAAAGAGGAGAGTGGACGCAGTGCCTTCCAGTTGTATGTGCTAACACAAGCCGATATTAAAGCTTTCATTTCCTTCTTCATCTGTGTGCACACTTAGCCTTTGTGACTCTGAGGTGACTATGTTGACTGCCCTTCTCAACAGCAGCTCTCCTCCGCTCTCCTCAGCGCTCCGGTTTTCAGGGGCCTTCCTAGAAGTCAGGTCTTAGTGTGGTTAGAGGCAGTCTGCTGCAGTGAGGCGCGCCAGTTCTAGCCTGCTATTTAATTCCCTCTGTGTGTGAAGCTTTTTTTTTCCTCCCCTATCCTTGACCCCTTGTAATCCATTCATGACGCTGGGAACTGATTCTTTGCCCCAAGGGACTAAGATTTCAGCTTGTTCCAAACAGCGTAGGGATGCGCAGCACACAATGCCAGCACGCACTACCTTCCAAGGGCCATACTTTCTGTATATATATGTACAGAATAAATAAATCTATTAATTTCTACTACTCCAAAAATAGTGCATTAACTGGACAACTAAGAAGAGAACTTGGTACATATATTTATCAGTTGCTAAATAGTCCAGTATATTTGCAACTCTGTCTTCATTTCTTCTGCACCAAATGAGTTTTAGAAACTTGACGACAGTTGAGCAAGCTGAAGAACTGAGTCTCTCAAATCAAACAGCCCCAGCCAGCACAGACAAGCCAACGTAGGACCGGCGTTCTGCCGCAAGCTTAAATGTTTAAGAGAATTTCCAAATGAAATGATGAAGGCTGAGGCAATGGAAGGGATTACATTTTCAATCTTCTCACAGAACAGGAGCTGATCTGTGACCCAGCTCCCCAGGTATTACCCGCTGGCCACAAGCATCGAGTCGTTTTAGGAAGTAACTGCTTCGAGGAGTCTCGCAGAGACTACAAAGACACTGAATTCCTGTCAGACACAGGAAATTCCTTAGGGAATAAAGGAATTTTATGACTCATAAGATGAAAATCTCCTGAACACTCACAAAAGTAATCTAATGAGGCACTGTCACCAGCAAAGAGTTTGATAAATGCATGTGTTTGCAGGAGAGTTTTAGGCAAAACAGGAAATTAAAAAAACTTGGACGTGTATTCATTCACAATTTTTTCCTTTCAGAATAAAACTACCTTCAGAAACACTTTCACACATGGCATGGCATTCCATACAATGCCACTTCTGAAACTTCTAGAACCCTAACTAAAATGTCATTTTCATTAAAAATGTGGACAGGTAGCGAGTCATCCTAAGACTAGTCCCAGGACTCAGTTTTAAGGAATTTTGAAGACTTAGTCTTCAAATTATATATATATATATTTATATATATAAAATATATATAATATATATATATTAATGTAAGTGCTGAAGGTAAAGACTTGGAACCTATGCTGACTGGAAGGAAGGAGGTCAGGTTTTGCCTAGGGAATGGTGAGGCACAAGCACACAACACCAAGAAAGCCGCCTTGACCTAAAAACTATTCCCAGTTTTTTTTTTCAAACTTAATTCTAATCAAAATTTTGCCTGTTCTATATTAAATTTTCTCCTCCTAACAGGTTGTAAAAATAGAGCGAGCAATGAAAGCCCTCTGTTTAATCTTTCCCAGGGACAAATATGGTGTAATGTATAATATGTAACCATGAATTGGATGGCAAATTACTTTTATTTAATTTAGTCTGGTGCTGAGCTTCACCTCTGAAATACCAGTCTGCACCCTTCTATTTTGGTTTGAGTCTATAGTCCACTTAAAACAGTAAATGTTTACATGGCCAGGACAAGAGAATGTGTGATATATCTTAGCTGTCAAAAGTGTTGTGAACAGCAGCAGATGGCAGAAGAATGCCTGGCACACGTCAGTGTTATCCTGAAGCCTTTGCTTTCCACGAGCCAGCAGTGACGTCCTTTAATGTCCACATTAAAAGAAAGACAGAGGAAAAGAAATTAATTTATCGCTGTTTCTGAAAAAAAAAAACATACACACACACACACAGTCTAATTTCTCTCCTGTGTGGTCTCTACATTCTACGCAAACCTCGAGTTGGTGTAGGGGTTGAACTGGCTCACTGGCGAGGAAGCTTGTCTTTCTGTTTTGTTGTTGGCTTTTGTAGGTTATCGGGGGCCATCCGGACACAAAAGCCTGGGGTGTGTGAGCTCTGCTCCTCACTCCCGCTGCTCTCTGTGCTGACTCAGCACATCAGCCTAAAGCCATCACGCGGCTGTGCTGAAAGTCTAGCCCTCGACAGACTACACTCTGAAAATCAGTGGCTTCTTGTCCAGCCTCCAAACACAGTGACCTTCCACTAGTAAAGCTGAAGAGATGGCTGTCTTGTGTTTCTGCTGCAGTGACATCAGCCCCTACAGGAATATTCTGGGGTAAATATTGGATGGTAAGGACAATACATGCACAATTAGACTTCATAATTAATGCATTCAAGAAGCACGTGGAGGTCAGTCCACCTCCACACCACCAGCCCCTCCTGCCCACCTCTCCGAGCACAGCTCAAAGCACGCTCCCATCACTCTTTAATCACAGCGGCCACATCTCTCGATCTTCAGCAGGTCAAGGGTTTGCTTTCTTTCCTGCTGAGAATGTCCAAGCTTGGGGTACAGTTTAGTTCTCATCCTCAGAACTTAGTCGCACTCACTCACTCGGCGAAGCGTCTCTGAAATTCCTGCCCACGCTGTGCTACCCTTCGGTCCTTTCTTCCCAGACACCCACTTTCACTGCTTTCAGGGCAGATTAGAATATAAACTTCCCTGCCTATGTACCACAGTACCTCCTGGTCCCAAAGAAGCAAATATTTACTATGTAGATAGCCTTAAAACTCTACTAGAAGCTGAGGCCAAAACTATGTGAAAGCTTACAGTCTCACCCCCAAACCACCAAACAAAAGAAAATAAATCTAATGTAGACATTTGCCCCTAAGAAACAATCCCAGTTGCAGCTCTCACTAAGCCTCCTTGTACTATCTTATCCTATACTATAAACTTATGCTGTATGTGTAAGTATACTATAAGATATTCAGACTATACTTATATATAGAAGTCAAAAATAGACAAAAGCTTAAAAACCCATGAATATGTAAAAATTAAACAGTATTTTCCTAAACAACCAAAATTTTTTAAAAAGAACCTTTTTAAAATCTAAGACAAATGATAATGAAAACATACCAAAAAGCAGTTCTAAGTGGGAAGTTTCTAGAAACAAATCTCTACATCTAAAAAGAAAGTCGATATGGTGGTGCACCCCTGTCATCCCCAAACTTGGGATTTGATGGTGTACAAAATGAAAATTTTGAGAAATTTCTTTTCTTGGTGAATTGCAAAAAGCAAAGCAATGGATGTGATAAATACGCAGCAGCACAGAAGCAAACACAGGACTGACAGAACTGTGAGACCATTTTCACTGAGCTGTGAAATTTACAGATATTTCATAATATCTGTAGTATGTGTATTTGTGTCCATATCCTTTGTAAAGAGATAAAGACACACATATATGAAAAACAAGAACAGCAAACAGATCACGAGGTGAGAAGGCAGACATCTGCAGGGGCATGGATAGTTCACAGTAATACAAAGCTTCATATGTGTAAACATAGACTCTCATGCTGAGCAAAAATACGAAATAAGATCAGCAATATTATTTTATAAGAATCTTTCAGCACTCAGGAGGCAGAGGCATGTGGATCTCTATGAGTTTGAGGCCAGCCTGGTCTACAAAGTGAGTCCAGGACAGGCAAAGCTACACAGACAAACTCTGTCTCGAAAAAGAAAAAAACAAAACAACAACTAAAAAAACAAACAACAACAACAAAAAACCCTCACATGAGTTAAAAATGACTAAAGGAGGTTAATATCCAAAGATGGCAAACCTACACCAGGTGAATACAGCCCAAGGCAGGAGTGACACAACCCTGTTGTAATAAATAAAATAAGCTCTAAAAGCATCAATTAGCCTAAAGGGAATATTTTAATAAAGGATGGTAATTCAAAAACACATAACTTTTTATGTATTTTTACATATAACAGACCGGTGAATTGCATAAGACAAAAATTAACTGATAGAAAGACACACACACACACACACACACACACACACACACACACAGACACACACAGACACACAGACACACACACTGTGGTAATCCTCATTTACTGTAAGGGCTGTTAAGGCGCGTATTTCAAAAACAGTCAAGAAGGCAAACAATAATAAAGGGGGCAGAAACGACGTGTGCTGGAGCCACTGGCAGGAAATGGTGGTCAGTGGGCTGGCTCTTTCCTAACATATCCAAGGTCACGGATTTTTATCCCAAGCCCTGGCAAAAGAACAGGACCTTATGGAATCCTCCTATCCGTCTACCAACTGTAACCACTTGTAGAGCAACAGGTCAAACAGAGGGAATCCGAAATGGAAGAAACAACACACCGACAGGGAATCTGGGACATGTGGTATCAAAGAGGCCAAAATGTCAATCAGACTTGAAAACCCTTAACTTTTTGACCGAGATTCGGGAGCAATATTCGGGACTTTAGGAAATGAGTCTGCCCCGGGATCTCAGTTCTTGACAGGTTCCTGACAACAAGGACTGAGAAGCAAGGCCCCGGGGAGACGTGCAGTGCCAAAAAGGGCTCTCAGGGATCACACAGAAGAGCAGTTGTCTGAACAGAGACAAGTTCAGAAGGAGACTTGCCACAAATGTGACCTGTTGCTGAACTATAATCCGTGGAATTAGAGACTAATTAATTCCATCCCGTCTTCGTTCTTTGATTCATTCTTGAGTTCAAGCAAATGTTCACTGAACGTCTAGTAAGAGCCAAACCTTATGCTGGACGCAGAGAAAACGGTGAATGAAACAAGGCGACAGTGTCTCCACTCACATGTGACTACTTTGGAGGGTTTACCAGCCATTCATCCGTCTAGGGACACATTGGTGTCGCTTGGGGGGCCTTTTAGAGCATGGCATACCTAAACTCCAACTCTTTGAGATGACCGGTCCCCACTGAACACATGGATTTAGGCTTTTAAAAAGTTTATTAGGTTATTCTGATGTGGGGGGAAAAAAAACCTGTTGAAATGAAACAGGACCTAGCAAGAGGAATAAGGTGTAAATAAAGCGGGCATGAATAAGCCCAGGGGCAGACAGTAGGCGCACCACCGCTGGAAACCACTCAAACGACACTCCACTCCCGAACTCTTCAGTTTTCCTCTCCTCCTCTCGGCTTGTGGGTCCCTGGGACACAACTCCCATTTTCTTTTAGCACTTAGCTTAATTATCTTTCTAACCCAACTTTTCGTGATCTTTCACATACAGCTTACAGAGGAGTGTCGATAACTCTCCCAGAACCCTGGGTTCCTCAGGCTGCACAACGCCACAGCATCATCCTTTTTTCCATCCTCAGCTGCAGAACAGATGGTACAGGTCTCTAACACTGATCCTTCCAGATACTGGTCCAGACTCCCATCAAGTGTAGGGCTGAGTGAAGGACCCTCTTCCCTCCCACAAATGGGAAATCGATTCTTGACAATCCAACAGACAATCTCAATAAACCGTCTACTGAAACTGTTATATACTACCAAGTACATTATAGGTGACACGTGCCCCTTCCCCCCCCCCAAACTGGCCTCCCAATATGCCATTTTTTGCATAACAAACTATATCCTAAGCTGAAAGTGATTCATTTAACAAGTGAGCTTCTGGAAAAAAAAAAAACACAACCCTCTTTGCGTTTGTCCGTCTATCACATCCCGGCCAGTGTGAGAAGTCTCGACACTGCTTACGTGAATTATGGGCAGAGCTGGAAGACAGGTGCAGTAAGTTCTAGGCTACACTTAGAAAGCCACAAATTGAAGGCCTCCAGCTAGACGCACGCCCATGGTAGCTTCGTTGAGCCAACAGTGATTTCTGAAGAATGCACAACTGCTGTTGACCACTTGTTCGCGTTCTCGGGAAAGAGTCAATCCATCCCTACTTTCAACTGAGCTGTGTTTCAGCTGTTAGTTTTAATATTCAGTAAAATCACCATGAGGAAAGCCACAGACCATGGATGTGACTCCACCATCTTTTGGCTTGAGAAGTTCAGGTTTCCAGCTGTGTCTCTTTCTCCTTTAATGCTTCCACATTTCAGTCTTGGTGAGCTGCTCTTGCTCCTACAACATGCACACAGGGCGACATATTCCTGTCACTGCTCACTTGATGGGAAGTCCATGCCAACTAGCTTCCCTTCCTTTGTACCACGTGTTCCAGTGTTTCAAGACAGCGCCCCACCGGGTACATTCCGAAAGCCACTGGGCAGAAAACACTGATCTTTTGATGGGAACAGAAGTGGTGGGCACAGGGGAAATTAGGAAAGGTTGCATAAAATTATGCCCCATTCTCTGTTTATAAACGCAATGAATAGTTTTGCAGATTAAATTACAAAATTGCATGAAGCTATAAGAAAGATAATAACGCCACCTACAACAATACCTCATTGAAGTAACTACCGTTACCATTTTGGTGGTGTTCTTTTGGATTTTTTTTTAATTCAACATAAAGAAAATGTAGTGACCTGCCCCTATTATGGAGATTTGGAATATTTAGAACCCCTCTCCTCTCCTCCCCCCTCCCCTCCCTCTTTTTTTTTTCCTTTCTTTTTCTTTTTTTTTTTTTTTTTTTTTTTTTTGCCTACGATCATGAGTGTTTTATGAACATTCTTTCACGTTTGTCTTTGAATATTTTCTCTATAAAGTTTCTGGAATTAGAATTTCTGTACTAAGCAATCTCAAATTGCTTTTCAGGAAAAAAATCATCAAAATTCTGTTCCTATTTCTAACACTCAGGCTTTGTCTGATAATACTCTTGAAGCCCTAATTTTTGAGTAGGTCAAATACTAGCTTGTACTACTTATGTTTCTATGATTCCCAATTTGGTTAAACTTTGGAAACGCTTACTGGTCTCTGATAATTATTCATTTCTCTTTTTATGCTTTTTTAAAGTTTAGGCTGTTCCTGTTAATAAGGTAAAGTTCACAATAGTGTACTTAAAACTTTGTGCTCGGTGGAAGGCGGGACACGGCAAAAGCAAATAAGGCTGGAAGAGCTGGTTTTGGTTGTTGCTGTTGTTGTTGTTGTTCAACACTTAAACACATGGAAAGGAAGAAAAGAAGGGAGAGAAACGAACGTGATCTTGTCCCTCAACTGGATTGATGAATCACTGTACATTGCTTGTTGGAAAACTGGACAACATAGAGTGAAGACAACTTCCCAGTTGCCATCAGAAACCAACGCACGCTTCCACAGCAGTCCTCTGCTGGAAGTAAGAGACACTAAGAGATGGAACAGTGTAAGGCAGATCAGAGCAGACACAAGCAGAAAGCTGTATCCACATTTTAAAGGGATCTGATACCAGTTTCTCTGATTTGCAGCATCGTTTGGCTTTAGGCTCACCCACTCTCCTTCCCTGAAGCAAACAGCCCCCTCACCATCATCCTTTCAAAGCCAGGCTGATGCGCTTGTTTAAGAGAAGTGGTTATCTTTAGACAAAGCAGACTTCCTTCCATTTGCCATTTTATGTAGTATTTACACATAACCTCGGGGAAGGAGAAAAATGAGGGATTAGGAAAGACTTCCTCTAGGTAAATATGACAGAGAATGAATACACATCATTATCTGGGGATTAAAAGGCAGAGAGCTAGAGTCAGTGGGCAAACGTCCAACATTCAGAGTGACACTTGTACCACCTATTTAGGCACAAGCGACACTTTCTGAGATGGTCTGTTCCCAAGCAATAAGGCTCTGCCTAGCTGTAAAGATAAAGTTTTTAAACTGGATACCGACTAATTGAAAACAATAATCTCAGGTCCTTTATGCTAAGCCTAATAAATCTTAACACTTTAATGAATACATTAAAGATATCACAAAGGCTACATCTGAGTTGAAATTCACTCTTAATTTATGCCTTTTGACTAAAAACCAGGCACAATTTGATAAGGTTAAACAACTTCAAGTGGGTTATAATTGATAGATTTTTTTTCCCTGTAATATTTTACTAGCTATAAATTTCAGGGCAGAAACAAGATAGTGGTCATTAAAAACAGAATGTGAAAATATTTTAATCTTCTTCTGTCGTTAATCATGTCAGTTCTGCTGGATCACCCAGTAAGCTATCTAGAGCAGATTTAGGCATTTTCTAAAGCTCAGCTTTCCTGCTCTGCGTCACTCCGTGTGAAGCTGTCCTCCTGACTTGGTGACAAACTCAGACAAAAGATACATACAGAAGCTTTGCTACACAGACTCATGACTTGAATTGTGATATGTCACGTGTTAAGAGTCACATAAATTAGAAAAGCATACCTAAGGAAATTAACGCCAAAGGAGAAAAAAAATTCATAAATCTAGCAGTAAGAAGAACAGGATGGAAAAGCGGCCGCCAATCAATTTTATCCACGGTTCTGTTGACATCAAAGCAAATATGTATTTATTTTCAGAGAAACTAACTTATCGCCCCAACCAAGCACCTCTGCTTCTTCCATCCCCTGCTTTAGAGCAAAATAAGCTCAGCTTTACCTCCACATCTTCCATTCCACCAAAGGGGTTAAAATACTGTCACTGTAACAGCTGCTAATCAACCTCAAACTAACCAGATACTACAACAGGAATCTTGTCCCTTTAGGGATAAGCACTCGGGCACTGTCTGGCTTTGTCACTTACAAAATAAACAGCAGAGAGGGGCCGCATTCTCATGCTTATCTCAACCACGTAAGAAAATCCAACTAGTGATATAATTTTGTTGTAAGAATTATTTTTGTTAGATGCCGAATGAGTCTAAAGCAATTCACAGCTAGCTAAGGCAATGTGGGAACCTTGATCCTAGCCTGTGTCCCAAAGTCCATGTGGAATTAAACTGTAATGTAAACTTCCAAGTTGATAAAGCTTTCATTCTGACATTAACATCTCCTTTTTAGGTTGTGGTCACTTAGGAAAATGGCTTTTTCCAAAGCATCATAATATATTTACATATACATGAACTCATCTCCACCATGCTCATATTAACACTTGGCAGCTTGCAAATTCAAAAGTTGCCTAAAGGCATAACAATATTACAAAGAAAAATTTGAGTAAGGAATCATAGTTTATTACATCCAAATTTAATATAATTTTTAAACATTGGGGGAATTTTTTGTACTCAAATATATGTCCTGTCAATTGTTTCAAATCTGTAGTAACTCGACTAAGAATGCAACTTAGAAACAATGGAAATTCTAATATCTAGCTATGCAGTCTTCTGTAATCCTGAAAAATCATATAATCACACAATGAAGAAAATAGATATTGTAGCAGTCAGAACATCAACAAAAAAACTCATAGTTTCTCTCTAATAAGTAAGTCAATAAAAGCCACATACTCTGGCAATGTGGCAAGAAAACTGATGATGAAAAGTTGTGATGAAATTGAAATCATTTCTATACAATTGAGAAAACAAATATGTAGATTAAAATTGATTTTAATCAAGTCACAAAATATAATGCATTTAAATGGATATTCCTATAACAGGTGGTGGTAGCACACACCTTTAATCCTAGCACTGGGGAGGCAAAGGCAGGCAGGACTCTACGTGCCCAAGGCCAGCCTGGTCTACAGAGTGAGTTCCTGGACAGCCGGGTCTACTCAGAAAAACCCTGAGACCCTGTCTCAGAATAATATAGATTTCTATAAAAAGAAGTCTGATGGGCTACATTTGAATGAAATATTAATGTTACTTTCATTTACACAGTGAAAACATTTTTCTGTTAGTATACAACACCAGAAAAGATCAATGTTAATGAAATGTTATAGCATAAATAAACTTAAATCTAAAATGTGAGGGGGGAAAAGCTATAAATTCTTTTTTAAAATTCTGTGCAGAGCCTCAGGGGTATTCTTACTGCTACAGTATAAAATGTGAACTTCTGCAGGGCTGCTCTATGCTACTAAACTATGCCACTAAGTATTTCTACTGACCTTCCACCTAGTCTTCCATTCATAACATGAATGATTTGGATACAAAGTAATTTATAGATACACTGTTATTTAAAAAAACAAAACAAAACACCACTTCCGTTAATGGTAAATTTCCAGAATTAATTTGAAAATGTCATAACAGGCACAATATACTTTACAAAGTTCAAGAACATTCCATCTGTCCTTCATCCACCCAGCAAGCAGTACGCATGCCATGTCATGGGAAAATATAATGCGAAGTAAATATTTTTAATATTTAGTGGTTAAATATTTTTATATCAATAAAATAAAATGTTAGGCTACTGTTAATAATAACATCTGAATACAATATGGGCTGTTTGGCCACTCGTGTTCTTAAGAAACACTGTGTGAATTTCTCATATGTATAAATATAGAAAAATCAAAAGACCCGTGATCAGCAAGCAAAAATTTACTCACAGTTTGTTCATATTCAGCACCTATCACAAGATGTTGAGAAATGAATAATAACTAGAATATATTTTCATCATTTTAAATTCTATGTATGTGTACTTGGGTATGTGTATATGCGTTCAGGAGCCCCCCGGAAGCCAGAAGAAGGTGTCAGATCCCCTGGAGCTGGAAATGCAGGCAGTTGTGAGCCTTGGGTCCTCTGTGAAAGCAATAAATGTGCTTCACTTTTGAGCCACCTCAGCTCCAGAGGACTCTCCTATAGAACGTTCTTTTCTGTAGTGTAATCCCATAATACAAAATAAAATGGAAGATATTTGCATTAAAAAAGAGTTTTAAAAGTCTTCCTGGGGAGGGAGGGAAGAATGGGAGGATACAAGGGATGGGATAACCATTGAAATGTAACAAAAATAAATTAATAAAAAAATTTTTTAAAAGTCTTCCTGAATACGGAGTTCAGTGGAGGGATCTCTGCCTGGCATATGCATGGTCCTCAGTTAGAACTCCAGTACAGGGAAACAACTAGAGCCCACACTCAGGAGGCTGAGGCAAGAAGGGTGAAACTTTGTTGAAGGCAAAACACAACCTAAAAGAGTGTCTTTAAGACACATAGACGAGCGTTTTAACATTATAGATAAAATAATGTCTACCTTTTCTAAAGTTCCACTTGTTCTTTAACGTATAAGCCCCTTTTCATATTAGAACAAGCTGTTAGACTCTTAATCCTGTAAACAAGACACATATTACACCTGCATTTCTAGGGACCACAGAGTGGCATAGCTCATCTCTGCCCAGGAATGAGTGAAATGTGTCAGGGACATGAACGCTTCAAGGATGTTCTGTGTTGACGTATAACGTTGACCTATAAAGCCAACATTACCAACTGCTACTATCATCTACAGGGTTAGCCCAAACTCTTTATTCTTTACCCCATGGCCTGTATTAAGATTTCAGTACCACCTTGACCTTTCACCAACATTCTCTAGTTCTAGTGGGTTGATTCACTTACTCATCCCCAACTGCACTTGCCACTGTATCTCTGAACTTGTCCCTAAATGGCTACTTAACATGTTCTCCCTCAGGCTGAAGAGGTGGCTCAGGGGTTAAGAACACACTGTCTGCTCTTCCAAAGGCCCTGAATTCAAGTCCCCGCAACCACATGGTGGCTTACAACCATCTATAATGAGAGCTGGTGCCCTCTTCTGGCGTGCAGGCACATATGCATTGTATACATAGGAAAAATTAATAAAAAAAAAAAAAGATGTCCTCCCTCCTTGCTTATATCAACCCCAGTTCTAGAACACCTACCACATTCTAAAGGAATTCCCTTTCTACTTGGGTTCCATCAATGAGAGTCAACCATACTGCCATGGACATATAGATGCCATTTCTTCAGTTAAAGTATAAGGCTAGTGGAAGTAGGAAACATCATAAGTCCTCCTCCACATCTTACACATGCAGGTAGACATAGGAGTGAAAGCATCTCCATGCTAAGCCGATGCTTTCATAGTGGTGTTGTAGGCCAGAGCACTGGAGGCTAACATGCCATTAAACACAACCATACTTGGGCCAACATGGACCCAAACTTAGCAATAACTACTAGTACCTACAAATACCTACACGGCCTTGAGTCAGTTGCACAGCTTTCTGCAGCTGAACTTCCTTCATTGGTGAGTGTGGCCCAGTAGAACCCGATAAGACTTATGAAAATGTTTTTCGTGGAAAAGCACTAAGCAAATATTCTCATTATTTATCAGGAATGCCACAGCTTAAGTTAGGTTCCCAAATCACGAGAAATAAAGAACTGAATCTATTTCAAAAATGTAATCACTCTGATTCAATAAATATTGTTATAAGGCAACTGGCTTGAGTTGAAGATGAAGTGGGCATAGTAGTGGACATTTAGCCATCTCAATTGCATCCGTACTAGCAGTGAGAACGTTTTCCTAAACATTAACACACCCAAGAGAAAACCAAATCTCCAAGTCTGTGTTTCTTTCTTTCTTTCTTTCTTTCTTTTCTTTCTTTCTTTCTTTCTTTTCTTTTGATTATATAAAACCTTCCAGAATTCAGCTATAACATCACAGGGGGAAATCACAGCTTTAAAGGATTTAACTTCAAAAAAGAAAGAAAGATATAAATTTTAAATTTGCAATCCAGCAGCAAACACCAAACAGTTAAGAGGTGCTGGGAACAAGGAAACTTTTTATGTCAAAGGCAGCCTCAGCACCCGGCCCCTGCTCTGCCACTTCCTGCCTTACTTAGTTTATGACTACATGCTGGGCTTGCTTTGACACAACCAGTAAGGTGGTCACAGTGAGGACCTGGTTTCTCGTTCCAACCTCAAGCAGGGTTGAGTAGATGAATGAAAGCAAAGGGCAGAATTCACAAACGCACATTCTGTTATCTTCCACCTCACCTCTCTCTGGGCCCCATCTGCTGTGCCCCTGAGACCCCTGAGACCTTAGCACCATTGGCTGTCCTCATAAAAGCTGAGTAAGAAACACAATTGGACAATGCAAAGGAAAGTGAATTTGTCTAAACTTAAAATATATTGGCACATGCTTAAACACCAAGAGACTCTGAAACCCACCATCTGGAGCTAAGGTTAGCCTTGCTAGCCCTTCTCTGCAAAATACACAGAGAAACCAATGGGAATTCCTATTAGGGACCACGTTCTGTAAGACTCTATGAGAGAGTTAATTGTGTCGACCACGTTCACAGCTACCACCTCAACATCTGGCATAGAGCATTCCCAATAAATATAAGTTGAATGAGTGAATTGTTGAATAGCCAGTATTTTTCTTATTTCTATTGAATGATGTCCAAGTATGAATTTCAGTGTTTTGGTAGAGGGATTCATATTTTATTTCCCGTCTCCTCATTGTCATTAAAATAAGAAATTTAAATCACAAAATTGTTAAAGCCAAACTATATTGTCAACACAGTCATACAAGAATGGAAAATACTTTCCTTATGAACATTTCTCGAGAAGGACAAATTGCCTTATTTGTTAGCAAGTCTAAAACTCTAGCTCTGCTATGTGCAATCTCTCCCTCTCCCTCAGCTTATCGCCTCTCATCATATTGCACCCTGCATTTCGGCACCTTTGGGCATCAACTGATCCGATTCTTTGGTTTCCTTCCCCTGGTGCGGAGATCCCTTTTAACTATGGATCCTAACACTGACACTAGCTGCTTTTTTGTTCCTTGAAATTTTTTTTTTCACCCTTCAGGATAATTATACTCTTTCATGCCTTTTATTATCGTGTCGTTTAGGACCTCCTAACCTTCTACGCTTGGGCTTTAGTTAACAGAGAGCTCCCACCTCTGCTCTCCACACGAAACCCTGCTCATTAGGTTTCTTAATCCTCCATAATTTGCTTTCATGAAATCTTATACCTTTGAGACACTGTGTTCTATGAGCCTATTTCCCTAGGACAAGCTAGCCCAAGGGCTACTGAAGCATCGAGCACAAAACCTATGCTTATCCGCTTTCTATAGAAAACATTGTTTTAAGTGAGGCAGAGATGGCTCAGTGGCTAGAAAGCTTTGTCTTAAATGTTTACGGGCCATGAAACTTTTAACTTGGTATTTCGTTTTTTCACCCAAACACTGCCTGCGACGCTTAAAAGCTATAGCAGAAGGCCACAGGCACTCTTTAATGGACAGCTGCTGCTGGCTTGCACGCATCAGAATCCTAGATAGAAAACAACAATATCCTACTGCATCACTGATTAGTAAATTACTGATTAGCAAACTGTATCTTTGCGTCATAGCTAGAATTTAGAAGAGAATAAAACCGATGCGGTTTTTTTGGAAGTTGCTCTGCAAGAGCTTGAAACACACACACGCATGCACACACACATGCACACGCACGCGCGCACACACACACACACGTTATTCAATTTCACTGAAGACCTGGGTCTTTTCAACCACTCTACCTAGTTTCCCTCCATCTATTCATTGACGCTTCTGCTAAGGGCTATGTTCTCAATGGCCAGAAAGAACACGTGTTTCCCATTTTATTTCTAACTTTCTAGGAGTCCTTGGTTAGGAAAAATTGTTTTGGTTTGTGGGATGAAAGAGTTAATGAATTTTCCAAAGGTGCCAAACTTTACTCCAGCAAAGTTCACACTTCAACCCTGTACATGTTAGTGTGTGATCCTCCCCGTCCAGATGACAGAAAGCAAAGCCAGAGTTCCTTCTTTAATTGGTTTGCATCCACGCACTGACCTCCGGGGCTCTGTTTATATAGCCTATAATGCAATATGCTCCACAGTTCCCCCCTTCCCCTCCCCCACCTTCAAAAGCTGTCTCCCCTGAGATTTGAAACCGGCTTTCATGTTTGGTCACTGCATTAAGCTCTGTGCTCTGCTGCCTCTAGCGTCAACAAGCTTCCTGGCTGGGCCATGGGGTGAAGAGCAGAGCGTCTTGCTAGTTCTGAACATAAAAGGAAGTCTGTTTTACTCTCTTTGTAAGATCACCAACCCCACAAGCTCTTAGGGAAGAGACATCCACCAGGTACTCATGTTAACACAGAAACTTTCAAGTTTCTTTAGAAAGAAGGCCAACTCATTATTCTCAACTGACAAAGGCAAACTCCAGATCGTTGGGTCATTAATCAACAGAACACATTTTTAAGTGCCTGGGCTCTGACGGCATGGCTCCTAACTAGACGACTTTCCAGAAGCAGAACTTCCATCTCTCTGTCTGAGCGTGAACATGGATGTGCGGCAACCTCCGATTCATAATCTATTTGTGGGCATCCAACTTCTACAACAGGTAAAAATCCTGAAAACTCCATTGACCGCCCCCCCCATTCCGTAGGTCAAAACAATCTGTAATTGTCAGGTTTTAAATACCACATAAAACTGACTGCCCTTAAAATACTGTGAGAAAAACTATGTGTGCAAAATACTGTGTGCAAAATTATTAATAGTAATATTTAGATGATTGTTAGACAGTGCTCACTGATAAATGCTGTACTCCCTACTTTTAAGTATGATTGAAATTTTCAGCATAAAAAAAATTAATATTAGGGGTTGGAGAAATGGCTCAGTGGCTAAGAGCACTTACTGCTCTTGGGAAAGACCCAGGTCTGGTTCCCAGCAACTACTGAGCAGCTTTTAACTGCCTGTAACTCACATTCTGGGAGATCTAACGCCCTCTTCTGGCCTCTGGGCACTGCACACATATAGTGCATATATATGTAGGCACACACGCACATAAATTAAATAAATTCTTAATTTTTAATTTAAAAATTTATTTTAAGGAGCTGAGAAGATGGCTCAGACATGCAAACAGGAAGACTTATTATTTTTATCTCCAGAACCCACATATAAATCTATATAAAGTCAGGCACAGTGGCACATGCTTGTAATCATATCACAGCAGTCCATAGGCAGAGAGAGCAGGATCCTTCAAAATCGCTAGACATCAATCTAGACTATTTGGCAGGTTATTAGCCAGAGAAATAAGGCCAGGCATGGTGGTGTATGCCTTTAACCCAGCAAAGGTTATCTCCTGGCCTCCATACACACATGCATGTGCATACCACACCACACCACACACACACACATGCATACATGCAAACACACCACACACATACATGCATATACACACACATACCACACATACACACACATACACATACACACAGGTATATGTGAACACATACACCACACATGCATACACACACACAAACGCTTTTTTTAAAAACAGCAGAAAGTTGTCTGTGGGCTTTCTTTTTATTAAATAAAAACCTAACAAGCAAAACTTTATGGTCTTTTCCTGGCTGACAATTTGGTGTGTACTCAACCAACTGATTTTTTTGTTTTAAACCACGCGATGGCAATGAAAGCCTTTCTTTTTCCTAAATCTTGCTGAACACCCTGAAACTCAACTGTACTAATTACAAATATTGTGCAGTAAGCCAATCCATAAACTGGGTACTTTTCTTACATAATATGTATACATACACAAATCTGTAAACACACACATATGCATGTGTATACTTTGAGACCCTTTGCCTTGCGGCCAGCCACTGACCATCGTGTTTAACGTGGCACCATTCCTCAGCCAGAGCTCTTGCTTTGTCAAACCATGTACAACATTAAATAGAGCTAGTACCTTCTGTGTTTGATGAACAAGAATCTGAATCCATTAAAGTCATACGTTTAATTGTTCCAGTATGGTATCTTATTCATAACCAAAATTTGCATGATAAAAAGCATCAAAGAATAAACACCGTGTTTTCTTTGTCTGCTTCCTCGTCAATGGCAAGCTTAGCGCTCAGAGCTCAGAAGGGGAAAAAAAATTACTCTTTACTCATTTTACAACATCTAAATTTACTCCAGAGTTGAATGCAAAAAGCAAAGTACAAATAAACTTTTAACTCCCATTTCCCATAAGGATTTAGGCATCTCTAACTGAAGTTTCCAAAGACATGCGGGAGTTGTCTAACAGACATTCAAAAGAACAGAAATGAAGAAAAGCATTATGGGCAAAAAAAAATCTTAGGTCAAAAGAGTGAAATGTGAGCCTGTACAGATGTTATAACTATTTCCACGATAAACACTAGCCTTCTGTACTTGAATTTAACAGCACACTTTAATTTGGATTAAAAATCTTAACATAAATTATTTGACTTTGACAATAGCAGCCTAATATTTCAGCTTTGTACATTATTCCCAGCTCTCACTTTCAAAATGGACCTCCTGGAACTTTCATTTTTAGAAGCCACAGTCCGCATCTTAAACTTTAAACCAATGTCTTGCCTGAAATTTAAAGAACTAAATTATATAATCAGTGAACAACAGTTATTATCTTCCTACTTGATGACTGACAGGATTTTTAAGGCTTGTAGTTAATGTGTAATTTCATTCTCCATCAGTTTATTTATTATTATACTTAGAGATTTCAACAATTAAAAACATTTTCACCCTATTTACATTGATTTCATTTAGTCAGAAACCAAATAGTAGGCTTCAATGTCATTACATCTTTAGCCTTCATATTGTTGATATTTTGTGCTTAGTTTCTTTTTTGGCACGTGTAATTCAGAAGTCCCAGAACACTGACTAGAAAGAGTTTTGGAATCCTGGCATTTAAGTTGGGTGCACTCATTAGGTCCAATCTAGAAGACTTCATCAGCTAAGACTCCCTCAAAACTAGAGAAACTCAAAGCTGTCCCACACAGGGATGATCATGAGAAAGAAAAGCAAGCTAGCTCTGTGAGGCTATTATCAAAAGGAATTTACAGCCACTGGTTTCTCTGTGCTCAATGAACATCCACATTTTAGAAAGAGATACGGTGAAACTCGGTAGTCAAAGTGTGACTTTCAAGTCCCACAAGTTATATACATTTTTTTTCCCTGAAAATCTATTCGGATTGAAAACTAATGGTGATGTATTAACAGGCCATCAAATGGCATAATCCTTGGTACCCAATGTGAGACAAATTTTGTGTTTTAGTTGTAAGCAGCTCTGGGAACTCTGCAGTGCACAGATCTTAGCAAGATGTAAAGAATACAGCCAATCCTGATCATTGCAGGACTACATCCATGCTTAACAGCAGGAAAGCATCTAATGCCACTGATAATACCACTGTTGGTAAAACCTGTCTCAATAAATACAACACAACAGCGTCAATCTCCATCTCTGTTCAAATAAAGTGTACCTACTGCCCCCAAATCACTTGCAGAGGCTCCTCGAACCACTTAGGATGCTTTGTCTACTTACAAAGTAATATTCTGCTGTGAGCAATGAGCATGCGCAACAGCTACCCCTGCATTTAAAAAGGAACTCTGCAGTTAGAGAGCATTTAATGTTTATTTCAAAACTATGAAAGATCCCAGCGTGAACATCTCAGATTGTGATTTGAAGTATCCCACAGCCCTGCATTGATGTGGGGTTCGTGTCTTCAAAAGAGATTGTTCAGTCTGTTTAAAGTCAAAATGGCTCTAGATGTGTTGAATTGCTTTTCAGAGAATCACGTAAAAAAAAAAAAATACTCAGGATAACATTATTAATGTAAACATACCTGAACCCGAGTCAAATTTGGTTTCTGACCTGCAAAGAAAAAAAAAGGAAAATTAATATAAAAATTGTAAAAGATCTGGCATAGAGAGATGTAGTTATTATAGATTTCTCTATAATGGTCAAGAAATAAATCATTTCCTTGAGTGTAAACATAAATATTTATTTCAACCATTTCAACTGAATGCATATAGTGATTCAGATTACATAGCAAACAAAATAATAACTTTCAATGTTTGCTTTTCTTTCAGAGAAGGCATCCCCCCCCCCCGCAAATAGCCAATCTTTCTTTAAGATAAACTTACTTCAATCATATTATAGAGCAATAAAAACAATCCAATCCATAGTTATGCATTTTTGCAGGTTATTAAAGATTTTCAATTACTTCACACCAAGTAATTTTCCAGCAGGTTCTTAGCACACAGCACATGAACTCAGTAACCCCACACACTTAATCAGGAGGAAGAGAGAGCGGAGTCCTTGTGGGAACATTATGTTTCAGATATAGTTTAATACTGGCTGTAGTAAACTCAGAAGCCTTTGAAGCCCTTGCTCCGGCTGTGGGAAACTGCTGTTGGGTAATTACTCTCGAGATGCCGCTGATGTGCTCTCAAGCAGAACTAACCCTGTGACTGCGCCTATCCACACAGACCACTGTAAGACAGCATTGTCTATAGCGAGCTCCCAAACCAATTAGTGGGCATGCTCAGTCGGATTTATATCACAGGCTCACAATCAACGGTGTATCTGCGCACAGCTGCCACCGCGGGATACAAGAACCAAGCAGCGGGAGTCCCGCTAAGGACGTTATGTCGTCGCCGTCATCGTCGACGGAGAAGAGCTTGCCCCTCGGTGGAGGTGCGGTTAGCTAACTGGGGAAGAGGGTTTCTTTGAAACTATGCCAGAGTGTAGCGGAGCATTTTGGAAGCAGCGGCTTTCCTCACCTAAATTAGAGCTCTTCAAAGAAGAAGCGGGAAAATAAGAGGTTCCTTTGGTCACAAAAATTAGTTTTCTCAGGTCTTCTCAAATTTCACCTTATTTTTAACAATATCAACAGTTTTCATATGCAGTTTATATATAGGTATATGTGTATATGTATATATATGGAAATATGTATATATATATATATATATATATATATATATATATATATATATATACACATACACACACATATATACATACAGATGTAAGTGTGTATGTATGTAACCACAGAGTTGGTCCTCTGTGTAGTGTGAGGGCTCACACATGCAAGCACTCTGTCCTTTAGTTCTACCTGAGGTCTGGCCAATCACATCTTTAGCAACCACCTCTATAATGCAGACCCAACGCCCTTGCCCAACCCAATGCTCATCTCTGTCTGTCCTTCTCTTCCATGCCCCCTCCCATCTCCAATGCAAGCTCATCTTATTCTTTCAGCTCTATGACTTGGGAAAGCCTGGCTTCATGACCACACCACGCCTCACGGCAAATCAAGGCCTCTTCTGTGTTACTCTATTGGCTCCCTTACCTACTCCCTCCCTAGACGTCAGCCACGCCTCAGTAGCCTCTTTAGCCGCAGCATCTAGACACACCTGGTCTATGTACTCAGATGTCTGTCAAGGGAAACTACAATGATGACGGTCTTGATAAAACACACATTTTGAGATACGAAAAATTATGTCCAAAAAAAAAAAAAAAGATAAAAACCTTTCAGAGAATCTTCTCCTGAGACAGCTAGTCAATGTGTAATATATACCCATAAAATGCACATAAAATATTCTCACAAACAAACTAGTCCCCCTGGGCCTCAATTAAACACTAGAAAACATTTTAAGAATCCTCAGACACAGTATTAAAGATTAAAAAATACATTGTTGTGGCCAGATGGAGTGACATATGCCTTTAATCCCAGCAGTTGAGAGGCAGAGGCAGGCAGATCACTGTGAGCTCAAGGCCAGCCTGGTCTACAGAATGACTCCAGGACAGCCAAGGATACACAGAGAAACCCTGTCTTGAAAAACCTAAAAAAACAAAAAACAAAAAACAAAAAACAAACAACAACAACAACAAAACCATTGTTAATAATTAAAACATGATCATAAAATGAATGTGGTCAGATTTGAGGGAAGGAAGGATTGGCCCCATGAATAAGTTCACTCAAATTTCTGTGAGATTAGGCACTCGCATAACCAGAGAAGCAGTCCGCTGGGACATGCTGCATCATAGCATGTTTTGATGGTCTCTGTTCAAGAACATTCTGAGAAAGTGAGCAAAGTATAGACAGGAACAAGCAATCACTGGTCGGAGAAGGAGGATGTACAGTGACAGGGGCGTGGCTAGGAGCAGGCCGAGGGTGTTCAACCCACTCTGAGCACATCCTCCACAGGGTTAGTTCTGGTGGTGGCTATTCTAGATGCTGGAATACCAGAGATCACAAAGCAGGGCACAAAACAGATAAAATCACGACATCCGTAAAGATGCCCTTCTTTGCCTGGGCTACATACTCACACAGCCTAGGCCAGGTTTATTTAGTCGCTTCCTTTGGGGTCACCAAGGGAAAGAGTTTGTGCCGACTACGAGTGCTTTCCAACCTACTTCCTCCTTTTTTTGTTTTCCAAAGTTCTAAAGAGACACAGATCTGCACGGGTGAGATAATATTTCCGCACTGTTTAGCACCTCTTTTGTGGCTCGCTGTGACCATGTGACCTAATTATTTCTTACTGGGACCCACCTCTTAAAGACCCAGAAGCTGAACATCATCACACTGGGGACCAATTTCCAGCTCATGAAAGCTTGGTGGGCAGACTGTGTCCACAGCCAAAGCTCAGAAGGGCTTACACTAACATTTACAAATGTTTGAATTTGGGGGCTGCGGGGAGGAAGATCATCAGAAAAGGTTGACACTAGAAAATCCCACTATTGTTTAAGTGTTTAAAGTAATGTAAATTTTTAACATATATGTTCTTTTTATCATAAAACTGCAGGTCTTCGAGAGAAGGCAGATTTAGTCACTGGGGAAAGTGGTATGCTCCTGGGGAAAGTGGTAAGAGCTACCACTTTCTTCTTTTTTTTAAGATTGATTTATTTATTGCATATTATATATACAGTGTTCAGCCTGCATGTACACCCGCACACCAGAAGAGGACACCAGATTCCACTACGGGTGGTTGGGAGCCACCATGTGGTTTCTGGGAATTGAACTCAGGATCTCTAGAAGAGCAGTCAGTGCTCTTAACCTCTGAGCCATCTCTGCAGCCCCCAGAGCTACCACTTTGTAGTTACAGGGAACATTCCGTGTGTATCAAAGTAAAAAGGGAGGGTTGAGGCTGAGGGTTAGCTCAGCTGACAGGAAGACCTGGATTTGATGCCCGATAGTGTGGTGTAGTGTGGGGTGGGGTGAGGTGGTTGAGTAGATGCGGGGTGGGGTGGGGTGGGGTGGGGTGGGGTGGTATGGGGTGGGGTGGGGTGGGGTGGGGTGGTATGGGGTGGGGTGGGGTGGGGTGGGGTGGTATGGGGTGGGGTGGATGTGGTGTGGTGTGGGGTGGGGTGGGGTGGTATGGGGTGGGGTGGGGTGGTGGCACAGAACTTGGGAGGCTGAAGCAGGAGGATCAGGAAGTCAACAACTTCCTCAGCCTCAGAAACGTTCTGCACATGTTAGCTTCATAGTTAGCTTTCTGAAGAAAAAAGTGACCAGACCAGGCTAAATCTATGCCCCATAGCACTGCCACACCCTCCTCCTCTGTGTGACTCTCAGAGTTGTAATTCTACGACGTATCTGTCTATATGGGGTTTGTTTTATAACATATCTCAGTGGTTCTCTTATCTACGTTATTAATTACATATTAACTGCGCATACTAGTGAACATCACTGTGACACTTCCACACATACGTACACTGTTTTGTGCTGATACCTGGAACTCAATACCTGGAGTTCAACAATGGTAGGGGCCACTAATTGCCTACCTGATAGCTAGCCTCTCTCTTTCCCTCGTTTCTGAAAGGTGCCAAGGCATGCCCACTTCGGCAATGGTTTTTGTGCATGGGCCTATAACTGATTCAAGGCTAAGCCCTTAGCTCGGCTGAGTCCTAAAAGGTAAAGCCTCTCAGTGCGTGTTCTTGGAAAGGTCATTCTTCACTAAAAGGAGAAGAAAGGTGATTGTGAGGGAAGGCCCTTTCCCCAGGCTCTGGCCTCTTTCGTGCCTTCAAAGGGCGCTGTGTAAAGATGCGGCTCAGGGCAGCCACAGCATCTTGCAGCCCCAAAGGTTAGACACCTGAATTACCACTCCAGGGTTGCTTTGCTACCATGGAGTCAGGTAAGAAACTTACTTTTAAAGCTTTTGTATAGATTAAGGTGATCCTAAAAGAGCCAAGAACTTACTAGAAGCCGAGTAAAAGTTTTTTCTAAGCAATAAAGCTACATAGGATTAACCTACGATAAGCTCAGCCCACAGTGGTTCAGCTACATAAGCTCAGCATTATATTTCAAAAAAGAACTACTGGTCTGGCTAAGTCTTACATGGTTGCAGTGTGAAATTGTACAGGAAAAAATAATATAAATAAGAACAGCATTGAAAGTAACTAGAAAAACAAATTTTTTTTAAAAAAGATAGAAAGTAAGGTGACTCCACATTATCTGGTTTTCTCGATTTGGACAAATACTTGATGGAGTCTGGCAGGGTTACTGCAGCTCACTTCAGGAGTTACACCCACAGTGGAGGCTGCGGCCACGTTATCCATTATCAGTGGGAGCCTTCAACGTGAGTTTTCACACCTTGATAGATCCAGGAAGCAGCTCATTTGAGCTGAAAACAGGTATTAGCCCATCCCCAGCAGCCTACGGTAGTCAAGTAGGCCCTAACTCTCAAAAGTTCCACAAAGCCCTCAAACTACACCATCAGCTGGAGACCAAGAGCCCAAACACGCAGGCCCATGGATGGCACCTTATACTCAAACTAAAACATTCTGCCCCAACCCCTAGAGGCCATCTCATAATACAAAATGCATTCAGTTCAGCTTCCTGGCTTAACAGTCCAACCACTGTTCAGGGCCCCAAAGCCCATTGTGTTTTCTGAAGCTACAGGCAAACAGCTATGAGTCCCTGTAAAATAATAATATTTAAAGTGACATCTTTCTGCTATCCGATGGCACATTTCCATCCCAAAAGGGAGGAATGGGGCATAGGAAGAAAACACTGGACGGCAGTAAGAGTGAAGCCAAGGAGGACAAACAGCCACCGCGACACTCCACGCTCAGCATCCAGGGCTCTGGGTGGCACCATTGACTGCTAGTAGGCTAGGCTGGCCTCGTCCCTTCAGCTCTGCCATCTGTGGCACACAAGGCCTCTGTGGTGAGCCTGCAGCTTTCCTTGTCAGATCCTGTACGTTCCTGACATCTCCAACATCCTGGGCTCTCTACTGCAACTTGAGCCACCAAGCACCCACTTGGTGTTCCACCCAGGGAATTCAACCTTGCTACACAATGTGTGGATGCATAGGCTTTCTTCGACCTTATCACAAGGCCCCAGGACCCTGTCAATGCTGCATTCTAAATGCCTGCAAGGCCAGTGCCATGTAGGCGATGCCAAGTTCTGCTGCCAACTCAGAATATAAAGGCACCACTGGCCCACAGCTGCAGCAGCCTCTGAGTGCCTATGTGGTTGAACCTAGGACACACGCCTAAGTGGTTCCATACAAGCAGAGCACCCTGGTCCTCTTTTCAAATACAATGCCTCTGTAAAGCTGGACTCTTGTTGAATGATTGTTAATATTTAATATTGAAATGTTATTTCAGTAAAATCAGCATTTACTCCTTAACCAGCTTTATACCCAAATGACCACACAGAGACACCAGGACCTATTTTATTAGCCTATAGCACAATGCTGTGTAATAATTACTCCATCCTAATCTTCCATACTAGTATACTTTCCCCCATTCTGATTTCCCACTTTATTCTTGCTTTTAAATCATCTCCTAGGCCCAGTTCATTTCTCCTGATGGTTCCCGGTCTGGTCTGGTTACTGCCCAAATGAACAGACTCACACACCCCAAAAACCTGAGTACCTTAGCCACGCCTATCACATTTGCCCTGCCCAGGTATGTTTTTTGTTTTTGTTTTTTTTATTGGTCAACCAGGAACAAGGTTTTGGGTAAGGTTACAAGCATTTGGGGGTTCCTGAGTCTGCTCATTTGGGCAGCAAGCAGACCAACCTCCAGCAGACTCTAGTCATGACTATAGGGCATTTTCTTAATTAGTGACTATTATGGGAGTGAAACGAAGAGGCGGAATGTTTCTCCGCCATCCTAAGACCCAGTGTAGCACCGAAGCACCAGCCCCAAAGGCGTGTGTCCATGGGTCCAGAGGTCATAAAGTTCTCCAGCGCACAGCAAGCTTTTGAAAAGCAGAGCGGAGCTTGGAAATGCATGTTCTTCAGTTCTCCAGGCAATCCTGAGCTCTTCCAAGTGAGCCTCTCCTATTTACAATGGCAAAGCTTCGCGCCTTTCTTAAGTATTCCAACTTGTTCATATCACTATTTTTTTTTCTTTTTCTTTTTAAAATTTATTTATTAAGTATACAGTGCTCTGCCTGCAGGCCAGAAGATGGCATTAGATCACATTGTAGATGGTTGTGAGCCACATGTGGTTGCTGGGATTTGAACTCAGGACCTCTGGAAGAACAGTCAGTGCTCTTAACCTCTGAGCCATTTCTCCAGCCCCAATATGTCACTAATTTTCAAAGTAACTTTTTGCCCAATGGGGAAAAAAAGAAATTCCCCTCACATTGTATGAGATTTCACAAGGAAAATATTTTCCATATCACTGTAATAAAGTTATCTTTGTGATGCATACTGAAGTAAACTGCAAGCAAGTAAAAATTTGTTGGAAAAGACCCAACATACGTGTGTGTGTGTGTGTGTGTGTGTGTGTGTGTGTGTGTATCTGTATATACGGGGTATACACACACACATATATATGTGTGTATTCATCACTTTCTCAGTGAACTTATCAAAACTACTGTTTTATTGTAAAGCTGTTGTCTCTGAGAACATGAGCCAAACACTAGCAGGTCACGGGTCGCAGGGATTTGGGCTGGCCAGCAAAACCACCAGGAATGACTTATCAATAAAAAGACAAGTTTCATGTAGTCAATAAAATTATACTCCATCAAAGCCTCAAGCAAAACACATATGAAAGACACAACTCCAGAAGCTGTCCCACCAATCTGGAAACCAGGCAGAGGAGTTCACTGGGAGGTCGGAACACGCATTAAGTCATAGTTGAGAGCATTTATGGAGTGCTTACTATGTACAAAGCACTCTATTTGAAAGAGGAGGTCTTCTATAAAATTGCCATAATTCAACCCATAAAAGGCCTTTATAGTTTAAGATCAATAGCTTGAACCTCCTTGAAGAGCAAATGGGTAGCGGGTTCATTCTGAAGGAGGCAGGTGTAATTGGTCAGTCAGTGGTGCGCGGTGTCTCAACTTGAATGAGTCTTTGCAGTCTACATAAATTCCACATTCTGGGTGGTCTTTCAGGACATTCACAAAGAAGGCACACCAGAGGCGGCAGCGATGATTTATGGTTATGCAGACTATGAGTCATGCAATTGCCATTAACACTGTACACTTAGCTAAATGCATGGGAGTAAAACGTGCAAAGCCCTAGCAGTATAATGCCAATTTTCCTCACAGCACAGACCCTGCAACTGGGTGCCACCAAAAGCCAAACCAATCCACGAAGTTTTTAAAGTCTATTTTGTTTCTGATACAAGTCAGTGAATGCAAGATATGAGCATCAGAAGGAATCAGTTCCTTTCCAGCTAATTTGTGATCATGAAATACAGTATCGATGAGGCAGACAGGTACCTGGTTGGATGCACTACAGTGTATGAAGCAGTGGGTGGAAACAGTAGCAATAGGAGTAAGAGCTGCCAGCACCAAGCAAGTGCTACTCTACAGCAACATTTCTACATTTCTATGGGGGGGGGGGGGGTGGAGAGGTGGGGGAGGGGAGAGCAGGGACAGGGACTCAGTATAGGGCAGACATCCTATTCATCTAGAAAGTTTGCATTCCCAGGAGAAAAAAACAATCTTTAAGCTTTCTCTCATGTCTAACACCTTCAGTGTATCCCTCTGTACCATTTTCTTCAAGAAGGAAGAGGGGGAGGAAGAGGTGAAGAAGAAGAAGAAGAAGAAGAAGAAGAAGAAGAAGAAGAAGAAGAAGAAGAAGTAGTAGTAGTAGTAGCCGTGGTGGTCATGGTGGTGGTGGTGAAAGAGCTTTCCCTTGAGTCTGCCTTCCCCAGCACTGCAGGGGACAGATGGGTCTTGCCCCTCTTTGCTACCTTAACTCTCTTGAACCAGTTATGACCACTGCATTTTCTGAGCTAATCCTTTACAACAACATCTCCAATTACATCTATGGCTTGAATATTAGATCATATCCCAACATCTTTGCCACCTGACTTTTGAATCCCCTTCTACTGAAGTGGTTTTCCAATACTGACAATCCAAGTAAGTGTCACTGTGTCTCTGCATCTGCACAGTGTTTCCTAACCTTCTGTGACTCTGTACTTCTAGCACTGGGCTTTGTGCTAACCTTACACATCCTGCCTACTCCAGCATCTTGCAGTTCACAATATCAAAAATGCTAGCCTCAAAATATGGTTTTCAAATAAGAGGCTGATTCTGTAGCCAAACGATTTTGAAAATAGTGCTCACTGTACTCTACTCTGAGCATTCATGTGTTGTAGGCTGGCACTCATTTGATTCCGGTTAGTTCAGGTTTCTCAGTAAGCAATTTGCCCCTAAATGCGAGGCCAGGGTTTTTTTTTTTTTTTCACAGAACACAAAGTAATATTTCATTGATCTAGAATTGTGCAAAGCTAATATTATAATTATAATGACATAAATATTCAAGAGAATACATTTTAGGAAACACTAATATAGATGTGTGTGTGTGTGTGTGTGTGTGAGAGAGAGAGAGAGAGAGAGAGAGAGAGAGAGAGAGAGAGAGAGAGAGAGAGAGAGAAGATCTATATTCTTGGTTATAACTTCAAGTTTATCAGACTTCCAAAACTGCATTCACCATCTTGCCTCACATCAGTCATCAGCAGGAGCTTTTGCACCAGTTTCACAAGGAGCAGATAGCTACTCTCATCTCTTGGTGAGTGCTTTTGCAGTATGTGTTAAGTTGCTGTTGGTACTGTTCAAATCAGATCTCCCTTAAACTCATCCCCACTGAAGGGTAACCACACTCTAAAATTACAGAGGAATGTTTCAAAACACAGAGCAAGTTCGGAGACCTACAGCCACCTCAGTTAAAAAAAAAAAAAAAAAAAGAACTCCGCCAGGGCAAGGTACAGACTTTGTGACATGCAAGTTGCTGTATGAGGCTCATGTGGCCATGACTATCCTCGCAAGCTTGCACTTGATTTTACTACCTTCAATCACCTCTTCGATGCGGCATGGTTTTAAATGCCCTGGCAATCAAGTGGGCTTTTTCTGAATTGGCCACTGTGCCCGCTAACTTTCAAATGGATGTCTCGTGCCAAACCATAGACTATCTTGTATGTAGATTGGCCAATTTCTGAAAGACCAGGATCTATTGTTTCCTAGGTTGTCCTAGAGTCTCTATATTTTGGACACATAGGTCAACCTCTTTCTCATCAATCTCCTGCAGCAAATTACCACCCTTCCTCATCAACAACCCCAATGTGAAATTGGTTTCCCAATGAACAGAATAAAATTTCCACAACTCTGAGGCAGCACTTACTCAACCCTGGCTTTGACTCCAAGCACAGCCCCTCCCTTCCCATTGATGAACAATTTGCCAGCTAAATATTAGAATAACCCCCGATACTGTCTTAATAGCAACGTTTCATGCTCATATTGATTTCTTTTCTATTCCTAAGACATCATTTAATCTCAAAAGCCCTTGTCCTGTGGGCATCACCCCTGTCCTGTGGACCTTATCCGTGCCTTACAAACATGGAGAGTGCCAGCCTTTAGAGATTAAATACATTACTCAGCTGCACTCAGCAGAGTGTGAAAGTTGTGAAGTTCACCTGCTTCTTTACACCTTAATCACAGCTTTCTTTACTTTAACATCCAAGCACAGCTATTCGGCCATCATCAGAAAATTGGCACTAATTAACACCTGCACTACCTGCTAGAGCTGCCAGATGGTGACCTGTTAAGTAAGAAAGACTAACCAGTCAAAACTCGCTGTAACACAGGGGCCACGAAGAGAAGGCAGGGAGGGGAGGGGGGCAGATCCGAGTTTTGGCCCTACTCCCAGTGTTTCCTGAACTCCACACAGCCTGTGTGGCCTCTGATTTTTGTTATTGAAGGGTTCTAAAGTTATTAGCATAAAGTTTAGCATACATTAAGCCCTCAATTGTTGTTTTAAGTTATTGCTATTTGAGCATGACCAACAGTTTATATAAAAAAATAAAGTGTTTTAAAATATAAATACAAATCTGACCAATGGTGGTTCATCCTTTGCCAGTTTCCCTTAAGTTTCTGAGACCAGGACCCAAGAATGATACTAGAAGATGAAATACAATCTGAAGGAAGGAGGAAAGTTTGAAATAGTGATGAAAATAGAGGCCAAGAGAAGATAGTTAAAAATAAAGCTTGAGTAGTTTAACCTGCCACTGGCCACAGTCGGGAGAGACGTTAAAGACGTGACACAGCGGCCTCAAAGGAACACAGCTCTCCAGCAACAGACTCCAAGGAACAAGAGATCTAACTCAACGCCTGAGAAGAGTTCAAAATAATGAGCCCAGGAAAACTCAGCAAGACATGCAAAACATCATGAGGCAATTCCGAGAAACCAGGGGCACAACTCAGGAGAGGAGAGGAGTAAGAAATCCAGCCAGGAAGTAATATCCCTCTCTCCACTCTACTGTGGAGAGTGTTCTGTCCATTGGCTAGATCTGAGTAGGGGTTTAAGGTTTACCACCTGTATTGTCCTTGGCTGGTGCCTTAGTTTGAGCGGGACCCCTGGGCCCAAATCTGCCTATCATAATGTTCTTCTTGTAGGTTTTTAGGACCCTCTGGATCCTTCTACTTTGCCATTCTCCCATGCTTCTCTCATCTAGAGTCCCAATAGAAAGTCCTCCCCTCTGTCTCAGTTTCCTCGTAAGTGAAGGCTTTCGTGGGACATGCCCCTTGGGCTAATATGCAGATATAAGTGAGTATATACCATTTGAGTCTTTCTGGTGCCTCACCTTTGACCATGTCCCCTGGAGGGGGAGACCTGGTGGCACTCAGAGGAAGGACAGCAGGCTACCAAGAAGAGACTTGATACCCTATGAGCATATACAGGGGGAGGTAATCCCCCTCAGGAACAGTCATAGGGGAGGGGAATAAGGGGAAAATGGGAGGGAGGGAAGAATGGGAGGATACAAGGGATGGGATAACCATTGAGATGTAACAAGAATAAATTAATAAAAGAAAAAAAAAAAGAAATCCAGCCAGGAAGCTGAGATGATGACAACGACAACGACAACGACACACCAACAAGGGCCAGGAACGTGGCTCAGTCACTGACATGCCTGCCCAGCAAGCATGGGGACTTGAGTTTCATCCCTAGAAGCCACATAAATTAGCTGGGCGTGGTGGGTCATGCTTGTAACACAAGCAACAGGGAGATGGAAACAGGCAGATCTCTTGGATCCGCTGGACGACAAGCACGGTCTGACACTTGGTGAACCCGAGGCCAGTTCCTGTCTCACAAGATAAGGTAGCTGATACCTGAAGAATGACAGCCAAAGCTGATCTGTGGCATGCATGTGCGTACACACACACACACACACACACACACACACACACACAAAGAGTAACTATACTTACAAAAATATGTTCACCAGCATAGAATATTTTAAAAATACAAAATCAAAACAAATCTTGCCGCTGAAGAATAAATTGAAGAAAACTTTTTAAAAACAGGTGAAAACGCTCCCCCAGCCCACCAGATCTCACCAGGTGCTGTATTCAGTGCCTCCAGCCTAACCTGTCCATCCCTGACTGCCCACGGCCAAACTCTTGTCTTACCTGCCACCACCTACAAGCCCCTTCTGCAGTGTGTCCAACCTCTCCACTGAGCAGGACCTCCTACACTTCTCCAGAGTCTAACCCAGTGACTGTCCCTGACCCTCCCCAACCACACACCCTCCCCAACCCACCAGAACTAGGCTCCGTCCCACAGCCAGTGCCCTGGCCTGCCCTAGCTTCCCCTGCCATCCCTGCAACCCATCTCAACAGGAACCGACCTACCTATCCCCCCAACCCACAGCTCCTCCCCATCCAGCCTAACTTTTCCACCTCGCTGGATCTACCCCACACTCTAGGCTTGGGCAGGAAGAAAATCCCTGTCCCTCTGTCCGCCTGACTTCATTCCACCCAAGCCATTGCCAAGCTCTAGGGCAAGCCTGTCTGCACATCTCTCTTCTGCAGAGACCTGGTCCTTCCAGGGCAGGCTTAGAACTAACAAAAGGAGTCCTCATGGCCAGGTCTCGGAAGATCAAGCTGGTGCCTTCTCTCCAAAAACCAGTCCCATATGAATGTTTACCAATAAAAATTATCTAGATAAATGCAGGAAACAGAATTTAAGACAATAGTTATACACTTGAATGAATCCGAGGGGTTTAAAGAAGACACAATGAAATTAAAGAGAAAGAAGATGAGAATAAATGCCTGAGTGATGCCAAAGAAAATGCAAACACGGGGCTTGGGGAAATGACAAAGAAAATCCAAGATCTGAGAATCGGATCCAGTCAGGAGACAAAAACATTGAAGCGAATCCAGGCTGAAGTGAAGATGGAATTGAGAAGTCCAACTGCAAAAGCCAAAGGAAAGCCTTACAAGTAGGAGACAGAATATCAGGTCTTGAAGACAAAACGTAGGATCTGGGCCAAATAAATAGGAAACATGAAAAGTTAAACACGCACATGCTCATGCGCGCACTCACACATGGGAAACCGGAAACGCTGTGGAAAAACCAAACCTTCAAGTTATAGGCATAGAAGAGGAAGAAGAACCCAAAGTCAACAGCATCTATCAGATATCCAGCAAGATTAAAGAAGAAAACTTCCCCCAAACTAAGTAAAGATACATTCATACAGGACAGAACAAGAAACACAGCACACCGAAGATTTCCTACAGGAGGCCACACCCTCGGACATGAGACAAACATTTATACAAATTCCTTGTATCCTCTCATAAATACACAAACTCATGGAGCTTAAACAACTCATTGCTGAATGATGAATGAGTCAAAGAAGAAATCAAGAAGGAAACGTTTTTTCATGAAACCAAATGAAAACGAAAACACAACACGCCAAAAGCTCCGGTGCCCGCTGAAAGCAGCCCTTATGGGGGAGATGCGTAGCTAAGCGCCGCCTAGTCCTCTCTGCGCCTGCGCACATGTGAGTCGTGCCTGGCCCAGGTGTTTTCTAGTAGACTGGTTACAAGGTTACCTAGTATGATGGGTTTCGGCTGCTCGATAAAGGAACTGTTACTAAATTTTAGACCAGAGATTATTAAGTGAGTGACCTCTGACATGGCTTTAAAAGTTTCTATTTTGTGACTATTTTTACAGCTCACTTCGTATGTGACAATCTTACATATCTTTCTTATATCTGGCAGCAAAGCCTACAATAAATGTTTAAACAACCCAGATTGGATCATGGATCAAGGAAAAAGAAAAAGAAGGAAGGAGGAAGGAAGGCGAGGGGAGCAGGAAAAGGGAGAAGAAATAGCGTAAGTAAATGACTTAACGACGCAGCTCAAAAGTTCCAAAAAATAGGAACAAACCAAATAGTGTAAATCAGAGCAGAAATCAATGAAACAGAAAAAAGAAAGCAATAAAAAAAAGTCAAGGAATCTGAGAGCTGGCTCTTTGGTTAACCAGATTGACAGACCTTTGGCCCAACTAACCAAAAGGAAGAAAAGGATGGCCTAAGTGACCAGACTCAGAAATGAACATGGAAACATTACAACAGACACCAAAAATATTCAGAATGTTATAAGGGAATTATTAAAAAAAAAAACACTAAAAAACAAACAAACGTGTGCTCCATTAAGCTGGAAACCCTGATACAAATGGGCTGAATTTCTAAATTCAGACAAGCCACCAACATTGAACCAAAAAGTCAAAAACCTAAACTGATCTAGCAAGTGAGGAGATTGAATAGTAATAAAAACCCTCCCAGACATGGGGGTTGGGGGGCGCGGGGAAAGTCCAGGACTAGACAGATTCACAGTAGAATCAGTCCTGTCAGACTTACACAAAAGATCTTCAGTCAACCCTTCTTAAACTATTCAAAGCATTAGGAACAAAAAGGGCACTCCTAAACTATTTTCCACAAAGCCAATATCACTCTAATACCAAAAACTCAGTAAAGATACAATAAAAAAAAAAGAAAGAAAGAAAAGAAAAGAAAGCTACAGGTCAATATCCCCGATGAACATAAACTCAAAAATGCTCAATAAAATATTTGCAAGGAGAATAAGAGACATACATAAAAAATAATTTCCACCATGACCAAGTTGGCTTTATCTCCAAAATACAGTGACGGTTTGTCTTACGGTTTCTACTGCTGCAGCAAAACACCATGACAAAAAAAGCAAGTTGGAAAGGAAAGGGTTTATTTGACTTACACTTCCACACTGTAGTCCATCACTGAAGGAAGTCAGGGCAGGAACCTAACAGGGCAGGAACCTGGGGTGGGGGTGGGGGTGGGGGCAGGAGGTGATACAGAGGCCATGGAGGGGTGCTGCTTACTGGCTTGCTCCTCATGGCTTTCTCAGCCTGCTTTCTTATAGAACTAAGGCTACCAGCCCAGGGATAGCCCCGCCCACTATGGGCTGGGCCTCTCCCATCAATCACTAATTAAGAAATGACTTACAGCTGGATCCTATGGAGCCACTTTCTCAACGGAGGTTCTCTCCTTTCAGAAAACTCTAGCTTGTGTCGAGTTGACACAAAACCAGCCGGTACATGGCTCAACATACGTAGGTAAATAAATGTAGTAAACCACATTAGTGGTCATGATCCTCTCCATAGATGCAGAAGAAGCCTCTCACGAACTCCAGCATGCATTTGTGATGTCCTAGGGATGTACGGCTAGAGGGAAACACACCTCGACGTGATGAAAGCGATATATGAGAAATCCATAGCCAACATCATTCTAAATGGGAAAAAAAGCTTCTAGCAATGCCAGTAAAGCCAGGGACAAGACAGGGATGAACACTAACTACCCCTGATACCTTTCAATGCTGTGCTCTGAGTACTAGCTGAAGCAATAGAGCAAGAGAAGGAAACTAAAGACATACAAACAGGGAAGAAGGCAAACTACCCCTATTGCAGGTAATACGGTATTAAACATTAGATAGCCCAAAACGCTCCCCGAGAACTTGTAGGGATGATGAGCAAACTCAGCCATTTGTTTTATCAAGAGGATGCAGGACCAGCTTGCACAAATCAATAGCCTTTCTACACAGACATACCCGGAAAGATCTCACAGACACACCCATTCACCACAGCCTCAAAGGCGGGAACAGACCTAACCAAGGAAGTGGAGGCCCTGTACAGAGAAAACTTTAAGCCTCTGCAAAAGGGCAATAGAGGCAGACACTAGACAGTGGAACGGCATCCCGTGGTTATTGATCGATCAAAGTAACATTGTAAAAATGACCGTTTGATCAAAAGCTATTTACAGATTCGATACAATCCCAATCATCATAATGCCCATCTTATTCTTAACAGAAATTGAAAAAAGAAAACTATCCTAAAATCCATATGTAATCCCAAAAGCCTCCAGATAGCCAAATAGTCCTGAACAGAGGAGCAGTGATGGAGGGATTACCATTCCAAACATTAAGCTATATTACAGAGCCACAGTAATAAAAGCAATACGGTACTGGTGCAAAAACGAATTTGTAGACCATTGGAACAAAACCAAAGACCCAAGAGTGAGTACACATGACTTCAGCTGTTTAGTAGTTGGCAGAGATGACAAAAGCGTGAACTGGGAAAACTGGATGTCCTCCTGCACAAGAAGAGGGCCTCGCACAAAACCCAACTCCAGATGGATCAAAGACCTAAATGTGAAACTCAAAATGCTGACTCTGCCAGAAGAAAACATAGGCAGTGCCCTGCAGGATACACGTGTAGGAAACGCCTTCCAAATAGGACTCTAGTTGCCCAAGAATTAAGACCAATAACTGATGCATAGGGCTTCATAAAACTAAAACGCTTCCTCACAGCTAAAGGAAGACTCAACTGAGGGAAGAGGATGCCCACAAAGTGGAGGAGAATCTTTGCCAGCTACACATCTGACAGATGGTTTATAGCCAGGACATATAAAGAGACAAGAAAGCAAAAGAATAGAAGAAAATAAAAATGAATAACCCATTTGAAAGCTAGAGCTGGGACCTGAACAGAGATTTCTCAAAAGAAGAAAAGAAAATGGCCAAGAAATACCTCAGAAGACATTCATCGTCCCTAGAAATTAGGGAAATCCAAATCAGAACACCTTTGAGATTTCGGCTAACCCTAAACACAATACAAAAGATGAACGAAACAACAGACGTCAACTGCCAGAGGGGATGTAGGGAAAACAGAACTTTCCTTCGCTGTTGGCATAATTAAAAACAAGTGCAAATCAGTGTGGAGAATTCTCAAAAAGCTAACAACGAATCTCAATCCATTTGACCCAGCTATATCACTGCCTGGCACACGCCCAAAGGCCTAGCCGTCCTAGTGAACCAGACACCCGCCTACTCCAAACAGCTAGGAAAGGGGAGCACCCTACATGGTCTTCAACTAGTGAGTGAATACTGACCCTGCGGTGCACACACACTGTGAGACACTAGTCAGCTGTAAAGAAAAATGAAGTCATGAAGCTGGTGAGTGGGTGGGACTAGAGAGGAGGAGATCACATTGAGTGGGTGAGCCAGAAAGACAGACGCTGCCTGATTTCTCACCAGCATCTCCTGGTACTAGATCTTCACATATGAGCACACATAAGTGGCAGCAACTACAGAAAGCAGGAACGTAAAAAGGGACCGTTGCCTGGGTAGGGGGCGGTAGGGGCAAAAGAGAAGAACATCAGGGTGCAAGTTATCTGATCAGGGAACTGGAAGGAATCAGGGAGGGTGAGATGCCTCCCTAATGCTGAAGTGGGCAGGAGAGTAACAAAACAGCAAGGATGCGTGAAAAATGTCCTAAGGAATCGTACCATTAACTATCTTAAAAAACATACAAACACACCACCTGTGTATAAACATTCATATAGAATTAAAAGAAAATTTCTTCATCTGGACTGACAATGCTTCCCCTCAAGAGCCAAAGACCCCCTAACAAAACCTCAATAGCAGACACGAGAAGCCTTCTTCTCAATTGTTGGTCAGGCTTGCCCAAGAGCCCCTCAGAACACACAGGCTACTGGACTGCCTTTGGTTGCCCCTGAGACATGGTGAACATTTAGGACTTTCACTCCTATTTCCCCATCTCCAGGGAGGAGAGGGAAGCTGAACGTTACCTTGACAACCACTGACCAGTGATGCATTCAAACATGAGGACACGAGGCCTCCACCAAGCCCCAAAGGGCTGAGAATGAGGAGATTTTAAACAGCTCAATATCCTGAGAGACATGACTTTACACACCTGGAGCACAGCCCTCCCCACCCGTGACCCACGCCAGGCTTTCCCACAGGTTGTGCTGGGCATGCAGTCTCTGTGGCAGTTCGCTGAAACACTCCATAATGGTTACAAGGTTTATATAAGGCAGGTGGCCTTCTAGGTTCTGTGAGCCACTCCACTAAATGAACTGAGGGCCTGGGTAGTCAGACCAAGGCCAATTTGTCTGTCTGTCTGTTTTGTTTATTTGTTTGGGTCAGAAAGAGTTGCACAACCCGGACCGTGCAAGTGGTGTATTTAGAAGAAGGGACAATCATGCGGCATGAGCCTCCAGGCTGTTATCAGACGCCACCTCCAGGTACACAATGCCAGAACTGAATTAAGTCGTTGTAGTCCCAGCTGCCACGCACTGGAGAATTGCTTGTTTGGTGCATGATGAAAACCTCACACGCATTTGTTCACAGACGCAATCTGTTTTGTGTATTGTGGAGAGTAGCAGAAAAGAAAAACAGAAGCATTTTGGCTTGCTTTGCCCATATCCTCACATTTATGCTGGGACAGATATGAACATTTCGTTTTAAGTATAAAATAGGATAGGGGGGAAATGACTTCTCTGTTTCCTTACAAATGGATTTTCAGATTTGCTGAAGCACAGCATATACACTGATGTTTGTCTTCGGTTTTATTTGTGGCTCTGTATTTTAATAATTTCTCTTTGTCCTTAAGAATTTCCTGTTGTACACAAGAGAATATGATCGTAGCCACCCCATTTCCCTCCAAACCCCTACAGCCTGCTCTCGGCAGAAACTTGTAGACTTGTTAGGAGGCGGGACTTGGAAATGACCAATGCCTTCCCACAGTTACTTAAGTACATTAATTTTAAAATTTATAATTGGGCTAGAGAGATGGCTCAGTGGTGAAGAGCGCTGGCCTGCTCTTCCAGAGGTCCGGAGTTCAATTCCCAGCAACCACATGGTGGCTCCCAACCATCTATAATGTGATCTGGTGCCCTCTTCTGGCTTGAAGCTGTACATGCAGGCAGAGCACTGTATACATAATAAATAAACAAATAAATCTTTTTAAAAATGTTTTCGTTTAAAAAGAAATTTACGATCCACACTAAAATAGTTGCCAAATCTCTCATAAGAAACTGAAAGTATTTGGACGAACTGAGTCATGGAGCCAAACACTATACTATAAAATACTGAGTCATTGCGCAGCCACGCTGACCTGACTGTGGCTGCAAGGGAAAAGAGAAAATGCAGATGCACAAGAAGGCTGGGCTTGCAAGGTCTGAGCTCCTGGATGGAGAAAGCTCAGCACCCTGAAAGCTTAACGTCTTTACTAAATAGAGTTGGGCAGAGAGGCAGGCTTCCTGCATACAGCTGGTCATGGAGGCGGGGTTATCAATACACATAAACAAGGAGGCGGGGTTATCACATACACATAAACAAGGAGGCGGGGTTATCACATACACATAGACAAGGAGGCGGGGTTATCACATACACATAAACAAGGGGGCGGGGTTATCACATACACATAAACAAGGAGGTGGGGTTATCACATACACATAGACAAGGAGGCGGAGTTATCACATACACATAAACAAGGAAGCGGGGTTATCACATACATATAAACAAGGAGGCGGGGTTATCACATACACATAGACAAGGAGGCGGAGTTATCACATACACATAAACAAGGAAGCAGGGTTATCACATACATATAAACAAGGAGGCGGGGTTATCACATACACATAAACAAGGAGGCGGAGTTATCACATACACATAGACAAGGAGGCGGAGTTATCACATACATATAAACAAGGAGGCGGGGTTATCACATACACATAGACAAGGAGGCGGGGTTATCACATACACATAGACAAGGAGGCGGGGTTATGGTGTACAGCTGAGTCGACAAAACAGGCTTAGCTACTCTAGGTAGGAGCAGCGCTGGGGAAGGCTCTCCAGGTAGTGAACAAATAGGCAGGGCCTATGGTGGAGCTTTTCTACACACACACACACACACACACACACACACACACACACACACGGACCAGGAGTGAAGGTTCAGCTGCTTTCCTAACCCTCCACTTAGGGAGGCTCTGCCATTTCCCTGTGCACTGTTTCCCAATTTGTCCCAAACACTGTAGTTTGATGAGATAAATATAGTGGTAAATATAGGATAAATATTCCTACCTACCTGTGGCGATTAATAGCATGATTTTGTTAATAAAAAGCAAAATGGCTTCCTCCGTATTCCTCTCTCCAGCGTGGATGGACACACACACACACACACACACACACACACACACACACACACACACCTTCATGTATCTTGGCATGTTGTATGTTCTATAGTTTCAAGCTTTTTTTGTATGTATATGAATTTAACTTTTAAAAAGAAAACTGTAGTTATGTTTATGTTACCACACCTGCAGTTATGTCTGACATCTTGCTATGGTTTTGTACTTTCTAAAACACATCTTCCTGCACCTCCGGCATGCTGTGCCCACCGTGGTTTAGGGGTCAGGTACGGCATCAGTGGTGGCTTTTGCTCCCTATCTTTCCAGTTGCCCACGAAAGCCATCTTCTCCCACCCCATCTGCGGTCTTATCCTGAGCTTTCTGATGAGGCGAAGATATCAATAACTCTTGCTCCAAACCCTTCTCCCTCAGAGCACAGGGTGTGAGAAGACAGGAAGGGGCGGCAGGATTCAGGAAGCCAATCCAATGTTCCCTTGGAAAACATACAACCTGCTCAGTTCAGGGAAAGCTTCGGTGGAGCATCCCACGCACCCCACGCAACCCACCCCCTCGGAACGCGCTTCATTTCACAGCAGTCTCACTGCAGCTCGGAGCTTTACGGGGGTTAGACTACAGCAATGGGCAATGTTATGCTTTAAAACTCCAAAGCTAAATGCATTTCAGTCATGATTAGCGCTTCCCCGGGATTATAACCAATTTCTAGCAGACTCTCGTGAAGACGTAACCTTGAAGCTAAGTTCATGTTGCCTCCAGAATTTTACTGTGGCTGGAAGGTTAAAGACCACAAGAGCAGTACTGATGGAGCTGAGGAAGCGAGATCTCAGTTGAGGAGAATAAACCGCTCCATTTCCCTGCCACACAGGCACAAGGGTTTGTGTTCAGTCAAAGGCTCCTGTAGTGCTGAATGGAAGGCTGTGCAGTGAAGGTGAGTAAGCTGTGTGTGGCACTGGACTGGAATTCTCTTAATGAAAGACCTTATGTTCTCAAAGAGCTGAAAAATGGCTTCAATTTTCTGGTGGCCCAGAATAAAATAGTATGGGGGCCAAGGGGGGGGTGCTCACATGAAGTACAGCATGTGTGCGCAGCTCTGCAGCGGGGTTCTGCCTGAATGGTGCAACGCAATCTTGAAGCAGCAGCCTCGTCAAACCAGCATCTGCAGCTGACAGCCAGACCCGCTCTGATGAGCTTGACTTATATATAATATATAATAATAATATATAATATTATTATATATTATATAATTATATAATAATATAGTTATTATATAACATTATTATATACGAGGCTAGCTTGCATGTTTAGTTTTTACTGTTTGGCTTTGCTTTCCCCAGTTTGCAGAGAATGAGTCTGAGCCCACAGATCTGAGCTGGCCCTCTACCTATCCTATGAGTTGCTTTTGGCCAGTCCCTATCTCGTTACGTGAGGAGGATGAGAATGCAGAGAAGACATTTAGAATCACTCACGCCAGTTGACGTCACTCTTCTAAGAAATGCAACAAGAAGTTTTTAAAGACGTGATAAAGGTGACATAGAGCTCCTTGAGAAAAATGAGATGAGAAATCAGTATGTGAAAAGAACATGCTTCTGGGACTGGAGTACTTGAAGATCTAATGAGTGTGCAAGAAGCCAAGAAGCCAATCACCCCCCACCCCCACCCCAGGAAGTCCAGCCCTGCCTCCTAAGGGCTAAATGGCTTCCGGGCTTCTTGCACACTCATTACATCTTACTGGGATGTAAGCATCTTTCACGCTGAGTCATTCTAGACAACAAACCACAGCAGAGCCGGCCTTTCTCTTAAAGATAGATGATCTCTGATTTTCTACTAAGGTCCTCGAGTGCTGCAAGAAGCAGAGCACAGAGAACTGAGATGCGTGTGTGTTCCATTTGTTCTACCGATGCTGCCTAAAACAACCATGCCTGGGCAGCCGAAATAAAACAGAAAGCATTGCACTCTGGAATTCCTTTTAAATTGGGCATTACCATTTAAAATGTACTCGTATGCCAACTATGACCCTCACAGATTTTCCTTACTTAGTTCTCTTATCTATGACATGTACAGTCAGAGAGATTACATGATTTTCATATGAAGCAATTAAGGCCATGCCAGGCATGATAATTGTTATATAAGCATTAGCTATCATTTAATAATATTGTTGTTATTATTATTATTAATGAGCCTATACTACAAAATGAGCTATGCCGTGGAGGGTCACCATGTACACAGAGTAGTGAAGATTCTGCGTGGGTCTCCAGAGTCACAGACAAAGGTATCAGGGGGTGACTGCATAAAATGGTGCAATTTATCCACTACCCAAGCTTCCTGATAACTCTATTACAATCCTATATCCTCCCCCCTTTTCTTTTAAACTCCCAGAAATCCATTATTATGACTGACTTCCCATTTTGATCATGTTATTCTTTATTCAAACTTTCTCCAAAATCATCCATAATGAGATGTGTGTGTGATCAGCCAATAAATACGTGGTAGTTATTACATGCCTGGAGCTACGAGAGAAAAGCATTACTAGGGCATGATCTATCCACTGTGAAATTCACTTAGTAGAAGGAAGATGTGCGTACACACACACACACACACACACACACACACACACACACACACAAGCATGAGTAATCCAGAACAAAGTAGACTCTAGACAGAACATACTAAGGGACGTGGATGCAGGGACCACATTTACTCTAGAAGGAGCAAACAGAAAGAACTTGATGGAGAAAAGGCTACTGGGCCTCGGGAAGATTGAAAGGCTTTTCCTCACTAAGGTCCTGCACCATTCCAGCTGCACCCCTCCCCCCGCACTGTTCTCACACAGCACCCTTCTCCATTCCTATTGGGCCATTCTCCCATTTTCTTGAGGAAAAAAAAAATACTACTTCGATCTTATCTCCAATTCGTCTCTGCACATGATAGTCTGTCAGGATCCTCCAATAGGGAAAAGCCAAGCTTGTTCCTTCTCTCTTCCTCTCTCTCCTTTCCCTTCCTCACTGTCCATCCTCCTCGCCTCATGGCCCCCGTCCCATGAACCCTCGCCAACTTGGCGCAGTCATACCATACCTCCAACCACACATGAAAGCATTTCTACCAGGAGCACTGTTATAACTGTTCATCATCCTCCCCCCCCCCACCCCCCCCCACCCACCCCCCCGCATTGTGCCATGAAAACCGTAGCTGCCCCAGAAAAACACTTTGTAACATTATGTTACACGTTCCACGGCACCTGGCAGTGTATGGTCAGCCACAGCCCAACAGAAGCGGTCAAAAGCATTTTTCTGAAAGTAACTCTTTTACCAATTCTCTCTCTCTGGTCTGTCTGATATGTAGTAAATTTACTTTATGGAATGTTCGAAGTTTAACCAAGTAGAGGTGAGAACATTCTTGCTTGTGTCAGTAAATTACTAACTGAAAGGCAGTAGTGCTGTCCAAGGGAATAAACCAGTTTGGTAAAGGGTGCAAAAGTGAACAGGACATGAACTGTGGGAAACATCCACATATGGCTTCTAGGTTGGCTGTGAGTGAGCTTCGCGTGTGTGGGAAGCGGTGAGAAAGCAAGGCATTGTTCAAAGAAGGAACGAGTTCACATTACACGCTTAAAACTGAAATGAGAATAATTAAGTAGGCATTTTTGTGAGGAAGTATAATATATGTGTGTCAGTCGAGTGGAAGGCGGCTATGGGGCTGGGGAAATACCTCAGTGAGTGCAGCGCCCCACAAGCGTGAGGACTTCGGCCAGACTCCCAGGAGCCATGGAGAAGCCACATGCCGCAGTGACAGTCTGCAATGCCTGGTGCTTCTGAGAAGATGGGGTGGAAAGGGGAGAATTCAGAACCCTGTGGACCACCTAGTCTGGTAGGCATGGCAACAGAGAACTAGACACCTGTCTCAAACAAGATGGAAGGTGAGGAACACTCAAGGTTGTGCTCTAACCCCCACCTGCAGGAAATAGCGTATGCCTCATCCACATACACTAACGCACACACACATGCACACACACATGTACACACACACACAGAGACATGCGCACACACACGTGCACACACATGAATACACAGAGTTTTAAAGAGAAGCTTCTGCATATACATGCATGTACAATGCTATGAGTATGGACCAGGTAAGGGACATGCAAGTTTGGGGTGCATTTAGACATCCCCAGATCCCGTACTTCAGTTATGTCCCCCGACTGCTTTTCCCAGCACTTCCCTAGTTAGTCTGTTCTGCTTCTCATCTCTCACTGCTTTCCTTCCGACAGAAACCACACGCACATTCGCTCACCCGACACGCAGCGACTGCTTTCTATACTTTGTACTCAAAGCAAGAAGCAAACTCCCATTTGAGAACCCCTAGTACTGATTGATACAACTGGTGTCATTAGTGGTTTTCAAACTTTTGGTCAGGAATCTCTAAAAGGACTACTGAAAAAGATGTAGGCTTCGTGTCAGCTCTCTGTTTGCTGCCTCTCACCTCTAAATCCACATTGCTTGTTTGCTCGGCTAAAAGAGAGCTAGCTGGCTGAGTTCGCTGAACATTTTTTCTTTGTCAGCTAGCACAATGCCACGTTTTGCCAGCAGAAGGCACAGGAGGGGAGCCACAGAAGGGAGCCGGTTCCTGCCCCTCCAGTTTCCCCAGCATCGGAAACGCCTTTCTAGTTTCTGTAACACGGGCAGCTGCTCCGGTGCCAGGCTCATGGTTGCTTGCAGTTTCTCCTATGACAAGCCCCCTCAGTAGTCACAGCCTCTACACCACCTGATTCCTGCAGAAGACCAGCTTCTCACGCACCAGCCTCTGCAGAACACTTTGAATGGACTGACTTCCAAGAGCTCAGCTGCTGCAGAGAGTAACTTCCCGGTGCCAGGCTCCTGCAGTGCCTGGTGATTTCAGTGGACAGGGAGGCCAGCGGCTTCCCCAACACTCCTCTTGGGTGATTTTGCAGTGCTCTGGCCCCATTCTGCCAACAGCTCTCCCTACCTACCAAAAGGGTAGCTTTCCAGGAAATTCCAGCCGGCAAATCTGCACTGCAAACTCATATTTCCAGTACATTACAGCACAGTGGCATAGCCATGAGCTCTCTGCCACAGAGTAGCCATAATAATAGCTTCTCAATTCCAGAGAAAGAACGTAGGAGTGGGGAGAAGGAGGAGGATCTTTCTAGGCCTTTATGTTTCTGCCCATGAGGTCATGAACACCATTCCTACTGTCAGTAATGATGGCACCATCCCTGCCATGTCTGTCCTCATGAACACCATCCCTGCCATGTCTGTCCTCATGAACACCATCCCTGCCATGTGTGTCCTCATGAACACCATCCCTGCCATGTCTGTCCTCATGAACACCATCCCTGCCATGTCTGTCCTCTTTCCTACTTCCCTTCGCTTCTTACTAGCAAACTCTTCCTTACCCTAAACCTCTGTTACAGTTTGAAATCCTTGAAACTTTCTTATTCAAACAACTCATGTGGGTTCTAAATCTGGACCTGCTGATTGATAACTTTTTCCCCCTGTATCTTTTTAAAAACTTATTAGAAATGTAAATAACCACAAAAGATGAATTTCCAAGTATTTTTATTGTATACACATGCTTAAAATTTTTCTGTTGAAACCTCAGACCTACAGACGTCCAGCATTCATTAAGTTGAGAAATCAATCACATGAGCTAATTTGCAAACCCAGTCTTCACCAATATATCCATCAATCAAATCAGACTTGTTTTTTTTTTCTCCAAAACAACAAAGTAGCTCCCCAAACTTTCATTTACTATCATTTGAGTAAAGACATTGATACTTGTTCTCATAGATACCCATTTAAGTCCCTGGGTAGAATATGGATACAAAGACAGAAAGGCATATAAACAGACATTGAGGGGAGGTTGCTAACTCATGGCAGGGCCTTGCAATGCTATCACCATGTTTTCCACCACTGCTTTTCCCCTCCCCTTTTCAGGGAGCTTGTCTTCAAAATAAATACATCCTTGAACTATCATTTTGCTTGATGCCTGAAGACTGGGCAAGATGATAGGTGTACCACCCCAAAGGAAGTGAGGGGGACAACAATCGCAAGAGAGATGGGATGGAAGTGGCCAACCACTGACCCCTGTGATGCACAGTTCCAGCAAAATATACACAGCAAAACAGATGATAAGAGGCAGGCACGATGGCACACACCTGTGATGCCAGAACTCAGGGAGACAGACACAGGCAGATCTCTGTGAGCTTAAGGCCAGCCTGGTCTACAAAGAGAGTCCAGGACAGCCAAGGCTACACACACACACACACACACACACACACACACACACACACACACAGGCAGTGGGAGAATCGATTCCCCTAGAACCTGCCCACACCCTGTGGCCCCTGGATCTTCATGGGTACCCACACAAAGCACGTGGGAACACATTTCGAACTTGAAGACAACTGTACAGTACACCACTCAGCAAGGAAGATGGGGGGGGGCGGGGATGCTGGGTGCTTTTCTCCCAAGGTAGATAAGAAACCAAGAAGAGAGACATGAACAGTGGAAAACAGCCAAAGTAGGAGTGAAAACTTAAATCCCATTTTTCAAAATTTGAGAAAATGGAAGCAAACAGGAGTGCTAAAGGAAGTGACGTAGTGTCAACAGCAAGTGTGAAAGCAACTCTCTCCAGCTCTCACATTCTGATATGGGTCTTGCCTCCAGGGTTTGTGATTCAAACTCTCACAAGGGTTAAACCCTTCATTTACAGTGGCTCTGTTTCTTATTTAAAACAGTAAGTTCTCCTTCACCCGAGTCCTGCAGTGAAATCACATGACTCGGAAGGTGGGGAATCTTAAACAGAAAGCTAGAAAGCTAAAGGGATGTGGGCAGCGTTCGCCATTGGGGTACTAACCAGTTTAGCATGCCTCAGCAGCTATCTTAAGTGCTGTGTTAGCTGCTAGGACATAAGCTAAAGGTGTTGAAATATGAATATGTGTGTTTTCTGAGAGGAAGTGGGTGACAATTTGAAGGGTCTTTTTTTTTAACTGGGGGGGAAAAGTAAGAATTCAGAACAGATTGTCAACCAACACTAACATGCAAAATGGTTTATGTAATTGGGGAAAAGTTTGAAACTCTTTTTTAAAAAATTTAAGAAACTACCATTTTCCTGTTATTTCAGAAATAATCTGTAAATGCTAGCACCTTAAAGGGGTCGCATGAAGCAAAGGAAAGTTTAAATGAAAAAGAAAGCAATTCTGTGGGACATATGGGGATTCTGGGATTTTACTGTCCCAGATGAAACTCTTTGGTAAAGATTGTCACTCATTGGATAAGATTGTCCCATCAAAACCAAAAGTTACCTGTCTTGATCAGAAAGTCTATGTGGTGCCTGCATTATTGTGAACTGCTGGGATCATTTTTTAAAAGATGATTTTTAGATCAATGCAAAAATAATGGGAACCTCAAATATACAGTATCATTACCTGTACACAAAAATCGGTAGTATACCTCATGTTTACTTTGGGTGTATCCCTTCAATATGGAGATGTAAATAGACTTCTTGCTGGATGTGTTTTAATCTGAAGGATATGCACGAACGACTTGCAAAGTGGCCCATAAATGGACTTAGGGACATCACTTGAAGGTAGAAAAATCAGTAAATACATGAGCACGCCTCTGCTCAGCAAAATTTTCTTCGTACCTCTGCTAAGGATGATGATTACTGAAATGGAGCCAAGTTAATGCTGGGTGTTTTAAATGGCTCAAGAGCACAAAATTAGCCAGTCTGTCACACTAGTAACGAACCAAGAAAGTCTGTAACTATTCTTGTTTTCTGGGAGTGGACAAAAATATAGAATCAAATTCAGCCAAGAAAAGATTCACAGGTAAATAAGCAATAAGGCGTCTGCTGTCATGTGACCCAGCCATACCTACCGGCTCTCAGTACACTTACTTGAACAATGGAGTCCCACAGACAACACACTTATATATTCCAGGATCTTTGTGATGTGTGTATTCTCCTTCAAAGGCACTGATAAACAATAAACAGATCATCAAAAAATATTAACAAGGCTAGTATTACTTCTTATAGAACACATTGGTTTAAAATAACATTTCTCTAGTAAGTCTTTCTAAGGTTTTTGGCCCTAAACTGAGAACAGACGAAACATATGGAAACTTGGAACAGTACTAATATACTTCAAATATATATGTAATAAAATGTGCATGTAACTACTCCAAACTAGTACAGGTTAAGTAAAAATATCAAGCCATCTAGTATATAATACTTAGAATATTTTTCAAATAAAAAAAAAGCCTGTTGTGTGATTCACATAAAGAATATTATTACATAAGATTTCTGCTACTCGACACGATGCAAGAGGGGACCAGAAAATGCAGCAGGGTCCAAGTCTTCAAGTGGGAGGAGTCTTATTTTTTTGGTTTGAAAGGGAATATTGCCGCTTTAAGGGAATATTTTTCTAAGTTAACAATCTTAAAGGCGAGGAGGTCACTCAGCTAATGCAAATCAGCTGTGTAGCCCAGCGAAAGGGCTATGTACTCCGCAGCTTGTTTTTATTATCGTTTCGCCCCCTTTACGAGGTCCAATTTTTTTTTTTTTTATAAACAGAATTTTTAAGAATGACCTAATCTCTGGTTGTTTGTGTGCGTTAAATCATTTTGCTAGCCATGCACACAACAGGGCGGGCAACCCACGCGCTGAGGACCTAGCCACTGCTTGCTCCAGCGTGCGAGGAGGGCGTGCACCTTGTCAGAGCCCCAAGGGTTGGTAAACTCAGGCAACAGGGGATTCTGTGACAGGGAGAGCGTGGCGCCTACTAACAAGGATCTCCCACCACCACCACCACCCCCGTGTGGGAAAAAGCTCTTTCGGCTCATGAATGAAAACACAAAGTCACATCATTAATAAATCTGGATCAGGGCTGCAGTCCCGTCTCCACATCACACTCCAAAGTGTAAATTAGACCCCAAAATCATTGCGCCTTGGCAAGTTAGCTTTTAGCTGGAATCAGTTGAGGGCGAATTTATTCACTAGAAACAGTCTTGGAAAAGAACAGTCTCTCTCTGTCTCTATCTCTCTCTGTGTGTGTGTGTGTGTGTGTGTGTGTGTGTGTGTGTGTGTGTGTGTGTGTCTGTCTGTCTGTCTGTCTGTCTGTCTGTCTCTCACTCTGTCTCTCTCTCTGTCTCTCTCTGTCTCTCTCCCCTCTCCTCTCTCTCTCTCTCTCTCTCTCTCTCTCTCTCTCTCTCTCTCTCTCTCTCTCTCTTCTCTTCCTTCCAGGATGTAGGGCAAACTTCCAAGGACCAAAGCCATGTGAGGGCAGTTATTGAAAATTTTTGACATTCCAACCACAAATGAGCCAATAAATACTTTCTCCACATGTGCTTCAAAAAGAAATTGGAGTGGGGTAGAAAGGAACTAAATTATGCTACCCTCTTTTTGCAGCCAAAACGTCTATGCTTACAATGGCCACCTTCAAAACGCCGGCATCCTGGCTGAGCTCCATGTCCCTCACGGTTTTCCTCGCTGTGATTCTTCTCTGCCACCCCACCCCACCCCCCACAAAAAAATTACCTAAATCACTATTACTTCCACACATTTTGTTGTAAACTAAAAACAGGCTCTTAACGAAAGCCCCATGGCTTTATACAAGATAGCACGCTCATCGAGTGGAGGGAAGCAGAAATAAAACTCAGTCTTAACCTAAACAATGCTGTTTCTAACCGTTCCAAAGACAGCCCTCTGCCTGCCTTAGCCTTGGCCAGTACGTATAGTTTCTTTAAATTAATTAGCAAGGAAGATGGCTCCAAGGAGGAGGGAGAAAAGCGGTTTTGCTTGCTGGCGGGTTTGTTTTTGTTTTTGTTTTTGTTTTGTTTTGTTTTATTACAGCACACATTACCTTTCAGTCCCTTTCTCCTGAGTCACATGGTACTGTAGGGGTGTCAGCCGCTTCCTCAGTTCCTGCTGGGAAAAGACCACTTTACAGTTCCTTTTATCCCTACATGACCCTAGAAAGAGAGGATGCGGGAGAGAGAGCCGGTTTTAGGCTGAATCCTAAATCATTGTTTTGGCTGGCCGCCACAGCACAGCCTCTACAGTCACTTGTCAGTAACCAGACCCGTCCCTAACAAACTACAGATTCTTACCTGGGCTGCAGCTGATCCCCAAGTCCAAGCAGAATGTACCTAAGCATCCAACTGACTCCCTTGGAGTAGCGACAGCCAAGGCTTCTAGCATATGATACTAAAACATCACTGGGCATCTGTTTGCAGGATGGTGGTACATCCTTCATGCCACCTGCATGTATTTGCAGTGAAAGTGGCCATATAAAGATCCATCCAGTAACTGTGCTGAGTTGGTAGAGTAGCCTGAAGCCACCACCGTCCCATTGTCATGCAAGATGACTATATCCCACTTATTTTTCTGAAGACCCTAAAGATTTATTGGGAACTGCTGTATTCTGTGAGTCTATCAGATACCACACTAGGTCCTACTTGGTCTTTAGAAATGCATGTTTTTCTAAAGACTGTATCTTACCAAGTCAGCAAGAAACTGTCAGTAAACTTTAGGAGAAGGCACTAATTTTTACAAAGAGATGCAAGATTCCAGAGAGAGACAGAAAGACAGAGAAAGAAAAGGGGCACAGGAAGTAAGAACAGACACAGACTAAGTGAGTGTAGTTTTACTTCAAGGCTCAAGCTGTCCTTTTGCACTTCAGCTCAGGGCATTTCACGGATTAGGAGTGTTTAAATATTGGAGTGATTCTAATGTGATTCAAACCTAAGTGATTCTAATAGCAAGGCTAGTTTTTATTTCAAGGTATGCAGACCGCAGGAAGGTGTTCAGACACCACCTACTTATGTGCACTCTTTTATTTTACCTGAGCAACTGACTGAAAAGGAACGTGCCTCTGAGGTGTGGCAGCTATCATTCACGGCAGTCAAGTGCCTTTTCCTTGCTGTCCATCATAGCAGGGAAAGAAGCGGCCCCCATGCAAAGATTTCCTACTGTGTCTTAAAGTCGGCAGCCTTCTTGGTGTCCTGAATATTAAATTCAGCATCTTTAGACTCAGCGATGGGAACGCACCCCACTGTTTACTTTTGAGGTATCTAACACAGAATGTGAGATAACTGAAGTCAAACTCAGCAAAAATGAGCTAACTAGGCATCCTAATTGTGGGAACGAAAGGGGGGCTATCAGCTTCCAGATCTGGGGCCACCTGGACAGATGGCTGATTCTCCACCCGAAAACAGGGAGCCAGGGAGAGAGCAAACCAGAAGATAACCTTGGCCAAGCCTGCAGGAGTCAGACCGACTTCCGCTACCCTTCCTGTCCTTTGTTGGTCTAGAAAGAGACCCAGGAACAACTGGCGCATGAGGAATGGCCCTGAGGGCCTCCCCTCTCACTAAACCCCTGCTAACACCAGGCTCACCCAGGCGTGAGAAACTCTGCTTACTGCTGTCCAAGTCATAGCTAGAAATGTCTCCTTGACAAATGGGGACAGCTTGAACGAAGAAGGGCTTCGTCTCAGTCAGTGCTCTCAGCTGACCGAGTTTCTCTTTACCGCCCTATAGACTTCTTTAAAAAATTATTCTGCTTTTTTATTTATTCGTTTGTTAGAAGGGTACCTTTGCTAATCTCGTCAAGAAGTCCATTAATTACAAACTTAATGCGACAAAGTATCATGGTTAAAGTTATTGGTTCCAAGGGGCTTGATAATTAAGATCTGAACAATTAGAATTAAGCAAATCTGTCCAAAATATTTTGGCTTGATATATGTTCATTCATACAAAAAGACCAATTGTGTTCCCAAAGTTGCGAGAGCTAAGCCACCCATCTGTATGTCATTTAGTGCAAGAGAAGCAACCGCAGGTTTAAATTACATGGTATTGGATTGCAATTTCCTAACATTGGATGCTTTTCTGCTTTTTTACCTTGAGTCATTTACTAAGGAGTGTTCATAAAAAGTAGCTTCAAGCACAGATGCTTGCAAACTGCTTAGGCAAAGATTGTTTCTCTCTTTTTCATTCTCTCTCTCTCTCTCTCTCTCTCTCTCTCTCTCTCTCTCTCTCTCTCAAAAAGAAATCTCTTTTCTGAAGGAAAAGAATAAGACTGCTGGTCACTATTGATGAACCATGTCATGTATTTGTAGAGGGGAAAAGGGGTAAAATTGAAAACATCTGATTGAAGTAAATAATACAAACATAAAAGCTTTCCTGGTGAATGAGGGGTATTGAAGAGTCCTTATTTCATAGATTAGAAATTACTTTTGATCTAAACATTCTGAAAAACAGATTGTTTTCTGCTATGTGCCATCTCATTAGCTGTGCTGGAGACCCCGTTTTAATGGTGAACTTTGAAAGGGACCCGCTGCACTCCTTTGTCAACCCCGTCTTATTTGGAAGGGGAAAGCTTTCCTTCCAGCTGTCTTTGTTTGTCTTTCAAGAACCACGAAAGCAGTATTCACACAAATTTTGGAGGAATGCGACCCATGTCACAGCCTACAAATTATTTGGTTTTGGTGCACTTAAAGGTCATCTTCCAAATTAGCAAAATTTTCTTACATCCTTGCTTTCCAACCTTAAATATAAATTTTGTTTCCTAACTGTACATGAGGCTTATTCTCTGAGAAATGCTGGTGGTTATTTAAAGCAGTCAAGCTTCATACATTTTTATTATTTGGACATATTGTGTTTTCCAAATAATTAGGCTTTTAAAGTATGCCTAATAGCAAAAGGAAGGACATACATATTAGAAACATTATTGTAATTTTTGTATTAAACAATTCACTGAGGAGTTAGTCAGAGTTTATGAAAGTCTTGCCACACAGTTCAATAATAGTCATTTACTTCTTGGACAACTGAAAGCTCTGCTAAGACATTAATTCTTCTGGAATAACCAAAAGTTGGCGTGTTCAGAGAGATACTTCACTTCTGCCCCTAGTCCTCTGCTCCCTACCAGACTGACTTTGCCAAAGTCACATGGTGCCACTGTTAATTCTGAAGGCATCATTTCATTTTGAAATTTAAGAGTAATTCATTGGGTGTTTGGTTTCCCTTTACTATCTTCACTTAGGTACTGTAATTTCCTTATTACACAGGGTAATTTAACATTAGTGTTATGGGACATCTGTTCAATGACTTCTAAATTGGCTTAGAAGTACGTTAGGGAGAGGTATCCCTTTCTTTAAGTATTTAATAGCACACTTTGAAGGCACACGTCGGTGTGTACACACACGCAACAGCATCTAGTTATAGTCCATCCCCTGCAGTGTGGTTTTTATGTGGATTGGTCACTCCAGGGGTATTTAAATCCTGGGATATGCCCAGGGTCTTTTCCTTTACACCAAGGCATCTTTTGTGTTGCTGGTCTTCTCCACAGAGCAAGAGCTCACTCTCTGCAGGAGGGACACACCTCTAGTCCCACACGACAGACAAGGCTTTGCCATCACTTTTGAAAAAGGGTTTGTGTTCTGGTTCTGCCTGCTTCCAACTGTGACGTCAGGCGGCTGGCTGCTGCATCAGATCAGCTGCTGGAAGGGATGGCAACAACAGGGGCCTAGCAGGCCCCAGGTGCAAAATCACTGAGGATCCTGGGGTTAAAATCCAGTTTAAAAGGTAGCAGCTCTGATCCTACTGGTACCATATTTTTCAGACCATAGGACACACTCTTTCCCACCCCACCCCCTAAAGTGGAAGGAAAATTAGGGTGCACCTTATGGTCCGATTGCTGTTTTTACTGTTTTTCTTGTTTTATTGCTCTAAAAACTGGATGCAGTTATGGTCAGGTGTATCTTATAGTCTGAAAAATATGGCAGTTATTTTCTATAATAATCCCTTCAGAAAAGTATTTTTTCTAACTGGTTACCTCTTTCTTTTATAATGAAGAAAATAGAAAGTACTCAAAATTTAGTTATACCATACCCATTTCTAGGCACACATCTCTAGAAAGTGGAAACCTGTCCATTTTACAGACAGAAACTGAGGTTCACAGTGTTGGTTGTAACATAACTTAGACATTATCAGCTCAAACATACAGTTGTTGGACCACTAACCCAATAACTGTTTCTGGCAATAAAAAAAATTTTTTTTGCTACAATTTTCTTCCCAAATTATGCAGTAAATTTCAGCTAAAAAAAATAATCGAATCCCTAACAAGTAAAGACAGTAAGTGGAGAGAGGTAACAGTCATAGCGGTGCGTGCAGAAAGAAACGTCTGCCAGTTAACCGCCCTGCTGTCCCTCTGTCCATCCCTTCGGGACAGGATCGGTGACAAGGTCATACAAGAGTCTCACATTAGCTATAAAATGCTGAAACACTTCAGCTTCCTGCTAAGGAGTAACTCAGACCTGTCACCTAAACGCTGAGAGCACTCTTGAATCATACATTTTGTATTTCAGTGTGGGGAAAAAATCAAAATCAAAACAAACCTAAAAAAAAAAAAAAACCTAAAGGTCTCACAATTTTAGCTTCTGTTCTAGGACTAGGGGAAGATGAAAATATTAGCTATTTTCCCGAGATAATAAAAATGAGTTATGTACCATAAGTCACTGAGTTAAAACAGTAAACTTAATGTAGAAATATCTTCTGCTGTGTTTACAGATGGCATAAAATTAAAGCCGATGTTAATTTTTACTACGAGCTTTAATTTTCAGGCACACATTAGTCTGACATTAGAAAACTATTTTTTATTTATTTAGTGTTAGAACTTGTAAGTGGAAGATTATAAAAGCACATCTAGCCCACTTTTAGAATAAAATGCACGTATATACACAAATACCAATTTTTGTTTGTTTTCTTCTTGTTTACAACTCTAGTGATTCAATAAAGGCCTTGAGAACAAAGGTGCAAGTTACAGAGTTGGAAAAAAAAAAAAAGGTCCCTGCTTACAGAAGCATCCTCAGTTCTGACTTTTCCCTCAGAGGAAATATATGCAAGGGGGAAAAAAAAATCCCCGGACGATTGCGTAACTCAAGGCGTCAGGGTGCAGCTCTGGCTTCCCCAGAACCAAGATGCCACTGCTCACCTTGGGAGCATCCATCCCAGGCTACACCTTACTTCTCTAAGTAATCACAACTACTGCCTCAGCTACAGAGTGTGAAGTGCTGTGCCAGGCGAACTATACCCACTCATTGCTTCAGCCGTTGTTTTGAGCACTTGCTCTACAGTGGCACTGCTCTATGTGCCCAGCGCAGAACCAAAACCCAAGTCAGACCTTCTGTCTTGGCGGTCTGTCCATCATGGCAGAGGCGATATATGCAGAAAACAGTGAAAGCAAGGAAGTCTGTTGTAAGGTCTTTTAGGAGGTCATGAGTACATAAGAGTGAGAAAGCGAGCAAGGAGCAGGGCCAGGACCACAAGGCTAGTAGTAGAGGATTGCAATCTCAGGGGAGTATGTGGGGCGGTCTCACTACAGTGATATTTAGGCAGAGCCCCGGAGGAGGAGGAGAGGGAGCTGACAGGGCTTATGTCGCAAGGACTTTCCCAACCCATAGAAGAGATGGCTGGGGCAAGAGGTGAAGACGCTGTGACGTTCATACATGAGGGAAAGAGACAGGCAACTTGAACAGAAGCAGAAGAAAGCCCATATGCAAATGAGATAAACAGCAAAGACTCTCTCGGTAGCCACCTTTCAGACTACGTCTACCCAAAATGTCTCTGAGAAAGTATTCACCTGGTTGAATTATAGAGACGCGTTGTGTCTAACTTGCTTCCTGGCTTAATGTCGTCCTACTTAGACCAACACCATTGCCCCAACCCAGAGCCAAGCGTAAGAGGACACCCAGTGCATGGTTTTGGTGATGAATGTTGCATGAGCACAGAGAACAAAATCCTCCGGCCATTTTAAAGGAGGCGTTCGCCCTGGGAAGCACCGCGGCCTCCCCCTTTTAGGGTAGTCCTGCCGGCAGTGGCAGGGAACAGACACAGGTAAAGAAAGCATAGGACCAGTGCGTCCACTGAGCCGCTCTAAAAAGCTGCCTTGATGTTTACATCAAACTTAGTTTGATTTCACCTGTGCTCTAAAGCCCTAAAACAACACAAAGAAACGTTAACACTTCTCGGGCTAAATAATGCCATGTATTTTACTGGCACAGCACCGATAGATGAAACTGACCTCCAGTTTCTATACTGGCAAGCTCAGAAGACATTTCAGACCGGTTTTCCCTCCCACTCTGCACACCCTGTGAGCCTTGCCTCTGCCAGCATGCTCAGAGCTAGGCAGCATCTCTCTGAGCAAATACCAGGTGGGGCAATTATGCTCCAACATCTCCCATTGTTTTTGTTTTCCTAGAAACATTACAAACTCTTCGAGATACAAACTTCTGAGCTTCATATTATATTGGCTCATCATTCCTCCCAAGCACTTATTAAATACCTGCAGTGAGCTGACACATGCGATGGGCACTGGGAAGCTCAGGACAGCCCAAGGAAGGCGCTGGCCTCCTACGGAATGCACATACCGGCATGAGAGGAATGGGGTCAGCAGACTAAAGTCTTTAGGGAAGGCATGTGCAGAGCTCCGTGTAAAGGGAGTTAGCACCCAGGGCATCTGCACTCTAAACTTTTCCCATCCAGGCCGACCATATCTAGCTGTCACCTGCAGTATAGGAAGCACAAAGAGTCACAGAAATCAAATGTGCAAGGTCACAGCGCCAGGGGAGGTCCAGAGAGGGAATAAAGCTCCACCCTAGGTAGCTGACTAGTAGGTGGGGTGGGATTAAATGTGTGTAAGCCAAGGCTGGAAGCATCCATCCTGCTGCAAACTACGCAGATGTGGCACTACAGCAGGGAGTCAGCTGATTTTATGAAGTCACCACTTCTCCAAACAGGAAAGAGTATGGATTCAGATGCAAACCAGCAAAGCTTTGGGAACTGAAAAGTAATTTTAAAACTCAGAAGGGAAATGTGAGCATGTTTTGTTTTTCTTATTGTAAGCTGATAGGAGAGGCCAGCCATCAGCCCCACGGTATCTAAGGCTAATTAATATGCCTGAAAATTCTAGCCATAATAGTAAAGCCTCATCCATGAAGCTGTAATGATTTTCTTGACAGGAGACAATGGAGGGGCTTATCCTTTCACTCATTAGCAGTCATTAAAAATGCTGAATGACCATGAGACAGAAGCCATCTTTTACACTTCTATATTTACTTGTACATTATAAATTTTTTAATTGTTGAGCTCATTCATATACGGCCATTATTTCATCAGCATCTGTTAAATTCCCAAAAGAACTAGAAAGGACTTTATCAACCCTGCAAAACTTAACGCAAACACTGAGAGCAGAGATGTTCATGTTAATGTGGACCGTGAAGTTTAGGGCTTAGAGAAATATTTAAAGCATCTCTTGATCCTGAAAACGTTTTCTTGCTTGCAAAGCATATGACTAAAAAAGGATTTTTGAAGCACTGCCATCATCAAGTGACAACAGTGGAGGAGAAAGTCACTTAACTTCAATTCTATCTGATTGCATATGAGACTTCTGACAAAGCTGAAGGTCCCTGGTTTTAATTTTTTTTTTTAAAGCATGGGTCTTCACTTGAACATCATAGCCCATAAAGAAAAAAAATTAAAACCAGACAGGCTCATTTCAATTCTACATTTCACATACAATCAAAAAGATTTGCACACACACACACACACACACACACACACACACACACACACACACACTCTTCTCTACCCATTTCTATCCAATTCTCCATCCTCCACTTCTCCCTTGGGGAGCACAGTCTGCCTAAGAGATAAGAGGTAGTTAATAACCACCCACTGAGAAGAGCCCTCTCTTAGATTATCATGCAGATTTTATTCAAATACAACTTTGAATATAATTCATTAGAAAGAAAACATATTCTCTAAAACTCAATTTTTAAAAAATTAATTCCAAAATTAATTTGTGGTATACATCAAACTTGAGTCTAAATTTAAGTACAATGAAAAACAAACAAACAATAAAAAAACAAAAAGTCTGCAGCTTCCACCAAGGAATAGCTGATCATCCCAGGAGAATCTAAAATATTCTGAAGAAAACAAAAATGCAATTTAACATTTTTCTTTTTCACACAGAAATATCAAGAGAAGGCATATGGCTTACGCTGCAGTTTTCAACAGCGGCTCAGGGGCGAGTGCGTGCACGCTTACTAGCCATCTACCCATCCCTGTACTAAACAGGGTGTCCTTACAAGATAAAGATCTAAAGCATGTGTGCTTATTTATTTACTTACCTCTCCACCTCAATGGCTGCTGTTTAAACCTTTCCCAAAAGATGTCTTCTAGATGCCTGGGGCCATGTTTCTTAGATCTTAGTTTCAAGTATACAGTGATGTTTGTTTAATAAGTCCATGTGATTAAAAAAAAAAAAGATGATGATGATGGATGATAGAGTAAAAAGGGTTTCTTTGAAACTATTCGGTCCTCTATTGCTTCTCTAGAGGGCCACGCTCAAATCTTTTCACTAGGACTGACATCTAATGATTCTTTGGATAGACAGTTACGAGGATGCTTGACCCTGCATAGCCCAGAATGCATTTTATAAAACCCTGACTCTTGAAAAATTAATGATATCTTGTTGTTTCTCTTGGGAGAGTGAGAAGTTTCCATAGTCAAGTCAGGTTAGGAAAATCTACCTGTTTTCTTGATGTAGTCCATCTCAGAATACCTCTTATACTGATGTATATTTTTTAAATATGATGCTTTCTCTGTGGTCCACTAGAAAGGGGAAAGAGCACTGCCAAACGATCATATACTCTACCACATTTGCTTGAAAGGCTTATTTCTTTTTATTTCGTGTACAAGGGTGTTTTGCCCAAATGTGTGTTTGTGTGCCATGTGTACTGTGCCAGCAGAGGCCAGAAATGGGTCCCGGATCCCCTAGAATTGGAGTTACAAAAGGTTGGGTGCTGGGAATCCAACCCTGGTCCTCTGCAAGAGCAGCCAGCGTGCTTAACAGCTGAGCTGTCTCTCCAGCCCCCATCAAGGTGGTTTCTAAGCTGCACCCTCGTTATGAAAACAGTGAAGTGGAAAGAGCTGAGTATTCAAATTCATGAAACACAGTAAGGTGAAGTCTCATCTAATGACTGGTTTACAGGGTACATAACAGAACTAGTATTCCTCATATTATAAACTGAAAAAAGGACAAACTTCTAGACTAAAAACCCCAAGAAGAAGTTAATGTCCAAAGAAGTTACTTGATGTGGTCACACACCTAGTCGACATGAGCCACAATCCAAAGACTGTACCTTGCCACTGACTGACTCACCCATTGCATTCTCTCTTGCACCCATGCTATGTTGTACTTCACTGTGCCATCTGCTTCTAGCTCACGTTCCCCATCCACATCCACACCTCCATCTCCCTGTCTCCTAGCAACCACCCCTTCCCACTAAGTGCGGATACCTAGTCCCTCAACACCTTTTACTATACTGTGTGAGCTTCGGTCCCAAGGAGCCATCCTGCCATGTGGTACGGAAAGCAGTATGATGCTTCTCACCCTGGTCCTGCCTCCATAGTTAAAGAACAAGGCAATGTCTATGTGGACCCATAAGAGCATCGGTGATGTAATCCTTGTGCCCCGATCTTTCTCCCTTCCCCCTCCGGAATGCTGCACCATTTTGATGCATAAGATGAATGTTACCTATTCAATGACATTCATTCATCCAGTCCACAAAAATGTACCTAATGCCCATCATGGGACAGACATGACAGTATGAGCAGCCAAAAATCTGAGCTTTTTGATACTTTACGGTATCCAAGCATTTTCTGTAGAGGGAAATGCTTTGCCTGTCCAGCCCATCACTTTCTCCGGACTTTGATGGCTGCTCCCCAGTTTCTTTCCTCCACTTTCTTCTTTCCTTGATAGCAAGAAATTGAGGTTCTACACAACAAGGCTTTGGAAATTTTCAGCTAATATGACACTTGAGAGTTCTGCCTAATTGTAATAAAAATAATAACAATAATAACAGTGTTATATAACTCAGTTTACAGATGAGAAAGAGAATAATAGATATAAAAAGAAACCTCTGGGACCCAGAGAAATAATTTATAATTCACTTCATCATCAATGCCAATAATACAGTGAAGGGCTCTGAAATGAGGTTAAGGTATACAAAACCACACAAGAGATATTAACATAGCAATCAAGTGGAATGAATCATTCAGAGACAATATGTATTTTGGCCATAAAATAAAATTCTACAAAATTACAAACTGTAGAAATGTTTACAATTGTAGATTTTCTTGGCTTGTTTAAAATTCAAATAATCTATTGATTTAAAGTAATATCCCATGCTCTCCAGTCACGTGGCTGAATATAATAATCATAAGTAGTGTTGAAGGAAATATTTACCACAAAAGTTAATAAGTATAAATGTATAAATATTTAACTTATTAATCAATCAAATACTTCTGTAACATTTTAAAATCAGTAATGCAAGCATGAACTTAACTGAATACAAATAAAGGGGGAAATTAAGGCATTTTAAATAAATGTTAAACTTTCCAATAAGTAGTCACTTTTAAATGCAAAGACATAAAATAGCTACATATGCTTATCATTTTATCACTGCATCTAGTTTAAATAACATTAAATTCAAATGTCAAAGCAATCATGAAGTTTTTGATCTCTAAATAAAATGTTTCCGTTGAAACTCTGAATTGGGAAAGACTGCCAGTGAAAGTTCACCTGGTGTAACCAGTTCTAAATAGCAGGTAAATGCTGTGCAGTTATCACTGGCTCCTTCCTTTGTTATGCATGTTTGCTGAGGGAAGAAGCCACTCGCTTTAGTAAATCCCTCTCGCATTGTTTTCATACTATTACTGTGTATTAGATATGGAAACATTTTATCTATGCAATTTCCCCCAAATTCCTATTGTCTTGACTTCCTAGCCCTGTAGAGTTCTCAGAGCTAGTGATGTTTTATATGCTTTACATTCACTGTTATACTTAATTTACCAGAAAATACTGAGACCTATTTGAGATTTTGCTCCTGCCTGTCTTAACTGTTTTAATATGCTATGCATTTGGTAATTACTAATTTATTTGCTGTTTAACAGAACTTAGTAAGTCATAAGCCCAACACCTTATATTTATGCCTTGACAAAATATGTATTCTCTACAAATAGTTTTTAAAACTCATACTACATATCAACTTTCTGGTGTTAACTCAAGCTTTAATATATCATAAAGCTACTAAAATATTTTGTTTTGAAAACATATAACTTACTAATGGGCTCATTAAACATTTAAAATATAATTTTTCTAGTTTCCTAAAATATTTCATTCATGCAAAAAACTGATCCATGTTTGACATTCAACATATTTAACTAATAACATTTCAAGATTCTATAAAAAATCCAAAACACAGCAAAACAAAATGTCTAATTTTCCTTCATTCTTGGGTGGTCTGCTGCAGAAAATTTAGCTGCATATGAAGCTATAAATTACTGCTAAATCAGCTATTTGGTACAAGATAAGTTAATTTATGAAAACCTGTTTTAGTTTGTAGAAAGTCTACACACGAAAGACATTTCCAAGAAATGTCCAAGCAAAGGGAGTTGGAGAACTGTTGAAAACAGAAAAGCTTGTCTCTCTACATATACTGTCAGGACGTCGTATAGGTGGGGAAAAGTGTGGGTTGAAAACCTGTATGTTCTTAACGGGGTATTCTTCACATACTTTCAGATTTTTACAAGGCACCTATGTGTTCAACGCTAACACTGCGGCACAAGCCATGCAGGAGTGTGAAGCCAGCGCCACCTACTGGACAGCAGGCATACCGATCACTCCACTGACTTCTAATGCTTTTGTGAACTATGTTGAAATCTGTGTCTGTTTTTAAGGTTATTTCTCCTAAAAACAAAAACTCCTGGCCTATTGGTGTACATAGCATGTAGCATCAAGTCTGTAGAATTGTATACACACACACACACACACACACACACACACACACACACACACACACTGTATTTAATAATATTAAAATGTTAATATAATAAAAAAGCTAGGTGGGGTGAATATGTAAAAATGGGGAGCACACAAGGTGGATCCCCACTGGTGACACTAATAGGGAACCAAGAATTACTGTACCCTGCTCCACTTCATATTGGTTTCATATCTGTCTGAGAAGAGGCTCTGAACTGTACTCACAGAGCCGTCCCCGAAGAGTTTCAGAAGACCTAACAATAGGAAACTTGAAACTACTAAAGCATTGTGTTCACAAACCTCTTCTCTTCTGGAAGGCCACAGGGCTATCAAAGACCCATGGGGGTGGGGGGTGCGTATGTTACCAGGGTTCCTCAACCCTCACATGGAAAGCGCACTTGTCCCAGTGAGCGAGCTGCTTCTTTTTAAGTAGATAAGAGCAACAGTTGCTACTAGTGGACTATTGTCAGTCTTAGTTGAAAATAGTGCTTTTTAGTTACAGAGATGCTGCTGTGCACATCTGTAGCAAACTCTGTTTAAAAGGGATAAATTAGCTCGGCGTGGGCGCTGCACGCCTTTAATCCCAGCACTTGTGAGGCAGAGGCAGGTGAATCGCTTTTGAGTTCAAGGCCAGCCTGGTCAACTAAGCGAGTTCAGGACAGCCAAGGCTACACAGAGAAACCCTGTCTCAAAAAAATAAAAAATAAAAAACAAAAAAAGGATAAATTAAAGTACAAACATACTAACTTGCTCCACAGAAGTGATTAAATGAGCAGAGTCCTTAATTCTCAGAGTAAGGATAAGGTCTACTTGTTCATATCAAACAGATAATATACCAACAAACTCAATTTATTTGAGAGAATAAAATCAAAGAAACTCTAGATATATACACAGTTTATGTGTGCTGTCATTTTTGATATTTAGCTGAAAATACTATGGTCTATATCTAAGACATCCACTGTATTGTAAAAATATAATAAAATGAGAATAAATTGCTTCTTGAAAATAAATTTGGTAGGCCCATAAGCTATAAACTTTACTTTTAATCTTCCCATATACAGCAATCTCAAATGAGTCCCTACTCTTTGTTATAGTTATGACCTCATATACATATAAACTTTCCAGATGTTTATTATTCGCTTAAGAAATACTTACAAACCACCAGACACTGTGTCATGTTCTGGAATCACAAGTCCCTGGCTCACAGAGTTCTACTCACGCGCAGGATGATCTATGTATCTCAAACCCCATTTGCAGAATGTGTCCTTGGGAGCTCTAATTTATTCATTAGAACATTATGATATAACGTCTTTGCAAATGACCTCGTAGTCGCAGACAGGCTTGCTAACCATGTCCGTGAGGTGATGCAGAAGTCGCAGCTGTATACTGGTACATACATGGTGTTAAGGTGTCACTTATCACTACGAAAACCTATCAAGACCAGCACCTCTAGTTGGCTAAAAACTCCCATGGTATCTGATCTGAGCTACCCTACACCTAGTGCTCGCTGGTATTAAAACTGTGTATTGGGTTTTGCTGTCTGATCCCTCCTCAAGCAAGTCTTTTGTCTTGATTTAGTAACCAGGGATTACAGTGCTCAAGCACCACCTAGCACATGTTCCTGTAAAGCTGGAGCATTAATCAATACTGAAGTTTGAAATTTAATTCACCTCAAGCCCAAAGCTAAAACTGTACTGAAGAAGAAGAAGAAGAAGAAGAAGAAGAAGAAGAAGAAGAAGAAGAAGAAGAAGAAGAAGAAGAAGAAGAAGAGGAGGAGGAGGAGGAGGAGGAGGAGGAGGAGGAAGAGGAGGAGGAGCAGGAGGAGGAGGAGGAGGAAGAGGAGGAGGAGGAGAAGGGGAAGGAGGGGGAGGGGAAGAGGAAAAGGGGGAGGGGAGGGGGAGGAGGAGAAGCCCACAGAATTCTGGGAAGGGGCAGATGACCTAGTTTTATTCCTTCATTTTAAAGAAGAAGAGAATGAAATCTGGAGAAGTTCACACATGTGTTCAAGGTCACACACGCTAATGACAGAACTACGGTCAGAGTTTCTGCTCCTGTCCCAGAGTGCTTTGTGATACAGGAAACTGTTGTAGGAAATTACCAAGAAACTCTGAGTGAGAAAAAATTACCTTTAATGGCAAACATGAGTGAACCATAACTCAGATGCTCTAATAAGCTCTAAGTTAAAACTGTGCTTTATTGAAAAATAAGAAGAAAGGCAAGCCTGAGCTGAAAAATGATAAATCACTTCTAAGATACAGCCTTCATGAAGGCCAGCTCAGTTACAATCAGTAGAAGCCTGTCCCAATTATTATTTTTCCTTTCAGTTCCAGAGTTATTTCACATTGAATTATTATTCAAAATCAATTTGCAATTTAATATTAAATTATTCTTCAAAATTAATCTGTTACTCAATATTGAATTATTATTCAGTATTAAAAATTAGTGGGGATAAGGAAGCAACATCTCTTTGATTTACAGACATTTCTGCTGTAATGGGTTTAGGCCAAGGAACATAAATTTAAAGCAAGAAATGAAGTTTTCATCTTAATTCCCTATGTCTCACTCTTTGCCCTCTTTTCCTCTTTGATCCAAATAATAAAGGGTAGAGGTCCCATTTTAATTATATTTTTAAATTTGAAAGTTCCAATAGTTTGTATCATTGTTGCCAAATCTAACAGGTTCCTCAGCATTTCTGTGTCTGAGAGTAAGACCCCATTAGAGAAATGGGGAACAAATTCACTGGACTTCAAACACTAAACGTCCCTTGAAAGTCAGGGATATGAGGAATATTCTAATCAATTCATTTGCAGGTAAAACGCCGTCTGTAAGTCCTAGGGACGGAAGGTAAAGAGTTTCTCTGGGCTTTTGTCAATAGTGGGTGGCAAGAATAAAAGAGACGTGTGTCTACAGAACTTGACGCCCTGTGCTGAACAACATATACATAAAATAAACAGATCGAGCAATAGGTTGAGGGGCCTGCAAGGCGGCTCAGCCGCTAAGGGACCGTGCAGCCAAGGCTGACAACCTGAGATCACTCCCCAGGAGCCATATGGTGGAGAGAATGACACCCGTAAGTTGTCACCTGTCATCCAGAGATGCACAGCGGCACATCAGCATATACATACACATCTAAGTGAATCTATGGTGTTTTAAAAAGTAGATTGAGATAGGTATTTCTCAAATGACATGTATTCGTGGTTCCTATTAAAAGTAAATGAAACATTTATATATTAGATATATATTTAAATATGTTTAGGGCCTAGTTTCATGGAAAAACATAAATCTAAATGGATATAAATATATGGATTTTTGTAGTGCACCTAGTAAAAGCATCCATGGTACTTACTCTGTGTCAGGCAGTGCCCTAAGCCTTTTTTGTTAGCCTATTTAATTCTCATAGCAACCATTGTGGGTGGAACCTTTCACTGCCTTTATTTTTAAAGTAAGGGAGCTAAGACATCTAGACACTCCAGTCTGGGCCCGTCTGAATCTGGAACTGCTTGCTACGCACTGTCGCTGGTTTGGTCTGCTCCTTGCGGGTTTTGTTGAATTGATCCCCTAATTGTCTCATTATCAAAAGTTAAATCCATTTGTGCTTCAATTATACAATGTCACTATGGGACACTTTACCATTCTGTTATATTTTAAGGGATTCACAGTCTCCACTGTGGACAGAAAGCATGCCTTACACAGCTATGTACAGTGCTTTCCGCCGCAGCAGGATTTACAGTGGGAAAGTAGGCACCTCAGCTATATGTGTGTAATGCACTTGCTGCACACATCTACAGCGGCGAGAAACGGCAGGAAGGCTGCGGTGTGGGCTTCCCAATCACGACCAGACACAACACAGCCGGTGGCCCTTTTGTTCTACAGCCCTCGTCTCCCTGTAGTCTACCCCCATGTAGTCTACCCCCATCTTTTCACATCTACTGTAATCGTCGTTTTCAAGGCACACAGCCTCAAATTCCTCTGATATATGTCATGAGGTCAGTGCGTGATATGCAAGGGCAGGGCGGAAGAGTGACAAAAGTGTGTGGGGGTGGGTGGGGGACGACTCTGTGCTTTAAGCTGCATTTACTCAAGAGTTGTCATAGAGAAAAGTCTACTTTTTTTTTTACAAGTGGCTTACCTGGCCACTTGAAGTTGCCAGAGACAACTTAGGCCCCCTGGAACACATCCGTCACAGCATGTGCCTAGACTTCCTTCCTCACCTCTTCCACCTGCCCTTGCCTTCTCTTGCTACCCACACAAACTGCCTGTATTTCCTGGCCAGACGCTGCTCTTTTCCGTCTTCACATTTTCACTGGGGCTATCTAGCATGCTGGAGAGAGCGCCCCTCCTGGTCAGGAGGTGAACTGCAGCTCACGGTTTACCATCCAGTTCAAGTACCTTGTCCTTCCATGGAGCCCTCTTACACCTCCCTTCCCTACAGACAACTGATGGGATCGCTGTGCTCAGCTCCTGTGCTACTCAAGGCGCCAGCATGTCCGATCCAGCCTCATGTCATCATATGGCTACAGGGACTCATGCAGTTTTATTTCTATCCCCTGCTTGTTAAGAACCAATCAACTTAGTCTTGTTTAATCATCGTACCCTCACTGTTTAAGAGATGCATTTAATTCTTGGTAAATATTTAATAGCACAGTTAAACTCTCTGCCCAGTATATTAATAAAGATATATACAGTAATGGGAATATAAATAATATTAATAATCATATTCACTGAAATAAAACATTTGACCATTGTGAATTTTATAATAAAATTAAAATATTAACCTTAATGATACAGACACAGTGAAATTCTGAACTTAGATGCCTCATTGGTTTAAATGCCTAAAGTCACATTTAAAAAAAAAAAAGTATAGTGGCTCTAATTTATGAACCAGTTTGAAATATATTAGCTCTATTTGGCTCTTGTTAAATAAAAAAAAATCTTTTCTTCTTACATACAATATAAGTAGCACAGCTACCTTAAAATCGCCTGTTCTAACTTTTTCTCTGAAGGAACAGCCACATGTGGAGTGAGAAGTGCGGCGTCCCCTTTGAGAGGGCAAATGCTCTACTTGTGGGACCTGGGGCGGCTTCTCCTGGAGTCTGCCGGGCCCTCGTGTGCGCTACGACTTGCAGATGTGTACAGTGTGCACCAGAGGATGAGAAGATGGCGCGACACACTAGTGACAAGTGTATGCTGGGCAAAGGGACTGGACAGTGTGTCCAGCCCTGGAAGGACTGTGAAGGTGAATGCTATTCACAGTAGGGGGACATTTCGTAACCAATTTCTGTCTTCAAACTGGGGTTCCAAATAAAAGAGATAAAGATTAGTACAACGTGGTGGTGCACTCGTTCCTACAGCAGACATGCCCACTCAGCCCAGGGCCCGAGTGTGGACAGTAACAAGTAGCAACCTGAGGGCAGCCCACAGGCTCGCAGGGCCACTGGCTGGCTCTTTGTCACCAAGTGCAGCAGGTTGAATGCAGACATCACTGTGATATCCTCAGCGACAAACCTAGAGGCAAAGACAGGGGCAAAAGCTGAGTAGGAGAAAAAAAAAGAGAGAGAGAGAAAAAACAAAAACAAAAAACGAAAAACAACGAATTAAAACGTCACAAACGCTAGGCACATTCACTGAGCATCCAATGCTCTGGGTTTCTCTCGAGCTGAGCATACGCAGGATGTTAATAAATAAACTGCCAGTGCCTCGTTTCCAGACAGCAAGCTGACGTTCTCTGTTACCATTAGCTCTTGCAGGACACCAAGGAGGCAGGTTTAATCCCCAATATGTATGTGAGGAAAAAAAAAAAACAAGGCTCAACAGTCCAAGGACACAAAAGCAAATGCAGTGTGGAAAAGCGAGAAGAGCCGCTCGTTTGACAGCAGCGCCAGAGCATGGCCTCATGTAAGACTTGTGCTTTAAGACAACAAACAAACAAACAGCTAAGGACAACTACAAGACTCCACACACTGTTAAGTCTGAATATAGCATAGGGAGCATTCAACTGCGTGATTTATACTACCTCCATAAAACTCTGTGAGTAGGTACTCACGGCCCAGCTTTGAAAAGGGCGCAAACTATTTTACTAACGTCTTTGGAGATGAATCTCATAGAGGAACCTCAAAACTATATGATGCTAAACGTTAGACAAAAGTACAGCTCCTGGGGTTTTCATCACACGCACTGTTGCGATTGGTGCAGACTAACTTCAAATGAAAGTGCAGAGCACTTAGTGATTATCAATTTCTGGGGTTTTATTTAAAATCACCACATTAAGTAACTTCAACTGCCAAATGCCCAAAAATGGAATTGACATTAATGTCTTCATTCGTTTCCTCGCTGCCGCCACCTCCAGTGCCCACCCCAAAATGAAAGTCTTCTCCTGGACTCCCCTGGTCCCCTTGCAGAGCAAACATGTAATAAACAGTAATATATTTGACCAAATCGCTCTGGAGTATATCTGGCCAAAATCTGCTTGCATTAACATTGCCTGAACTCTGACTTCCCCAAACTAAACTCACTACAAAACTAAAACATTTCTGCGTTACTAACTGGAGGTAAAGGGGAGGAAGGGGGTTAGGTAAGAGTCACAGTGCGGGGCCTGAGAGGACCGTTAGACAGAAATAAACATGTCATTTTCACGAGTGACTGCAGAGCAGGGCAAAAAAACTGCATGCCTCTGTAGCAGACTACCGGCTAATAAAAGATCAAAGGTCTATACCTCACAACGCCATAAATAAAAACGTAGTTTTGTTTCTCTTTTTTTTTTTTTTCCATGAGACCCTTCCCCATGAGGAATAAAGTATGCGCGGGTAAATGTTATTACTTAGCAAAGCCGCGCGGCCTTTCTGTGCTCCCGCAGCTGACCATAAAACGTCCTCCTAGTCTGTTTCATCGACCGCTGTACCAGGCGGCCTGGGCGCCTACGGATCACTGTGGCCATCTGGCTTGTGTCAAAGTCGGCACACAGGAAGAAAGGCAGTGACGTCACTCCGCAGGTCAGGCAAAGAACAAAGATGCCTTCTACAATTAAAAGCCAAGGACTGCCGGGCTCAACGTGACTGCGGTTCCTCCTTACTGGCCTTTTTTTTCCTACCCAAATAGCCAGAGCTCCATCTAGTGGCAAACTGGTTTTGCCCAGTTTGGGGGGGTTTAAACTGTTTTGGTTTGGGTTTTTAGAGTTGACTCTTGAAGCGCAACACTCCGCACCAACAGAGTGAAGCAATTGACGGACTGGCTGTCAGACTCATCTTGCCTTTTCACGCCACAGAACGAGGGAGCGCAACCTGTGGTGTGACCCACTTATAAATCTCACAAACAACGCCTTTGATTGGTTGGAAACTGATATGGCCCTAGTTACATTAATGCTCACAAGGACGTTAGAAAAAGCAGGAGAGTTCACGGAAATGCTTGCAAAGTGTACAGTAACCGGGGAGTATGTATCTGACGGTAGATTGAAAGGCGGTTCTAAAAAAAAAATGCTGCCTGTGTCTGGGTGCAGAGCTTAGCCCCATCAAACAAGGGGACCCCCGAGAAATGTGCCTCTGGTGTATACAAGAACACAGCAACAGCCTTTTTGTGCTGGAGTTGTGGGGGAAGAGAGGGCAAGTGTGTGTGTTCATGCTTGCAATGAAAAAAAAAACACTGAGAGTAGATGTAAAAAAAAAAAAAAAAACCAACATAATCCATTCCCAGAAAGATGGCCGTCACTGTGGATATACGCAAGCTGTGGCGCCACACTGCCTGCCTGGCACCCTGGCAGCACCTGTAACTCCTTGTATGGTCATGGACAAGTCACCTATCTCTGTTCCCTCCAGTCTAAAATGGCCATTAGATAAATCCAATTAGCTAAAAGTACCTCTAACAACTCCTAGTAAGTGGTATGTGTGGTTCAGAAAACGTTGGCTATCAAATATTTGCCATGTTTAAGATTACACAAGTTAGAAAAAAATTGTATTAAAAATAAATTTTCAGTAGTACGTTCTGATCCTGGTTTCCTCTCCCTCATCTCCTCTCAGAGCCTTCCCACCTCCCCACCCATCCAACTCCATGCCGTCTTTTTTCTCTCTCTCTCTCTAACCGCACCTCAGCCCACCCTACAGTCCTGCAGGGTCAGCTGCTCACCATTTCCCCCAGACAAGCCCAGAGTTGCCTTCTACCTCCCGGTCTTCTTTGCAAGTCATGGCTCTTGGCTACCACCTCCAACACCGACTGGTCGTAGCTTAGCTTTTCTGATACGAGACCCTTCGGAGCGCCCCGTGTGTTGTCACCTCTCCCAGACAGTTTTCAGGATACTGATCTGTTCTCATCCTTTTCTCTTCTAAATTAACTCTTAAGGGCAGGGGAGAGGATCTTTTCCATTTTTGTACCCTAACACCCAACACGTAAGAGCCAAGCATTCATTTGCTTACTGGGGGGCAGGAGATGTGACGGAAAGGACTGAGCTACTGAGGACCGGATGCTCAGAGCCCATCGCCTCTAATGCTGTCTCTGCCAGGTCCCTCGCTAGCGGTGCTTAAAGGAGTTAAAATCCATTACACATGTATAATTGTTGGCAGTGCCTGTGAAGCGAAGCCATAGGGTGCTGAAAAACATCTTCATTTAAAACTCAAAGATAATTCAAACACTCTACGACTTTCAAATGTTTCTACTTTCCTCCTCTACGGCATCCAAATCGTGGCTGAAGTCAGTTTGCCAGTGGCTTTGGTGCAGCTCCTTCCCGGCTTCCCCCTCCCCCTTTTTTGTCCTGAAGTTCAACAGTGTGCTACCAAAGAGAGAGCACTACAAGGGCATCCGGAGGACTCACCAAGCTGGTAATTAGTTCCAGGCAGAGCTGGCTGTGCCCGTGGACTTAAAAGTGTCAACCCTAAAGGTCGGATCTACTCTCCAACAAATGCAAAGGAATGTACACATCAGTGGTTTTCACGGGGCTAGTAAAATGCCTTCCCCATGGTACAAAAGCCAGTGACAAATCTGAATGTTGTCAAGGACAACGTGTAACACCTAACACTCAGATCTCCCCCACGGTCTCCAGAAAGGGACGGTGTGCTGATGGGCGGGAACCAGGACAGCAATCTTTAAACAAAGACCGGTTGGTTGGTTTGTTTTTTTGGACAGAAAATGCTCTGCCTGTGTCACTACTTTTCCCGTTTCATTCGGTAGAAACTTCACCATAGGTCCGCATCTCAAAGGCACTAATTAAAATGCCTGCTGTATAAAGTTCTACTGAAAACACTGTTCTCATCAGCATGGGGCCTGACACGCACTTTATGCTCAAGTGTTACTTGCTGAGTGAGCGGGCGGGCAGCAGCTCCTGTGAAGTCAGCAGTGGGTTGGGTAGTGATGGAGGCACTTATGCTAAGCAGAGATGGGAAGGCTGGCTCTGAAGAAGCCTGGGTCTTCCAAACTGTTTTCAAGTTAAAATTAGGTAAGCTTAAAACATCTTTCTACCACAGTGCAAAGCATACCCACGCACTCTTCTAATATGGCCACTTTTGTCACAGCTTATATGTTCTACTTTATATGTATTTCGGCTCCATTTTTTTCTTTTTACATGGGTTTTGGAGATCTGAACTTGGATGCCAAGCTACTTTTCTTCATACGTAAAAATCACTGAGAAGACAGAAAAACACACATATACCAATTCGATTATTATGCAAAAAAAAAAAAAAACAATTTCAGGGCACGGGGACTGGGCACTGAACTTAGGCTGCCGCACCTTCTAGGCAGGCATTCTATCACCAAGTGTCACCCCCAGGCATTTTTGTTACTTTTTACTTGAAAAGAGGTCTTGCTGGCCTTTATTACAGTCGATAGCCCAGGCAGGCCTTGAACTTGTGCCCCTCAGCCTCCTGGAGAACTGAGATTACAGGCCTATAACACTGGGCCTGGTTTAGTCCCGGCTTTGTTTCTTCTTACTGTTTCTTGTTATTCTTTTCTAGTGCTTGAGCTCACACTAAAACCCTCACTGGCCACACGAGGAGCTTTACTCTGAGTTTTGCAAGTCTCCTCTGTAAACACAGGGCTTGTGATATGGTTCATTGGAGGAACACATGACATCTTTTTCTTTTTCTTTTTCTTTCTTTCTTTTTTTTTTTTTTTTTTTTTTTTTTTTTCGAGACAGGGTTTCTCTGTGTAGCCTTGGCTGTCCTGGACTCACTTTGTTAGATCAGGCTGGCCTGGACCTCACAGTGATCCGCTTGCCTCTGCCTCCCGAGTGCTGGGATTAAAGGCGTGTGCCACCACTGCCCGGCCTGTACAAGGCACCTCTAAGTTAATACTACAGACCCCACAGACCCGAAGCAGAGAGCCTCCCGGTGGCCTCTTGTATGGCTGATCTCCCTTCACTTTCTGATTCTTATTTTCTTCCTCCCTTTGCAGAAATTGCATCTCTCTCTTTGCACTATTTCCTTTTGATCCCCAAAGTAATGATGCTCCCGGTGTGGTCCTGTGGGTCGCTCACCTGCTCACTTGCTCTATTATGGACCTTTCACACTTAACCTTGACCTTCTAGATAGATGCCTACAGTCTGATAGACAGCTACAAGGCTCTCAAGCTGACCTTTCTCAAAGCTCCAGTGCGCCATCTTCTAGGTAACAGTAGTAGCAGCTTGTGTTTGCACTGTGTGCCTTTATTTGCAGGTGCCTCCATATAGTTTTATAGCCTCATAATCTTTAACCTTATAATCTACTTCATATTATTTAAGTAGTTGCACGTGTGAATTGCACATCAATACAAATGATAACCAGAATCAAGTATCTGAACTTTCAGGGGGGGGGGGGGTTCCCTGAGGTAGCTGCTATTTCTCCACTTCCCATGCTAGGAATACGATTCCTGCTCCTGCCCCCTTGTGGCAGAATGAGGCCGTGTGACAAGTTCCAGTCACTGCTTTAGCAGCAAGAATGACAGAGGTTGCGGTTTCCAAGCCTCTTGGCTGCTGAGATGAATGAAGCCTGTAGGGTTGCTTTGGAACAGCGTGTAGTGTTTGTCTAGAGAAGCCAGATTCAGTTCCCAACAGCCATGTCATAACGTAACGCCAGCCCCTCCACGGCAGTCAGATACCCCCGGCCTCCATGAGCACCTGCATTCATGTGCATCTGCCCACACACACGTAATTTCAAATGATAGATACATGTTTTTAATTCCCAAAGACAGGAGCCCTGGTGATAAAGATTACTGTACCAACTTTAGAAACCATCTCTAGAAAGATGAGAAGCTCAACCGTCAAGTTCATGGAAACAACACGGACAGCCTACAGCAGCTCTCCCATTAGTCACCCCATCACTAAATATCCCAAAGCAACCCTTAATGCTCAGAAAAAAAGGACTCTCCTCTTGGCCTGTTCAGTCTAACCACATAGAGTTAACCGCCCAATCCTTCAGAAGGCAATGTGGCCCCTTAGTGGCAAAGCTGAGTAACTTGTGATGAAAAAGGAATGAATGAATGAATGAACGAATAAACGAATGAATGCCTTCATCCCAAAGTGACTAGCTGCTCTCTGGGCACCAACCAATCAGCTGCAGCTTCTTACTGAGTCAACAAGTCGTAGCCTGCACACAAGCGCATACAGACACAATGCTCTTCTTCTAATCAATCAATAAATACAAGAAAAAAAAAAACACAATTTGCCATGATGCTACCAAAATAATTTAGCTACTTCAGCCCTAAGCTAAAACAATTACAGAGACTTTTTTAAGTCTAAAAGTAAAGCAGCAGCAGCAGCAACAATAATGACAACACACAATATACACACAGCACACAATCACACATCTCCCTCACATTCTCACACCCACCCACCACAAACACATACATACCATCACTCACACACCACACACACACACACACAATATACACATTCTCACACAGACACTGACATATCACACACACTCACAACACACAAACTTACACACAGACACATACTATACACACACACAGGAACACCTACATACACAACACACACACACATTGTAACAATATAAGCGTTTAAAAATCACCCGTTGACAGATATTTGACTATTCCTGCACACACTGTAAACACCAACAAACAGCCTTACACACCAAAGTGAAAAGGCTGTGGCAGCAAAGAAAGGCAGAAGGGAAATCAGAAGAAAGCCCGCGAGCATCCGGACCTTCATCTTGTGAAGCAGAGAGGAGACACCAACCCGACTGTGAAATGACTCTAAAACCATCCTCTCTGCAGAATAGAACACCCTCCCCCCTCCCGCGCCCCCCCCGCCCCCCCCCCGCCAGAATGTTCGCTCCACATACGGTCACATGTCCTGGCCTCCCCGGCAGCTGGATCGGAACATGAGGCTGAACCGTGGGAAAATGAGTGAGTGTGGAAAAGCCGTGTGATCTTGCAATGGAACTTTAAAGGCAAAGTCACTTGCTTTCAGTGTCTTCACCCCTCCTGGGACATCATAACAGGTCCTACGCATGCGTGAGCCCCCAAACTGAAGCGACTTGATGGAGAAGGCAACCCAAAGAGGCCTCGGAGCAAAGATGGCTGCCAAGTTTGACCTGGCGCTTCTGCATTCCGTGAGTGGCTCTGCTGTACCGCTCTCTCCCACAGCTGGCCTGTGGGCTATCAAACACTGACCTGACGAGTAAACACTCCAGCAGTGAGGTCACAGAACCAGCCGACTGGTAAACAATGGCAGGCAACACACTGAAGCGAGGGGAGAAGAACACGCATCTTTCATAGCTGGATATTACCCGTTTGAAAACTTAATACATATTGCTATGGCTGTATTAAAATTATAGAAGCAAGCATCAAAGAACAATGACTTAAAACAGCTTCAGGGGAATGAGACAGAGACAGGTAAAATTGAAAGAGACTGCTTGGTGCCCTTGCACTAAGAACCACTTGCAAATTTTTTATAAAGATAAAATTCACATACTAAAAACATACCGTGTGTGTAGCCTGGGCTACGTTAGTACCTGGCCAGACTGGTGTACAGGGTAAGACCCTGTCTTAAAACAAAACTCAGCTCATTTCTTTCTTTCTTCACCAATTCAAGATTCTTTTTTATATTTCGGATCTACCCGTCACTAAATCTACAACCTGGTTTCCTGGTTCTACTTCAGCCATTGCCGTTCACGCAACACTAAACTGACGGCAACTGCGTTACCATCGCATTCCCAAGATGCACCCTTTTCTTTCTACTCCTCACCTGGAATGAGCAACGAACAGCCAGCTACTAGTCTTTCGTGTCTAATCGGATCCCCTTCACATCCCCTCTGATGCCCGCTGCACATGCCCTGTGCAGTACTGACTTTGCCCATGCGCAAACACTACTTCACTCTGCCCATGCGCAAACACTACTTCACTCTGCCCATGCGCAAACCCTTCTTCACGTCCTCCAAGACTAACAACGCCATGAAAAGTTTAGCCACGTGTCTGTCGCACTTCAAGGCCGGCCAGAGTCGTTTCTTTTGCTGCTTGTAGAACTTCAGCCCTCAGTGTACTTGAGTACATGCCACACGCCACAAATTCTCTTATCCTTTGCTATTTCTAGCGCCTCACTCAGTGCCTAGCTCTTAGAAGGCAGTCAGTGTACATCAGTTAAACAAACAAACAAACTGAAAACAGGAAGGGGAGGGGAGGAGGAGGGAGGGCAGAGAGTTGTAGCACTACAGGGTTCAACTTAGTTCGGGATATAGAAAGAGGGGACCACCTAACACTGAACTTCACAAGGATGCTCTCGCCACTTAAGGAAGTGTGCCTCAGTGACCTTGTGAAATATATCATCTCTGACACAAAGCAAAACTTCAAATTTTGCGATCAATTGTTTCGGTCAAGTCAGGGCGGCCCAACTTTACGCATGCAAAAATCAAAGAGCTGAGCAGCTCTTATCACCTCCAGCTGAAGTTGTAAGTTAGCGTTACAATGTTACTCACTGTCATTCAAAGATAAAGTACTCAAGGACTTAAAACTAATTTTGCACATGACCCTGAGAATTATCTACACCACCTGAGATCTCGAATTCCCAACACTTATAACCTTGAGTCTAACAGTAATTTTTCATCGAAGTGCCAGGAAATCCCATTGTCCTAGGCCCCTCTTCTGCACAAAAAGCCAGTGACTCGTTATATATTGCATAATACATTTGCAGTCATCTTATACAATAAGAATGTTCCAATCTCCTTATTGTGTCTTTCGATCATCTTCTCAGTCAAATGTTTTGCAAAGGATATGATAGTTTTTATTGAATTCCTTCAATCTTAGAAAACAAATATAAATATATTTCCTGTTTAAAAATAAATCAGCTCAAGGATAGACTCTAGGTTATGGGTTATATATAAGCCAAAGTATCTTTAATACATTGAAGGTTGATAAAATTTTAAAGGTGGTTTAAATAAGCGTGGTACTCATAGGCTCATAGGTTTGAATGCTTGGTCACCAGGAGGTGTGGCCTTGTTACAGTAGGCGTGGCCTTGTTACAGTAGGCGTGGTCTTGTTGGGGGAAGTGTATCATTGGAGGTGGGCTTTGGGTTTTCAAATGCTCAGAGCAGACCTGGTGTCTCTCTCTTGCTACGTGAATCCAATCGCAGGGCTCTCAGCTCCCTCTCTAGCCCCATGTCTGCTCTATAAGAGTTGCCATGGTCATGATGTCTCTTCACAGCAACAGAATGCTGCCTGAGACAGATCGTGACCAGCAAGCACGATGGATGCTGCCTGATCAGATGAAAATCATCCATATAAGGAGAATGTAGTATGAAAACAGCGATAATGCAAAAATAATCACTCAACTACAGGCTCCTCTTTAACTAATAAAAGTAGGACAGAAAAGATATTCCTACATCCTCCCATATAGAAGAGTTGAAGCTGTCGCACTTTTGATGTAAGAGTTAGATTGGGTGAGGTTTATGGCATTTTTTACAGCCAGGGAAACTAAACTAACCCCTGTGAAAGATGAAGGCAAATATAACAACAAAAACGCGCCACAATAAGTGAGTTCAGGGAGGGAAAAACATCACGAAAACGTGAACTCATAGAACCAAAACCCATTGGTTATGTCCATGACGTAAAAATAAAAATGACGTTAGCAAGCTTAGTGAAAGCAGTGACTCATACAGAGTTACAAAATAAGAAAATGGCACAGAAGGGTTTTGAAAAGGACTAAGAGAGAAAAGATGCTTTCTTTCATTTGGTACACACAGGCACCGATGAAAGGGAAGCAGGACTGTTCAGAAGAGGTCACATAGACAGACCTGTCACTGCCATCAGAGTGGAGAACAGAATATAAAAACAGGAAAGCCTGCATCCGCCCTTAAAACAACACAAATGAGGTCTCCTAAAAAGCTCCTGCTGGATAAAGTGCAAAGAGGAAGCGTGTAAGAAAAGGCCAAATCCCAACTCACGTCACAGGGATCACTGTTCCTCCATGTGTGCGTGAGCCCAGAACATTCCCTTTTCCTGCGGGGGTTCTAAAGAGGCAGAGAAAGAAAGCCCAGAATGCAACTAGGCCAGCAGGTGCACAAAGCACCAATGCGCACTGGCTCAATTCGGTGCATAATCCTGGCAGGTTCTGACACTGGCTGCCGGCTCACCAGAGGACTAAGAATGTACCTGCATGCTGACCCTGAAAAGTGACAGCCAAACCTGGGAGGTACTGGGGGTCTTGCTGGGTAGTGCTCCAATCAAAACCAAGGCACCCCAACAGTGAGACAACACCTCCTTTCTAAAGCTCAGTTCAGCCTGATGCTGCTCCCCTCCTCTCCATGCACCGTCTGCGCCTTTGAAAGTAAAGCCACAGAAGGCCTAGGCTTTCTGTTCTCCCTTGTAAGCCTGAAAGACGAACGCACACCAGACTCAGGAGTGCTCTCATTCCCAAACTGGAGGAGCTGCTGTTGCATTCACTCCTCGTTCTACTTGACAGCTACAGAAGATGCTGGAAGTAAAGCAAGACACCATGGTTCCTGGCAGCTTACATGTCAGTACTGTGGAAGCTAAGGTTACTAAGAGTGATGACCGTCACACTGAGGCGGAAAGGGGAGCACAGACCCACACATATAAAAAGTCAAACAAGGAAATAGTATTCAGTGGCCAGGAATGTGGCTGAAAGTAAGTACACTCACTCAGTGCATGTAAGGAGGACGAAAAGGGAGGGTAGAGGAGGAGGAGGAAGAGGGAGGAAGGGAGGAAGGAAAGAAGGAAGGAAGGAAGGAAGGAAGGAAGGAAGGAAGGAAGGAAGTGTTCCAAACAAAGGATGAACTGTGACCTCTGGAGCTAAGATTAAATGTCACTCAGTTAAGGTTATAAAGGAGTATGTGGCTGAAGCTGATGGATAAGAAGATGATATAAGTATAAAAATGTAAAAATGTGTGAAAGAAAGAAACTAATGAAATTATTATTATCAGATAGTAAGATTTAGGTTTGAATAGGACAAAAAACAAAAATGGGTAGAGTTACACAGGGCCAAACAAAGGTAGACACTGATTCAAGGGCAGCGGTCTAGGCAAAGCTCTGTTGTCGGTGTGAGCTAGTTTAAAGCAGGAGGCCCACAGCCCTGGCTCAAGCAACAGTGCAAATGGCAACCGCCTTTACTCATCTGGGGAATAAGGAGGAGGCCAAAGTTCAGGTGGAAAAAGAAGGCCTGGTTTTGATATGGTCAGGGTGCCCAAGGCAAGGTTACCCGTCCAGTGATGGCACAGAAGCAAGGGGGCTGGGCTGATGGAGAGACAGGGGCGGGGGTGGGGGGATGAGGGTAATGGGGGGGGGGAGGCAGGGAAGGGTACCAATGCAAAGGGAATGGAAGCCAAGAAGTAAAGAAGATTGTTTAAGGAGAGCCTGATAGATGAACTCAAGGACAGCTATTCTAAAAAGGCAGTAGAGAAGGAAGGGCACTAGACAAAGAAGAGAAGTCAAAAAGCATACTCCCAGAATAGCCAAGGTGACCATGCTTATAGTAACGCTTACTGTGTAGTTGGTGTGAAAGGAACCCTGTCCTAGCTACCCCAAAGGCAGCTTATAAAAGAAAGCACTTAATTTGGGAGCGCATGGTTCCAGAGGAGTCCATGACCATCACAGTGGAGAGCATGGCTGTAGGCAGGCAGGCATGGCACTGGAGCAGTCGCTGAGAGACACTGGGAATGGCGGTGGGCTTTTGAAACCTCAAAGTCTGCCCCACCAGTGACACACCTTCTCCACCAAGGCCACACACAAGTCTTAACCCTTCCCAAACTCTTCTACCTACTGGGGACCAAGCATTCAAATACATGAGCCTACATGAGTGGGAGTGTCCACATTCAAACCAACACACACACACACACACACACACACACACACACACACACACACACACAGCTCTTTCATTTCATAATTAAAACATTGTATGAACAATTGGGACAACACCATCTCCATTTCACAAGTGAAAGATCTGAGGCATAGGTTTAATTAATTAACTAAGTAGGAAGCGGGGGGGGGGGGGGGGGGGGGGGGGGAAGGACATCGCTTCTAAGAGGGAACGGCCAGTGTACCAAACAACCTAACTCAGGAAGATAAGGTCAAACAGAACCCACTGGGCTCAAAAGGAACACCATTAGTGGTTTCCATCACAGTAACTCACTCCAAGGAAGTAATTAGCAACAAGTAAGAGGACCCCTCAGTCCCCATCTGAATCAGTAACATGGCCCTAAATCTGCGCCTACTTCTGTTCTTAGTCCCCACAATCTACTCCCCAGACAGCAGCCAGACTGTGGATTTAAAATGAAGCACCAGGCTCCTTGCTACCTACCTAAAATTCCCTAAACACTTCCATGCTCAGCATATTTAAACTCATAGTGCTCAGAACGTCCAGCAAGTGGCCGGGACGGTCCCTGGGAGGCACACATGTTTGCTTCAAGGGCTGAGCTCCATCCTTAAGACCCACAATGGTGGAAGGAAAAGAACCAACTAGCAAAAGGCATTGTCCTCTGACACACACCTGCTGTTGGCACATGTGTGTGTGCATGTGTGTGTGTGTGTATGTGTGTGTGTGTGTGTGAGCATGTGAGCACACATGCACGCGCACAGTAAGTAAATGAAGACGATTAAAAAAAAAATGTGGAGTCCCATAGGATCTTGCCCTGCTTTCAATCCTGAACTGCTCTCTCTTGCTCCTAACACAAAGCGCCCTTGCTTTTTCTACAACAGCACGCGACAGTTTCAAACTGAGAAGACCCGAGAATGAGGCCCGTCTGCCTCTAGTTCGTGCTATATCCCAGCATTAGCCGCATCACTTAGTGCCTCGAATGTAAGAAGAACCAGTTCCTAGTTTTAGACGGAGAGCAGAAAAGAGAATGTGTAAACTAGTTCGGAGACTAGAGGGAGAACAACTAGAGGGAGAGCAGTCAGAGAGGAGAGGCAGGGGGTCGGAGAGGAGAGGCAGGGGGTCGGAGAGGAGAGGCAGGGGGTCAGAGAGGAGAGGCAGGGGGTCAGAGAGGAGAGGCAGGGTAGAGGAGGGAAGATGGGGAAAGATAACACTCTAGAGTCCTTTGAAAAGCCATAGGGAAACCTACTGTTGCAGAAGCTTCCTGAAATATATGCATATATATTTTTTGTTTGTTTGCTTGTTTTAAGTTCAAATTGCATTAGCCTGTCCCTTCCAAACTCCACAGGCTATCCAATAAAAAGGCCAGTGATGGGCAGGAGTTTGTTAGTCAGTGGGATCCCATAGTCACACACACACACACATACACACACACACACACACACACACACACACACACACACGCACCGTCATTGCGACTGCTGTTGGTATGCTCCAGAGATAAGACCCTATTGCTAAAGACATCGTGTACTTGAGTCATAGCACATGGAAGAGCCAAACTGGTGCTCCATGGAAGCTTTATCTCTACAGATGCTGGAAATGCCATCCACGCTAAGCAACTTAGGGGGTAAAGCAATCCACAGTCTTCCTTAGCTGTGGACCCTGCAATCTACAGTAGCAAGTATCCTAGAAGGGAGATGCCAATAAGCGCAAAAGTGGCACCGACCTGCTTGGGTTTAAGGCCCACTCTACAAAACAGAACTCTGTTAAGAGCCTGTGACTGGGTAGATGAAAGGCCCTAGGGGAGAACCAACTCCTGTTATTATGCTAAGTGAGCACACTATTAAACAGCCTCCTAGGTGTTCATCTCCTTATCTGAAGATATTCCTGCATCTCTCAACCCGCACCCATGGCTTCCTCTTGTAACAGATGATGGTTACGGCAGGGAGGCACAACTAGTCAATGTGCTCACCCTAAATTAAGCATCTCTATGGCAGACCCTCCTCCCAAGGCTCCATGGACACCACGGAAGAGGAAGCAAAGACTGCACAAGTCAGAAATTAGGGAGGGCTGCTGTGAAATGGTGCTGCTCAGACAGGGCACGTACATTCACAGCAGTTATGATGCCCATGTGTCCAAGGCCTGCACAAGACCAAGCCAGACAAAAATCCCAGCACAAACAGGAGAAGGGGCCACAGAGCCCACACCTGGCTGATGACTTCTGGTAGAGACGGAGTCCTGGGAGGCTGCCCATGCTCCAGCAGATGGTTCTACACCCGTGCACATATCCACAGCACCAAGTGGACTCAGCAGGGTTAAAATCAGAGCACATAAAACTGGGAAGACTGAGCTGGAGAGATGGCTCAGAGGTTAAGAGCACTGTCTGCTCTTCCAGAGGTCCTGAGTTCAATTCCCAGCAACCACATGGTGGCTCACAACCATCTATACTGCCCTCTTTTGGATGCAAGTGTACATGCAGATAGAGCACTCACATAAAAATAAATAAATAAATATTAAAACAAAAAAAAGCTGGGACGAGAAAGGGGTCAGAGGATGGAGGAGGAAATGTGATGTATATAAAATTCTCAAACAATAATAGAAAAAAAAATAATTACTATCCCCTCAACAACAGACAAAGTTAAATTGTGGGGGATGCTGGGATAAATGGGCTTTCTTTTTTTTAAAGATTTATTTATTTATTATTATGTATACAGAGCACTGCCTGCATGTACACCTGCAGGCCAGAGGAGGCCATCAGATCACATTATAGATGGTTGTGAGCCACCATGTGGTTGCTGGGAATTGAACTCATGACCTCTGGAAAGAGCAGTCAGTGCTCTTAACTGCTGAGCCATCTCTCCAGCCCTGTGGGCTTTCCACTTTATGGGGGAAACCTAGAGCCTATTTAAGTGGGAGATATTAGCGAAATGTCCCAGAGCATGGGAAAACTTGAGGCTACTTTTTAAAATCACAAGAAAAAAAAAAGCCTTATTTTCTTATTTCCAATTTTATCTTTAAAATTTACTTTATAAAATATTAAATATTTTTAGTGCCTTCACTCCCTATGCTAATATTTGAATTTTCTGTAATTTGAGGGTAGTATAACACCAGTTGTTTCCAGCCTCTATCCACAACTCTATTTTTACCCTTTGGTCATTTCCTGCTAAAAGAAAGCAAGCTCTTATTAACAGTTGTACGTGTCTGATAGATGAAGCAAGTATCACTCAACAGACACGTTATCTGACAAATTCTAGAATGCTAACTGACTCACATAAGATCATAAAAAATTCCTTTGAGAGAGAGAGAGAGAGAGAGAGAGAGAGAGAGAGAGAGAGAGAGAATATGAATGTGTGTCTGGGGCTAGCAAGATGGTGGATCAGGTAGAGATGCCTGCCACCATGTCTGACAAGCAGCGTTTGGTCCCTGAACTACATGGAAGGAAAGAATTCACTCTCCCAAGTTGCCTTCTGGCCTTTACACATACACCATGGTGTGTGTGTGTGTGTGTGTGTGTGTGTGTGTGTGTGTGTGTGTACACAGAGGCACACACACAAACACAAAAAAACATACCAGCACCGCACACATAAGTGTAAAACAAAATAAGAAACGCTGGTTTTCTTTTCTTTTTTTTTTTTAATGTGTGATATGCGCCAATACAGAAACACTGTGTTTCAAGGGAAAAAGCAAGACACACACTATACCCAGCAGATGACAGCATCTCTCTATAAATAACATAGCAGAGCATGTGGAACTCAACAGTGTGACTAAAGCTACCTCTACAGTCAAGGGATAAAGACAGACGAGTCTACACTCACAAGGCAGTGGGGATCATTCCCAGCAGAGGACGATGTGACTGGCCTCATCTCACAGACAGCTTGAGCACTGTCTTCTGAAGCTGATGGGGGCATTCGGGTTTGTAAAATAAGATCCTATGCAACGTATATAGGCTCCTTACTTAGGCACTCTTCCTGTCTGTGTGAAAATAATTTGGAATAGAGAAGAAGAAAGCTTACTAACGGACTGTAGTGCTCATGTGTCCTGCCAGCAAAGCGTCTTTCCCTTAACCAGTTTTAAGAGTGCAGTCTGCTTTCAGCATGGCTAGAGACAGATTCTGCTGCTTGTCCACAGCTTTGAGAGAAGGCTGCCCCTCTCCGGGACATACTCTCACGCATAAATAAGCACCCGATAGCTGCTACACGTTAAAAACAGGCATCGTTTCTAATGCTTCATGCTGTTGCCCCAGATGGGGCACAGGACACTTCTGGTATGCTGTAATCTATCTTTAAATGAACACTAAATCTTTAAAGGGGTTATGTAACTTTAGCTATAGATCGAATTACTGGCACACCAGGATACAACGTTTAAACTTAAGATCTTAGAGAGTATTTGCAGATAGTTCAACAAAAAGAGTGAGACTTAAAGCATAACAAGAAAAAAATCATTCCATGCAATTTATTATCCATGGCATTTCCACTAAAAGTTGCGGGGCGGGGCTCCCCGGAGACTTTCAGACAACCCACAGACTACAGATGCTTAAAAGCAACATCAGGGGATGGCAGTTAGAGCCACTCACTCTGCAGCTATGGAAACAGAGGCATAAGAAAGCTAAATGGCTTGAGTAAAAGCAAGCCAGGAGAGCACAGTCTCCTGACACCCACTGTTCCTCTCAGGCCACTGTGTGACTCTCTAGCAGCACTGCTGGGTGATTATGCAAATGAGCCTGCATTGTTTCAGAGTGATCTTCTTATGGGTGAACATCCTCGGTGTTCAGCCTAGTCTCCTTCTCGCCCACTGAGGCAGTCTGACACATTCACACCATGAAGTGAGCAGCAGGGGCGGGAGGGATGGATGGCTCGGAGATTAAGGGCACTGGCTGCTCTTCCAGAGGACGCAAGTTCAATTCCCAGCACCCACTTGGCAGCTCACAATCTATAACTCCAATTCCAGGGGTCCCACTGCCTTTTTCTGGTTTCCATGGGCACCGTATATCCATGGTACAGACATATATGTAGGTAAAATACCCGTACACATAAAAATATAATAAAATTAACATTTTTAAGCCTAATATGATTTTTGAAAAAATCAGAAAGCAAAGGTGACAGTGAGCTTTCAAATTTCAACTTTTCCTTTCAATTCTTGTGAAACTGTAAGTGCAAGAGTTCTCCTGGCCTCTCGCTACTGCTTTATCTAATGTGGACTAGGTCCTGAGAGACATGGCCCCGCTTTTCCTTATTAACACACTACAGATTTTTTTTTTAAAGATAAGCCTCTATCCATCACAGACATTACAATTCTCTCCAAAGCCAACCAAACCCAGATTCCGTAGCCACCACACACTGTAAAAGCAAAAGACTAACCATAAAAATATATGATGGGTTTATACAAGGACCGTCTTACATCCCATGCAGCACAGGCTTATTATTCTCAGGAACAACTTAAATTTAACATATGCACTAAAGTACTTGCCTTACTCATTAAATAAAGCAACCGGCCCAAGAAACTGTAAGGGCTCATTGTAAAAGCAACTTTTATTCTCCTGGCTCAGTTGTTGGCTGGGAGGTTCACTGCCTCCTTTTGCTAACCTAGTCCTAGACCTGGAAGCTTCTAGCCTCCATACAATCTAACCTAGGCCTAAAATGCTTTCAGTCTCTGAGACTTACTGCTTAATAAGCTCACCCTTACTTGTTCTTTCTGAGCTCTGGGCTGCAGGTTCGACTCAGCTGTTCTGGCTCAAACTCCTCTCCCAGCTGACTTATTCAATCTGGCTTCTCTCTCGGCCTGGGATTGCTCTGCTTTGCCTCAAACTGACTCAGCAATCTGCTCTAATCTCGTGGCTCCTTCTCATCTTCTAGCTCATTCCATCTCCACCTGAGTTCTCTCTCTCTGCAACCCATCTCTCTATTCCTGTCCTGGTAAAAACTCTCTCTGTAAACTGCCTCTTAAGTAGCTTCCCTTTCCTCTCTCTTCTTGTGAGAGTTGGGTGTATCCTATTCTGTCAAATCTTCTCTGATTCGTCACCTTTTCTGCCACCCAATTAGACATCACTTTCAAACATGGGTGCTTCCTTCTACAAACTAACTTTACCTTTTTGGGGGATTAAAGTTCTGTGCCACCGTGCCTGGACCTAAGCATTTCTTTACCTGATACTTGCTCTGTACCAGGCTGGCCTTGAACTTAGATCTGTTTGGCTCTGTCTCCTGGATTAAAGGCGTGTTTGTGTTCCAGCCAGATCACACAGACCTAGAAGATCTTGGATGTGATCTCTTGCCAGAGCAGCCATGTTCTGAATTAGCATTCCTCTGCAGTTTATTATATCATGTATAGCAATGGCAGATAGTTATGATCAAAACAGAGTGCTATAAACATGTGCAAATTTCACCTTAAAAAATCACATTATAGACCTAAGAATGATGCCTGAAAATGCAAGTTTTTGAAGTTATACTGTTTCTGCTTCCTCATCTTTGAGACTATTTAACCCAGCCTCAGCCAGTACAACTCCTGGCCAAAATGAAAACAAACAAACAAACAACCGGCCCGCCGCCACAAAAAAAAAAAAAACTTTAAAACTTAGAAAATAAAAAGAGATGGTAGCTACTGTGAAAGGACTTTTGAGTAATTTCTTCTTTGTTGTTGTTGTTCAAAACTGTCATGATGATTCAGATTTTCAACAAAAAGCTAACTTGAGACAACGGCGCAAGGGATGCTGGATCCGGACCAGCCCTGAGAATACCCACCCAGGCAGAGACCAAGTGCGGCCCACAAGGTTCGTATGCCATAACTGCCACACGTGCGCTCTGCAAACAAATGGGTGTGCTTTTACATCCAAAGACGAATTTCGAACTTTTACAGCCGCTCTCTGCTGCCATGCGTCTTCTCAGGCAACAGCCCCTAAAAGTGCAGTGTTCTCCTCATCCCCTTTCATTTACAGAAGAGGAAACCATTCCTAATGCTACATTCTGAACATAAACCTGTCGCTCTGCCCACATGTGAAGGCCAGGGCACCGTCGTTGGGAGCCTAGAATCGGGGTACACTGTTAGTCTGGAGGCCAGGCCCTGAGAACACAGTTTCCAGGCCACCGTTCTCTCTCTAGTTCACCTTAGTCAGCGAGAGGTGTCATTGATCCGTACAAGCCACGTAAATAAAGCCCCATGTGGAAGGTATGCCCTCAACTTCCCTTCAGCCATGAGACATTGTCCCCAAGTTGGATACTCTGAATTGACACGCCAGATAGAATGCTTTTCCACGGTACGGTGGCCAGGGTGGCTAGCTCAAGGGTACAGGAGCCATGCAGGTGACAACGGAAAACACAAACAAGGCATTCAGGGTATTTTTGTGTGTGTGTGGGGGGGTGTGGGTTTTGTGGAGTGAGTGAGTATGTATATGTGCACGTGTGTGAGTGTGCTTGAGTGTGTGTGTGTGCACACTCGTATGAGTGGAGGAGCTATGGTACGATGTGGAAGGTTTGATAGCCAGTTTCATCATATATTTTAGACTAAGAAAATATCAAAAATTATTTAAAGTGCCCCTAAAACACAGAGCCAGGCAGAGAACCGAGAGTCCTCCGTTGCTATCTCCGCCATCTCCCTGTTCTTGAGGACAGTAACAGGAGGACTGAGGACCGGCATGAGGCAGAGCGTGTGTCCTGGACTAACTCAGCAACTCAAAGTCTGAATTATTGAGGAGGGTGGGGCAGTAGCAAGCCCCACCGTGCAGCGCCTTCCGCTCCGTGCTTCCTGAGTGTTATATGTGGACCTAGAAAGGCAGGCTTCCTTCAGCCAACGCTCACAGGCAGGAGGCCGGGTGCCCGACTTCCGTCTTTAGGATGTTTTCCCTTTGCCCTTCCTCTCCCGAGAGCCAGTCACTCTCTTCTCAGCCTTCCTCACTCATACATGTTTTATCTCTAGATCTGCGCTCTCTCTCTCTCTCTCTCTCTCTCTCTCTCTCTCTCTCTCTCTCTCTCTCTCTCTCTCTCTCTCTCTCTCTCTCTCCACGTTCCAGCCACAAGTGATTCCACTACACATTTCCACGGCAATGTCCTATGGGCACCAAAAACACAAAAGATCTGAAACTAGTACTTATTTTGTCCCATCTAAACCTGTTCTGAGTTCACAGTCTCTGTCACCCGGGCTTAACATTTTACCAATACCCCCTAATCCTTGTCTGTCTGTCTGTCTGTCTGTCTGTCTGTCTGTCTGTCTCTCTCTCTCTCTCTCTCTCTCTCTCTCTCTCTCTCTCTTGATCCAGGTGATGATTTCAGGGCCACGCACCTCGGTGATGCTTCCAGTCCCACACCCCTCACCCCATCCCCCACCCCACCTACCCCTCCCACCTAGCTTGGCTGGTCTTCATTTCTTGAAAAATCTCTCACACTGTTTCCTACTCACCCCCAATGGCTTCTTAGCCAACTTCACTCATCCTGCGAGCCGTTCCACAGTTCAGCCCTGACTGCAATGCTTCAGGGAGCAAGAAACTCCACTTTCATAGCTTATTCGGCCAGTCCAAATCTTCGGGCCTGGCATTAAGAGTCTCGAATGTTCTGAACACAACCAAATTTCCTACCTCTCTGTTTTTACCAGCTTCCTTTGTATATCTGCTGTGTGTCTTCTGCATTACCTCTGGCTGATAGAATAAGGTGTGCTCAAGCAGAGACGACCCCCTCCCACGTGAGTTGGCTGTTTTCTTCCCGCCCGAGCCACTTCAGTTGATAGGAAAACATGCAATCGTCACACAGGAAATTGGAGTGTTCCTGGAAAAGCTTATACAGTCTATCAAACAAATAATAACAACAACAACAAACTAAGAAAAGGCAGTGCACCTGTGCCCCACTGTCCCGGAGGAGGTAGCGGTGGGTGTAAGGGTTTCAGAATGCTAAAAGTCTGTGTTGACACAGCTGAGGCCATGCTTGCTAGATTGCCAAGAGCTGTCTTAGAATTATAAGTGACCCACCAGCTTGCCACATAGTGAATACTTAATGGTGTTGGGTGGCACCGGCTTTTCTAGAAGCTAAAGGAAGTTACAGATTCTATTAGATACAGAAGGCTTCACAAACTAGGATCCCACAAGAGGCCGTAAAAGCTTCAACCACTATGGAAAGAAAAGGTCGAGGCAGAGAGCCAAACCTCACGAACTCATGCTCCCTAAATTATTTCTAGTTTGAATGTCTCCATCGTTTACACACTCTTAATGAGTTTACATAAAGAGCTACTTGAACTCCACATTTTAGTTAGTGGATTCCTGAAAATAGGCAGTTGATGGCCTGCAGGGACGCGTTGATGATGATCATACTGGATTCTCACAGTCCTGAGTGGGACAGGCACTCGGCTGACTCCCAGAGGTTCCCTCCTTAACAACCCTGCAGAGGAAGGAGCTATGTAGGGTGCAGTGCCCACAGAGGATGTCACCCACCTCTACACGCTGCCATCAAGAAGAAAGTGGGCAGTGTAAAGACTAACTATCCCCAAAACATAACACGCACGCATAAAGGCCAACTCAAACTCTCTACGTGACCGTACTAAAAGATACGAAAAGATACTTCTGGGGAAATCTAGGCCAACCATGTGACCCAAAGTGTGTGTATCACGTTCTTCCTCTGAGGGACTAGCACATTTAATCAGCTTTGTGCACGTAGGCAAGGGACACGGAGCGCTAACAAGAGCTGCTGAGCAGGAGTCCTGTAACTTTAAACAACAAAGAACTGACAGAAGAACAAAAACAACAGCAGCCAGAGAGCAGTGAGACAAGTGAAGGCAAAGAGCAGAGCCAGGGATGGGCCAGGCTTTGGTTAAATACTTCCTAACCCTGGGCCCGTGGAAGGTCTGTCTGCCCTTGGCTCCAGTGGTCTTCCAGTGCGTTCTTCCCTCCCGCCCCCCCCCCCCAGCCCCGCTCCTCCCTTCCTTTGGACTAAAACTAGTTCAGGTTTATTTCTGTTACTTGAAACAAGGAGTAATCAAAATCTTCCACAAAGTCAACTGACTCATCGTTGTTCTACTTTTTTCTACATTCTCTTAAAGGCTTCGAAAAAAAGAAAAAAGAAAAAAAAAAAAAGTCAGAATGTTAGGCAACAGAGTACACTAACAGGGACCAAGGACCATAGTGAACGTATCCGAAGGAGAATGAATTATGCCCAAGAAAGAGAAAATAAAGGGCATTCAAAGTAAAGTCCTGAGATCCATGTACAGCCGTAAGAAATTCCAATGAAAAGCCAATTAAATGGCTGTCTGTGCTCCTGTCCAAAGGCAAGTTACCTGTAAAGACAGCAGGCTGGCTGACAGAGCTGTGTCTCCTAAGAGGCAGGGTTATAAAGCAACGCTTCAGTCTAGGGGATTTTCACTTGGAAGGTTCCCCAGGCAACCAACCACAGGCTTTCCAAGGGCAGGAAGTGCTGAGTGTTCTCTGATGGTATCTTCCCAGACCCAAATACCAAAATCAAGTTTTCAGAGGCTTCTGTTTACAAGGAGCAGGAGGCCACTGGCCAGCCACTGAAGCAGCACTCTCTGCTTTTAAGGGGAAGAAGGCACACAACTGAATTTTTAAACCATGTTAAGTACCTTCTAGCAAGACAAGCCTGAGTCAGATGGCTCCCTGGAGCTGAAGCTCCGCCCACCAGCCCGACTACCTGTAGACCAGTTTAACACGTGGAGCCAGTCAGAGATTGACACTCAGGTGTCTCAAGGAATGAAGTGGGTGGCTCAGCAGGGCTGCACAAACAAAACAGGGCCCTGCAGGTGGAAGGAAGGCACTGATGGAGTAAGTAGCAAAACTTTGGGACCAAATTCATCAACCAAATCACCAACAAATATACATAATAAAACGTGTGTGTGTGTGTGTGTGTGTCTGTGTGTATACAAATCAAAGGGCTCCAGCTAGATTATGATGGAGCTCAAAAGCATTATGTATTAACATGGTTTTCTGATGGTTTAAAAAAAAAATCTATGTTTGTGGGGGCTGGAGAGATGGCTCAGCATTTTAGAGCACTGTCTGCTCTTCCAGAGGTCCTGAGTTCAATTCCCAGCAACCACATGGTGGCTCCCAACCATCTATAATGTGATCCTGATGCCCTCTTCTGGCGTGCAGGTGTACATGCAGGCAGGGCACTGTATACATAATAAATAAATAAATCTTTTTTTTTTTTATATCTTTGTTTGCTTATTAAATGAAAAATAGATCAGAAAAACTGATGAATCCTAACTTGGGATAGTTTTTAAGACTTTTTTTTTTTTTTTGACAGTCTAACTACGTACCCATATCTGCCCTGGAACTTGCTACCTAAAGCACGCTGACCTCAAACTCACAAAAATCTGCTGGCCTCCACCTCTGTGGGCGGGAATGAAAGGATGTCCCACCATGCCTGGCGTTAGACATTCTTATTACTGTAGTGAAAGAGCCAGGACATTTTAGCTGAAGTATTGGAAAAAGTACGTTTAAAAGTTGGAAACAGTGCTTTGATTCAAAATCTAAATGACACTGTGAGCTGCAACCTTGGCAGGCAGGCAGTTCAGGCACTGTGACAAAATCTAAATGGCAAAGAGCTACTGAGTTTCATATTTAAAAAAAAAAAATTCCAGACATCCACATAGGGAACTACTAAAAACATCAGAAATTCGACTGATACATCAGGTAGGAACAAATTTTCAGAACTATGTTTAAACAGTCCAAATATGAACTTGATGTTTCAAACTACTGGCAAGAGGCCATGGTACACTTGATTTTGGTCTTTAAAGGCTGCTTGACCACAGGCATTGAATAAGTCCACATATCACACACACACACACACATACACACACACACACAAATACTCATTCATTTAGTCCCGTCAGCACAATCTGTTCCTTATCGTCCAGCCCAGCAGGGTCAGAAATCCACTGATAAAATGTTTAGTCAGACTCTGTTGACTCCCAAGAAGAACTGTCACAAAGCAGCTCCAGGGCTGTGAGTCTGTTCAAAGGCAGGTCCTTTCTGAAGAGTAAGATTCAGGAGCAAGCATAAAACTGCCGACGCGGCTAATGTCAGTATTTATAAACCGCACCTTCTGCACCTTTAACTACCTGGCCATTGGTTCTCAGAAACCAACTCTATAAACCCGAGGATCTTTCATGGGTAAAATTTTATACATAAAATTACCTTTAAAACTCTACTTTGTCTCTTACGCTCCACAGGGGGTGCAATCAACTGCCAACTAACGTGTGTGTGTGTGTGTGTGTGTGTGTGTGTGTGTGTGTGTGTGTGTGTGTCCTGGTTAGCCAAACCTCATTTGGCCAGCTCAATCTAAGGGTGGCAACACAGCGACCACTTAAGACCTCCCACGTAACCCCAGTTTCCGATAACTATGTTTTGCCTCTCCAAACAAAATAAAGAACCAAGCCTTAAATAGTTTACTCCGTCCAAATTCAAGAGCCCCTGAAGCTGAATATTTCCTTTAAATTCTCCCCTTGTAACATCAATTAATTGGTTTTTTGATACTCGATGCAAAGAAAGAAAACTCTCCCAAATACTGCCCATGTGATACAAAGAAAATTCTTTTAAACCCTTATTGTCCCCACTTCAGGATTACCTTACTTATCGCATAACCTACAAAGGCAGGAAGAGCACTTTTTATTCAGATAGTTTGACTTGAAATAGCCCAGTGGAAAAGTTTTGTTTTGTTTTAACGCTTGTTTCCACTTGAAAACAAAACAGAGCCATTACCTGCTATACTGGGGCTCTGTTGGATCTGGGCCTATGAGACGCCAGCCCAACCCCGGGTGCGCCCCTCTCCCGGCGACACTTCAGAGTGGCCTACCTGGCGACGTCTTCTACGTTCCCACGCCCCGGCCCGTTATCCCCCGCGCCCTGGCTGCTGTGAAGCCAGAGCAGAACGCGCCCTCGGTGCCGCCGGCCGCGCCCCCCGGCCACCCCGCCGAGCCCCGACCCACCCCCCACCCCCGCCCCCGGGGCCCGCGCGGGGTCAGCGGCTCCCGCGGCTCAGGTTCGCGGCAGGGACCGGTATGATGTCAGTGCGGCGGCCGGCGGGGCGCGGGGCTCGCCCGCCTGACCTCGTTACGCGCTGTCCCTCGGCGGCGGGGCGCGTCCCTGGGGCCTGCTCTGGCTCTGCGGCTGGGGGATGACGCTCAAGGCTGAGAGGCGGCGCTGGAGCTCTCGGGACGGGGTTCTAGCCTAACTTGGAGGGGTTGGGGGGCTGGATGGGGCGAGGCGGGGTTGGCGGACTCACCGGGCAGCGCGGTGGCCACGGCCGTAGCCAGGCAGAGGCCAAGGCAGAGCGCGAGAGGGCGCGGGAGGGTCCGCCTCGCACTCCGGGGAGGAAGAGCAGCCGCCGCTGTCCGACTCCCTCCTCCCTCCCGGCTCCGGGCGACAGACGGGGCGGCGGGAGGCATGACGGGAAATTCCTGGGCACGGGCGGCCGAGTCCAAATATGAGCATAGGAGACGAGCGAGGGAGGACCGCGAGCGCGCTGGCCGCGGACGGGGCCCGCTGCCCGGACCGCGGCGGCCGCCAACTCCCGCCTCCTGCGCCGCCTCCACCGCCTGGAGCGCTAGCCCTGCGGGGACAACCCTTCCGCGCGTGGGCGCATCGGGCAGAGCCCCATCGCAGCCTCCAACTGAGACCCCTGAGGGGGTCAGGACTCCAGAGAGCCGAGGATCTGTAAGATGACAAGTCAGGGTGGCGAGGGGATTAAAAGTTCTGGCCTGTACCAAAAACTGAGAGGTGCCAGTTAAGGTGTGAGATGGCCGCTCCTTATGCCTACTGAACACCCACCCATAATACAGAGAAACACCGCTTGTGTCCCAGTGGGTAGCAGGTGAGGGGGCCCCCACCACCCTCACTGTGTGCGACCAGGTGAGGGCCCCCTCCACTCTGTGTGTGTGTGTGTGTGTTTTGAGATCAGCACTATATTTGAGCACCATATATGGAGTCAAAGCAGGCTGATGGAAAAAGTTTTCACTCCAGCTAAAAGCTGGCTTACACCAACCGTTCTCACCACCTTTACTCTTGCAGTCTCTCCCCTCCCCGCTCCCCTCCCCGCTCTCCTCCCCGCTCCCCTCCCTCACACTTTTGTATTTCACACTGTCCGACATGTAACTGAAATGTATTCTATAGGTGCTACCTCTGATGACCAAAATGTCAGCCCCAGATGTTTTTTTTAAGCCATCTTTTTATTTTTATTTATTTACTTACTTTTTGGTTTTACGAGACAGGGTTTCTCTGTGTAGCCTTGGCTGTCCTGGACTCGCTTTGTTGACGAGGTTGGCCTCGAACTCACAGCGATCCGACTGCCTCTGCCTCCCGAGTGCTGGGATTAAAGGCGTGTGCCACCACCGCCTGGACAGCCCCAGATGTTTAATTGCAGGCCAAGTGTGTCATTACGTGGCTTTTCTTTGGCACTAATTCTACAATTAATCAGATCCAAATGACCCTTCCTCTCTCAAGACAATGAGTGTAATTATGTCTTAATTACTATAATATATATTCCCCCCACCCAACAAATGTTTGACAGGATCTGGAGACAGGATGTTACACAATTACTTCTCAACATACTAAGATGCTGCAGAAGTGATTAACCGACTCAAAAAACACTTAAGGGGTAAATGTCAAACAGATTTAGATGGTGGATTATTCTAACGTGAGCTAAGGGGAGGTAATTTGTACATCACACTGTGCTTAAAAATGCTTTATTTGAAAGTTAGTAAACCTCACTTCCAAACAAATTCAGTTCTGGCAAAGTAAGAAGGCCCACGAGCCAGAAACTAGTGCACTTGCAAGTGGCTGCCCCTGAAACATCTGGCATTAAAAAAGTATTATGACCCATGAATTACAGCAGACGAATGGGCAGATGTCACTTCATGTATTAGCAATGACAGCAGAGCTGAGGACAAGTGGCCCAAGGAAACTGAGAGTGACTATGTCAGTGGAAAGAAGGGCTTTAAAGGCTCACAAATATTACTACCCAGCTTTGTACCTGGACCATGGACAGCTGGAATGGAATGGGAAAACAGAGTGTCTCCTTTCTATTCTCTCTCTCTCTCCTGCCCTCATCCCCACTTCTCCCTCCCTCCCTCCCTCCCTCCCTCCTCTCACTGCTGAAGCTTCCATTACATAAGCAGCTGTTTTTCTCCCATATCCCCAGCAACACCTAGTAGCACAGTCCTTTCCCCATGATCTAAACGTTTAAAATAAAATGAGTGTGGCCATTTATAAACTAAAGATAGGAGCTCTCTGAGTAAAGGAAAAAAGCATGTTTCAAAGGATTGCAGCAATTGTGTCCAAGCTTAAACTATTCCTGTGCAGTGATGGTAAAGAGACAAAGCTTTAAGAAATGCGATGCCATTACAAAGTGACTTGTGTTAATATAAGTGGGGACTTAATGATCAGTTTGCAGCCTTCACCTGTCAACGGTTACTTTAAGTGCCTCAAGTAAGTTAAGAGAGAGAGAAAAAAAAAAACTCAAGTTAATGGGTGTATAGTAAATGGCCGACATTAAGCTTTACACCTGATGCCTCATTTGAATCCTGACAAATAACCTGTAAACTTAGTATTTCCATCTGTCTTGCACTTAGGAAGACTCAGGGGGAGAGGTAGTGGTGGAATTCAAGCCCCAATCCTCAGTGTGTACACACCTTTTCACCATGTTAATATGGTCTATTTTCTACACACACACACACACACACACACACACACACACACACACACACACACGCACACACACACAAGGGTTCTTATGGTTTTAAATGTCTGAGAGGCACTCAGGTTACCTCAGGTACAGGAGGTAAAGACTCACTTAGAAATTTGACCAGAGGCTTAACGGGCTCCTCAGATGATCCTTCCTGGGCCTCACAGGTGTGGTCCATACCTTTGATGGCTCCAGGAAGAGGAAAGGTGTTACCCTCTGACCACTATCCCAGGAGACCGATAACTTAACCACTGATATTTTAATCGTCTATCTCCACGGTGTTTCTAAATGCCTATTCATAACAGACTTGGTAACAACAACCTTACTTAGTATTTTAAGAAAAAGACCAGAAGTAACCCTCCCCCCCCCAACCCTCCCACCTCCTCCCATCCCCCCCTCCCCGCCCAGCTTCCTATGCCACTTCCCCCCTGCCCCAGTGGCAGTCACATTAGCAAACATTCACATCAGACCAGGAGTGTAGGGAGCCTGCCTGGTGAGTTGCATTAGCCAACTCATGTGCTGTAACTGCTCTAGTAACCCGATGTGTTTGAGGTCAGAGTTTGGAAAAGACAGACCCGCAGCAGAGCCAGGTATGTCTGGCTACAGCATGCTACAACTCTAACGTCTCATGTTCTTCAGAACACAGGAATAATTTAATTTTCGAGACTGCAGCTCTTTGTCTTTCTACCTGCCTTCCTGATTCTCACTATGCGTCTCATAATCAAATGCCCAGCAGGGAAGAAGCTGACTCTTTCACCACTCTTGCAAGAGTCTATATTGCAAGGCACTGAGTAGCCTACAAGACACAACCCGAACCAGGCACCCTCCCTTTAGTTGTCCCGCTGTGGCTACCCTGAAACGGCCACACATTACACAACAATGCTGGCTGGCCTGAAGAAATAAACAGGGAAGTGGCCTATCAGGGGCTGGAGCAGCTATAATCCTAGCAGGATTATAAACTGAAGATTAAAGCAGAAGCACTGCACCAAGTTCAAGGCCAGCCTGGGCTAGACAGCAAGAACCCTTTTCCGAAACAAACAATAAGAAAAGAAAAAAGAAAAACGATGGAAATGAACCAAAATCAACAAACCAAATAAACAAAGCAGCAACAAAACCCACGAGAAAAAAAAAAAAAGGTAGCGAACGTGTGCTATCTTTTCATGGGGTTATGCTGGCGACAATTCATTTTCACTTTGGAGAAGAGGGTGTGAGCCTGTCAGCCATCCAATCCATCTCACTAATATGCTATTCTCACCTCCCTAATAAAACCTCCCCAGCTGATGCACAGAGCCTTGAAACACCCCCACCCCCAAAGGCTCAAGTGGAAGCCAGCTGTGCTGTGAGGGGCGGACGGATGGACGCAATAGGACCTGCTACTGTTCAGAGAGAGAAGCCCAAGTCAGTACTTAAACACAGTGACCTTTTACCAAATACCACTGTTTTAGACCAGTTACTGATGGGTCGGAGAGGAAAAGAAAAACTTTTAAGAGAATGTAACACTCCGGGGTAAGGTTTTCCAAGATTCTCGGATTCTGTGCTCCTATCTCAGGGAGAATGCACTTCAGCTCACTCCTCGGGAAAGCATGGGTTTGTACCGATGGACAACATGAGCCTCCTCTCTCACCGCACCACAGTGGGAACAGGCTGAGAAGTGTGCTCAACATGACCCACGCAGGTCAACACTGAACGTGCTATGGCAGACACATTTGTTTGTTTGTTTGTTTCAAATCCTTAAAAAGAATGTCACTGCCACGGCTTCTGGTTCCTAACCAGCACATGCTCTGAACAGGGGACAGCCTGCTAAAAAAATCCAGAGGATTCCCAACCAGAGAGAGAAGTCTGGATTAACAGGAGCATTTTCCTTTTCTAGATAGAATGGTTTGCCTGTATCTTGAATGGTGTTGCAACCCTTATATGGTTAAGCCCTCCCGTTTTGTTCATTAAATTCTAGAGAGATCTAAAGTGATTGACGTATCCCCCGACTCTTCCAGCTTTGGCTTTGGGTGTGCTCCAGAGAGAATAAATATTTAGCAAGAGTTTCAGTATTATGAAGACATAAGTGAGCCTCTCTAAACGAGTAAATCTGCTTGGTTTTGGCAAGTGAAAAGTGATATACAAGAGCAGCTACCCACCAATGAAGGTAAGAGAACGTGGACCAACTTTCTAGATGGTACCGGCAAATACTGATGGGAGGCTTCGCCCTCCTCCCACTTGGGCTGCACCCACGTGCATCTTGCATTAGGGGCATCTCCACTGTGTAATAATGACCAAGGGCGTATGCTGTTTCCAAGGTTCCTCCTCCACTGCAAACCAACTCTGGCCACTGTGGCTTATCAAATCAGCCTCGGTCTGAGCCGACTTCCATGTTAGATGCAGCTGCTCTCAGAGTCAGTGGCGAGGACTTTGGCATGATCAGATTGAGATTCAAAGTATGGCTTCTACCACATGGGACACTGGACAAACAACACCATCTCCAAATATTTTATCCATACAATGGAACACAAAGGTTTGTCCAACACGTGACACGTAATGATTAGTCCCATGTTAACCCAGGTACATGTGTCTTAGCCTATGTGTTACCGTTGTGAAGAGACACCGTGACCATGGCAACTCTTATAAAATGAAAACATGTAATTGGTGTTGGCTTATAGGTTCGGAGGTTTAGCCTGTTATTGTCATGGCTGGAAGCATGGCGGCATGCAGGCAGACATGGCGCTGGGGAAGGAGCTCAGGGCAGGCTGTAGAGAAGAGAGTCACTGGGCCTGACTTGAGCTCCAAAAGCCTCAAACCCAGTGACACACTTCCCCTAACAAGGCCACACATACTCCAACAATGTCACATGTCCCAGTCTTTTCAAAGAATGGCACTCGCTATGAGCCTATGGGGCATTTTCATTCAAACCATTACAAAATATCAACACAACATTAATATCAATAACTTTCATTGTTTTCTACCAACCTGTCATCGTTACCAAAAAACCCTTTACCTTTAAGCCTTATCTGATTGTTTCCTGTCTTAAGTGACTCATGGTTTTTGGTTTTAGTTGTTTTTTTTTTTTCAGTCCATGATCCTACATTTGCATTTAAAAATCACCTTTAAGGAAGTCTGTTCATGTTTAACAATTTTCCAACACATTTTAAATTTTTTATTTTTTATAATATATTCGAAAAAAACAGTGTTTTTTTAAATGTTTCAACTTCTTTAATCAGAAACCTACACTCATATTTGAATATTCAAGCTATTTTATGAAAACTGCTTGTCATCAAAACATATGGTGCAATTAAAAAAAACCTCCAACAAAAGAAATGTATTCTTGCAGTCATCTGCTTAAATATTTGCTGACTGCTTGCTAATATACAAAATATACCATAAACAAGATAAATCTGCAACATATTTAGTATGTTAACTATGACAGATAAGGCAAGGATGGTTGCTAAGTGTTGGAGAAGGAATGTTAAAGGCCTCAAAGTCAAGGCATGCAACTGCTGAGAGGAAGATGAGGTCATGGGCCTCCTCACAGCGCATGTGGCTCCTGTGATGAGCTGGTTCTGGGGGACGGGTAATAGAAAGCCGTGCTCTGCTAGGGAGGTTCTGGCCAGCTTTAGGGTCTGAGCAACAGCTCACCAGACTGTGTAAGAACAGTAGAGGTGAAAACTTGTCCTAAGGATGGGTGTGGGAAGGATTGTAAACTTTGTCACAGGTGAAAGCAGTCTTGGTGGGCTTTGTCCTTGGACACACCAAGGATACTCCCTGAGATTAACCTTGAGATAGACTGGGTGGAGCCATCCTGGGCCTGGAATTCGGGAAGTGGGTGGGGGGTGGGGTGGGAACAGTCCACCTGGATTATTGTGTTTTTAATCCACCCTCAATAGGAGGGTGAGAGACAGACAGGCAGCGAGACAGAGAGGAGACAGCAGGTTTGGATAGAGCTCGAGCGCAGGTGGATGGGGACAAGGACCAGCACACAGGCCAGAGACACCTAGGGACCCGTCCCGTAGAACGGATACTGGAAGGTTCACTCTTGTTTCCCTTTAACCTTTTTCCCTCGTGTGTAAGATAGTAGGATTGTATAGTAAAGTTTAATTGTTAAGAAACAGAGCCAACAAGTGGGTAGTAACACATATGCTGAGTATGCTGCGTACATTTCTCCCCTAGAGAAGAATATCCTGCGATGTGTGCAGATGGTTCACCTAGCCCAGGGCCCTTTCAGTAGCCAGATGTGGCTGATGGAGACAGTACCAGCCTTGAGTCTAGACGACCTAAGAGTCAGCTGCAGTGGCAGACAAAAGTGTGAGTGACCCTTCCGCCCAGACCCCTAGCCAGGCCAAGCAGTGTAGCAGTGCACCGAACCCACTGACGGTGGGGACATGAGTGACAGCCCTACAATAGTGCCCCAAGATGAGGAAACAGATGGCTCATGAAGAATGGCTGTAGATTATGTTAGACTAGATGGCATTGTGTGCCGCATATCCATGCCACTGTGCCCAGCACTGCTCTTCTGCAGAAACAAATAATAATAGCTATTTCTTTTCACCTCCTCAGAGCCTGAGCTCCAAGACCAACTGGCACTTGTTTGAAGGGTATGGTGGTAGGCCTTTGGAGATTGTGCCAACCCTCTGTTTAAAAAAAAAAGTTTCATTATTTAATATTGTTGCATGAAAAATCCTAATACCAGGGGCAAGCTGCTTTCCTACAAGAGAGGAGCTTGAGGTCTGCCACGTAATAAAAGTCATCACTATGTACCAGAAGTAGGTGGTAAGTCCCGATGGCTGAAGATATGTGCTTCAGCAGCGGGATAGAAAGCTATCAGGCTGCGGATGACACGGAAACTCCATCCCTGACTGCTGGCTTTTGTAGTGCTAGAAGGTGGTAGCAAGACAGGCTGATGGGAAAGGAGTGTCCCTGATGGTCCTGCTACACACTATGCTACTGTATTCGTTACCTTTCTGTTGCTGTGACAAAATACCATGACCAAAGCAATTTGTAGAACAAAGAGTTTATTTTTTGGACTTACAGTTCTAGAAGGTTTGAGTCAGTGATGGTTGAGCAGAGACAGCAGGTGGAGGGAAACAGCAGCTGGGAGCTCACATTACAAACTGCAAGGAGGAAAACAGAGAAATCACTGGAAATAGCATGAGTCTTGTGAAATCTCAAAGCCTATTTCCTAGGGATACACTTCCCAGTTGGGGACCAAGTATTCAAGTGCCAGGAACTCCTGAGGGACATCTTGCTCAGGCCACCACCACTCCCAACATACTAGACAAGATGTGCCTGCTGGGGCAACAGTGGCATAAGTGTTAAAAGTACAACCAACTGCTTTCTCGCGGAAGGTAGGGCACACTTTAGGAGAGGGCGCTCATGTCTAGTACTGAAAGCCAGGGCAGCTACTGGAGGCTGGGAGGTAATAGGCCCCAGTGGGGAAAGCGATTGCTGTTGTTCTGTTAAACAGATGATATGCTTAGCAAATTCCCTTTTGTGTTTATGAACATTTGGGTTTATGGCCATGGGTAGCTGTCAGCCAAGGTCACAGAGGGAAACTGTCCTGCTTTTTAGTGGACAGTGATTACTGTTGGGACATAACTAATTGCATTCCCTATAAGTGACTTGTTAGAGGACAACAGCTCGATGTTCAGCCATAAAGGACTAGATCTCTGTAATATCCCAGCAGCACTCGGGGCTTGTCACTGAAGATAGAGCATGGGGAATGTAAGAGCCACAGTCAGGGGTGGAAGGTTGCCCGGCTGTCTCCTCCAAATTGAAATATCCCATCTTGGAAGGAATCTTTGGAGACAGAGTCTCATACAGCCTAAGCTGGCCTCGAATGTGCTATGCAATAGTGGATGGCTTTAAACTCCTGATCCTCCTGCCTCTGCCTCCCAAGTGCTGGGACTGCTGATGTAATACCATAGCTGTATTTGTTATTTTTTTTTTAAAGATTTAATATAAGTGTCCGTGTCCATGTGTGTCCATGTCTCCGTGTGTGTGTGTGTGTGTGTGTGTGTGTGTGTGTGTGTGTGTGTGTATACTTACACATGAATGCAGGTGTCTGTGGTGATCTGGAACAAGCATCAGACCCTTAGGGTAAGAGTTGGAGACAATTGCAAACCTCCTGACACAGGAACTGGGAGTGGAACTCTGGTCCTCTGCAAGAACAGTCATCTTTCTTAATCACTGAAGCAACGCTCCAGCTACATATGGACAGCCAGCTGTTGCTGGGGACGAGGGGACCCTAGCAGAGCTGCCTGCAGGTGAGGCAAGAACACCCACCACAGATGCATTCATCCTGAGTCTTCACTCATTTATTCCTGAGCCTGCTTTTTTCTGTGGTGCAGCTGCCTTGGAATCACCCATGTTCCTGCTAATAATCTCAATAAAAGTCAATTCCACAAATGTCCACTATCTCTTGAAGGCAGCCTGCCATTGAACTGAGCAGTAACATTGTAAGCAGCAGGGTTCTTTCTATTCAAGCTCCATGGCACGTGACGTATGTGACAAAGCTGTGTATGACTGAAATGTTTCACTTCTCTGGGGTTTAGTTTCTATCTTAAAGTAAATTAATACCTGTCTTGTCTATTTTGTGCGAGGCCAGGAGTGAAGCTAAACGAGGGGGCTTTGAAACTACTGACAAGGGCCTGGAGAGATGGCTCAGAGGTTAAGGACATTGACTGCTCTTCCAGAGGTCCTGAGTTCAATTCCCAGGATCACATGGTGGCTCACAACCATCTATAATGTGATCTGGTGCCTCTTCTGACCTGCAGTGTACATGTAGATAGAGCACTGTGTACACAGTAAGAAATAAATAAGTCTTTTAAAAAAAGAAAAAAGAAACCACTGATAATAGGAGACTCATGGCTGAGGCTGGTTGTATTTTCCTGACTTCGACCTTTCTTTGACTAAAGTCAACGCTGTTTACCAATCCTGAAGAAATCTTCCCTAAGAGTCGGATACAGAAAGCGTACGCAATTATTCCCGATTGACTGGAGTGCTTACCATGTGTAAGGAATTATTTCAAAAAAAAAAAAAAGTCTGACACAGATTACATATTCATGTGTAGGTAGATAACAATAAGATACAAGGACCAATGATCAAACACCACTTTCTTGGCCAGAAGACCTGGCTCACTCAGTACAGTGCCTCTTGTGCAAGCCTGAAGATGTGAGTTCTGATCCCGGGCACCCACATAAGAGCCGGGTGCAGAGGCATGCATTTGTAATCCTGATGCTGGGGGAGGGGTGGCAGGCAGACAGTAAGTCTCAAGTTCGTTGGCCAAGGAATCTGGGTGAATCAAGTTCTAAGATCTTGAGGCCTTATCTCAAAAAGTGAACACTGATCATGATTGACAACTGACATTGACTTCTGACCTATACATACACACATCAAGAAAAGTGCTTTGTAGAGCGGGGGTTGCAGGGGGGAAGGATCATACATACTTTTTGTGGAGGAGAAATGTAAAGAAACTAGCTTGTAAGAAGCAGGAATGTGCTGCAGGCAATGGGGTAAAGAGTGTTGGGAAGACTGCCCAGGCAGGTTTTTGAGAAACCAGAGGCTAAAATGTATCAGTGAGACTAAAGTTGAACAATAGAAGATACATAGAAATATAGTTAGCAGATTTAATGTAGACTACGCAAGTACATTTGAATCTCAGACACAGCAATCAATTTTAGCATGAATATATCTGCACTATTGTATGGAGCATAAACAAACATCCATGATTTATCTGGTATTCTTGGTTTTTACTCACTAAATCTGAAGTCACTGAGATAGTAAAGTGCGCTCCACATTTCTATCAGGTACATTTATTTTTCTTAAAGGAGCCATCTACTTTCCAGGCAAGTACATGATTCAGTAATATTATGGCTGAATTTTTTTTTATTAAAGACAGGGTCTTGTTTGTTTGTAGACAGTTTCTCTATGTAGCCTTGGCTGTCTGTCCTGGAAGTCACTCTGTAGACCACGGCAGCCTCGAACTCACAGAGATGCACCTTCCTCTGACTGAATGCTGGGATTAAAATGCCTCCACCACCTGGCTGAGACAGGGTCTTATTTGGCCAGACTGGTCTGGAATCATATGAGCAGCGATGCCTCAGCTTCCCAGTCCTGGGATTACAGATTGGTTCTACTGACAATCACTTTGATACTTAGTATACTATACATTCTAAGAGAATGTGTATGTGAGCATGCGCTCACCTAATGTATGGGTTAGTGCCCAAGGCGACAGCTGACCCTATTTCCACTGGAGACACTGACCAGGAGACATAGACCTGAAGACCCAGGCTTCTCCATCACCCCACTTACACACAGGAAGGCATACAATAGAAGTATGAGACACTAACAGGAGGTTCTCCCTTCCCAACCCCCAAAGTCTGCAAGGGCCCAGTCTCTGCCTTGGACTGGATAATGTATGGCATTTGCAGGAAAAAAGCAAGGTGCAGGCTATGAGGCCCTTTCAGAGGAGGAGGACGAGCCACTGAAACCAAGGGGAATCCATTTGATGCAGCTACCTGAACATGCACGGAGGGAGAGCAGGGCACAAGCAGGAGGCTGGCTCTCCATATAAAGCTGGGAACTGTGAAAATGATGCCCTTTTGGTCTGCATGAACACCCACGTAGCATAAACACACACACACAGATATACACAAATATACAACTTATAAAAGCACTATAGAACCTATGTTTTTCTGAGCATAATAAAAATACACGTTAATTACACGGGCAGTATTTCTCCCACAAATATCTACAAATAAGGTCTGACCTTATAACTTGTGCTTTAAATGTATTGAACTAACTTTAGAGAAAACCAAGGTGTTTTGAATATTCCATGTAACTAAAGAGTAGCAGAAAAATCAATTTTTACATATTTAGGTTACAAGGTAAGGCAACTGTTTATGTTAATGTGATATTGAAACATGGCAAATTGGAGTGTGAAGCAATGTAAATCTCATAATAATGAGTAAACAAGAGAATGAGCAGCCTATTAAGTTCTTTAAGCCCAAGTCTCGGATTCCACAGCTCCCGTGATGCTTCTAGAAACAGCAGGTCTTGCCTACTCACAGCTCGCGTCTCACTCACGGCCGCTGCTTTTAGTTACCTTCTGGGAATGTACACCACACACCCGAGGCACGGTGTTACAAGGTACACATCATGTGGAATAGCTCAACAGCACAGGACTAAATGTACACACCAGGACGTAATGTTTTCCATCAGCGAGCACAACTGGTCCACTCTAGTTGGGCCAAAATCTATCTAAATCCTGCCACGGCCCCAGTTCTAACAAGGGTTGAAGATGGCGGTACTTGGTATTGGGTCACAATGTTATTAATACTGAGGATGAAAATGTAAATTTTGATTACTTTACCTTTTTGAAGCAAAGGAACTTGCCACAACTAGTTTTAGATATTTTGGAGAAAACATTAAAATGGATAAATTGTAGCAAAAGTATCGTGTTTCAAAGGCAAATAAAGAGGCAGGTGGATCACCGTGAGTTTGAGGCCAGCCTGGTCTACAAAGTGAGTCCAGGACAGCCAAGGCTACACAAAGAAACCCTTTCTCAAAAAACAAAATAAAAAAACAAACAAAACAAAACAACAACAAAAAGAAGAAGAAGGGAGAGAGGGGGGGGGGGAGAGAGAGAGAGAGAGAGAGAGAGAGAGAGAGAGAGAGAGAGAGAGAGAGAGAGAGAATATCCACCACAGTGGATCGGCAGTTAAGAGCACTTGATGCTCTTCCAAAGAAATCAAGTTTAGTTCCCAGAATCCACATGGGGCAGGTTACGACCACCTGTAGCTTCAACTCCAGAAATTCTGAGGTCCTCTTCTGGTCTCCATGAGCACCCACACAGAGGGGATAGGGGGTACCTGGGCGAGTGTCGGAGACACGCGCATAAATAATTTTTTTTTTAAATTTAAAGATCCTTTAAAGAGAGAATACATAAATTTCAAAAGAAAAAATAGTGACTGTCCAGTTAGTTGGTGTGTGTGTTTGGTTTGGTTTTTGTCTTTTTGATACACATTAATAGGTATCTTATTATAAAGAGGGGCCTCAACTGAGAACATGCCTCCATCAGACTGACTCTAGGAGAGCCAGCAGGGTCATGTTCTTGATTAATGACTGACATGAGAGGGTCTGATTTACTGTGAGCGGCGCCATGGGCAGGTGGTCCTAGGAGCAAGCCAGGCATCTGCATCCTCCCCGGTCTTCATTTCCCTCATGATTTCCTTCATGATGGACTACAAACTGTAGGGCGAAGGAGGAAACAAACCCTTTTCTCTCCTAGTTGCTTTTGGTCATTGCTGTCTTATCACGGCAATAGAAAACTTAGAACAGTGATGAAAACCTCTTTTGAAAATTTCAGAGCATTCCAAATTTTACTAAGTCCAACAGTAAGCCCGATAGGGCTAAAACGGAGACCGACAGTAAGGTCTGTGTCTTCCAGATCGCATACCTCGGATTCTAGTGTGCTTTCCCTTTTGGGGAGAGAATGTGTGTATGGTGAATGTCACCAGGTGTGTGGGACCTGCTGTATCATTACTCTGTCAAATCTGATGACTAGTGTATCAATGCATACCACCCTGTGCTCCTGGGCTAACCGACTTGTGTGCCGCACATTTCTGGACTCACTTCCTGACCAGCGTGGTTTGCCTAAGGCACCTGTGTTTCTACTCAGGGAGCCTGCCTGGCAGCTACCCCACTTCTTCTGTGGTGAGGAGTTACCCCTTTCCTCTTTTCTGCAGCTGAGATTTCATGTTAAAATGAAGCGCTGAAAAGCTGATGTATCTACAGGTTTCTCTCATGTGTGAACAATATGAAGGAGCATCACAATGAAAAATAATTAAGTAGTCCTTATTATCAAATGGCCTCAACTTAGAGATAATAAGAGGAGTACTCTGCAGTGGGTAACTTTAAAAAGTATTTTAATGTCTTTTCAACAGTACAAACAATTGCCACACTGTTTAACTTGCCTCAAGTCACAGATGAGTATGTGTCAAGGCTGAAATGGAAACACTGAGTGAGGTGTACTCTGCAGTGGATAAATTTTAAAAGTATCTTATTGTCTTTTCAACAGTACAAGCAACTGCCACACTGTTTAACTTGCCTCAAGTCACAGATGAGTATGTGTCAAGGCTGAAATGGAAACATTCTTCTAACTCCAGAGACCATAACCTCCCAGTGTCTCCCCCCCTTTCCAAACAGGGATCTGGGGAATGTTGGAAGACTTTTCATATACCTGCTAACACTAACAACTCGTGCCAAAATAAACACGGCCCTTTCCCAATGTGCTGGGATGACTAAACTCCAAATGACTGTGCTTCATTACCAAAGACTGGGAATGATTCAAAATAAACTAGCAGAGGGGACCAATTGGAGCAAAAGGGGGGGGGGGACACACACACATTACAGGCACGACCATAAGTGTACGCGAAGTTTCGTAAATAAACATAGACGTCAACAGAATGCTCTCTGTAGCTAATTCTGAAACATTTCCTGCCCAATGTTACTCGAATATGCCAATCATTCTTGACAGTTTCTCGCCTTTTAACAACTACGATAAAGAATTATATATTGAAATCAACAGTGTTGTCAGTAACAAAAATAAATTGTTGCTGCCTATGTGAAGGACGATTTCTGTCGGGGTTACTCATGGGGTGCTCTTCCTAATGGGACAAGCAACTTCATCGTGTGAAGCAAACTCCCTCTGCCTCATGGCTTCTGGAGAAGGCAGGGAGCGGGAACTGGAACCGTTACCTGGATAAGGACCGGCTTTTTCTCTCTATCTGCTCCCAGAGAAAGACACAGCTCTCACTGACAGACACTGAGCTCACCCTAGTGCTGTCAGGGCCTCCTGTGACATTCCACACCTTGAAAATCAGAGACTATAATGGAGCCACTTCCAACCGACAGTGCCCTACATGACACGTTTTTGAGATAATGTGACTACAACCTAAGTACTACATATGACATGAGGTTTTTTTTTTTTTTTTCATTTTAAAAATAAATACTCTTCAAAACATTTCCACAATCTTCCTATCATCTGATCATTTCTTAAAATTCCCTGGATGCTGGGATGGATCGGTGGTTATGAGCACTTGCTGCTCTACCAGACGACCCAAGTTTGGTTCCCAATTCCTAATAGGCAGCTCACAACCATCTGCAGCTCCAGCTCCAGGGATCCAATGCCCTATACTAGCCATCTCAAAAATCTGCCCACGTTTGGCATACACGCACACTGATATATATATATATATATATATATATATATATATATATATATATATACATTTAAAAAAATTATATGTGAGCTACTGCTCAGACACATGAGATTCTCTTAGGTGTATCCCCCTTCCCGCCGCCCCCTCCCCCCGCCCCAACCTACTAATGACTAGGCTTAAATGTTTAAAAAAAAAATCTCTTAATACACTGCAATTCTTCCTACTGGTACAAACTGCAATTCTTCTCTGCCACACAGTGAAGGAAGTAGGCTTCGCTGAATGGAAGTCCGAGAACTTGGTAGGCTGCGGCAGGCAGCAGTGTGGCGCTTCCACCCACCGCTGCTGACAACCGTGGAGGTGTGGGGTTATTAAAATCATCTACGTCACAACAGACTGAAGGGTCTGAGCCAGTTCTAAAGAGACAGTTTCAGAAGACACAGGCCCTGACATTAATAATACCACAGCTCTAACATCAAGGCCTTGTTTGGTTTTTGAAAGTTAAAAACGCAAAAGAAAAAAAAACCCACAAAAAAAATCCATAGTTTTATAAGACTCCACCATATATTGAATTCTTATATACCAGACTGTCCTCAAAACTCAAATGATTACCTATATATTACCACAGTTACTTGGTCGTTGCTTGGCTATTATGTTAAATACAAAACCATCTCTCACTGGACATTCTCTGCTTCATAGGACCTACCATCTACTGCTGACCCCTGTTACAATGTGCTTCCCAGTGCCTTGCAAACTGTCATCCAACAATAAAAATGCAATGAAGACACCCTATAAAATGGACTTCCAAGCCTCTCAAAAACGTTAAGATCTCAGGAAGTCCATCAAATGACAGGAAACTGCTCAAGTCACAAGGATAGCCAGAAAACATGGCAGGGACATTCCAGTTAGTACAGAAGAGCTGACAAGGACAAAGGGCAATGCTGTCTAACAAAAATGGCTTGCCTAGAGACAGGCCGTGCAAAAGCAGACACAGGCTTTTCTGACAACCATGTGACTAATGAGCCAAATCTTCCTTTTACTTGATTAAAACATCAATGAAAAAAATCTAAACTAATGGTCTAGCAGCTAAAAATAAATAAATAAATAAAAATAAAAATGGCTGTGACTGTTTTATAATGGGTTAAGGCTTTCAGTGAGAATGTATTTTTCCCCCCTTTGTTGAGAATTCCTTCTTTGAAAAAACTATCTAAATGAACTAAAATACTTAATGACTCAGTTAATTTAAATTCTTGTTACCATTTGATCCAAACCTTTGAAAGTTAAATGGAGACATTTTCAATAAAGAAAAGCAAAGTTGAAGATGAGATTCGAGAGAATAGCAAGAGGGCAATGAGGGTGATGGGGTGAACACACATTGTATACATGTACAAAATGCCATCATGAAGCCCTTTGTTATGTACAGCTAATGTATGCTAATACATTGTTTAAAGACGCTGAAAATGGATGGTTAAATTAACTTGTCAACTGGGCATGCTGGCTCACCTCTGTAATCTCAGCTCTTGTAAAGCTGTAGGTAAAGCAGGACTGCACAAGTCAGTTGCAGGCCAGCCTACGCTACAGGGTGAGAGATCTCCATCTCAAAATAACTAAAAATATCAAAATATTAATTTTATTGTCCTCATCCTTAAACACACAACGATCCATAAACCCTTAGATAAAAGAGATTTAAAATAAAGATAATCTACTATCACTGGTAAAAAGAAATAGACACAAGACACTTTACAACTTTCTTTAAAACAAAGACGCACTTTTTAAAAAACCTAATAAATTTTTAATTAGAATGTTTTCCTTCTTTTTAAACAGAACAAGAAACAGATTACATCAAACCAGAACTTTTCAAATACCTAATTATTATACACATTCCCATCTGTCTTATAGGGAGGACTCTTGGTCGGCTTAAGAGTTCCAGGTAAAATGGGCTGCATAATAGTATATATTACAATAATAAATGTACAGTGTTTACATGAAATATATCTTAGAAGCAAGAAAAAGATGCACCTGCATCAAAAGGTGACCTGTTTAAATGCCACAACTATTTTTTACATTCACTCTTGCAACAGGTTACAAGATGGGGTCACTAAGCTCAAATAAATCACTATGATGCACATAAAATACAGAAAGATTGGTTACTTTATATATTATATATTTATATTTTAACAGTTAGCATCTGAGACATAGATTGAGAATTTAAAAGTTATTTTCTTCTGATAACAAATCATTTATTCTTCATAAACATGGTGCCCACAAAAGCACACAGGTAAGGCACAAAGGGTTTTCTGTTACAGAATAGTGTGCATCATGTTTACTTTACCAGAAACGTGCATTATCTGTGCAAGTTCATGCTGCAAACCTAATACATAGACAACAAAAAGAAAACTAAACAAAAACTTAACACAGAAACTAAGATTCGTGTAATTCCAGCTGTCTCATATATTCATTTGGACCGACAATGATATACCCAGCAGGTACTTTTCCAAAAAGCCAATTTTTAGGTTACAAATAAACCTTGATCAGTAACTATTTTGACCTGAAATCATAAACAGTAATAAAGTAGCTTTACTGAAGCAAACACTGAGGCACATACCAATGGTCATCCGTGCATTGTCTACACTGCAGATTTCCATGGCCCAACATGCCAAGGATACTTATCTAATACACTTGGCTGAAACTAAGCACCTTGCTTCACACTGGACACAGAACAGGAGCTAACATTTCTTTAAGCTATAACAGACTGGGACTATGACACAATCCCAATAGTAGTACTGTCACAGCCCCAGTACTTATAATAAATACAGCTTTTCACAAAATATTTTTCCAGTATCTGCCAATCGCTTCTTTATTGCTCACATAAATTTGAACTCATTACAACTGGTGCCAGAACTTTCACACAAAATCATACTCAGGTATTTTTATATAAAATCTATAAAAGTTATTTTAAACATGTATCTAATACTTCCAGGTACTTGGCTGCTTGATCATCTGAGACAGTACAGCCATATGTATATATCTGTGTGGATATGTACATATGTACAGTTACATATGTACATAAACACACAGCTATGCACATACATTATATATACATTAGATTATGAATAAAATAGAAAGCTTATTTTACTGCTAATGCAGACATTCTCACAAAACAAGACTTTCACTACCATCAGCGTTTATACATATATACAAAAGCCAATTTAAGTACATATACATCCACTTAAACATGTAATGTAACCATTAAAACCAAATAAATTTCCCCATATTCCAGCTGTAGTAAATAAACCTCTTACAAGCAACAGAAACCTAAGGTTAAAGTGGGAAATGAACAGTTTTACCACAGTAGCCTGTAAGGAACTATGCGGCTAGCTGACTGTATACAAAAATTCACATTAATCCACAAATTATGGAAATACAAAAAGCTGCTTTGCCATGCTTTTGTGTGGTTATCTAAACACTTTTTGGTGCAAAAATATAACCACCATCTCTGAAACGCTTAATATAAAGTGAGTGTTCCTCATGCACACTTTAAATGCACTGGCTTAACTGAGGTCCAAATGCTGAGTCAAACAACCCCTACCTGCTCAGCATTGCTGCCTCACCACTAAATCCCTTTGGAACCTTAAGATTTCTGGAACTTTCAAACAGCTGTCTTCAGCAATAAAAATATTACATACAAAAAGCATTTAAAAGGAAGACGGAAGCCAAACGGGAATTTTCCTATTTAAATAACAGTCCTAGGAGTGAAGAAATCTTTTCAGGAACTTCCTTGTGAATTGGCTAGGCCAGTCCGAAGGCGCAGATGAGACATAGAGTTCATGTGTTTATTTGATGGCTTCAAGGGAGTGTTGCACGTAAGAGCCTGGGGAAAGCGGTGGTGGTACCTATCTAGACGCAAGTATTTGACTGTAACCAATTTCCCTGTTGCAAGATAAAAATAGTATTTTAGACCTGTAAAATGACATTATTTGTAGAAAACTAATTGTGGTAAAGAATGAACACAAAACAAAATCATCTAAAATTATTATTCAAAAAATGTTAACCTAAAGTTACTCTATGTGAAATCAAGCATAATCTAAACTTCAACTAATCCAAATCTTTGTAATACTCAAATCTCTTACCATCAAACCAAGAGCCATGCAATGCTTTAAAAGCCTTCCCAGCATATTCCGGAGACAGACACTTAACATATACACAACCCTGTACCATAAACAGAAAAGAGAGAGAACAGTCTTAGTTTAATAGCAACCAATCCATGATACTGTGTTTAACATTAGACACTACTTTACCTCACGTGAATTTTTGTCTACTGCAATATGAACAATGCCATCATTATCACTGCATTTTTCTAAAATTGCTTCTTGAATTGCCAAATGCCATTGATCTCCTATTTCCCTGAAAGTGAGAGAAACAAAATCAGCCATGCTCTTCCTGCCCTGCACTCACTGTTTCTCACAGTACTGTGGAGCAGATGAGTGCAGTCACTTTGTCTGTCTATGAACTTGCAGGTTGTTTCGTTTCTTTTCCCAGACTAGTGTTAACATTAGAGTTGCAATAGTTGAATACTGTGTTCTGTATTGTTGTTAACATTTTCACATTTTCTTAACTCATTTCTTAATATAAACACTACATTCCATGCTTCTCTTTCCCAAAACAAGAGAAAAGCGCCACAGGCAAACATGGCTGCCCACCTTAGTAGGAGCCTCGAGAGGAGCTGCAGCACACATGCTCGTCTGTCTCGCTGAGGGTGAGTCACAGAGGGGACAGCTTGGGAGAATACCTCCACTTTAAGTCTGCCCAATGCAATAAAATGCCAGGCTGGGATTGACTTCCCAGTTATTAAAGCATGCGGCAGATTCCTTAAATAAGTATCACTGAAAGAGAGAGTGTCTACAGAGACAGTGCCTCCCCTTATTGGTACAGTCTGGGATTATGTGGAATTCCGCCATTAAAATCATAAATAAGTGACTTTAACATGGGATCAGCAGGTATTTTCCATAAAACACAACTTCTACTATCAAGATTTGAAAAAAGCCCCCATCTTTAGCTGAAGAGCTATCGACAGTTGATAGTTTCTGGGGCAGGAGGAATCGGTCCTTTTTTAAGGGTGTGGTCTTTGTAGGTTTTTACACTCCAGTGGAAAGCTGCATATCTGTGAGTATATATGGGAGGAGGTGGGGAGTGGGAGTAGATCTGGGAGGAGTTAGGGGCGAATACAATCAAAACATACTGTATGTATATATAAAATTCTCAAGGAATAAAAACATTAAAAGAAAATTGAAACAAAAAAGGTTTTATCTGTCATATCATTAATAGCTAAATAGTTTTTACAAACCAATTCTAAACTTATGAGTAAAATATATGAGGGAGATGGTTCAGTGGGTAAGAGTGCTTGCTATGTAAGGACTCAGTTCAAATCTCCAGCACTTCCATGAGGATGGGCACGGCTGCTTATGCTATAACCCAGCACGTGGAATGCAGAGACAAGCAGATCCCTAGAGCTAGCCTAGCAGAAACAATACTTCAAGTTCAGTGAGAAAACCATGCGCGGAGACACAGACAGACCCAGAGACAGACAGACAGACAGACAGACAGACAGACAGACAGACACACACACACACACACACACACACACACACGTAAATACGAGTTCTAAGGCAGTGAGTAGATCCTGACTTTGCCACTCACTGGATATGTGCTGTGATGATGCTGTAGTCAGAACGGTTCCTCAAACATTACATTAATAAGTACATAAAAAATATAAAAAAGGTTTATTCCTATTTTTTGTTTGTTTTTACAGACTGAGGTAAAACTGTTAACAGTTACACATAAGATGACTGCTGCATTTAGTTAAGGGCATTGTTTCTTATTAATCTACCTTTCTGCATTCGTCTGTTTTGAGAATTTGCACTGAATACAGAGAATTAGAAACACTTTAGAAGTGCTTGTTTCTCTGGGCCATAGTTAAACCTTTGCTCGGAATTTAACAAAAGGGAAAAAGTATTAACATTTATAGCTAGAAATAAAAAATTAAAAAAAAAAAACTTTTCAATTAGACACACAGCCTAATACAAATACCTTGCATTTTATACCCAAATACTCCAAATGAAAATTATATATATGCTCGATTATAATACTTACATAACTGGATCAAACATATTTCGAATCTTTAAACATGGTGTCAAACTATTTGGTGGTGAATTTCTTCTATCTAAATGAAACGCTACAAAAAAAAGCAAAACAAAACAATAATTGTATTACTTGCTATTATTTCATTTTGTTGAAAGACATTTAGTTCATTAAAAATATATTCATAGTATGCTCTTAATGAGCCAGTTCCTGTGTTAAGGTGGGTTAAGAAAGTCATTAGTGTCTAGAGACAATGGGTGGTGGGAGACACAGACAACTGATAGCTGCCTTCCAGGGGATCAGAGTTTGATAAATCCTTTTTTTAAAAAAACGGAAGGAGACTAAAAATAACATCACCTCATCAATGCAAGGTAAGATTTCCCCAAGGAAGTGAAAGGGATTCTGAGAGCTGAAGAATAAGAAAGGCAGCAGGGGTGGGAGGTAAGCGCACAGGACACTTGAGGTGGAGATGAACTTCGCATGCAGCCTGGACGAGAAGGAAACTGGTATATCCGAGCAACTAAAAGTCAATTAGTGTGGCTGCCATAGAGCAACGGAAAGATGAGCTCGGAAAAGGAGAAGTCAGATTCCTCAAGGCTGTGTTGGCCATGTCAAAGTATCTCAGCGGTACCGTAAGAGTAATACAGAATCATACAAATGTCTAGGTAGAGGAATTACATGACAAGCTCCATCCTTAAATAGTAAAAAAATTAAAGTAATCGTATGGAAAATCAATAAGACAACATGAAGTTAAGACTATTTGGGTTAATTGTTGTCCCAGAGGAAGCTGGGCCAACAGTGCAGTGTGACGTGGGCAGCAGGGCCTGGGCATGGCCAGGGTAAAGACTGAATGCCCTGAGCTAAAGGAGAGTAGGGTGACTAAGGAGGGGCAGCGCGGACTAGACCGGGGGAGAGACACGGCGCGCTCATGCTCCTTTCCTCCTCTAGAGCGCAGAAGTCTGAGGCAGACAGGAGCTAGTGCATGTAAGCGAAGGAAGGCACAGCATGAGAAGAGTGAGTAAAAGTAAGCGAGAAGACAGCGCTGAGAAGCCCGGGGAAGGAAGCCTACAAGTAGGAAGGGAGGGGCAGGAGACACAGCCATGACTGGGGAAAAAGATCCGGTTAGGAGAGGAACCAGGGGAAAAATGCTTTTGTCAAGTCCCCAGTGACCTTGACAAAGGGCTCAGCTGCCAGACACAGGTAAGAGTCATGTGAGATACGTAACTCTGTGTCCAGCTTCACAGAGCCCTTCTGCAGGCAACTTTCCACGGGAATAATTTGTTCTTAGCCTTTAAAACAGGAAAGCACATTTTTTAAATGAAAAAAAAAACTTATATGATATATTCTGATTATGGATTTCCCTTCTTCAGTTCCTCCTAGAACCTCTCCACTCCAGCCACCACCTGCATGGTTAAAGTCTACCATTTAAGCTTTTAAAAGTAACATTAGAAGGAAAAAATGAAATGACTGTATTTTTAAAATTGCAATCCTAAAACACTTCATTTATCTTTTCTATGAATGTTTAGCATATATTAATTAAACATGATTTGATAGGAAAGAGAATTTCCTATCCCTAACTCCCTTATATATCCTTTACACACAAGTTTCTCCTGTACAGTAGAGGTGCAGGCACATAAGGCAGCCAATGTTCAAAGCTCCGTATATACTTTATTACATTTCTTTTGGAACTGCACATACTATTGAGAAAGCCATGGAATGACAGCTCCAGAAGACATCTGGGCAGGGAGATGCTCAAGCAAAGGGGTTTGGTGAGAGGAGGAAGGCAATAAGAACTGGAAACAGAATACTAAAGTCATGCTTCCACGCCCACACTTAATGCATGTTGAATGTTTGTTAACAATGCTGTAATAACATAATCAAGTTTCCATGTGTTTGACAAGAACGCAGTTAGAGCTGCCAGCCAGCTCTGTTGTACCTCCTCCTCCTCCTCCTCCTCCATGCAGGCCTGGCTGGGAAGGACGCTTTGTATTTCCTAGCTTCTGGTCACACTGCTTCAATTAAGTATAGACTGTCTATTTGGAAAGAGTAGGAGAAAATCGTTGGTTTTGCTTAGCATGCATACCTTGGCCTTGCCACACTTTAGAAGGTATAACTAACGTCTTATCGCAGGATGCAGAAGGCTGGATCCATCGCCAGACGAGAAAATCCGCACCACCTATCCTTCGTGTTTCCGTGCGCACTCTAGACTCATTAGCAGCGAGGAAGTCAACAGCTCTATCCCAGACTTTCTTCATCCTTTTCCTAGCACACAAACAAGATGACAAATTTAACCTTGGCTTTTGAAAATGCTCATTACTTAAGAAATGGTTACTGTTAATGGCTAGGCTGCCTGTCATCCCTGTGTCTCTCTGTTCCCCTGTCCTAGCCATTACCCCTTGTGACAGATGGCTTCAATGCCTGTCCCACACCTCAGACTTACTGAGTCTCCATCTATAGAGCTAAGCCACGAGCATTGCTTTCTCTTTCTTGTTAACTCAGGACCCACTGGTGGACTTAATATCCACTTTTCAGAATATGGATCAGTTTTTCATGTTCAAAAATTCAGATTTTTGGCATTCATTTTAAAAGCTTCAAATAAGTACTTAAAATATTACTAAAACATAACTAGCTTTTGTCTGTTTCTTAGCACAAACAAAATAAAGGGATAAAGATGAAGACTGGCAAAGAGGAGTAAAAATATGCAGGAGTGAGACAGTCTATAAAGCAGCTGTCGTATTACACGCTGAAATCAGGAGGAGAACAGAACTGATGTTGAAAAGAGAGGGTAAGAACTTTACAAGTCTATCCAGGCGAGGAGTCACAGGTCTCAGAAACCCTGCCTCAAAAACCAAACCAAACAAAACAAAAAACAAAACAAAACAAAACCCAAGTCTCCCACAGACATCTACACTCTCGTTTATTTTAGTCCATACTGATTCACACACCTGTCATGGGGCTGTATTAAGGAATCTCGAACATGTGGAATAGGCATATATGGTTGTAAATCTTTATTTTCCTGGCAAGCTTCATTATGACTTCGTAAAACATCTGAAAAGAAACCAACAACTTGACAAGTAAATCAACTGCAGACAACTATGTTGCAGCTTTAACATATAGTAACTGTTCTAGAAATAGTTTAGGATTTTATAAATTCCATACCTATAATTTTTACCACCATATCATACATCTGCCTGGTTTCCTCTTCCTCCTTAGTCCAGCGGTATTTCATATAACGTAGAACAACACAGACCATCACTACACCTGCAACATTCACAGAGTTCAGGTTAGACTGTGATGCTAACAGTCAGTTACACTGTAGCTAGCACCAGTGGCCATCTCCACTGCCCTTGTGGACTAGTGAGTGCAAAGATTTGAATTTGACAGTATAATAAAGCGCAACACGTAGAAAACCTTATTGTTAAGTACTTTCCCAAAAGTTCACCTCTCTCTAAAACAATTCTTCTGTTACACTAACAGATAAGCATCTAAATCCCTTCTACTAAAAATAAAAATAACTCTTTCAGACTTTTCTCCTTTCAGCATTAATGTACTAGAAAAGTGAGTTTTAGTAAACATAGTAAATATTAAACTGAATTATGTTTAAAGAGCTAACAAAGAAACAGAAAATAGTAGTTCCTTATTTCCTATTATAAAATTATCAAAGAGCCTACATTAAAAGAGAAATTCTCACAAATAACATTTTAAATAAAAAAATTTAAGAGCTTACTTTATTAAGCTCAACTTTTCTGTTTTTTCTATTCAATTTCTACAAGTAGGTTTCCACACACATAATATTATGCTTGCTCCTTCTATGACATTTTCATGACAAAGTTTTATTAGGTCCACAATTGTCATGTATAACCCCAATTTCTCTGTTACCATTTAAACATGAGGTGTCTCCTCCTGAAGGCCAGGTGCAAGGTGACGGTGATAACCTGGGCACTGTAGGAGGCGGGCTCTAGCCAGAAGTCAGTCACTGGTGCCAGGTCTCAGGGGATAGCTGTCTCTGGCCACTTTCTCCTCTCTGCTTCCTGGCTCCCATGCTATCTGCTCTGCCAAATCTCCTTCCATGATGGAAATTGTGAGCTAAAGTAAACCCTTCTTGCCATTAAGTTGTTTCTGTCAAGCCTTTGGTCAAATCACACAAGCATAGGCAAACCTCTCGGTGAGGACTTCTGGATGTGATTTACGACATACTCTAGGCAAGCAGGGACTAAGCTCTCGCCCTGACGGTCAGTGACCTTTCTAACCTAACAACTTACCTAAACATAACAACAGCAACCTATGGGTTACAGTAATGAAAGCACGCCGAAAACGACACCAGAACGACATCTGGGGTCTGGTGGACTGTAAAAACTGCACATCAGTTACATTTGTCAGCTCTTCCTCAGGCCCAAAACCAAGACACCTAGTAAAAATAATTAAGGTAGAGATTAAAATTTAAAAAGCCACTTCTTACAATACAAAATCATCAAAGTGTAAATCAAATCCTGTACCTTATTCCAACATCTTTCCCATTTTTAAAAATCCACAGCAATGAAGTATTAAATACATCTTCATACTCAGGACCTAAATTCTAACAAGAAAAATAGAGAACCATTCTCAATAGTCCTATGTAAACTGTCATATAAATAACATGCTTTTTTTCTGTTTTAACCACATAAACAAAATAATAAGAACATATAACTCAGTACCAAAAAATGAAAAGCCACCATCTTCTCATGATTCCCACATAACTGCTATTAATATTCTACTATGCTTTCTTTCTGATTTTATTCTTTTACCAATTTTAGCTATTTGTTAAGTTTGTTTTCAAATATTGTGATAATAAACTAATTTTGATTTTCATAAACGGAACAGTATTTTCAAACAAGCAAATGGTAAATTATTAAGATTTGGATGGTTTAAATTTTCAACAACTGAATCCATTAAGCCCATAAGCCCCAAAACCTTAACTGTAGATGGGCGTGGTGGTGCACGCTGTTAATCCCAGCACTAGGGGAGGCAGAGGCAGGAGGATCACTGTGAGTTCGAGGCCAGCCTGGTCTACAAAGCAAGTTTGGCACAGCCAAAGCTACAGAGAAACCCTGTCTCGAAAAAACAAAACAGAACAAAACAAAAAACCTTGACTGTAACTAATGATAAATTCAAACTTTCAAGTGAAAAACTATAAACAAGAAAAATTCACACTTGTCACTATGACCAGAAGTTCATGGAACTTAAAGACTTTTATGACACTAACAAACATATAACTTTGATACAGTGTAACAAACAGCAATGGAAAGATGTTAGCAACTCAGTAAAGCCGGTGCATTTCAACCCAATTTTTGCAGAAATTAATCATACACAGGTAAAAGTCCCACTCAAAGTCCAGACAGACCCAAGAACTTCATGAGACAGAGTACAAAACTTCACTGACGGGACCAACTACTGCTTTTTAACATTACTACTGGGACTAGGAAGGTGGCTCGGAGGGCAGGGAGCCTGAGAGGCAGGCAGGAGGAGCAGAGTTCAGGTACCCAGCAGCCATACAAAGGCCAGGCATGCTAACATACACTGGTAACTCCAGCATGGAGTGGGTGTGGGGAGGTTGGAGGCAAATGCTGGGAGCACACAGGCCAGCCAGTCTAGCCAGAACACCAAATTCCATCTTCAGTAAGAGACATGGTCTCCAAATACAAGCTGGAAAGGGAGGGAGAAAATTACTCAACATCTGCACACAAGCACACGTGCGCGTAGGAACACACACACTTGTTCCTACCCGCTCCACTTGCCGCTCTCTCTCCTGTACTACTACTACTTAGAGGTTTGATGCGGTTATCAAAGAGTATAACAATTATCAGAAAAAGTTATTTAAATATCATGCGTGGTTATATATTCACAGGAGCCTTGACATCATCACACTATAGTGAACACAGCTTTCCTCTTGGTAATCTGGACACTAAAAACTTCAGTTGTAAACCTGACTATTGGAGTTTGCTCTCCAGCAGCCATGTAAAAAGCTAGATGCAGTGTGCACATTTACGACGGAAACGCTGCTGTAACGAGAGGCAGAGACAGCAGAACCACCAAGAAGGCAGTGGGCCAGCTAGCGTGGAGTATGCGGGGCAACCGGGGGAAACACACTCCCAAGTCACCCTCTCATCTCCACATTTGCGCCTGCCATGGCACTTAAGCATACATGCACACATAGATGCTAAATTTTAGAAGTATTTTTGCCATGTTATAAGCTCATTATTATTCCAAATGAATAATTTAAAATGTTTTAATTTTAGTTATTAATGTCATAAAATATTTAAGTATGTACTAACACATTTACCCTATCAGCCAGCCAGCTACCACACCTACATACCAAGACCTTGCCTCAAACAAAACAAAACAAACCCCAAGAATCCAAAAACATACATACATATGTACGTTTCCCACAAATAAAAACAACTTAAGGCCTAAAGAATTATAGAAAATCCAAAAGCTTTATAATTGGTAGGCATGGGTAGATATAATATAGTTTTTAACTGTGTGTGTTGTGTGCATATATGTGGGGGCTATGTACTTATTAGTGGGGTGTATGCACATGTGTGTAGTGAGTATGTGTATGTGCTTGTGCATGTAAAGACGAAAGGTTGACATCAGGTGTTCCTCAGTGGCTCTCCCCTTTAGTTTCTGAGACAGGGTTTCTCAGCTGACCTGAAATTCGCTGACTCTGTTGGAACTGACAACGAGCACTGTCCTCTCCTCTTCCCACCACCACCCAGCGCTGGGATGACAAGCAGGGGCCACGTGGGCTCTGGAGACCCAACTTAGGCTCTCAGGCTTGGGGAGCAGGCACTGTGCTGACTGTGCTGACTGTGCTGACTGTGCCGCCTCACAGCCTGGCGCACACTCAAACCAATCAAAGTCAAAACAGACCCACACCGCATCATCTATCCTATTCTGTAATTACATTTATTATGGAAAAAGACTCTCAAATCACATAGGAAATCCCTTTTCTTTTCCAGTCAATTTGTATTAATTGTATATTTATTTTATACTTTAATCAGCTTTTATTAATAAATATACAGAGAATATCCAAAATTTTTATTTACTTTTCTTCCTTTGGTGCTGGGGACAAGCCACTCCCTCGCTAAGTGAACTTAAATCTTATTGCATTTCTTAAATATATTTTAAATAATAAGATTTTTAATTGTTTTTTTAATATAGCATATATTTAATTAACCATGATCTGCAATAGGCAGAGCAACAGACCAAGCAGCCGAGGCCGTTGTGCTAACAAAGCCCTTTACAAAGCATCACTTCATGCACTTTTCACAGTGTGGAGGCTACATTTTAAGTTTTAGAAATCTCTTTTAAGACAAATTTAGGAGTGTTCATTGAATTATTGTAAAACAGATTTGCAATGACACTGAAAATTATTTTCACTGCGTCGTACTTGTACCTCCTACCTCACTGCTAAGTTTGCTTTAACATATACACTGTGCAAACAAACATACATGATACAGCACACGTGACAGACACAGCCTTTGCTAGGATGTTTAAGATCATGAAGGTGCCGTACTGAGCTGCTTGTCTACGTGACTTTGCTACAGGAAAGGGTTTCTTTCACTCTCCTCACCACCGCCTTGCTGCTTTATGTAAGAAGCTGAGTCTTTTTGCACTACACAGTATCATTTCTTTTTGACATTCTGGCTATGGAGCCCTGCTGGCTGGTCTCACAGGTGTCCCCACCACACCAAACTACAATCATTTTTCTACTTTGAAACTTAATTTACATTTGAAACACCTGACAATGGTTTTAAAGCATGTATTTTCAGCAGCTATTAGGAAAATCAACTATGTCTGGAAAGGGTACTGTGTATAAGTGCACATGTATACATACAATATATTAAAAGGCCATGTGCCTTTCCATTTAGAGAAATAATACTGGGCCAGGTGTGGTGGTGCACCTCTTTAATCCCAGCACTCAGGAGGCAAAGGCAGGCAGATCTCTGTAAACTGGAGACCAGCCTGGTCTACATAGTGAGTTCTGGGACAGCCAGGGCTACCCTGCCTCAACAAAACAAAACAAAACGAAAAAAGCAGCACCAAATTTAACCATTGACTCAATGGGGACTTGATTTTTGTATCAAACAGGCTGGGACTAAATATTAGTTCTACTGTAAACTATACACACACACACTTAGCGCGGAGAATATATTTTATCTACGAGATGTAGTGACTTTAACTGCCACTTTAGGGTGTTTATAACTTCCATGTGTCAACTGCTTATCCACAGCTGCAACAAATGGGTTATGGACCTCGTCGGTCCATCACAGAAGTGGAACAGTATAGCTTGGAGGGCAGCCTCCCTACTCTACTCCCAGTCTGGTCATAGTCTAGCCAGGTGACCCAGTTAGGAAACCCCTAGGCTCTTAGTTTGCTTATAATGTAGGCTTCATTTCATCTGCCTTGTTGGATCACTGTAAGACTGAGAGCAACACACGGCATCAGAATGAACTGAGCACCTGACAAACCACAGTACGGAAGTATCACCACCCCAGTTTTACAATACTTTTTTTTTTTTTTTTTTTTTTGGTTTTTCAAGACAGGATTTCCACGCGTAGCCCTGGCTGTCCTAGACTTGCTTTGTAGACCAGGCTGGCCTTGAACTCATGGAGATCCACCTGCCTCTGCCTCCTGAGTGGTGTGAGCCACCATGCCTGGCTACAATACTTTTCCTTTTACCAATTTCTATTAGAAGATTTAAGTTTGCTCAACGAGAACTAAAGAAAGGCATCAAGATCAAAATAAAAGTGAACTTAAATGGAACAGGTAAAATGTGTAGAAACGTACGAAACAGGTTTTCAGAAGCATAACTGATCAGACGATGTTAGTGTTCTGCTGAAAGTAATACCCAGCCATCACAGGCCTCTGAAGAATACTTAACATAAAACTTCATCAACAATGATCAAGGTGCAAGGTTAGTTAAACTAACTATAAAACTCTTATCTGGCCATAACTTGGCACATCTGCAGCGACCTACTTCCCTGTTATAGTCTTCACGTGTCTTAAGTACTGCTCATCGTGTCAAAAGTGAATTGTGTTTTGAAGCAACCTAGAAACTGTAGCAGCACTCATCTTGTCACCCCCGGACATGGAGGCTCCCGCTGCAGACACAGAGCCTGTGTTCCCTAAGTGCTCCACCAGAGGGACCTCTCATCTCGACAAACCAGAACTCTGCTTTCCCCAACCAATGAGAAAGGCACTGGGTAAGATAAATAGGCTTATTAAAACTCCTTTTGAAGGAACAAGTAGAATGAAGAAAATGATAATAAAAATAATGAGTCAAGTTCAACAAAATACAAGCATGGTATTGAGAATGATTTATCATGGCTGCTGAAAATGCACTACAAGCCAGAGAAGTGTGCATCTGTGGGAGTGACTGCTTTTTACCTCATATCTGAAAAACGTAATGGTTTACAGATGAATTCATAATATAAATACATAGAAATGAAATGTACAAGTCTTCTTCATAAACAGAAATTTTACTGTGCACGTCTTCTAATTGTCTGATACCAACTGTGTATACTGCTACAGAGATAAAACCCCAACTGAAGCAAGGCTAGACAAAAACTGTCCCTGTAGATTAGGAAGACATCAGAACATTATCAAAAGCATTTTATAAACCTCATGCTCTTTGAGAAAGTAATTTCCTTTCTAGGATTATTTCCTAAGAAATGACTAAGGAAAAATATCCAATGTACTTACAAAATAAAATAGTATCCAGCCATTTAAAATTTTAAGCTATTTAATGGCAGAGGCAAATGTACATAATTCTAAGGGTAAATACATGAATATTTATAATAGGAGATATTTACAGTCATACTAATTTTAAAGATACACTTTAAAAGACTAAAGAAAGCTAGACCAAATGCTACCAGAGGTTACCATTCTACAGTGAATTAAAAACTTATTCCCTTTATTTTCCATAGGAATTAATTATGATGGTTATTCTACATTGAATATAAAACACTATTTTACGTAGTACTTAGGATGTATCTAGAATTTGAGATTTTATTTTTGGTAAAAAAAAATTCCTACTTAGTGATTTTTGTTTGTTTGGGGGAGTTATTTTTGGCAGCTGACTAAACTGCATCTATGATGTGACAATCATCATATATTTCACAATCTGAAAATGAAACTCCAAAAAGACTAACAAACACAAATGTGCATACATATAAACCTAAATAAACATTAACATTTAAAGAAAATATCTTTAAGAAATGGAATCTAGACTCTTTTATAACATGGAGTATAAAAAGTCTATAGAGTTAAAAAGACAACATGAAACAGGAACTGAGGATATGGCGTGGGGAGAATGCATGTCGAGCCTCATCCCCAGCACTGTAAAACAAGAACAAGCAAATGAACAACAACAACATACCAAACCAAGCCCACCACCGCCAAACTCCAACTATTTCCAAGTATGGAATAATTCCAGGAAAAACATGATAAAAGTATAGCTCGCTCACCACTGGCTTGACTTACTTTACACGACAAGCTCTTGACTCCAATAAACTCTGACACACACTCAGCAGAGCCACACTCCCCAGTCCTGCTGCTTGCTGGCTTAGATCCCAGTCTGTGCCAAGTCTGACTCTGGGCACCTCCCCGTCTTCTTTTAACCTCCTCTAACTGTTGACACACAGCTACAATCAAGTGGTTGGGAAAGAAAGGCTTAAAAGGCCTTGCATGCCAAGCTCTGCCTCTGCCTCAGTTCCTTGTAAGTTAAACTGCTGCTTCTAAATCCTATCCTATTTCTCTAGTCCTTCAAGCACAGCAGTCAACTTTAAGCCTTGATATTATTCTAAAATACAAATGTATCTTGCTCCTGAAGCACATGATGAAATATAATCCTTCTGTGCTTTCACCTGAGACTTAACTACATAAAAAAGCAAAAAGGAAAAGCCAGCCACAGTTTCCAAGGGCTCTAGCAGTAAAATCACTTCAATATTTCATTACACTGATCATTAATTGATTATACTGGATTCTACAAGATATGCCCCTCCTCTGAAATACTATATTGCATGTTCTTTAAGCCTCTTCAATCCAATTCCTTCTTTACTCCTACTGGCAATTCTTCTACCCTGACCATTGAGATGCATGATCATAGTCCATCTTAAGTCAAAAATCTTACGGCTGCATTTTGATTATTTGGCTACCCAATCTATTAACCATTCCATAATCCCCTGGGGCAAGTTCTCACTTAGTTCAAGACAAATAAATAAACCAGGGTTGAGATACAATGAAGCATCACTGTTATTAGAGACCTTTCTCTAGAATAGAAGTGATTTACTTACACAGAACACAGAAGTGAAAACTGGGAGGAAGCGCCACAAGGCACTAAGTGGGGCTGGAGAGATGGCTCAGCGGTTAAGAGCACTGACTGCTCTTCCGGATGTCCTGAGTTCAATTCCCAGCAACCACATGGTGGCTCACAACCATCTATAATATGATCTGATGCGCACTGTATACATAATAAATAAACAAATGTTAAAAAAAAAAAAGAGTCAGGCACTAAGTTCTTTATATACTCACTTAAACTTCCCAACGAATTTCAGGGACATTATCAATTCCCTCAGCAGTCTGGAGCAATAGCTCAGTGCTTAAGAGCACTGGATGGCCTTCCAGAGAACCCAGCACCCACATGGGAGCTCACAATCTTCAATAACTCCAGGTCCAGGAGATCCGGTGGACTCTACTGACCTCCAAGGGTACCAAACACAGCAATGGTGCACATGCATAAATACAAGCAAACCACTCATACACACGCACAGACATAAATGCTTTTTTAAATTCCACTTTCAATGGATACTTCAAGTACACAGTGCTAGACTCTGAATCTAGGGCTACTCTTGATCACATGACACCATCACTGCATTTTTCTGTAGTGTATACATAAATCATGCATTAAGTTATGAACTTGGTCTACTTTAATTGTAAGGAGGAAGAGGCAGGCAGATATCTGAGTCTGAGGCCAGCATGGTCTACAGGGGAAGTTCTAGGACAGCCAAAGCTTACAGAGAAAACCCTGTCTTAAAAAAAAAAAGCAAAAACCCAGTCCTCTTTTGATGACAAGCATGTGTAACAGATCAACTAATTGAAGTTAACTGAAAATTAATTATAGATATGTTCAAGAGTACACAAAAAGCCGGGCTGTGGTAGCGCATGCCTTTAATCTCAGCACTCAGCAGGCAGAGCCAGGTGGATCACTGTGAGTTCAAGGCCAGCCTGGTCTACAAAGTGAGTCCAGGATAGCCAAGGCTACACAGAGAAACCCTGTCTTGAACCCCACCCCCACCCCCCCAAAAAAGAGTACACAAAAAGAATCAGCAAATTCCATCATCTGATATTATTCATTTAGCACACACACACAGAGACAGAGAACAACCACCAAAAAAAGGCAAAGTGTTTATATATGAGCCAGACAGTCCCTGAATTTGAGTAAGGAAGTAGGCATTCAGATTGAAGAAATCCAACAACCCACAAGAAAGCTAAACCTGAATAGTGATATTCACGGGTTGGGAGATGGCTCATCTGGTGAAGGGCTTGTTTGTATAAGCATGAGGACCAGAGTTCAGATCCCTGGAATCAAGGAAAAAGCCTGGCATGGTGGCATGTCGCCCTGGGTAGGCAGAGACACGGGATCCCTGGAGCTTAGGGACCATACAGCTTATGTCAATCAGGGAGCACAAGATTCAGTGAAAGCCACTTTTTCAATGTAAGGAAGACAGCATTAAGGAAGACACTCAATGTTGACCTGTAGCCTCACTCCATATGTATGAGCCACACATGTCCACACACATAAACACACCACTATTATCAAACTGTCAAAAGGCAAAGAAGAAATTTAAAGAGAAAAGCTACTTGGAGAACCTACACAATTGTCAGCAGTTTCTTGGGGAGGGGGGTGCTGAAATCTTGAAAGAAGAGAGTAAGATGAAATACACAAAGTGCTGAGAAAGAAAAAAAAAAAATCACTGCCAACCAGGACCATCACATCATATCATATCCAGAAAACTAACTTTCAAAATTGAAGAAGTATTTTCCATATAAACAAAACCTGTAAAGTTCAACACCATTAAAATTCTCTTAAAAGAAAAGCAAAAAGGCATCTAATAGTAAATGAAAGATGATGCAAGTAGCAACATGAAAGCACATAAACATAAAGCCCAATTGTAAAGGTACATACGAAACAAAACAAAACAGAACACTGTAACAATGATAGATGCATAGGTCACTTCAAACTACAGCATATAAATTAAAAAACAAAATCATACTTTAAAAGCTATAAAAATGTTAATGTAAAAAGCTATAAATACTAATAGATATATAACCTAAGAAACTGATAACATAAGAGGACAATAAATATAAAAGTAATTAAAGTATCTTACTACAAAAAAGTACAAAAGAGAATTATGACAGGAAAACCAAGTTCCCATACAGAGAAAAAGCAATTAGAAACAACAACAACAACAACAACAACAACAAAAGTCTCTCTCATCAATAATAGACTTCAAATGAAAATGGAAGCAATCTCACCAACTCATTGGATGGGTGAATGAATAAAAAAGCACCTACCTATCATCAATGTAAAGGAAAGCCACTTGAGGTTTAAGGGCATACACACAGGGTGAAAAGGATAGAAGAGAGAAAGACATCCCATACAAATAGCTAACTAATTAAGGAATATGGTGACTATCCTAACAGAATTGACAGAAAAGAAATGTCACACAGACAAGGCAGAACATCTTAACATGATAAGCAGCTCAACTCACGTATACGGCATAAACAGTGACAGAACTGAAGGGAGAAATAGCAACCTACTATTGTTGACAATAGGTTGCTGTACCCAACTTTCAACAGTGGACAGAACACCCAGATAAAGATCAATAGGCAACAGAGGACTTAAATACTGCAGACTGGACAGATCCTCTAACGCTCACACCCCTTTCTAAAATCTCTTCCCTCCCTCCCCTCCTCTCCTGCCCCCCCCCCCCCCCCCGTGTGTGTGTGTGTGTGTGTGTGTGTGTGGTCAAGGGGCTTTCTGAATAAACCGCTTCTCATTCCGCCAGCCGCTGGCTGTAGCTGTTCACACAGGGGTGAGGGTTGTGTGCCCTTCTCCATTCAGGCTCAACACTGCCTGATGTGGTCTTGGACAGGTAGGAAAAAAGAGAATTCATTTCTAATTTTATTACTTACTTTATTAGAGAAAATTAATACTAAGCTCACATTTCCAAACTTAACTTTAATTACTATCATTTACTAGTGTATCTATTTACTGTGTGTATATATGCATGCATGGACAATGTGCACGGAACGGCTAACATGTGGCAGCAGGGGGCTTCCTTCCACCACATAAGCCCGAGGCACTGAACTCAGGTCATCAGGCTTGGCAGCAAGTGCCCTGATCCACTCAATCATCTCGCAAACCCCCAAATTGATTTTTATATGTTGATTTTTTTTTTTTTTGGTATCAAAATTAGACAGATAGGACATGAAAATTCAGCCTAATATCAATAAATACAGACACAAATATCCTCATTAAAATACCAGGAAAGAGAATTAATTTAATAGCACATTAAAAGTATTGCAAGGCAGGGACCTGTGGTGCAAAGCCATTTCTTAACCTCTTAAATCCATTTACAGATCAAAAAAATTAACAACCACAATTACTTTGCCCTGTTTATTACAAGCAGTACTCGTGTGTTTACACATACTGCAGTCTCAATAAAAAATTAATAAATGAAAATCTTTAATCACATGATTACTTCAACAGATGCAGAAGAAGCATGAGAAAACTCAGTATGCCTTCAACCATGAGTTCTTAAAAATGGCCAGAAGTAAAAAGAAACAATGCCATTGTAACACAGGTCACACACTAACAGCCATACCCAACAGTGAAGGACTCAAGTTGTTCCTCCAAGGCCATAAAATATGTGAAGGTGTCACGCTCACCACTTCTCCTTAGCACACTACTAGAAATTCTAGTGGAGTGATGCGTGCAAGAGATTTTAAAATCCAAAACAGGAAGGAAAAAGTGAATGTATCTCTTTTCACAAATGATATAATTGTCTGCATAAAAAAAAAAAACAAAAACTCTAAAAGTTGCTCTATCAAAATAAAGTCCCCTTGGAGTAAATGAATTCATGAAACTTGCAGGATACAAAAATCAAAATAGAAAAATCAATTGTTTCAATATAGTAACAGTGAACAATCTCAACAGGAAAGAGAGAAACCCAACTTGTTTACAATAGAATGAAAAAGAAAATACGTAAGAAAAACTTAAAGAAAATGAAAAAAATACATATACCAAACCCCACAAAGCTTTGCTGAAAGAAAGTAAATATACAAATAAATAATGGACTGGAGGACTTGTGATAAAATGTCTTTATCTCCCAAGGCACTGCAGTTTCAATGCACTCCTATCTTAATACCTATGTCACTTATTGCAAACAGAAATAAAAACAATCTCAAGGGGCTGGAGAGAGGGACGGACCCAAGGTCAGTTCTCAGCACCCACATCAGGCAGGTCCTAGCACCTGTGACTCCTGCTCCAGGGCACATGGGAAATAACCCTCTTCAACCTGCACACACGCACATGCATACAATTAAAAAAAGAGTGTTTACATTTGGTGTTAAGAGAGCTAGTTGGGTAGGTAAAGTACTTCCTACACAAGCATCTAAATTCAGACTCCCAGCATTAGAAAGAAAGGAAAGAGGGAAGGAGGGAAGGAAGGGAGAAAGAAAGGTTGTCCTCTAGTATTGCTTTTAAATTCCACTTTCCCTTTTACAAATCAGAAAGGCATTTTCCATCTTTAACCTTCTAGTATTTTTCAACTAGTTGCAGGGATGACTTGTAACTGCTCAGAAACACACCTACAGTCTTCTTAGCCCCCTGAGGTTAAGCCGACCCAGATCTTAATAAACTACGCATTTGTTTTCTTGCATGCTGCCCACCTATCTTATTTCTGTCTAAATATCCCTCTTACCAGTGCTGAACTTTCTGTTTAATTTTGTTTTGTTTAAGACAAGGCTCACTAACTCGCCCAGGCTATCCTCCAACACCTGCAGTCCAGGCAATTACCCTACTTCAGCCCACCAAGTAGCTTTGAGAACAGGCGTGACGCACGAGGCCTAGCTGTTATCCAGGTTCTTCATACCCCTTATACAGGTATGTGCATTTTCCTTTATTGCTTATATGACATTAAATGGCAAGACCGTTTAACCTTATAAGCTTTAGGAAGACAGAGGCAGCGGCAGGCAGATCTCTGTAAGTTCAAGGTCAGCCTTGTCTACAAAGTGAGTGCAGGGCAGCCAAGGATACAAAGAAGCCTTGTCACAAAAAATAAAAAAATAAAAAATAAAAACAAAACAAAAACAAATAAAAACAAAACAATCTTGCAAATAAATATAATTCAACAAAGCTCCACAGTTAGCATGCGCTGCTCCACAGTTAGAAGAGGTGTCCAGAACAGGCTCTGGAGTTTCACATTAGTTACATCACACTTCTGGTATTGGGCTCATTGTATACTTATTTACCACCAAAACAAACAATCCAGGACAGAAGTGCAACTAGAAAACAATTAGCTTTATATCCTTAGATATAAATAGACCTCAGTCAGCTTAATATCCAAAACCTCAGAAAGATTCCACGTGCTCTCTCTTAGCAGGAGCCTAGCCAGTATCATATACAAATAAACAAACAAATGAACAGGTGGGTGGAGAGACATGAAGGCACCAAGGCTAAACGTAACAGTAGGCAATGGAAACAACAGACAGAACGACTGCCTTAACGGTACAATTAAAATAATCAACTGCTTAATACTTTTGACAGTAAGGACGTACACAAACTTTAAGAAAATGGCTGTTAACATTCTCATTTCACTGCTGACCTTTAAATATGCAGCTGCTTCGTGGACAGAGAGCATCCTTTGACTAGAACTGCCACATTCATGATCTCCTGAAAGATTAGCATATTAATTTGGAATAAGTACAATATTAAACAGAAGAAACAGAATTTAAAGTATTTTACAAATTAAACAATTACATATGTAATAGTAAAGACTGATGAACATTACTTATATTTTCTAGAAACAATTACAGTATCTAATATAAACAAACAACTACCCTTACATAAGTCACTACTTTTAAATGAACTTTAGTCAATGTAAGAATAATATCTTCCTGGCTGTCCTGGACTCGCTTTGTAGACCAGGCCAACCTCAAACTCACAGTGATCCACCTGCCTCTGCCTCCCTGAGTGCTGGGATCAAAGGTATGCCATTCCCACATAATGTCCTCTGATCTCTCCGTCTGTGCCATGGCAAACCCATGTACATGTACACACAAATATTTTTAAAAAGTATATTTTTTAAAAAGCCTCTTATACTCTACACTGGAAGCCAATGTAGGCACAATGTCACTATGATGGTTTGTTCTTAAAGGGGGACCCAGGAAATTCTCTTTGCTAACTTACATAGATTCTTTTTTTTTTTTTTAAACACATAGATTCTTAAAGCGATGAGCAGTGAAACTAGGCAGAAATTTGTACCTCTGAACCTAAGATTAAGTTTTTATAAAAGGATGTGCTATAAAAGTTAGAGAAAATTACTTTCTTCTTTAATATAACTGAAGAGCTTTGAAAAAATTCAAAGCTTTTTTCCAGGCTACATGTGGCTATTAAAGATATTTTTCCTCATACTAAATTTCAGTTCTAAGTTTTGATACCCTATTACTTTCAAGTAGTTAAAAAATACCTTTAACATAAAAATATAACTAAGGTAAAAATCCAGGCAAATCTTTGTCTAGTGGAAGCATGCTCTTATTCATCAGTTTACTCACGAAGCCTAGCTGTCAAGGGAAATTAGATAAGGTAAGTACCTACTGTATGAACAAGTCTTCCGGCTTCATAACGCTCCCTCAGAGGCAGAACACAAGCAAGCAAAACACAGCCAAGGGCCAAATGTGGCCTGCTGCTGGTGTTTATAAATAAAGTTTCATTGGAGTATAGCCAAGCTAATTGATTAATATACTATTTATGTTACTTTCATGCTATAATAGCAAAATAAAATAGTATTAACAGAAGCAGTCTAGTCCACAAAGCCTAAAATATTAACTACAGGGCACTTTATAGGAAAAAACTTGTCAATACTCACTCCAAGGGAGGAAAATCTCCTTCTTTAAGAGCAACCCTGTGTGCTGATCTACTAAGCCACAGACTATCCTCATAAAACTGGTATCAAGAGCCATACAGGCTTAAGTTAGAGACATTAGGATTTCTTAGCTGTAGGCTATACCCAACCTACTTCAAGGTGCTAGAGAAATACCAAATAAACATCACTGGCTGTAGGATGTGAATGAAGGCAAATCAGTCAGCATAAAGAAAGCGTTTAACGACATACACAGAATTATAAGCCTAAAAAACTGAGAAAAACTATGGATTCAGAATAAAGACCAAGCTAGATAACATACGGGAAATGAACATCAGGATTGTAAAGACTGCTGTGTAACCAGAGAAGTCACACTACATCTACCCTTAGACTTGTGCCAAAGACCTCACTTCCACACAGCAGTCTGCTCCTGCAAAGCCTGGAAGGCTCCACTTCTGTGTCCTGTAGCCCTTGTAAGAGGGGATCCAAAATCACTTCTTTGAGATTATATGTTTTAAAATGTTAATATTTTGCTACTACCATAGTTTGCAAATATCAAACTTATAAGGCACTTAATGGTTCCACTAAGTTGTTCAGACTGCAGATGTGTTGACACCTGAGCACTCTAACAAGCTCAGTAAGAGCAGAGTATGAAAAGAAGTTACCTAAAAATAGAAACCGGATTTACTTTAACTAAGGGAATAATCACCAGAAGAAAATCTATACCTCTGTATCTGATCCAAGATTTTAATTAATCACTGCTTATCCAATTCAACTGCTATTTAGGCCTGCAGAATTTGTTATTATTTATACAATATATAAAAATTCTATCTGACATATACAGCAAGCAGGAAAATAGTCTTGGTTACACCTGTATGAATTTCTTTCAAAAACCTCTGAAGAAAAATGCTGTGTGAACATACCCCTATACTTAGGCAAGACGACGACTACAGACACAACATGCAACACACACCACATAACTTTAGAAATGTTTTGGGAGACGATGAATGCTAAAATACTACCTGCAATCTGGGCCAATCGATCATGAAGTTTGTATAATGTACTCATCATAAGATTTTTTTCACTTTCCTAAAATAAAAAAAAAATTGTTATGAAATACCAATTCTAAAAAGTCTATTTTTTAAAAGGAGGAACTCAAGATAAAATAGTTAAAGCTCTGTATGAAAGACAAATCCACATGGAAACAACAGCTCCTAGATTTTTAAGGAGCCTTACCATAAATTATCACTGTAAGTATTTTGCTTTCTTGAGAACTGTTAAGCTTACACAGGGGACTGGAGAGGTGGCTCAGTGATTAAGAGTTTTTCTTGCAAAGGGCCGGGCACAAGCATGTCGGGCAGGTCCCCACACTCTCTAACTCCAGCCCCAGAGGATTTGATGCTCTGGCATCTGTGAGCACCAACACTTATGTACACATACCCTCATACAGACACATACCATATACACATAATTAAAAATAACACGTTAGAAAAAAGAAATTAAAATTGGATCTCACACATAATAAACCTCCCGTAGTCATCAAAATAATTCTTCCAATCCTATACTGTATAATGCATATGTAATACAGATATATAAAAATTGGTTTTCTTTCTTCCATGTAGGTTATGTTTCATGTTTGAGTGACTAATTTAATTAATGTATGTACAGAAATACGGGTTGTACACACACTGGTAGAGCCCATGTACATCAGAGAACAATGAACAGGAACGGTTTCTCTCCTTCTATCATGTGTTCAAACTCAGGCTGTCATGTTTGCTGGCAAGCACCTTTAGGCACTGAGCCATCCTCCAGCCCCTCATGGTTTGTTTTCATCGGACTTGTCCACATAAAACTAAAGGAATATGTACTGTGTCTCTGACATCCTGTCCTAGACTTAAGATAACCAACCATTAAACACTCAATGAGGTTAAGGAATCAAGAACTATTTTCTCAGAACAAAGTGAGATACAAAGAACAAGGTATTTCCTGTTCTCAAGAACATCACCACCAACCATCACACAGTGCTGCACTGCAACTGCCAAGTACAATGCAAACAGAGGAGGAGGTAAACAAAGGCCCATCTGTGGAACACAGGACACTAGAGGGGGCTGCACAGAAGAGAGGACCATTCCAGGCCACCGTTCAGGCAGAGGTTCAGAAGCATGGAAACACTGGCTGTACTTCTTATAGCCACAGCAGCAGGCTCAAGGAAACAGCCTGGAATTGACTGTCAGAGAACCCAAGAAAGGAACTTTGGCTTTATTCTGAAAACTTAAGAGAAAAGCAAGCCAGACTTGTGCGTGCCTGGAATACTGCTCTGACCAGAAGGCAGAGGCTATGTGGAGTAAACACGGCATGATCTAAACGCTCTAACAAACAGCCTCAACAACGACATCCAATTCAAGAACAAATGCAACTAAGGTAAACCTTCGCAAGCGACGTGGAAGGGGCAGGGGATTATCAGCTGAAATAAAGAGGCGATTATCAGGGGATGTCCTTAGGACTTCCCTTTCTTCCAAGTGCCTAATAGAACAGGAACTCTAGATGACTGTATCCACGAAGCAAGTTCAGGCATGCCTAGAAAGTGTAGGATGTGACACGTGCGTGTGTAAAGAGATAAAACTGCTTCTATACTTTGTTCCCACATACCTCCAGGAAACAAAGGAAACAAGTTTGCACACTATGGGAACATAATTATCTCAGTGCAGCTATGATCTGTGATGGTGGGAAGAAGCAAATTCATAAAAGGTTCCAAATTCCCACCCCATGTCCTTGAATTATGTCTCCTGATGACAGAGAGCATATTCATCCCTCTAGGTTACTGCTTGTTTCCAAGCTTTTGGCCACATCACCCTTTTATTGACCTCATCTTTATGTCATTCTGAAAAAAGGCAATTCCTACCTTTACACAAAATTAAAAACCCAAAGTACAGAGCACAGTGGTTCATACCTGTAATCTCAGCACAGGAAAACTGAGAGAGGAAAATAGCAATCTCAAACTACATTGGGCTATTTAACAAGACTCTCTTTCATAAACAAACAAGCAAATAAATTTATTTATTTCAAACGCCAAAATGTAAAAGCCGAGGCTGAAACAAGAGTCTTAAACTAAATCTGTGATCCTACAAATTATTTTACAAACAGTCTTGTACTTCCAAGGCTCTGTGAGTGCATCACACTAAGCCTCAACTATTGTATCTTTAAACCTCAGCTGTCAAATTCACTGTAAACAAATGCCTTCACTACAGAATATACTGAACAGAATTATTTCAAAGTTCCACTGCTAACAATATGAAATAATATTCCACAGTCTGACTGTGCCTTTTTAAATGCCTTCTGGTAAAACCAGTAGTTTTCAATACAGATCCATGTAATGGTCAATTCCCATAATGAGAAACTAGCAGAGAATTATGTACTATAATATTCATATCAGCTTTAAATAGCTAAATCTTCAAAGTATCTATTATATGGAAAGCAAAAAAATGTTTTGATGTACATAAAGTTTTGGTTAAAGTTTTATTATACATATATATGTATGTATACATATACATACACACACATACATATACACACTTTGGAGAAGAACCCTTAAAAAACCTTCATGTTTCCTTTTTAACCTCTGCTCTCCAGGTGTGTCATCACACCAACAGAACAAGGATCCAAAAGAGAGAAAATGCGGACAAAAGAAAAGCCTGCTAAGGCCTAAGACAATACAGCATACTTTAAGAACCAGGTGCAAGCAGGGCGGTGGTGGCGCATACCTTTAATCCCAGCACTCGGGAGGCAGAGGCAGGTGGATCGAAGACAGCCTGGTCTACAAAGTTAGTCCAGGACAGCCAAGGGTACACAGAGAAACTCTGTCTCCAAAAATACAAAAACAAACAAACAAACAAACAGAACCAGGCGCAGGGACAGCATGCCACTCCCACTTGATGGGGGGTTTGTCTGTGTATGATAGTAACAGACAGTTCAGTTTTAGGAGGAGCTCTAAGTCAGACATAATTATAGTAGCGGTAGGAACGCCCAGAATGAGAAAACGTAATGCTTTAAACTAAAAGGGCCTTGACTTCACTTTTCTTAGTAACTTACTTTTCTTACAGTCATTTTAATATTTTTATCATTTAAAGCATGACATAAATTATAAGCATTATGATCTTTTACTTACTTGTATTTTTCCAAATGTTTCATCAAAGGGTTTTTTTACTATCAAGGAAAAGAAAGAAAAAAGACAACTATTAGCATCACTCAAGAACTTCAATGGTCCTAAACAAGTTCCCTGAGAACCAGTACACACACGCTCACACCAATGCACATGCGCAAGCAAATGCAAACAGGCTGGGAAAGGAGGGGCACTCGCTGTGCTGGACATTGTGGTTTCTCCACCACAGAGGAAAGCCAGAGCTCTGGTGGTGCGTGATGAGTTGATGACTCCAGCCTCTGCACCAGAGCTTAGTGATATGGCCTTAAATTAACCACTTGCTCACTCTAAATGAACTCTCCCATAAGGGGGGATAACAATTGCAAACCTTGTACAGTCACTGTACAGCCTGAGACCATCGCTAGAAGGCCTGGCATGGCAGCAGCTGCCACTCACCACAGTCCCCACATACACCGCCAGTTTTCCTATTACTATTATGTCATGTTTCTACTTTAACTTGTTGCTTTAAAACTAAGCAACTCTTGTAGGATTCCAACTTCTATTATCTACCAAAAGAAAACAAAAGCCTGACTCATGGCTAACATCTAGAAAAATGCCAAGGAAGAACTAAACAGATCAAACTAGCTGACAATTAGATTTCAGGATGTGACAATCAAGTATTATAAAGGGACTCTGTAGTATTTCCATGAAATCTTTCTCTACCTAAAATCTCCCCAAAATATGATGCCAGGTTATATAGTTAACTATATAACATGTCTCACAATGACTCAGAACCTCTTCCCTTATCACCTATTTTATTATACATAAAAATATTCAAAGTTCACAGACACTTAAAAACATTTACACTCTACACAGATTATACATTATATAAATCCAGGACACAACTAAGTCCAGCTGATCTCATAAAGTAGTTCACACTGACCAGATTTCCTTTCTGAGATGCTTTTCTATTTTTATTTGGGAAAACAGGAAGTTCCATAGGAACCAGGAACTGCCCAATTCTAAGAAAGTTCATGTACAAGACCATTTTGACAAGGTACAATTAAAAAGCAATGGGAAAAAAAATACATCCTGTTATCAGATATTTCAAATGATCTTTTAGATAACCTTTCTCTGAACAACAAAAAAAAAGTATCAATGCTGGAAAAGAAAATTTTTTGAAAGATAGAAAACCAGAAGTTCTCAAAATAAGAATAGGAAAAGTAAAATCTTAAGTATTAAGTTAAAAAAATTAAGAGCACATGAATTTAAAAACTACTTTTATAGCATTAATTTAAATTTTTTTAAATTTATTTTATTTTTGTTTTGTTTTGTTTTTTCGAGAAAGGGTTTCTCTGTGTATCCTTGACTATCCTGGACTCATTCTGTAGACCAGGCTGTCCCCGAACTCATAGCAATCCACCTGCCTCTGCCTCCCGAGTGCTGGGATTAAAGGCGTGCGCCACCAACGCTCAGCTTATAGCATTAATTTTTAATGTAGAATTTGAACACTTTAAAATAAAGCTATATAAAGCTTAATATACTATAAAAATGTCTTACTGATCTTGAAAAACAGGATTAAGTAATACTAAAAATAGGTGTTTTTTTATGTCAAAAAAAAAAAAAAAGGTCTTAAAAACATGCAGTCCTGAAAAGGCAAGTTTTAAAATCTTTGAAGCAAAGCCCTGAAGCAAAGCATTTTTTTTCTACTTGATATAAACTTATTTTTGTCACCAAATGGGAAACCAGCTCAAATGTGTCTGTGACACACATGTGTATAAATTAGTGTAAGTACATCAGCCTACAGACTGCTCTTCTAAGAGCCACTCACAACAGAAACCAGGTGTGAGTCACATGTGTGTGAACGGAGACAGGCAGGCAGTGCTGAAAGGCTTACAGCTATTAAGCTAAATGCATACTTAGGCATTTTACTCTGTTATGAAGGTAACAGTACTGAACTCTGGGGGAAGCTGGGGGCGGTTATCACAAGTAGGAAGGCAGAGGGAGTGACACAGGAGCAATCTGTTGAAAACTACTGATGTGCCTTACCTAGATTCCTGCTTCAAAGCTAAGAAAACTGAGGACTGGCACATCTAAAAAGCTAAGGGGATTCTTTCTACCCTATGGTTACATTTTTTCCCTCAAACGCCAACAATTGACACATACTAAACTGAATTAAGAATGGTAAAGTTTTAGAAGGAAACTATCCAAGCACAGCAATTGTTGAACAGTAAGTCCTTAGGTTCCCGACAGAAGCATGCTCCCACATCCTCCTTCCCTCAGAACCTTTGTACTTCAGAACACCAAGCCACCTCACGGAAACGTCTAGCCTTAAGGAGCTTAATAATTATCACATAATTTTAAAACCCACGATTTGGAGAAATCTGACAACTGTAAACAAGACCTATATTTTAAGAGCATCTGATAGCAGAACTCTACTACTCTATTAGGGGGTCTCTTCTGAGCCCCTCACCCCCAGAGGCTCCCTTGCATCCACCGCCTGGAGGCACAGGCAGCCGTGGAGCCAGTCTCCTAACTGTTATGCTGTAAAGCTTCTAAACAGCTTCCTATGGCTTCTTTTTCCCAAATTCTCCCACCTGGGCCATTTCCTCTTCTATTTCTTTGTCCAGGTTATTTCAAACTTGAGATACACCAACCTGCTCTTGTACATATCCTCAAAGCTTTGACTTATCTTTCCTTTAAACTACACTAATGACTACAAATCAAATTCCTAAAATGTTTAATGTGATCTTCAAAATCTTCCAATGCTTTCCCACATTTTGCCTCAAAGAAGTTTTTCACTTCTAAGTGTAAAGAGACACATATTTTTCCTTCCCAAACTTATGTTACCAATTTCAAAAATATAATTAGTTTCATCACACTTTTCAATAAATGTAAACTTTTTCCAGTTTTCAAGCTGAACATTTACCAATCATTACGAACTCCTAAGTAGGAATAATACTATGAACCTATCTGTGAGCTGGTATACTGTAGAGTATATGCTATTTTTAACCAAACAAACCAATGGTCTTTCAAAAGGACTCCATGTGGGTCACTCAGTGCCAGGAAAGAGACCAGTACTTTAGTTCATGCTACACTATGTAAATCTGGGCACTGAATAAATCAATATATTCATCCTTGTTTATTCTACCATGCGACAGACACTGAACAAAAGCAACTTGGAGGAGAGGTTATCTGGCTTACAGGTTGCGAAGCCAGGGGAAGTTCAACACAGGATGCGGAGGCAGGGCCTACAGCAGAGATCATGAAGGAATGCTGCTTACTGGCTTTTCTGCTCCAGTAGGCAATCAAAAAACTGACCCAACAGACATGCCACGGACAATCTGAGAAAGACACCCTCTTAACTGAGAGTCCTTCCTTCTTCCCAGGTATGATGAGGTTTGTGTCAAGTTGACAGCTGGAGAAACCTCTGACCCCGGCCCTTGTGGTACTTACGTTCCACAGAGATTCAAAGAGATAGTGAAGGAGTAAACGCTAAAAATGCATACGTGCCAGTAGGCCTGTGCGTGTTGGATGGAAACAACAGGGCTTGACTGTGACAGAAAGAAGCCATTTAAACTAAGATAATCAGAGAAAGCCACCACTAAGACTGCATTTCAACAGACTCCCGAGGACCATGCCACCCGAATATCTAAAATGTAAAGGTTAAACGAATATCTAAAATGTAAAGGTTAAACACAGGAAGAGCAGCCAAGTACACCGAGGCTGGAAGGCAGTGACACGTCTGCTATGCTGCTCCTAGAACGGAAGTAGCCCGGATAGCTAGAACACGCTATCGTGGCTAGCTAGACAGCAAGCAGTAAGACCAGTAAGGGAGTCAGCAATAAGTGGTTAAACATGTTTGCATTTTACTCCAAAGCGCGGACTTCAGAAACCAGAAGCACTAGTTATCTGGTTCACGTTTTAAAAGAATGGCACATGTAGTAGGGGCAAGCCTATCTGGCTTCATAGTAAGAGTCCTAAGCAGTTAGTGAAAAACTATCGACTTACAAGACCGGGAAATGGGCAACTGTACATTGAGTGCCCTTCTCTGGATCAACACAATTAGTTCCACATCCTGCATTCACATTCTTCTATCCTATGTATTTAAATTAAAGTAAATGACAGTACACAAAAAGATACTTTTCCCAAGAAAACTCTAGACATTTGCTTCTCCTGGTCATTTTCTTTCTCAATGTTCTCCTTTCCTTCGGCCTTAAGTGTCCAGTCTGCAGCCACAAGCGTGAAGGCTGTGGAGGGGCTGTAAAGCACGGTGACTCTCCTCCTCTCAGACCCTATGTAGTCTCAGCACCTTTACAACCCAGTATTACCACTTAACTATATGGTATTTATTTCTTTCCCCAACAAGAGCACAAATATCTCTTCCTATCTCAACACCCTGGAGAAGTTTGTTGCTAATGACATAAAGAACGGACAAGCTTGAAAGCCCCCATCTCCTGGGGTAAAAGCCCCGCTAACAGCAGAAAGTGCAATGACAATGCCTAAGCACTGTGCAGCCCTCTCCTGAGTGACAAAAGCTACACTGCAGAGATGGAGCAGGAGGAATCTTGCTGGTATGGACTTTTAAAATGCCTCAGTTAATACAACACTAGTTTTAGAGAATATATTACCTCATTTTGGTTAGACATCGACCCATAAAAGGTTAGGTTACCTCCTTGAGATAAATGTGCTTTTGTAAACAGAATTTAAGACAAAATTATGATTTATTTATGTCTGGAGTCCACTAAAATTAAAACCCCTAAAACTAAAGTATCTTTCTACTTTGTTTAATAGACACAGATTCACTAGCACTTTCAGATTTTGAGTTATTAAGCTTTAACCCCCTTATAACACAACATATCAAAACCAATAGAAAGGTGGGTAGGAGAGGCTGCCGTGGGTTCTCTAACTACGCATATGGAGACGCATCAGCGGTGTGTCCCAGAACTACCATGAGAAGAATTAAGCACAAACTACCGCATTCACAGGACTGCTCTGAAACCGACCACGTGACATCAGTTTCTAACAGCTGTAACTTTCGAACTTGGTGTAGTGAGTGATACATCATTTAGCGTCATCTTGCAATGCAAGACAGTCCCAAGCAAGCGTCTGCTCTGTGCCAGCTGCCATGCTTTAGTTACAGGAGCTAAGAATAGGGACAAGGCCTCCTCTCAGTTCATTCTGCAGAGCAATGACATACAGACATGGCTGTCAAAGGCTCTTACAGCTCTAAAACTCTTTGGCCTAGCCAGGCATCGTGCTGCATGCCTTTAATCCTAGCACTCAGGAGGCAGACACAGGTGGATCTCCGAGTGTGAGGCTAGCCAGGGCTATACCAAGAAACCCTGTCTTGAAAAACAACAACAAAAAACCCACACCATTCTGTGACCTTAAACTACATCTTAGGAAAAATTCAAGTCATCTAAGAAGTAAAATTCAACTACCTAAATTACCAATCATACCTTTTTTATATAGAGATATTCAAATATGCAACCCTCATCTCTAAGGTTAGTGGGATTCCACAGCCTGATCGTGTGTAAGGGGGAGAGGGAGAAGAGGGAATGTTTCCAACAGCTGAGGAGCACCGCCCCTGTGTGGTGAGCACCGCCCCTGTGTGGTGAGCACTGCCCCTGTGTGGTGAGCACTGCCCTGTGTGGTGAGCACTTCTGAATGTCACCATCAGCTAGACTCAAGTAGACAGGGAACAAGGCAGAACATTCTTTTGCAACAGCCACTGCCCACTTGTTTCCTGAATTTTCAACAATTATTCCTGGCCTTATTAAATATATGCTCATTCTATAATAGAGGCACTTAACATATACTTAGAAAATTCCTTTACAGTTTGTTCCTGTAAGACTTGCTTTCAAGGGACACTCCTACAATGTTTATTCTTGTAATGACTGAGTGGTCTTTTTGCCATAACCCATTTACCAATCTAGAATACAATCTAAAATAGTCGATTCATGAAGAAAGGGAAAAGAGCAAAAATTAGACCGCTTCTCTTAGCTGACACACTCTTTAGGACTTCCAGTTTTTCACTTATCTCTGTTTTAAGAGAGGCAATAACCCCATGTCACTCTCAAACAAGATATTCTCTGAAAAATAAGTTTATAATTGATTTCATAAAAATAAACTGGACTTTAAATGTGGGTATCAAATGTTAACAACAGAAAACAGATAAATGTATTCAAGGACTAAAAGGTTAAAACTCAGCCAATAACTTTCTTTTAATTTGGTTAGCTCTTGTATTTATATATGACAGACACTCCGCGCATGGTGGCACACTCAGCACTCAGGAGGCAAAAGAAGACTAACAAGTTCAGAGTCTACTCTGGCTACACAGGGAGACTGTGCCTGCAGGATTGTTTTTTTCTCTCTTAAAAAAAAAAGGCCAATAAAAACTGGTATCAAGCTGTAACTGAAACTACTTTTCTTTACAAAGTTTTAATGTGACATTATGACTGTACTCAGGCCTGGGATCTCTGTCACAAAAACTAAAAACTTTAAAAAAGAAAAAAAGAATGACAACTAAAGGAAACAAAGATAAAATTCGTAACAAAGCAAATACATAATATTTGAACAGTAGAATTAAGTAACAGGTATATGAGTACTGACAATACAGCTTTTCAACTTTGGAAATTGTCATATATTAGAGGGGAAATATAAATACAAATAAATATTTTACTTTAAAATGTTTTACAAAATAAGAAATGCTTATGGGTGCTATTAAATACTATCAAAAATCTGCTGTAGTCTGACCTGTTAGAATTGTGAGGTTATTACTGTTAAACAATCAAAAAATTAACTCTTCTTACAGCCATAACAGACATGATGTCACAAGGCAAATTGCTATCCATGAAACTGGAGAGATCAATAGTCACGTATATGTAGGGTCTTAGGGCATGATGAAGTTCGTATCAGCCTGGGTGAGCTCAAGGTCAGCCTGGACAGCTTAGTGAGGTCTTAAGTTAAACAGCCAGATCCACTGAATGAATGAATGAATGAATGAACTAACAAGAGAAAGAACAAATGAATTCATACTTTCCCAAAAGAAGCAGAAAATGGGTGATTTCTTCCCAGTAGAAATGACTTTCATGAAATATTAAAAGTCCTTTAGAGAGAAGAAAAATGATTCAGGTAAGAAACCTGGCTCTCAATAAAGAAATGAAGCATAACAGAAAAAGAATAAGTGAAAATAAAATTAAACTCATTTTTCTTACTGCTAACTAGTCTATTAAGAAACTTAATAATTAATAACTTCCAAGGTCAGAAAACACCAGGTCAACCTGAGTTTACTGGTGGATTTTACTAAAACTTTGAAGAAGCCTTTACCAACTGTCTATATTACCCCTCTGACAATCAAAGCGATACTTAGCATCCCCTGGGACCAGCATTGCCCTTAACAAAAAACCGAAGACATTATAAGAAAATCATATATCACCATCTGCCATGACACAGGTGTAATGTCTTCTACAGACGACAGCAAGTGAAATCCAACAATGCAAAGGAACAGTGCACCGAGCCAAATGGTACTCAGCCCATGTGTGCGAGGCTGCCTTCATCAACATTCACAACTCAACTAAGGTAATCCACCAACGAGGCCAAAGAGAAGTCACTGAATGAAATCCAGTGCTACTAATAATTCTAAAAACACTCAGTTGAAAAGGAAAAGTAGTACACAATGGTTGTATTTGGCTGTGAAGAAATATGAAACAAAACTTGCAGGAAAGCAGATGGAACTGGAAAATACTGGACTGAGTGAGGTAATTAGCCAGGCCCAGAAAGTCAAACACCACTACATGTTTCCTCTCAACTATAGATCACAGCTTGGGGTTTTTAGGTTTGTTTAACCTGAAATGTGTATAGGGACCAGGAAGTGACCAAGGGCCATAGTGGATGCATGTAAGAGGCTTTGTTTTTTACAGGAATGGGGTGAAAAGTAGAGAAAGTGAGGTACAGGGAAGTAGTTGTTAACAAAAATTAAAGCCATACAAAAATCACATGGAAGCTCTCTACTTTATACATTAACTAAAAACACAATTTAAAAAAGAACAGAAATACCAATCTCAAAGCCACAGGCTTTTAAATGAAATCTTAGTGCCAGGTGCAGGACACCTCTCTGTGTTGTTGGCTAGCCGGGCCAGAGACTCTCAACACTAGGCAGATTATGGCTACTGCCCTTGATTGTCCGAGAGTGGAATAAGACCCTAAAGACACCATACACCTTGGTTACAGAGTTAGATAAAGCTTGAGCTGGATAGGAAGCTGCCTCCCGCTGGCTCATCATCACAGCGTCTCAAGCTGCTGTGCGGACAGGTGGAGGGAAAACTAAACAATGACCGCTCCCAGCTTTGCACCACACACACAACATTACTAACAGGCCAGGCGAGGGAGTTTACTATTACAATAGTAGCGTCTCTGTTATGGGAACAACCAACTGATTTGATTAGATCTGAGGTCCACTTGCAGGAGGAAGCTCACGTTTAGTACTATGGATTTAGTCAAAGTTCCATGACCAGGGAGGTAAAAGGCCCTAGGAATGGACCTGCTTCTCTTATTTTACTAAATGGGCATGATAAGACCTCACCCTTGGTCAATGTCTCTGCAGTGATGCCAGCTCATGCGAAGAATTGCAGCTGGTCAAGGTGCCGAGAACAACTGTTGAAAGCTCAGCCTTAAATGCTATACCCACATCACTCCCTCCAAGGACCACACAACACCCAGGAAGGGCTGGAAAGAGTATAAGAGCTGGGTGACTGGTGAGGAAAGCCAAGAAAAGCTGTCTTAGAGATAAAACTTTCATGAACTGAAAGTAACTGCAGCTGCCTGCAGAGGGCCTGCACAAGACTGACCACATGAACATCCAGCTATTGATGGGGGAGGGGCTCATGGAGGAAAGAAAATGAAGGAAGACTAGAGATCAAACTGGAATACAGAGAGGGGATTGGAGTGACTATGATCAAAATTTATCATCTGCATGTATGAAATTCCCAAATAAATAAAAATATACTGCTTAAAGTCAATTGCAAGGGACAAGTGGGATTTAACATACAAAATAAATAAATGAAATAAAAATCAGATGGGTGGCCTTGACCTCTCTCTGTAGACCCTGAGTCTCTTCTGGTTCTAAACATCATCCACCTCGTGAACTGTTCTTTGTTCAAATAAACTTAAAAATTATTTTGTGAATTTTTTAACACTATGCTATTCTTTCAGCTTCCTTCTATCCCACAGAGCTTTTATAGCATACTTCAAACTGCAAATGTGATTTTACTGTTTAAGTAGGTGTAACTGTTCTAATGCTTCCTTAGGTTATCAAAAAAAAAAAAAAAATCTAACCTTACAGTGAAAGGAAAAAGTGCCTTCTGGAGAAAGCCTAAGAGAACTTCCTCACCTAAGGACTTTTCAATTGCATTTCTAAAATTTGACGGTGTCCAATCTCTGGTTTACATTCAGACTTCCAGAGCTCAACTGCATGAACTGCTATACATCAGAACTGAATTTGTCAACTGCGTAACAACACTCTGAACAAATCAACATGGCTGAGACTTTTATTCTCTAAAGTCTAAGCAAACAACCTTAAAATCTTGGAATAAAATTAATATAATTTATGTTCCTTAATAGCATCCACTATGGTTTGGATACCTATCACCAAAAGTTCCTTTCTGTTAAGGATAAAGATATGCTGGTGTGATTATCTGTGCTCAATCTTCACTCTGCACATACACACCACAGTCTACCATCTGACCCTTCCAAAGAAGTTCTGTCATCATCTACAGAACAAGGAAAGACGAATAGTGTGGTGTGTGTGTGCGTGTGTGTGCGTGTGTGTGTCTGCTCGTGAGGGGTGGTGGTGGTGGTGTTTAGTTAACTGTTTGTTAACTAAGTTTGTTTCTCAACAACTTAATCCACACAGTACATTCAGATTACTCTCACCTCCACCCTCTCATCTCCCCACCATGCTGGTCAATCCTCCCTATTGGTTCCTTTCCAGGCTTTTTGTTTTGTTTTGTGACCCACTGGGTTTAGCCAGGGTGGTCTCCGTGAGTTGGGTGTGGAACTATGCACTGGCACCTGATGAGCTCACCTGTAGGTACACATCTGAAGATAAGGCCTCCCTTCTCAGACCCATTCAGTAGTCACCAGTTCAACAGGAACTGGGGGCCCTGAGCTCTTCCCCATCTGTGACTATTTGCAGGCCCACTCTTGCACAGGTTCAAGGAAGGCCACACAGCTGCTGTAGAGCTCATGACTGCAGCGGCTGTCCCATGCCCAGAAAATAGCATTTTGCAGTCCTTCTCTGTATCTCCTCTTACACGTTTCCTATCCCATTTTCTGTGATGTTCCCCAGGCCTTAAAGGGGAAAGTATAAATGGTCTGTTTGAGGCTGAACATGCAAATGCCGCTTTTGAACAGCCAAGAATCTCTTAATTCACCAACGTTTAGTGCAAAGAGAGGCTTCTCTGAGTAAGGCTGAAAGCTTGTGTCTGTGACATGTCCATCATGGAGTCCCCAGCTGTTAATTTTAAGAACTAAATAACGTACACAAAATCTAAATGTTTCAGTACTCAAGAGACAGAGACACATATATAAACTTAGAGCTTCTTGAACTAAGTCAACATTAAAATGTTTATAAATACAAATCCAGTCACAGTAAAACCCTCAGTTTCTTTTCTTTTCTTTTTTGGTTTCTCGAGACATGGTTTCTCTGTGTAGCCCTGGCTGACATGGAACTCACTTTGTAGACCAAGCTGGCCTCAAGCTAAGAGATCCACCTGGCTCTGCCCCTACCTCGAATGCTAGGATTAAAGGTGTGTGCCACCACTGCCTGGCTAAACCCTTTTTATTAAAACTGTCTTTAAACCTGAAGAAACTTGGCAAAACAATATCCTTCCAAATTCTACCACTGCATAAAGCAGCATACAACTCTGAAAACTCCTTTAAAACCAAAAATGTTTCTATATGGCAAGAATGACTTTAACTTTAAAAGCTTTCATTCATCAGGTGTTTCCTTTCTTCCTCAAGAACCAGAATTATTATTCATAAATGGAGGGAAGGGGGCTAGAAACTTGAGACAGGTTGATAAAGGTAACTGTGTAAGAACATTTATGAAGAGTCTGGTAAAGTATCAAATGAACTATTTACTTATATTCATGTAATATCTGCTCTAGCTAGAAGACTTACTAGGATTTTTTTCAACTTTAAGTGATACATTCCCTTTTTGTCAAATTGCACACCCTATATACTCTTTTTAAAATATCTGAATTCAAATAGCATGCTCACATATTTATTTATTTTCCTTTAGGCATTAAGTGATGAAACTCAGTGTCTATTACTTAAATCTCTATAGAAACCATCAAAAGGTATTAGGCAACATAGGTGTTTGCTTTAAGAAAGTAGATTTCTGTGGAGAGATGGCTCAGTGGCTAAGAGTACTTGTTGCTCTAGCAGAGGACCCAGGTTCAATTCCCAGCACTTACGTGGTGGCTCATGAGCACTGTAACTCCGGTTCCATGGATCTGGTGCTTTTTCTGACCTCAGCAATTTCTACATCAGTTATATCAAAATGATATTCTAGCTATACTAGATTAAGTAAAGTTAATTATTAGTATTGTTTACTCATTTCCCTTTTATGTTTTAATGTGGCTACTAAAAGGTTTTAGCTATATATGTATTACTTGTACTATTTTTCTACTGAATGATTCTGGTAAAAAAAAAATCATAACACTGATATTTCAAATTCAAAGTGAAATAAACCTGTCATGTTTCACAAACGGAGACTAGAGATCTTAATGCACTTAAAATTCCTCCAAATTAGGCAGTATGATTTTAATATCCTATTTATTAAACCCACTTTACACCTCCCAGTTTCTTGGCTGTACCCATTTAACTGTCTACACACTGGAACATAGCTCATCTTCCCACTTGGGTATAAGAATACTCATCCTACTTTATAAGTTATCTAACAAGCCAAGGCATAGGCTCTATTCCTCGGCTAGCAGCAATAGAAACATACTCTAAGATCCAACTGAGGCGTGTCTGCCAGGGTAGTTCCAGGAAAGAACTAGTAGGGAGGAAGAGCCTCCCTAGAGTGGGCAGCACCTTCAGGCTGCAGCCGAGCTATATAGCCGAGCTATAAAGAGGGAAAACAGTGCCGCCTTGTCTACTCTGCCTTGCTCCTTGCTGGTGAATGTACCAGTCTTTCTGCTACTGCAACTGCTGTCACTCTTCGCTTACAAGGGAGCTCAGCATCTTAGGCTCCAGCACGGACTAAACCCCAGTAGCTCAGGTGTCCTCCAGGCCTTCAGAGCCAGACAGGGACTGCTGAAGCACCAAGGCTTTGCGGACTGAGGGGCCTTTCTAGCGTGCAAACAGCTACTGCTGGACTACCTACCCCCTGTCATGTCAGCCGACCTAATAATTCCCTTTGATAATATATATTCATCCTATTAGTTCCGTTCCTCTAAAGAACCTGAGTAAAACACCTATCTACATTCTTGAGTGTATTTTCTGCCTCAAATTCAGTACTTCATTTTACATTAACGTACCTCATCTTTGACTTGCAAATCTACCTTCTCGAAGTCAGAACCAAAATCTAGCTTCTGGCTGTATTTTATGATGTATCATAATAATATAGTTACAAAAATAAAAAGTTCTTCAGTCTGGGAAATAGAGAAGACACTAATTAGATGCCATGAAACAATAGCTCCCCTTTATCTACTCAGGCAGAAGAGGCAAGTTTAAAAGTACTGATAAGGACTATAAATTTAACAAATTTTCATTACTTATAAATGTTATTAACAAACCATGCCCTTGAGCTGGACGAGTGTTTCTTAAATTATACTACTATAGCTGGAGAGCTCTAACTTACGGTATTAGCAGTACAGTTCAGATCATTTCAACTTTCTTCAAATCATTTGTTTAAAATTCCCTGTAAAAATCATTGGCTGGACATAAGGTGTATTTTACTACACTTTCACTTAATAAATATAAAAAGTCAGGCTCAGGGGTTCTAAGTAGCTCCCTTACAACCAACAGCAGCTGTGCAGCAGCAAGACTGCCACCTGACAGGGAGGCAGCAAGTGGGGTTTTCAGGCAGCCAGCAGGCTGGGGCTGCAGGACCCTGAGCAAGATACTTGTCACCTACTCCTTGTGCACTGCAGTTTCTCACAGGCTAGTAGTAACCACTCTCATAAAAATTGAAGTGTCCACACAGAAAGTTCTTAACTCATGTCTCCCTTTACCATTAAGGCTCTGAATTCTGAAAGAAGGGACACTTGAAAGGGTAATTAAAAAAAAAAAAAAAAAAGACATTGTGTCATAAGAATACTTCAGAACATCTTGAACTCAGCAGTAAACATTCAGATTTATAACATTTTCATTTGGGATACATTTAGTCTCCACGTTTCTTCAAAAGAAGGAAAAGCTTACCTCTGAACCCTTGCATGAAATAATATCTACATTAAAATCATGTGATTTACAGATGGAGTCCCACTTGAGAAGTGTGTGGAATAGACACAGGTGGCAGGAGTGATCAGCCACACTGGCACTTATCTCCGGAGCCAGCCAAGTGCTCCTTTACCGAGTGCAGGTTGTGGTAGGCTTTACCGTAAGACTCAGATTTACAGACACTACTTTTTAAAGTTAAGTTTCGAAGGCTACAATATACAAATCCAAACACGGCTGCATAGTAACCAACCCTGAGTCCTCACAACTCTGAAAAGTCACAAAAATACCTAAGTTTTAAACTATACATGCCAATTCTTTAGAACATTTCCTTTCCATTACAACAAACATAAGAATAAATGGACACCACAAACTTGAGTTAAAAAGAAAACCACACACACTGTGTATCTTTACCATACAATGCAAACTGAAAAGATAAGCCTAAGAGACAGTTAGTTATAAAGTGCCTGGTAAAGCACATTATAAAACCACTGCTTTCCACACCAGTTCACCACTGGACAAATATTTTAAAGCTAAAAAGTATCTTATTGTAGCTTTATACACTATGAACTACAGTTTGTACTACAGCAGACACCCTTTCCCCACATATCAATTAATCTAAAATTTTTTTTGGGGGGAGGGGGCTTCAAGACAGGGTTTCTCTGTGTATCTCTGGCTGTCCTGGACTCACTTTGTAGACCAGGCTGGCCTCGAACTCACAGAGATCCTCCTGCCTCTGCCTCCCGAGTGCTGGGATTAAAGGTGTGCGCCATAATCTAAAATCTTAAAGTGAGGGAGGGTAAATGGTTCCATACCACTGAGTGTAATTTTGTAAAGTTCTCATTGATATTTTATAATTTTAAATTATTCTATAGATAATTTCCAAAACAAATATATGCTCATAGAGTAGTTTTTGTTGTTGTTGTTTCTAAAATCAAACTTGTTATAACAAACATCTAGGATTTACAGGAATATTCTTAGGTCTAAAAACATTGTTCTCCTACCAAGTAATCAACTTTTACAAATTTCAAAAATGATATCCAGCTTTCATTCTTCACAAGGAACTGCAACAAGTATTTTTTGAAAAGTTTTAACACCATCTCAATACCAGTTATCAACTTCTAGACTTGGCTAGCTGATATTCCTCTAAAGAGTGAAAATGTTTCTTAAACCAAACCCACAGCGTGGGACGCTTCTTGGTAATACCTGGTTTTATACCTTAAAAGCGGAGTATGAACAGCTAGCTACCCCTCCAGCTGACCGTCCTTGTGCTCACTCACACACTGCACCAGTTTCTTAACCTGTGCCAATCACATTTCTACAGTACCCCAAGGGCTACAGCCTTCCACTTGAACTTGAAAACCACTCCTAAATAAAACACATTTCCCCCCAATTTTTACCACAGTTTTTTCAAACAAGAGCCCTCCTCTATATTTCTAATTTTTCTCTATAGTATGAATGTTCGTACGTCGCTTAGGTTGGTGATCACAAAATAACCCTTTGATTCTAATACAAACAATAAAGACAACAGTCAACGAGCGTATTTCTCTCTTCAGAACAATTATCTTAAGCCCTATCGATTCCCAGTTATGAAGCTAAGTTTCACAACACTCCTGCTTGTTACAGCACTGCTCTCCAGCTGTCAGTCCACCACCTACCCCACCTGAGAACACAATGTGACTGTGTCCGTCCTCCGCTCTAAAGCCTCCATAAATTCCCACTGTTTGGCCTACTGAGCTAAGTACAAACCTGGAGCTCAAGATTTTGATATTTTGGCTGATAAAGTGAATTCTCCCCACTTACTAAAGTGCAATTGTTACTTGTCACATAATTACCTGTGTCTTAACCACTTCCTATGACTGATCTTGATGTAATCCAAATTTCCGTGGGAATGAATTATTTTCAAATACTCTTATCAGATAAATAACTGAGATAGACACTAAGCTCATCAGTGTATATATAAAATGATTCTCCAGTCTGCACGAAGAATGGGACTCCTGGACTGAAAATGTGAAAATGCTGGTGCGTGTCACATGAAATAGCACAGTATTTACATACTCGTCTATTCATCCTCCTCCTGTACTCTATAGCATCTCTACATTCCCTTTTTCCTTTCCTTTGTTTTTTTTTGGGGGGGGGGAGGGTTTGGTTTTTCAAAACATGGTTTTTTTCTGTGTAGCCTTGGCTGTCCTGGGCTCACTTTGTAGATCAGGCTGACCTTGAACTCACAGAGATCCACCTGCCTCTGTCTCCCCAAGTCTATCCACATTACTTTTAATGCAGAATACTATGTAAATAACTGAATACAATTGCTATATAAACAGTCATTGTACCATACTGTTTAGACAATAACAAAGTGCATGTTCAGATGCAAATTTCCATCACACATTCCTGGTTGGTGGCTGGTTTAATCTGCAGATGTGCAGCCTACACACACACACAGAGCCTGTGTTGGGTACTTTATACATGATCATTATTCAACAAACATCTACTGGGTCACAAATTTGCGCCAAGGATACTAAAGTGATTTCCATCCTCTTCAGTAACATTAAACATTTGACATACATTATCTCATCTAATGCTTAAAGCCACCTCCACGGAGGTATCAAGTACCTTCGTCTTTTAAGATGGGACATTTCTAGTAAAGTCACAGAACAGAGAACTGAAATTCAAACCCAAACCTAAATAGTAAAACCTGTACCTGACCTACAAGATTAACATAAGGAGTCTAGTCTGTCTGCCATGGTGGGCTCACACCATTACTCAGTATAATCAATGCTATGAAGGAAGAAGCAGCTCTTATTTGAGAACTGAGAGATGGCCCAAACCTAGATAAACAGACGAAGTGTCTCGTTCACAAGGCAAACTTTTAAGAATAAATAGTAGAGAGAAAAAGAGCCTAAATGCCATTACATACTCAATAACTAGTAGGAAATGAAGAGAGGATGGTCAAGTGTCATCTCTGGACAATTTAATCAAATAATTTTGGTCAGTAAGTAAGAGAAAGTCACTGGGTATTCTGAAACAAGAGACTAACTGCATGTGTGCTTTTGGAATATTGCTCTAGCTCAGAAATGCACTGGAAAGGCTGCTGCCCAGAAGCACAGACCTTTTGGCTATAAAGAGTTCAGGCAAAAACTAACCTAAAAGCAGAAGTGACAGAACAAAGCCTGGACTGGGCAATGGTGGCACAAGCCTTTAATTCCTGCGCTCAGGAGGCAGAGGCAGATGAGTCTCTGACTTTGAGACCCGCATGGTCTAAGGAACAAGTTCTAGGACAGCCAGGGCTACACACAGAAACCATGTCTCAAAAAACAAAACAACACCAACTGATTTAAAAGATACAAAGAAACTACAACTACTGACCATCAAAAGTAACCCATCAGAGAAGAACATGAGAAGGAGTCTAGGCAAAGCCAAGCTTCTCTCTTGAGCTCTGGTTCTATATGGCAGCGCCATTATCAAAACAGAGAACGGAGAAGCAAAAGCAAGGTGACAGTACAGAAAGTGCCAGGAGGGCTGGAACTTGGGACATCGGAAAGCTGTGCAATAAACGAAAAGGTTAAGTATAGCATTCAGAAGAGATGCTTATTAGAGAGTACATACTGAGAGGTAGTACTCTGAGAATGGCTAACATACCCCAGGAAGTATGTATAAAGGATGACACTGAAGCTAAAGTTCTAAGCAGCAGCATGCGCAAGTATGAAAACTAGGAGACAGTCGTAACGTGCAAGTTTTCAGGAGTATATAGCCAAGGGAGTTGGCAGCACACAGAATGTTTCTCTTCTCAGGGAAGAGAAATGGAAGCTGGTTAACTGGTGCCCTGAAGACTGATTACAATAGAATCTCTGTGGGGGAGCAGGGGGCGGGGAGAGAAAACTAAGCGACTAGCAAAGGAGAGAATCAATGTCTTAGCTGAGAAGAGAGCAGCAGTCGAGTGGAATATAGAACTGAATATTTTTAGTATAGCACAGATTTTAGCACTTTTACAGGATGAGAAAAAGACCTGTGGTGAGAGAAATTCTTAAAATATACCTTTACACTTCAAATCAGTGCATGGAAAAGATACCTATGATATAATGTTAAGTGAAAATACAAATTGCTTAATACATAAAGAATGTCACTTAAAATTAGGACTCCTCTACTATGCCTCCACCCATGCCCACACTGACTTCATCGTGTGCCATTTTTCCCTCACATGCAGCCCCAGAAACACTGGCCACACTTTCTGACCCTTCCACACACAAGCTGTTGTATCTGCCAGAGTGCTCTTCTTGTCACTGGCTAACCCTCCGGGCAATTCTGATCTTGGTTCATGTGTCATCTCCTCAGGAAGGCCTGCCTACCTGTATGCAGTATAGCATAGCACTCCACCCCCAGCCCAGCTCTCTAAAGACACTAGCGTTTCCTGTGGTGAAGGTTAACACAATATAGCATAATGCTAAAATTCTTATTTGTTCACTGTCCACTTCTAGAATATGGGTTCTGAAGACTTCATCTGCTATATATCCACATACTGTTCAACATATCAGCTGTTTAAAAATGCTTGGCATGGTGGGCACTTAAAGTAAAACATACCCGTACTATTTAAATGAAAAGCAACACACCTATATTTATGTTAAGAATATGAAGAGCATAAGAAGAATTCTTATGTTAAGAACATTCTGAAAGGAGCTAATATTCCTGTTATAAATTAACAGGAATGAGTATAAAATTGAAAGCGGGAATATATAATTACACTCATTTTGTGCTTCATCTCTCTTCAAATTGTCTATAAAAATCATGTCTTTTGTAGTTGAATGATTTTTAAATAATACCATGAATCTACAATAGGCAATCTATTCTGTTTTCTCTCTTTTTCTAAGTGAGCTGTCATGATTTAAGCATCTATGGGACAATTTTATTGCAAGCCAGTGTATGAGCTGTTCTGATAGTAGTTTAAAGTTGAAGGTTAATCCTTGGAATTGGAAGAAGCTCAGACCATCTCACCTGACACCTAACTCTGCAGACATGAAGGCAAACTCAGAAATGCAGTGAGTGAAAGTAACTTAATAAAAAAGATGCTAATGAAAAAACTGCAAAGACTAAAATAATTAAGAACTTTTTACTTAAGCTTGCTGTCACATATAACCTACAATCTTCTGGTGAAATTATCACTTGAGATAAAACTTACACTATTTGACCAATGAACGCTATGGCCAAACATTATGAGAAAAGATTCAGAATACAGAGAGTGGAGAGAGTTCACTCTTAACCCCCTGACGCCATTATGTGGCCAGACTAACTGAAGTAACAGGCACATCTTTCCACCCTGGCTTACAATGTCAAGTACATCATCAATTCATTATACTTTGGCTCAAACGTCTGTATCATCTGCTTCAAGGTTTACCTAATGGAACTGATAATTAAATGTTAAATAGATTTTAAAAAACACAGTGAACACAATTTATGTTAACTATTTCACTACATATATAATTTATCAGAAATACAAATTTCATCAGAACTTCTAAATAAGTATCATCCCATGCTTAATAGATTCTCTCATTTGACCTTCAAAACGACAAAATTGGCAGATACTTCTACCACTTAGCATGTAAGAGTGAGGTTTACAAACAAGAGTTTGATTCTTTCAGCCAAACCATTAGTCATCTCAACTACTTACCCCTTGCTTTCTCCATCAAGGACATCCATGTTGCAGTGTCTTTATGAATGAAGGTAAGGAGGGTTTTTTGTTGGTTGGTTGGTTGGTTGGTTGGTTTGGTTTGGTTTTGTTTTAAAAGAAACCTCAGCATTTCTATCCAGCTCTACACAATAAAACAATCATTCCTCTTAAGGTGATAAAACACATGAAAGTGACCTTCAATAATTTGGGTCATCAATAACTTCACATGAAGTCTTACCAGGTATTCTATTATTTTCTTAAGCACAATAAAGCTAACACACTTTTCAAGTCGCACAAAATAATAAGAAAATGGGCTTTGTCGTTAGGAAAAAAATCTAAAACGGGTTGACAGCCCCTGACTTGCTAAATGTCCAGCTGGACACATCTTAACTTACCTGAATTTCAGTGTCCGTACACTGAAGAGAGCGCCGTTCCCTGAGAGGTGTTGGGAAGACTGAGTAAGAAACTGTGTAAAGCACTTAGGTTTCAGGTCACGGCCAGATGGATGACACAGTGGTTAGAAAAACAAACCGAAGCAAAAGCCGGTCCCCCTCGACAGGTAATAATGTCATCTAACTACCGAGTTTCATTTCCAGAGTGGTTTCCCGCCCTGCTCAAATGTTTAAGGCAGGACACAGTATATGGCTCACTCTTGCCCCCAGACTGCCAATTACAGTAAGGACTACTCTTGCGACCCCTGTAACTAAACAATACTGTCGTAACTTATTTGTTCACTATCTTGGACTTGGTTACACTGAAATCAAAGCTCACACTACTCAGTCCCTCGCTGCATCTGTTCCACAGCTGCAGAGTAAAATCCATAGAAGGCAGCTCTGCTCCTACAAATCACAGCACTGTGAAGTCACACCGGGAGAAGAATCTTCAGGGGAAACGGGAAGAGCCACTAAGAGACATAACTTCCCAGTCCGTTATATGACGTATCTGTCATCCAATTTTAGTACCTCATCTAAGTCTAGGCTAGGAAAGACGTTCCAACAGCCACAGGGAACTAAGGCCAGTGTCTTTCCTTCTTGTGAGCCCTGCCCAGGGATGTTCTGTCTCTCTGCAATGCTACTTGTGTTGACCAGCTCTGTCAATCTAAAATAGCACACATCACTTACTTCATCCTTACGTCCGTCCTCATGGGGCACGAAATGGTTATCTTCTTTGAATGATCTGACCTATTACTGTTGTGTCTTAATTCTCAGTGCAGAAGAAGATGCTGCCTTAATGAATACACACACCTGCCTATAGTCATTTACCAAGTAAACCTGACTCCAAGTTCCTGTACTAAGCTACCATGACTTTCCTCATGGCTGAAAGTGCAAGTGCTTTGGGCTGAGACATGAATCACAAGGTGTACCCTGCTGCCTCACTCATTCTCTTTAAAGAAATGGCATACTATCTCCTAGAATAGTAAGAGATTTTAAAATAAGGAAATGCATGTATGGCACTCTTAAAAATGGTAATACTTCAAAAGTCATGAGCAAACGGCAGGCACCTTTTTACTAACAGGCTCATAATGTTCTCTTCTTCAGTAAGTTGTTTTGAACTTAACAATACACCATGCAGAAAAACCTTAAAAACCAGCCCTGAGATATCACTCTGGATACTGGTAATAACTATTGCTTCTCAAAAGAAATGCGACGCATGTATTCTGTGGTACTTTCCGTGTCTAAACAAACTGCTTGCAGGTAAAGGTCACCGCTTAGCAACCGCTTGCAGCTGGCAATCCGGCCCTCAAGAGTTTTACTTAAATACTTACTGAGTCCTCCATCCTCGGGCACTGCCGTCCCTCTCATTCCTAGGTAAGTCAGTCCCAATATTAGGAAAAATAAGCAGGCAGCAGTTAGGAGAAACATCGACAAGTAGTGAGCACTGAAACCGCCCGTCGGAGACACCTCCTCACGTTTAAACTGCTGGAGAAGTTCCTCTTCAGGCTCGCAGAGCTTCTTCGGCTTGCCGTACGCGTTCTTCAGGTAGGTATGATTGGAGCCAGTGTGATTGGCGTGGTTGATCCTGAGCGAAGCAGGGGCGGTTGCGGCCGCGCTGGGAGGGAGGCTGTTAGTATATATACTCGGGGACTCCACGCTGAAAGCCCCGCCGCAGCCGCCGCCTATGTGATTGTTGGTTTTGAGGAGGGAACCTGTGGGCGACTCCAAGGTTGAGTCCACGTCCGGAATCGGTGGGGAGAGGAGCGGGGCCAGCTTCTTCCCGCCAGCCCGGTATCGAGGAATGGGGCTGGAGTCCCTTCGATCGCACCCTCCTCCCGGCTCGGCCGCCGCCGCCGCCGCCTCCTCGAGGTCTCGGCTCCTGTCTAGACTCCCGGCAGCCGCCGCCCTGTCATTCATCGCGAGTCCTCCCCCTCCCTGAACCGAAGAAGTCTCTTGCCGGCTGCCGCCAGATTTAGCAGTCAGCGCGGAGAAAGGCTTACTATGGCTCCGTCTGGGTCGATGCCGGGAAAGGGAGTCGTCCTTTAATACCTGTCTGGCGGAGGCCACGTCGTTGTCGTCGCCGTCGTCTTCGTCGTCCTCTTCCTCCGAGTCCGAATAGTGCTCCCGGCAGCTGTAAGGCAGGAGGCGGCTGCCGTTCACGGCTCGGCTAGCCCACAGCGGCTCGTCGGCCTCGGGGTGATCCCTGTCCTCGCCGCCGTCCGCCACCTCCTCGTCCACGTCCTCCCCGGCTCCGTCGTTCCCCGACGGCGGCTGCGGCTCGGGACCCGCTGGCCTCCGCGACCCCCACCACGAGTGGGGCTTCCTCCGCTCGGCCGGGCTGCTGCCGCCGCCGCCGCCGCCACCGTGGGTCAGCTCGCTGGCGGCCAGCGGCGCCGGCGGCGCTTTGAGCCCGCGGTACTGGAGCGCAGCCCGGTCCCTCCGCGCGCCGCCGCCACCGCCGCCACCGCCGCCGCCCGCCTGCTCCCGCGGGCTGGCCTCCACGTCCGACTCGTCGGAGCTGAAGCCCAGCAGCACTTTGCTGCCCGCCGCGGGGACCGCCGCCGCCACCGCCGCCGCCGCGCCCCCGGATCCTCCCAGGGGGCTCTCCGGAACCGAGGCCGACAAGCGGCCGAGGCCCACAGGGGTCCGTAAGTACAAGAGGTCACCCGAGCCCGGCCGGACCCCCATCCCCGCCGCCGGTCCCGCGGCTGCCGCGGCCGTGTTATTGTTATTACTGTTCCGCGTCTTGTTGCCGCGGCCCCCCGCCCGGTGCTGCTGCTGCTGCTGCTGCTGCTGTTGCTGCTGCTGCTCTTCGTCGCGAAGCTTCTTCAGCTTCTTGAGGTACACCGGCCGAGTGCTCTCCGTCACCGGGCCCGGAGATAAGCCGTAACGGCGGAGCTGAGAAAAGAGCTCTTCATCCGAAAGCTGCTGAGGCGCCGCCGCCGAAGCCGCCGCCGCCGCCGCCGCCGCCATTTTCTCTCCAGGGTGTTTTACAAGCTCCGCGCTACCGGAAGTGACGCGCCGCCCTAGACCCTGAACTAGACCGGGCTGCGTCGCCCTTGCAGCGCCACGGGCGCCTCGGCCAATGGGAGGCGCGGGAGGAGCTCACCTGAGCGGGAAAGCGCCACCTGAGCGCCGCGCGGCTCGCCCCCGGGGGCAGCGTGGCCGCTGGGAGCCTGCCGGCTGCGGGTGAGCTGTCGCCGTCCCCGGCGGCCCGAGCTTCCCGTAGCCGTCGGCTGGCCTCCTCTTTCGCAACCACACCTTGACCTCTTTCCGGGGTCCTGCCGCCCTGCTGCAGGCGTGCAGGGGGAAAGCTGCCCTGAAGTTCATGGCGATCGTCTTCTTGCTCGGATCCCTGAGTTAGAGACCCCAGGTTGGCAGTGTTGCTGTCTGACTTCTAGGTTCCCTTTCTTATTTTGTTTTTCCGTTTGACTTTCTTTCTTTCTTTCTTTCTTTCTTTCTTTCTTTCTTTCTTTCTTTCTTTCGTGACTTTCTATTGATGACTTTTCAGAGAGTCCTCTCCTTTTTGGAAGAAATAGATCGTTCGCAGTACGGTTTTCAGAAATCATAGCTACTCTTGGGTGTACGTAAGGAACTTTTTTGTTTTGTCGTGTAAGTATGACCTCACAAAGTCGTCTTCTGGAGAAATGAAAGAGCCTGTCACATGATCCATTTTGACTGAAGAAAGGCAAGCTCACCGTTCCACTGCTCTCCTAGCACCTATCTAAACAATACTTTTAAAATATTCTTACTTCTTTTGAAATATTTTATTGCCCCTGTGGCTGTAAGCTCCATATACAGAAGAGATTTGTGCCAATTATTTAAAACACCAGAAGCGCAGTAAACATTTGTTGAATGAGATCGTGAACCGCAAACTAATAGAACGAGATTAAAATTTGGGGCATGGGAAAAATGCTGGTGAGGTCGATAAACTCCGTCCCCCCCCCCAGAAAATAATATTAATAACTGGAAATCCTACCCTCTTGTTCACAAAATACAAGATGAATCTGAGGAGATATTTGCCAACTTTGATAAAGAGCGCTTCCCTTTTTCATAATCCTGGCATAGCTAATATTTTTGGAGTACTTAAGCCCTACAAGCTATTAGGCAATCCTAGCCTAATTTTCATCTGCATTGCTTTACTCTATAACATAAAAACATCTCTGCAGAATAGGTTAGTCAAAAGCACAAATACTAGAGTTTCCACACCCAGCGTCCCACAGCAGAGATACACTTCTTGACCTCAGTTCTGGATTTCTAGCAACTCTTACCCTGTCTTCAAGAGGAAGCTTGAATGTGGGACACCGCTTCCCCTTTGCTTTGAGGCTTCAAACGTCACAAATATTCCTGAGTCTGTGACCGTCAAGCACCTACAAGAGTGTCCGACACACTATACCATAGTGGTTAGGATGACCCAAATTGACTACCTAAGTTTCGGGGTGGGAAGTCAAATTATAGCAAACTTACTGCACCTGTGTCTCAGTATAGCCGAGCAGTTCACCTGGGAGCTTTGATGTTAACAAGTGGAGAGTGGCCCTGTCCCTTCAGCTATTTTCCATCTTAGTTCCTCATTTGTTCTCCCTCCTGCTGGCTCATTAGGTAGGAATCCCAGGTGTCTGTGGTGCTTAACAATGTCCACCTGACAGGGTCTAAGCATCACCTAGGAGACAGGCATGTAGCCCTGCCTGTAAGGAATTACCTGGGTTTGGCTGATTGGTGGGAGAAGACCCACCTAGACTCAAGGATGGAGGCATTCCACAGGCCCGGGGTTACCTGACTGCAAACAAAGGAGAAAGGGGACTGAGAACAAACCATTCAGAACTTTCTGCTTCCTGACTATGGTTGCAACATGATCAGGTGCCTCGGGCTCCTGCTTAGGTCCCTGACTGCCATGAACTTTAACCTGGAACTATAAACCAAACTAAGCCCCTCCTCCCTTCATTAAGTTCCTGAGGTCAGACTTTTTTTTTTTTGTTTCAGCACTGTGTAAAGTAACTTATACAGTATCTATTGGCCCACCACAAACATTTAAATTGTAACTTTGGGTCAATTACTAACTTTCTGAGCCTTTGTCACAGATGATGATGTTAGAGATTAAATACCCTTATAGTACTCAGCACCACGCCCGGTGCACAATGTACACTCAGCAAGCGGTCGTAACACAGTCATTGTGTGTGCCTGTTTTAGTTGTATGGGTCCTGGCAAGTCCCGATAGAAAAAATCAAAATACTACTGTACAAAATTATTCAAACTATGCCCAAGGTATTAATTACATTATGAATTAATAAGGATGAAAGGCTTTAGGTGTCACAGATATTAGTCATTTCCATACTTTGGGGGGTTTTTTGGTGTGGGGTTTTTTTTTTTGTTGTTGTTGTTTGTTTTTTCCCGAGACAGGGTTTCTCTTCTTTGTGTAGCCTTGGATGTCCTGGACTGACTCTGTAGACCAGGCTGGCCTCGAACTCACAGAGATCCGCCTGCCTCTGCCTCCCAAGAGTGCTGGGATTAAAGGCGTGCACCACCACACCTGGCAGTACTTTAGGTTTTGACTGCACTAGGAACTAAAGGACTCCAGTCTCCAAGCTACATACCTAGGAACAAATCTTAAGCTCTTAGAATCATAATTTGTCCTTTTAAAATGTTAACAATATTGCCTTCCCTACTTGGCAAATAACTAGTATTTAAGAAAGTTTTATGAGAAAGATGAATAATACATAACATTACAACCAAGTATGGTGTTTACATGTTAGTCACTGCCACACATTTAAAACCTATGGCAATTATATAATATACAAATTTATATTTTACAAGAAGTTTTGTAAACATGCTCTCATTTGTTCTCCAAAACAAATGATTACAACACAACCCTGCCTTTGAAAATGCTGAGTGTCTGACATTCAGCCTAATTCAAAGTTCATCAGGGACTGATATGGGGCTGTAATTCCTGTGGTTTTGGTGTTTAAACAGACAGCACACTCATTTCTTCAGGAGGACCTTCCCAGCCTCAGGTCTGTCAGTGCTCATTGTAACATGCTCCTTACTTAACAGTGGATCTTATTCCAGCTTCCAGGCTGGCTGAGGTTTAAAGTGTGGCACAGTATCTTAATTGCACCCAGATACTTGACAGGGAATCCAGTCTCCAACTTACTGGGTTCCATGGCTTCTGAAAATCTGATGGAAGGAGGCGTTTGTGTCCGCTCTTCTTTAAAATCTTGGCATCAGCTTTCACCGAAAAGCTTTGAGTAGAATTTTTGCAACCCAGTATTATAATTAAAGATACACTATGGTTTATTTCCTAGAAGAATATCCTTCCTGTTCTTGGTACTAAAAATACCTCTGTTTTCCCAGATCATTAGATTTAGTTTTGGTTGGGGTTTATTTTCCTTTCTGAAATGAAATTCCACAAAGATAGAATTAGCATTCTAAGTATACAAATGGCATTTTAGACATTTACACTATTGCACAAGTACCGCCTCCATCTGGTCCCACAATATTTGCGGCTCTGCCCATGCCCTTCTGGCCCTGTCTGCAGACAACCGCTATCAGGTTCCTGCCTCTACGAACAAAGCTCTTTTGGATAGTCCATGTGGAAAAAATCAAAAGTTAATGTGGCCTCTTACCTGGCTCCCTTCACTCACAACATCTTCAAGATTTATCTCTGATTTGTAATATGATGAGTATTTTGGCCATGTCTACATTTTCTTACTGCTTATAGTGTTACCATAAATGTTGTTTGTTTGTTTGTTTGTTAAGAACCATTTTCAAATCTGAGTATGTGCCTCAGAATGGAATAACAAATCATGTGGTAAGTATATCCTGGAATTTTGCAGATTACAAAAATGTATGAACATGTTCATGAAAGAAAAAAGAAAGACGTTAGTTAGCCTGCTCTTGTCCCCGCACCTAGAGCTTTTATATAGCAAACTGAAGCTTGAGGTTTTCATAGCTAACTGCTATGGTTTGAAAACGGTCTGTTCCCACCAAAGTCTATGCTAATGTTTATTTCCTCAATATATTCGTGTGGGCAGTTCAGTTCTGGTAGAGTAGAGGGGAGTGTGGGAGTCATAAGAACAGAACTCCCATGAGTATATTCAGACTTTCTCCTGGGAGTAAGCTCCCACTTTTAACAGGGCTGGAATAATTACCTGGAGAGAAAATTAGTATAAAGTCACCTTGCCTCTAGGCTCCAAGGCATGTGCTGGGTTTTAGCTGCTTCCCAGAATTCCATAGGCAGCACATTTTGATGGGGGTTGGGGTGGGGGGAGTGGGAGAGGGCAGACAGTGGAATTGTTTTCTGGCTGGCTGGGGGAAAAAATCATCTTTTTGGAGGTTTGGGGGCCTGGAATGACTCTAAGAGAAGAATTGCTTCTACTTCACCATGTCCTGTGGACCAAGTGATGGCAGTGATTGAATCCAAGAGGAATTTGTGTAAATGGTTTAAAAGATAGGACAAACTAAGTGTGAGTATAGTAAGGATGAAAGGGGTGGCTGGGGGCAGAGCCAGGGTGGGAGGAGCCAAAAGCCTGTCCAACAAAATCACACGCCTTTCATCCCAGCACTTGGAAGACAGAGGCAATCAGATCTCTGTGAGTTCAAGGCCAGCCTGGTCTATAAAAAGAGTTCTAGGACAGCAAGGGATGTTACATAGAGAAACCCTGTCTCGAGAAAACAAAAGAAAAGAAAAAAAGGGGAGGTGCTTATTGTGCCAAGCAGCATGGCCTATGCATTGGCAGGGCAGTGGATGGCACATGCTTTTAATCCCAGCACTCAGGAGGCAGAGGCAGGTGGATCGCTGTGAGTTTGAGGCCAGCCTGGTATACAGAGCGAGTCCAGGACAGCTAAGACTACACAGAGAAACCCTGCTTGAAAAACAAAAAAAAGAAAGAAAAAAAGAAATGTGTTACTGAATTTTTTGAGCTAGGTCCCTAAGTCTTTAGGTCCTTTCTTGAACTGGTTTGGATTTGTTGATTTAGAGGTGACATTGTTCCTAGAGAAGGGCACAAATCCCTCCGTTGGCAACAGCCAGGGAATCTATACCTCTTCAATTCAAGAACCACAACAGCCAAAGAGTCAAGTTTTTCCTGAAATTTGATCAAGCTGATCTGAAACTTCTTTATGCTTTTGCTGAGACCTGGTGAGATAGAGAGAGATCAGTGTGTGTGTGTGTGTGTGTGTGTGTGTGTGTGTGTGTACGCCCCGAGTGGCAAGAAGGGGCTGGATGGCACATGAGCTAGACAAACGCTGTTGGTGCCAAAGAAAAACTAGTAAAGTTGGGGGGGGAGGGCTAGGAGCAGACAGATGGCAGCTGAGTTAGATTCGAAGGCGGGGAGTAGGAACGGGGTGCTTAAGTGGTCCCCAGCAATACTGGGGAGAGAAGACTTAAAGAGAGGAGAGGTGATAAGACCAAGGAGACAGCCGGTGCCAGAGGACTTTAACTAGTCTTGTGGCGCAAAGGTGGTGAAAGTGAGTTGTATCAGTGAGGCGGGAGGAAAAGGACACCGGGAAATGGGGTCTGTGAACGCTTAAGGGGGCCTTGGGAAGTGGGCTTCTTCCTGATTGCTAAGGTCCCTTGAGCAAATGTTGCAAGGAACCCATTTTATGAAGCTCTGTTGGAAGCTGAGAGTACAGCCCGCATAGAAAAGCCCTCCTACCATTTCAAGGTTCCCTCAATATCTTTACCAGTAAAGTGAAAGTCTCCGTGCAAGGTGTCCGCACTCTTCTGACCCACACTGAGGAGGAAGGAATCTGTAAGGGGTTGAGGAGGAAGGCAAAGGCTTTTGCAAGTGCCTTGTCTCTTGGTCTTGTTGCTGCATGTAGCAACCAGAAAGAAAGCACAGAAACCTAAAAGCACAGTCACCCACTTTCCGCAAGATCAAAAAAAGGCACAGCGTTAGATCAGTGTTATCATTGGAACTCCTTGCGAGGTGCCTCAAGGATGCATTTGCTAATTTTTAATCCACAAAAATTCCTGGTATTTATTTCTCTTTTTAATTGCTCAAACTTCTATTTAAATGCTAACACTTCTAAGGAAGAAGCCAGAATAAACATGCTGGAAATACAACATGGTATTAAGAAATGTTAGACAAAATTCTTATCCTATGTTAGTGGGAGAATTTGCCAACCAAGTTTACTCATGAGAGCATCTGCCTTGCTTTTCTATATATAACTCAAACAGGTGAGAAGCAGTCATGGGATCCAAGTAAACAGCACACATATGCCACGCCTGATATTTATATCCTACTGTAACTATGTGAGTGAATTGCCTCTGTCATATGCAAAAAGTTACAGAGAACATTTCACTGTAAAACACAATGGATGAGGGTCTCAGCGTTAGACTTAAATGCTGTTTCCGGGTCTACAACTCATTACAGTATTATTTCTCATTGCCTCACAGTCTACAAAAATCCGTCATTACATCATTTCATCTCTGCACCCACTCTCATAAAAATATTAACACAATAGCTTGAGATGTGGGAAAACTAAAGCATAGGAAGTTTGTTGCCTGTCTTTTGTGAAGCAAACAAGGACTAAAACCCAAAAGCACTCTTGGGTTGTCAGCCCCTGAACCGACTGTCCTCCCCGCCCCCCCCCCCCAGCCTTCCCCAGTCTCACTCAGATTGTACAAAGTGAGTTGTTGGAGCTTTTGCTCTTGGTTAACTCATCTACATGATGTGCTGGGGCATACAGTGCTTTAACAGTAAGACTTGCTCTTGGTTAACTCATCTACATGACGTGCTGGGGCATACAGTGCTTTAACCAGTAAGACGCCTTCAAGAGCCAAAGCACTGAATGACACCTTCTTCACAACTAACTGATGGGGCTGTTTAAATTCTCACCTTGTTTCTGCCTCTCAGCTCTTGGTGTCTTTTTGGAAGTGTCATCCTTCGGTCTCTAACTTATCATCTATACAGTAGATAACAGCACAGCCGTGTTGATCAGTCAAAAAGTTAGACCATTACAAAATAGCATTAGGAAGAGTTTCAGGTGCCCTGTAAAGAAGAACTGTATTGGAGTTGGGTCTCCTGTAGAAACAGAGAAGGATGGGTCGTGGATTGAGTATAAAGTTTAAGAAACATGCCTGAAAGAGGCTCAGGACACTTCTAGGAATTTAGTTTCATTAAGCAGCAAAAGTGTTTAATGCTTTCCTGTCCCACATCATATGGGCAGTGGTGTACATCCACTCTTTATTTTAAATGTTGGTGTATATCCCCTTTTAAATATCTCTCTCTCTCTCTCTCTCTCTCTCTCTCTCTCTCTCTCTCTCTCTCGTTCTCTCTGTGTGTTTGTGTGTATGTTAACAAAGTCATTAAAAGTTTCCATCTTTATAGGATGCCATTTCACATTTCAACACATGCTTATAAAGTGTGATGTTTAAATCAAGTTATCCATATCTATTTCCTCAAACATTTATTTTTTTCTAATTGTGAAAGCATTCAAAAATCCTTCCGTACAGTATGTACTTGGTTGAGATTTTTTGTTGTTGTTGTTGTTTTTTGTTTGGGTTTTTTTATTTGTTTTTGGTTTTTGGTTTTTCGAGACAGGGTTTCTCTGTGTTGCCCTGGCTGTCCTAGACCAGGCTGGCCGCAAACTCACAGTGATCCACCTGCCTCTGCTTCCCGAGTGCTGGGATTAAGTCCCCTGACCCTGCCATTCAGGAGGACCACATCAGAACTCACCACTCCATCGGCCTGTAACTTCACACCCAACAATACACTTGACCCCTCTACCTCCGTGTTTGTTTGTTTGAGAGAGAAGATGCAAAGCAGACTCTGCCTGCAGAGGGGACTCAGCCTACCTCAGTAAGTTTCCTGAGGAGGCAAGAGATAGATGCCTTTGGATATATGAGTTTGCAGCGACCAAATAAAAGCACCCTGGAAGAAGCTGTTTGCTGAGTGTAGAGCTGTGACGGGGTGGGGGCGGGGAAGCATGGGGGGTTGGGGGCCCTGAGAGGTTGGGGGGGCCGTGGTAGATGGGGAATAGGACATGAACTTCAGTGTCATACAGTGGAATTTTAAAGTTATGGGAGAAAAGAGATTAGACAAGAGAGAAGGCCTGGGCGCCGGTGGTGGTGGTGGTGCATGGCTGTAATTCTAGTACTCAGAAGCAGAGGCAGGCAGGTTTCTGTAAGTTTGAGGCTAGCCTGGTCTACAGAGTGAATTCCAGGATAGCTGGGGCTAACAGAAAAACCCAGTATTGAAAAACCAAAACGAAAAGAGAGAGAGAGAGAGAGAGAGAGAGAGAGAGAGAGAGAGAGAGAGAGAGAGAGACAGACTGACTGATCCTTGCCATAGTTGATGTTTAGAGGTAACACGAGATAAGGAAGACCCTGTGAATGAGGGTGACAACTGGCTGGTAGTGAGCTAGAGGGAAACCGAGGGAGAGATGTGTGTTGAAAGCTGCTACCTGGAGGTTTAGAAACCTCTCCTCAGTCATGCATTCATCCGGCAGGTTCTGCACTTTTTCCACCAAAGTCTGAGGGTGATGACGCCCAAGACATTAAATAAATCATATATATGTCTGTTAATTAAGAAGTAATGAAATGGCTGGGCGATGGTGGCGCACGCCTTTAGTCCCAGCACTCGGGAGGCAGAGACAGGTGGATTGTTGTGAGTTCGAGGCCAGCCTGGTCTGCAAAGTGAGTCCAGGACAGTCAAGGCTACACAGAGAAACCCTGTCTCAACAACAACAACAACAACAAAGAAATAATAAAATGCATTTAGAGGGCAGAAAAGAGCTCAGCAGATAAAGCTGGTGGCTGTGTGTGCCTTAGTTACGTTTCTGGTTTTTGATAAAACACCAAGACCCTAAGCAACCCGGAGAGGAGAGGTTTATTTAGCTTACACTTCCACATCACAGTCCATCATAAAAGGAACGCACGGCAGGAGCCTGGAGGCCAGAGCTGAAGCAGAGGCCATGAAGGAGTGATGCTTACTGGTTCATTCTCTCAGGCTTGCTCAGCCTGTCTTCTTATGCACCCAGGGCCACGTGTCCAGGGCTGGCCCCTCCCACATCAATTGCTAATTAAGAAAATACCCCCACAGGCCGCCTACATGCCAATCTGGTGGGAGGGGCACTTTCTCAATGAGGCTCCCTCTCCAAATGACTCCAGCTTGGGTCAAGTTGACAGGACACCAGCCAGGACCCTGTGCAAGCCTGGTACCTTGACTGTGACACCAGAACCCACGCAAAAGTAGCAGAGAACCAATTCCATGAAGTTGTCCTCTGTCCTCAACATGGGTTCCATGTCCCACATCCAACACCCACATACATATACTACTACCAATAATAATAAATAAAGTTCAAAAGCATTTAATCATACACTTAAAGTAGGAGGTTCTGACTAATATCTATTTTAATTGTCTTGTGTATCTAATCATGTGCTCACTGAAAAAAGCTGCACAAAATGAACTTGCTGTCCCAACCAGCCATTCTTTTCCATCAGTCACCGCTTAACTTCTATTCTTAGCATTTTGATTCTCTCTGCATAAAAGTTCAAGTGATAGCCGGGTGGGGTGGCACATGTCTGTAATCCCAGCACTCAGGGAGGCAGGGCAGGTGGATCTCTGAGTTCGAGGCCAGTCTGGTCTACAAAGGACAGCCAAGGCTACACAAAGAAACCCTGTCTCAGGAAAAAAAAAGTTCAAATAATACATTTTCCCCCTAAGGAAAAAATGATCACTGTTTTAAATTCCATGGGTTAAACTGTCTTCATTTTAAAGAAATTCATTATTGTTATTAAAGTCTTGAGGTAGAGAGCTGAACTGCCACATTAATATTCAGTAAGCAGAAAATTCTTTCTAGCTTTGCTCATGGTTGTTTGAATTGTTTGAGCTAAACCTTGTTGGTATCGGTGGCCTGTTTTAGGACCCCCGTTAGGACTACGCTCTCTCCTAGGGACAGCACCTCTACTCCTATTTGAAGTGTAACACAAATATCTCACCTAAGTGTATCCTGCTAAAGACAAAAGTATAAATAAGGTGCATGATACTCTTGTGTGGATCACAGCAAATTTCCTTTAAATTCTAAGAGCTCAAGGGTATCTTAATATGTCAGTAAGTCCTGTCACTTTTAAGTTAAGAAAACAAAGCCTGTTGGATTATATTATTTGTCTAATTTGCATAACTAATTATTGAGATGCAAATCCAGGTATGCTTAAACACCAATCCTCAGCACCATGAAGATTTACTCTAAAGATAAAAGGATACAAGGGTGATCACTTGGTGGGTAAAAAGCTTGACTTCTAAGCATGAAGTTTGCTGCTCAGAACCCGCAGGGTGGGGGGCACCGAAACCAAAATCAGACATAGTAGTGCATGTTTGTCTTCTTAGCACTGGGAAAGTGGGGACAAACATCTGTCAGGTTTCCTGGCCTGACAGACTAGCATTCCTGGAAAATTCCAGGCCAGTGAGAAACCCTCTATCACAAAATAAAAAAGAAAGAATAAGAAAAGAAAGGAAGGAAGAAAAAATAAAGAGAGGAAGGAAGGAAAAGAAGAGAAGAAAAGAAAAAAGAATAATGTCAGTAGACTGATACCCAAGGTTGTACTTTGACTTCCACACACAGGAACATGGGGACCAGCATACACAGCTGTGTATACCTGCTTACACAAACAGGTGCACCTGTAGGCACACACACAGTAACAGAATAGAAGCTTATCTGGTTGTGATTCAATTCTGCATCTCTGGTGACTTTGCTTTACGTCAGTGATCCTTTTTAGAACTCCCATGACCTCTGAACTTGAAAATTGTGCTCTTGAATAACAACTGTGAGTTATCATCGTCCTACACGGGTGATGAAACTGCGAAGTTGAGTTTAATGCTTGCTCTAAGCTCACAAAATGAACAGATGAGACAGTGCTTGGGTCTTCTGAAACCAATTTTTCTTTTTTTCCCACAATTAGTCATATTAGGAAAAAATGTTAAAATGGCCTCAGCTGAAAATGCAATAAAAAACTTTTATGATAGACATCAGTTGAAAAGTAAAGAGGGATTTGGTAGGAAATGCAGTGACTAAAAAAGAGTAAGAACAAGCAAAAGTGTTGCCATAGTAGCAAAACTGGGCAATTAGAGACATTGATGCAAATTTCTTTGAACAAAAATAATCAACTTCTATGAAACAAGATCATTTTGGGTCTGTCCTTACATAGTTTGAAAATACCAACTGCCCAAGAGCAAAGGGAACAATCCAAATTAATATCAGTTGCTGGGTAAAGGTGTGTGGATTTTCTCACTGGAAATGTCACAACCCAGTGATGTCGCGCGTTGCCAAAGAGCAAGTGAAGCCTACAGCTGGAGTGGAAGGCTTTCAGGAAAAGCCACTGCTTTGCTTGGGGTTTGAGGCCATTTTTAGACTACTGAAAATTAAAGGTGTGTAGAAGCTGGCCAGCGTAGAAATCCGCAAGACCCTCGACAAGCTTCTGTAGGATTAGCATATTAATTTGAAAAGAACAAGAAGGTTTTAATTCCCTCATTATAAATCGGTTGGGTGTTTTCTGATAGCACAGTAAGAATGATCTTTTCATGACTGCGAAGGTGCTGGATGGGACCTGGGTGGGTGAGGGTTATGGGTAGAGAGAGGAACTGCCACATATCAAAACGTATTTCCAAGAATCACCATGGCCGTTCCACTGAGAAGAAACTGGGACAGGCAGGCATGCAGACAAACCAGAAAAGGTTATCGCAGCAATCCAGGCAAGAGTTGAGAACTGATTAGACCAGAGTAACAGCAGTAGAGGAACAGAAAAGCACCTGCACTTGAGACATATTGTAATTTGGATTGTGTTTCACATAGTTAAAAAGATATAGCATATACCAGGCATGGCAGAAGCTGAGGTAGGTATATTTCCGTGAGTTCAAGGCCAACTTTATGTACATAGCGAGTTTCAGGCTAGCCCAGGAATAGTGAGATCCCCCCCACCCCCGTCTCTCTCTCTCTCTCTCTCTCTCTCTCTCTCTCTCTCTCTCTCTCTCTCTCTCTCTCTCGTGTGTGTGTGTGTGTGTGTGTGTGTGTGTGTGTGTGTGTGTGTGTGTTTATCAGGATATATATGAACTATGTATGCTTTACATCTCTGGTCCAAAGGATAGCACCAGGACCTCCAAGAGGAGTGAGGAGGGGAACAGGTATGGAAGGGTGAACTTCACCTTGATTGCTAATCTTTCTGTGACAGACAAGGAAAGTTTCCATCCTGTGAACAGGTGGGCAGCACTGGAATATGTTCCCTCCCCTCCCTTCTCTTTCCCTCTCCTTTCTCCTCACCTCTCTTTCCTTCTCCTCTTCCCTCCCCTCTCTTTCCCCCTCCTCTCCCCTCCCTTCTTCTCTCTTCTGCCATCACATTTGACTCAGTGACACAGATTTGTAACTGTCAGAAAAATAGAATTCCAAAATACCTATGTAATTAGCAATGTAAATCACAAAGCATACAGCTGCTGTTACATTATTACACTGGTCTGAGAACAAGATGTCCCACTAACTAGAAAAGGAGAGCAACTCACCCTAAACTCGCATTTGAAGAGTTGGTTGGCACTATGGCTTCCTTCTTGCTGGTATACTTTCATTCAGCCAGAGTGAGTTCTGCCCATTATAACCAATAAGAACTATCATATACATTTGTTGATATTTTTAATCCTGGAACTCACTCGAGAAAATGTGGCATAAATTGAAGGGTTGATTGGAGGTCCCTCAACATAGAGGTCCTGCCCATTCTGATGATGAGACAATTGCTGTTCTTTCTGCTTCCAATTCAACTGTGTTGCCCTGGTTACTGTTTATTTCAGAATGCAGCCGTCTGATCTCAGTTTGAATGTAGTCATTGTTAACTTGATCAGTTTGAAGAATGTGTAGGACTTTAATTAGACAGGGTTTAGGGTATGTTTGTTATCTTGTTTTGAAAGTGGATTAACTGTGGGGAGAAGACACATCTCAAACAAGGGCCACCCCCTCCCACGGGATGAAGTCCTGACTAAATTAAAAAGTAGACAAAAGGAAGTAAGCTGAACATCAGCATCGCCCTTTTCTCTGAGCCTTGATCCATTGAGATGTGAGAAATCTTAGCCACATACTCCTGCTGCGTTAACATCGGCACACTTTCCCTGCTACAATGGGCTGTACCCCTAAAACCGTGAGCCAAAATAACCTGCTCCTCCCTTGAGCTGCTTGGTCACCACAGCAACAGAACAGTGACTAATACAGTGAACAGCTGGCCAAGCCTAGGCCACATGCCAGGTTTCATGAGGGTTCCCAAGTGGGAGACACCCCCACAGGTCTTCTCCAGTGAAAACACCAGATGATAAAAATGATGTAATCGCCCATGGCAAGATCTCCGTGAGACACCAGCCATGACTTTGCAATGCGTAGCCAAGAGTAAGTGCTACCTCCCGGGCAGAGAAATTACGGAGACACATTTTTTTGTGTGTGTGGGACATAAAAATATTTTCAGATGACTTAAGGGCTAGTCAGGTTGGGGAAATAATAAACGTCTTGTCACTCAAAGAACTTGTCACCTAGAACACTGTTGCTGAGTGTGAGGGTTAATGATCTACAAAGGGATTACATAACTTGTTTGCCTACTTAGGGTTCTTCATAAGGAAAAGACATTTCTGTAAGTAGCCCACATCTTGGGGTATTGAATATATATCTGTATAAACATATAGATATCCTAATGCAGCTCGTCTCTTACTTATCTTTAAAATGATTTTCTTAGGTTGTGAACTGTCCACTTTCAAGCCCCTGCAGCCCTCTGATTGTCACCACTCAGGGAGCTTCATCTTGAATGCAGGCACAATCTTTATGGGTCCCCAAGCACAACAGAGATCATTTTGTTTGGTTCTGTGAGACCAAGCTGTTTCTGAGGTACAGGAGGTAAGGGGGGTGGGCTTAAGAGCCCCAGGATGAAGGTTCCCACCTCAACATCAAACCTGTTGTGAACTGGGTACTCTGGTACCATGGTAACCCAGACTGTGCTCTGTCTTCTCTTGCAGAACCTGGTTAGCCCGTTTGCCTATCAATTTAATTATGTTTAGTTAAAGTGACCATTTGTCTTTATCTCCATTAACAATTCACTATCTAGACTTTTGTTGACTATCTGTCCGCGTCACATGTATTAGTCAGGGTTCAAAAATGGAAATAGAACCTGAACTATTTTACATAAGTTTAATATCAAGAATGAGCCAGCCATGGTGGCATATACCGTTAATCCCATCACTCTGGAAGCAGAGGCAGAGGCAGAGGGATCTCTGTGAGTTCAAGGCCATCCTGGTCTATATAGAGAGTTCTAGACCTGCAAGAGCTACATAGTGAGAGCATACCTTAAAACTAAAAAAAAAAAAAAAAAAAAAAAAATTAAGTTAGGTCGTTACAAAATCACCAGAAATGCCAGGGGGCTGAGTGATGAGCTGAGATCCAGGAATGACACGGCTCGCTCTCTCCCTCCCCCCCCCCCTCTCTCCCTCCGAAACTGTCTCCTCTGTGATAATGAGGAAGACAGGGAATCAAGAATCTCTTCTTAGAACTATTTAAGTAAAAAACACAACAAAGCCCACAAAGTACTGCAGCCATAACACAGGAAGAGCGAGCCTGTTTCCGCTGCCACTGCAGACCCTCTTAGCAACAGGGAAACTAGGGACTCCGTGTTACAGAGACCGCCCTGTGCCTACAACTACACCTGTCTTCTGTCGCCTGCAAAAGGAGGACGAGGGCAGCAGCATCTTAGAAGTGTGGGTGCATCGAATTGGTGGTGGCCGATCAAATATAGAACCCTGGCCACAAAAAAAGAAGTGTGGTAAATTTGGTATTTAGCTTCCCTTCTACTTGACTGTAGAAAGTCCCACTAGGAAGAAAGGGAAATAAATGCTGAGTGTCATATGCCTCACATCATGTCATGAGTAGTGGAAATCCTAGTTAGTCTCTTAAAGCAAAGGAAATATATAGAAAGATGTGGGTGATAAGGAAAGAAATAGGGAACAAGGTAGAGCACAGTATAATGATGCAGATGTATGAAAATGCCATAGCTTGCTATACAGAAAACCAATTTAAAAAGGAATAATATGACTTTGTATATGACAAATCATCAAGACCCCACAATGTCAAAAACATTGCATGTGCTAAGTAAATACAGCGAGGCCGAAGGACATAGGGTCAATTAAAAATAAAATTTTCCTCCATATAAGCAATAAGCTGCTCTGAGAAATTAAATTTAATGTCAGTTATAATTTAAAAATACCATTTACAATATAATTAGAAAACATGAGCTATCAGGTTTTATAAAATATGTATATAATATATATACATTTAACATTTCAAGGTTAAGAGCTAGGTGCAGCAGCACACGCCTGTGATCCCAACACTCTGAGAGGCAGAGGCAGGCAGATTAATTAAATCAATATAAAAGTAACTAAGCCGGGCGTGGTGCCTTTAATCCCAGCACTCGGGAGGCAGAGGCAGGCGGATCGCTGTGAGTTCGAGGCCAGCCTGGTCTACAAAGTGAGTCCAGGACAGCCCAGGCTACACAGAGAGACCCTGTCTCAAAAAAACAAAAATAAATAAATAAATAAATAAAAAATAAATAAAAGTAACTAATCCCCCACAAAGTTGGATGTCGTGGTGGTTTGAAAGAAAGTGGCTCCCATAGGTGCGTAGGGAGGGGCACTGCCAGGAGGTGTGGCCTTGCTAGAGTGGGTGTGGCTTTGTTGAAGGAAGCCAGTTACTAGGGAGCCAGCTTTGAGGTCTCATAAGCTCAGGGACTGGAGAGATGGCTCAGAGGTTGAGGAAGCTGTTCTTCCAAAGTCCTGAGTTCAATTCCCATCCACCACTTGGTGGCTCACAACCATCTATAAAGCAATCTGGTGTCCTCTTCTGGAGTGCAGGCATAGATGCAGGCAAAACACTGTAAATGTAATAAGTAAATAAATCTTTTTTTTTTTTTTGGAAAAAAGATAGTACACCATATAAATGATAGCTACCCCACTGTTGGACTTTGATAACGTTCACCTGGATGCCAAACTACCCTCCCCCCCCCCCCCCCACGTTCTCAAGTATGTAAGCAGAAGACAGGCTAAGATCAAAGCTGAACCTTGGGTTTCCTTAAAGCTGGAGCTTTAAAAGCTCTGATCATTTTTTCTTTAATTGAGAAATTAAGTCAGGTGGTGGTGGTGGTGCATGCCTTAAATTCCTTGGGAGGCAGAGGCAGGAGGATCTCTGAGTCTGAGGCCAGCCTGGTCTACATAGTGAGTTCCAGGACAGCCAAGGCTACACAGAGAAACCTTGTCTTTAAAAAGGAAAAATAAATACACAGATTGAGAAATTAGATGCTACTATAGCTAAAAACCTCTATCAATTTGACATCACTTTTAATAAAATGAAAAAGCAAACCACAGGCTTGGAGAAAATATTTACAATCTTATAATAACCTGGTATCTCAAACTTCTATAGTCCAATAAGAAAGAAGATGAGACCCAATTAAAATGAGCTAAGTATTTGAACACTCCTCATAAACTGATATTGAAATGACCAGTAATTGTATAACAGCCTGGACGCCGTTAGTAATTATGATAATAAGACAAATTAAAGCATAATGAAATATCACTGTATACCAACTAGAATGGGTAGCTTTAAAAGTTGGCCAGAGCAGGTATAGGTAAGAATATGGAACAGTAAATGCTTTCACCCGTTGCTGGAGGGCTTGTAAAATGGTGCGCCCACCTCACACACCATTTTGGAAGTTACACATATAGCCTAGCAGTTCTGTTCCTAGGAGTTTGCCCAAGACAAATGGAAACAGACATCCAAGCACAGTGGTGACAATGAATTCTACAGCGCCTTCATCCATGGCAAAATGTGGTGGCAGGGTCTAGCAACAGAATAAAGTATAAATAGATTTTAGCAGAAATACTAAACTCAACTTTATTTGAACTACTCATTAACCATAAGTATTTAATGGCTTATACGTGCACATTAATCTAGACATATTTCAAAAGTCTTTTAAATTACATAAGCACAGCATAAAAAGGTAAATATTATATGCTATTATGTAAAAAAATTAAAGAAAAATTAGTCCATAGGTACAAAAAAAGCAGAATGCCTTTTGGTAGGGGCAGAGAAGGACTGACAATGGAAGGACATGTTTGGAGAGAATAAAAAAGTATCTTTATTGTGACTGGAGCATACATAGTATATATGGATACATAGTATATACATGATTTATTTTCGTCAAACTATATCTAAGAAAACATTTCAGTTGCTAACTTTTTAATGCAGTTTATACATTAATAATGTTAATTTAAACCATACAAAAGCTATTATTAAATTAACCTGTTATAATTGTCTCAGAGGCTTACTGCCTCTGTCTGCTCTCCCAGGCCTAGTCTTTGAAGCTTCTAGCCTCTGTACAGTCTAGACCTAGAATGTTCCCAGCCTCAAAAACTTACTGCTGAATAAGCTCACCCTGTTCAGTTCTTTCTGAGCTCTGGCAGGTTCTGGCTCAAACTCCTCTCCAAGCTGACTGATTTAAACTGGCTTTTCTCAGCTACTCACTGAACTGCTCTGCTTGGCCTCAGACCAACTCTAGCAACTGATCTAATCTTCTGGCTCCTTCTCATTCCCTGGCTCGTCCTGTGTCTAGCTTGTTCTCTCTTCAACCTGTTTCTATAAAACTTGCCCAGTACAAGCTCTGAATTCACAAACTGAACTTCCATGAACCCAACTCCACTGCACTGCCTCTCAACTCAGTCTCAGCCAAACTGCCTGAATAGAACTGACGAGAACTCACAGATCTGCGTGCCTCTGTCTCCTGAGTACTGAGATCAAAGGTGTGGACCACCACGCCTGGACCTAAGCTTTTCTTTACCTGAAACTTGCTCTATACCAGGCTGGCCTTACACTCAGAGATCTGCTTGCCTCTGTCTCGTGGGATTAAAGGCATGTCTCTAGAAGGGCTTTGAATGTGATCTCCTGCCAGAGCAGCCATGGTCTGAAGTAAAATTCCTCTACAAGCTATTGTAGTATACACATTTCCAACCATTAAATTATGCCGCAATTTATTTCTTTGTTTTGTTTCTAAGATAGAGTCATGCTATGTCACTCAGGTAGACCATGAATCTAGCACTCTGCTGCCTCAGTCCGCCCCCACCCCAAGTGCTAGGATTGCAGGCATTGGTCAAGTCCTTGCCTCACCCCCAGTTGACACTCCCCTGGGGCATATAATTTTATCATTTTTTCCCTATGCTAATGCAAACCTGGGAGATGCTAAATGCCTCAAAACTATTTTCCTAGATGCTGGGGGAAGTCTAGTCCAGGCAAGAGATGTTGGTAAGGCTACTCTTTTTACCCCTGTTAAAATCAGTTTTCTTTTCACCCACCTCCCAATATCTTCCTAGTCTTATGTCAAATTTTCATCCTTTGCCCCTTTCAAAAGTTAATGTCTAAGACCATTCACTAATATTTGGGAAACACGCATAAATTAGCTACTTCTTTGTGCACAACGAGTTGAGAAATGTCTATTGAGTCCTTCGGCTATGTCTAATCTGGTCATGTGGGTTTGAGTTGCTGAGTCATTAAGTTCCTTATAGATTTGGAGTATAATCAATCACCTTGTAAGATAAGTAGCTAAAGAATAGTGTCTCATGTTTCACGGGTTATCTTCTTACTATTTATTCCTTCTTTTTTTCAGTTTGAGGCAATTTCATTTGTCTGTTCCTATTTTGCTGAATATGGTTTTGGTACCAAAACACTTGTACAAATTTCACTTGAAAAATGACCACCTTTAGGCACAGCACTTCAGAGGCAGGGGCAGGTGAATCTCGGTGAGTTCAAGGCCAGCCTGGTTTATATAGTAAGATCCAGGTCAGCCACATTTAATTGGTGAGATCTTCAAGTTTTCTGTTATGATTTCTGATAATATTTGTATGGTTTGGAATCACACATTTATGTTTAATCCCCCTGGGGTGTGCAGGTGTCACTTCACTCTCAGGCACACAGACAGTGGCTTTCATGGCACCTCTTCCTGAAAGACAAGCCACTTTGTCTTTAATTATGTGATCTTTGTTAAATTCTAAATATCTATTAAGAACAATGTTGTGAAATATGTTGTACTAAAATTAAACAAACAGGACAAACAAGTATTTTACAATCTTGTGAAAGATTAACACATTCTAAAAAAATCTATAATCGAAAGCAAAAATAACTTGTCATTATAAGAGACATATGTAAAATTGTAGAAACTCAGGGAAGGGACACCCCATTTATGCCGTGTTAATCGAAGCTTTATCACTGAGTTCTGTTTGTTGGTTTGCTTGCTTGTGTGTTGAAACAGGGTCTCAACTTACACTGTAGCCCAGGCTGGCCTTGAACTCAAAACAATCTTTTTGCCTAAATTTCTTGTCTTAGTTACTTTTCTATTGCTATGAAGAAGCACCATGACCATGGCAACTTATCAAATAAAGCATTTAACTTAGGAGTTTGCCTACAGTTAGTTTCAGAGGGTGAGTCTATGACCATTATGACAGGAAGCAAGGCAGCAGGTGGGCGGGCACAGTGGTGCTGGAGCAGTAGCTGAGGGCTGACGTTTTTATCTAAAAGTTGGAGGCAGCTATTCAACTAGGAATAGTGAAGGATTTGACACCTCAAGGCCCACCCCCAGTGACACTCTTCCTCCAACAAAGCCACACCTCCTAATCCTTCCCAAACAGTTCCACCAAACTGAGGGCCAATCATTCAAACCCAGGAGCCTATGCTGGGATGACAGACTTGAAATTATGAGGACAGAGAGCCTTTAAAAGAGATCCCGGAAGTTGATGCAGGAGTTTGATAGGCAGAGATGCTTCCAGAATGCTTTATGTTCAGAGAAATATTAAAGATAAAGCCAAAGAGTCCAGAAAATACTGGAGAATTTTGGAAAGGAATCTGTGGGTTTAACTGAGGCATGGAGTCCATCAAGTGTCATGGGGGTGGAAGTAGGTGAAAGTCGGGTCTAGAGGACTTGGGATGGAAGGCTGAAGGAGCTTAACTTGTGTTCAGAGAAAGAAGTGCATTACACAGAGCATAACAAATGCATGTTTGGCCTTATGTTTAAGGAAGATTGAGCTACAAGGACCGTTGACGCTAGAAGAAGCTCCATTCAAAGAGGAAGCCTAGAAGTCTAACTCAAATGTAGGCAAACAAGCAGACAAATGAAGACGAAAGAAACTAAAGGGGCTGGAGCGATAGCTCAGTTGTTACAAGCATGTGCTGCTCTTGTAGAGGACCCAAGTTCAATGCAAAGGAACTAAGTTGGATTCCCAGCAGTCACGTGGTAGCTCACAACCATCTGTAATTCCAGCATCAGACAATCCCTTGACCCACCACATACACTCTCGCACAGAGACATGCATACTTGAACACAATAATAACAAAAACTAGCAAATCTTTCGGGAGGGGAAGCTATAGAGCAAGAAGAAGAGAACCATTAGCCAAGTGCCCGCCGGAACACTGGAGACGGAGGGGGAACAGGCAAGAAGACAAGAGAAGCAACGCTCTCTGGATGGCTCCCCAGGCAGAAAGGAGAACACTTGTTTTATCACCAGAATTAGGACGTGAGGAGCCAGCTTCATTTAGATGTGGTAAGCTTGGTGTTTGGGTGGGAAATTTAGAGAGCGATATGTAACAGAGTTTGAAAATAAACAAGGGGGCCTAGAAGCCATGATGAGGAATCATAAAGCATCCGGATAGCAGAGCTAGCGAGAGATATCGGTCGGTACATTCACCAAACTCAAGCCTGTAGGGAGAAAGTCCCTGGGTATTGATAGCCCTCACCATCATCCTTGTAAATACTGTCTAGTAATTAGTGTGCACCGGGAACCATGCCAGGAACTCTCCATGTATTAATTACCACAATAAAGAAAAGTGTGAGTTATCAGTATGACTAATTAATTATTAATAAACACTATGAGAGTTAATTTTCCAGAAATAGAATCCTAGATGATTTCACGGTTAGCAGTGGTGAGGAGGAGGAGGACAGAGAAAGGGAGTGGAAAGAACACAGATTTTACTATCCTCCTCAAAGAACAGCGAGTCACTGCAATCATTAATTCTTAAAACAGAAACCCATAGTCAGTTTGGTTTTTTTTTTTTCTAATGGGGTGGCACTGGGTAGATCAACCACTCCAGGGGAGGCCTCATGTTCAGGAATAGTGGACCAACACACAGTGAACTCCACAGCTTTGTGTGTGTGTGTGTGTGTGTGTGTGTGTGTGTGTGTGTGTGTGTACACAGTGAACTCCACAGCTTGTGTGTGTGTGTGTGTGTGTGTGTGTGTGTGTGTGTGTGTGTGTGCTTTTATTTGTGTCTTTTCCCTTCTTCTTTTCGGGTCTTGTTTTAGTGTTTGGGGGATTTTGTTGTTGTGTTGGGTTTTTTGTTTGTTTGTTTGTTTTTGCTGTTTTTTTTTGTTTTGTTTTGAGAAAGGACATAAATAAGGGTGGATAGGGAGAGGAAGAGGATCTGGAGGGATTTGGGGCAGGGGAAGACTATGGTCAAAATATATTTAAATTTAAATTTTGCTTTTTGTTGCTGTTGTTTTGTTTTGTTTTCAAGACAAGGTTTTTGTTCTGGGACTCTCTTTGTAGACCAGGCTGGCCTCGAACTCACAGAGATCCACCTGTCTCTGCTGGGATTAAAGGTGTGAGCCACTATCACCTGGCTTAAGTTTTGTTTCAAATAATAAAAAAATAGACTAAGAAGAAAAGGAGATATCCAGTGTTATGAAGAACTTTTAAATGGATGTATGTCTTCAAATGACTGGAAATGATTTCAAATGAGAAAGCCTAAGTAACTGTGATGATATACTTGCTATTTGTTGATAGTCTTAAGCACATGAGTCTAAAATACATACTAATAACTTCTTAGAAATATGGATTTTTGAAAATCCATTGTAATGAAAACTACAAACAACCCTTTTGTATATATTTACATGTCAAGTAAGCAAAAATTCAAATATTTACATGACATCATTTAAAAGATAACCATATAATATATAGTATGTTCTAATATTTACATGACATCACTTAAAAGATAACCATATAATATATAGTATGTTCTAATATGTGCACATACATGATTATAGATCTTGCTTTTAAATGGTTTTGGACATTATTAACTACATGGATTTTGGATCAGGAAACAGATTATTTCAACAAAATGTAAACAACAGAATTATGAAATCATACATTCTAGCCGTACTATAATGAAATTAGTGACACAAGGAAAGGACAAATACTTTTTATGTTGGCCTACAGACTCAGTGTAATCCCTGTTGAAGTCTCAAGCTTAACCCAAGATCCTATGAAAGTGTAAAGGACCCAAAATAGTCTCAACAATATGTAAAAAGCAAAACCAAGATTTCCAATTTCAGAATCATTACAAAGTCATAATAACCACAGCGGTGTAATGATGACATTAAACATAGACACACACAACAGCGGAATCAATCCAAACATCTATAGCTGTCCCACCTGCTAATGGGAAAAATAATCTCTTGAAAAAATAGAGGTGGGGGGTAAAACTATGGAACAATTACAAGAAACTGTATTAGACACTTTAGCATCACTGTGACTAAATAAAACAGTGGTTCTCAACCTGTGGGTCGCAATCCCTTTTGAGGGGGGGGGTCAAACTACCTTTTCACAGGGGTTGCATATCAAATATCCTACATATTTACATTACGATTCCTAACCATAGCAAAATTGCAGTTATGAAGTAGCAACAAAAATAAGTTTTATGGTTGGGGTCACTATGAAATGAGGAGCTGCGTTAAAGGGGGGCAGCGTTAGGAAGGTGGCGAACCACTGATTTAAAGGGAAAGATTTAATTGGGCTTATTGTTTCAGAGTGGTTTTAGCCCATCATGTGGTGAGAAATCACAGCAGGGACAGGAGAAGTGGGAGGCAGCCGCTGTCTCTAAGCGGTGGACCACAAAGCGGAAGGCAGGCAAGAACCTGGAGTGGGTACAACCTTAGTGGTCTGCTCCCAGTGACCTCCCTCGGGCATTCAGCCTGCGTTTCTTACAGGCTCCCCAACTTTTGAAATAGCGTCACAAGATGTGAGCCAAGAATTCAAAACATGAACCTGTGATGGTCATTTCATACACGAACAACAGCCTTCGGCCTCTGGCTTCCAAAGCTCATGGGCTTCTCACAGTGCAAAATACGTTCAGTCTAACTTCTGAACTCCCATAGATCTTAACAGTCTCAACATTGTTCAAATCCCTACAGATCCTCTCTAAAACAAAAACCAAAGGTACATAGTTCTGACACACGAGGGCACATAGTATATACTCCCATTCCAAAGGGAGGGATGGGGAGATGGCGTGAAAAGATTGGACAACACAGGGCCGAATCCAAGCAAGGCTAGCATTAAGTCCTGTAAGTTACATGTCTGGCAGACAGGACGTGGTGGCATCTCTGTACTCCAGGCTCTGGTAGAGACTTCCCTGTCGGCAGGCAGCACACATGAGTGATCTGTAAATCTGGCTTCCCTTTTCACCCGTGGCTTTCCTCAGCCGCTGTCTCATGGCCTGGCATGGATAACATCGTGGAGTCTCTAATGAGCATTGCCTTCAAAGCTTCACTCGGAAATTCCCCACAGAGACTCTGACCATGCACCACCCTGCTTCCCCTCAGAGACTTCTCTCTAGAACCTGGGTGGAAGTCTTCAAGATCCATCACTCCCATGCTTCTCTCACCTAAAGTCCCAATAGGATGTCCTCCCCGCTGACCCACTTTCCTGGTAAGTGAAGACTTTCATGGGACATGCCTTTTGGGCTAGTGTCCTTATATAAGTGAGTATATACCATGTGAGTCTTTCTGAGTCTGGGTTAACTCACTCAGGATGATCATTTCTAGTCCCACCCCTTTGTCCGCAAATTTCAGGATTTCCTTGTTTTTAATAGCTGAGTAGTATTCCATGGTGTAAATGTACCACAGTTTCTTTATCCATTCTTTGACTGAGGGACATTTAGGTTGTTTCCAGGTTCTGGCTATTATGAATAAGGCTGCTATGAACATGGTGGAGCATATGTCCTTGTTGTGTGGTGGAGCACCTTCTGGGTATATTCCAAGGAGTGGACTAGCTGGGTCTTGAGGAAGCCCTATTCCCTTACTGGGAGAGTTTTACAGGGAGATGTTGAATGGAAGAACAAGCTAGACATGAGCTTGTGAAGATGGAATGTGCCAGAGAATAAGGAGGAGCCAGAAGATTAGAGCAGATTGCTGAGTTAGTCTGAGGCTACGCAGAACAATTCGAGGCCAAGAGAGAAGCCAGATTGAATAAGTCATCTGGGAGAGGAGTTTGAGCCAGAGCAGCTGAGTTGAACCAGTCAGCTATGAGCTCAGAAAGAAAAAATAAGGGGGAGCTAATTAAGCAATAAGCCTCAGAGACTGAAAACACTCAAGGCCTAGGTTAGATTGTATGGAGGCTGGAAGCTTCCACGGCCACTAGCACAGGGATGGCACCACCCACAATAGTCTGGGCTTTCCCACATTGATCACTACTTAAGAAAATGCCTTACAGCTGGATCCCCTAGAGGCATTTCTTCAATTGAACTTCCCTCCTTTCACATAAGTCTGACTTGTGTCAAGTTGAGGTAAGACTAGCCAGCATAGGCATCCTTTGCCATATTCCAAATTCTCTATTTAAGAAGCAAATACTACTTTATGCGAATAAGTATTTACTCTGGCACCCACCAACACCATGCTTGACCAGGAGCTATAAAGAAGGGCAGGGCACTGTCCTTGCCCTAAAGTCAAGCACAGCCATGGCTCCAATCACTTTGGTCATATTTTAAAATGAATACAAAGTTGGCTGTTCGCATGTTTGCCTTCTGATTGTGTAAGCTTCCTGAGAACTTAGACTCCATGCAGTGTGCATGTATGTCCATGTGTGCGGTGGTTTGCATTAAGAGTGGCCCCTTAGGCTCATACAGTTGGGCACTTATTCATCATTCAACACATTTAGATTAGATGTGGCCATGTTGGAGGTAGTGTGTCACTGTGGATGGCCCAGTGTTCTCTCTCTGTTGTGGATCAGGATGTAGCTCTGAGCTACTGTTCCAGTGCTGTGGATACTGCCATGCTCCCCACCATGATGATAATGACTAAACATTATCAAGCCAACCCTCCTTAAATGCTTTATTTTATAACAGTTGCCTTGGCTGTGGTACCACTTTACAGCAACAGAGCAGTGACTAAGACAATGTGTATTTTATATATGTGCCATGTAGCCTGAGAAGCAACATAGTTTCAAATCTTAGCCCCATGAGTTCATGAGTATGTAATGTCTGTTAGACCTGGGCTCCATCTTTATAGACCATCACTAATATTACCCACCTTACTAGAATTTTGTAAGGATTAAATGAGACAACCCATAGGTTAATATCTGAATCTCCCAAAGTTCATGAGTTGAAACTAAATTACCAGTTGATAACATTAAAGGGAGTGAACTTAGAAATCAATTGGGACGAAGGCTTTTCTCTCATGATGAAACATTAATATAAAATGGCCCAAAGAAAGTATGTAGCTCCTTTCCCACATTTTTATTATTTAAAACAGAATAAGCCATATTGAAGGAGCCATCTTGGAGACAGGAAGCACAGATCACCAGACAATGAACTTCCAAGCTCCAGAACCATAGGAGCAAAGCTGTTCTCAGTCTGAGGTACTCTGTTGTAGCAGCAAGAATGTGTGAACAAGCTCAATAAGTAAGGCACTCAGGCAGTCGGGCAGATAGTAAGTGGCAAGAATTTAAGAGATGGCACCTTCATATTACAAGTGTATTAAGAGTCCACACTCTGGCGCCCACAGTCCACCGCTACCACTTACCATGGGACCTTGCTTAGAAAATGGAGCTGCTACTAACTCTCCCTTTACAGGGCTGTCACAAAGCTCATGAGTTACTAACACAGCCTGAATGCTTAGTGCCTGCCTCCTGGTCAATGGTATGTGACTTCTAGCTATAGTCACACATTTCCCTAATACACTCATATAACTGCACTTGCAGTTTCTCAACATAAGGTATTTTTTTTAGCCTTTATTATAGTTTGATATAATGGAAAGTCTTAGGCTAACTCACAATTATGAGCAAATCTGAACAAGGGATGGGGTGAGAAGCCTGGTACCTTCCATTGGGAAATGGCCTCATCAATTTCTGTCCAACTCAGGACTTCCTTATTATGAACATTTTAAGAAATAAAGATGGTCTGGTTTGGATTCTGGTTACCAGGTACTTTATCATGGACAAGCCACTTAACCTCATTTCTTTCTTTATAGATCTTTAATTGGAGGAAAAATTATTTCTATAGCTGTCACCATAGTTCTTAACCCTCTTGTGAGAGGGTGCCCATGGGGACCAGAAGAGGACTTCATATTCCCTGGAGCTGGCCAGTCATGAGCCATCCAATATGGATGCTGGGACATAAACTTGAGTCCTTTGGAAGAACTGCTGAGACATCTCTCTGGCCCTAATATATCTACTTTTACACGAAAGAAGTTGAATGGAGAATAAAGACCCAGCAGTGGGAAATGTGGTCTGCCCTCACCCACTTCTTCCTGAGGATAGCTTAGGAGGACATTTTTTGGTGGTGTCATAAAGCAGGAAATGATAATGACAACAGATGTAGAATTACAGGCAGAAATGAGTAGCAAGATGCTCCGTGGTATAAACTGTATTTATAGTATAATAGAGGGAGATAGCCTTAGTAAAGTTAGACTGAGAAAAAAAATCTATGTTCCAGTGATACCAGACAATAGGGCCTAAAGCCTGAAACAGTCACAATAAGGTCAGGCTATATATTATGAACAAGACAAGCTTCTTTATTGGGACTTCAGATCTCAAGCAGAATGGCGCTAAGACTGGGGACAGGATGCTTACTTACCAAAGGGGGCAGCTGGTGCTGGTGGCTTCTCTGGTGTCGACTAAGTCATCTATTTGTCCGTAAGTCATGGGAAGAGTTTCAAAAGACATTGTTCTTCCTGAGCATAAGTATCCTAGCCTCGAAGGTCACAGGTTGATGGGTGGTTGACTTAGCCCAGGAACTGTTTAATTACTCTTCCAGTTTGTGACATCATCTTGCACAAAAGTCCTGGCCTCCTGTTTTGTTCTTGGCTTTAAGATAAGAATGAGCAAAACCTGCGGGTGCTTGAGCTGCTGAGAAGCACAAGGGCAGAATAGGAGAAGCACACATCCATAAACTCCAACAGGCATTCGACCAAGCACACCCTGTACCATAGCTCAGGATAAAGCATCTTCTAAGTAGTCACTTGTCTACATGCAGTTAGATATGAATAGACTCTGTCCTGTGGGTTAGGAAAACAAAGGGGACTGAGTGAATGTGAACGCAGAGATGCCAAACCTCTTCTCACAGTTTAGTCACCCATCAGCTATCTGAAATCCAGTAGAAAAGTTAGTATTTTTTTGACAAAAGTGACCTTCAGATTCCCATGAAGTAACACAGGCACCTGTTACCGTGAGCCAGACATTAAAGAAGTTATCTTACAGAAAAGCTAGTGAGAAGCTAATAGTGCATTGTCCTGCTGTGAAGTCTCTGAAGTTGAGCTTTTAAGGCAACAGCAAGAGAGTCTTCCACTCCAACAGGTTGACATCTGAGTTGACTGGGGCAGGGGGCGGGGCAGCCTCACTAGGGACATTTTGTAGGATGCGAATTTTTTTTTTCTTGGAAGCAATTACACCTCCATTTAGTCCTTTCATATCCGCCTTGAAGTCCACTAGTTTTAGTCAGAAAGCAATCCTACTTTGTAAATGGTTTGGCCTCATGGCTTATTTTACTGAAACTGTTAGAAGCATTAACACACTTTTTAACAGATGACAGGATAGCATTTCAAAGTGTTATTTGTGTTTTGTCCCCTGTGGTGGTCCCTACCTGTCTCATTAGTGCAGGGATAGAGACAACATGAAACATCACATGCTGTTTTCTTTTTCCATGTGGCACTTGGTGGCAGTGTGTGGTTGTGCTTTTAAATTTTATTTTGTTCTGCATTTGTATTTTTATTAATCTTTTACAGTTTTAGCCCAACAAATCCCATTAGTGCTATCTTGATGTGCGTGCATGTGGAGCCATCCACTGGGTTGTGGGAAACCTACCAATGGCCATACCTCCAAAGAGAAGCTATATTCACTTCCCCCCTACCCCTGACCGAAGCCATCAGCTGCCAAAGGCTCCTCAGGTAGGATGGGGCCTGAGGAGCCCTTCCTCCTCCATGGTAGGAGGTTTGATCTTGTGCAAATTATCAGAGCCACTGTGAGTTTGTGTGTGCCACAGCCATGTTATATCCAGAGGACAGTGTTTTCTCAGTACCCTTCCCATCTTCTGACTCTTTTTTGGTTTTTTCAAGATAGAGTTTCTCTATGTAGCCTTGGCTGTCCTGGACTAACTTTGTAGACCCGGTCGGCCTTGAACTCATGGCAACCCACCTGTTTCTGCCTGCCGAGTGCTGGGATTAAAGGCGTGTGCCACCACCGCCCGGCCCATCTTCTGACTCTTACATTCTCTCTGCTTCCTCTTCTTTGATGCACCTGAGCCTTCATCACCTTGGTTAGATGTGAAGTTGATACAGATGTTGTGTCTATGGCTGAGCGCTCACTATTGCTCTTTTCAGCACTCTGACCAAGTACCTGCGTTAACCACTATATCCTATGATAAGACATTCTTCTGACGAAGGTTGGGAGGGGCACAGATCTGTGCAAATAAGTACATATGTTAAGAAGGTAGTTTGACAATATGACTGTCTTAGGTTTGCAATTGCTGTGAAAAGAACAACATGACTAGAATAAGTTGGGGGAGGAAAGGGTTTGTTGGGCTTACGTTCCCACATAAGTCTATCTCCAAAGGAAGTAGGACAGAAACAGGGGACAAACCTGGAGGCAGGAGCTGGTACAGAGACCATGGAGAGGTGCTGTTTACAGACTTGCTCCCCATGGCTTTCTCAGCCTGATTTCTTAGAGAACCCAGGGCCACCAGCCAGGGAAATACACCACTTACAATCATTTATTCATCACATCCATCGTTAATTAAGAAAATGCCCTACAGCCTTGCCTGTAACCGGGTCTTAGAGATCCATTTTATCAACTGATGTTCTTTCCTCTCAAATGATTATAAAGTTGACATAAAAACAGCTAGTGCAGTGACCATTCAGAAAAACAAAACCAATAGGTTCTTAGGACTTATAACTTCCCCAAACCACGTTTTATTTTTATTTTATTTTGTTTTGTTTTTGTTTTTAGCACATTTACAGTACCTGTGGAGCAGGCCTCAAATTCAACCAAGAAAGCAGTTGTTTACCCCATAAACAGTCTTGACACTATTGCACAAGTGGACATGTCTTGCCTGGTGGGTTAGTTTTATCACATGCAGAGTCCAGCCCTTGTCAAGATGTCTTTTCTTCACCAGCAGCTTGACTGGCACCTTTCAGCACACCTATGGAAGTGTGCTGGAACCATCAGGAAGAGAGATCCCTGGTCTGTTCAAGATGGATTTCTATGAATCTTGTAGCCAGAGTATAGGGTGTCTTCGGCAGTTGTGTCTTAATGTCTATGTCTAGTAGTTTTGGTGAACAATCAAAAGCAAAGGCAAAAGACTATTTTTTAGAGTACCTCTGGGGCCCCCCCAAATCAATAACTTGTAGGAAGTAACCCATGCATAGTACTGAAATATAAATCTAATATTCCATGTCTTCCAATAGTGGCATTGTTTATTAATATAGAATATTTCTGTTCACACCTCTTTTGTTTTTAATATATTTTTTATTAGCTTAGAGAGAGGCAGGTAAGCAATGACATCACAGGTAGGCAGACTGGGGCCGAATCCTATCAGCCCCTCCTTTTCCTGCTTAATTGTCCCCATCCCCTCTTAAACCTGTAGCCCCCAATATACACCCACCCTTGTCCATTAATGACATCTTTGCTCATTATATTTTGTATTTGGGTTGCAAGAGCCTAGGGTCCCAAGCAACTTCTTCATGCACACTCGATTCCTGTTAGGGCCCCACCCCTCCCCCCACCCCTGGCCTTTTGTTCCCCATCCCCATGACTTACAACATGTCTGCACCTTACTTCTCCTTCCTACTGTTATTTCTTCCCCACCTCCCAAAAATCTCCTCCAAGCCCCTTGGCAAGCACCTATTTCTAGTTTTTCAGCTTCCATGGACATGTTCCTAAGTCAAGTGTGAGGCACTGTCCTCTTCTCTGAGAATACAGCAGTGGGCAGAAGAAAAGGAAGCCCGATTTGCAGAACTTAGTTTTGTGAGCGGGGAGATGGGAGATCAGAGAAAGGGAGAATGAACAAACACCTAAGTAAAGGACAAATAGAGATTTAAAAAAAAAATCAATCCAAATAAAGCTGGAAAGGGCCATGGGGAGCTAGAGCAGGGAAGAGGCGTGGCCTCAGAGTCAGGAGATTCTCAACGTAAGATGAGGGTGGTCGCCCTGTAGAGGAAGCAAAGAAACGAGAGGCGGGCGAATTCAAGTGGGCGAATGCAAGACTGTCGAATGCAAGAGTGTCGAATGCCCGGGAATCAGTGTTACAGACATAGGGCGTACAAGATGCTTTGGAAGCCTTGACTTGGGAGTGTACCCTGAGTGCTGCAGGATTAGATTCACGTGGCTCTAGTGACATGAGCTGTAGGGGAAAAGTAAAAGGTTTTTGGATGTGACCTCTTGCCAGAGCAGCCATGTTCTGAATTAACATTCTTCTACCTTGTTCCATAGAACATACCACACACAGTCAAGAAGCTTGCAAAGGTGTGCACCCATTTCCTCTCCTCACCCTCTGTGTTGTCCTCACTGCGTCCTTACTCGTAACCTATGATGAAAGTCACAGTGCACTTTATTCATCTTTACATAAGAGCTGATTACTTTAAAAGAAACTTTTAAAAGGTAAAAGACACTTTGTGTTTATCCACCTGCTTGGCAAGTCTGATTTCCACCTGGGATCTCTTCCTTACACGTGACAGCTCCCTCTATTTCTTTTTTTATAATGCAAGTCTTCTGGTGGCAAGTTTACCCAATCCATTGCATGTTATTATTTTAAGAAGATTTTTGCATATAGAGCTCTAGGTTGGAATTTTTACATAAAACCCGTTTCAGCCAAGCAGACATTGTTAGGGTTGTAAAGAATCGATCGATCAATAAATCCTTTCCTTTTTTTCCCCCCCTACTTGCCCTTTAGATTTTTTTTCACTTACTCCTATTAATTCAAATAACACGTGTTCTGGTAGATTTACTTGCAGATTATCTGATGCTTTTGCTTTTTCTCCTTAGCCCAGGGCCTTTGTAACATACGGTAGGCAAGCACTCTCCCACTGAGCATCCTCTGAAGCTCACAGGTTTTTTTGTTAGGATGAGCCTAGAGTAACACGCTTTACTACAGGGTTACCTACCATTAGAGTGTCCTCCTGGAGGCTCTCCCAGTGCCTGGCATACTCAATGAGGTCTCCTCACGTGGCTTGTTAAGAACCCAGTTCCTCCTATTGCTGAAGGGGACCTGAGGAATCTTCATCCTACAGCCTTCAAACCATAAGCAGCTGTGTGACTTCTCAGCTTGGTGTTCATAAACAGAGGCAAGGGGCCTTGTCTCCAGAGCGCTCTCTTCCTGCCCACTTCCGTTCTTTCCTCTCCTCTCCTCGAAGGCTCCTGTTACAGAACTCTTAGCTGCCTTGACTCCATCTCGTTCTCCTTAGAGACTTGTTTACTGTTTGTGGATTTCATCGCCTTGCACTCCAAACAGAAATGTGCCTTTTAAGTCACTGGACTTAAATAATTTGTTTCCTTTTGTTTTGTTTTTGTTTGTTTGTTTGGTTGGTTGGTTGTTGTTGTTGTGTCGTGTTGTTTTTGAGACAGGGTTTCTCTGTGTAGCCTCGGCTGACCTGAACTCACTTTGTAGACCAGGTTGGCCTCGAACTCACAGAGATCTGCCTGCTCTGCCTCTGCCTCCCTGAGTGCTGGGATTGCAGGTTCCTTCACCTTTAAGGTTTATAGTATTGTATTATCTATTGTGCAATGTCTTAGGACAATTAAAAAAACATCTTTCTTATTTTCTAGTTGTTTTCCTTGAGGAGATAAGTCCAGTAGCATTTTCTCCATTGTAGCTGGCAGAGGATCTTACTTCATACAGTACCATTTTTTTTTTTTTTTTTTTGGTTTTTCGAGACAGGGTCTCTCTGTGTAGCCTTGGCCGTCCTGGACTCACTTTGTAGACCAGGCTGGCCTCGAACTCACAGCGATCCGCCTACCTCTACCTCCCGAGTGCTGGGATTAAAGGCGTGCGCCACCACGCCCGGCAACCATACAGTACCATTTTATTGATACCTCCGCAAATCATTTCACTTCTGTATAGATGCATATGTCATAGAAACAGCCAAGCTTAAGAGTGGACAGAATTGGAAACTCATCTATGAGTGGTTGTCATAGGAGCACGTGCAACGATTTTGCGTGTGCCATGGATGCTGAAATACTGCACTTCCGGCACGAGCTACCTTCATCCCACCTTGAAATCCATGGTTCAGTTTACAGTCATCAAAGATTTAGGTTTTATGTTTCAAGTCATTTGATTTTTCACCCAATTCAAGCATCAGTTACTATAAGCAAATCATTAACCTGACTTTTTATTTGGTTTTGTGTTTAGAAAACCATGCACGCTGGATTTAAACTTCAGGATTTTAGCCTATGTATCAGCGGGTGATTATTTCCGTGGTAGATTACTTCTGCTTACTCGTGTAGCTCAACTGTTGGGCGAGATCATTTAAAGAGCTGTTAAGTTATCATTTTCATGCCTATTTTTTGAATGCCATCCAAATTAAAGCCTTTTGTTAATCTTCCCTCTTAACTACTTTAATTGCCTACAATAAGTGAACTATTTCTACATGTTAAAGTTTACCTATTTGAGAAAGCTACATAATATATGATAAATATCACACACACACACACACACACACACACACACGAAACCAACAATTCTTTAACAGCTGAGTCAGAGCACTGAGCTGTCACAGAGGCCTTATAAAAACACGGGGGGGGGGGGCATTCTCTGTCCTCACAGAACCTTTCTCTGAGGAGTGTGAACAGTGTTTGTTGTTGCTGTTTAAGAAAGCCAGTTTTGTTTTCTCCCCTTTCTCTTCTTAGAAAACATAAGAGGCACTGCAAGGTGAGGGCTGATGTTTACTTTGCGTTGGTTTCACGCTGATGATGACTGAGAAGGGAAACCCCTGAGCCCAGCCCCCTTCCACTGCAGCAGAGGGAGGGAAATTCAAGTTTACCCCAGTAGAGTGACGCTGGCTCTGCCAACCACTCCAGGCCAGGCCTGATGTTCAGGAGGAGGAGTGGGCCTAATGGACTCCATGGTTTTAGGTGTGTGTGTGTGTGTGTGTGTGTGTGTGTGTGTGTGTGTGGTGTGTGTGTGCGCACGTATGGTGTGTATGTATGCTTTTATTTGGTTACAGTCTGATAGGGCACTTTTGGTTTTCTTTTTGAGTGTGGTTTTATTTTGTTTTCTTGTTCTACTGGGATTTTGTTCTTTTTCTTTTCTTTTCTTTTCTTTTTTCTCTTTTTTTGAGAAAGAACTTAAACATGGGTGAGTCGGAAGGGGGAGAGGACCTGGAAGGACTTGGGGGAAGGGACAAGTATGTTCAAAATATACTTAAGTTTAAAATTGTCTTAAGCAATAAAACACGATTAAAAGGACAATACATTTTGTGTAAAAAATTACCCTAATATGTTTTACTATTCTTCTAATATTAGGCAGTGAGATTGTTTTCCATTTTCCTCCTTATCATAAGAAAATGGTTTTATTAAGTACCCTAGGGATGAACAGCACAGATAAACAAGGCACTTTGAGTGTGATCTGTGGGAGACAAGATATGCAAGGCGGTGGCATTGGCTGAGAAAAGCAGAGCAAGAGTGTTCATGGGGTGATGGGGATACTTGCTGTGTGTGTGTGTGTGTGTGTGTGTGTGTGTGTGCGTGCGCGCGCGCGCGCGCGCGCGCGCACTTCAGTAATAAGCTGTCATGTGTGGTGACGTACAGTTCTGAGCTGATCAAGTATGGGCAGGTGACAGCTGCCTACATGAGGAGAGACCAGCTGGAGCACAAAAAAAGAATCCTTTCTCTATTCTTAAAACCATGTTTAACTACAATAGCATCTTGTTAAGAAGATGCTACATGTCTGCGTGTAGCATGAAGAGAAAATCATTTTCTATTCCCACTCCCATGCTTCATTGATGCCCACTGGAAATATCATGGTATATAGTTTTCCAGGTGGTATACAGAAATAAATGTGAATATAGATTGACAGGTAAATCTAGTCTTTGTATTATTATACATATCGTGTGTAATGTCTCCTAAAGGCAAAACTATATTATGCATAATACTTGGTTCTTTTAAATGTCTTTTCATGGGGCTCCTTTCCATTAAGGTAGAACTATGCCCAGATTCCACCCCAACACCCGTAGCCACGAAGATAAGTCTAGCTGGGACCTGAGTACAGAAAGGCCACTTCAGTCAGGAGGAAACCACCCTCATTCTTCTTTTTAAATTGCCTTCCTAGCAGGGCGTGGTGGCGCACGCCTTTAATCCCAGCACTCGGGAGGCAGGGGCAGGTGGATAGCTGTGACTTCGAGGCCAGCCTGGTCTACAAAGCAAGTCTAGGACAGCCAAGGCTAACTCAGAGAAACCCTGTCTCGAAAAAAATAAAATAATAAATAGCCTTCCTATTCCTGTACCTGTACATAATAAACCCTAAGAATGTTTTAAATGAATGATAGATGACACAATGTTTAAAATTCCAGATCTCTTCTTTGAAGTTTTGTCAGAAGTTTCTATGTTCTGCTCTATACTGTTGCTGTGCAGTATAGTAACTTTGGTGTTCTGAGGGCTGGGGTCAAGTCCTGGTTTTCCAGTTCTAGGTTAGTGCCTGTCAATCAACTAGTATTTAGCAGATCTTACTGAGTGAATAAATTATTGAACAAATAAATGAGGCCACCAACAAACAATAAGGTCGAATCACACAAGGAAAGAGAGCAAACTAGAGTAGAAAGTGTATTGGAAAATTCTCAAAGCAAACACAGTGACTCCCAGGCCATTATAGCCAACATTTAGCAGGCAATGGGACCATATTTTTACCTAGAAAAAAATTAAAAAACATACCTATTCTAAGTGGCTAATCTACTTTATTTATACTTGATTTAAAAGGGGGGAGGGAATAAAATTCAGTTATTGAATGAATTTTCTATAAAGATACACTCTATAACTGTTTTTTTTAAAAAAAATAGCTGACTTTGTAAAACCCAAAAGTTACTCAATCACAGATTTTTTTTTTCTCCCCTTTAAGACAGGATTTTGCTTCGAAGGCCAAACTAGCCATGAACTCTGGCTCTGCTCCTCTTCCTTAGGCTGCAGAGGGCTGAAATCACAAAGTGTCATGTGCTACCACACCTGGCTTAAATTCAGGTGTGTGTGTTCGCATGTGTGTACACAGGTGCGAGTTATGCACAGGGACAGAGGAGCTCATCAGCTGTCCTGCTGGATCACTTTTCACCTTATTCCCTGAGGCAGGGATTCTCACTAAGCCCAGAGCTAGGCTAACAGGCAGTAAGCCCCGGGCATCCTCCTGCCTCAGCACCTCAGCACTGGAAGTCAAGGAGTGCACCCCCTCCACCAGCTTTTTGTTTGTCAGGGATATGAGCTCAGGTCCTTGTGGTGCATCCCTCACCTGCTTAGACATATTCGTGGTACCAATAAGTTTTTAAAAACAACATTTTATACACCTCTAAAGATACAATATAAAGTCTCTTGCTGGAGAGAAGGGAACAGAAAAAAAAGTTGTTGTTATTGTTGGTGGTGTTGGTGATGGTGGCTGTGGTGCTGCTGCTACTGATGATGAGGATGACGACAATGATGTCGATGATGTGGGACAGGCTGCTTTCTCTGTAGCCTCATTTTCATTGAAACCGTCCTGATTTTACCTCTGAATGCTGGGATAACAGGCATTTGCTACCACGGCAAACAAAACAATTGTTCAAAAGGGGTAAATGTCCCCATAGCCGAATAGATTGCTGTTTCAAGACCAAACACAACTGATGAAGGAAATTCATCACTTAGATAGTAAGAGAGAATTTATTCTTTTTTTTTAGTTCTCAGCTAGTATTTGACAAGAACAGCCTGTAGAGGGCGTCCTTGCACCAAGAGCCATAGAGGTCTGAGCAATACTAGGGGAAAAAAATCTTCAAGGAAAATCACGACTCTCCAAGTCAAAGAAACTGTCTATTGTGTTGCGAAATTGTTGCCTTTAGCTGAGTGATGCTTGCTTTACGGTGTCAAAGGGTTATACGTTTGCCTAATGTAGGAAAATGTTACACAAATGAATATTCCCTGCAACTATAAAATAAAATGTTGGGCAGGGGTGGGGCGGGGGGGGGGGGGGGGAATCTTGTTTTTTGAGACAGGGTCCCAGGTAACCCAGACTGCCTTGAACTCCATATGTAGCTTATATTAACAAAGAGCTCCTGAAGCCCGTGCCTCGACTTCTTTAGTGCTCAGATTACAGCGTGTGCTACCACGACCAGTTTAAATGTTTTGTTTTAAAGGAAGAGTGGCTGAAAGGCTTTTGAGGCAAACGCCCCAATTGCGACTTGCTCACAACAATAAGGGGGCTTTGAAGTCAGAGCGATTGTGATTTGAATTCTGACTCCTGTCGCTCACCAGCTGAATATCTGAGGTCAATTTACGGGACTTTTAAAGCTTTAGTTCCCCATCAGTAAAATGAGAATAGTAACAGTAGCTACTGCAAAGATGAAAGAAATAAACACTGAAAAGCACATTTAAAATGAAGCTACCTGGAGTGTATAGTCACAATGGACAGTCTTCCTATGTACCCCCCTCTACATGATCCCCCCCCCATTTTTATCTGTTGGATATCTGGGCATATTACACAGTTATAATAAATTTCTTCTTCTTCTTCCTCTTCTTCTTCTTTTCTTCTTCTTCCTCCTCCTCCTCTTCCTCTTCTTTTTTCTTTTCCTCCTTCCTTCCTTCTCCTTTAAAAACTATGAGTGACTTACAGGCATACATCCAGCCAGAAGTCTATCTGTAGTTTCTGTTTGCCTTTCCCTGCTCTACAAAGACTGGGTGGGACAGCAGCACAGATCCAGAGTCTAGATCCTTGGGGGCACACTTGTTGAAAAGCTGCTGGGTACCAAAAAAGTAACCAAACAACACAAAACCAAAACCAACCAACTAATCAAACAAACAAACAAAAAAACAAACCGGAAAGAAGTAAACAAAGCTTTTCCTGAGTCTGAAATTTTTCTGTTTTTGAAAAACAGTGATTCTGCTTGCTTTCTCTGCACGTTGAAGAACTCAGGCAAAAGGCAGAAATTTTTCTTGCAATGCTGGAAGCCGCTGCCAAGTAAGTTCTCTTCCCAAACGACCTTCGGTCTTGTCCCCAGGCTCCTACGATTTCAAGGACTGGGCACGCGCCTCCAGTTATTTTGTTTGGTTGTTTTTGTTTTCAAAAATCCATTTTTTTTTTTAAAAAAGGAGAGTTCTATTTTCATGGGGCAGCGTGGAGGTGATCAGCTACAGGTATCATCCAGGACCTAGGAAACTATTCTCAACTATCAAGAATGGGTTGTGAAGAAGACAAACTACGCCACCTGTCGGGTATTGGTCCAGTGCAGAAATGAACGCCGTGGGAAGACCAGCGCCTGCACTAGCCTTATGAGCCTGTGGAGCCTCGGTATTTAACTCCCCAAGAGAGCGCAAACTGTCAGCAAGAGTCTGCAGACAGGCACACTGAGATACAGTCTGAAATGTAGTTCGAAAAGAAAGGGTGAACTATGTGCGTTCAGTTAGCCCCAGGGTGAAACGGAGTTATCACCGTCTTTGACCGCTCTTTTCGTTCACCACATGCCTGCCACCCACACACGTCTCTCCTGGTGGAAGGAGGATCTAGTGACAACCCAGAAGTCGCTTTAGGTGCGTTTCTAGGTTGTGTCCCCATCACACAACGCGGGGCGCGCACTTCATTCACCTGGCGCCTGCGAGCGTGGTCTCCTGGTTACCGCGGCCCCGCCCACGGGGCCCCACACCGCCCCCTAGTGGCGACCGCCTGCGCCTCACCGGCCGCTCTCAGTGCTCGCTGGTGCCAGCGGTTCCCGCGGTTCCTCCCTCCTGTATGTGATCCCCTAGCTGCTGGCGCTGCGGGACGTGCTGGCACCGCCAGCTTTGCCAGCATCGTGTCTCTGCGGTCCCCTCTCCCTCCAGGCCCCCTCCTTCTGCGCGGCCGCACATCCACTCCCTCCTCTCCAGCTCTCCCAGGCTCACTCGCTCCGGAGACTGGAGACTTAACTGGCCCAGCGGTTTAAGTGGGAAGAGCTCCAGCCAGAGCAGCTGCAGCCAAGGCGAGAACTTCACCAGCAGCGCAGGTTGGAGTTGCACCACCAGCGGGAAGGTCCTGCGCAGCATGGCTCGGAGAAATGTTTTCCCTGCTTTCGCGCTCCAGCTCTGGAGCATCCTACCTTGCCTGCTCCTGCTGCGAGCCGATGCGGGGCAGCCACCTGAGGAGAGCTTGTACCTGTGGATAGACGCCCATCAGGCGAGAGTGCTCATAGGTAAGGCGTCTTCCCAGTCCGGTCCTCAGTGCAGAGATACACGCACCGAATGTGTTTTAAAACAACTTCCAGGGTGACTGCTTCCTCCTTTTAAAATAAGTATTTTCCACTTGGAAGCTTGGTGTTTCTTTAAAAAAAAAAAAAAAAAAGCAATGCCGACCCACCGTTCCAACCCTACTCAAGCTAGTCCTAAGTGCAGAGTTGTTACAGGAAGTCTGTAACACCAGACAAACTCTACTGTGTGTTAGCAAGCACAGCTCTTGCCACAGACACGGAAAGTAACTTCGGTACTCTTGGTACCAAAAGGCAGGTGCTTTCTGTAAAACAGGAGCCTACACTGGTTCTCTCGGGTCTTGCTTTCTGCATGAAACGCTCGGTTCTTTGAAGTGCATCAAGTTTGATAGTTGTGTTTATTATTTACACAACAGGATTTGAAGAAGATATTCTGATTGTCTCAGAGGGGAAAATGGCCCCCTTTACACATGATTTCAGGAAAGCCCAGCAGAGAATGCCAGCCATTCCTGTCAATATCCACTCCATGAATTTTACCTGGCAAGCTGCAGGGCAGGTAAGTTCGAATAACAGAGAGGCAGAGAACATCACCCTTTTCGTGTCTCTACTCTCCTGGAGCAAGTAGCAGTATGACGGTGCATGATATCGTACCATTTACACTTTTATACAAGTTTTTGTCTGGTTGTGAAGCAAATAAGAGATCAATCCCAATGTCTTGAAAGTTGCCAAGTGAATGAAAGAATCTAAGGGACCATGTGCTTGTGATCATTATTTTAATAAAATGTGGCGTCTTGAGGTTTTGAATATAAAAAACCCTAAATATTCATATCAAGGTGCATCTATAATCATTGATATTAAAAATTAACAGTTAAAAGACTTTCTATGCTAAGTGATAGTCATTTGTGGCATTATACTTTTTGTATTCTTAACGTGCATTTTAAAAGGTTGATGTGTTGAGTGCTCTGAGTGCTGTACATTTCCAGAAGTTCATGGACTCAAAAGAAGGAATGTAAAACTATGAGAAAAAAAAAAAACCCCACTGACTCCAAATGCTTTCCTATGGAAAAAAAAAAGAAAGAGCAATCTGTGTTGATGAAGCCTTCCTCTTAGCACTTCTCATGTAAGCACTGCTGGGTAGTGCCTTTTCTGCTTCTTCACGATATCACTGTCCTCTTATTCGGGAAGGATAGGATTGTTTGTGTGACTTTAATCATCTAGAAGACAAGTGGTAAGTAATAAAATCTGCTCATTAGTTCGTAAAAATGTCTACTATGAGAACCATTGTGATTATAATTGACTGCACATTTTCAGGGTGTTTTTTTTTTAATTCTAAAATTACTTAAACAGCCTTTTTCAAGAAGAATGTAATCAAGGAAACACTTTATAAAAAGCAACTACGCTAAATCAGGAAGCCACTTTGGTTCCCTGTAATTGCCTACCACAGCATAGGCATGGCCGTTTCAGCTGTCTTTTTATCCCCAAGTTTGTTCTATTAAAAAAAAAATCTTCCTTTTAAAAATAGATCACATCCAGACCTTCAATGTTCCTGTTGCTATGCATTTTTTTTTTTGTAAGCTGCTGTTTGATCCAGGCCAAACATTCTATGGCCCCATTGCACAGGGAAGTTAATGGGAGCCTCTGTTGTTCTTTTTCCTGCTGGCAATTCTCTCTTCATAGATATTTTATGTGCAATTTACTTTGGTATATTGTGAAATCACTAATGAACAACTGGCCTTTCGTGGTTTCCTTTTCTTTCATCCAAATCTATTTGCTGGTGGTTGACCACGCGTTATTGCACTCAACAGTCTATATTTTAAAGAGACCTTTTACAAATAATGGATCCACCAAAACATCGGAAAGTAGTTCAGCCTTCAACACACCAGGTGGAAGGGTTGCACCACTGAAGGGTGGTAGAAAATGCCAAGATCCCCAGCACACACACACACACACACACACACACACACACACACACACACCCTCCTAAATGATTAAAAGCAAAGGCTTCAATTCCACTCCATCTCCCCTATTGCTTTGTAATACTGGCCTCTTGCTGAATATAAAATGGATTTGCACAGTCAGCAGTCTCAGGACTGTCTTGGGGAGGGGTTAGAAGAAAGGGTAGAACTAGCTAAAGATGAGGTCTGTGGTGTTCTAGTCCCCCCTGCTTTGGTGCTGATTAAATATATGGCTTATCTCTTTCCAATTATCACCTCAAGTAAGTTACTTTGTTCTCAGAGGATAGATGACTTCAGGTCACTTCATGGAGTCTGAGTTTGCCGGGGTAGAACTCCACAGTGCCAAAAGAAATGTGTTTTTAAGTCTTACTTAAATGTAACTAATCTTGCTCCCTAAAATAATGTGATTCCAGCAGCATACATTTTGAAATGCCGGAGGACGTTTGGAGATAGGAAAAACCCTGACTTCAATATCAGTTAAGTATGTCGAAAGGCATTCAGCGTTAAAGCCAAACCTCATCAAAACATGACAAATGAGGAGTTTACCCCACTATCTAGTTATTCAACCCAAATGACATCAAACACTTAGCCATTTCAACACTGCAGAAACGAAACATATCTGATTGATTAAAATTTAAACTTTCCGCTGTTTTAGCAACATGTGAGCAAAGCTGTTCTTTTAGAGGCACGCCGCCTAATAAAAGCAACAGGGAATCACCTATTTCTAGTCGATGTTGAGTCCAGTCACCAAAAGTGCCGAGAGCCATGTAAAGCAATACCCATGCTCAACTTCAGAGAAGTGCAAGGAAAAACTACGCTGAGCATCATTTCCCGTAGCAAACTGATCAGATCTTATCCAGGTGTTTTCAGTGTGTGGGGAATCTTGCAGACTCTTATGACTGACGACTGCATGCGACTCCTGGCTGGACAGTCTGACTCAGGTGGGGGATGCAACCTTTTCAGTGGGCCATTTTACTTCCAGAAACAAACCTTAAGAAAACTTCTATGATTGTGATTACAAATTTGGCAGAAAAGTCACCCGAGAGGTCCAGCAATCAAAGCAGTATGCGATGAAGCGATGGGTATTCTAGCCTTCACTTGAGGCCGTGGGAAATTATTTAATAACAAGTTAGTCTGCGATATAGTGCATTTTTGTTTAGTTCCAGTCTAAACAGGTTGGCTGTCTGTTGCAGGAAAATCCATTTGATTAACTTCCAATCTTTTAAGGCATCAGCACTGGCCATAGAGGTGCTGTGGCTGCTCGGTTTCCCAGCAGTGAGCATGGGCTGATCTGTCATCTGAAAGCTAACCTCATATTAGACATGGGGGAATGCATGAGTCCATGTTGGATGACTCTAAGCTCATATTGAATGAGTTCAAAATTGTGTGATGTTCTATGTTATAAACACGTCATCAACATCTGTTATCCCACATCATTTCTGTATTACACATCACTCAAGGAAATGGCAGAATAAGTGGTTTGCATGGGCAGTGGTCCATGGAGACCAGAGATTTCATTAGCCCTTCTGTGGTCTCACCATCTTCTGAGGTCATCAAAACCCTGCCTGGCGTCTTCCTACCTGGATTTCCTTTCTTTCTTTTGGCCGGGTGGGTGCGTAGGAACCTTTGCCCCCATTTTCCATTCCATATAAAACACTCATTTTCTGCCTTTTCTAAAGGCTTTTAACCGAGGACAGTTTCCACTGAAAAGGGCTTAGGCTTAAAGGCTTTGCAGTCACGAAGGAGAAAGACCCTTTGCTATTGTGTGCAACTGTTTAACAGTTGTTAGTTTTCAATGAGTCTGTGCCTTATTCCTATTTTCTAAATCTGAGACAGGCAGAGACCATAAACAACCATTTTGGTTTTCTAAATTAGGTGATAATTAAACATTTTATTTGGAAAATAACACTTCCTAAACCCCAAGGCTTTCAAGTAAAAATTTTAATGGGAAGTTTTGTTAGACAAATCTGAACTGTAACTTTAGGACATCTATGCTGATTTCCACACGAACAAATCTGGTGTGAGGCCAAAATGTTTTATAGATGTTAACTCCTAGGAGTAGATCTTATGTATAAGGCTGATGCAGACTTGGTCTTTTAATGATAACACAGCCTATTACCTGCAGAGTCATTAAGACCCTCCGAATTAGGACTTAGTTCATGAGGTTTATTGTTTATTTAGTATTTTTAGATGCATCTATTTTTATATTGCTTTTTTTCTGTTTTCTTGTCTTTTTCTCTTTCCTTTTCTCCTTCTTTTCTTTTTCTTTTTCATTTTTGGCACAAATGATGGATTCATGTTTTGCCATCCACATTGACTTTCCATTCTTCTTATGCCAAAAGCCTGAATAATTTCTTAATTAGATGACAAGGCCTAGGGTGAGATTGCTGTCCATGGACTAGAAATTCTTTGGGAGGACATAATCAACCAATATGGACTTCAAACCCATCACCTGAATTACAGAGAAAAGCTCTAGCCATCGGTACCAGCAGGTCTGGCTCTTAGAGGAGGCTCTTGGTGAGGTAGAGGTTGTAGAGCCCTTCCAGCCACTAAAAAAGCCACGGGTGTGGTCTTATCTTCACAATAGGTTAAGATGTCTGCTGTCTGTCCTGGGGATGTCTATAGTTCAGAGGACTTGGGTTTATCAGGCCAAACTGCAGAAACAGGTTCCTTTGTAGCTTTAAATTTACTTAGTGTGTATGTGTGTGTGTATCTGTGTGTGTGTGTGTGTGTGTGTGTGTGTGTGTGTGTGTGTTGTGCACACATGGGCACAAGGGCGAAAGCCAGAGGACACTGGGTGGCCTGCGCCATCACTCTCTATGTTGTTCCCTTGAGACACGGTCTCTCACAGAGCCTGGAGCTAGGCTGAGAGCCAGCATGCCCCAGAAGTCCTTGTCGCCCCCCCATCCCCCCAGCACACACAGTTATGCCTGGCTCTGCATGCATTCTGTGTGTGTGCAGCAAATGCTCTTGCATACTGAGCCACCTCCTCAGCCTTGCCCTTTGTGGCTGTGTGTGTCCATCGGGAATAGAAAAATATTGGGCTAGATAAGTAACTCAGCAGCCAAGGGCCTGATGCAAAACGTTTTGGGGTTCGTCCCCTACACCGCCCAAAACAACGAGGATAGCACTCGGAAGTCACAGTGTATCAAAAGAGGCATTTCTAGCATGAAAAAGAATTAATTATAAATGAATTACTGACTAGTCTTGAATCACTGAAATCTGCTTAAAAAAATAGTAATGACTGACGTAGACAGAAAACATGAAATCTTTGTCTGGATTTGCTTCGTAAGTGGGTCCAGTCAGCCACACCCAACCTGAGCTTTAAAAAGAGGGGAGCACCACTAAAAAGGATAGGAACAAATCCCAGGCAATTTCTCCAACAGCCATCTCAGGTGCTGGCTAATTCTTCTATGAAATGGAATGACCGTACAGATACATTACAGTAACGGCAACTAGATGGTCTAACTCCATCAGTCAAGTGTCGCTGCACGCCAGAGGACTCCTGGTCCCAAGGCAGTGCTGACACGATGCAACACCGGCTCTGTTACATGTTAGCTGCAGTTTGCAGTCACGAGCTTCCCACGGGGGTGGCTTCATTCCGAGGACATGTAGTAAGGTGGGCATCCCCCTTGACAAAATCCTTTCTACCTTCAAAGGTCCTTGCCCCAGCCACGCCACCATAAGAACACTCATAAGCACCCCTCTGCAACCCCACAGTTAGGATAACACTATTATTTAAACGCCCAGATCTTCACCTATTGGAGTTAAGGATTGTTTGAGTAGCTCGCTCCAACACAGCAGGAGTCATACGTTGGTACTCCTGGGACTCATCCAACTTTAGTGTGTCTTTATGTCACCAGTTGAGGGACATGCCTTGTCTTCTACCCCCTGTCCCATGATTTCAAAAAGGGAACGCGACTATGTTACATACCATGGATGTGATTCTTTAAAAGGAGGCACCCGTCTCTGAAGGGAGGCTTTAAACCTCTGGTGTTAAGTTCTATTCTGTCCCGGTCTTTTACGCTGCGTTGTAGACATGCCACTGGGGATCAAAGAGTAACTGCAGAGAGCCTATTTCATTTACCAAAGCAGGCATATGCCAGCCATCTGTTGCGTCGGCTGATAGAAAACAGCAGTCAGTTTCTCAAACGTGTGCCAGAAATGTGGGGGCAGGGGGAGGGGCTTTATAGCTCAGAGGAGATGAGTTGTAAGGTACCTTGCGAGCCACATCTGGTTCTGTAGAGGCCTACGCGGCATTAATGTAAACCCTGCTACGTCTCCCTTCCACAGTGGTGTAAAGTCACATAAACAAAGGCGTTGCCCGACGTCCTTTCCGCTTAGCCCTGCCTTGAACTGCTTGCACAAATAAAGGTATTTTAAATTCCCATAGTGAAGCAGAGCCATCTTTTGTTTTACATTAAACTCATTTAGCCTACCTATCCCTGATAGCCAAGAGGGATGTTCTGAGGAAAACAAGCTGAGTTTCTTGATAGCGAACCCTCATTCTGTGGCCTGTGTTCTGGAGGGTGCCTCACTGGGTCAGGGCGTCAGTGACCCCACAAAAGGAAAAAAAAACTCTTGTGAAAGTTGTAATGTGTCACAGTGATTCCCACAATATAACCTTTGATTCACATTTATTTACTTGTAAATGTTCATTGCAGTGGGTCATTGGTCTGATTCGAGGCCTCTGGCTTCTGCTACACCATCAATACTCGATCCTCACTGAGACTGTTCTGGGATATGTTGTTGTTGCCCTGTGTCATGGAAATCCTGCAGCTTTGGATCTGCAGGACCGGCCGCTCCACAGGCTCTAGCAGTTCATAGAATGGGGTACATGTTGGGGTGATCCAACTCAAAGCCCTGGATCTGGGCCTGGTGATATCTGAACTGGTCAGTCCACTAGCTCTCCCGAACTCACAGCCTTGGGGCTCTCTCACCTCTAAACCCCACAACCAGGGCCAGCTCTGCTATGCTTCCTCGGTAGGTGAGCACTCTCCTGAGTACTGCGGCTGGCGAGGGTGGGGCCAGCTCTCCCATGAGACCAAGATGAGAGGTGAAGCCAGCTCTGCACAGCCCTCAGATATCAACATGGCCCCAGACGGCAGCCCAGACCAGGAATATTAGCCTGACCTTTGCTGGTAACAGAGGTTACCTTTGCTGCTTCCTGCTGCAGCGCCAGGGCCTCAGACATGACCCTTGGTAGTAGCATGCACCACGACCTTGCTGTGGCCTTAGGTAGCAACCCCAGCTACTCAATGTCCCCGAGTCCCTCGGTCCACCTCTCTTTGTTGTGCACACATCCTTCTGCTTCTCTTTCTCTTCCATCTTTCCAACATTCATTTGCTCACCTTGTACCAGGGGCCTCTGGTTGATTAGGGTCATCTCAGGCGTCATCTGCTCTCTCTAGCTGTGTGGTGCCTGAGTGAGGGTGATTTCGGGCTTGTTCCCCACTCAGGCTGTGTGTCCAGGCTAAGGGGCTGCATGGCGACTCTTATAAAGGAAAGCATTTAATTGGGGTTGGCTTACAGTTTCAGAGGCGTAGTTCTTTATCCTCGTGTGAGGGGCATGATGGTACACAGGTAGACATGATGCTGGAGAAGGAGCCAAGAGTGCTACATCCGGATCCACAGGCAGCAGGAAGAGAGGACACTGGGCCTGGCTTGAGCATTTAAACCCTGAAAGCTCACACCCAGTGACACACTTTCTACAGTAAGGCCACACCTACTTCAGCAAGGCCACACCTCCTAATCCCTGTCAAGGGTCAGCACTCCCCTAAGGACCAAGTATTCAAATCTACTGAGTCTACAGGGGCCACCCCTACTCCAACCAGCACAGTGGATGAATTTGTTGAAAGGATCTTGGAAAGGGTCAGGCAGCATCTGAAATCCACGCCCCCTGGGTAAAGTCTCCCAGGGGCAGCTGTGTGGTATGGCTCAAGACAGAAGAGCTTAAGGGTTAAGCGCTGAAGTTACCAATGTGAGGAAGGAGAGATGATAGTTCCGTGTCTTGGCCCGTACTTAGAGCATGCTTCAGGAAAAATGCATGATCAAGACCCCTCAAGAAAATAAGCATCTAATTAGAAAGACAGAAATATCAAGCAGGATGTGGAACGTAGTATTGCGGAAAGTTCTGAGGTGTTTCCCAAGGAATTATGGGAGCGCAGAGAACAGCAACATCAGACTACTGAATTAACTGGACAAAAATAGGGTAAACGAAATGGATGAGACGTGTAGACCAGAAATGTGGTTGTCTGGGTCTCTGGTACTTTGGGTAGCTAATGTGTGTAGAAAGTGGAGCAGGACTTGAAGCTAGATGACTCTCCATCAGGAGCATCCTTGGGGACTTGTTTCATAGACAATGGCCAGCCAGCCATTGCAGAGGCACCGAGCACTGGACATCCTCCGGCTATCTTGGAGGCAGGTTGAAAAGAGCTCTGCGGTAAAGACATCTGGGAACAAAATAGAAGATCATGGATGAAAGGGAGGGGAAAATAGATCGGAGAAAGATTTAGGCGATACACATCTGAAAGTTGTAGCGCTGGGAATAAGGAGTCACTTTGTCCTCTACTCAGTGTCACTCAGTGGCCCTTCAGCATGTCTGTCACACATACACACACACAGACATATACACACAGAGACAAATATGCACATACATGCACACACATACACACACGCACATGCATGTACACACATATACATGCATACATACTCATGCGCACGCACACACACACACATGCACACATGCCCACACGAATGCACACCTTGGAGAGACTTTCCTAAAATAACCATCACACCTTTGCCTACTGAGTATTCTTTCTCAGCTTAGAATGATGGTGGTTTGGCTATGTTCGACTATAATTGCCTGCCTCTCTGTTCCATGTAAGTTCATGAAAGCAAGAACTCTGTTTAGTTTACTGTGTATCTCCTAGCCTACCGTTGATAGTTCTGTTTTGGGTGAATAAAGGAGGCACAGAGAAGGCAACCAAGGCCCAGAAGAGCCAAGACCACACCACTAATGAATAGCAGCATCATGATGCAAGCCCAGGCAGTTAGGAGCCAGACCCTTTAGGAAAGTAGTTAAACTGTGCTTTAGTGTGAACAGTAAACAGAGCTGGACCACAGGGCTTTGGGCAAACAGAGGAGGAAGCAGCTTGTTTGGGCTGGGGGGCAGGGTGTGGCTTGACTATGGAAGATGCTCCTCAATGGAAGGATATTCATGAAACTAACCAGGGAATAAGGCTTAGGAAGAAGGGCTGGCACAGGGAGAGTCGGAGAAGTTGCAGAAGTGCATTCTGGGAGAGAAGAGTACATTCTGCCTAAGTCTGGGTTTAGCATATGGAAGAGAGATTACTGGGTGTGGGAGGGGCACCTGGAGGAGGACATGAGGCCAGACAGTTGGTGAAGCCGAGAGATGCTGGAGCTGCAGGAGATGCCACATGGTCAGTTCCATCCAAACTCTACCAAATTCTCCAGTGTGCGTCCTTCTCCACAGTAAAACATCCCCAGTCTCTGAACATTAACGGCAACATCTTCATTTATACAAAATAAACCCTTTATCTCCAGTTGTAGAGGCACCAGGAGTCTTTCCTCCAGTACAGTTGTATTTATTGCTAGGTTTCAAAGTATCCGTTTTATTTATTCTGTGTCAATAGTAATAGTCTATAGTAGCCTAGATTGTAGCTTAGCGGTAGAGTGCTTGCCTAGCATCCACAAGGCCCTGGCTTCATTCCCAGCACCCAGAGAAACAGAAGCCAATCCTTGCCACATCTCCTGTCGGGTCCTCTTATGAGCCATGCATGAATCACCTCTCACCAGATCCTCACCACACCCTGGGGAGGACTGTTCTAGTGACTGTTTTCATTACTGTGACACAGTACCCGGAGAAGCATCTTAAGGCGAGGCAGCTTTGTTTTTGTCTAATGGTTCAGAAGACCTAGTGGAGTTTCTGGTGACAGAAGTCCCTCCCATCTGGGAACATCTGGAACACAGGAACAGAATTGCAACCAGAAGAAAATACCACCTTCAAAGCCCACGCCAGTGACCCACTTGTGCTAGCTAGTCCACAGCTCCCATGGTTCTACAAGCTCCTGAAATAGCGCCACCAGTGGGGACTAAGTGTTCAAACACAGGAGCCTGTGGGGGAACTTTGACATTCAAAGCACTACAGGTAGGCACCTTTGCTCTCCTGATCTTATAAGAGGGAAATGTGGATATAAAGAAGTCAAGATACTCACTTAGTACCCTGCTAAGAATAGCTCTGCAGATAAGAAGTGTAAAAACAGTCTTGGTGCTCCAGAGACCTTCTGCATATCTGCTCTGATATTTTGGAAGGTCTCTTTGTTCCAAAACTCCACAATTCAAAGAAGATATAAATGCTGCTTGTATCTAAGTACAGGAAACGTAAGTGTTGATCGCTACAGCTGCCTCCAGGAAAGGGAAGACACTGACATTTCTAGGCAATTGTAACAATGGTGAAATGTTCTCAGGGTCAACATGGATAAAATGTTTCCTTGCATTTGGGAATCTAATCAGAGAGGGCGGTGGGGGCTGCTATCCAACCCACATTTTGTTTCTCATGCCTTATGCTCTGGCAAAAAGTTATCCATGCTCAGCAAAAGCTCTTCCATCTGAGTGGCATGAGAGACTGTGTGGAACAAGATTTGCTTCATGACTTGTCTGTCCTTGAGCCTAGTGGATTCTGCCTTCCGCTTGCCATAAAGTCTTGCACTTGGATATGACGAAGGTCGCCATTATTGTAAGGTGGCAGAGCAAATCAGCTCCCCTAGGCAAGCCACCTGAGAATGCTCATGTAAACCAGTTTTTGGAAGCCAAAGATGAGCCTGGACAAATGATGTGATGTTTTGTTCCCAAGGACTATTCCAGTGTTGGGCATGGCTGCACCACCAGGAGGGTTGGCCTCTGAAACCAAGTCCAGGGGAGATTGTTTTCTTTCAATGATAACCAGATGCCCCCCCCCAAACTTGGAGAATGCTCTGTGTTTGCTTTCACAGTACTTAGTGAAGTGACTTGACTCCCACCATTAAAGTTCATTTTAACTTTATTCATTAATCGATGATTGTTAGTTATTCATAAGTGTTTGTTAGTTAATATCATTAATAATTAATAATATTAATTTCTATTTCCACTTAGAAGCTAGTTGGGACAGAAGATTGTGTTTATGTTGTTATCATTTAAAACATTGCGAATTTAGTTCTTGGGGGGGAGTATTTTCTACCTCAACATTTTTTGAAGCTTAGGTTGCCTTCCGTTGCCCTGTGTGTGTTGCTCACTTCAGTAGCTCATTAACATCTTTCATATGTTGGAAGGTAGACTTTCTCAAATTTATGCCACCATTGTCAGTATAGCTCATGATGTATTCGAGGACTGATTGCGACTACAGACAGGAATGATTTCATTACATATCAGCGACCTGTTTCTTTGGTTTAAGCGGTGCTCACATTGAGAGAGGAGTCAAGTTCAAGGTCATCTTTCCCTGTGCATTTGGTGTTGGCTTTGCTTTTTCCGGCCATATGATTAGAAGGAGCCGTTCAGTAGCCGGAAGAGACTGGAGGGCTCCTCAACCTTCTCCCAAAGCACCAGAGTCCCCGGTGGAGTATGTCCAGGGGCAGGGCTCTCATGAAGACAGGACTCTTAAAAGTTTGTTGTGTCAATCACAGTTGCTTTTCATAAGGAGCCACGGTGTGTCTTGTAACAGTATTTTGTATCCGTTCCACCTACAAAGCAAAGAACTGACACAGGGAGACTGAAAGGTACTTGCCACTATGACCCCTGGGCTGGTCCTCGTCAAGTCCCCACAGTCCTTCTCCAACTGTCAAAAAACAAAAAAAAAACAAAAAAAAACCTCTTTCCTCTCCAACCTTCAAACTTTTTCTCCTCCCCTCCAGGAAGTCCCGCCTTCCGCCTTCCACTTCCTGTCCTTCTGCCCAGCTGATTGGCTAAACAGCGCTTTATTGACGGTTGATACATTCACTTAGCATTTCTCCACACTGTCTTTTCAGTACAACTGACTATCTCCAGTTTCTACAGGAGCATTTCTCAATCTGTGGGTCACCACCTTTTTGGGGGGTTGAATGACCCTTTTATAGGGGTCACCTAAGACCATTGGAAAACACAGATATTTACATTATGATTTATAACAGTAGCAAGATTACACTTATGAAGTAGCAACAGCAATACTTTTATGGTTGGGAGTCACCACAGCATGAGGAGCTGTATGAAAGGGCCTCAGCATTAGGAAGGTTGAAAACCACTGCTAGCAACGTTTAGAGCAGTGGTTCTCGATCTGTGGGCCACGACCCCTCTGGGGGTCGCATATCAGATATTTACATTCCTATTCATAACTGTAGCAAAATTCATAAGTGACCATGAAAATAATTTTATGGTTGGGGGTCACCACAACACGAGGAACTGTATTAAAGGGTCACAGCATTAGGAAGATTGAGAACCGTTGATTTAGAGAATCCCACTTGAATTTCTGCCCTCAGATTATTTCATTTATTCTACTTCTCCCCCAGCAACGACCTGATAGTTACCATGGCTCCACAAAGCCCATCCTGGATGGAGATGTTTTGACTCCTTGCCATAGTACCAGGTTGTTTTCTAGGCCTGGGCAATCTGCCCATCCTCTTTACGCAGTCATCACGTAGCAGGCCAAGCCGGGTGAGCTTCTTCATAGGCCTTGGGGGCCACAGGGCCACCTGCCATTCTGTGAAAACAAGAGGAGTCTACCTCTTTCCATGGTTTGGCGTTGAGCTTTGTCTCTTGGTACCTTAGATCCTGCTCCTGCAGCTAAGGTCTCATAGACGTCAAGTCTTAGCATTAGGGCCAGGCCTTAAAGTCTTTCAGTGATCTTTATTTTCCAGGAAACTGCATAAAAAATGTACCTTCCCATACATGCTGCAGATCCCAATTAGGGCACTTCTGGGATGCCTGGATGGGCCCCCTCTAATATTCCTGGTTCCAATCTGCTCCCCATTTTCTCCCATCTGTGGGTTAAAAAATAACCTCTTTCTCATGTGAGGCTAGACCATAGGCTCCCATTCCCTTCAAAGGGTCTTTTCTCTGTGCCGAACTACTCCGTGTAATCAGCTTTGTATTTCTTCCATCTTGACTTGTATATTTTTTTATCAGAAGTACAATGTTCTCCCAGGATAGAATTTAATAGGATTTTACTCATTGAACTCTGATAAGGGAAGAGGGTTTCTGTTGTTGTTTGTTTGCTAGGGTTGGAAATCAGCTTATAGGATTTTGAAAGCATCTTTTACTCTGTAATATTTATGTGATAAAGAAGAGAGGGGATGGTGCTAGAGCGATGGCTCCGTGGTTTCCCAGAGGACACCAGGTTTGATTCCCATCATTAACGTGGCAGCTCGTAACCACTGGTAACTTTAGTCCCAGGGGCTCTGCTGCTGTCTTCTGACCTCCACGTGCACCAGATATGCACCTGGTACATAGACACACATGCATACAGAACACCCATACATAGGAAATAAAAGTAAATAAATATTTTAAGAGGAGGAGGAGCAGCAGAAGAAGAAAGAGGGGGAGATGAAAACAGAAGAAAATGGCTTAGAATCAATTTTCATCATTATCCAATTTACTTCCCATAAACCTGCTATTATCCCCAGCTTACAAAATGACAACTAAGTTCCAAACGTTTAGATAGCATGCCCAAGGCCACAGCTAGCAGACTGTAGAGTCAGGATATACAATCAGGTAGTCAAGGTGCACAGTGAAATCGCAGCTTGTACTCTTTGACATCATTATTTTCCTGAATCTATGTTTTTATTATTTGAATATTATATTGTACTCATATACAGGGTTTCCCACTGTATGCCTCAAGGCATGGTTTTAAGTGAGGACCCTGACCAGACTTTATCAGAAGACACTTTCATAACTTGGCTGGTGATTTACTTGAATTTGCCATTTTTAGAGTGTCAAGATTAATTAAAAAATTTTTATTATATTTATTTTATTTGTATATAGGGCATTGGGGTGGGGGGGCAGGGGCAAGCCACGGTGCCTGTGTGGCGGTCAGAGCACAACTTTCAGGAGTCGATTTTCTTCTTCCATGATGTGGGACCTGGGTATAGAAGTAAGATTGTTAGGCTTGGCAGCAAGCGCCTTTACTCCCAAACTATCTTGCTGGTCAGGATATCAAAGACGGTGATTTCATATGACTTAATGTTACCATGATAATAAGAGCTGACAGTTGTTGGGCATTAGCTGTGAGTGAGCTAAGCAAATCTTGGGATTGTTTTTCTTAATACTTCAATCAATTTTGTGGGTTGAAGTTTTATTTTTTTTAATCTCTTTACGTTCAGTACAAGAGAAGAATGAGGTCCAGGGAAATCGTGTCATTTTTCTCTAGGTCACACATTGATCACCTGCAGGGGCGTGGGTTTGAACACTGGCAGTCAGATGCCATAACATATATATATGTTTCAGTATATATATAATTTCAGCTTTCCATTGCCCTCCTATAAGCATTGCACAACTTGTTCACCCAACTGATTTTGATTTTTGAGGCAGGGTCTCATGTAAACCACGATGGCCTTGAAATCAATATACAGCTAAATTTCTGATCCTCCACCTCCCAAGTGCTAGGATTATCGGTATATGAGTCTGACTTTATGCAAAGCTAGAACCCAAATTTGGGGCATCACACATGCTAGGAAAGCACTTCGTCAACTAAACTATACCCCTAGCCCTCAAATCAGTCTTCAAAAGTCACTCTCATTTGTAGTGATCTCAAACCACCTGAGATATCACTTGGTGCAGAAGCCAAGTGAATGCACGGCCCACTCAGCTCCAGAGTGGAGGGCTGCTGTTGATTTAGAAGATGTCTTATTTTTTGACTGTCTGCAGCCTTGAGCTCGGGGGTTATTCCTGCATGCCCCGTGCTGTATGGGACCCTCTGAAGAACTCACTCATAAACCTAAAGAGTATAAACTGACACAGCTCTCTCGAATTGAAGAGGCTCTACTGGCCTCCTGTCCATCACGGCAAACACCTCCCACCTCTTATTGTGTGCTAGTTTAAAATTTACTTTCATGTATGTTATCTCGGTAAGTTCTTTCAGCCCTCTCAATGACTAGTCTTTAACACACACACCCATGAAGTGTTAGGTACCTAAGTATGGTAACTGGTAATTGATCATGGGTAGAGTTATGCCAAAAGAAAAAAAATCATCCAACCCTAATCTTTAATAGCTGTACATCTTTGTAGGATGCACAAAAGATTTGTGTTTGTGATTTTTATAGCAATGCATTTGCCTGCTGGCAATGCAGCTCAAAGTGCTTGTCTTACTTGGAGGAAGGTCTAGGTTCAAGCTCCAGCCCTTCAGAAACCAGGCACAGTAGCCCATGTCTCTATGTCATGGCACCCAGATTCTAGAGACAGGAGAATCAGAAGTTCAAGGTCACCTTCAGTTGCATGTTGAATTTGAAGTGAGCTGGAGCTACACACGAGACCCACCACCACCCCCCTTTTAAAAATGTATTTACCTTTTAATGAAAACAAAGAGAAGCCTATTCAGTGAATATTATTTGAATCACCAAATAATTTTTAGTTGAAAATCCAAGTGGATTCCCATTCCATTCGGTAGAACAGAAACAACTGATATGTGTCTGGGTTTTTTATCCAATATTTCAGTCATTTTAAAATTTTATTTTTGCTCTCAATCTCTTGCAAATCTTTGCATACAAAAGCTTGCTCTGAATGGTATTTCTTTGACTGTAGGAAGCTGTCCCTGCAAGGTAAAACACTACAAGTAACGAGAGGTCATGAGATCTGCTTGCTTGCATAGGACCCTGGGCCAGAAGTAAATTAGGGCAAGAGCACTCAGGATGCTTGTGTGAGCCAAGGAGATGAGTGCCTCTCTAAACATATACCCTGGGGGAGGGGCAGGTTATCTCTCATCTAGTCCATGCCTGGACATACTGGCAAAGAGGTGCGATGGTTTAATTTTATGTGTCGACTTGACTGGGCCATAAGGTGCCTAGGTACGTGCTCAACGTTCTTGTGGGTTTGTCTTGGAGAATGTTTCTGGGCGAGAGTCACATTTAAATCAACAGACTGAGTAAAGTGGATTGGCCTTGTGAATGTGAGTGGGCCCCATGCTATCTGACGGTGGGCTGAACAGAACAAGTAGACAACCTGCTTATCATTTGACAGCGGTCATCGTCCTTGGCGTCGTTCCTTCCAGCTGAGACACTCTTGCCTCTTGGGTCTCCAGTTGCTGTCTTTCAGACTGAAGTGACACTGTCGGATCCTTTAGGTCTCCGGCCTGACGACTACATATCTTGGGATTTGATAGCTTCTGTTTTCATGGGAGTTCATCCGTCTTGTTCTCTCTCTCTCTCTCTCCCTGTCCCTCCTTCCTCCTGTTTGTATGTATATGTATCTCTGTCTGTCTGTCTGTCTGTCTGTCTGTCTGTCTGTGCCTCTGTCTATATCAGAAAGAGAGAGAGAGAGAGAGACAGAGAGAGAGAGACAGAGAGAGAGAGACAGAGAGAGAGACAGAGATCTCCTTTTAGTTCAATTTCTCTGGAGACTCCGAACAATAAACCATTCAAAGCTCACAGTCATTGATGGAGGCTACGCCGTGATTAACTTAAACTCTTGGGGCCTCATAGTCAAGTACTAAAATGAAATCAATAATTTACTTTTTCTTTCGCAGGGACAGCAAAATCCAGTCTCATTGTGTGTACAACGTACTTGACACGTAGTAGACACTGAAGAAGTGAGGTCTTTTCTTCTCTTTGTATTAATGAGCTGTGAGAGCTGGGTGGGCCTCGTGGGGCCAGAGTAAGATCAGCCGCCAGACAAGCTGGGAGTGTGCTGGCGGGATGCCCGCATTCCATTGCAAGTGAATGGCGTGCTGCTCTCTGAACTCAGAATGTCACAGTGTGCCAGCCTCAGGAGACCTGGCGTAGAGCCCAGCTCCCACACCCGCTATCTGGGACCTCAGACACGAATCTCACTTTATTTCTCATCTGTCGCCTATGGGGGCTTCTTTCTTTTCTAAAACACCCCTGACTTCTTATGAGTCCGTGTCTTTTCTGCACTGTCCTTAGTCTTGTGTTTGAACTCATATTACAATGCTAGAAACAGTCCAGACAGTACAAAGCAGAAGTAACTTTTCAAAACTCCGTTGGCCTGCAGAATCTACTAAATTCGACTTGGGCAAAACTTATGTCCTCTGTGTGAGCTTTCTCCGACTCCTTCACTGTAACTAATGAGATGACTATAGGAGCATTTCTTTTTATGAATCCTGACAGGTTTTTCTTCATTACTTTTTTCCATTATAAACTACCACAATCGAGAAAAGCTTCTGGAAAGTACAGAAAGAGAGAGAAGACAGAGGAAGGAAATCAATCAGAATGTGGGTGACTCACCTAGGAAAATGCTAATATGTTGGTGCTTGTCCGAGCACCATTTTTCTAACCAAGTAACAAGTCTCATTTCTCTGTTGGTTGCATAAGGACAGTACAACACTTTCCTACATATTTGCCTATGTGCTTGGTAAACTTAATTTTTAAATGGTTATGCAATATCCCATTGCATATTTAAACACTCTCCTGTCTAAATCATGCACAACATTTCACTACAGTATATAACATCGTGAAAAACATCCTGGTATATAAAACTTTCCCCATAATGTTGGGATTACTTCCTTAAGACTAAAGTCCAGAAGTGGAATTTCTGAGTCAAAAACTTCAGATCCACACACAGGCTTTTGGCACATACGTTACCACTGACCTTATAATGGCTACTCCTTATACTTCCAACAGACTTATGAAGGAAATGTTACTTTCTTTGGTATTCTTTTATGGCCTTAAAAGAATCCTCTACAATATGCTTTCCAACTGCTCCTGGATGTTGCTGACGTGTGCCTGTGTTTCTGCTCAGATACGGCAAGCTGAACTTGGTAGGATTTTCAGGCTGTAGGGGGCAGCGGGTGATCAGTGTGCAGCAGGCAATTCTCTCCTTATAGAAGGCTGTGGGTGTCCTTCAAGCTAAGTGACTTTAGAGTGGCGGTTCTCAACCTGTGGGCCATGACCCTTGTGGGACTCAAGCCACGCTTTAACATGGGGTAGCATACCAGGTATCCTGTATATCAGACGTTTACATCATAAGTCATAACAGTAGCAAAGTTGCAGTTATGAAATATCAAAAAATACTTTTATGGTTGGGGGTCATGACAACATGAGGAACTGTATTGAAAGGTCGCGACCCGGGGAAGGTTGAGGACCACTGCTTTAGAGGGATGGTTAGTAACTGAACACTAGACTCATCTGACAGGCACCAGGCTGTTGTCTATAAATAGGTGGTCTCAAATGCACAAAGCAGGGGATTTTGAACTAAATAAGAAGACATATTTTCTACTGATTTTATTTTAAATTTTTTGCTACATTTTATTTGTTTTGTATGTGCACATGTACATGTGCCAGTGTACATGGGTGGGTGACAACTGGCTGGACTCAGCTCTCGCCTCCATCGTGTGGGTCACTGGGGTCTTCAGCTCAGGGACATGCGTTTTCACCCACTGAAGCATCTCACTGGCTTTACTATTTTTATTTTTATTTTTGGACTTACTTATTTTACTGACATGTACAAATGCTTTGTCTGCATATATGTAGGTGTGTCATGTGCATGCAGAGGTCAGAAGAGCGTTTGGGGGTGGAACTTTGGAAATGTAACTCCTTTGGAAATGGAGTTACAGGTGGCTGTGGACCCCCATGTGGGTGCCGGGCTCAAACTTTGTTTCTCTGCAAGATCTGCAGATGCTCGGAACTGCCCAGGGTCCTCACCAGCCACACCTTCTACTAATTTTAAATGAATGCATATACCCTAATGAGTTTTTTTTTTGTTATACCCCACAGACAGACAGACAGAGACATAGGTACAGACAGAGAGACAAAGACAGAGACAGACAGAGAGACAGAGACAGACAGAGACAGAGAGGGGGGTATATGTGCTCATAAATATTTAGAAATAATCATGATTGGAATGTTTACTTTTGTACATTTACGCTTCAAAAATGCTTATATACTAAATGACAAATTTTGCCTACATGGGGTTGGAGTTCTTCATTTCCGTGGGACACGGTAGTGTGAGGCCAACGAGTAGATCTGCCAACCGGTCTCTGGAGCTGTGTGTGCGGAGGCAGCAGCAGATCTGCAAGGACACTTAGAGCAGGGCTTCTCAACGTGGGGCTGCAGTGACCCCTCTCCCAGGGGTCGAATGGCAGAAACCCTGCACATCAGGTATTAACATTATGATTCACGACAGTAGCAAAATTACAGTTATGAAGTAGCAACAAAAATAATTTTATGGTTCGGGGGTCACCATGACGACGTGAGGACCTGTACCAAAGGTCCGCAGTGTTAGGAAGGTTGAGAACCGCTGTTTTAGAGAGAAAGCACCTCAGCTCTCTTTAAACCTTCAAGGTTCAGAGCTACTGTCATCAATGACTAAAATGGCCGCATTTTTTGTTTGTTTGCTTTTGGTTTTTTGAGACAGGGTTTCTCTGTGTAGCCTTGGCTGTCCTGGACTCGCTTTGTAGACCAGGTTGGCCTCAAACTCACAGGGATTCGCCTGCCTCTGCCTCCTGAGTGCTGGGGTTTAAGGCGTGCACCATCACGCCCAGCACAAACTTTTTTTTTTTTTTAAGGAAGAATGGGGCATGTATAGTGACTCACCCTTGTCAGTTTCAGTCCTCTAGAGGCAGCTGCAGGAGATTGCCACAAGTTCAAGGCCAGCTAGAGAATGAGTTTACCAATTTCATTATCAATCATATTGTGTCAATATGAGGGAACTATGTATACTCCCTCATGCACTCATACACTCATAGGGGAGAGAGAACAAGACAGAATAATAGTGGAAGCATAAAAAGTAAGACAAATATCATATGTTTTCTCTCACTGAGGTGGGAAAAGGAAGACTGGAAGGTTCCGGAAGGAAAGGTAATAATGGTGATGAAAAAAGAAAAGTACCATGACACACACACATGAAGTGTCATAATGACGTCACCATTTAATACTCCAACCCCTCCCAAAAGTAGTTCATTTAAAAATAGGCTATGGGTATTCAAAAAGGAAAAGATACGTGGGGGGGGGGGCGGCTATGTAGTGTGTGTTTAGTAGAGGGAGGTCGTGTGTTCACTCGCCAATCTTCAGAGAGAGCACGCCAGGGGGCGGCAGGGCGGGCGAGCGAGAAAGCGAGAGAGTGAGCATCACGTTGGAACCTTCACTTTCGCTAGGTTTACTCTCTGTGGAATAAAATCAGGAATGGGGGAATATCTGGTAGGGAGTCAGTCATAAATGATGGTTTATTCACCCCTGGCCTCCGAGCAGCACATCTCCCTTCTGAGGTCTCTTTAGAGGGAGAGGGGTGTGTCCCGCCCGGCTGCCACTGTGAGCGCAGCGTACGGTGTAGGTACGTGTCGTGCTGCGCAGAAAGGAAAGGGCTCACTCCGTCATCCCACTGGTTCACTCTAAGTCACCTCACCAACTAGCTATCAAAGCATAGCTATACATCTGTACAAAGAATCGATAAAGGCCTGGCGTGTCTCCACGGGCATTTGCATCCTGGATTGCCAGCTTTGCGTTTGTTTCTGAGACTGCTCATTAGGTCAGACTAGAACAGAACCAATATGGTGGGCTTCCAACACTGTTCAGTTATTCCCTGCATAGTCACATGTTCAAAGAGGAACTATATCTGCTCCACCTTGCAAAGCTCAGGGTTCTTTGATGAGTCCCAGGGGCTTGGGGGTGGGGAGGTGCCAAGCACTTAACACATTTCCGGAAGGCAAGGAACTGGAAGGAATAAGTTCAAGCACTCCTCTTTTCAGAGGAGAAAAATAAGCACCAGAAACGGCTCGCAGTGGAGCTGGTGGGAGAGCATGCTGTCTGACAGCCAGAGGCAAGCTCTCCTCTTTATTTCAACCTTCAACTGCAGTCTGTGAGAAAGTGCAGAATCATTTCTTCACAGCTCAATAGTCCCACGAAGTGTGGAAGGAAAATGCCCTTACAGAGCTGGAGAGACGGCTCAGAGGTTATTAAGACTTCTCTTCCAGAGGTCCTGAGTTCAATTCCCAGCAACCGCATGGTGCCTCACAACCATCTATAATGAGAGCTGGTGCCCTCTTCTGGTGGGCAGGCACCCATGCAGGCAGAATACTGTATATATCATAAATAGATAAATCTTTAAAAGAAAGAAAGAAAGAAAGAAAAAGCCCTTACAGTCTCTCAGTGTGTAAAATGAAAACACCCACTGATCTGTTTTACGTTATCCAGTCCAACAGACATGCACTCACGCATGTGTGAATTTTAGTGTGCACTTAAAAAATATTTATTTATTTATTTATTATACAGTATTTTCTGTGCATGTACCTACACACCGTCATCATAGATGGTTATAAGCCACCATGTGGTTGCTGGGAATCGAACTCAGGACCTTTGGAAGAACAGCCAGTGCTCTTAACCTCTGAGCCATCTCTCCAGCCCCTAGTTTGCACTTTTGAAGCAATAGTTGCATGGGCTAGAGGCAATCACTATTCTCCCCTGGCCACGGTGCATTTTACTCGGCACAGTGTCCAGGATTTGGACGGTAGCCAACAATGGTGTGTGGAAGGGAGGTTTGGGCATGGCGGAGATGTTTGGTAGGCTTTGGACCTAGAGTTCTGCAGCTTTTCCTCGGTGCAGGAGCATCACGATCTGCCATCTTACCTTAGGGACACTGTGAAGAGTGATGTCCTAAAATTCAAATACAAGCTCATTAGAAAGAACTGTAAATGCAGATCTTTAAAAACACGATTGTTTGATAGATAATACGTATCTTCAAATGCAGCAGTGTTTTTGCATGATTTTGGAAAGTGGTCCTGACCTGGTACACACCTGTTTCTCAAAGCCTGTGCTCACAGGCCGACTCTGCCTTGTATCCACCATCCATTATGGTGAATGGACATTATGTCAACACACCTTGGCTAACCCTGCAGTCTATTGGTTTTCTGAGTATATTGTGCAACGTTGGTTCTTGGAGATGATCTCTCTCCCAAAGCCAACGATTTTAGAGTTAAGTGCACTCTTTCCTTTTCTCCTCCACTTTCTTCCAGTTAGTAAGTACGTTTGTCCCATGATATTTCTTACCCCTGCAAGTTTTAGTCCAATTTTCATGGTGCCATATTTTAACTAGTCAAGGGCATTTGGAAGCTGGTCTCCTCCCGAGTATTAAAACCTACTCAATTTAAGGAAAACCATAGGTTTTTAAATGTCTTCATGTTTTGTGTATGTTATTTTTAAAAATCCCCAATGAGTCCATTTCTAAGACTGAAACAATCACTATCCAGTATGCCTACCTTTTTAACACTTAAGTGGGTGACTCAGCCGTCCATCAGGATGGAAAAGGCTAGACTGCATGCCCGTCAGCCCATGTGCCATGTGGGAAGGAATCGACACTGAGTTTTGAAATAAGGTAGATTCGTTCTATTGCCCCCTGATTGTTTTGAGAAAACATTAATTTGGAATCTGGTCCTTCCTCAGACTTTTTATTTTTTGAATGTCTAGGTTGCTCAAAGCTACGAAAACCAATACTGAAGCTGACCAATGTGTAATTTCCAGTCATTTTTTAAAAAGTGAATAAAACAATAAACAAAAGAGATTCCATCCTCAGAGCCTTTTGATTTCCACACGTCCACTGAATTGTGATTCAGGTCACAGCAGCCTCCCCTGACTTGTGTACATCAGTTTTTCTATTGATCTGCCTCTTTTCTTCTCACATGGTCTGTCATCTTCTGTCACAACTGGGGACCCTAATAAGCTCAACTGGGATTTTCTTTAAAAGCGGCCAAATTGAAAATAGTTAAGAGCCTAAGCCTTGTCCTCTTTGGAGTTACCCGTCTGCTTTGATCACTCTTTTGTATGGTGTAGGACTTTGCTCTGTAAAATAAGGGGGATACTGAAAGCAGGTGATGCCTGCAGCATCTGCCCTTAGGAACGACACTCAGACGGAAGGAGTGGGGCCAAATATCAGACTTTCGATGCGGATGCAAGGAAGGCATTGGAAGCCAATAATTCCCATTTTAATTCGAAAGCTACTTAGATCAAACAGAGGAGCCCTGTGAAGGGCAGGAGGGGCCCCTGTGAGCCATCCGCATCGCCCCTTCAAACTCATGGATGCAGACCTGTATACGGCTGCTGTGGAAAATTGGTTTCTGCAACTTTTAAGTATGTTCCAAAAGAAAGAAAACCCTTCCTTAGAGGGACTAACACTCACCCAGGTGACACCGCAGGTGGAATGAGGGCAGTGCCACAGCCTGCTGATAAGGACAGGAGCCTAACGAAGAAGAGACTCCTTTGCTCATCCCCCCTTTCCCCTCCCCCCCACTTACTGATTGATTTTTGTTGGCTCCTTATGTATCTTTTGATCACTCAGAAACCTTTGGTCTTGTTTTCTTGCTAGTGGGGACCTGGCTGGCTACTTGTTCCCCTAAATCTCTTCTTTCAGGCTTTACTTCGCCCCTCCCCCCCAAACAAAGGACTTAAGCTACGCCAAACATGCGCATTCCCAACTTGCTAATACGATACAATTTATTTTCATGAGAGGGATGGAGAGAGAGGAGGTGGGGAAATCATTACTTCTGGGCCCCTTGCTCAGGACCAAATCATTGCAGAACTTTACCTGAGAGCAAGCCTTTGCTAAGTGACTCTGTCTCCACCTATATGTCCACCGATTGTTCACGGAGAGGTCTCTTCATCTCCGGGTGTCGGTTTTTGAAAGCACACAAGCCACACAATTAAGTAAAAAGTTCCCAGCGTTGCTTAAATCCTTCCACACAAATGAGTATCTACTGAATATGAGAGAAAAATATTTGTATATCCTTTTAGGCTTTTCAAGAGGCCTGCCCTGTCAGGCCCCCTCCCAAACGGGGACGGGGGTGGAGTCTGAAGAGTCCAGGCCTGGCATTACCTGCAAGAACTTTCATTGCCTTTTATGAACGTCTCCCACGCAGGACCGCAAGCTAACGGAGTGATTGTTAACATATGGAATTCATAAAGGTCCAATTACAGGGCCGTCACTGTTTGCCACGGTTCTAACTTATGTAAGTTATGGATTATACTTTCATGAGATCGTAATCAAAAGGTTATTCTTTGGTAATGGTGTGTTAGAACTTCAAAGCCGTCCTCTGAGCCCCGAGAACAAAGGCTTAGAAGTTTGAACGTAGGCCAGATTCAGTCTGTATGAGTTAACGACATTCAACCATCCGGGAGCCGGCTCAGCCTATCCACGTGCATGAGCTTTCTCTCATCGCATCAGATCAACAGTCGTCACTAAAAGATGACAGTTGATTCAGCTTTAATGCATCCTTTAAAAAAAAAAAAGTCAGCCCGACTAACCGGGGTGTCTGCTCACATTTGTCTCAGAACGGTTCGTCGAGACTGTAAAGCACTGTCATTCACCACTCTCCTGGAAGGGAGTGGCGGTCCTTAATTAGGGGCACCGATAGGAAAAGGAACTTACAGAAAATCATCTTAGAAATGAGAAAGTGACTGTGTAACTTACATAACAAGCCACAGTATGAAGAAGGTTGCAGCTCATCCTAGCATCCGGCATGCTTTAAGTGAACGACAAAGAAAGACTATGGGGTTGGCTAACATCACAAACGGAAACTCTGCTGCCTCCCCTTTGGCTCTTAACATCCTCAGATAAGGACTGAAGTGGGCTTAAAAACCATTACACCAAATAAGCAAGATGCCTTCGTGTGTAATCATGTTGACGACCTTGCTGCTCCTTCCCAGAGGCCTGGCAGCCCCCAGTCTAGGCTGTTTCTCCCCCAACATTGGCGTGGATCCTGGGGTCTACACCCAGGGAGATGAGATGAATCAAAATTTTAGGCCCAAAATTTTAGGAATTTTCTCATCAGCCTCAGGTGGCAAAATGTCCTCAGGTTATTTTGGTCCAGCAGCTGTTCAGCTCTTCATTCAAAGTGACTGTTTCTTCCATGCCTGGGCTGTTGCTGGTGGGGGTAATATGGTTGATGCACCTCCCCAGGCCACTGCTGTTTCCCCCCAAAGATGGAGGACTAGATAGTGGCTAAAGAGATAGAAAGAACCAAGAGGGAAGGGGGCCAGGTGACCATCACTACTGGGGTGCCATCTGGCCCCAGAGAAGCTTCCATGGATTTCCTCCCCTGGGAGTGTTGCCTGCTTTGCCTGTGTTGAGATGCAGCCTCCTGTGCTGGATGCTGGGAAACAGGGTACCCACTCGGTCCACAGAGCCTCCATGTTGTTTCCTGAGCTCACACTCCAGAGACACAGCCTCCACCATCCTCTCTGCCATGGTGTCTTTCCACATGCTTGCTCTGCCCTCTGGTCTAGCCTCCGGTAACCTGTCATCTCACACAGCAAACAGACTTTCCTGCCCTTCCTCTCTAAAGGCCATCCCCTGCTCTGCTAACCTCACTCCTCTATTTTCTCTGCTTTGCTTTCCCACGCTTCCATGTAAGCATTTTTTTTTTTCCATTTCTGCCTTCTCCACCACACGGAGAGTGAGCTCTCTGAAGACCAGGACCACTGCAGCCCAGCACTGGAAGCCCAGTCTGGCACACATTGAAAGGGTTCAGTAAGAATCCACAGAATACTTAAAGGAAGGAACGGACAAGGGAAGAACAGTTGAGCAGAACGCTTTTCTTTCGTTTGTGTCTCAGTTTGAAATCATCATCATCATCGGCAGCGTCGGCAGCGTCATCATCATCATCATCATCACCACTAAGTAGAACTGATTTACTTTAATATCTCTACCATGCTCAGAGCCGTTGGCTAAATTGATTGCTAAAGCAGAAGATCAAGTCTGTGAGAAGCAAACAGATTTTTAGAAATGTAAGCACAGCATGATTTAACTACATTATTTTATCTCCTTATGATTTCTCTCTATTGACATGGCAGCATAGGAAACTGGCTACACATGATGAGATGTTAATGTATTTTCAAGAGAAGACACTCTCACTTCTATACATCCAGACACACACCTCCCCATCCCCCACCCCCCGCCAAAAGTCAAAATGTCTCCAAGGGAAAGGGCAATGCCGTTCTATAGCTCTTCTCTTGCCGGATGGAGCACTGGCCTCCACAGGCAACACTCATCGCCAGCTCAATCCTGCGCCTTCAGCATCTAATTCTGTAATAGAACCAACAGCCTTACATGTGCCAGGGGAGTGCCATCCTATCGCCAAGCTCCTGGCCCTAGACGGTTGACACTTTTAGTTAGGAACAGAGTCTTGTTGAGTCACCCAGGCTTGTCTCAAACCTGCAATCCTCCTGCTTCAGTCTCCCAAGTCCTTGGGTATATAGGTGTGTCTTCCGCGCTAGACAGCTCTTTGCTTCTTAAACATACACTCCACTGCTGTTTGAAGAGTTTCTGTCAATACAACTAGGCAAGCATGAGCTTGAAGACCAATAAGTAAGCAAATATAGATTATTTGTGATGTTATTCTCTATGCAGTGAAGGTTATGCATTCAGTACAGAAACCAGTAAGAGACCTTTCCAAACATGCAACTGTCGGCATACTATGAATAGATGAGTTACTTCTCACTCACGGCCAGTCTTGCTTTACTCCCATCCTCCCCTCTCTTCCACAGTATTTTAAAGCAAGCTCCCGTAGCAGAATCGCTTCATCCCTACTATTTTAGCATATCTCTACAACGTAAGAGCTTTACAAATATTCCATAATACGATGACACGTAGATAGTATTTAAATTCCATATTACATCTTGCAAATGTCACATAAGACCTACATGCTCTCGCCCTTTTTGCTCTCATTTGATATATAGTTTCCCCTTCTTTTGATCTATAGGGTTTTCCCCCAATTAATTGGGGGAAAAAGTGCTTCATGTTTTTTGTCCTTTTAAAGAAATCGAGCCCCTTTTTCTTCAGCAAGTGGATATTCTACTTTCTGTAGTCTTGTGTCTTTGAGGTATGGTTCAACTCGTTCATCTGTCTTCTCGATTTTCTGTTTGATATTAACTAACTCTACTTTAAAGCTAAAGAAAATTCCACCTTTGCTTGCCCATGCTGCCTAGGACTGTATAGTACACATTTTTGAGGCCTGGATAAAAAGATTGTTGGGTGCTATTTTCAAATCCCTGCTGTTTCTGAATCCCGCTGCCTATTCTCGCAGCAGCAGGGTGACATCACCAGGGACTTTAGAAGGCATCCTTGATCCCACACACCCAGCTCTAGTGCCAGAATCCCAGGAACCCACGCTGCCCCACCCCACCACTAAGCCACTTGGCCTTGACCCTGTTAATGCTGACCAGTACTTGTTGAATGTGTGCATTGTGGCAGTGTTTGCTAACACTCTGCGCACATTTTGGTCCTCACAACCTGTTTCTGAAGAGAATGATGACCCTCCTTAGACGCCTCGGGCTTGCTGACGTCCTGTCAGAGCTTTCGCTGCTGTTCCCTCTGCTGAAGAACTTTACCTGTCCAACATCTGCTCATTGGATATATCTCAGCCCTGCCATCCTTCCTCGGGACAAGCCTTTACTATCCCCACAAATAAACCAAAGTTTAGGCCTCAGATCACCGTTTTTCATTTCTGAGGCTCTTGATCATAGTAATGGAATTAAAAAAATTATTCGGTGAGAAACTAACTCCAAACTCCGCAGGGACCAAAAACTAAGTAAGTTTCTTTACTTTTTAAAAGTCCTATACTCCTTTAAGAATAGGAAGAAACCACGGTCCTGAGAAAAATACTCATATATCTATGGGCATAAGAGCTATAGATTCTAAGGGTGCATGGACCTACATGCAGAACTCCCATTTCAGATAGTTTAAAAAAGGAAAAGCACATTAACGTAACTAGAGATGAGCAGAAGAGAAAAAGAAGGGAAAGACAGGTGCTGTTGCTAAGTCAAAGAAGAAAGGTTGATTACAGAAGAACAAATTGCAGAGAAAACAGAGATAACTTTGATGGAGATTTGTTCACTGGACTGTGTAGATTGCAGGTCTTCCTACTGATGGGGGAAGACCAATGAGACTATTCTGGAAACAATGGAATGAGATAGAAGCAGCATTTTAACCTTCTCACCACGTTTGCACACATGAGGAAAGATGACATAATTGTGGGGCCAGGTTCTGGGCATGTGGCAAATGGTTGGGTGCGATTTGAAAGGACTATATGCAGGTGGCTGGGGGGAAGTGCAAAGAATTCATTTTGGGTGATCACTGTTTTCATGGCTCTGGTACTGTTTGGAGTTGAGAGAAGAAAGGAAACTGAGCAGAGGATTGGGGCTCTAGAGCTATGGCACTGGGCAGGAGAAGGGAGAAAGAATTATTTAAAAAGAACTACCCAGGGCTCTTGAGAGACAAGCAGACATGGCCACACAGATCGAGCCAGCTCTTGGAATTTCTCAGGGATATTGGTGGGCATTTGGAGCTGGCCACACAGATCTCGTTTTAGGGTTACCAGGATCTTGGGTGGGGGGAACAATCAGAGTCATCCACAGAAGACTAACTGGATCTCAGTGTTACTCAGGAGATCACTTTGATCCCGCATCATCATCAGTCTCGGATGATGAATAGTGGATATATAAGCAAATACCACACGGGTAGGTAGAGTAGAAGGCAAATTTTGGGGACTGTTGAGGTAGCTTAGTGGGTAAAGCTGTTTGCCGCCAAACTGACAGCCTGAACTGGACTCCCTGGACTTAGATGGTGCAAAGACAGAAATGGCTCTTACAAGTTGCCCTCTGACCTCTAGGACCACGGCACGTGCAAGCCCCCATCTGAGATAAATGGATGTTCTGAAGGTGTGTTCAAACCAGCAATTTAAAAAGCAGTTTTCGGCACTGGCTTTTTCTGGAGTGTAAAATGGAGTGTGCAGAATGCGTGGATAGTCTTTTACTCTGCTAGTAAAACTAGCCCTCCCTCTGCACTTTGTGGCCACGAGGTTACAGACATTTCCCCTTTTCCTGTCTGGCTTTTAGGGGCAGGGAAAACTAATCATTGGAAAGCATCTTATAGTTGGTACTTTGATATATGGAACTTCAATTTCATGAGAAAAAAAATTTAAATTTAGGCAGACCCCATGACTTTCTCCAAAGTGCTTTGAATGAGATTAGCCAAAGCTAAAGAAAAAAATATATATTCTTTGCCTTTTCCTTAATCAAAGAAGCAAGTGAATATTGTCCATGTGGACTCAATAGAATATATTAAAGAAATTTTAAAAACTACCTAGACCTTAAAAATAAGGAAAACATGACCTCATTAAAAATATTTTGAAAGTCATCACTGATACTGTTTCCTGATGTTTCTAAGTCAGTTAAAAAGAAATGGACTTTTAAAAAATCCCAATAGTGAAATGAACACACACCTGCAGAAGTAAGTACACACTATACAGAAATGAGTAAGGAACACAGCACTCATTCTCCCTTTGGGGACTGCTTACACACATGACCCAAGTTTCTATATACCTTTTATCTGTGTCCAAAGCCGTGGGACGTACTGAAATAGACCCTGTGAAATGTATGAGGGACACACAAGAGAATAAGATACCAGCGAAGAATTTATACTTCAGGAGAGGTAAGGGCAAGCATTCATTTTTAGTAATGATTAAAGAAATGAATCATCTCCCAAAGCGAATGAATATTCAGTGATTACTTCTGACGCTTTCGGAGGAGCAATAGTCAAATGGGTCCTTAGCTGAGAAGAACACCACCGTTGGGGTTCCTCTTAGCTTCCCGACAGCTGTCAGCAGCCTCTGTGCTCCCCGCTCAGATTCCCCGGTCCATGAAGTGCCCAGTAGACCACACGTCCGTCTACTTCTCTTTCTTAGGTCCCCTATCTTCCTGTGTTTTAGCAACCCAAAGTCCAGTCAGTATACAGGGCAGCACTTGGCCCTGGCTTTACAATGGCTTACGTTGGATCTGGCACACTCTGAGCAGAAGGTAACAAGCAGCCAGGAGCTTGGGGGATAGAGGGAAACAGGAGCACGCAGAAGCCCACAGCTGCCCACATTGCCCTTTCCACGGGAAACGTGGGTGGTCTGCTGAGAGCCACGGACAGGAAAGGGCTGCGTCCGCCTGTTAGAGTTCTGAAGTTCGAACCCAGGCCATGTGAGGCAAACAGCCTACCAGTGAGATATCCCTCCGCCCCACAGAGGACTGTAACAACTGCACTCTATTTATCCCTTTCTTTTCCTTTGGCCTCGAGACAGACTGGGAAATGTATTTTCTACCACCCAGTGCCTTTCTCTTGATTTTTTTTTTTTTTTTACTGCCCTGTTGTCCTTCCCCCTAAGAACAAATACCTTAAGTTTGGGGTCACTTACTACAAAAAGATCAATGGAGCGCTCTGTTGCTTCCCTCATCTTGAGGACTTTTGAAAGCGAGGGGCTAGCCCCACGGCTTGTCAACTCGCCAGGTCTGTTTCTGGTTTTCAGAAGCAGCGGCCATTCCAAACGCTAGGAGGAAAAATGGAAAATGTCTCAGAAATTTCACATTTATGTGCAGCCAAACTGTGTGATCTCTTGCCAGTTTTAGTTTACAAAACTCACATGGTCCCAGATGTGTTTACTTGCAATTTAAGCTTTAATGTCACCATTATATTCCAATAGTTTCACTCCCTGCACCCAGCCCACTGGCTGTGGCCTGGTTTGGTGTGCGTAAAAATGATTATTGGAGCAGAGGACTGGCTGCCTGGTGCTCCCTCCCTAGCCGCATTCCTTCCAGTGCCAATTAGTGAGTTAAGTAACTACTCTGCGTGCAAAGGTGCTTTTTCTTCATTTTGATTACACACACACACACACACACACACACACACACACACACCTGAAAGCCAGTTGCAAAGAAGGCACAGTGGGGGTGGGGGGTGTCATTGGTATCCCACAATGCCTAGTGTTATTACAATTACATATTGAAGGTTACAGAGAGCAAAGGGTCTAGAGATCTACGGGACAAAGGGGAACCGGGAGAGCAGAGGGATACAGTTGCTTTTGGAACCAGACCCTGCTTATGTACCCACTTATATTCTTCCTGGGAGTCTCTTTGTCAAGGTTTCCTTCCTGAATGAGCGCGAAACAGCGACAAACTACACACAGAGTGGGCGGATATCAAGTGTCGATATTTATTTGGTTTCTCCCCTCCCCCCACCCTCCCCAAAAAAGTGGTCTGTATTTTCTATCTGAGCAGCAGAGAATGGGCAGGCAGCAAAGTCAGAGACCTTGGACCCACAAAATAAGTCAAAACAGAAAACGTCTGCCCTGCAGTAGACCTGGAAGCTAAGGCCACCGTGACATGTTCTGGGATGCACTGGGTTTGTGCTTCTGGATCCTTCTCATTCATTTATCGACTTTTTTTTTTTTTTTTTTTGAGTACTTTGACTGGGCATGTCTCCAGCAATCTATTGGAGAAAATCATATCCATATCCCATTCTTATCCATAAGGAATCCACAACCGACAGGAGTTGGACACTTAGCCTAGTGGAGAAATGCCTACATAGAACGAGTAAGGCGAGGTTCTGTGCCTGGCACCAACGGAAACTTTGTTTAGTTGAAAAGAAATGATAAGATATTTGTGAACAGTTGAGCAACATCATCCGATGGTGTGTGTATTAAGGCGCATGCTGGTGGAACTTCGGAGAAGTCAGCCTAGGGGACGGCAGCAATGTGGCCATGGTGCGCTCCAGGAGATGACCCCTGTTGTAAATAAGACATGAAGAAGATTTGATCCAGCCTATGAAGGTGCTGCCAAGGCTAAAGACCTTATCCAGATAAGAAGCATCAGGAAAAGATTGAGACATGGCAAAAAAAAAAAAAATGATGTTTTAATGAGAATGCCAGGTTTGTCTTGGGGTAGATGTTTTTAAAAGGAAGGCAAGGCAGATTTATAGTAATGCCAATATGAGAAAGAAAAGGTGGGGTTAGAGTTGGAAGAGTGGGGTGAAAGGAAAGGGAGCAAGGGAAAGATAGCATAAAGAAAGGGAAGATAACGCTCTGATGCCTGACTATGAAGAGATGAGACATAGCAAGAAATAGCGCAAAGTCTTCGCCACTGGAAAAAAAGGATAGTACCATTCTCAGGCCTGAAGAAACCAGCTGCCTCAGAAGGTAATAAGCCAGACTTTGTGAGCACGGGTGTGGACACGAGGCCCAAGGAGAAAACATTCTGCACTTTGGCAGAAGGATGCTGCCAGTACACATTAAGTAGTAGCCATCAGCTCATTTACATCACTGCAATAACAGATCCGAGGCAAGCGCCTGTAGGGAAGAAAATTAAGCTATTTAGCTCGTACTTAGAAGACACAAGTCCATAGCCTGGGGCCTCTCAAGAGGGCAGCATATTACAGCAGGAGCAGGTGAGGTTAACGGCTCACGGCTCCATCCAGAAAGCTTGCGGGGTGTGGCAGGACCTCCTGCAAGGCCGCCTCAGTCCAATTTCATCATCTTGGAGCACTTTAGGAGACCCTCATACAACCAGAACAACCATCATCGCCTAAAAGGTATCTATAAGAGGACGTGAAATCGGTACAAAACACGAAGAGGAAAGGAAGGACGGGGTCCTTCTACGTCAGCAGAAGTAACGGCCTTTTACTAAAAAGTGGTCGGCTGTGATGGGAGCAGGGAGAAGAACTAACTAGGATTTGCAGAGAAAACAGGAAGTGGGAGGAGACCCAACGGTTCACTGAGTTTAAAGGATGAAATCTTGCAGAGAGGTAGCGAAAAGAACCCAGCAGAATGCGAGGTCTGGCCTTCTTCGGTCTAGACACGCAGGCGGCAGATTATTTTAAGCACTGGGCGTACTTATTCATTTTGTTGGGGTTTTAACTGCATACTGTTTCCTTTCTTGTTTATTTTAGTAGCTATAACGTCCAGCCTTCCACATACAGTACAGGGGCTATTTTACGTCCCTTTATACGTCTCGTACCTAGTACTCTGCCAATCTGAACTCTCTTGAACGCTATAATCATTGTAGACGGTTATAGTATGCAGTAGCGAGCTGTGAGAACAGTGATTGGCGGATAGTAGACACTCAGCAAGGATGATTTAAACTGTCACGTGATTTGTATCTGTAACAGTTTAAAGTCTACTACGATGCCTGTAGAGTTTTACTTTTCTCCCGTGACCACTAGGGTCAGCATCATGATAGAGGTTAATAGAGATTTGGGGGGCCATGGCTTTGTAAAAGGCTGCTCAGAGGTCTCTGCGATTACTATGCTTATTAGATTAAGTGTGCGTTGCAAGTCCAGAAGTTCAAAGGTGGAAAAGAAACCCTAGATTCCTCCCATAGTCAATGTCAGTCTCTGCTCTTTCTGTTTATCTGCCAAAGAAGCCCCAGCCCAAAGGGCTTCTCAGCCGGTCCACTTTGCTGTTCAAGTGATGTCTTCTTCAGTTTGGAAGGGATGACTCCAAGGTCAGTCAAGCCAATTGGAAGCAAGATGAATGGTTTCCAGTGCTCTTCCCTTGATAATATTTGGGTGCCTTTTATATTTCTCCATGAAAAAAAAATTACCGTGTGGCAAAGCAGTCCAGCAAAAAGATTTCATCAAGTTAATTTAAAAGTGAATTAATTATCCCCCTGAACAGACCCATTCTTTGTTTGAACACAAAGCGCTCTTTTCATGTGTTTCCCAAATAACTGCCCTCCTCACCTCTACCTGAATTTCCACTAATGTCACTTAATAAAACAAAACGTACTTTTTCCTAACAGCGGTTTCCAATATAACATGGCTGTTCCAGTTCGTGTGCTGACTTCCTTTTATCTAAGTAATAAAGCTATAATTTGTGAGAGTTGTCCCCAAACTTTAAAGCTAGTTCTCTGTTCTTTTTGGCATAGCATTTGGGTTTTATTTGCCTCCAAATCAGTTTTTCCAATGGAGAGATCGGGGTCTAAGAATATTTATTATATTATAAATAAGGTAAAAATGGAAAGTTCTGTCTAGAAGTTAGAATATGACATAAATCATAACATTCATTTGAGCAACCATTTTATGACTTTTTAAGACCTTAAGTTAGGTGAGGGATAGATTTACTCTCTGTGTTGGGGTAATGAAAAAAGAAATGTGTGTGTGTGTGTGTGTGTGTGTGTGTGTACACACACACACTATTTACATGGTAGTGAAGGGTAGACCTCTTTACAATGGTAAGTAAAGTTTTCAAAGAAGTCAGTATCAAGACCAGACAAAACACTGGTTAATTTCTAAGTGACTTTCAAGTTATGATTTTTAAAGGCACAATTAGAAGAGTAAGTAAAAGAGAATCCTTTGAAAATGCACACATATATAAAATAAAATGGGACTGGTAAGACAGCTCAGCAGGCAAAGGCTCTTGTAGCCAAACTTGACAATTTGAGCTCCATCCACAGGACCCACATGTTGAAGGTTGGAACTGGCTCCCAAAAGTTGTCCCTGACCTCCCCACGTGCTCTGTGCCACTGCCAGTAAATAAAAATACATTTAAATCATAGTAAAAAATTATTTAAAATAAACCAACTATGAAAGAAATTACATTATTGTCCTCGGTAAGAAGGATAAACGGACAAGCTTTGCTCTAACCACGCCCTTCTGTTGATAAAAGCCAAGAAACTTTTTTTGACCAGTTTGCGCTTGGAGACATTTTAGATCCCTCATCAGAACTGCAGCAGGAAACCATAGCGTGTACTAACTACCCAAAGAAACTAGATGGTACCCAGAAGCCCATAGTGTCGAACCTTCTGCCAATAAGGTCAGCGTGTTGGCCATCTAGAGAAATCCATTCAACTCAGACCCTAGCAGCCTCACTAAGCTAGGTACAGATAATGAACTTAAGGGGCCTGTGCCTTCCTACCCTGCACTGTGTGATGCTGTGAAGGCCCCTTAGGGCTGCATTTCCAGGACGGAATTCCTCCCAGACCCACAGTCTTCCGATGTTATTGAAAGGTTCTTTGGAAGAAACATTCAGAAGTCACTTTAATGCTAGTTGTTCCTCCCTCACATCCAAGGATCTGAGCAAAAGAAGCCAAGGGTACAGGTGGCCCAGACTGAGCTCCAGTGCACAGATGAGTGACCAGTATCAGTCACGCGGAACTGACAGTGGGCTCCATGCTTGTTAAGTTTCACTACAAATTGAATCACATACTGAAAATGTGCAGAAAGAAAAAAAAATTATATCTATCAGTTCTGGTTCAATCATGTTTTAATCTCAATGTTCCAGCTTTCTTCTTCTTAATAATATCATTTAAAACCCAAAGCTTTAGTTTCTTACCAAGACGATCTTAAAATTTTTACAAATGTAGCTTTTAAACTTATCATGTATATGGGGGAAGTTTTAATTTCCAAAGTGATAGAGCTTATGTTAGTGGGGTCACAAAGGGTAACTTACTGTGCAGGATCTGAAGTTTGGGTTTTACAGTATTTCAGCTCTACCCACGCAGCTGTTTACCGTCACTCTCAGTCCCATTAATAAATTCCTCCTAATGACTTTGGACACACGATGCATATTACACTGTGCTATTGTTGCTTGCTGTTTTACTATCCTTGGTGGCACAGATGACCAGAGTATAGTTAATTATATAGCATTCGGAACCAAGACCCTTCACAGTGCCACTTTAACTGTGTTTTAAAATAAAAATCTTTTCATGATAAATACTATGGAGCGAAGCACAGAGGGGAATGCAGTTGAAAAAACTCATTGGAAACACCTGGATCTGTGAAGACTGGTGTTTTTTCCGCAGGGACAGAATTACTATTCACCCTCCCCCTCAAAGGGATTCGTCGTAAATTGAATTACCTTTCCTGACAGCACTGCTTTCATGGGCTTCCTTTAGATCTCTGGCCTCCCTTCCAAGGAGGAGCAAGCATCTGTCTCTGACCCCTCCCTTCAGCGGATGAACCTAATGAATGAATTCACCTGACTCTGTCACTCTCCAAGGGAATAAACACGGTGCTTCTCTGGAACCTTTGTAACCACTGCCACAGGCCAAAGATGGGGATTCGGTTAATGGAGATGCTATTTGGGCTCTGTGGGCCCCGGGGAGTATTTCTTAGCTCACTGAACATGTAGACCGAATCTCCCGCATGGCGGCTGTGATCGCATCACTGTCCTCCCATGAAACCTTTGGTGTCTCACAGTTGACAGTGATTTAAAGCGGAAATGGTTTGAATCTCTTCTATGCATTCTTCATATTTTCCATGTTATAAAAAAAATTATGCTGAATGTAAATAAAATCCCATTCTTTACAAAAAAAAATCTCACTCAGTCCACATGTATGTACTGTAACTCATTTTATAACTAACCCATCCAAAACTCTGTCTCTACAGATAATGGCAGAACCACTAAACTTGCCTACTTCACATGGTAGAATGTGTGTCCTTTATAATTTCCCATTGTTCCTAAGCAAGATCAGACTATTCTTAGCATAAACCATTTTTTAAAGATTGTGTGTGTGTGTTATTGTGTGTATGTGTGGTGTGTGTATGTGTGGTGGTGTGACGTGCTTTGTGTGTGGTGCAGTGTGTGTGGTGTGTGTAGTATGTGTGTTTGTGGTGTGCATGTGTGTCCATCCTCAGCAGCCAGAAGAGGGCATCAGAAACCCTGGAGCTGGAGTAACCGCTAGAGTTGAGAACTACCCTATATGGGTCCTGGGAACTACACTCTGGTTCCCTGGAAAAGCAGCAAGTGCTCTGACCCATCATCTTTCCAGCCCCACAGGCATCGGAGTGCCATGGCCAGACTGTCCGTCAGTTTTTCCACATTGATGCGTACCTGAGTAGCAAGACTTTTTCTTAAGAACTGACATAGTGGGAAAATGAAAATATTTACATTGTAAAGTTTTATGGCTTGTTGTCATTGCAATGTTTTTGTTTTATTTTAAGGTTTTAGGCTTTTCTCTATTAAGTTGAGACCTTAAATATAAACCTTTCAAACTTAATGGCAGAATCCTTAAATTTGGGGCTTTAAGTGTCCTCTTTGCTGTTAGGTTTCTATTTCATTAATCATTATTTATTACAGCCCTACAAATTCTAACCAAAAGATTCCTCTCAGACTAAAAAATAATAATAATAATTAATGGTCCAAGTTGCTAAGATGGATTTTCTAAGGGCTGACCACTGACTGTTTTGATATGTCTTGTCTCCGTTTTTCTCCAAATTCTTTCAACAGACAGCAACTAATAATATTGTTGAAGTTAAATGACCTTTTGAGCAAGCTCTAAATAAATGCTTTGAGTGTTGTAGGTAGTCTGTTTTCTCCGAGCGTGGTTCAAACCAGGGGATGTGAATTATTGCCTACTTGATATCTTAGATGTTGGGGGCTTTGGAGCTCCCAGAGGGAAAGGGATTCCATTCCCATCACATTGATGGTTCATCAAGAATGCCTTCTCAATCGCTGTGGTTTCCCTGGCGCTGACCGGCAACGCCTTCTGTTTTAGGCAGAGTACTTCTACGAGTTCCTGTCTCTGCGCTCCCTGGATAAAGGCATCATGGCAGATCCGACTGTCAATGTCCCTCTGCTTGGAACAGTGCCTCACAAGGCATCAGGTGCGTGGTCTTTGCTTTGGAGATGAGGATATGTAAGGTACATTTGTCATCCATTAGAGCCATTGTGGGATGCTGTCCTGAGGAGAGCTGTTGGATTGCTAGCAAGCTGGTCACCATCCTTCAGGCAAAGGGTTAGGGTGAGAATAAAGACATGATGGGTTTAGAGATTCCTAATATAACCCAGACCACACGCAGTTCATTAGTGATTCTAGTTTTTTGGGTTTTGTTTTGTTTTGTTTTGTTTTAATGAATGAAGAAAGAGATAAACATGCCTGCTGAGATGGATCTAGTCAGCCGAGGAGTGTGCCTTAGCGCAGTGCACACACGTGACAAAGGTTCAAAGTGGTTGGGAGCAAATGATAACCAAGAAAAAGTTCCCCAAAGTCGCAGTGTCAGAAACCCCCAATGTTAGCACAGTATCAGGAATCCCCCAAAGTTAGCACAGCATCAGAAACCCCCAAAGTTAACACAGTGTCAGAAACCCCAAAGTTAACACAGCATCAGAAACCCCAAAGTTAACACAGCATCAGAAACCCCCAAAGTTAGCACAGCATCAGAAACCAGCCTTGAGGGACAGAGGGACACTGACTCCAGCTTTCAGACCTAACCATCCTACTTGGCTCAGAAAACCGTGGATGTGATTCGGTCCCAGCTTTCCGTCTTGTGTGATACCCACACGAGCGTTATCTAACTCGATCACGGTAAGACCAGAACTGTAGCTCTATTTCCTAAACTAAAAAAAAAATGAAGTCTCGAGCTGGGTGTGGTGGTGCATGCCTTTAATCCCAGCACTCGAGAGGCAGAGGCAGAGGCAGGTGGATCGATGTGAGTTCGAGGCCAGCCTGGTCTACAAAGCAAGTCCAGGACAGCCAGGGCTACACAGAGAAACCCTGTGTAGTCTCACACAGTGTAACCAATCTGTGCAAAGTCGAATGTTAGGAAACAGAAAGTACCCAGTGCTTCTTCTGGTCCTGTTGCAAGTGTCTGTGTCCTTACATTTGATACATCATGAGAAGCGCACAGTTTACACGCCCTTCTGAAAGTCGCTCTAACCCTTGAAAGGCATGGGAGTATTACAATATTCTATTTTGTGGATGTGCTATCATTTGTTTCTCTCATCGCTCATTTTTTATTAGGGAGATTTTTCCTTTTAGGGTTTTCATGATGTACATACCATGATAAATAGCCTTTGAAACTAACAGGGGCCCACTGCTATAAGGGAAAGGGCCTCATTTGTCTCATTTCCTGTGACTCCTCTCACAAGACTCAACACATAGCCAGCACATAGCAGGCCACTGCTGAATTAATGCAAATACTAAATTCTTGGCACTTACTTGTTTATAGTAGATTGTTGGGAGCCATATTTTTTCTGGTAAACACCATGATATGAGCTATTAACTTAAAAAACAAACAAACAAACAACAATTAAGCTGCTCAGATACCTGTAGTGCCTCCTAAAGGTCATACCTAGAATGTGGGAGTGCGCTAGGCTCACTGTAATCTCATCAGCATAAGTTATTAATTATGTTAACTACTTTGCCAATTTAAAAAGTGAAAACTGGCTTTTTCACACTGTTCCTTAATTTGGTTTTTAAATTTTCCTACCGAGACAGAGCATCTTCCCTGATTTTACTAGACTATGTGAAATAGCAGTGTGCCCTAATTATTTTTTATATTGAGATAATAGTGTTTTTGTTAGTCTGCAAAGCTTGTGACATATAATATGGGTTTACTTCTTTTTATTATTTTCTCAAGTTATTTATTTGTTTGTTTGTGGGAGAATAAAATCCATATTGCCAAACTTATCTTTTCCCTTTGCAATTTCTTCCCATTCCTTTTATGTTTTGAAATTAAACCCTGTCTCAGAAAGCTGTCAAAAGATCGTTTAAACACACTTCTAGTATCCCGTGACAATTTATTTTGGAAGTAGCCTGAGCTGTCCTTCGGTCATCAGCTTTCCTAACGAACATGCTCCACTGATAAGCCTCAGGTTTTACATTTCCCAGCACAGTGTCAGCTGTGGCTGTGGATTTGGAGCATTTTGAAATAAGTGATGATGATGATGCCAACTTTTATTTCACTCTTCGAAGAATGTTAAGTAATCTGTCAGGTGTCAAATCAGCCTCCCTCCGGGAGCTAACCAGCATCCAGAGAGTGATTAGGAAATGAGGCCCCCGTCACAGAGACTGGGTTGCTACCGCCCGCCGTTTCCGGTGGATCTGAGGCGTGCTAAGGTGAGACCTGAAGATGGTCTTTCTAAACACTGCGCATCAAGCCACTGTGGGTGCAAACAGGAGGGGAAGTTTATTGAAGTCATCTTCCCAGTGTTGTTGTGGGCGGTAGCCTCCCAGGGAGGAGTGCAGCCTGGGGCATTTGCTGCCACCTGCATGGGTAAAGGAGTGAAGACCAGGGCATTCGCTGCCTGTATGCATGGGTAAAGGAGTGAGGCCTGGGGGCATTTGCTGCCACCTGCATGGGTGAAGGAGTGAGGCCCGGGGCATTTGCTGCCCATCTGTATTCTGGAGAATCGAGTGCCTGAGACTTGTCATCCTGAGGACATGGACATCCTGTTCCAAAGACGCAGATATTTAGATTCCATTCAGATGGCATCCCTGGGTCTTTACTACCTACCTCACAGAGACAGCCAAACACCCAACTCTGAAAGTTCTTGGAATATGGTCACTGCATAAGCTCCTGCCATGGGAGGGACATGCTTCTTTTTAACCAAAGATAATTTTGAATAATTTTTTTCTTGGTCATTGTTCCCCCTTTTTAATTTAAAAAAAAAAAAAGGAGCCAAGAATGAACACATAGCATGTTGCTCAGTATCCACTCTTTATTTTAATTTTTTTCCTCTGCCTTTTTCTGATTGGTAAAACTCATATGGAAGCTTACTGCAACCCATTAAAAGTCATCAGCTCAGTTCACTACACAGCTACATTGGCTGAGCCCCCAATAAAACTGAAATCATTACATTTCTAGCTTAATGCTTGCATCTGACACCTCCCTAACATAAACCATTTTAGGTGTCTAGTAAAAGGATTCTTACTAAAATTCTATTTTTGGAGCTATTGACAGCAAATTTTGCACATCGTGTTGAGAAGATGCCTGAACAGGGAATTTCCAAATTCGACATCACTTTCTCATAATATGAAATCTAGAAAACATAAAGCTTAGAATCTGGGGAAAGTGCTTGCCACTCAGATCTCTGGCAAAAAGCTGAGCTTGGCAGTGCCCCAACTATAACCCCAGCTCTGGAGAGACAGGAACAGCAGGGTCTCTGCAGCTTGCTGGCCAGCCAGTCTAGGCAATTGGCAAGCTCCATGTGCAGTGAGAGAGGAGGGGAAACTGAGGAAAGCATCTGATATCAACTCCTGGCCTCTCTACGCATGCACGTGCACACACACAAACATACATGTAAAAATAGTAAAATAAAATTCAGAGGGGCAAAATAGATGCCACTTGAGGCAAAGAGAGACTTAAAAAAAAAAAAACAACAAAGAAACAGGCTTTCTTTGGGGACAAAGCAATGCCCCAATGTGTGCACAGAGTTCACTTTGCCCGCTTAACTCCTTTTGCCTCGGCATGCGCACTTATTTATTTACTTATTTTTAAGAAGCAGATGTGGGGTTTGTTTGCAGAACCGCAGGTGCAAGAAGTTTATGGGGATTTCCAGATCATTGCAGGGCAGCAATTCATTAGTTTCATTAGCTTGGTCGCCACAGTGGGAGAAGTGAAGGGACGGTGAATCATTAAAAAGTAACCAAGCCAGTGTGTCTTTGCTCCTAAGCATCTAGGTAGCACTCGTTACTGCGCTGGGCTGTTTTATCCCCCAGTCTGCTAAGCTGTTCTTTTATCCTACAGGAGCCTTTGTGCCTGGACATCTCTTGATCTTTAACAGTTACAAAGTGCCTGCCTTCTGGCATTTGAAGGGAACAAAAACAGGAAATACAAACTGGAGCGGTTCAGTAAAATTACTGAGTTATATGCATATCTTTTTTCCCATAAAGTCAAGGCCTTGCCTCTTTGGATATTTGGTCACTGCATGCAACCCACAGAGCAGTAGTATGTCTTAGGAACCCAGTGTGTAGACGTTTTTAAGTAGCTGGTAAGTGTCGGAGGGATGCCATCTTCTTGGTTGCTGTGGGCCAGAAGGAATGGTCCGTATTTGCTGAGAGACTGAATGTCAGCGCTTGAAGCACTGAATACTTAATGCTGAAAGTTTTTATATACATGTGTATGTGAGCATGCGTGTTCTGGGAGTGGGGGGGGGAGGATGCTAGAGCAGGTGTGTGTGTGTGTGTGTGTGTGTGTGAAGACCAGAGAACAACCTCAGGTGTCATCCCCTGGGGCACTATCCACCTAATTTGAGAGAGGCATTGCCCTGGAGTTCACCAAATTAGGCTATATTAGTCAGCCAATAGGCTTCAAGGGATCCCCCTGTCCCTGCTTCTCCTGTGCTGGGATTACAAGCACAGGCCACCATACCCAGTATTTAAAACACATTTTATTAGTGTTTTGGGAATTTTATAGGACCTGATTGCATCATATTTACACTCCCCTCCCCCAGCTCCTCCAAGTACTCCTCCACCTACCCACCCCCCCCCAACTTCCTGTTTTCTCCTCCTCCCTTTTATAACAGCCCATCAAGGATCATTTGTGGGTATAGGGCCTGTCCTGGAGCATGGCCAACCTCGCAGAGGGTCACACCTTTACAGGAAACGGACTCTCCCTCTGCCGGAAGTCATCAGTGCCAGTAACTCCTCAGCTGGGGGTGGAAGCCTGTGCCCGCCTCCTTCCTCTAGGACTGGAACTTTGTCTGGCTTGAGCTTGTGTAGGTCTTCTGGATGCTGTCCCAGTCTGTGAGTTCCTACCCGCCTTGGAGTCAAAGGCCACTTCCGGGTCCAAATGCCACTTCCGGGTCTTACCACCTTTCTGCCCCGTCTCCCCAGGAGATCCCTGAGACTTGAGTGAAGGGACATCTCCACTCAGTGCTGAGTGCCCTGGTCTAGTATTTTCTGTACCTTCACCACTTGTGCACACACAGCGTCTTTATGTGGGTTCTGAGAATCCAGCTCATCCTTCATACTAAGCAAACGCTTTAGTGACTGAGCCATCTTCCCAAGCCCTTGTTTATAATTCTGTGATTATAGGACTGCGTTCCTGCTTCCTCTCACCTTCTACCTTTCTATAAGGGAAGTGGGTCAAATGACAGGATGCTCTGAGGTGTAAGAACCCTGTGCATCTGTGTGTGGAAGGGGTATCAGATATGTTTCCGTGTACTTCTCCATAAGAGTTGGTTTATGTGCATCGTGCATTGATGTACACTTGAGAGCTGTGTAAGTTAATCTGTTTTACCTTTCCTAAATTGTTCAGCCCAGTTTAGATTATACAGCCCAGACTGCCCTGCCGTTCACAGCATCCAGCCTCATTTCATTTAGCCTTTGGTGAAAGGGACCTCTAGCAAAGGCCCTACCGTTGCCAAAGGACATGATTCTACTTCTGCTGCCTCTGGCAGAGCCTGTGACTGCACTTTTGTGTTGCGAACACATAAAGAAGGTTGCATGGTCAGCTTGTGTGCTGCCAGGAGCAGTTCCCAGCTCTTTTCTTCTTCTAACCCTGGAAGGTATAGTCACACTCCAAAGGGGAAAGGTTTGTCCTGGCTTAATGTGATAAGCCCATGATTGGTAGCTGAGCCCACAGTGCAATACTCTCTATACACTCATTGGCAGTATTTTTGATTGATTGATTGATTGATTGATTTTGATTCATTGATTGATTAGAGAAGAACTGGAGTCTAGTAGTCAGCTAGATCAGTCTTCCTCAGTGGGTGGCATGATAATCCAGTATGTTCTAGAAAGTTCCAGAGTCAGTCTTCTCACCCAATAGCCAACGTCCAATTAGACCATTTCACCTAGTGACTTGTGACTATTATGAAATTGGCAGCCTCCTCATTCTCTTTGCACAGAAACATGGTGAGTTGCCACGTCCTGCCTTGTAGCTTTGTTGTCAACACCTGGGAATGACAAGGACCTAACAGGTACACAAGTGGCTCCACGCCAAGAGGCTAACATGGATAGGATACAGCCTATCCATGGCATTAGCTTTGCACACCAAACACCCCATTATATTGACAGGTATCTTGGGAATATAGTAACCTGGTTGAACCAGTCACACCTGGAGTCCAGGCTGAATTGCAGAATATTTTCAGAGAATTTGATTTCTAACTTTCAAATCAGAATTAAAAAAATAAACTAGTGGGCTATTGTTCCAAGGGCTTGTTTAATGGAAATTGTATTATATTGTATATTATTATACCTATTTCTGGCTCTTTGGGGGATGGAAATCATGCCCCCAAATGCCTCATTCTAATTAATACTTTTATCCTTCCTTTTTGCATCTTTAATTTCCATAACAAAAAAAAAGTTTTTTGAGACAGGGCTACTCAATATAGCCCAGGCTATCATGGAACTCACTCTGTAGACCAGGCTGGCCTTAAACTCACAGAGATCTGCCTTGCTCTACCTTCCAAGTTCTGGGATTTTAAAAAAAATGCCATCTTTTAAAAAATAAACCTTTTTAAAGTATGAAAACTGGTGCTGGAAAGTCAGTCACTGCTCTCTTACAGAGGACCCAAGTCCTTTATCAAGTGGCTCACAACTGCCTGTAACGCTAGCTCTCAGGGACCACCCTCTTCTTGCCGCCACACACCTACACATATGTGCCCATACACACATGAGCACATATATATCACATACATATACACACACATACATTAAAATAAATTCTTAAAAGGATACACAAGCCAATCTTATTAACACAGAGGCTCTGTCTCCAAAAAAAATTAATTAAAAAAAATATAGCCCGTTCTGCATTAGTGGAACACAAATTACAGAGGGTCATTCATTCTTTTTCCAATCAAGATGGTGCATAAGTTCAACAGAGAATGCCCAGGTAATAAAAATATCATCTCAACTCCAATGGAGATACAAGAAAATCACAGAAATGAGAACTTTTTGCTTCTTCTTGGTCTCTGTTTCTGTGGTTTCTACAGAGCCGAATCAATTGGCTAAACTGATTTCACAGACTCTCTTTTCCTTTCAGTTGTTCAAGTCGGTTTCCCGTGTCTCGGCAAACAGGACGGGGTGGCAGCATTTGAGGTGACTGTGATTGTCATGAATTCGGAAGGCAACACCATCCTGCGGACCCCTCAGAACGCTATCTTCTTTAAGACTTGCCAACAAGGTGAGCATGGCAGCACTCAAGAGAAGGCTTCCAAAGTAGGGAGTCGCGGGCTTGTTTTGTTTTCTTTGCAGATATACTTTCTAGGAAAAGGATAGTAAACACAGAGCCTAATAACAATTACGAAGATTCTCTAAGGCTTTGACAACACTTACGAACCTCAGGGATTCCAGTGTGCTATCAAAGCATGGGCTTCCCGCTTTTCTAACAACGTTTAGGAGCCCCCCCCCCCCCACGCCAGGTGTATCTCACCCACCACCCTGTCAAAAGCTGTACCCATGCCCCATGCCCCTGACAAAAACTTGACACAGTTCACAGCCACAAAAGACAGGAAGTCACGATCACATGATGATCGTGTCAGGCGGGGCCTTGGCACTTCATTGCTATACCCTGGGTACCCACTAACCACACAGGCACAGCTCCCCCCTCTCCTCGCCTTCCACCATCAAGTTTAAGCTATGGAGCCAGTCAATGTTGTAAACATAGACAACAACAACAACAACAACAAAGCCATCCACTCTCTGGCACTGAATATTGACAGCAATAGCCTTCACTCCTCTGGTGTGAATATAAAGATTTACCATACTTTGGGAGATGGGCAGAAGGAAGACTGAATAAAAATTGTTTCACTCTCCTCATGTGTGCCCCTTGCTGTTGGAAATAAGATTGCAGGAAGATGATTGAGGGGAAACCGTGGGGTGAGAGATGGTGGGTATTCAATCCATTAGAATTGGCGCAGTGAAAGATGAATGACCCCCACTGTCTCACCTTGGCCTGGCCACAAGAGCACGCTCTACACCTTGTTTGTCTTTGGTGCAGCCGAGTGTCCTGGAGGCTGTCGGAATGGAGGCTTTTGTAACGAAAGGCGAGTCTGTGAGTGTCCCGATGGGTTCTTCGGGCCTCACTGTGAGAAAGGTAAGCAATGGAGTTGGACTTGCTTCCTAGTGCACATGGACAGCACAGATGCCCCACATGGCTCTTTGTTGTGACGTATCTCTTGAAGCTATTATTTGTTATTATTAGTAGTAATAGTATTAGTATTAGTATTTAGTGACATTTTAAGGATCTATGAAACTTTTAAAAGTCAGAGAAGAAGCCAGGCGTGGTGGCACACGCCTTTAATCCCAGCACTTGGGAGGTAGAGGCAGGTGGATCACTGTGAGTTTGAGGCCAGCCTGGTCTACAAAAGGAGTCCAGGACAGGCAAGGCTACACAGAGAAACCCTGTCTAGAAAAAAAAAAAGTCAGAGAAGACCTGTTGGAAAGTTGTTTGGCTATGGGTCGGTTTCTGTTAATGTAATACTTGGCTAGAACTTTGACCAGAGAACTTTGGGCTTGGACATCTGCTCTCTGTGGTCAAGGCTCCATCGGACCAGTTATTTACAGTGTGCTTTGTTACACTCTTATGAAAGTTTTGACATCACAACTAATTTGAAATTCTTCCAATTAGAAACATCTCAAGTCACAATTAAATCTATACCCTGGTATAAGTTATACCTTAGCATAAGCTGAAAGAGGGGATGAAAATAACTTGCACAGTACATTTATTTCAGAGGCACTGTTTTTGAGAACATAAGATGAAAAGAGATCAGTGAGAAAGTGGGTGTTAATCATAAAATCTTTAAATGCCAAGAACTTCTTTGACCAGAGTAAGAAAAGATATTTTTTTACCTTTAAGAAATAAGACTATTTTCTTTCTTCTTCTTCTTTTTTTTTTTTTTTTCAACACAGGGTTTCTCTATGTAGCCTTGGCTGTCCTGGACTCACTTTGTAGACCAGGCTGGCCTTGAATTCATAGCAATCTGCCAGCTTCTGACTCCCGAGTGCTGGGATTCAAGGAGTGCACCACCACGCCCACATTAGCATTTGTAGATCAAAGAGATAGAGCAGAAAAATATTTACAGTTAATAAAAACATATCACGGTCAAGTGGATTCTGGAAAAGATTTAACCAGACATTCAAAGTAGAAAAAAATTATTCAAAATTCTTACCTAAGAAATTGGATGAGAAGTTGAAAAATGGCTGGATTAATGCCTCAAAACAATTTTTAATATAGCAAAGTTGTATAGCTAGAGAGTAAACATTTTCTATGAATTCTTAAGTTGTGGAATTGTTGACATTACAAAATGCTCCTGCTCCAGAATACTGTGTGGCCTTAATCTGAGTCTTCTTTCTCCATAAGCCCTCTGCGTACCTCGCTGTATGAACGGTGGCCTGTGTGTCACACCTGGCCTCTGCATCTGTCCACCTGGATTCTACGGAGTCAACTGTGACAAAGGTAATAGGATTGTTATTATTGTCATTTTAAAAAATATTTATTTTATTTTAGTGTGTGTGTGTGTGCGTGTGTGTGTGTGTGTGTGTGTTTCACACAAGTATGTAGAGGCTGGAAGGGGGCACGGGATCCCCTGGAGCTGGAGTTACAAATGGTTTTGAGCCTCCGTGTGGTGGGAATCGAACCCAGGCCTCTAGAAGAACAGCCAGTGTTCTTAACCACTGAACTCCAGCCCCCAAATAAACATTCGTAACGTCATCGCTTTGTATAAAACGGCATGTCATATGCAGTGAAGGTGACTGCTGTAATGACTAGAATCCCAATTTGGCTGTTGCTTAACCCAGCAGAACTTTATTTTTCTCCCAGAATTCTCCAGTGCAGTGTCCTACACAACACCAATGTGGTCCTCAGACAGGGTAGGAAGACAGGGAAAATAAATATGGGGACAAGGGAAGCCTCTTGTCAGCTGCAGGGCGAGAATCCCAGCACAGTCACTATCTGCTGTAAAGGTTGCTGACATGTAGGTCTGATTCCTTTCCTAGACTATTAAAATAGCCACAACCTACCGATCTTCTGTAGGGCCTCAGCCAGCATTATCTTACAAGAGGTTGGATGCCTCCTCCCAGACAGTGGTACGTCACACTTCACTCACACGGAGTGCACTCAAACCAGGCCCTGCAAAGCCACCTGCCTGCCTAGCCAGTCCACACCTTTTCCATGGAAAGACATCTTTAAATGCCCTGTAAAGTATGTGGATTTAGCGGAGGATTCCTACTCTCCATACTGCTATTTTGCCGCTGACTATTGATTTTTCATGAATGAAATATTCTTTTGGATGGACTAACAAATACTGTTTTTAAGAAGTGTCTCCTCTGATCAGCCATTCAGCACAGAGTAAATCAGCAGTTTGTTTTGTGCCCACCCCCCCATCCCCGTGTGTGTGTGTGTGTGTGTGTGTGTGTGTACAGCTTTTTGAAAAGGAAAAAACGGTTTTAGCAAAGATTTCTTGGGATGGTTTAGAAGAGTGAGTTGCGGCTGTCTGCTGTCTTAGGATGCACAAGGCACTTTCACACAACTACCTGGTCAGAGTCTTGACAACTGGTGAGACCTGGAAAGCATTAGACATTTCACCCTCAAAGCAGCACACTGGGGTGCATAGTGCACGAATCACGTGACCCAGATTTATTGCCTCCGAGGTACCATGCTGCTATGGCCATCATTCTGTCTAATCAGGGCCCAGCGCCTCCCAAGTGACCTGCAACCTGAGCAGATGACAGTCATGGTCATGAGTTTTTCCTTCCTTCAATTTGGAATTAAGCTATTTGCCTCCTGTCTTTTATCCTTCGACTGAGATGCTATCTGAAAGCACTTGTATATTTTTTATTGTTAAACCACAGCATTAGATTAAAATTATTTTAAATATATTTCCTAAAGACTAAGATCCAATGGCAGTAAGTCAGTAAAATAATTCAGAGTGTATCTATATTCATTCAAATTTAGCCTTTAGTATCTCTGCTTTTTCAAAACCAGGTATTTCTTGGGGTGGAATAAAGCGCAGCCTGTAACAGAACTGTTAAAAAAGCAAACCTTCAGAGACCTGAACAGTGAACTCACTCGCACTGGGGATTAATGAAATGATTAGTGGCATCTATCTAATCAGCTGTGGCCGTTACTGCCAGGGTTTATACAATGAAAGATCCACTGAGATCTTTTATCCAACCTGGGCTGCTTCATCCCTCCTTATGCAACCTAGTGGGTCCCTGCTTCCAGGAAGTCACCATATTGATGCAGAATTTGGTATAGACAGCTGACAGGTATAGCATGATACCACACTGAACTCCTGGACTCAAACAATCCTCCTGTCTCCCAAGTGGCTGAAATTGCAGGCTATTGTGAGATAGATAGATAGATAGACAGACAGATAGATAGATAGACAGACAGATAGACAGACAGATAGATATAGATGGATAATAGATATGATATAACATAGACACACATACACACACATGTGCATGCACTACAGTGTCACTGTAGCCATGAAGGAAAGCTATAAATTTGTATTCCAGTACATTTAACATTTCATAATATCTTGTCTTTCAGATAAATATTTTTCCTACGTGTTATACTCTCCTAATCTTTTAAAAACTCATCTGTAAAAATCTGTTGAAACCCCATTTGGTCTCACTGGAGACCTGGGAACATAAAACATATGAATTTTTACTGCTCAACAGAAGATTATTTTATTATCCACTAAGGAATAAGGAACTGCTGAAACGTGGTTTAATTAGCACAGAGCTAGTGTTCAGCACTATGTTTTAGAACAAACATTAAAGAATCATGTCCATTGGCCTTGGGACATAGCCACAAACTTCAGGAAGTAAGTAGTTACGCACTAGGCAGTTTACCCTCAACCACAGTGAAAGTGAGTGTCTCTGGCTCTTGGCAAAACAACTTTGTGTTTTTCCACTTTCTGTTGGGATAACCAAACACCTGAGTCTGGAGGATTTACAAAGACACAAGGCCAAACAAGCTCAGTAGAAGGCTTGCATCTGTTTGGCTCTGGTGAGGGCCTCAGGCTACATCACAACATGGAAGCCAGCTTCGTGGTGGGAGTATCTGCAAGAGAGAGAGAGATCACATGGCAAGACAAATCCAGCAGGCTTCAAAGGGGGAGGCCCTCTAAAAAGTTGATGGTCGCGATGACCTAACCACACCCCATTAGATCCCCACACTGTGCTCTGGTGACCAAGTTCGCAGATCATGAAACTATAGCCAGACCATGACAGAAATGTTGAAAATCTTGGCCAGGATGATAAAAGTAGTGTAAAAAAGCACCAAGAATAAGGACAATTTATTTGAGTGTTGTCCTAGTGAGGGTCACTACTGCTGTGACGAAATACCACAACCAAAAACAAATTGGAGAGGAAAGAACTATTTTGGCTTACACATCCACATTTATCATTGGAGGAAGTCAGGACAGGGCAGGAACCTGGAGGCAGGAGCTGAGGCAGAGGCCATGGAGGGGTGCTGCTTACTGGCTTGCTCCCCATGGCTTGCTCAGCCTGCTTTCTTACAGAACCCAGGACCACCAGCTCAGGGATGACACCACCCACAGTGAACTGGGCCTTCTCCCATTGATCATTAATTGAGAAAATGCCCCACAGCTGGATCTTATGGAGACATAAGATGACTCTAGCTTGTGTCAATTGACATCAAACTGGCAGGACAGGCCTGGTATCAAAACCTGTAATTCCTCACTCTGGTGGCTAAGGCAGAAGAATCACAAGTTAAAGAAAGACTAGCAAGGGCTACCTAGCTGTGAATTTGCTCAAGAAGAAAAGGGCTAAAAGGTGGGCAGTCAGGCCACATAGCCAGATGTAGCAAGTTGTGTTTCAGGTATGCTGCCGGGCCCACTGCCCTGTACATACATATCAGTGACCATCAGGACCAGTGGGTGTGGAGCAAGTGAACACTGACCCTAATGTTCTCGCTCGCTCCTATTCTAGGGAGGCATATGGATGAGAAGTGAGGAGGCAGGACTCCCTCCTAAAAACAACTGCCCAGCCTTAGGGACACCATCTCGAATTGGCAAAGAGGGGACCCACGTGCTATAGTCCCTGAACTCTAAAGCCCACACCAGAGAGCTCTGCCTCTGCTCTCGTCTACGTGGAGACGTTGGGAGCACTGCTGCCTTCAGCTGGGAGCTGTTTGCAATTTTGAACGCAGTGTGTCATTTAAGACACCTGGTGTTCTCGTAGGGCACTTTAGTTGAACTTCCCTTCAGTTAAATTCCCAACAAAACACACACGTTTAAACTTTCTGACTTTCACATTGGAAGCCTTTATTCATCTGTTTTACATGACACAAGGACATATAACTGGAATTGGAAAAAAAAAAAACCTAAGCTCTAATTTTTAGTTTTTGGCTTTTTTTTTTTTTTAAAGTCAGGGTCCCACATAGCCACATACCCCAGGCTGGCCTCAAACTCACTATGTAGCCGGAAATGACAGTGCCCTCCCTCTCCCTCTACTCTCGGGACTCTGAGCTATAAGCATGTGTTTCTACACTTGGCCCAAGTTTTCGTTTTAATCTTCTTTACTGGATGAGTGAAGCCGACTACATTTCAGTATTCCCTCTCTCCTCTCTCCATTCCTCTACCCTCTAAGTGCCAAAGATCAGTGAATTCAAGAGACTGACACCAAGAGGGAGGGGCCTGGCATGAGTCACAGTGTGTTTATCCCCCCAGGGGTGTAATTGGATTTTTTTTTTACTGTGTCCCGTCATCCCACTTCATCTAACAGGCTCAGTCATGGCTCATCCTCATCCTGGGACCTCACAGGGTCCACAGCCTGTCTCTCTGGATGCAATTACTCCGAGTCTTTCTCCAAGTACCATGACAGTCTCTTTTTACAGCCTATTCGTTAAAACGATCCTCCATTCATCTTACTGAGAGTTGCTTCCTCCTCGTAGGGCCCTGACACTTTTGACACTTCTCTCCCCTTTATCTAATCCAAATAACTTTTCTCCCTTTATCTTCCAACTTGATGCTTTCAAACATTTTTTTTCCGAATTTTTTCTTGGATTTGTAGATTCTTCTTTTTAGGGCATAGATTTTATTTAAAAGATTATTTTTAAGCATAGTATGCCTTTTTCATTAGGAACAAATACGACGTGTGGTGGCCTATCCTCTCTTATATTCTGAAAAGAGTTTCGTGATTTGACTGTAATTATCATTTGAATCAGTTATTTCAAATAACGGGGTGTTCGGGTTTAACTTTTTTTTTTTAACTGTGAAGTGGGTTGTTTACTGTGTAAATGAGAAACTGTTAAGTACACGCTGAAGAAGCATCGTTCACTTTATGTGAAATTTTTGCTAGGCTTAACTTTCCTGTCTAACGAAGCACCCTGTCTGTCATTCATCCTTCCAGTGAACTGCTCGGCCACCTGCTTTAATGGGGGTACCTGCTTTTACCCGGGAAAATGTATTTGCCCTCCAGGACTCGAGGGAGAGCAGTGTGAGCTGAGTGAGTACACATCCTCTGGCTTGGGGGCGGGGAGCCCGAGAAACCTTTATCTGATCCTACTTTTAGTGCCCCTGATGAATCTGAAGCCCAGATAGGATGGCGACCTCTCGTGTGAGGCGCTTTCTTTTCACTAGATTCCACCTGCCACTCCCTGTCTAAAGGCAAGGCTAAGAATTACAGCTTGCGCCAGAGGCTCCAGACAAACCCTCTCTAAGATTTTGCTACCTACCCACAAGCACGGGGGTTGGGAGTGGGTGGAAGGTTTCTCCTGCCCAGAGTATCCCGAACCTACTGACCCACCTAAGAGAAAAGGCTAGACCCCGCCCCCCTAAAGGGGATAAAAACGGTGTGTAACAATTAAAACAACAATAACGTGGCAGCGGTCTGAGTGGCTGCCAGGGATATATTACGCAAAAGGAGGCAGGCACACACTAAAAGGGTCTACCCAAGAGTCCACAGTTTTCAAGTTCAAGAGTAAAACCTAATTGATGACCCTGGAAACTGGAATTGCTGTTGTGGGGCGGGGATGGGGGGGCGCACACACAAAAGGAACTTTAGGGGGTGCTGGATATGCCTGTGTCTCCTACAGCCGAGTTGCTCGAGTGCTGCTACGGAGTAGCTGAGCTGTGAACTTGGGCTGTGTCTGTCTGTCGCTCACGTTTCCACACAAGAAGCTGAAGCATGGGGCTGTATGCAGCAAAGGCCCAGATCTGCCGTCTACCAGCTAGGTGGCGCTCAGCAAGCCACTCCTCAGAAATGAGCAATTCAGTGTAAGCCTTGCTATGCCCAGAAGACCTGAGTACAGAGGTGCATGTCCAGCCAGGAGTATGAGCCTCAAGCCATCTTGTGCCTGTGGAGGGGTCTGCTCCGGCCTTCCCCTGTGTGTGTCAGGGGAGCCTTCCCAGCTGTACTGTCTCTAAAAGCTGTGCTCCGGGCGGCCATTGTTTCCAAAGTGGAGGTAGATTCAAAATTGAATAATGCTGCCTTCCTATTTTTAACTTTCAACCTCTAATTTATTTGTGGGTTTTTGTGCTTTAATGAGTAGTAGGTGAAATAACCATTTTTATAGGGTTCAAATGAAATAGCTCTGAAGTTTCCACACAACATGTAATTAATTGTCAGGATGTGGTTTCTCTTCTTATTAATTACTCTTTCCTGATAAAGACGTCTCGAGGTAACTCCCCTCAATTTTCTCCCCAAGCTCAGCCTCAGACACTGCATCCTTAGTTTGTTTATGAGTCTTCATCCGTGGGCTTTTAAGGATGCCTTTTCATGCCTTTCTGCTTAGGAACTTTCCTCTGGTAGAGGCACCCACTCACTGAGAGTCAGTCAGACAGTCTCTCTCTCTCTCTCTCTCTCTCTCTCTCTCTCTCTCTCTCTGTCCCCCTCCCTCCCTCCCATCTCCCTCTCTCTCCCCCTCCCTCCCATCTCCCTCTCTCTCCCTCCCACTCTTCCTTTTCCAGCCCTTTCTTTATCCCTCCCCACTTCTCGCTCTCCACTGTTTTGTTTTTTTGTTTTATTCTAACTGGACCAAAAAATGTAGAGTTTTGAAAGCTCATCATAGATCCAACCATCCATTTAGAAAACTTCCAGTTTCAATGAAAAGGAACACTGTGCGGGGGGGAGGGTGTAGGGGGGTTGGGGGGAGGGATCGGAAGTAGATCTGGAGTTGAAGATTTTCTAAAAGTGTGCAGACAAATACGGAGTTGAGCTATTTATTCCTATTTTTAACTGATTATATAGTTCACACACCATAAGACGCAGCGTTTCAAAGTGTATCATCCTGCATAACCACAAGTTACCTGTCACCTCTGTTGGACTTCAGAAAAATTTATCACCACCCTAAAAAAAAGAGTCCATATCTGTTTTTATTAGAAATATCTACCGAGTCCCAGAGCCTGAAGCTCGCAATCTGCTTTCTTCCTCTTCGGCTTTACCTGTTCCGAACACCTCATACCCACGGAGTCCCGCAGGCAGAGCACCTTGTGCCTGGCCTTTCATTTAAGGTCACTGTTATCAAGGACTGCTCGTGGTGCAGACTGCACTGGTGCATGGCTCCTTTCATTGCCGAGGAACATCCAGTTGTGTGCACGCCATTTGTTTATCCGTTTACAGTTGAGGAACATTTGAATTGTTCCCACATGAGGGTTATTTGATCAATGTAGCTGTGAATATTTGTGAGCAGGCCTTCACGCTGACAGGTTTGCATTTTTAAGTGTGTGTGTGTGTGTGTGTGTGTGTGTGTGTGTGTGTGGTGTGTGTCTGTCTGTCTGTATGTGTGTGTGTGGTGTGTGTGTGTGTGTGTGTGTCTGTGGTGTGTGTGTGTGTGTGTGTGTGTCTGTCTGTCTGTCTGTCTGTCTGTCTGTCTGTCTGTCTATGTGTCTGTGTGTGAGTGTGTTTGTGTGGTGTATGTGTGTCTCTGGTATGTATGTGTTTGTGTGTGTGTGTGTGTGTGTGTGTGTGTGTGTGTGGCAAGTGTATGCCCACAGCATATATGAAGAGCTCTGAGGACAACTTTTGAGAGTCAGTCTTCTACTTCTGCCTGGGGATTGGACTCAGGCTTGGTGGTAGTTGCATTCCCCAGCTGAGGCAGCTCACTGACTCAAGTTTGCGTTTCTTTTGACTGTTTACCTAGGATCATTGCGGGACCACAAGGGAACAACTTTTCTGAGGTTGTTTCTCATTTCTCAGCCCATGAGCAGCACTGCAATTTCCCCACACCGCACTCATTGTGTGTTCTTCAATCTGCCAATATAATTTTCATTTCCCCTGATTTCTCCCACCAGTGATACCTTCTCAAGCCCATTGTGACTGGCTTGTGAGATGCTGCCACTGGGTCAGCCAGACTATCCTTAGAGCTGTCCTGGAGGCCAGCCCTGCAATACATCTTACTATGCAAGGCTTATAGGGTTCCTAAGAATCTTTCCTAGAACTTTAGTTTAAAAGGTCACACAAATTATTTGCATCATATTGTAAATAACTTAATGATTTATAATAATTTAAAATTGTATTTAATAAATAAGTTTATAAGTACTTACAAATAAGTTTTAAAATAACTTAGCAGGACCTTGCCAAAAGTTCTCTGTAGAAAGTAACGTAAGCCTGTTGAATAAAACAAGTAAAAACCACTCATCTTTCTAAGGCCCACACATGACGCTTGTTGGCCTTTAAACACCCCTGTAGCTCTTTTAATTTTTTGTCTGTGAAACGGAGTCATAACCTGAAGTCACCGCACAGCCTCCCAGGTGGGGGACCTTTGATGTCTTCACTGTGGATGCCTTATGGTCTGGCATTGTTGTCCCAAGGACTCTTCCGTGAGCTACATTAAAACACTGTTTCGCCTCATTGAAATCTTCTTGTCCTTGGACAACCCTGACGTGTTGCGCAACACAGATAGGTCGACTCCTCTGGGCTCCAGTATTTCTATTTCCAATCAGCATAACGCAGTCGCAACGTATTTTCAGGCAAAAGAAGTCGATATTAAGATGCTTTGGGGCTTCTGGATACTAAAACAATCAGATGGCGAGATACTTTGAACTAGCTATGGCCTAACAACTGTCCGATGGAATCACAGTCCTGCCCAATAAGAGCCAGAGGAGACCGTCCTGCCCTCCCTCCCGGCTGACTCTTCATTCCTCTCTTAGCAAGAACACAAACAGACCCGTAGAATCAGGGAGAAGACTCTACCCGTCGTTCCGCGTTGTTCTTGACCACCAGGTTCACCCCCTATTCTGCCCCCAACCCCATCCCCACCCCACCCACCTTACCCCCCACCATGAGGCATAAAGCTCACCAACTCGTTCACATGGAAGGGCAATGTGTCTTTCATGAAGGGGACCGCTCATCTCACACAGAGTTGGCTTGAACAAGCCCACAGCCCTGGAGAGAATTCTACGTCATGATCCAGGTTCATGGCTGGCCCTGAGTCAGATGTTTCTTTGGGAATTTGGAGTTAGAGGCTTTTCTTTTAAGTCAGAGCTAAGGTCGTCACCAAGCAGTAAATGGCGTTCTTTAGAAAGTGGGACTCTTTTGGACTTTTAGTGGTCCGTGGAACAGGTGGCCTTTGGGGCTGGGACTAGTTGGGACAAGAGTTCTTGTCTAACATGCACAAAGCCCCGAGTTTGATGCCAGCACTGAATAAGACTGTCCCTAATGGCGCACACTATGGGCCAGCACTGGGTAGGGGATCAGAAAGGAGTTCAAGGGCACCCTCAGTTACATAGTGAGTTGGAGGCCAGCCAGGCCACATGAGATGCTGCCTCAAGAAAATGGTGGTGGGGAGGGATCTTTACCGGGGGGGGGGGGGGGGGGTCAAGTCTAATCTAGTGCAGCCTTTCAGGAGGCCTTAACCGCCCCCCCCCCAACATTGTTGCGTGTAAATTGTCTTCGCTTTGTCCAATTTATAAACAAAGTTCTTTGGGGTAAGCAAAAAGTAAAAAGTAAAGTGCTTGTAGCAAAACAATTTTCTTGTGAAGTTCAACCCTTTTGTCAAAAAATAGTGCTTATTTTGTAAATAATATTATAGTTTGTTTCATCTCAAGCTTTCTTTGGTCATAAAAAAAATAAAAAAACTTAGTGAGAGAAAGGTGAGTTTGTTAACAGCAAAGTTTTCATTAGTAAAAAAAATAAGATAATGAGAGCAAAAACCCCAAACTGAGTCACCACTGAGACGTAGTATCCACTGGTTGTCTTGTGGGACATCAACGTGCACTTGGCAGGATGTGGCTTCAGCCTTCGGTTAATAGTCCCTTTTCAGTTACTTCTAAAAAGTCATTCTTCAAATAGAAAATTCTTGACATTGGAGGAAAATAAATATGAAAGATGTTAGGCTAAGATAGCATCAGGTGTGGGTATAGACAGACCTACTTCTGGAAGTGATATGCAAAAACGAAAAGTTGAAGGAAATTTCATGTAGTGAGTCAGCCATATATTAAGTTACAGAACTGTGTATGAATCTACAAGCATTTGTGGGTAAGATTAGTTAATTTTTTTCTTTTTTCTTTTCTTTTTTTTCTTCTTCTTCTTCTTTTTTTTTTTTTTTTGTGCATTTGTCAGTACAATATATTAGCTTGTCTCCAAAACAAAAACAGCGTAGACCTAAAACAAATGGAAAACGACTGACATTTCAAAGCATTTCTCATCTCCAAGCCTTGTTACGCCTTTGAAAGATGAAATTACTGTTGAATAAGCTCCTTCCTTACTCAGCTACGTTCTATTGCAGGCAAATGCCCCCAGCCCTGCCGAAACGGAGGTAAATGCATTGGTAAAAGCAAATGTAAGTGTCCCAAGGGTTACCAAGGAGACCTCTGCTCTAAGCGTAAGTACCACACGTGGGGCAGCATGGGGGCAGGGCGGCTGAATTAATGTCCTCCCTGGATATAGTGTCCATGCCTGTGGCATGTTGTCTGGGTATCGCTGTTGACCTTGTCCCCTGATGTATATGCTTCTTTTACTTAGACCAAAGGCATTGTGGGAATTGCTGCACATGAAATACTTATGCACAAACAGATGAAGTCTTTTGTGTTTTGTTTATTGGGGGTTTTCTTGGAAGGAACAATGTTCCACAATCCAGCAGTTTCAAAATCTCACTGAGAGTCTTTTTGTATGAGAAACACGATGCTTAGTATTAAGATCGCTCCTAAGAAGTTTTTTTTTTTTTCCCAACTTTGAAACTGACTTTTGGCTGCAAAGTGACTTGGAAAAAAAAAAATGGGTGAAGCCAAAGCTAACACATTCTAAAGGACTAAAAGGGAGAAGTAGCCGTGTAGCGCTATTTGAGAGAGAGAGAGAGAAACAGGAAAGGCAGGGAAACCCAGCTTTGCTCTGCTCTGATCCTAGCTGTCTGCGAGCCTGGCTGCGGTGCTCATGGAACCTGCCAGGAACCCAACAGATGCCAGTGTCGGGAAGGCTGGCACGGGAGACACTGCAATAAAAGTGAGTAGCGGGCGTCTGTGCGACCCGGTCTTTGGGTGACCTTAACTCATCCCTGCATTTGGGGCCATTTCTCTGTCCCCTACCCCACGCTCACCTCCTCTCACAACTTCAAAGCCAACTAAGCTTTAGAATATAGAAGGGGGCCTGTAAAATGCCACCAGTTCCACACAACGTCGCCACAAATATTCTCTAGGTCAAATAAATAATACAGGCTACTTCAGTGTGTTGAGGAAAGTAGCTGAGTAGCTAAAGTGGGTCCTTCCTTCCGTCCTTCCTTCCTTCCTTCCTTCCTTCCTTCCTTCCTCTCTTCCTCCCTTCCTTCCTTCCTGGTACTGGGGATCCACCCCAGACCTTGCTAGGCAAGGTCTTGGTTAAGCACTAAACCACAGTCTGCCCTCCAGATTTTAAGGGAACATAAGTCTCTACGGACCTCTGGTTTCAAAAATCAAGCTTTATCAATTTATATATAATACACAACACATTTTTGAGACCCTTTCAGTGGCACCGTATACAATTTTAGATGAGTGATTTTTTAAAGAAAACAACAGGACCATGGAAGCCCGGCCTGGGAAAATACTCTAATGTAATTGTGTCTTCTGCATTTCCTGACTATCCCAAATAAACCTGCGATATACATCACTGTTATATGCATGTGAAGCTTAATAAATCCAATTGTTTAGCATCAATTGTGCCCTCATGCGAATCCAGGCATTAGGGCCACAGGAGCCAATAGAAGGAAAGACCCTGCCTTGGAAAGAACACAGCCCAGGATGGGGAGTGGGGACGGTCAACAAGTGAACAAAATGACAGAGACAGCTGGCACCAAACAGCCTTGTGTGTGCACGTCCACAGTCTTCCTTGCTTTAAGGAACAGGAGGTTTTGCTCAAGTAATACTTCAACAGCCAATTACCTCAATCTTGTTGCGTCTCTAAAATACCGAGAACATGAATTTGAATAAATCACTTTCACATCAAATATTTTTCTAGACAAGGTTTTTTCAAAGGGTAGGTTCACGTAGCCCAGTAAGCATGCCCAGCGGGTTGGGGACAAAGGGACTGTCTGTGGCCCATCCAAAATGAAAGCAGGTCAGGAGCCTTGCTGTCTCAGAGCAACGAGGCCACCACAGCTTTCCACTCCACTGTGGACTGTACTGGTTCCTCTGTCATCAGTACCTCTCTCAAGGCAAGGCATGCAAAAAGGTAGCCTAGTGCTTGTTTAATTGCTAACCTGTTTGAGGGAGGCCACCCAGCTGTTTGGTGTTTTGTTTTGTTTTGTTTTGTTTTGGACATTAACTCAGAGAATCGAGCTGAAAGAATGGGATTTATTTTGACTATAGGGAGGTGACGGGGGAAGCTGTGAGTCAGAGGATTCTGGTAAAGAGCAGATTCCCACTGGGGTGGCACGTTGGGAGGTCCTAGGCACCCAGGCGTCATAGAGGAGAGGGAGGGTTCTGGAGCCAGACCAACTCTCTGCTTAGGCTCTCCCGCCTCAACAGAGAGGTAGGGCTGCATGGGTGGCGAGCCAAGCAGCACGGGAGGGGATTGGCTCCAGTGAATTGTTGGCCCATGTTTCGACCATTCTGTGAGCTAGTAGCCGACAGACTGACAACTCAAAAGAACGCTTTCCACCATGGGGCTGCGTTCTCAGTAGGTTTTTGTTTTTTTTTTTCTCACAACAGCATGCTTGCATTTAAAACCACACGGAACCCATGAAATGTTGAATCTGATTGACTCTGATGCACAGGAAGACGGAGACAGATTTTGTCTTTTTTTTTAAGATGTAATTGCTGTCTTGGATCCATTTTAGGAAAGCAAAAAAAAAAAAAAAAAAAAATGAATTGGTGCCCCAAGCACCTCCAGAAGTTCCCCCAGTGGAAAGAAAGGAGGCTCCCGGTTCATAAGCAGAGTGGGGGATGGGGAGATGACCAATTTGAGCACAGTTCCCAAGTTCCTACAGATAGGCATCAGTTCAGATCACAGCTCTTCTCTACCATGCACAGCAGAGGTCCTGGGCCCAGCAGAACTCCTGTGCTGTGTGAGTGTGATAATCTTGGCCCTGTGATCTATAGAAAGGATGTGAGCTGCCCTGTTCAACTGCTGTAACATGACTGAGATTGGTTTGCTAATGCAGTGGGGGGGGGGGGGGAATCAGTGACCAAATTCTCAGCAGGGCCATTGGAGGCCTCAGCATAGGACCAGCCCTTCCGTTGAGCTGTCTTGCCTGGGGTGAGGCAGGCATAGCTCACTTGGTAGAGTGCTTGCAAGCATGCACAAAGAATGCCGGCCGTGGTAGCCCATGCCTTTAATCTCAGCGCTCAGGAAGCAGAGGCAGGTGGATCTCTGTGAGTTCAAGGCCAGCCTGGTCTACAAAGTATGGCCATGACAGCCAGAGCTACACAGAGAAATCCTGTCTCAAAAAACCAAAAAAAAAAAAAAAAAAAAAAAAAGAATTAGATTTGAGTCCCAGCACCAAATAAACCTGGCCTGGTGGTACACACCTGCCATCCCCAGCTCTCAGGAGGTAGAAGAAAAAAGATCAGGAGTTCAAGGTCAACCCAGGCAATGAGAGACTGCCAGAGAGAAAGAGAGAAGGGGGCTTTCTATACAAAATATATAGGGAGCGAAGGACCCAATGGAAATCTGACCTAATGGAGCTCAGTAATGCAGGGCTTTTTTTTGGGGCGGGGGGTGAGCAGAGACTTTGAACCTGTCACCTGCCTTTATTCAGGAAGTTCTGTGTGGTCACTATGGTCTCACTCGGGGCTGAAAAAGAAAATGGTCTCATTTGAATGGTTAATGAAAAAAAACTGAAGCGCTTGTTTTTGTAGTTTCTTTTCTTTTAAGCTGTGAATAATTTTTGCAGGGTTTGGAGCCAGCCTCATGCATGCCCCGAGGCCAGCAGGCGCCAGGCAGGAGCAGCACACGCCTTCACTTAAAAAGGCTGAGGAGCGGAGGGATCCACCTGAATCCAATTATATCTGGTGAACCCTGCCATCTGAAACGGTTCAAGTTACACCGAGTTCATAGCCTTTGTGAACCTTTCGTGTGTTGAATGTTCGAACGATGTTCACTACGCTTTAGAATACTGGCCTGAATTTTATTAGCTTCATTATAAATCACTGGGCTGGTGTTTACTTTTCCTTCTAGGTTTTCTAAGTACGTCTAGCATGATGGTATAGATTTTCCTCCTTCGGTCCTTTGGGACAGATCTTATATTATGTCAGTTGATCAGGTTAAAAAATTTGTCTTTTCAGTGTGTAGTTGGCAGATATTTGCAAAATTACAACCCATTGTGGTATTAGGATGGGGAAACATTAGAAAGGCTAAACTGGGCAAAGATGCATAAATCACAAGGATTCAGATAAAGCAGTTAATAGTGTTTAAGCTACAGTATTTCAAATTTTATTGCCAAATATTTGGACACTTGTATAATTAATATTTCAGTTGCCCTCCCTTATCTTGAAGTGCGTACAATATATTTCACCCTTACCCTTATCCCAGACAGTTTAGTTTTGAGGGGGGAACAAAGTAAAAGAGAAAAAGAATTACACTGTGTTAGTGGCATTTAAACAATATAATATATTGTAAACAACGAAATAAGGAGTATAATGTATGAAGTCTTTGCATTGGATGGAAGCAATATAATATATTGTAAACAGAACACGGCTCGTACATAATAAGCATTTTATACTGTTTGTATGTATAAAATAAAGGTGCTGCTTTCACTTGAGTGTGTGTGGGTCTTTGCATTACTGCTTGCTTATGGAAACAAAGATGGCGGCCATTTAGCTGTGCTTAGTACTGTCACAAAAGAGAGACGAAGTCCAGCCCTCCAACTATGATTGGCTCTCTCTCCTTGCGCCTCTGCAGCTCTCCTACTCAACCCCAGCCCCACTGCAGGACACTGTTGTCACTGCCTGCAAGACTCTCAGTTAGGTTCCATCTCAGCGTGTCATTTCTTTCCAGATATCTAGTGTAACTGGGATGTAGGGTGTATTAAGCAAATCTCCACTTCTGTGGAACAGCTGAGACCGGTCTGGGCTTAGGAAGTAAGAAAGTCAAATACGTGGCTCTACTGAGTGACAAAGCCTGCATGCTACTTTGTGTCATGGTGGAAGGCAGAGGAGGAATTAAAAAAAAAATTTTTTTTTAATTTTAAAAAAGGAGGAAAGCACAAGAGCAAAAGGAGCTGACTTGTGTTTGCAGGGACCAAATGGCAAGATAACTTAACCCACCCTGCAAGAACACTGATGATCTCCAAAGGCAGGAGCACCACGGTGCAACCGCTGCCTAGTAGGTGCCCCATCCCCAACATTAAAACTTTGGGGGTCACGTCAAGCTGTAGCAACATAACACTAGTGGAAGGCCTTCTAAGACTGGCTAATGGTATCAGAATTTCACACATATAACGTATTGCTATTCATTGCTTAACCCACTGAACCCAAGTACACTAGGTAGGTATTATTATCCTATGAAGCAAATATTACTGGTTCCTTTGTTATAGATAGGAGCCTCAAGTAGGGAGATAGTAAAAAATGTGTCCTAAGCCACAGGTGCTGGGCACAGGGTTAAGCTATGCCATCTGACTCCATGGGACTAGGACCGCACTGCCGTCCCTCTTTGCCTACGCCCTTGAAGCACACAATGAACATCTTAAAGAGCAGCTTTCCCACACATGCTCCCCACCGTCTTTCTGTAGGGGGAGTGTAGGCTTTACTTCATAAAGAACCCGCATCCAACAGAGGAGTTTCCTCCTCCTAGGGAGTGGCGTGGTCAGTTGTACGGTGCAGGAGACAAATGACAGGAAAAGAAATTGGGCTACATGCAAAATCACAGAAGTAAGAAAGTCAAATACGTGGCTCTACTGAGTGACAAAGCCTGCAAAGCCTGACGTAATCCACATTGACCATCCCCAACCCTTTTAAATTACAGACTCCACCAGGAGTCGGTGCGTACAGTGGGCTGGGGACGTGGCTCTGCGGGTAGAGTGTTTGCCTAGCACACACAAAGCGCTGTTTTCAGTTGCCAGCACCACATAAAATGGGGCACGGTGGCAGACATCTGTTATCTCAGCACTCCAGAAGTGAGGCGGGAGATTCAAAAGGTCAAGGTCATCTTTGGATACATAGTGAAAGATTTCCTAAACGTTATTTCATTTTTATGTCTTCGTCTGACTGTGTGTGGGGGTGTGGGGGGGGGGTTACCCTGGGAGGCCTGAACAGGGTGCCCTATCCCCTGGAGCTATATTTACAGGCTGTTGGAGGCACCCAACATGGGTATTGGGAACTGAACTCCAGTCTTTTACAAGAGCAGCAAGCGTGCTTAATGACTGAGCCAGCTTTGCAACCCCACATACTGAGTGTGAAGCCAGCCTCTGTCTCAAAAGGATGGAGAGGAGGCAGAGACTAACATGCTAACACTTGTACCATAAAAGCCAGAAATGTTTAAAAGGCAGAGAAAAATAATTATTTAATATCCAATAGACACACACACACACACACACACACACACACACACACACACACACACACACCAAAGGACACATCACATAAGAGGAGAAATACAATGTGAAACGACGTTAAGGTCAATGACTCAAACGAGGAGATTTCAGGCCTAAGCAGCTGATGTGTGATGAGATAAACATAGCGCCCCCTATAGGAGACACCTGAACACCCATATGAACGACAGAGGCAGGGCACAGGAAGAACACATGTGGGGCAGGTACATGGGTCTCCAGAGATGTTTGGTTTAAAATTCCATTGGGTTCTATTGTTGGAAATGCTTGTTAGGCACTCAGAAATGCAGTTAGGTGCTCAAGGCCAATAACTGGTTCATTATTTGCTATATTGTAAGTGAATCATACACATTATATACTAAACAGTTTTGATTTAAAAAAATTGCACCTAAAAGCTTTTTTTTTAAAGTTAGGTGTTTTTTTTTTTTAACTCACCTGCAGTTTTAGATTCTATATGTAACTGGCATTCTTTGCTACTTAACCTAATTTCTTACATATGACCTTTATTATTTGCTTGAGCATCGAGGGCTCCTGGCTACTTGGGTGTGTTATGAATCTTCACCTAAAATATACTCCAAAAATATACTCTGTGGTTACTTTGTCGATTCATGTAGAGCTACAACAGTGGAGAACAGCTTGAAAACAAAGACTGAAAGTTGTTACTTTATATGAATTTACCCATAAGAGATGTAGGAAGGGAGGGACAGTGCAGGAGGAGGTATTTGCATAAAATAACTTTATAATCCGGGCGTGGTGGTGCACACCTTTAATCCCAGCACTCAGGAGGCAGAGGCAGGTGGATCGCTGTGAGTTCGAGGCCAGCCTGGTCTACAAAGTGAGTCCAGGACAGTCAAGGCTACACAGAAAAACCCTGTCTCGAAAAACCAAAAACCAAAAACAAAACATAACTTTTATAAATATTTTAAGAGTTAAGGGCTAGCAAAATGGATCACCCAGTAAAGACTCTTGCTGACTGACAGCCTAAATTCAGTCCCCAGAAGCCACATGGTAGAAGGAGACAGCTGTGATGGTTTGAATGACCATGGCTCCTAGAGGCTCATATATGTGAACGCTTGGTCCTCAGCTGGTGGGACTGTCTGGGAAGGATTAGGAGGTGTGGCCACCCTGAGGGAGGTGTGTCACTGGGTGGTTTGTGAGTTTCAAAAGCCTAGGCTAGCCCTAAATACTTCGTGTGTGTGTGTGTGTGTGTGTGTGTGTGTGTATGTGTGTGTGTGTGTGTGAGAGAGAGAGAGAGAGAGAGAGAGAGAGAGAGAGAGAGAGAGAGAGAGGGCGGGGCTTATGGATCCAATGGAGCTGTTATTCCAGCACTGTGCTGACCTGCCTGCCTGCCTGCTGCCAAGTTTCCTGCCATTATGATCATGGACCCACCCTCTGAGATTGTAAGCAAGCCCCCAACAAACCCTCTCTTCTATAAGTTGCCTTGGTCGTGGAATTTCTTCACAGCAACAGAACAGTGACTAAGACACGAACCTATCCTGTAAGTTGCTCTGACCTCTGACCTCTGACCTCCACATGTTTCCTAGTGGAAAGCCCGTCTCCATTTAAAATAAATACAAAAAAAAAAAAAAGTGAAAAGTTAAGGTCCTAAAGGGGGGCAGAAAACATCTGAAAAGGCCTGAAATGATGTGTACTGTTTGAGAAGATGAAACATGTGGGGGAAATGAGGAAATAAAGTTTAGACGGCAAAGTGAAGCAAGGAGTGAGGCAAGTACAAAAGTCTGCATAAACCCTTGTCTCTAAGCTCTGCTTCAGCCACTTTCAAGAGAAAACTATAGCTGATTAGGCTGTCAGCTCCAAAGAGCATAAAATGCAAGGTAAAGGCATCGCTTACACGTTAAATCTCAGAAAGCACTGTCCGTAAAGGAAGGAAAGAGGTGTGGATCTGGGCGTGGAGTGAGGCGTCTGTGTCAAGAGAGCCTGAGGCCCTTGCAGAAGAACAGAGTTCAGTCTCCAGCACCCACATCGGGCAACTCACAACCTCCTGAGACTCCCGCTCTGGGGGATCCAATGCTTTCTTCCAGCCTTGGATGATCACCAGGTGTGCCCATGGTGCACAGACACACATGTAAGCAGACACACACACACACACAAAACAAGAGGAAGTAACTATCTTGAAACGAAAGAGGAAAAGGGAAAGAGAGGGCGGGTGTTAGGGAAAAGCTGCCTTTGCCGTCCTCTAAAGAAAACACAGTTTTTTTCTTCCACGTTCACCTTCCGAGGAGCCTGATGAATACTAAGTGAGAAAGAAAGACTTCAGCCAGGCTTCTGGTCCCCAGTCACTATCCCAAGACTAGCTGTTTCTGCCACACTCTTCGGTGAAGTCCATCCAACCTACCCCCAAGGGAAATATAGTAAGCATCTTGATTTTTTAAAAAAACATTCCTTGAAATTCTTATCACTACCCCAAGAGCATTCTTGCACTCTCAACCATGTTGGCCTTCTTCCTAAAAGGAGGGTTGGCAACAAGGCATTTTCCCAATCTCAGATCATGCCCACTAATCCTTGTGTCGGAATGGTCCCAGCCATGCTGGCCTTAAGACTGCTCTACAGAGCCGAGAGAAATGTCTCCTGTGGCCTCTCATGGTTCTAGTGGCTCTACGCAAGGCCTTTCACATGTTACCCGAAGTCTCTACCGCTGAACTACGCCCCCAGCCCTGTGAGTTCTCAGGAAAAGGCCAGAATGCTATGACACTCTGAACACCACGCACGGAGCAACAACAGGACTCCTTCTTTTCGCGTTGTTTCTGAAGTCACACGTATTCATGATAAAGCACAATTTGATGAGAAAATTTCTACCTAGAATGGTAACAGAGGGAAGGCTGTGCGGTGTGGCGGACATTTTTCAATTGGGCAATACAGAGACGTCACCATTTCAAAAGACTTTTCTGAAAGCAATTAAAAAACAAAAAACAAAAACAAAAAAAACCAAATGCCTGTCCAAAGACTCCTGTCTTTGGAGTTTTGTTGTAATAATTCCTAGGCAGTTTGTGCAACTGGTGCAAATATAAAAATTTAATAAGCGCATTGAATAAATGTCCTCCATATGGCTCAAGATTAAAAACTAGAAACCATATACAGGAAACGGACGTGATAAAACAAAACACTCAGGTGCTCCATAAATCTCGGTTTTTTAAGACTACTAATATAAACTCCAACTGTGAATTGATTATTTTACCTGTTTACTGATTTGTAATTGATAAGTATATAAAAAACTACAAATTAAAAATATTTTAATAAGCACTAAAATTTCAGTATTTCCCCTGAGCAACAGTTTTGCCTTCCTAGACGTGTTCAGCTATTAAAATTACCTTATATTATTTCAAATTCCAAACCAACTAGATGCCCATGAGCGACAGGAAAAGCTATACAACATGTCAAAAAGTCCACAAAATCCATCAGATGATCATTGAAAATGGCCTCAGTTCAGAGTGAATCGCCCTGCTCCAGTGAACACAAAAGCAAACAGCTTCATAGTAATGCAAAATCTCGTGGGAGAAGGGACTAACCCAACACATGACTGGCAAGGCAGAGCTGAAAATTCTTTGGTTGACACCTTTCTGTTGGGCAAGTGACTCTCATTGCAAGCAAACTCAATGCTCTATCTTAATAATATTAGGCAACAACTACTTTCCCACTGTAAAATATAATCTGTTTCAAACAACTAATACATGATTTTAAAAAATAGCAAATATTGTGCCTTAACATTAACACACATGGAGAAGTAACAGGAGAGAAACTTATAATAAAAATATATATTTTAACATGTGAACACACTCTGGCCATGATTCTACAAGAAGTCCCCAAATCTATCAGTTTACAAAATGCTCCCTCCAGGGAAGGAGTGTCACCAGGAAAACTACAACGCCAGGCCACGAGGCTTCCTCCTTGAAGTCTGCATTCACAGATGCCAGCTCTGCCCTCCAGGGCCACACGTGAAGTGTTTGGTTTGCCTTTGTAGCTCAACATTTCACGAGTGTGAAGAGTTCTCTTTCTCCTCACATCCATTTCGTGTTCAGATCTTTGTTGTCGGGGCAAACATTTCATCCCCTTGTGGAGCCTCGCCTGTCAACTCGTCTTTGTAAGTCAGAGAGTGGTGTCTATCTGTTCTGTAACAGTTTCCTCCAGACTGAAACATTTCCTTCAGCAAGGAAATGCCTTAGACAAGAAGGCAAACAACTCAAAAGAGCTTCAGGAAGTCCCTGAAAGTGAACAAATTCACTAGCTCCGCCCCCCACCACCACAGTAAGCCATGTCCCTCTGAGACAGGAAGAGCTAAATTGCAAAGAAGCTGAGACCAGACAGCTACCTGGAGGCTGCAGAACACAGCTGAGCTGCCTGGAAGACACTTACACAAGCCACTTGGAATGGACACTCTCCAACCTTATTGAGTTGCCTGCATGCTGTGCTGTGTGCTTCAGGGTTCCCAGCTTTTGTGAGCTGGAGTGCGCTTTGGTGATGCAGCCTTCTTTTCTGCTCCGTAAGTAGCCTTGCACCCAATACTCCTGTAAGTAACCCCAATAAAACTCAATGGTTCACTAAGTTGGATTTTGGATTTTGATGGTCTGTTGTGGGCTCTCTGTCTGGGCTGAGTTGATGTGTATAGCGACTCCGTAGGAAAACTGTTGTCACACAACACAGTCCTACATGACAGGACATATCTGGGCTGCTCTGTCTTTCTCCACAGTTCCAACTGGTGAGCATTTAGCAGAATGGTCTGGGTTATGTGTTTCATGTAGTAGCTACAGCCATCAGTAATGTTATAATGTTGTAGGTCAGTTTTCTTACACAGCTCAGGACCACCTGGTCAGGGAATAGAGCCACCCACAGTGGGCTGTGCTCTCCTGACTCAATTAGCTATCAATATACTACCCCACAGACATGCTCAGAAGCTGCTCTGACTTGGGAAATCTTTCAGTTGAGATTCCTTCTCCTATGACTGTTGCCTGTGTGAAGCTGACAGCTCAAGCTAACCCGTCATACCTCAACAATACGGCCGTCTAAATGAGACCTGAACAAATAGACCTGCTAATGTGGAAGGGGAAAACTTAGTGGGCCCCACCCTGAGACCAAGGCAACTACAGGATGCTAAAAGTGGGAGAAGTAGTCTTCTCCCATTGAGGAGCCTCCTGATTGGTTATCCAACACCAAGTGGTCAGCCCTGAAGTCATGTACCCGCAACACTGGACGCAGCAGGTTGTAGCCATGTATTTATGCACATATTTGTAACAATAACATGCCTCAGACTGTCTCAGTCGGGTTTGGGCCTTGGGGTCGGGAGTTCTCAAAGCGTAGGTGGGCAAAAGATAGACAAGTGACAAACAGACCAACTCAGGAAGTTTGAGTCTGAGTGTATTTTGCAGGCAAACGAGCCGGGTTCTTATACACATTTTTTAATGGGGATGTTTTTTCGTGGTTACATTTTTTCATACAATTCAAAATACAGGATGTAGTGTAATAATGTTGTCGTCGATCTTGAATAATCAGTCATAAGTCATTAGATTGGTATCAGTGTATATGGCCTCTTTATCAAAGGCCAATATTCTCTCATTATGCCAAACATCTGTGAATCAAGACAGTTTTTTTTTTTAGCTCTTCCGCCACTATCTGGAGCTTACTCAAACATTTTATTTGCAAGCCATAATATGAACCATGATTAATTTTTAGGCATGTTTTTATTAACAAGTGGAACGGAGCTTAGTAGTAAACTTGCCTGAATGGCCCTTGGCTGCAGTTTCAAGTTAAGGGTCTCCTAGCAACACAGTTACATCTGAAAAGTTCTTTGATAAGAAAGTAAAAACAAAGGCAGAAAAGGAAAACAGTTAGAAAAGCAGTCAGGATGTTCCAAAACAATGAGCACTGTAATCAGTTACTCCTGGCAGAAACATCAGACCCGTTTCCAGGAGGCTCTCCCTTGGGTAGGGGTCGCCATCATCGCCTCGGGGTCCGTGGTAATGTTTGTCACACAGACTCCACTGGATGGGTCATCACAATAACAAAGAATAGTATTGGCATTGTCTATACAAGTTGGCCGGGGGTGTTTGTTTGTTTGTTTGTTTGTTTGTTTTCAGTGTTCTGCTTTGGAAAAGGCACAAGAAACTGTGAAATCATTGTTTTAAGAGTATTACTTGGGGGAAAATTTTCATTTGGAGGTGTTGTGGACAATGTTTTATGGTCCACTCCTTTAAGTTAATGTATTGGATGCTAATTCTCATCGGGAGGGCATTGGGAGGTGGGGGCTTCTAGGACATGACTGGGTCATCAGAGTGAAGGCCTTGTTGGGCACAAGTGAAAAGAAACATATTCCAAGTACAACCATTTCATTTTCAGACTCTATTTAATCATAGGGAGAGACTAAATTAAAGATGCTAGGCCCTTAGGGAGCTGGGGACTTCCCATTAGCTGAACAGCTTCTGTTAAAAGGAGACGGTTGTCTGAGTCCAGCCATTTTGGGGCCAACTTCTCCATCTTGCTGGCAAGGTCAACTAAGTTCATGTTCGCAGACCCAGGACCCCACTCCTATCCTGATTGGAGGAAACGCACCTGCTCAACCCCCTTATGTCAAAATATGATTGGACAATGCTATAGCCCACATCACTCCCTCTTGCTTTATGGTTTAATCCTTTAAATATGCTGTACAAGGTCCCTTCAGGGTCGTAGTTCAGCTCCCGAGCCTGTTCTGTGGCCACGATCGTTTAGTAGTGGCTTGATTACAATACATATTTGTCACCTGCATTGACCTGGTGTTTGAGTTATGTTGGATTTGAGCGGATCCCAGCAACAGCCTCATCAATGGGATCACAGCCCTCACAGCAGAGACCTTTGGAGCTCCTTCACAGGGGGGCAGGTATCAAGCACTGAATCTGCTGGTTCCTTGATCTCGGACTATGCAGGACCCAGAACTTCAAACCCTAAATGCTTTTATAGGGGGGAAAAAAGAACCACTGTGTGTTGCTCTTTTGTCTAATGGGTTGCTTCCATCTCACTGTACATCCCCAGCAAGAAACACAGCTTTGTTTTACACTTAGAAAAGTATTGAAGCCACTTCTACTAAGACTCTCCGAGTTTATCATACAAACCCAAAGAGGAGAGTCATGATGACCAGGCATGGGTGAAATGGGGAGATGGGGTCAAAGGCCACAACTTTTCATTTATAAGGTAACTGGTCTCTGGGATTTGGTGTGTCATCCATGGCTCTAGTTAGCAGTACTGTATTACAGATATGACATTTGTCTCCAGAGCCGGTCCTAAGGGTTCTCACACACCAGTGTAATTGAATGAGGCAATCATAACATAATGTGTTTGCAATGCATAGAACACCACCCTGCCCACCTTAAATATGTACAAATTTCATTTTTCAGTCATGCCCTGCGCTTGCTAATTTTATGTCAACTTGACAAAGGCTAGAGTCCCTGGAGAGGAGGGAACCTCAGCTGAGAAAATGCCTCTAAAGGTCTGCATTTGTGGACAAGCCTGTAAGGCATTTTCTTAATTAGTGATGGGTGGTGAAGGCCTCGGCCATTATAGGTGGGGCCATCCCTGGCCTGGTGGTTCTGGGCTGTATAAAAAAGGCTGAGTAAGCCTTGGGGAACAAGCCAGTAAGCAGCACCCCTGCACTGCCTCTGCATCAGCTCCTGCCTCCAGGTTCCTGTCCTGACTCCCTCCGGGGATGAACAGTCATATGCAAGTGTAAGCCTTTTCTCCTCAACTTGCTTTTTTTGGTCATGGTGTTGCATCACAGCAATAGTAACCCTAACTAGGACAAGCTGGTAACAGGATTGTGGGGTACTGCAGCAACAGACCTGGCTGTGCTATCTTGGGAGGACCATGGAAGGACTTTGGAACTTTGGATGAGAAGAGCCACAGAGCGTTCAAAGCTTAGTGGGATGCTGTTGGGGCTTAGAAGATAAGACAATGGAGGCCTGGCTTGTGATATTTCAGAGGGAACCAAAGTCTCTGCCAGGCCCATTTGCGTGGCGACTCTGTGGTGTCTGGTTAGCCGGAGCTGAAGAATCAGCTGTTGACTAATGAGCAATCAGAACCACTAACGTAAAACCTTTGCTTTGCTGGGACGATGGCTGCTGGTCACCTGGGGCTGAGGAATCATCTGTGATGAAGGGTAGCCTCACTGAGGCGACGTCTTCTGGGAAGTGTTCCCTCAGAGCCAGCACATGCAAGCTGTGTTCAGAGGGAGCCAAGGCATACCTTTTGATGGCCATCAGACCAGGTCAGGTGTGAGAGTCTCCCAGGTGGTGCTGGTTGTGGAGGTATAAGCGGGTCACGGCGAGCAGCTGAGGCTTGGCGTGGGGAAAGGCCAGGTGAGGTCACTAATGAAGGTGCAGCCTCAGTAGGAGTGGACACCCCGGATGGAAGGGGCCACAGGGAAAAGTTGAGCCTTGGCACCATGAAGAGAGCCCAAGAGAAGCTATTGGTGAAAGTGCAGCCCAGTTGCGGCAGAAGACCCTGCCATTTGGAGATGCCAGTCCTATGCGATGACCACCAAGAACAGTACCAGCCGTAGAGCGGAGGCAGGTGGAGCCCAGAAGAGATGCTGTGGGCTGCAGAGGGCGGAGCTGGAGAAATGGCCCAAAGCTGCTTGGAGGAGGCCAATGATGGTGAGTGAATCCCAGACATGGAACATTGAATTATTTATACTGTTGGAGTTTGGCTTTACTTTTGTTTGATTGCAACTGTGCGTCCTGGTCTTTTGAAGAAAGAAAGTGTTTATTTTTTATTTTATAGGAGCTTGGGATTGAGAGACTTTGAGTTTTTAAAAAAGGTTTTGGATTTTAAGAGACTGAATTTCTACGGACATTTAACTTTTAAGGTGTTTGAATTGGTAAAGACTAGGACTTCTAAGTTTCTAATATGTTTTATATTTCTGATTTTTGTCACTCTGTAGTCTTGGTGATGGATAGAAAAAAAGGAAAGGTTGTGTCTTTTGTGTTTTGTGTCAAGTTGACAAGGGGTGAATTATGCTTGCTGATTTTGGCAGGGGGCTTGTTGGGTGTTTTGTTTTTTGTCTTTTGCTTTTGGGGGGTTGTTTTTGTTTTGTTTTGTTTTTTGTTTTTGGTCTTGGTTTTTGGAGACAGGGTCTCTCCGTGTTAGCCTTGCCTGTACTGGACTCCCTTTGTAGACCAGGCTGGCCTCGAACTCATAGCGAGCGATACACCTGCCTCTGCTTCCCGAGTGCTGGGATTAAAGGCATGCACCACCACATCCAGCATGCTTGCTGATTTTATATCAACTTCACAGAGGTTCTGAGAGGAGGGAACTGCACCTGAGAAAGGGCCTCCATAAGATCAGGTCATAAGCAAGCCTGCAGAGCATTTTCTTATTTAGTGAACAATGAGGGACATTGTGAGTGGGTCATCTCTGGGCCGCAGGTCCTGGGTTCTATAAGAAAACAGGCTGAGCAAGGCATGGGGAGCAAGCCAGGAAGCAGCACCCCTCCATGGCCCCTGCATCAGCTCCTGCCTCTAGGTCCCTGATCTGTTTGAGTTTCCGTCCTGATGTCTTTCAGTGGTGGGCTGTAGATATGAAAGCTTAAACCCGAGTAAGCCCTTTCCTCCCCAACTTGCTTTTGGTCATGGTGTTTCATCATGGCAGTAGAAACCCAAACTAAGACATCCCTCAGTGAAGCTGAACGCCCCCCTTCCCCCTTGTCCCCCCCAAACAACAAACCCAAGCAAGAAGAATCTGCCGGTTTATTTGTAAAATGCCTTTGGAGTTTCAGCAACATTTGACAGTATACAAATATATTTTAGATATCTACCAGCTGTTCTCACCTCGCCCCTTCCTTCTGAATTGTCTGAGAAACCTCAAATCCACATCCTATCCCTCTTCAATGCAGAATGTTTCACTCCCATGTTTTCTCTTTCCAGTGAAGCACGCGTGTGCTTCCTTCTATCCATCTATATGGAATGAGTGAGTATTATTATCAATCTACACGTGTACTTGTTACACACCCTTAGAGGACCGGCTGTGTGCTGGGGAAGGGCTTAGCTCTGTGATAATCAGGCCTTATATACTTCAGGGAACATACTTTTGGTGACAAGAAGAAAATGGGACATTTATATCATCCCAACATGCTTGCAAAGCAGTGTCATTGAATGCTATGAATACATTAAAAAAAAAGTGATGCAATCTGCCCTTCAGAGATGAGGGAGACCCTGGTAGCCTCCTTCGTCAGCCTCAGGAGGTAGCCATGTGGAGGAGGAAGGGAAAGAAGCTCCATGTAGGCTTAGGGACATGTGCAAATCGACAGAATGAGACCAGAAGCTCATTTAAGGAAAAGCAGTCCCAGGCTACACTTGGGGATGATGGATGGTCATGCTTGTTCCCATGGAAACTGACACGTCAGCTGAGCTTTGCCCTGTAAATGAAGATGCATGTGATTGCTTGAGGCAGTTTGGCAACAAAGATTTTGCCTCTAGTGTCAAGGACTTTCCTCTCCTGCCAAGTTGCTGTTCTACTCTTCTTGGCAGCGTCTGTGATGGTGGTGGTTGCTGTTGTTGTCGGCAGCTTGACGCAAGCTAGAGTCATCTGGAAAGAGAGAACGCAACTGAGGAACTGCCCCTAGTCAATTTCCTCTAAGCAAGTCTGTAGGACATTTTCTTGCTTAATGGTTGAAATGGGGGGGTGGAGTGTACAGCCTATTGTGGGTGTGGTGCAACCCCTGAGCAGGTGGTCCTGGGGGTGCCTGAGAAAGTAAAACTGAACAAGCAATTAGGAGCAAGCCAGTAAGCAGCATTCATCTACAGTCTCTGCTTTAGTTTCTGCCTCCAGGTTCCTGTTTGAATTCCTGCGCTGAATCCCAGTGATGGCTCCTGGTAGGGAAATGTAAGTTGAATTGCTTTTGGTCAGTGTTTATAAGAGCCATAGAAATCAAGCAAAGACTGCATTTAAGATGAGGACAGTTTGAGTGCGCTCTTTTGAGATTTCACGTCTAAGCCACTACAGGCTGAGTGCTGGGCATTGGCTTACTGAGCTTAGAAGTCACGATTCTCCTGATTTTTTTGAAGGTGAGCATATCTGAGCTCACACTCTTCTTTTCCACACCAGCTGTCTGACCTTGGGCAAAGCATGTGTCCCTCGGAATCTTAAGTTTGCTTGTCTGAGATTGCTGTAGTGTCGTAGCATCTTGGAATGCTCTGGCGGAAAGTGATGCTCAGCGCAGGAAGAGGTGGTGACTTTGGTCTTGACCTGTCTGCAGGACTCACATCACTCACTCCCATCACAGGAAGCGGAGGTGGTGAATGTGGAATGGTGTTTCTCGCTAGGGAGGAGTGGTTGAAGTTGAATAAACGTGTTGTAAGGGGGGCCATGATGACCCCCCCCCACCTAAGAAAGGCTGGTTGTATCCTTTCTGTTTATCACCCAAATAAGAGACCAACCAAGAGAGTTATAAGTCTTGGTGTTTTCCTCTGCAAAGTGAGGGTTGGATGAGATAAAGACTTTGATCTCATTTAGTCGCTCACACTTCCGGGAGTGGATATAACTCTGATAGAGCATGCGTTTAGCACAAGGCCTTAGGTTTGGTCTCCAACACCCAAAACCGATCAACCAACCAACTATTCTGTAACGTGTCATTCATTCAGTTTGCAGACTATTACACCCCCTAGGGACTATTGTTGATAAAGGTACAGAACTCTAAACACTGGCTACACAGTACAGCTTCTAGGATGCTTTCTACACTTCCTGACATCTGGGCCTTGTTCCAGACACACTGCGAATTACAAGGGAGTGGTCATCTTGTTGAGCCTCAGAGCTGAAGTTCGGGTGCTGGCGGCAGGAGAAGGTCCACTTGTAGCATCATAGTAGATCATTGCAACAGAGAGTCTGATGTCAAAAGTTAATATTAAAAATTAAAACTATTAAGAATTAAAATATTAAAAAACTAAAGGCGTGTGCACCCAGCCTTTAATCCCAGCTCTCAGGGAGGCACAGATGTAAGTTCGAAGCCAACCAGGACATCCAAGGCTACACAGAGAAACCCTGTCTCGAAAACAACAACAACAAAAAAGTCGCTTTTGGTGTAGTTTTACAGACTTGAAGGTTTCGCTTTAGATGAATAATTAGGCTTTTGAGAGATAGACGTTATTGCTAGTCTTTGCATTTCTTCTACCAAAATATTCATTGCAAAAAGATATGTGTTGCCAATTATGTTTTTAATTAGGATGGAAATGTGTGTTAAGTTCTTTCACAGAAATGCATGCTAAATCTGTTTCAGAGAATCTTGCTTCTAAGACATTTTCTTTTTACTCAATTCCAATTCTGGCTTTGGCTCCCATTCAAGAGAAGCCACTACAATGAAATATTTTCTGACACTCTGTGGAAATAGCTGTCCTTGATGTGTGTGCCCTTACTTATGCCTGGGTTCCTAAAAGCCTCCACAAACGAGACCTGTTTTTTTTTTTAATGAGAAATATTTCAAAATGGAAGAGGGATGTATGTCATATTTACCCCCAAAATAGCATGCTATAATGAACACAGCATGGGAGAAGTTTTTAAAAGCTCAAGCCTTCATGGGAAATTCTTGTTGATTTTTTACTTGACTATAATTGGAGGGGAGAACAGGATGGTATTTTAGCGTGAAAATTGCCTAATGTACGCTACAGTACGTGTGGTCCGCTGGATGGATTTCAGAGGAGAAATGTCACAAATCATACATAGACATATCATTTCAGAAGGGCAGCTATGCGATTTATGTAGTAGATTGTTGTTTTCATGTTATGAATTATGGTAAACATTCATTCTTGTCAAAACCTATGATATCCACATTCATTTTTACGTCTAAATAATAATTCTCATCATAGATATGTCAGAATTTATTCAATGAGGAGCCCGTTTCTGGGCTCATAAGTTGTTTTAAAGTTTCTTACGTTAGACAACACTGTGATTCCTGTTTCTCTCCCTCTCTCTCTCTCTCTCTCTCTCTCTCTCTCTCTCTCTCTCTCATTTATTTTTTGTTGGTTTTTCAAGACAGGGTTTCTCTGTGTAATAGCCCTGGCTGTCCTGGAGCATGTTTGTAGAACATGCTGGCCTCAAACTCGCAGAGATCCGCTTGCCTCTGCCTCCCAAGTGCTGGGCTTAAAGGTGTGCGCCACCACGCCCAGCTTCTGTTCTCGTTCACCTTCCTTTGTTAGCACGAATATTTCCTAAAGTGGGCCAAATAGCTTCACCATGGTAAGAAGTTTTGATATGTATTGTCAAATTGTACTGGAAGCCGTGCTTACACTCCAACAGAAATAATTTCGCCTTATTCCTCCACTTCTGAAGGGCTGTTATGGGCTGAGTTATTTAAAGTATAAAGTAAAAAAAAAAACCTCCCCCTGAAAATTCAGCCAGTAACCTCCAAACTCCTCAAGCTAATTGAGCCTGCTAAGATACAGGAGAGCACCAAGCTGATGTTGAAAGGACAAGGGTGCCGGCTAGTGAGGCTGTGGACTCCAGACTTAGAAAAAAATGAGGGATTTTTTTTTCTTTTTTTTCTTGCCAGTGTCTGAGAACAATGAACTCTCCCCTAAAGACAAGTTCGAGTTGAAAAGAAGGGAAAAACTAAAAATTCCACTTGAATTCTCCAGAGCCCCCTTGTTTGAGACTGGCAGTGGTAAGGCATTCCAGACAGCTCTGTAAATTCTTTCTGAAACTACCTTTCAACCTTATTGAAATTTCCTTTTTATTTGACCCGTTCTGGGTTTATAGATTAGAAAACAGACAGGTGAATGCATAAGGTCCTCCTAACTTATGTTCAGGACAAGAATTGAACAGCTCGACGTGTGTGCTCACATTTATGAACAAGTCAAGCACTAGGGAATTGTATATTCGGATCTATGCTACAAACTTGTAGCGGGTGCATGTGAGGTAAGGAGAAGCAAGGCCTTCAAAGGGGCAAACCCTTTGCCTACAAGTACATATTTAAATTCTTGAACTGATGGGAAACACATGTAAGGATTTTATTCTGAAAAGTGCTTCGGAGTTCAGACAAGAGCCAGGAGGAGCTAGCAAGGTCCCTGCAGGTCTCCGGTGCTCTGCCTCTAGCCCAGGACTGCCTGAGAACATTCTGTCAGTTGTCGAAGTGGTGCCTGTCCCTATTAATTCCAGAAGGGAAGAGGAAAAGAAAGGAGAAGCACGTGTTGAGTTGTAAGGGCAAGACTTCTACATTCTCTAAAAGGCTGACCTACACCTTGAGCATCCGTCCTCACAGCTCATAAAAAAAAAAGCCAGCACAAAGGGCCCTACCAGCTGGAATCGTTCAGAGACGGCAACAGCTTCCAGAGGCTCGGCCAACAGCAGGTGGAGTGCACAGCAGGGACTCTCCAGATTTTGTACAGTCCTTAGTTTTTAAGTGGGGGAGCACTCTGGTTCCTATGTGGTCAGTAAGAGCAAATCTGGGGGCCTCACCCTTTCCCCCTGGCTCATCACACTGTCACCCACAAAACTCAGAGAACGTTCACTTCCGATGCCAGAGGGGCTGGACCATGTCTTGGTAGGGAAAGGTCTGAGTGCCACCGCTGCGGTGCCCAGGCACACAGCTGAAAGGCCACGCCCACTGGGACCATCGTGCTTGCTGGCGCAGCGACTGCTTTTCCAGATTTGCCTGGCTTCTCTCTGATTCTCATTTTTCGGTGTCTAAACACATGTAGCCTGCTGTGCCAGGATACTATACTGGCTCATAGACAACAGAAATTTATTTCTCACGGTTCCACAGGCTGGGAAGTCTTAAGATCAAGATGCTGGCAAAAAAAAAAAAAAAAAAAAAAAAAAAAAAAGAGAGAGTATCTTTTTACTTGTCAGTGGCTGAGAACAGTACACTTCTCTGCTTACTAGATGGTAAGGGCCTCCTTCTGAATATTAGAAGGTGGGAAAGGACCACCATCTGGTCCGTAGGGGGCACTTGTGGTTGTGATATCATGGGGAACGCAGGGCCTCAAAAGGACTCACTCTCCCAAAAGTATGCCTTCAGGATGGGTGCTCTCATCACAGGACTTTCATTCACTCTATAGCAGAAATCCAATATATAATGCCCTGGTGTGGTTCACCATCCAGAATGGGTGAAGAGGAGGAGAGCTGACTGGATCTCTTTGTTTTTTCCTTTTTCTTTTTAATATGTTGTTACTTTTAAATTAATTAACTAATTAACTTTACACGCCTACGGCAGTTTCCCCTCCCCCCACTCCTCCCAATCCTTTCCCCCACCTTCACCCCAACCACTCCTCCCCACTTTCTCTTCAAGAAAGGGGAGGCCTCACGTGGATGTCAACCAACCTTGACATATCAAGTTGACTAGGCACATACATCTATTGAGGCTAGGCAAGGCAGCCAGCCCAGTTAGGGGAAAGGGTCTGGAAGGCAGACAACAGAGTCAGAAACAGCCCCCGCTCCCGCTGTTAGGAGTCCCACGTGAAGGCCGAGCTACACAACTGTTACATATGTTCAGAGGACCCACGTGTGCTCTCAGTCTCTGTGAGCCCCTGTGGGCCCAGGTTAGTTGATTCTGTAGGTTTTCTTGCAGTGTCCTTGACCCCTCTGGCTCCTACAATCCTTCCTCCCGCCGTCTTCCACCAAGCTCTGCCTAACGTTTGCCTGTGGGTCTGTGCATCTGTTTCTGCCTGTTGCTTTCCTTGGTACGTGCGTTTCCACTCTAGATGCGGAAGGATTTGTGAGTTAGGGAAGGATTGTGGCAGAAAGAACTCTCGAGAGCCTGGCGATTCTAAGGGTGGCCAACGCTGACAACTGCTGGAGAAACCAGACCGTATGCTTCTTGGAAGGAAGCTTGGGGCAGTGTGTGGCTCTTAGGAGATGATTGTTAAATTGTATCACGTTGCCCAAGGTCAAATGACATAATGGGAGTGACGCTAGCAGTGGTGGAGGCAAGAAGCTACTTTCATTGATATTTTAGCCTGGTCCCATGAGGAAGGGGATCCCAGGATTATTTCCTAGTTTCCTACCTCACCGTGGGCTGGAATGAAGGAAGGCAAGGGTAGCCACTGTAGGATCACATTGCTGTATCCAGTTTAGGGTCTCATGACCCATTGCTGTAGCCACTTTGGGATCACATGAACTTCCTTGTTGGGAAACTGGTACCATCCCTCTGTGTTTCATTAAATACAGAGCTGGCTCTCAGCTGGAAAGGGAAACCTGGCAGAAAGCAAGGCAGAGTGGTAAATGTGAGCTTCATTGATCATCCTTGGGGTGCTGCCCCTCCCAGTGTCCACTGAGAACACGCTCTTCTGATGACCTCCTACAGCAGTGATTGTCAACCCTCCTAACTCTGCGACCCTTTAATACAGTTCCTCACATTGTGGTGAACCCCACCCCCAACACACACACCATAGAATTATTTTATTGCTACTTCTTAACTGTAATTTTGCTACTGTTATAAATCACAATGTAAATATCTGATGTGCAGGGTGGTCTTAGTCACCACCACCCCCCACCCCACCCCACCCCGGTGAAAATAGTTGAGTCCCACAGGTTGAGAACCACTGTCCTAGAGGCTCCTGTGTTCATGCATCACTTGGAGGGTCAGAGGCACAGAGGAAAGAACGCGGCACTGGAGTGGGGTCAAGACGGACTCTTGCCTTACTGGCTATGGGCTCCTGATCCGCTGAGCCAGTCAAAATAAAAAGTTTAGAAAGTCACTGGGGATCAGCAGAAACTATGTAGAGGTCGGCATTCTGTGGATAAGTAAGAGTTCATTGCTCACTGGTGAGCAATTTGTAGGATTGGAGACCTGAAATAGGCACAGTGTAAAAGACTGGTACGTTAACATACTGCCGCCACTGTCCTTCCAACTCTGCTACCCCTCCCTTAACGGTATATTCACCTACAGTCATGGCTGGGGCCTTTGAGGGAGAGTGAGGCAGAAATGGCGGAAGCCTGAAGGAGGCATCACCTGATAGAATGAACCACAACAAAAAGACAGACTTCTGCGTGGGGGCAGTAGGCTTTATTAAGCAGCTCATTTAATTGGGTGCGGGGAACAAAGGCTATTCAAACCTTTGGGGAGTGTGTAGAGGCTTTCAGGGTGAGCATACATCATTGGCGGGATGAAGGTGCTGGCAATGCCTTACTTGCAGGAAGAGGAATTCCAGGTGCTTGCTGGACGTGACCTTTTAAGGAGAGAGGAAGTTTAATCTGTAACCTGACTGCTGACCTGCTTGAGGGTGGCAGAGGTGAGGGCAGAAAGGCTATGAGTGCCAGGACATGCAGGCCCAGGGCAGGGATAGAGGAGTCCTGCTTCTCTCCGCCTAAGGATGAGATTTTTAGGTTTCTGCTTTGTAGAGCAGGCTGGCCTTGAACTCAGACATCCACCTGCCTCTGCCTCCCGAGTGCTGGGACCAAATATGTGCACCACCACGCCCAGCTTCTCCACCTCGATCTTGCTCCATGCCAGCTCCCCCCGCCCTCCCCCCCCGGCCCCACACACCACCCCCACCTTCACTACTACCCCCCCCACCTCCTTCACTAGCACCCTCACCCACTACCACCCCAACTCGCGAATCTCAAGGCAAGGGGCCCCAAGGAACCCAAGCCTTGACCTAAACTCTATCAGCAGTCATGCGAGACCCTAATGACTTCCATTCTTTGCCACGTCTAATGAATTCTAGTTCCTGTGTGGGCTTCAATGGTGCCTGGGTTATAGATGTGAGGGAAAGGTGCTCCCTGCTCTCCCAAAAGAAAGGAACAGCAGGAGTGTAGAAAATTTTGACATAGATGCTCAGCATGCAGATCTCTCTGCCTACCTCATGGTGGACAGTTGATTGATGTTAATTCGAAAGAAGGTCCAGTTATCAGGATGTACATAGAGGTTCGGTAAACTTTAAATGCCATAGATTAATTCTAGTGTAACTTATTTTTAAATCCTAGTGTAAAAGGAACTTCTATTCTCCTGTTGTAATTGTTTTCAGCTAACCTAGGCCTCGTCCTGGAAGCTTCTAGTCTCCTTACAATCTAACCTAGGCCTAGAATGTTTTCAGCCTCTGAGACATGCTGCTTAGTAAGCTCACCCTTACTTGTTCTTTCTGAGCTCTGGGCTGGCTGGTCCAACTCAGCTGTTCTGGCTCAGACTCCTCTCCCAGCTGACTGATTCAATCTGGCTTCTCTCTCGGCCTGGAATTGTTCTGCTTGGCCTCAGACTAACTCCGCAATCTACTCGAATTTTCTGGCTTCTTCTCGTTTTCTGGCTCATCCCATCTTCACCTGAGTTCTCTCTCTGTGACCCATCTCTCTATTACTGTCCTGGTAAAAAAAAAAAAAAACTGCCTCCTCTCTCTCTGTAAAACTGGCTCTTAGTACCTTCCCTTTCCTCTCTCTTCTCCTGAGATGTGGGCATATCCTATTCTGTCAAATCTTCTCAGATTCGTCACCTTTTCTGCCACTCAATTAGATATCACTTTCAAACATGGGTACTTCCTTCTACAAACTAACTTTAACTTCATTTGGGATTAAAGGCATGTACCACCATGCCTGGACCTAAGCTTTTCTTTACCTGATACTTGCTCTATACCAGGCTGGCCTTGAGTACACATCTCCTCGCCTGTCTCCTGGATTAAAGGTGTGTTTTTATTCCAGCTGAATCACACAGACCTAGAAGGTCTTTGGCTGTGATCTCTTGCCAGAGCAGCCATGTACTGAGTTAACATCCCTCTACATCCTAGAAACCATAGAGTTCCACAGCTCTAAGAACAAGTGAAGCTTCAGGTCAGAGAGCTTTCTACTGTAAGACTGAGACCTCCAGAGAGATCTCTAGTCTATTCCCAGAGTCCCCACTGAGAGATGGAGGCCGTTGTTGATGTACACACATAGGAATTTGTTGAGCCAATGAGACAGGGTCTGCCAAGCTCTTTTGAGCTGGAGACCCCAAGAAGCAGAGGCATTGGCCTTTTATAGGTTTTAGACAAAGAAATGAGTTTTACAGTATGTGATTGGTTGAAACAGTCACAGGGACATTAAGAACTTTCTTAGTTGGGAGGGGTAAGTACATTCCTAGGAAAGTAGAAATTTTAAACGCAGGCTGTAACACAAACTCACTGTCCTTGTGTCAAGCTGGACTTTGCCACACACATATTGATCTGTTATCACTGTCTGTCCTTGGTTCAAGCTGGACCATACACAAGCTGGCTGTCCTTGGTTCAAGCTGGACTCTCCAAGCAGAGGAGATTTACAGATTTTGGCCTTAATGAGGGTCTTTAAAGGAGGACTGGGTAGGCCAGCTTTTACATTTCCCTGGACTCTGGCCTTAATGGGGGTCCTTAAGGAGGGGGGATGGTTCCTTCACTACTTAGTGACTCTGTAGATGATTCTGAGTGCCCTTGTGTCAGACACACCACAGATATGTTTCTTAGGGGCCAGGTAGCAGTGCATATCTAAGGCTGTGGTGATGGGACCTGTCTCAGAGTGACTCACAAGGCCAGGAACAGTGGCTGATGTGTAAGAGCAGCCCAATGCATCTTCTAGCCCAGCGTGAGTCCAAAACAGAAGCCACCCGCTACAGCATGAACATCAGGCTGCTTTGTGGTAAAGCAATACTAATAATATTTTTAAAGATGAGGTCGAATTGTGTAGCCTTGGCTGGCCTGTAACTTGCTATGTAAATCATGCTGGCCTCAAACTCAGAGATCCACCTCTTTCTGCTTCCAAATGCTGGGCATAAAGGCATGGACCACCATGCCTGGGTATTTTCTGTAGGCAAGTGTTTTGCCTGCATGTATGTCTGTGCCTGATACCAATAGAAGCCAGGAGAGGACATCGTATCCCTTGAAACTGGAGTTACAGATGGTTGCAAGTCACCATGTGGGTGGTAGTATTTGAACCAAGATCCTTTGAAAGAGCAGCCAGTGCTCTTAACCACTAAGCCATCTCTACAGCCCCCAAACAAACATAAAAGCAACAACAAAACAACAAGACTTCCCCCCCCCCCCCCGCAAAAGCAGACAAACAAAGAAAGAAAGAATCCCGTAGAAGTAAGGGCTCTTGGCATGTTCTCAGAAAGCTTGCCATGGTTTCTGAGGCTACTTTGACGCATCTTCTTGGAGTTCCTTTCTTCCAGGGCACAGACCTCAGCGTGCCTGTAAACCTCCATCTGTGTGCTGCTCACTCCACCAAGGCAGGGACCGTGTAGGTTCTGAGTCCCCAGCATTTAGTGTAGTATTTAGCACAGTGTCCATGCTAAGCAAAAAAATAAAAAATAAATTAAAAAATCATTCAAAACCTCCACAAATGAAGAGGAATGGTCACTATGGATTTAGAGAGATACAGCGCTACTAGGCCAGCCAGTCAGAAAACTTGGTGTCCTTATTTCTGTCAATCTGCAATTTGCTCACTTCTCCATCCTATTAGAAAAGGGAAGAAGGCATATCTATACATGTGGCCTATATGTGTTTATGTATCCACATACATGCATACCTATATGCACATATGCCCCTCATAGATGTGTGTACATACAACCTCTCCCTCTCTTTCTCTCAGGCAAAACTACAAAAGCAGGTAGTAAATTGAGACAAATACATGCAGCAAATCTAACTTGATAACATCCCCCATCATATAAATGGAAACATCAGTTGAGTAAAATCAAGAAAAGGCCTTGCCCTCTCTCCTCCCCTCTCCCTGGTTACATTCCAAAGCTAATCACCAAGTTCTATTGCCTTATTTGGCTGCTTTCTTATTCCTGACTCATTGCTGAGGCAGGACACCAAGGTCCGTCTATCAGAAATCAAGGTCCAGCAACCAAAAAGATCCCTGTTTAGCTATCCTAACTAAAATGCCCTATCAGAACCTATCACCCCATCCTAGGTCATTCTAATACAGACCTTCCCCTCTTTGCCTCTTAAAATGGACACTTTGCAAAACTATTTCATGCTTTTTCTGCTCAATTTAGATCCAGCCACCCGTCTCTTTGCCTTGCTTAGTAAAGGGTCTCTTTGTGTTTGGTTTGTGACTGGAAATTGGCATTTGGGTGTGGCCTGTATCTAATCTGGGGTCCAGAGGGGAGCACCCCATGGGGCACAGGTCTTTTCACTTGGAGATTCTGATAACTGGCATGAAGCATGGCCTGAGCATTGAGTTTTCTTGAGCTCCCCAGGCTTATTAGCGTGGTCATGCTACTATTAAAAAAAAAAAAAAGTCACTGCGTAGTTTAAGTGGTAGGACTTATTTTTCTCCTAGCTCTAGTGGCTAGAAGTCTAAAATCAAAGTCAGGACTGGTTTCTGCTGAGGCTCTTTTTTCCTGTCTTGCAGATAGATGCCTCATATGGGTTTTCCTGTATCTTCAGGAACAGACCTCTTATCATAGAGACAACTGCCCCAGTTACAGGACCCCAGGCTTCTGCCCTGAATTACCTCTTCAAAGGCCCTGACTCCAAACAAATCAACTTGGGATTCAGGGGTTCAACCTCGGAATCAGGGGAGGATAGAAGTCATTTTGTTTCATTGAGTTATTCCAGAATAGAGTTAAAGGTCTCAGGGCACTAGGCTGAGAGAGCAGAAAGCAAAAGGTTTTGTCGTTTTGTGAGCATTTTCTCAGAATCTGATACCGGTTTTTATTCCGTGCCACAAAGAAACTTCTTTGTGGAGGGGACCCTTTTCTGAGACTTCACAGAGGGCAAGTGTTGAGGGCAACTAAGAACCGTCATAAGAGGCATACAATCAAGATTTGAGCCTCTATCCTTTTTTTGTTTTGTTTTGGGTTTTTTGTTTTTGTTTTTATTTTTTGTTTTTTGTTTTGTTTTTAGTAGGATTTCTCTGTGTAGCCTGGCTGTTCTGGACTGGCCTCAAACTCACAGAGATCCACCTGCCTCTGCCTACAGAGTGCTGGGATTAAAGGTGTGCGCCACCACACCCGGCAAGCCTCTACCTTGTGAGACTCAAGTTTTAAGTGAGCTAGGATGGTCCCAGTAAAGGTCACCAATAGGAAAAGGTCGTGAGATGCATCTTCAGGAGACAAGGAGGAGTTGGAAAATTAAGGCCATATACTAGCAGTGATGATAAAGAGTAGTGACCAACTCCCCCAGGGTGCCCTCACTCCCTGTAACTCTCTTGGTCTGCTTCAATGCCTTTGACCTGTGAGTAGATGATTAATATCAGGTTTACATGGAAATTGGCGAGCCAACACATCAGCTCTTTAGCGGAAAGGTGGCAAGAGACTGGCGGACACTGAACACGTGTGCACCATTTTTTCAGCTAGTGTGTGAACTCCTTCAGGGCAACAACTCTACTTGGCTCCACTGCTCAACCGTCTTTGAAAGCATTAGAAATGGGCTTAATTATCAGTTCACAGCACTCTTTTCAGCCGGGGCTCAGCCCGAGATGCTAGTGCCTTTGGTTCCAAGTCATTCTCTTGGACATAGGAGTGGTAATTCACTGAAAAGTGAACAAGGCTTCATACGCCGGTGCCTTCTATGTGCCGAAAGGGACGGCTAAGCAGTGCCTTGGCCGGGCTGCTCAGCCCCCAGATCTTTGGAGCAATTGAAGCTGAGGCTGTTGGCATCAACACCGGAAGATGGAATTTGATCCAAGTTTCAGCAACACTTGAAGCTCTTGCATGCTCTTAGTGAGTCTGAGTGCGCTTCACTTCAGATGTGGTGAGAAGCTGAAATGGAAACTCTTACATCAAAACAGTTCATTTGGTTGGGGGGAACTATTTGGAAAAATTCTAATTTAAAAAAAAAAAAGGAACAAAGAGAAGTTGATGAAAGGATTTGAGGTTATAATGACCGAGTCTCCACTGTCTCTCTGCCCTGCCCCGTTCTTCCTCCAAAAATGGAGAAAAGAAAGAAAGACAGAGCAATGTCTTGAATATTATAAGCCTGGCAGGCCAGAGTTTTAGCTAGGATAGCATGTAGCTGTAATACCTTTTAATTACCATTGTATAATTATAAATAGGAAAGAAATTAAAAGACGAAGATGTGGTCTGTAATGAAATCGCCATAACTACCATGGCAAACTTGAAAGTCGTCACAAAAATCTGTCCTACAATAACAGGAATGGGGAGGCTAACTTCTCCCCAAACTAGAAATTAAAATGTTGTGGATTCGTGGTCTCCCTTGTTAGGGTGGTATTTCCTCCCCGGTACACAAAGGCGCTGTTTGTCATGCAGACATAAACAGACTTTTATGGAGTCGGAGTCCTGCTTGGCAACCCTATCCTCCTCCAAGCATTCAGCCAAGCTGACAAAGAAGTGACCCTGGTTCCTGAGACAAATGGGGGAAAACATCAAAAGAGATCTAGTTTAGTTTCTCTTTGATTACTTCTCCTTTCGAAAGCCGATCTGCACTCTGTTTGTCCTGACTGAGTTTATCTTGGAGGCTTTGGATGCCCTTTACTTTCCACTGAGTCCCACCTTTTTGTGAGTGAACACTGGGGCTCATGACTGCAAACTGTTGCATCGGTCCTGGCTCACCAGGTGGTCGACTTGCATCCTTAGGTAGGTCACATCGTCTTTCACTGCCCTTTCACACAGCTGCTGATGGACTATTAAGGAGACTAACATCATGAGCAAAGCTGGCTGGCTCGCCCTTGTTTGCAAACCCTTCTCTGACAATACAGGACAGACACACACCCCCACTGATAGTTATGCCCTTTTTTTTGTACATGAAATAGGTTTTTCTCATTTTTCCCCCTTAGCTATGAACTATGTTGTCATTAATAGCTTATAGGCTTAGCACAGTTAATTGGGAAGTGCATATATTGTACACGAATACACAAATATTTGCTTCCACTAAGAATAAGTTATGTCGTAAGGACTACCTGGAATGATAGGCACTAAATTAAAGAGCAATAAAGGAAGTTAGAGGATCCCAGATAGAGGAAGGTATTGAGAAAACGGAGCAGACAAAAACAAAAACAAAATGGAGCAGAACACATGTGTGAAGACTCTTTGTTTAATGCTGTGGATCGTGGAGACCCACTGAACATGTCCCAGCAGGGAGGTGACAGGAGGCGAGTTATACCTGGGGATGAAGTGAAAGCTGAACAAGAGGGACACTGATCACTACTTGTCCTGTGGACTAGAGTGGAGGCATGCAGAAGAACAAAAAGTAAACATAACAAATATCTTCATGGGAGGAAAAGATTAAAAAAAGAAAAGAAAAGAAAAAAAGAAAGAAACAGCACTCATTAAAAAGATCCAGTAGAGATATTAGGTAATGGGTCAATATGTGAACGGAAGAATTTAACAGGAGGGTTGAACAGTAGGTTGTCGTTCTTGGATTAACAAGTCAATAAGGTGACTGGCTCAAGCAACTAAGGGTTGATGAAGGGAATAACTAGGTGAAAAGACTAAGAGATATGGTATATAAAAATAAAAAGCCTTGCCTGGTGCAGCGGCGCACGCCTGTAATCCCAGCACTCAGGGAGGCAGAGGCAGGTGGAGGATAGCCTGGTCTACAAAGTGAGCTCAGGACATCCCGGCTACACAGAGAAACCTTTACTCAAAAAATAAAATAATGGAGGGAGAAGAGGAGGAGGAAGGAAGGAAGGAAGGAAGAAATAGAAACCTGGATATCATGGGAGTCTCCAAATAAGAAAGAATAGATAGCAAAGAATTCTTTCAAGACTTTGTGGTAAATAATAAAGAAATATAGATAATGGTATCAGACTCTGAGGGTTTATAGAATACCATTCAAGTAGAGATAAGAAATCAACAAATAGATAAAGTATTGGTAAACTTAAACCTCAAAAATTAAACCTCAAAAGATAAAGAGAAATATAAGTGATTCCTGAGAGGACAAATGACCTGGAGTGGAACAGGGATAAATTATTGTTACATTTCTCGGAGGCGGCACCTGGTGCTAGGATTCAGGGCAGTCAGACACCCACAGCGCAAGAACGAGGCTTCTGGGGTTTTATACCCAGATCAATTATCATGTAACCTTTAAGGGGGCAAAGTGGCAGTCTTCTTATATGTACAAAGCCTGGGAGTGGCTATATAAAAATGTGCTTAAAATTATATTGGAGGGCAAGTGGTATACCAGTTAGTGTCCAGCTTGGAAAACAGAAATCATTTTGAGTCATTCTGCCTTAAGAGACTTCAAACAGGCAGATGATTATGAGTATGTTTGGAGTGACAAGAAGGAAAGAATTCTTCCCAGACTTAGGGAGCTGCTAGGATGCCTTTCTGGATCCTATGTATCCTTGCTGCAGACACTGCTGGAGGCACACAGCTTGTGATGCTGAGACAATACGGCTGCTGTCATTGGTACCATTACAACAATGGGGCAGCTCCATAAGCAGGAGCCACTGCTGCTGCGGCGGCGGCGGCTTAGGCATCTAAGTTTTGAATAATTTCTGCTCATTGTGGGAACCTGTATTTGATTAGTGGAGAAGGCTGGGCTATTTTGGCTGCTACCATGTGAAGTGCGGGGTAGGGGGGTGTGTTTTTCGTTTCATTCTATAGGTCTGTTGCAAATGAGCATCTGGTCTCAGAAGTAAGGTTATTCTAATAAGCTAGCAAAGTGAATTCCTCTCTAAATAATGAAAAGGAGAAAAGGAGAGTAAAGGCACACCTGTTGTACGCTAGACCAGAGGTATGAATGTGGTGTGTGTATGTGTGTGTGTGTAGATATATACATAGACATACATACATAATACATGCATATATATGCATGTGTACATGTATGTGAATGTGGAGGCAGAAGCCATTGTTGTGTGTCTTTCTCCATTGTTCACAAATGAAATAATTACTTTGATATTATTTATTTGCAAGTGCACACGTGGAGGTCAGTGGACAGGTCGCAGGCATCAGTTCTCTCCTACAATGTGTGGTCGTGGAGATTGAACTTAGGTTGGGAGGCTCGGTGGCAGCACCTTTACCCATTGAGCCGTCTTACACTTCCTTTACCTTGTTTTCATAGAGAGGCCTCTCAGTGGACGTAGGTCTCACGAATTCTGCAAGGCTGGCTCACGAAGGAGCTTCATGGGTCCTGTTTCCTCTTTACTCCCCAATCCCAGTGCACTGTTCATGGACACACAACACACCCAGCTTCTAAGCAGGAGCTGGGGATTTGAACTCAGGTCTTCATACTGACACAAGGCACTTTACCAAGTGAGCTACCTCCTCAGCTCTATTAAATTATAACTTTAACTTTAACAGTATTATAAGAGTTTAAATGGGTGGCTTGCCAACAGATATGCCTAAACCCAATGTTTGTGAATGCATTTATTTTTTTTAGCAGATGTACTTAAGTAAGGACCAAAGACAAGATCATTCTGGATGGTCTACGTGGCCTTAAACCTACTGTGACTTTTTAAGAGACCAAGAGGATGGCTACCTGACTAGAGGCAGAGGTAGGAGAGATACAGTACCAGGCTGAAGAATACCTGTAATCACCAGAAGGTGAAAGAGGTGAAGGATGGAATCTCCTCTAGGGCCTCTGAGGGGAGTGTGACTATTTGTCATTTTAATAAGAAGATTATTATCTATTTTTACTATATTAATTTAGCACATGCGTTATTAACTTTTTGTTGTGAAAAAGTTCCTGAAAGAAGCAACTTACTTTGGTTTAAAAGAATACAGGCCATCATGGTGGCAGAGGCACGGCAGAGGGGGGCAGCTGTGGGAGTGTGAGGCAGCTACTTGCATCTGTCAACTGCCAGGAAGCAGATGGCACTTGGCCTATAACACATCTGTCTCATTCCCCCGACATTCACTTTCTCTGAGAAGACCCCAATTCCTACAGGTCCTGCAGCTTCCCAAACCAATACCCCCAACAGTTCAAGCCCATCTGAACCACAGCAGTACACAAAATAACGGGCCTCCTTATCACGCCTTCATCCAACTATCATTGTATGTTGCTCCCCATTACTCACCCCTGTCCATTTTCATCCCTGATAGCATCTTAATTTGGAGCTCTTTCCCTCCAGAGCAAAACCTATCTAAGAGTATACATAGTGGCACACATTAGTGTATATATTAGTGCATACATGTTATATATATGATGCATTAGGATGGGTGACTATGGAGAAGGCAGGTTTTAGAAGTGGTGCGCATGGACACAGGGCATTCAACACAGCAAAACAAATAACAAGCTGGGTCTTGCACAAATCCAGTTTGCCATGCTGAGGTCTATGACTGGCTCTTTACAACTGAGACGGGGAAAAATAGAGCTTTGGGCTTCAACTTACCACTCCCTTTGAGTTCTGGAAGGACTCGTCTTTACCAGCTGAGGTGGCACTTTTAAAGAATGATCTGGTTATGAAGTTTAACGTTTGACCTCGAACTCACAGAGATCTGCCTGCCTCTGCCTCCCGAGTGCTGGGATTAAAGGCATGCACCACCACGCCTGCCTTGAAGTTTTAACTTTTTATGATCATTGTTTTAATCACAATTTGGTAATTGGTTGAACTATCAATATCCATAATGTATATCAGCAAACATTAATATATAAACCTCAATTATATTTATATTTATATATATTTACATAATACATAAACCTAAAATATAATTTATATTAGCTATAAATGTACACTTTGAACTCTGTTGTTTAACTTTTTTATTTAATTTTTTAATTTATTATAATTTATTCAGATTACATCCCCATATGTTATCCCCTTGCTTGTATCTTTCCGTTCCCTCCCTCCCTCCCTCTTCCACCCTACTCCCCTCCCCTAGACCTCTGACAGAAGGAATCCTCCTCCCCCACCATATGACCACAGCCTGCCAGGTCTCATCTGGAGAGCCTGCTTACCCTTCCTCTGTGGGACACCGGGCCTCCCCACCAAGGGGAAGTGATCAAATTGGGGACACCAGAGTTCATGTCAGAGGCAGTCTCCACTTTCCTCACAACTGTGGAGAATGAGCTTGTACATTGGCTAGATCTCAACAGGGCATGTAGGTTTATTTCATGCATTGTCCTTGGTTGGTGCAACAGTTTGTGCAGGCTCCCCTAGGGTCTAGATCTTCCAGCCTTGATGGTCTCCTTGTGGGGCTCCTGAATACTCTGGGTCCTTCCATGCCGCCCCCATTCTTCCATACCACTCTCATTACTACCTGGAGTGCAGCAGCAAGTCCCAGCATCTGTCCTGATCCCCTGCTGGATACAGTCTCTCAGAGAACATCTATGTTGGGCTACTATCCATTTACAAGTAAGTACATACCATGCATGGCTTTCTGAGTCTGGGTTACCTCACTCAGGATGATCTTTTCTACTTCTATCCATTTACCTGCCAATTTCATGATTTCCTTGTTTTTAAGAGCTGAGTAGTATTCCATTGTGTAAATGTACCACAGTGTCCTTATCCATTCTTTGGTTGGGGGATACCTAGGTTGTTTCCAGATTCTGGCTGCTATGAGCACAGTTGAGCAAATATCCTTGTTGTATGGTGGAGCATCTTTCAGGTACATGCCCAGGGGTGGTATGGGTGGGTAGCCATGGGTTTCTGAGAAACCACCAGCTTGATTTCCAAAGTGGTTGTACAAGTTTGCACTCCCACCAGCAAAACTTTCACATCCTTGCCAACATGTGCTGCCACCTGAGTTTTTGCTCTTAGCCATTCTGATAGGTGTAAGATGGAATCTCAGAGTCATTTTGATTTGCATTTCCCTGATAACTAAGGAAGTGTTTCTCAGTCATTTGATATTCCTCTATTGAGAATTCTCTGCCTAGCTCTATACCCCATTTCTTAATTGGGTTATTTGATTTGATGGTGTTTAATTTCTTGAGTTCATTATATATTTTGGATATTAGCCCTTTGTCAGATATAGGGTTGATAAAGATATTTTCCCAGTCTGTAGTTTGTCATTTTGTTCTATTGACAGTGTCTTTTGCTTTTCAGTTTCATGCAGTCCCATTTATTAATTGTTGATCTTAGAGCCTGAGCTATTGGTGTTCTGTTCAGGAAGTTGTCTCCTGTGCCAATGGGTCCAAGGCTCTTCCTCACTTTTTCTTCTAACAGATTTTGTGTATCTGGTTTTATGTTAAGGTCTTTAATCCTCTTGTACTTTAGTTTTGTGCAGGATGATAAATATGGATCTACTTGGATTTTTCTACATGTAGACATCCTACATGTACATGTTAGAACTACATTCTACATGTTAGACTAGCACCATTTGTTGAAGATGTTATCTTTTTTTTCCCATTGTATGGTTTTGACTTCTTTGTCAAAAATCAGGTGTCCATAGGAATCTGGGTTTACTTGTGGGTCTTCAATTCAATTCCATTGATCAACCATCCTATTTCTATGCCAGCACCATGCTATTTTTATTACTGTTGCTCTATAGCACAGCTTGAGATCAGGGATGGAGATTCCTCTGGAAGATCTTTTATTGTACAGGGTTGTTTTAGCTAATCTGGGCTCTTTGTTTTTCCATATGAAGTTGAAAGTTGATCTTTCTAGGTCTATAAAGAATTGTGTAGGCATTTTGATGTTGCTAAAGTTTTTAGCTTAAGGTATTTTTAAATATATGCCTGGGGGACTCATATAGTCAAGTGTGTCACAAAGTCTTTGTCTATAAAGTAAAGTGCATGCAAAGGCCTTCTTTTACACACATTTACACATTTGTCTATGTAGACACTGTCAGTCACAGCGAGTGTGGCAGGGAGAAATGAGGTTCATTTTGGTTGGAAATCTTCCTAAGTAAAATTTCTGCAGCAAGTGTTGGCCCTGAGGAACAGCTGCTGTGTTTAGTGCAAACACCTTAAATTGCGTTTTAATTCTTCTCTCATTCCTTTATCCCTTTTAATAGAGGAAATGCTCTTGAGGTCGGAAGAGAATGCCTAAGGAAGTACAGTTGTGGCTCGGGGTCTTGGACACGATTTAAGTGTGGGTTCCCTGGAACAAAGATCCTCACTGGTGTGCCATTGTTTCCGACAATTTCGCTTGAGCCCCAGCAATTCGCCTCCATACTTTTCTCTGAGTGCTTCCTGATGGTTTCTGAATTAGCTTCCAATGGCTACTGCAATACGTTCTTGCCACACTAGCTGCGGAAACAGCACTAATGAATCCTGTTATTGTTCTGGAGGTCAACACGGTGAGAAGGGTCTTACGGGGTGAACGTTCATGTTTCCTCGGGGGCTCATTCCTTCTGGAGATTCCAAGGGGACAATCTGTCCTCTTGACCTTTATATCTTGTGACCCTCACTCCTCTGTCCTCAAAGTGTGTCACTCTAGCCTCTGCTTCTCTAACCACAATCCCTGCAGGGACCACGTCTTCCAGCACCCTGTTATAACCTTGCAATGAGACCGGGCTCATCCGGACCCCCCAGGGTCACCTCCCTGGTTTACCTTCTCCGTTTGAGCATATTTGCAAAGTCCTTGTCCCTATAGAAGGTAACATTGCAAATTCCAGGAATGAGGATGTGGGCATATTTGGGAGCCGTTATTCAGCTTGCCATGGTCCCTAACCACAGCAAGGAATACATTTGGAGCCCGTATCCTGCAGTGTCGGGAGGCCTAGATTTGATGTTTTGCAACATGCATTTTCTGGCTATGCTTGGGGCCAGCCTGAGGCTTCCATAGGCCCATCAAACCACAGTCTTTACTTTAGGACTTGCCATGTTGGTCCACGTTAGTCCTTTCTTGGGTCCTCTCCTTTCATAGTGTCCACAGTTGAGCAGCCCTGGCAGCATCCAGCCCTGGCAAGTTACAATGGGTGTCTTCCTATTGACAGCCAAAGTGGGGAGTCTTATTTCCCGGTGTACTGACTCCGGAATCACAATGATGCATTGTGGGTAACACATCCCTGGCTGTATACACCAGCTGTTATCCAGCCTGTGTTCTTCTCCTACTTTGTTGGACTCATTATGGTTACAGTATTATTGATTGTTGGTCTCTCTTGCTTGAGAACCATATCCATATCTGACTTTACACTGCTTTGTTCCACCCTCTACCACACCCCTTCTCATTGGGTTGTTCCCTTTAAGTCCCATCTTTCCCTAAAGAGAAACTCCAACAACTTCATAACTTACAATCAAATTACAAATGTCCTGTTAGGAAATATTGTTAAGCAGGCTTAGCATATAGCTTTAGCATATTGAGTTTTTTGAAGGTTACAGCCAGCCCCACCCTGGGGTCTACAGGAATTAGAGCCAATTTATAGGCTTTCTTGGTAGTCTCCCATAGCTTCTCCTCTAGGGTCTGTCCCTATTCTGTGTGTCAGTTATTTATTGTAATGTATTAAAGTAGCCATATGTATATTAGCTTAAAACAGCAAATGTTGTTTTATAGCCCCTGTGGATTAGGAATCTATTTGTGTGCAGTGGTTTAGCTGAATGTCCTATTTGTCACCTTTCACAAACCTGTAATTGGGATGTTACCCAGGCTGGGGATCTTCTTACTGCTCAGCCGGAGGAGGGGTCACTCCAGGCTCACCCACAAGTCTGTTAGGAGACATCCTCACTGACTGAAAAAGACTGTCTTGACCTGTGTGAACTTCTCCACAGGACTTTTCACAATATGACAGCCAGCCTGCTTTCCCTAGAGTGAGGGACACACACACACACACACACACACACACACACACACACACACACACACACCACACACACACACACACACACACACACACACAGAGAGAGAGAGAGAGAGAGAGAGAGAGAGAGAGAGAGAGGGAGAGAGAGAGAGAGAGAGAGAGAGAGAGAGAGAGAGAGAGAGATGGTGAGAGAGATGGTGAGAGAGATCAAGTGAGAGAGACAGAGAAGAGAGAGTCAGAGACAGTTTTTAAAAATAAATTTGACACAAGCTAGAGTCATCTGAGAGGAGGGAACCTCAATTGAGAAAATTCCCCCATAAGATTGGCCTACAGGCAAGCCTGTAGGGTAATTGTCTTCATTAACGATTAATGTGGAAAGGCCCAGTCCACTGTGATTGGTGCTACCCCTGGGCAGGTCGTCCTGGGTAGTACAAGAAAAAGAATCTAAAAGAAAAAACTATGGGGAGCAAGCCAGTAAGCAGCACTCCTCTGTGGCCTCTGCCTCAGTTCTGGCCTCCGGGTCCCTGCCTTGACTTCCCTCAGTGATGGGAGGGAGAGGGGTGAGGTGAGAGTTACAAGTGAAATTATCCCTTTCCTCCCCAGGTTGCTTTTGGTCATGGTGTTTTATCCCAGCAATAGAAGCCCTAACTAAGGCACAGAGAATAGGAACGTTTTAAAATCCAGTCTTGGAAGTGACACCTATCACTCTGCCTCTTCCATCTGTTAGTAGGGTTACATGAGGAATAAATACCACAAGACAGGAATCATTGAGGGCAATTTTAAAAGCCGCCTGTACCACCTTGAGAAGAAGTTAGCCATAAAGTACTATTAATCAGAAGGGAACAGAGAGTTGAGAGATTCATAGGATCCTCATAAGATAAAGTGTGTTGAACAGGGTCACATGTCAATATAACCTCTGTTTGAACTGCTTCCTTCATGTTGTCCTCCTTGCTGTACTACATTCCTCTAAAAAGTGTGATGCTTTTGTCTTAGACAAGTACTATAGAAACAACATGTTTTACCACCTTTACCCAGATCTGTGTAAACTTTGCCTTTGATGATTTGAGTTCTCTCTCTCTCTCTCTCTCTCTCTCTCTCTCTCTCTCTATCTATCTATCTATCTATCTCTCTCTCTCTCTCTCTCTGTGTGTGTGTGTGTGTGTGTGTGTGTGTGTGTGTAGCCTGAATGTGCACAGAATATGGGGAGCCTTGTATTTGGACCTCTACGCTGGTTCTCTCCTCCCTCTATAGTGCAACTGTAACTCGTGCCTTTCCCATATCCCCTCGCTGAAAAGGTAGCAGGCTTTCCATCAGAATTTTTCTACACATAGGCATCACTTTATGATAATGACCAACCTCAAAGAAAACACAAACTAAGTCAGACAAACAACCGATCCCACTAATTAGCCAAGCAACAAATTAACCAACCAACTAATGAAAGCGATTGAACCAACTGGCCAATCAACCAACTCACCCAAAATAAGTAACCAAACAAGCTAATTCATTATCAACCTAACCCAGCCAACCAACCAACTGACCAAACCAATCTAACTAAGGACCAAACCCAATCAACCAACCAATCCAATCTAAGAACCAAACCAATCTAAGAACCAAACCAATCTAAGAACCAAACCAATCACCCAGACCAAACAAACTAATGAGACCAACTATCCAATCAACCAACTAAACTAATCCAATTGACAATTGATCATTGAACCTGGGTCCTCTGGAAGAGCAGTCAGTGCTCTTAACCGCTGAGCCATCTCTCCAGCCCATATATATTTTTAAAAGTGTTTTGTCTAGACTTTTCAGGCATCATCTTTATGTAACTGGCTGGAAGAAATAAAGATATTCTTAAGAAATAGTTTGTCTCACATACTATTAAAGCAATGGAACCCCAAAGAAAGAGAAGGAAAAGGTACCAGGCAGAGGGGACACTTGTCTCTTGCAAAGAAACACCACATAATTCTAACAACTTGTCAGACCACCTTACAGGAGGAGACTGAAGCCCACACAAGCTTGGTTGGTCAATGGTGGGTGGGTACACACTCTGACCAGAACTGCTTAGATGCACATATTCCTGGCACTCTATATAATCGTAGATATCACTTCAGGTCCCCAAAGAGGGACTTGGGAGGTGGCTCTGGCTCTCTCTTCCCATTGTAATCTCATTGAATAATGCTTCCATTTCTGTTTTCCATTTTTAATTGGTGTATTATGGATGGGCAGCTGGAACTGACTTGGGACAAAGGTTGTGATCTCCAAGTTCAGTAACTATGGGCAGGTTTGGGGATCAAAGAAGCAGATTTTTATATTATGCTAAGTGTGTTATTTGAAAACACATTAGCATTGGTGGGAAAAGAATTGAAACACTCCTGATTCGTTGACTCATAGCAGTGTATTTGTATTTCTATAAAGGAATGTATGAATTCTAAAATGAGGCCCCCATCCTGCCCCCAAGTCAAAAGAACACAGATAATAAAGCTTGATGGATCAAGCTTAAATTCCTAAATTCCTATATTAAAAACTCAAGACGGGATCATCATGCTCATAGCTGAATTCCCTCTCCTAGGAAAATCAGCTAAGGATACGCAACTCTCTGGGCAGCGCTGGCGTTGACTCAAACACCATATGTGAGATGGCTACAGTACAGCACACTGCATGTGGGAGGCCTACCATGGAGCCCAGCGCCTCTCTCCTCTCTTCCCTCTATCATCTAGTTGACCAGAAAGTATACAGCACTGACATATTTGGACATTTGCTAGACAATTACGCACAGCATCCCGGCATGCCCGCAGAGAGAACAGCTCGGTGAGAATGGCTCCTTTGTGAAGAGAGTGTTGGTGTACGCGCAGGGCTGGCTCTCTGCCCGGATTCAGGGGTCAGTGGGGCTGCCGCCAGTCGTCTGCAGTGTTAGCCAGGGAAATCAACTCATAGCCCTCCCCTGGCACCTTCTGCTGGACTTGGGTAAACATAATTACAGGCTTGAAAAGGAGACGAGGAAAAGCAAGCAAGATCCTCATTCACCATGTAAACAGGATGTCCACTGAATGGCAGCATGGAGATGTTTATATTCTCTTCAGGGGACAATTGACAAAAGGCCTCTGGGAGCCTTTGTTGCTGCCTGGAACCCTGGCTGCCAAGACAGGGGTGGTTGTGATTGGGTTTGTGTTGGCTGTGTGTGTGTGTGTGTGTGTGTGTGTGTGTGTGTGTGTGTAACTGAGATCTGGAGTGTGTTGGATGGAGCTAGAATGCAGTCCTTCAAGGCCACAGAAGTTTACTCTGCGCCCCATGGCTTAATAAATATTGACCTTACGACACAGCAGGTCAGCTCATGCATCCTCCTTAATGGCGCAGTTTTATCTCCCACATTTGTCAGGAGGCTCTGGGATGAGAAGCCACTGGCTTTGAAGTATGTCAGGATCTGCAAACCTGAGCCCATCAGTAAGCCAGGTAAAAGCAAGAACCTGCCACGCTTGGCACATTTATCTCAAGATAGCCCAGCATGTGTGTAAAGGAAAAGTGCCTGAACGAATGATTTTGTTTTGGGTTTTATTTTTTTGTAATCTCAGGGCCACTGAATCACTGAGCTATACAGAATAATTTTTCTTTTCTGAAAAGTCAAGCTGAAATTCTGTTCTCTGCTGACTTCTGAGTCACTCATTATTTTCCAAGAAGGGAAATTGTACTGTATCGTTTACCCTTCATTCCTGATTTCATCCACTTAGGACACAAACAATCAGCACTGGCTGCAGTAAGGTCTTGGGCGTAGGCTTAGGTCTCAAGGCAGTGGGTTGATTGGAGATAAGTTTTGTTTTCATCCAGATTTTTCTGGCATTCTACGCAAGAAAGCTTCATGGGAGCCATGTAATCCAGGCTATCCCTAGGGCATCAAGGAAGCAGTGGGAGCAAGTATTGGTCTTCACTGGATGTCTCTGACACACAGTCTCTGCAGAGGGTTTGTCCATCTTCCTGGACATAGCTGGCTTGAGTGTTGGGAAGACCCTCTACTACCACATGGTAATCTTAATAATTCCAAATGGAAGTGCCAGAGGCCTAAATAAATGGGAGAACATATGTTGAAGAAAAGATCTGGACACAGACCTAGCCAACTTTATGATAAAGCACAGTCTTTCTCTAGAGTCTGAATTTTCGGTTGAGAGGGAGGCCTCAACCATCAGCCTCTCCCCTCTCTAAGTCTGTTTTTAGGGAGACATGTGTGTAAGGTAAAAGCATGACATCTCCAAGGTGTGGGTGAGGGGAAGGTTTTTTTTTTTTATTGGAGATGTGAGGGAGAGTACAGCCAGAGGTATCTGGAGGAGTCTGGAGCAGAAAAGAAAGTTGTAGATTAAACACGGCCAGTAGACTGAACCAGGACGTGAGAGGAGAGAGTGGGGAGAGTAAGAGAAGAGGACCATGTGAGAAAGACAAAAGAGAGGGGCTAAGGGGGTGCATGGCTGTAGACCAGGCTAGCCTTGAACTCACAGTGATCTGCCTGCCTTTGCGTCCCTGAGTGCTGGGATTAAAGGCATGCGCCACCGTGTTCAAATTGTAGGACTATTGCTGAAACAAATGAAGCAATCCAAGGACTATCCTAATTGGTACTGTTCGTGGTGTTTGGGTGATGATAAAATGCTGGAAGTGATGCAGTACTTATGTTATGACTGTGTATGCCTGTGTCCTTGTGTGTAGTGTATCTTTATTGGTGGTGGTAAAATTTTTTGTTATGTTAACTTATGCATTCTGGCCTATGAAAGTCTATTCCACATTCTTGGACCTTTAATTTACTTCTCTTAGCCAGGAGCCCTTCTAGAGATGGGCCTGGGATTTGGGGGAGCAGTCTGGGACCAAAGGTATCACTTGATATTCTTAGTGGCCTCTTTCTTGTAGTTATCCTTTTCTGCACCCAACATGGCTGTCCAGTGTCCTGTGCTGCTCACCTTATTGCTCTCAGATGTCCCATCCTAGTGGCTTGTCTCATGGGGCAACACACCAGTGTAGTTGGCCTTTTCCAGCTCTGCAGGCATGCTAGCATGTGGTTTTTAAAAAGCTTTATAAAGTGAGATCCTATACTTAATCCTGCTATCACTGTTAACTTGGAAGATGTTGGAGAGAAATCTTCCAAAATTCTTTTCTACATTTCTCATACAAACTGGGTTGGTGTTTCTTTCTCTAATCTGTTTTGCTCTAATTCCAAATTCTAGGCTCACTGCTTTCATGTGTGACCCACTCTTTCACTTTATACCTGTCTACACACAGAGATATACATAGTACAACACACACACTCACACACACCATCTATCCATGACTCTGTTTCTGAGGGCATGAACTCAAATCTCCTGAGAGGAGAATGAGCTGTCTCTAGATCAATACTCACTAGTTCGAGAAACAACATCCCAGAACAAGAAGAAATTGGTCCCAGTTAGAAGGATTTCTCTTTTTTCATCTTAAAATTGCTCCCTAGAGTTCATATTGGACATATATACTCCATCAAACTGGACCTGGTCCAAATTCATAGTTCTGCATTTAGAACCAAGTTTTGACTTTCTAGTCAATGTCCAGAGTGACTGGACATTGGGAATTAAGTGCCAGGTGGTTTGATGGTATTTGTATCAGATGTGTGGGAGGAATTGATATTATTATTATTATTATTATTATTATTATTATTATTACTACTACTACTACTACTACTGCTGCTGCTGCTGCTGCTGCTGCTGCTGCTGCTGCAGCTGGTCTGCCTGCTCCATAATTTTATTAATGGCAAAGCAATTTAGCATTATCGTCCCTCAAGAAACTCTATTTCCTCAGGTCATATAGCCATAGTCATGCATGGAATTAAAGGAACCAGGCCTCCCTCCTTAAAGACCCCCATTAAAGCCAAAGCCTGAAAAAAGTTGGCCTACCCAGTCCTCCCTTAAGGACCCCCATTAAGGCCAAAACATGTAAATTTCTAGAGGGTACAGCTTGACTCAGGGACAGACATTGATATCAGATGTGTGGCAGGGACAGAAAAAAAACCTTGAAGAGTCCAGCCTGACTCAAGGACAGCCAGTTTGTGTTCAGCCTGTGTTTAAAATTTCTCCTTTTCCAGAAATGTACTTACCCTTCCCAACTAAAAAAGTTCCTAACACCCCTGTGACTGCTTCAACCAATCACATACTGTAAAACTCATTTCTTTGTCTAAAACCTATAAAAGGCCCCATGCCTCTGCTTCTCAGGGTCTCCAACTCGAAAGAGCTTGGCAGACCCCATCACGTCGGCTCAATAAATTCCTATGTGTTTACATCAACAACGGACTGAGATCTCTCTAGAGGTCTCAGTCTTACAGAATCTATGCCCTTATTGGGTTTTTATTATTGTGACTGGGGTTGTGGTCCAATTTACTCTACCAGCGGCCACATCTCCACAACCTCATTGGCCTATGATACCTGCTCAGGGGTGTGACCAGGAGGATGGACACTTCCACCTTCTGTTTCCAGCATAAAGCTTCATCTATGTCGTGCATGTTGCTGCTAGTGTCTCCACCCAGTTTCTCCCTCTCTCCAGATTTTGCTTATCCTCATGGATTCTCACAATGCTGCTACAGTTCCGGGCAGCATGAAGACCATCCCACACCAAGCTTAGCTAAGGATCATATATCTTCCCAGGTGAAGGCCATTTTTATTTCTCCAAGTGGCAGATCTTTCAGCCAACATTAGAGCGGAGACATGACTCTGATAACTGTTTTTAAACTTGTTGCCACTCCCCAACGACAAAGTCAGTCCAGGTTCAGGAAAGGAGACAAGACTGTTGGGATGCCTGGGGCTCCGACCATCCATCCCAAGGTGGACTTTTCCCCTCTCAGGATGCTCAGAGCCATCATACCATAGAAACTTTTCCTCTTAGCCCTCCTGCATTCTCAAAGTGCCCACACACTCATCAGGAGCACTTTCATCGGTAAAGAGACCTGCTAAAGTGTACGTGATTGTTGTTTCTAGGCCAGCCTAAAAGAAGAATTGCAGAAAACAAAGGATATTTATTTTTGTTGTTTGAGAAACAAGGTGTGTGTGTGTGTGTGTGTGTGTGTGTGTGTGTGTGTGTGTGTAATATATACACACATTTTCTAGAATGTGGAGGCCAGAGGACAACCTTGGTCTTCCTCGGGAGGCCATCTACCTTTTGTTTGGTGATATGGGGTCTCTCAGGCCTGGATCTTACTGCAGTAGGCCAGGCTGGATAGCCAGAGATCCCCAGGTATTTGTAGGCAACAATCTTCTCTTACAGACTGTGTTAGATATTATTTTATTTTATTTTTGAATATATACATTTATGTTATTACATATATACACAATAGATTACCTATGGCAAGAAGAACCGTGACACGATCAGGAATTATATAAATGTTACATTCTTAGTGTTCTGGCTATTTGTATTTGACAGCCTTGAAGAAGACATCTTTCCTATCTTGGTGCATCTAAATTTCTAAATGTAAGTCAGTCTCCATCACATATTGTCATTATCAACTTAGAACATCTATCTAGACCTAAAAACATCTTAACTCCTAAACAATTAAGATTCATTGTAAAACTAAGCTGCCTGGTTGTCAACTCCCTCAGAGACCTGAAGAGTAAACTTGATTATCTGAGTATGCCAGGAGTGCAAGTTAGTAACTTTCTAAATGAAAAGATGACAGAGACAGTTTTCTACCTGAATAGTCACCCAAAATTCTCTAAACATTGGAGCATCTTCTTCAGCCTTCTGGCCCAATATATCTGACAGACATATCTGTGAGGCAGGAACTGTTGAGGACTTGCTTACCCTGTCTTGGCAGAGTTTGGCCATCGACTCTGCTTGCATCCAAGCTTGCCCTTTTTTAGGCAAAATCCTGTCTGTGGTAGAAATGAAGACCTTTTTACCCAGTGGCTTTTTTGCCACATTTGAAGCCATCTCCATGAGGAGCTTCTTTGATGCTCATCATCTTCTTTGAGGTAAGCTGGGTGTTGCCAGTAGTTAACCTATCTCATTGTCAATGAATCTTTAAAGGAAATCTTGAAATTTGCAGGCAAATGGATGGAACTGGAAAAGATCACCCTGAGTGAGGCAACCCAGACCCAGAAAGACACGCATGTTATATACTCACTCATAATCGGACATTATCCACATAATACAGGATAACTACACTACAAAACAGAGTCAGAAACGTCAACCAAGGACCATCTATGATGTGGACCTAGACCCACTGCTTGGATGTAGTAGCATAGTCTCCTTGTGGATCCCACATCTGGAGAGTAGGGACCACATGAGGCATGCACTCTGGCCACTGAACTTAGATCACTTCCTCCTGGCAAGATGGCCATGCCAGGCTACAGAGGAAGAGGTTATAGCTAATACAGATGAGACTTGATAGGCTGAGGTCAGATATTAGGGGAAGAGATTTCTCCTGTCTGAGTACTAAGAGAGGGAGGGAGAGGGGATGAAGGAGGGAGGGGGAATGGGAGGGAATGAGGGAGGGGGCTACTATCAGAATGTGAAGAATATAAACTGCCGAACAAGCAGGTAACTTATATTGCTGATCCTACCATATGGGACTAGCTCTGAGACTGGCTGAAACATGAATGTCTAGGGAGATATTTTTTTTTTAGAACTCATATTGCCAGATTTTATACAGCTAAGATGGAGTAATATGGATTTTGTAATGCCTCTGGCAGGTACTAATATTGTCTCACTGGGCTTATTAGTATTCTTACAACTGGAGAGATGCAAATATTGACACACCTTCTGACAGGCCACCAGTGGCCTTACATCGTGCTCAAATGAATTATGGAAAGAATTTGATTTTCAAAGACTTTACAAAGTTCAGAATTAGAGGTAATAAAGAACAGGCCCAGAGCACGAGTGAAGATTATTTACTGTGACCCAATTAATTTATTGCCTCATCTAGACTTTAGGATGAAAATCCACGCAGGTATTGTGCCTTCACTGTGGTTGTGGTTGTATTGTCAGGTTTATCCAAAAACCATGCTGGCCTCTCCTCCAAACACGGACAACTGCAGGAAACCTGAAGTGCCTCCCGTGATCTCTGCTGTTGCATTTGCTTTTCCTTTTCCCAGGCTTCAAGGCTGGCGTCCTGTTGAAGTCACTCGCTGCTTCACTTCCTAGGAACATGAAAGAAGGATCAGAACTCACCAGAGTCCCACTAAAGCATCTGAACTGAAGCCAGACAGGGTTTTATTTGATGCACTGAACAAAATGATGCCAACACGCTGGTCCATGCTCATCCATGCTGGTCCATGGTCTGGGGGCATCAGCATCTGTGGCTGGGTGGGAATCAGGCCAGAGGGACAACAAAAGGTGAGGTAAAGATCAGCATGCGTGCCTCCTTCCCACATGGAGAACATCTCAGACTTATCCCCAGCCGAGGACCTCTGTTCTGTCTCTCTTCTTGAGACACATTTCCTGTTACTTCTGATAAACCAACTCAATCTCAATGAAAAGGCTCTTCTGAAGGAGTAAGGCATGGCTAGTTCAACCACCTTCGTTTATCTTCTTCAAAGTGCCTCTCTGACACCAGCTTCTCATATCTTCCTGATTATTTTTCTGCTTATTGCTTTTCTCCATCACAAATCAGAGACCTTTCTGGCATGTTGACTGGATCCATGTTCCCCAGAGAAGTGTCTGGCACAGTAAAGGACCACAAACCACATTCTGGAGTGCATGAGGAACATCTCAGCATTGTACTGTTTTATGTCAAGTGTTCTCAAAGGAAACAGTTTGGAAATGAGGGAAACGTGATAGAGCATGAAGCATGATAGGATTATTAAATCAGCTTCATAAATTGATTCATGAAATTATACTTCCATCTGTTTTGTGACACTGAGGATAGCACAGTATTTCCCTAAGATGGAAACTCAAAACAATGACAAGAGACACAAAAGGTTTCAACTTGTGGAGAGCCTGCTCCTGGGATTTTCCTGTGATTCTTGGATAGTCTGATAGTCTCTTCTCTCTTCTTCTCTTCTGCAACCATCATAGTCACATGACCTTCCTGCTTCAAGCCTAGGGATCTCTTTGTCCCTTCAGTTAACAGTTTCTGTCCCATTCTGTGCTTGGCAAACGAATCACCCACCACATTTATGAACAACTGGCTGTAGATCCTATTAGTCTGGATGGATTCTTTTGAGTTACTTGCTTTCTTGTACAATGGAAGCCTTAGACATTTTTAAAATTATTTTTAATGTTGTATATCTATGTAACGAATTTTGATCATCCCGTGTACCGTTACTTCCTCCCACTCAGCCTCGTGCCCCCACCCCGTCTTCTTTCCAGATGTGTTGTCTCTCAGTTTCCGATTAATCGTTGATAACCTCCAAGTCCAGTTAGTGCTGCCATATGCACATAGCTATGGCACATGTACTGAGTTATGGGAACTCACCAGTAGCCACATCCCTGAGGGAGAGTGACTCTTCCTCCCTCGGCGACCATCAACCTTCCTCAAGGGCCCCTCCCCCTAAAGTGGAAACCTTTCAGAAAAGACAGACACACCATAAAAACACATTGTACACAACCTAGCATCCCCTGGCTTATCTCACTGACAGATTGATGAGGCAAGGGATGCATGGTACTTAGCTAGGACACATCTGGGGAATCCAAGGGCACAGGGCATCCTGAAAAGTGACACAACATTAGGAGGGGACAGTGGAAAGAGGAAGGACCTCCAAGACAACTGATTCATATTGCAACTTTGTTCAGGACCATCAGCGTGGTGCTGATGCTGGTCCTTCAGGACTATTGGTATCTTCAGATTACGTCAAGTGGAGGCAAGAGGTTTGCTGGGTTATCCAGGACAAACCTCACCACAGTGTTATCTTGGGAAAATTAAAATAAAATGAACTGTCAATACCCAGATGGCATTTATGCATCTTCCCAAGAATCTACGAGCAGGGCTTACCTATAGAAAATGGGGGAATGATAGCCATAAAAAACCGATACATTAGCAACTATTCAAAGAGTAGGAGGATGCCATGGTGATGTTGAAGTGAATAGATGGAGGATGACCTTGCATTTATTAAGACTTGGATCATTTGTTAAGACTCACGGATAACTTTTGGTCTTCCCTGTAGAATGCTGCTCAACCTTCTTGAGCAGGGCTACAGTAGAAGACCCGTAGAGAGTTCTGAATAAGAACTTCTTAATTAAGCTTCGCTGAGACCCAGGACACCTCATGATTCATTTCAATCTCTTTGTGACTCAGTTTCCTTTTTCTGTCTTTTACACCACCGGATCTTTGGGGTTTTGAATTGAAACCCCTCAAGAGAAGAGAGAATTTGTCACTGTGTAGTATTCCCAGTAGATATAAGTACTTGGGCTTCTGCTTCCTGGTCCTTTTGCCATAAAATGCAGTTGACTGCATGTGGGCATGTGACAAGGCATGGCGTATAACTGTTCTGCATTAAAAACAAAGCCCAATGCTAGGCTGGAAAGATGGCTTGGCAAGCTCTGACCTGTATTTGACCTTGAGACTTGTACGGTACAAAGAGACTAGACTCTGTAAATTGTTCTGTGACCTCCACACACATGTCATGGTATGTGCACACACACTGAATAAGACTAGTGTGTGTTTACAAATCCAAGCTAAAAAAAAAAAACCCCAAGCTAATTCCCTTCATCGGTAGCACACTGAAGTGGTAGCACACAGCGATGGCAGGAGGACCCTTCTGTTGGGCCCAGCTCTAGTAATGAAGAGAGGTGTGCAGCACAGGCATGATGCTGTTACAGTGCTCTGGGCACACATGGGGTCTCTGCTCTCATCTGCCTCTTCACCAGCACATCTTGTTTAGTCTGGAAGACACTGAGCAGGCAGGGCACCGTGGCCTCTCCCAAGCCTTAGTCAAATGTGTTTCATAATTGTAGCTTGTGTGAGACAAGTATGCAGGGCTGAGGTGATGGGACAGCCGTGTCAAGCAATTCGGTGGGAGATCTTTTTCTTCTCTTCCCATAATTTAGGCAGACTATGGGGGTGACCTTATTTTGAAGGCTTGGGAGACCACAGAGATTGTTCAGGCATCTTCTGGCTCCATGGTTTTGACAGATTGTTGTCTGATTCTGACGTTCCCTCACTGGTGATGTTTTCCCTCTTCCCAGCACAACAGTAATAACTTGCTTCCTGAAAACCTCCTTATAGACTGACTCCCTGTGAGGTACCCACACCCCTTTCCTTTACTTGAAATTAACAGCACAGTCACTTAAAAAAATAAGTGTCCCCATACAAACACACATATATACATATACATGAGCCTTAGCAAAAAAAAAAATCTACTTATCCACCACAAAGATAATTATTTCTTTTGTGTAGAGGAGACCCATGGCGACTCAAAGCACTGAGAGGCAAATATCACAGAGAAGCCACCAAGACAGAGAGGCTGCATTCCTTGGCTCCTTTGCCCCGTGTGTGGCCATGTGACTGCATCACAGTGACCGGAAGTGAGTCAGTGTGTTCCACTTGTGGGCTGGAGTTCCAAGAAGCAGATGTGCGCTTCCCCTGGCGTTGTACTTCCCTTTGGGATTCTAATAGAGGCAGAGTGCGTTTCAGGGCTCCAGGGAAGGGTGGAACCTCAAGATCTAAGCAGCCTGGTTGCCCGAGTCACTGTGTTAAGGAAAACCTCCTGTCAACCAGGACTGCCTACACAGAACTGCCATGTACACACACACACACACACACACACACACACACACACACACACACACAAACATTGTGCAAAGCCACAGAGATTTGGGCCTTATTCTAACTAGAAAGGCAGAAAATATTTTTCAAAACAGAACAGATAAGAAAGGCTGGGGAGATGCCTAGCTGACCAAGTGTTTGCAGCCACAAGCCAGAGTTTTAACCCAGAACCTACATTAAAAGCTGCCCTGTGCTGGGTGCATGCTTGCAGGCCCAGTGCTGGAGAGGTGGAGACAGGTAGGCACCTGGGACTTTCTGACCAGTTTCATGCCAGTGAGGCAGTCCTGTCTGAAAACAAGGTGGACAGATCCTAAGGACCCCAGTGTTGTCCTCCATCCTTCCTGTGTCCATGAACACCTGCCTCCCGCCCCCCAAAAACCACCAGATAAGTACCTTAGGCTTTGGAGATGTCAGACAATTATTCCTCTTCTCCTTTCCCTCCCTCCCCCCTCCCCCCTCCTGCCCTTTCCTGTTCCCTCTTTTCTCCCTCTCCTACTTCCTCTCCCCTCCTTGTCCTTTACCTCCTCCTCTTCCCCCTTTTTCTCCTCATTTCCCTCTTCCTCCCCATCCCTATGAAAACCACTCATAGTTATTACATTGTATATAAGCAGATGCAGGCTTAACTCATACAGACTCTAATATAAAGCGATAAAAATAGCAACATAATACTCACACAGCAAAAACGATGCAAATGATTCGGGACCTGCCTCTACTATTACCCAGCCCCACTTTGAGGACTAGGGAGATAACACCCAGGCTCCCTGGCATCACGGACAGAGCTGTATTGTAGGTCTCCCGCTGTGGTCTTGAAGTTCCCTAATGCTGTCCCTATCAATCCTTGCAGAATTGAGTCAAAATGACTCAATCCTGAAGATAGAGGCAGGGCTTAAGACTCTACAGCAGTGGTTTTCAACCTGTGGGTCATGACCTCTTTGTGGGTCAAGTGACCCTTTTACTGGGGTCACCTAAGACCATCGGAAAACACAGATGTTTACGTGAGGATTCATAACAGTAGCAAAATGACAGTTACGAAGTAGTAACAAAATAATTTTGTGGTTGAGGTGCTCACAGTGGTCTGTGCCTGGCTCAGTGTTAGAACCAGCTGGAGTCCCCCAGTAGTGGATGAAGTTGATCTAGCAGGCTGTGAAGAGCTACAAGATTCCAAGATGACACCTGCATTTCCTGGTCTGCACCCTCCTCGGGCTCACCAGGACACTCAGGATGGAGGTTGCTGCTGTCAGGCCTGCCACCTTCCGTTCCGTACAGCCCTTTGTCTCAGTTAATATAGAACCCTAGGCCCCTGAAAACTACCTGGGAAGCTACTGTGCAGTGGTGGGATGGATAGATGAAGGCTCTTCTGGAGCAGCTACAATGGAAAATTTGAAAACTTATAATGATACCGGGGAAACTTATATAGGACTGTTGAATGGGAAGACCAGAATTGCAAATTATATATTAAATGTAGCCTTATTTGTTTAAAACCAAAGACCTGAAGGGAATACATGAAAATGTTACCCATAGTATGTCTAGGCAGTGGATAATGAGTGATTAAACAGAATAAAACTCTGTATTTAGGGAGGATGTACAAACAACCCTATGCCATTTTCCTTACATGACCAAAACATTTTAAGAGAATCTATTGTCATAAGTTTTGGGAGAGCCAGGTCATGCCAAGTGAGCGTCTAGCCTAAGTCCTAGGAGAAAAACCCAGGTGACCCTGAGGAACAGGCAGGAAGAGGACACTGGGTGGCAAAGATGAGGGTAGAATCTGTATTGGGCCAAAGCATAGGGCGTCTGTACTTGTATGGCCCGTTTCCTCGGTACCTGCAACTGATCGGCCCTTATCTCGAAACAAATCTTATTTCCAAGTGCTTTGCTGCTCACCACACCCCCTATGTGCCACATAAACAGAGTGCTGGAAGCAAAGTAAGCCAGATGTGTGTGTTGGAGTGGGGCGGGGCTGTGTGTCTCCTTGCTTCTCCTGTCGGTCAGAGCAGCCCATCCCCATTTGCTTGCGGCTGTACCCCGATACCCTGGCCCATTTGTGCTGCTTGTTTACTAGCGAGTATCGTGTGGCTGTCCAAACATAGTGACCATGCATGTATATGTGGGTTTTCCCTTGAAAACATGTATTGGTTTTCTCCTGAACATGTGTGTCCTCACTGTTGGAGATGCTTTGGGGAATCCTGCTTGCTGCCGGGTAGCCCCAAGCATCCATGTTGGCTGTGACCTACTCTGACCCTCCACAGCCCACTTACAAACTTTATTTTGCTCCTTGATCAAGTTCTATAGCTTGAAAGTGTCTCTCAGCATCCCTATAGGGCTGACAGGAAGTGGAACCTACTAAAAAGAACTTAGTTCACTAGGGGAATGCCCTTGAAGAGGGCAGTGGAGCCCAGATCCTTTTCTGCCTCTTAGCCATTGTTTAAGAAGTTTATTCCATGGCATGCACTCTACCAGGATCTTTTGTCTTGACATTGGCTCAAAACTACGGGTGCTAACTGACCATGGGCTGATACTCTAGAGCGGTGAGCCTAAACAAAACCTTCCTTGGTTAAGCTGATTGACTTTGGGTTTTTATGGTTTGATGTTGTTTTGTGCCAGCAACTAAAAACTGACCTTGTGGCAACAGGGAGAAATCAGGGGACTTTCCTTAGCTGTTTAGATGGCCTTTAGGTATCTGTGGGGTCCCTGCCTTCATGCTGCCTTACATAATGACCTCCACACCTTCAGCTCATGGCTGAGTCTTCCTAGGCCAGGCATCTGACAAGAGTTATTTCTCTGACTGCAAATGCAGCAAGCCAGGACTGCATAGTCTTAAGTTCCAGAAATGTCAGGAGCCTTTTCTTGAGGTGGAACCTTTGACCCTTGACCCTTGATTCTTGACCCTTGACCAGGATCCTGACCATGATGCTTAACTGTTGATTGATAGGCCCTGTAATCCCCAAAGAGGATTACACACCTCTGGGTGTGGCCCTAAGGGGCCTTCCTAGATTGAATAAATTGAGAAGGAACAACCCACCCTAACGATGGTCGTGCCAATCCCACCTGTTAGGATTCTTGACAGAATAAAAAGGAGAGCACAGTCTGAGAATGGATGTTCATCTCTCCCTTGGCTTTATGACTGTGGACACAATGTGACCAGGTACCTCAAGCCTTCCTACCACGGTGTACTTTATTTACTCAAACTATGAGCAAAGATTAAACCCTTCCTTCTTAAAGCCCCTTTTGCCAGGCTTTTTGTCACAGAAACCAGAAAAGTAACTGATATCCATGTGATGGAGTAGGTTGTGGAGGTAGGGGCTGGCGGCCCATCTCAGAAGCGCCATGCTGTTCTGAAGCCATCTGCACAGAGCCTCAGTGGGGCCAAGATGAATTTTCATCACTTACTTTATGGACAAACAAGGCCTGGATTTTATACTCGGGCAATTTATAAATGTCTAAGTTGTAAGGAGGGAAGAAATTAATAATTACAGAGTAACCATTTTCCTTGATAGATTAATTACAATACTGTGATCCAACAAGTTTACTATACCCAAGACCACACAGCCAGTAGGAGAAGCTACTTAATTAGTTTTTAAAAAATTAGAGCAGGGCTCTCTGCCTCCAAGCAAATTGCCCCAAAAGGCAATTTTGTTCTGAGGCCTCACAAGTTCCCACTTTGGTTTGTTTCATTCTGTCCCTGTAAATCTTTTGGGCCAAATTGCCTCATGTTTGGATTCAGAATACCTACCGCAAAGCCTAGCACATCCTACCCTCGATACATGCTTATTATTACACAGAGTACAAAAGCTTAATTGCTCATCAGCACTTCATATGAGTGAGAATGTGCCTGGTGATTCCACCCCCAACCTTATGAGGACAGCGTGTGTCAAGTTGACAGAAACTAACCAGAGCATGCAGCACATAGCTAATAAGTGACAAGATTGCTACCCCGCATCTGTCTCCAAGGCTAGCACTCAGCGACATTATACTGCCTCGATCAACCCTTGACCTGAGAAGGTGAGGAGGGCAAGAGGGAACTGAGGTTGGTGCCACTGAAGACATCTTTGAAAATATTGCTACTTCTGAGGTTTTTGGCACAATGGATTTGAGTTGATATTGATGGTGCCCTAAGGATGCTTGGCTAGACCATATCTTTTAGGAGTGGGGCAATTATGTTGAAGGGGATGGCTAGTGATTTAGTTCCCTCTGGATGTAACTGACATACACTATATTTTAGGGCAAACCCAAAAACTTGCTGTTGAAATTGTGTTTTGTAGTCATTTGACCTGCTATAACTCTACAACAGCATAAATCTGCGTTTCTGAGATGAAAGCACAAACCACAGGCCACAGGCTGACATTTCACATATTAAGCTGTGGTTATCCCAGGCTTTGAAACTTTTATCTTAATGCTAGATATTTTCCGTAAAACTGCCTATATGGGTAGTGGCTGTGGGTCTATGGGAAAGACAGAGAGAAAAAAAAAACCTATAAAGAAATGTGAAAAGGGAATGACATCAAAGACCGCATAGCTCTATACTTGAGTACTTTTCGCTAAAGACTAGAAATCTTTGGACTCTTCTCTCAAATTTTTACACTGAAGCCCTTATCTCCAGTGTAGCTGAATTTGAAAGTGGGGACATTCCAGGAAGTAGCCGAGTTTCACTGAGGTCATAGGGTCAGGCCTGAGCTCGAGGGATCAGTGTTCCGAGTAAAGAAGAGATGACATAGATTTCGCTCTCTTTCTCCATGGACACACACAGGTAGCTCACATGAGGAGAGGATGGGCTGTCTGCAGGACAGGTTGAGAGCCCGCATCTGAAACCAAGTGGCCAGAACTTTGGTCTTGTCTATCTAGCCTTCAGAACGGTAAGAAGAGTAACTCGTGCTGGGTGAGTCACCAAGGCTTTCAGAGGCAGGATGGTGGCTGTATCAGACTAACACACCTAACCACATGAACTTAAACAAACAAACAAGTAGAAATTTCAAGAAAGACATGACCGTGTGATGTTTCTGTTAAAATCCCTATTTCCTAATACGATGTTAGAGGATTTTATTGAAGTTTGTCACCAAAATCTTAGTTGGAGAAAAAAAAATATCTTAGTTGTAGACACCAGTTGGAGATTTATTTAAACTGTTTTTCTAGATAAAAAGAATATTAGTGCCATCGGCTGATTAACTTATTTGAATAGAGTTAATTAGTATATTGCAGATAGAAAATGACTCAGCCCATGGAAAGCAGGGGTGGGATTGCTCCCATGACTAAATGGATATTTGGGAGGCCGAGAGGATTCTCTGAATAATTAGTTTAAAATAATTATTGTAGTGCTTTTTGTTCATGCTTAAAGTAATATCTATCAAAACCTCTTAATTTGTTTTAATATGAATTTGCTACCCCTCCAACCTTCTTTTGTGACTATATTGTATTTCCTTGCTGTCTTGCTCAAATACGAGTTGGCAATGTTTTATGTCTTCATAGATGGAAATCAGTTTAACACAATAGTTAAGAACTCAGGCTTTGTGGGCGTTCTTGCTTTGGGGAGAACATAAAAGACCATCTCTCCCAAGAAAAAAGCAAAAAAAGTTAAAAAGAATGTTTTCTGTATGGCTAAGGAAAGCTGTTGTCTACACAGAAATCCAAAGAAGAGAGTTCTCTCCTTCTCTCTCCCTCTCTCTCCCTCTCTCTCCCTCCCTCTCCCTCCCTCTCTCTCCCTCTCCCTCCTTCTCTCTCCCTCTCTCCCCTCTCCTTCTCTCAAAAAGCATTTTTTTCAGGTTTTGAGATTATAATTACATTTAGTCTCCTTCCCCCTTTTCCTTCCAAACCTCCCATATACCCTTCCTTGTTCTTTTTCAAATTCATGGCCACTTTTTTCAATAACTATTGTTACACACACACACACACACAGAGAGAGAGAGAGAGAGAGAGAGAGAGAGAGAGAGAGAGAATACACTCTGCTCAGTCTATATGTTGTTTATGCTTTCAGTGCTTATCAGTGTTGGATAATCAATTGGTGTGCTCTTCTCTAGAGAAGACTGTTCCTCCCGTTCTCAGCATTGGTACCTACAGTTCTTCATTTAGGGTGGGGCTCTCGTGGGCTTTCTCCTACCCACTTTAGCAAGTTTACTGTTGTTGTTACTCAGTCCTTGTTTAGGCAGCCATGTTAGTGAGATTTTTCGCATGTAGCTTTTGACATTACTGGAAGACGGCAATCTCACAGCAAACTCCCTGACCCTCTGGCTCTTAGAATCTTTCCAGCCCTCTTCTGCAACGATCCAAGAGCTTTAGGTATGACAGCTGTTTGGGGATTTGGGCTCCACAACTCTGCATTTTGTTTGGTTGTGGCTTTCTGTAATTGTAAGGCGCGGCCACACCCGATAATGGCGACCTGAGACGGCAACTGTTACAGCTCCCGCACATGCGCAGACATAAGCCCTCTCAATGCACCCCTCCCGAACAGGGGTATGCAAATGAGGCACTCCAACACAGCCCTCTCAACTGCAGGCATGCTAATGGGGCATGCTAATGAGGCATGCTAATGAGGCATACTAATGAGGCATCCAAATGTAACCAATGAGACATTGACACGCCACCTACAGACAGTATTTAAACGGCGTACTCGCAGGCATTCGGGGTCTTTCACTTCAGCTTCAAAGGATGCTCCCAATAAAGCGAGATTGAGAAGGATCGTTCCTGCCAGAGGGAGGGCGCAACATGTAATGGTTTCCATCTGTTGCAAAAAGAAGACACTTTCCTGTGGGTATAAAAAGACAAATGTTTCGAGTGTGCTCATGGATTATGATAGTTAAGTAAAGTGTTGCATGGATGTTCTCCTCCGAGATCCAGGGCCTCACAAGCCATGGGAAGTTGGCTGGGTTTCTGGTACCAGGTTTGATTTTTTTACCTCTCTTGTTGAACAGGCCTTAAGTCCAATGCAAAGGCTGATGGTTGCTGCCAAGGTGTATGTGCCACTACTGCATCCATAGGACTATCGTGCCATGCCGGTCAATGTTGTGATTTATAGGTGTCATAATTGACTAGGAATGTTGGTTGCTTTTCTCCTTTGGAATCTTACATAGCACCATGAAAGCCTTTCATCAGGGAGGAGACTGGTCAGTCAGCTCGTGAGCCTCTGGACCTTTCTTCTGAAGTGCATGGTGTCCTCAGCAGCAGTAACTTACTCCACCTCCTCTGCAGGGACAACTAAGGGCAATGGTCTATAATGTATTTGGAGTCTCTTGGACAACCCTGACCAACAGTGATTCTCATGCGTGGTGTTGGGGGTTTGTTACATGGCCTTTGGCTCTTAGAGATGCAGATCAGCACTGTGTCAGACCTCTGTGAGTGTCAAACCGTGTGTACCTGCTTTGTGATACAGAGTAGTGACCCTGCTTATCGGAGACATCTTAAACATTTTTTTTTATTGTGGATGCTTTCTTTTCAGATGATGATTGAGAAGCTAATGTTAAGTACCATGTACCACAACATGTTTTTGTTGTTGTTTGTTTGTTTGTTTGTTTTGATTTTAAGATAGGCATTTCAGGGGGAAAAAGGAAAAACAAAAACCAAGAAACCAACAAACAAAACCCAAGCAACTCCAACTACCAACAAAAACCAAACCAAACAAAAACAGAAAAACCCACCCAAAAAAGTATTGAAAATATACTGTTTGAGTTGAAAGTCAATGTGTTGGTTTAGCATTAGATCAAATAATATAGAAACAAATATCAGTGACCTTGAAGATGGACAAGTGATGTATCTGTAATTAATGGCAGGTTGTGTGGACTTAGACCAGGAAGTTTGGGCAAGAAATATTGCCAAGTGAATAAAGATATCTCACAATGAAAGGTTAAAAAACAAGAGAATAATTCTAACTGTGCACTCTGCTTCAAAATATGTGAACAAAATGGACAGATACATAAGTTCATAATATATGTGTTTAAGTGGTAGGAGCACAATATACTTTTTCTGTTGTTGGTTTTGTTTTATTACACATATATAGGTATAATTTTTTTTTAGACTGGGTCTCTCTAAGTAGATCTGGAACTCAATATATAGACCAGACTTGCCTCTAACTCACAGGGATCCACCTGCCTCTGCCTTCTTCACCATACACTCTTAGTTAAGAGATGAACAGACAAAAGATTAAAAAGTGCAAAGAAAATATGAGCTGCCCTACCATCAATAACACTAACAGACGTTATGTAGCACTCTACCCGGCAACTGCATGACACATACTATTGTGTTTATTGTTGTTTTGAATGCTTGTTATTTTCAAGTATACCTAGAGTGTTTGTTCTGTCCCAAGGGCTAAGATAGAACATGTGCTAAGGCATGGAAAAAACAATATTTAAAAAAGACAGAATCTGTACAAAGTGTATTCTTGGGACATGATAGGAAACACTCAAAAGGATATCTAGAAAAGTTGTCAAGTATTTGGAAATTAAACAGTGCATTTCAAAGAAGGACTCACAGGAAGAAGAGAAAAACTGCTTTTGACACCAGGTCTCATTATGCATCCTTGGCTGGCCTGGAACTCACTGTGTAGACTAGGTTCACTGCAAACTCATAGAGCTTGCCTGGCTTCTGTCTCTTGAGTTCTGCAATTAAAAGTATGCATCACCACACCTAGCAAGAATGTATGTTTAATAAATTATAGTGAATCAAGTACTCTTAGGAAGGTAGGAAGGGGAAGGCAAATTAAGTAAGAGAGTAGAAGGCAAGACCACAATAAAAAAAAAATATGAATAGTTACCAAAACATTGATTCAATGAAAAAAAAGCCTGTAAATAAGTTAAAAGGTAAACATATTTGAAAATGTGATTTAAAAAGAGATAAAATATAAAATATGAATAGAAGAGTAAAAATGAGGCATTATTAGAGACCCGACAGTTGAAAGCAGTAACAAGTAGTGGTTACAGTTAACGTTATGCTGACAAACAACTTAGAAGAAATTGAAATAGTTTCATTAAAAATGAAAACTTTTTGTAGATAGGATATTTGTATGGTTCTGTATCTATTACCAAAATTATATTTATGACTTAAAATTCTCTCACTAAAAAAAATTGATGCCCAAATTTTCCAAATAAGGAAGAAATAATACCAACTCCTTACAAACGTATAAGCAATAGAAAACGTTCTTACTATTAATATGTTTTCCCTCATATTTTGTTTGGTTCTCAGCCTCCATCCAAAAGCAAGAGACAATTTTCATACCCTTCTAGAAAAAATCTTGAATTCGATGGATGATGACTATATAAGTCCTACTTATCAATGTTTGCAAAATTCTCCAAACTTCCATTGCATCTGAATCTAATCTTTTCTAATGTTTTAACAACAACAACAAAAAAAACCAGTCATTTTCCTTGGACTCAGGAAAGTCCGTCAATGACCGATGATCAAACCTTTTTTAGGGTCCTTCATGCCTAAATTTCTTTTAGTGACTACTAACATCTTATTTACTTGTTTCTTCAGTGCTTTGGAATAAGGCCTTTCTAGAACAGAAAGCATTGATCAGACCATGTGTTTCCAACCTGAGTTTGGTTTCATACGATGGGCTCAGATTAAAATTCATATAAGTAAATGGAAACCGTCTGAGTAACCACAGTAACAGCAGAGGAAGCCTGCTTCTCATTCTGTCCTTCCTCAGAAATACGAAGAGCCCCAGTTAGAGTAAACCCTTGAGATGCATTCTTTATCACAGCTATTTGATGTAGTTCCAGATTACATCAAACACAAGCAAAAAACCCAAAGCCCTTTGAGTTGCAGTGGCCAAGGCTACGCTTCTCAGAGACCCCAGGGACTGAAAAACAGTCACAGATAGGAGATCTCATTATCTAAGGGCTCATAACCTTCCACGTGATGAAGGACCTGTCACTATGGTCTCTTCTTTCTCCGCTCTTCACTCTCAGCTGCAGAAAGCTGAGTTTATTAGACCTCAAGGCATCTGGTTTCTCCTTGGATGATAGTTTTCTGACACATGCCGGCATTCCACTGTCTAGCATACAGAGTGTGCTGCTGTAACAGATGCTTTAGGAAACAGCGCCTTTGAGAACATAGGTCATAGGTGCTGTGTTCCCCTCCCCCGTCTGTTTGTGGCTGACGTTTGCATGGAGCTAAATGCTTTACTCAAGTTCTTGTGATGTCTGTTTTGTTCCCTTTTCCTTTTGCGTATATTTGGATAAATGTAAGTGGTCTGTTTACTCTGTTCTAAGCAGACACACCAGAATAAAGAAGGCAGTGTTCGTGGGTCTTGGGGTGTAGCTCAGTAACAGAGTGCCGAGCCTGTGGGAGGCTTTGGGTATCATCCCCAATGGGGGAGAAAATCAAAAGAAGACCTAAAATACAGAGTTCTTGCCCTCAGAGGGCTCAGAACCACGTTTGCAGGTAGTGTGTGTGCATGAGTGTGGGTGGGCGGATGGATGAGTTGTTTTTACGTGTGATGATAATAGCATTTTGTTGATGTGAAATTCATGGAGAGAGACGATTTAAGTGTTTGCATCTCAACACACACACACACACACACACACACACACACACACACACACACACACACTGACAGTGGAATGTGATAGGTCTGACATTGGGACAACAGTAATAACCAGAACACAACTCATGCAGACATCAAGTCACACTGTGAACATTAAATACGGCCACAGCTTTTATTTGTCAATCAAATGTTTTAAAAATGCAAAAGAGAATAAAGACGTAGAGGAGACAGACAGGAGGGAACACGTGCCAAGTAAGAAATGGAACATAAATTTTCAAAAAGTTGAAAATTACTACTTTTATTATTATTCTTCACGTAACCCATAAACGACCTGCTCCTGGAAAGCACGGCTGTTCCCGCCCCCTTTTCACCTGGAAGCAGGCATCAACCTTCCTTCGTTGTCATCTCAGAGAATGTTCTAATGTTGAGCAGATAACCAGCTGGATTTACTGTGCTGAACACTCTGTGAGAGTGGGAAGCATCGCTGGTTTAATCTTGTTTCACCTAAAACGGTCTCACCCCAGTTTGTTCTGCCTCAGGAGCCCATGTGGACCTTCCTACTTTTTAGTCTCATCCATGAGGTGAGGCATGGTACCTCCGTGCGCTCTTAGGGACCTGTGCTGTGATCAGAACCATCTTCTTCCTGCCCAAACCCCACCATTGGCCTTCTAGGGAGCAATTTAGGTTTAAGTGTGTGTGTGTGTGTGTGTGTGTGTGTGTGTGTGTGTGTGTGTGTGTGTGTGATTTTTAACACACTGTATTAGAATGATTAATTTTTTTAGAAGAGTTGTTGACACATCCAGAAACTGCTTAGATTCAGACACAAGAATGGGCCGCAGCATATGGCTTGTTCTGTCCCGCTGCCTCTTGGTTACCAGTGCCTGAGAACAGTCTCCGGAGGGGCTCTTGACCTCCCTACCTCTTCCTCTGCTCCTTGAAATGTACAGTATTTACATCCATCTTCTCAACTTCCTTGGCAATTTCTGGTCCATAACCAGAAAGAAAAGGAAGGATGTGGTCACTCTGAGAAAGATGCATGAGTGGGGCCGGTGGCAGAGGTGGGTCTTGTCAACCCAAAACGCGTTCTGGTTCTATTAAAGGCAGAAGCGTGCCGTGCTCAGTCCTAGTTGCAAAGGATCGGAGAAACGTGCCTTCCTGTCTAGCCCTGGGAAGCCAAATTCCTTCATAATCACTTCGAAGACTCCAACACATTGCTCAGGAGGGAAGGTCCAGCAAGCGAACCAGAGCTGCGGTTCAAAATGGGACAGTGTGTGTGTGTGTGTGTGTGTGTGTGTGTGTGTGTGTGTGTCACGCATGCGCAGCCGGACGTGTCTTACTTTGAAAAGGCGAACCAAGCTGGAGTCAGCAGAGAAGACAGAAAGGAGAATGAGATTAAGTAGAAATGGTGACTGCTAATTCCCAGGTGCCGGGAGCAGAAGAGGGGGTGTAGACCCCGCCACTCAGCCCCAGAGCGTCCTGAAGCAGAGCTCCTCTTCCCACGCACTTGGGAAGGCTGGGCCTCGGGATGAGGCTGCCCCAGCCTTACACTCTTGTGATCATGAACAAGTTACTTAATCTTGGTATCTCAGTTTCTTCACTCCAATGAAAGCCATTTAAATGAAATCAGACTAATTTAATCAATGGAAAGCACAGAGCGGCGTGTTTGGCTTCGGCGAGCTTCGGTGAGTTTTAACTGCTGTTTGTTGTTGTTGTTTTAGAAAAACCAACCTCCCAAAGGGCATAAGAGTTTGACATGCTACAGCAGTGTGTGCAGGCCATGTATGCTAGTGCGTGTGCATATGAATAACAGGGCTCTAAGCTGACATTCCAAAACTATCTCTGCGCAATCTGCGCAATCACTTCAACTACACAACAAACTAATAATAATAATAATAATAATAACAACAACAACAACAACAACAACAACAACAACAACAACAAAGAAAGCACTTAAGGGTAAATTCTGATGATATACCAGATTGGCTGTTCAGGGTCAATGAGTGACAGTGATATAGAGGGCACATACAGGGCCTGGACAGCTCCGCTCTCCTACCCTGTTCAACTAGTGTGGAAGATTGTCTTGAATGGATGTAACAACTGTCAATAAAGCACGGTTTAGCCAATAAGCTGGGCACAAGGAGAGGAGTGGAAGGCGGGACTTCCTGGAGAAAGGGCGAGCCAGGATGGACATTGAGAGAGGAAGATGGTTTACAGTTGAGAAGGACAGGGGGAGAGAAATGACCGTAGGCTCACCATAGTGGCAAATGCTTGGGGTATATGTATGATATGAGGCTTAGAGTAGTTTATGTTAGTTTAGGGGTAGATTTGTATCCATTTAGATTCTGCCCACTGTAGTATGCTTAGGACTCTGTGTCTTTTATTAGCCATCTTAAGCCAAACCGATACATTGTTAATGTAACAAACTAGTCTTCAGGAGCTTTCTGTGGACTTGAGACATTAGGCTGGGACCTTTTAAGGGGTTACTGTGGTTTCTCAGCTCTGAGACTTTCTCAGCTGTTAGCTGACGCACTGACTTCACTCCTTCAAGATAATAAATGTAGGGAAGGAAAAAGCCCAGACTTAAATCAAAAAGTGAGCATGTCCCAGAAAAAAAAGGGGGGGGGGATAAACTTCAAGAAATGCTTTCTTCTGGCCAGACCCTTTCTAGGAACCGTGAATTAGAGTCTCCACAGGCACCATAGGAAACATCCCGTTGCCATTTGTAGGAGGCCTGGCTGCACGGCCACATCGCAGCCATTTCTGTACAGTTTTTGTTTGGTTTGTTTTAAAGCTCCCTCTCCTTCCTCCTTCTCTCCTTCCATCCTCCTTTTCTGTGAGTGTTTAGTTCCCAAATGTGTCTCTGTGTCCTCACATGTCTCTATCCAGTTGCAGGGCACTCGTCAATAGGTCACCCTGCATTTCTCTATACCGGGGGAGTATCCAGACATGAGCAAGGGAAACTCGTAGCCAATGAAAGCTGTTGAGAAGGCTACTGGGAAGAGTCTAAGCAAGAATTCCTCCTCCTCTGAGGAGACAGGCTGTGGCTGCTCTGCAGGGCTGTGGCCGCAGGATGCCTGGCAGTGTGAAGGCCCATCTGAGAGCACAGGAAGGGCGGCTATGAAGGCAGAGCAGGCACACTCAACTGGTCCTGGTCATACTGAGTAAGAGGAAACTGAGCGCTCAAAGATTAAGAAACCTTTCCACGTCTGCATGCAAAGTAAAAATAAGGAGCAGAGAGCAGACTGTCTTCTAATGAAGAAAAGATGCATCTTGTCTAACGCACGCACGCGCAGACACAGGCACACACATACACATTGTTTTCTGCCTTTGATCTGAGCAGTTAACTCTACTTACACTGAATAAATTGCAGTTTCTAGTGCTTTGTTTCAACCAGTTCTACTTTTAACACACTTCCTGTGAATTCTTCTTTATTTTAATCCTTTTCCCCTTATATCTTTCTCCAGTAAGATGAGAAGTCTATACACTCCAAAGCTCTTCCCTGCGTTTTCTTTCCTCGCCTCAATCATACGTGGTCAATAACATCCAGAGCTCCGATTGTGAACTGGATGTGGTCACATGCCTGTAACGACAGCATTTAGGTGGCTGACGAAAGAGGGTCAGCCTGGGCTACCTACTGTCTTCCATGTCAGTGTGGAATAGTGTATGTCCACCTCAAAACGAAAAGACATGAAAATAGCATGAGGATTCGTTGGGAAGGAATTCATGGGGGGAGGGAAGGTGAGGAGAATGAGGAAGAGATGGGTTTGGGGAAGTGGGAATCGCCACCAGAGAGCATGCGTGGGATAGGCCAAGCCCCTCTCCACTTACGTAACAGTTGAGTTTCTTGGTCTTCATGTGGGACCCCTAACAGCGGGAGCAGGGGCTGGCTCTGACTCTGTCGCCTGCCTTTGCAGTCCTTTCCCCTAACTGGGCTGCCTCTTCTAGCCTCAACAGGAGATGCACCTAGTCTTTACTGCAATTTGGTATTGCAAGGCCGGTTGCTATCCATGGGAGGCTTCCCCTGTTCTGGAGAGATAGGGATGGGGAGGGGATAGAGGGGGAAGGACCGGGAGGGGAGGAGGAGGGAGGGGAAGCTGCAGTCAAGATGTAAAGCAGATTAATGAATTAAAACAAGAATTGTGAAGTAGAAAGTCATGAGCTTAGTTGTTACCTGAATTCCACAAACATGTGACAGGTATCGTATCTCCCTGCCCCCCCTCCCCCGTAATAAAAAATAAACCAGAAGCTCCCATTCAAGAAAAAAAAAATCACTTCACAGTGCATTTGCTGGTGGCTTCCTTTCCAATTTTAAATCTCCTTTAAATTTTTCAACATAATCTGAATTAAAGAGTTGAAGTCCTCAGTGGAGCACCTTTCTTAACCCAACCCAAGGTCTTTGAACACCTCTGTCCAGCTCTTGTCTACAACGCCTCTTTAAAAGCTGGCCCTAGGGTGGTGGGTCACGGTGTAACCGTCCTTCAAGACCTCCCAGGCCTGAGAAGCTGTTTGATTTTGTCCGCATATCTGAATACCAATAACTACCAGATCTGGCCTCTTCCCCCTACAATGCTGGAAGGCTGCCATCTCTCCACCTCTGGGTACCTCAGTCACCCATCTCAGCATATCTTCAGATGGAATTTTAGATAATTTCTTCAGTTCTTGTTCCCAAGTCATTACTTTTTTTTTTTTTTTTTTTGTAGTTGTGCCCTGTGGGCATTGGATCCATTTATTGAATTGATTTCAACTCCCGAACTTTCCATCTGCAGAAGGTTCTGTTTTTGTCTCTCTTAGGATCACGCTTTTCTGAGTGTCCTGTTTACCAAAGACTGTTAAATACCCTTATTTGAAGTTGTGGTCCTCGGGATTGGGGTACGGAGTCGCCAAGGTTCTGATCTGTGGTCTGCGGTTTCTGTGCCTTCTGTTCATCTGTTTGTTTTTGTTTTGCTCTTACTGGAAGCTGCCTGGGTTTTTTTTTTTTTTTAAATAGGATGAACTTCTCTGAGGTCCTTCCAGCGTGAGTTTGTACTTGCTCTTATCATCTAACTGAGCACACTTGAACGTCTGGTCCCCCGTAAACTAAATTTTTACTTTGAGGTTCTTAGAGTGTCCAGTTGGGATGGATTTGTGCTCACTTTTACATGACAGGCTTATAGGAGTGGCTTCCCAAGGGATTTTTTTTTTCCCCTTTCCCCTCTACTTTTTTTTTTTTTTTTTTTTTTTTTTTTTTTTTTTTTTTTTTTTTTTAGTATTATTCTCTCATACAATACAGCCGGATCATAGCCTCCCCTCACTCGACTCCTCTCAGTCTGTCCCCCACCTCCTCTCTCTCCTAGATCCACCGCTCCAAGTTTCCCTTCAGAAAAGAGCAGACCGCCCAGAGATATCAACCAAACATGGCAGAACAAAATACAGTAAGGCTAGGAGTTAACTCTGATAGCAAGGCTGGACAAGGCAACACAAGGAAATGGGTCCCAAGAGCAATCTAAGGAATTGGAGACAGGTTCTAGTCCCATCCATTTGTCTATGAATTTCGGGATTTCCTTGTTTTTAATAGCTGAGTAGTACTCTATAGTATAAATGTACCACAGTTTCTTTATCCGTTCTTCAACTGAGGGGCATTTAGGCTGTTTCCAGGTTCTGGCTATTATGAATAAGGCTGCTATGAACATGGTTGAGCATATGTCCTTGTTGTGTGGTAGAGCATTTTCTGGGTATATTCCAAGGAGTGGAATAGCTGGGTCTTGAGGAAGCCCTATTCCCAGTTTTCTGAGAAAGCACCAGATAGATTTCCAAAGTGGTTGATCATAATGAGTGAGTTAACCCAGAAGCAAAAAAGACTCACATGGGTATATACTCACTTATAATTGGGCACTAGCCCAAAAGGCACATCCCATGAAAGTCTTCACTTACCAGGAGATTGGGATAGATGTGAGGACATCCTACTAAGACTCTAAGTAAGAGAAATATAGGGGAAATAGAAGGACCCAGAAGGTTCTATAAACCTACAAGAAGAACATCGTGATGGGTGGATCGGGGCCCAGGGGTGTCTGCTCAAACTATTGCACTAACCAAGGACAATACAATAGTAAACATCAAACCCCTACTCTGATCTACCCAATGGACTAGACATTCTCCACAATTATGTGGAGAGCAGGGACTGACTCTGACATGAACTCTGGTGCTCCGTATTTGACCACCTCCCCTTGGTAGGGAGGCCTGATAGCAGTCAAAGAAAGAATTAGCAGGCTACCAAGATGAGACTTGATAGCCTATAACCATATAGTGGGGGAGGATGTCCCCCTCAGTCATAGACCTAGGGGAGAGGAATAGGGTGAAAGTGGAAGGGAGAAAAGAATGGGAGGATACAAGTGATAGGATAACAATTTAGTTGTAATCTGAATAAATTAATAAAATTGAATTTTAAAAAAAGAATTGGAGACAGTCCCCCACTCTCAGGAGTCCCCCAGAAACACCAAGCTAACCACCACCACATATTTGCAGAGGGTCTAGTAGACCACGCAGGCTCTGTGATTGCTGAGTCAGTCTCTATGAGCTCCTATGAGCCCTGCTTAGTTGACTCAATGGACTGGGTCCTCATGGTGGCCTTAACCCCTCTGGCTCCTACAATTCTTCCTCTCCCTCTTCTGTATGGTTCCCTGAGCTTCCAGGGAAGGGACCCAACGGAGATTTCCATCTGTTCCCTGTATGGAGCGCCAGTGTTTGCAAGTAGTCATTTGCTTCAGAGTGCTAAACACATAACACACATGCACACACGCAGTGTAGGTACACTTGAAGTATTTCTGCTTGTCTCAAACTTTCATCTGGGTGGATGCAGTGAAAGTCTGGGCAGTTTTATTTAGTCATATTTGTAGTAGGATCCTGATGAGTTAGGGGTCCCCTCTATACTTGGATTTAAGGTGTTTTATGCCTGAAAATTGTTTACCTTTAGCATATGCATTTCTTTTGGTTTAAGTATTTGTTCTGGGGGCAGGGGCCTGATTTTACTTTTTAAAATGTACTCAATGGAGTGTGTGTGTGTGTGTGTGTGTGTGTGTGTGTGTGTGTGTGTATCAGAGGACAACTTTTGGGTATCAGTTCTGTTCTTCTACCATGAGTTTCAAGGACTGAACTTGGATCATCAAGTTTATATGACAAATACTTTTACCACTGAGTCATCTCAGTGGTCTAAGACAGTGGTTTTCAACATATGGGTCATGATCCCTTTGGGGGTCACATATCTGATACCCTACATATCATATATTTACATTATGATTTATAACAGCAACAAAATTACAATTATGGAGTAGCAACGAAAATAATTTTATGGTTGGGGGGGTGGTCAGCACAACATGAGGGACTGTCTTAAAGGGCCGCAGCATTAGGAAGGTAGGGAGCCGCTCTCAGACTCTTAAGAGGCTGATTTTTACAACAAACTGAGGCAGGGAGGGCAAGCAATTGTTGATGTTCTGTAGCGCTGCCTGGACCATTTTGTGGGTGCTGTACACATGCTGATATTTAAAGTAGGCATCTTGTTTAGAAACTATGAGTGTCAGGTGAGTCTAGTGAGGAAGGCTTTTCCTGGATGTAAGATGATATCTTTGTGGGGTTGGAGAAATTGTTTTAAAGAACTAAATAGGACTCTTCCCCGAACAGAAAAAGAAGGTGAGTGGCTTGGGCAGGGAAACCCAGTGTTCAGGAAGAACTGGGCTGTGTGTAGAAAGAGTAATGGTGGGTTCTCACTGCGTGGTGGCGCACTGCTTTAATCCCAGCACTCGGGAGGCGGAGGTAGGTGGATCGATGTGAGTTCGAGACCAGCCTGGTCTACAAAGTGAGTCTATGACTGCCAAGGCTACACAGAGAAACCCTGTCTCAGATAACCAATAAAATAAAATGGGGGGGATTTCCTAATGCTCAAGGCTGTCATTTGTTTGTTTGTTTGTTTGTTTGTTTGTTTTTCTGAGCAGTAATGGCCATAATTATTTTGCAGTTTGTTTAATGCTCAATTAACATACACATCTAAACAACAAGTAATAAGCACTACAATTTGGCAAACTTTTACAAGCACATTTACATGTGGTTTAGTGCATTTTTTTAAGGCGTCTTGATATTTGCCCTGTTTTATTTTGATATCTTTCTTAGCCCCCAATAATATTATTTTTGATGCCTTCTGGGATTTCGGGTATTTTAGGAGATGTAGAGAAAAAGAATCCCTTTTTCAGACAGCCAAGGTTAAAGTGGTTATGTCTCAGGTTGCTTTGTAGTGTTGCCGCTGGGTCTCACTCTATAGCTCAGACTAGCCTTGAACTCAGTGATTCTTCCTTCTCGGCCTCCTAAGCACGGAGGCTACAAGTGTGCGCTACCACTCCCGTCTTCCAGTGGACTTGTAGTGCAGATTTCAGTGGTTTGTTTCTCCTCCCTGAAAGGCACCTTTTAAGTTAGCTTGCCTAGCAACACCCTACACAGCTCCATCGCTGTGAAGTGTTTGCCATGGGGTGATTAGTAGTAGCGTTTCTCTATTGGTGTTCTCTTATAACTTACATTTAGAAGTTCCACATCCTGGAGAGAGATGTGTTGTCTGTCGTCTTCACGAAACACAGGGATGGATGCCTATTCACCTTGGTCTTTGTGCACAAGCCTCCATTCTCACTAGCTGTTGGACTCAATCCCTTCTAGCTGACAGTGGGGGGGGGGGATGGGATGGAGAGAGACGTTCCAGAAAAAGGAGAGTGTGAAAGGTGCACAGCTGAATGCTTCTACTCTCTTGATTAACTCGTGGACTGAAAATAGTCTGGGTGCTTCTTCCTTTGCGCACCCAACTTTGTCCTCACAAAGCCCCATCTCCTAGGTGTTCATTTGTTCTGTAGTTAATCCTTCATTCTCTGGGTCCCCAAATATGGTAGGACCTTATCCTCCCCCATTTGGAAAACATGATGCCAAAGCGTGATTGGTGTGTCTCATAAATTCCTCCATCCCCCTAGTTCTCTCCCAAGAAGCCAGGGTTCTGAGTCAAAACTCCATCTGCTCTGCCCACAACCTTCATGGGGAAGCCTCCTTTATTCCTAGCTACTGCTCTTAGGCTCATCATAGTCAGAAATTCTGCAGCGGGGCTGAGGGTTGGAGTGTTTGCTTAGCATGTGAGAAAGGCCCCGGATTGAGTTCTCAAACTGGGGGGACACTGAGGCAAGGAGAAAAGAGGGGGGAGAAGAAGCTCCCACTCCTATCTGAAGAGCTGTGGGCAGTTGATAGCTTATGGGAGAGTTACATTTCTTTAGGGATACAGACCCTGACAGGCTATCCATGCTCCAGAACTCCAACAGATGGTCCCATCCCCATGTGCATACTGACAGCATCTGTGGATCTGATGGGCTTTTTAAGAAGAGCACATGAATTTGGGGGGACTAGGTAAAGAACTGTAGGGGAGTGCATTGGGGGTGGATTTAATCAAGCACATTAAATGCATGTATGAAAAATCCAAACAATAGCAAATAAAAGAAAAGACCAATAGTTTTCATGTTGCTTTCTTTTAAAATATATTAAAATTGCCTCTACTTTAAATGTAATTTAAAATTTTTTTATTATTTGTATATGTGTGTATTTGTGCATTTGCAGGTACCTGTTCATGTGGGCACATACACATGTGAGAAAAACAGGGGCTAACCTGGAGTATTATTCTTCCGTAGCTGTTATTTTTGGTTTTTCTGACAGGGTCTCTTGCTGGATCATTGGGTTTACTAATTAGGCCAAACTTGCTGGCTGACAAGATCCAGGAAACCACCTGTCTCTGTCTCCCCAGTGCTGGAATTGCAAGTGGGCACCCCAGCACTGGGCTTTTTTTTTCCTGTGGGTTTGGGGGATGGAGCTCAGGCTGTTGTGCTTGGGTGGGAAGCATTTTGCCCACCGAGCCATCTCCTCAGCCCCAGTGTCTCCTTATTTAATATGCTCATCACGAATCCTGTGTATTAGAAGAACACATGTCTCATTTTAATATATTGCCAACTATATTTCCATATGCATTTCTTGTTCGATCCTTTAGTTTTCATGTCTTTAGCCATCATTCTGACAAAGGGGGTCAAAGACTCTACCAAAGCCCAACAGGCTCCCAACGGGGCCTGTTTAAGGAGCTTCGTCTCTCTGTACCTGGTTCTATCCAGTTCTTCCCAGATGCTCGCTGTCAACAGACCCAGCCGCTTCGGCCAGGCTCTTGGCTATGGAGGGAAAGATCTCTGACTTCAGGAGAGCCCGAGTATTTATCCAGTGGACAGGAAGATGGCCAGCTCCTCTCTGTTCACTTTGATGGGAGGCCGGAAGGAGGAATGATAAAGAGCCCTGACCGTCTGTCCCCCACCTCTCCCCATAGGTTGTCTTATAAGTGTCATCCTATGAAAGACTTGGTCTCTTATTGAGGGAGGGGAGGGGATTGTTTTCACTTTGGACCATTGAACCTTTTTCAGTAGCTTACAGTGGTCCCTTTTCCTGGTGGGGATTTTTGACCTGCTAACAATTCCATAGTGATAAATCACTAAGTGGTGACAGTTCTCTTTCCTGTAGAACTGATACCGTCCCCAGGCACCTCCTGGGAGTGCAGCTCTAGGCGTCCACTAACGCTGTTTGCACAAGTCCGGCACACTAGCCACACTCCGTATGCCAGCCTCCACCCAGGCTGCTTCCACCTTCCCTTCAGGAGGAAGAATGCTGGCTTCTACGTACCCTGTAAGGGCTGCCTTGTTAGCACACTGCTGTGTTTTCCTCCTGGGAAAGATATTTCTATTTAAAGTGTGTGTTTTCTATTTGACTATGAAAAAAAGACCCAATGCTATAAGTTTTCCTAAGTCAGGCAAACAAGACAGTATACTATGACAAAGAACACAGACTACAGCATCACAGGCTGTTACATTCCTGGATTGAATGCCTAGTTCTTGGACAAAAATCCAAGAAACGTTAAGATGCAGATGTATGTGCATACGATGACATGGGACAACTTTTTGTTTGTTTGTTTCCTACAAATACTATCCTATCGTAGGCATCTGTCTGGCCAGTATCACTGATTGAAAAATCTCAAAAGAGAAGGACAGCTAGACCTTTGCTGTGCCCGCTGCGCAGCCTCAGAGTGGCAGCTGGACGTTTTCACCAGCCTCTTCCGAGTCTTGGAAGGCAGACTAAATACTTTCCTGCCCGGCAACATGAAGATGCAAAACACATCTTTTGATTAATTAAAAGCAAAAGGTTGGAACTCCGTACCTTCCCATTCTTTAATTAACAAAGCCCACAGGCCACACGAGGAAGTAATAATACTCATTATGTTGTGATGAGAGTTAAGTCAGATGGGACTCTAGGCAGGATGCCCTCCCAGCCTTGCCTGGGATGTGCCCAGTGTAGACAGATCCTCACTTGCTGAAGACCTGCAGCTCACCAGCCAGGGCACGCACTTACTCAGTGCACTTCCTCTTGCAAAAGAGGGCCCCCCGAAACAAAGGCTTATATTTTAATTAAGCCCCAGCTTGTTTTCTGGAATTTCCTTTATTGAGAACACCTCCTTTGATTTCTATCTGCTGGTGTCAGTCTTTGGAACAACAACAACGAAGTTTGATTCCCTGCAGGCAGAACTGTCTTGTTTGAACGATCAAAAGCCACGTCAGCTGACTTAGAGACTAACAAATTATTTTCTTATTGTCTCTTAAGCCTCCGCGGAAGTACCTTTTGGAGACGGTCTTCAGTCCCTCCAGCTTTGCTCAGCACCCTTTGTGCCTGTGGGTGGTCTAAAGGAATTCAAAGAAATGGCGAACACCTGTCCTGTTTTTGAAGGTGGACGCCCACCTTACCCCTACCATTTCATCCGTGTCTGTGGCTCTAGTGTTCAGACTCTGAGGGCCTCTCCCTGTCTGGGTTACCGAGGCATGGCTGCAATCTGTTAGTCAGATGATGAGGGTGAGCTTGACCGTGTGTTTGCTGGGCCTGGGGAAGGCTTGCTACGTACATCAGTCAATGTTCTCTATTAAGAATGGTGAGAGACAGGGGGAAACTGGAAGTGCTAAAGAGATGTTTAAGAAAAGGATCCACTTCCTGCCTGCAAAATATGCTAGGGCAATGGAGGCACAGAACGCATGGGAGTCGCCAACCAGTGTCTGATCTGACCTAGGGACTCGCTCCATGAGAAGGACCCCATACCTGACCCTGCTTGGGTAACCAAGACCCAGAGGCTAGATAGCCCAGAGATCTAGGGTGGAACCAAATACAACTAGTCTTAAAAAAAAAAATCAATGAAATGATTCCTAATGAGTTTCTGCTACACTCGTAGATTAGTGCCTTAACCAGTCACCATCAATGAGCCTTCCTCCAGCAACCATGGGAACAGATGGAGAGACCAGTGGTCAGACAGTTGTGGAGAGAGAATCGAGATTGGAGGTCTCCATCAAACCCATCCCCTTTAGAGCTCTCGGAATCCCACTGAAGGGCACGGGAAAAGATTGCAGGAGGCAGAGGAGACCGAGGACATGAGGAGAGCAAGGCCTTCTGAATTAATTAAGCGAGGCTATATGAACTCACAGAGACTAAAGCAGCAAGACAGGACCTACATGGGTCTACACGGGGCCCCTCTGCATCTATATGGGATCTATTAACTTAGTATTTTTATGGGCCTCCTGACTATGAAAGCAAGTGAGTCTCTGGTTTTGTGCCTTCTCTTGGACTCTTTTCCTCCTGTTGGGTTGCCATGTCCACCTTCGATACGATAGTTTGTGCTTCACCTTATAATACTTTCTTTTTTGCCACGTTTGGTTATTATCTCTTAGAAACCTGTTCTTCTCTAATGAGAGACAGAAAGGGAGTAGATCTGGAGGGACATGAGGTGGGGAGGAGCTGGGAGGAGTGGACGGAGGGGAAACTGTAATCAGGATATATTGTATGAGAAAATAATCTATTTTAGAGAAAAAAAGAGCTACTAACTATCTTAGAAAATATTAAATTTATGAAGCAAAATTTACCTAAAGGGCCACAGCCTCTAGGGGAACTATCATACTAAGTAGATAGGGGGGAAAATGTGCCTTCAACCAACACCGCTGCAGTTCAGGCTTACTGACAATATGCTTCAGTTAGGATTCATCCAATAGACTGGGCCAATGCGACCCATATTAAAGAACAAGCAGGCAGGACAGCTGTGGGCCACCAGTCTACTGGGAGAGTAATGGGGACAGTGCCTTTGTGATGCAAAACTTCCCACTACCAGCTACTTTCGAGATCCCAGAGGTGGTGTCCCTGCTTTGTAAATTTCCCATTTGTTCAAAGTGGCCAAGCTAGCAGTTTATGTCCCTGTAAGACATGTTTAATTCCTCAAACTGTAACTGAGCACTGGGACCTAAAAGAAATAGATGTCAGTATATGTGGAATGTTATTATAACTCAAGGTCTATGTAAGCTGCAGAGAATTTCCATGTGGGCTGGCACTCGGCAGAACTGGATGGGCACCAAGTAAAAACCATTTCGTGTGTGTGTGTGTGTGTGTGTGTGTGTGTGTGTGTGTGTGTGTGTGTGTGTGTTAGGCTGATGCATCCATAGAATGGATGAAATAAGTGTGCATTATAAATGGGATTTATTAGACTGATTTGTACCATATAGTCTGGGTAGTTTTCCAATCATAGCTGCTCTCAAGTTGTAGCCACTTTAGCAGTCTCTACCTGACACTGAAGGCCTGCAGGATTCCCGGAGAGGAACTTGCTAGCAAGAAGAAAAGGCAAGCAGGTGGAGGCAAAGGCTTTTCCTTCGGATCTCCTTATATCTGTGCCGCCATGAAATGCTGCCAGGGTTTGGGGTGGGTCATCTCTAGTCAGTTAACCGGATGGAGAACATTCCTCACGGCTGGCCTCAGAGGCGCGGTGCTTACTTGATTCAGATCCAGTTGGATGGCCAGCCAAGATGAACCACCATACCACACAGTGTAAGAACCTAAGCTGGATCTGCAGAACCCATGTAAGGAAGCCAGGTGAAGCGTGCGGGCACCTGTTTATCATCTCAGCGCTAGAGAGGCAGAGCAGGGACAGGCAAGTGCCTGGGGCTCAGCGGCTTAGCCCAATCATGAAGTTGCAGGCTGGTAGGAGACCCCATGACCCTGTATCAAAAACACAGAGACAGAGACAGACACACAGAGACAGAGAGACACACAGGCAGAGACAGAGACAGTGACAGAGAGACACACAGTGACAGACAGACACACAGTGACAGACAGACACACAGTGACAGACAGACAGAGAGAGACAGGGAGACAGCCCCGAAGCTGTCTCTAACTGATCACCACTTGCAAATGAAAATTCCGTTTTCACCCAGGGAGTCACTGGAGAAAAAAAAAAAAAAAACCACCCTTAAGAATGGGCCAAGTGCCCAGCAATAGATGCCAACAAAAAATGAACTCAAGGGCATCTTTGGAGAGACCTTGTCATGTCAGAGCTCTTTCTTTCTTTTCCTTTATTTTTATTTTTATTTAAATAAATATATATGTACACACGTATACATCCCATAGATACCTGTTTGTTTTCTAGTGAGAGACAGGAAGGGGTGGGTTTGGAGGGGAGGGGAGGTGGGAGGAAGGGGCTGGAGGGAGTAAATTATAATAAAGATTATTATATAAGGAAAATATAGCTTTTCAATAAAAGGAAAAAATTAAAAATTAAATCTAATGTTGACATTATCTTTAAGAATCAAAGATGGTAATAGGATTTTTTTTCCTAAAAAAAGAGGAAGTAAATTTTCTTGCCTAGAAACCCTAAATTAAGCAGAAACTAGAGCTTTGAACAGTTTATCAGACATATATTTTTCAGTGGCCTGCTGACAGAACAAACTCCTGTTGAAAATCTCCATTTGTCGCCTGCAGATATACTCACACCTCCGATGGAACAAGAGGGGCTGCAGCTTTTAAGTTAAGTGGATTTCAAGCAGACGTTTATTTACAATTCCAGTTTTGCTTTTTAAGAACAGGGTGATTGAGTTCCTGCAGGAAATTTCAAAGAGGTCTGTGGTTCACTGTGCACGCCACATTTCAGCAGGCAAGCTCTAAAGCTTGCTATAAAGCCCTTGGAATACGGAGTTAGCACAGAAAATGCTAGCTGTCCTTTGATTATAGGCACACAAACAGCAGTGTTATAATCTCCGCTAAAACCTTGCATGTGATCTGAAGTACAATGTTTCTAAAGGGAAGGAAGCTATAGGAGTCCACAGTGTCAGATTACTTCCCTGACTTGGTTTAGAGATGGAAGCTCTCCAAGCACACTGTGGGCACACTCTGATCAGGAGACACTTTGGCAGGACACAGGGATCCCCAGCTCAACGTGAGATCTAACACTTGAGATCTAGCACACAATCTTGATGTGAGCCCGGGGCTGGCACAGCCTGCTGCTGCGAACCCCACTAACCCATGTCTGGTTTATTGGCGTAGCATCTCGTCTGGTCCTCCCAGATTCACTGTGACGACGACGACGGGTCTCTAGGCATCCTCACACACACAGAGTGACAATCTGGTTACATTTGTTACTTGTGTTGCCTCAGGTCCTCTGAGGACACCCCAGGACGGGAGCTTCTTTCTGTTTTACTTGAAATTTTTCTACCTGCCACTTTGTTATTATTTTTAATTAGCGCACAAAGCAATGGGCTTCATTTGGCATTTTCATAAGCATACGTCAACATACTTTGTTTTTATTTCCTTCTCCTACCGCCCTCCCCTTCTACCCCACTCCTCTCTCTCTCTCTCTCTCTCTCTCTCTCTCTCTCTCTCTCTCTCGCTCTCGCTCTCTCTCTCTCTCGCTCTCTCTCGCTCTCTATCTCTCCTTCTCACACCACATGTGTTTGAATCATTGCTCTCTTCATTAATCCCATCCCTGAAAGATCTTCTATTTCTTTATCATGGTCTTCTTCCTAGTCATACTAGAGTTTAAAAAAAAAATAGGCAGAACACTCACAATACAGGCGTAGGCAAAGACTCCCATCTGAAATGCACTCCAGCACACAGGAAGTAATCCCAAGGACTGACAAGTGAGGTTACAGGAAATGAAGAAAGCTTCTGCGCAGCAGTGGAAATGATCAGTCGATTAAAGAGAGAGTCATGGAATGGGGTGCGGGGCGGGTGCAGGGGGGGGGGAATCCTTAGAGAGTATTCATGTCTAGAATATGTCAATGGTGGCAAGAATTAAATACCCAGCCCACCCAAATTGATAAATGGGCATGTGACCCTAATAGACAGCTCTCACAGGAAGAAATACAGAGGGCCAAAACTACTCAACACAATGTTGAGAGTCCCTACCCATCAGGGGGCATAGAGCTGCACTGAGAGTCCATCACACCCTGTCAGGGTAGCACAGAGTCATCGGGAGGAAAGGCGAAGGAGCTGCAGGCTGTGAGGAGGTTCCGACAGACATTCGTCCAGCCATCTTCGAGGACAGAGGTCAAGGGGAGGAGGCGTGGAGGGGGGGTCTCAAAGTCGCTTCTTGTATTTTCATCTTGGGTACCTTCTGAGCTCTGGTGGCTCCAGTTAACAGAACTCTCCACCCTGCATGTCACCTCAGGGTCACTCCGTGCCATACTGACTGGACTGCTTTCCTTTGCAGCTCTTCACCTTTCGACGTACACAAACACGGATCCCCTGCAAGAGTCACATGGGGAGATTTAAAAGTCCTAGTGTAGCTCATAGGCCAACTAAATTAAATCAGATACTCTGGGGCAAGTGTTCAGACTGTAGCAGTTTTTATTGCACTGTTTATTTATTTATTTATTCATTCATTCATTCATTCACATATATGGGGGTGGCATACACATACCACAGTGCGCTGTGGAGATCAGAGGACAACCTTCGCTAGTCAGAGGTCTCTTCTTCCTTCCTGGGTCCCAGGAATTGCACTCAAGTCATCATCAGGCTTGGTGTTACGTGCTTTTCCCCACTGAGCCAGCCATCTTGCAGGTCTTCTATTGTAATATTTAAAGCTCATTAGGTCTCTTGTGAAGAAAATAAAAATTCAAACGACTATATGCCCCTATTGCATTGCTTCGGGGATCTATACGCTACACTGGTTCGTTGGCGTAGGCTATAACTGAAAAGGTTTTCTGGGTCTCGAATGAAATTGAACACACGTGAATGGGTTGATGGGTTTGGAAGGATCAAGCAGTGCAGTGTGATGTGTACTTTGCAAAGCATCTTGTAGATGCAGACAATACTGTCTGTGCAGTGTTCAGGCACAGATGGGTCCTCTCCACTACCCGCTCCCTGAAGGCTCAGGGACCACTGATGGAGAGGAGATGGGAAGATGGTAGGAGCCAGAGGTCGGAGAGAGCTGGAAGGAAAGCATCTTCTAGACTTGACTGGATGGCTGGCAGCACTCTGCAGCAGCTGTGGTTGTCACACCTACACAAGGGCAGGGCAGTCAGTATCCCAGAATGGAAGAGAGGGGCTCAGGAGCACCCACTCTTCCTGAGGACTGATGAGCAGAGCAGTTGACACCTTCTAGGGAGAGGGAAGAGTCAGCTTTCTTTCAGGGTGTGGTTCCTGGTGGGTCAACTGTACTCCAGAAGATGGCTCCACATCTATGAGTATATGGGCAGCAAGAAGTGAATTTGGTGGCATGCATATGTGTGTGTGCGTGTATACATACATATACATATATATACATATGTATATATGTATATGCATGTATACACACACAAAATTGGGATGTAGAAGATGGAATTTGGAGGAGTAAATAATGAATATGATCAAAATACATTCTATGTGCAGTGAAATTTCCCAATTAATAAAAACAATACATTTCGAAGTTATTCAATGAACACTGAGGAAGTGAGTCACCAGCCCATGTCATATAGAGAAGAAACCCCCCTCTCCCAAGTCTGTTAGTTGGTTAACTTTAATAATTAGTAAGAGTAGGCAGTATGTTTGTTGTTACTGCATCATGCGCTGTTCTGTGTTCTTTATCAGAATTGTCTCCCTTAGTCCTCACATAAACCATTGTTAGGTAAGGAAACTGAGGCAGGAAGGGATCTGGCAGCTTGCCCAATTCATCATGGCTGGGAAGAGGTAGAGCCAAGGTCCGACTTAGAGCATCTGGGGACCTCGTTCATTCAGTAGCACGCTGCATGGGAGATGGCAACTAGAGTTCAGTCCCCAGGAACCACTTAAAAATGCCTGGCTTGTTATCACAGCACCAGGGAGGCTCCCTGAGCTGACAGGTTAGCTCAATGGTGAGCGCCAGGCCAAGACCCTGTTCCAAAGGAGGTGGGTGGTGTCTCTGAGGATGACCTCTTGGCCAAGGTTGTGCTCTTGACCCCCCCCACACACACATACACACTGGCAGACACACATACCCTCCCATGGATGCACACGCACACATGCATACACTTCCACAGGACAGATCTGACTTACAAAGGCCAACTTTCCAGTCCAGAAGGGATCATCCCATGAAGCTAAATGTCAATACGTTGTTGTGTTGTTGAATACCTTCGAAATGTATCGTTTTTTATTAATTGGGAAATTTCACCGCACATAGAATGTCTGTGTGTTGGGTGAGTAGTCAGAAAATATTTCCTCCCTTTTTCCCATTTTTGTTATCTCATCTCTTTCTTTGTCTCTTTAGTCCCCCTAGTCACCCAGTCCCAAGGCTCTGCTCTTTTAGAAGGAAAGGGGGAGGGTACCCCAGAGAGAGACAGAGACAGTAAGAAGAGAGAGAGAGAGAGAGAGAGAGAGAGAGAGAGAGAGAGAGAGAGAGGAGAGAGAGAGAGAGAGGGAGAGAGAGAGGAAGTAGAGAGAGAGGCCACATGGACAGTTTGTCCTTTTATATGGCCCTGGGCAGGGCCACACCCCTGTGGCAGGTAAGCAATGGCATCACAAGCAGGCCGACTGAAGCAGAATCCGAACACTCAAATTGCTCAAGAGCCACCATCTTTGCCTTACTGGTTCTCATTTTTGGAGGGAGAGAAGATGGAAGTTGAGCGGCAGAGTAGAAAAGCGGTTTAAATAGGGCCACAAAATTCTGGTCCAGGAAATCTACAAATCTTAAACAAGTTATGTAAAGCCAAAGAAAGGAAATGTTGTCTGAGCCACACATACTGAACTGATTGAGAGGAAAAGCCAAACCCGGTGTCAGAGCATTTAATAAAACCTGCCTTTGCTGCAGTAACTTTAGCAGGAGGGCATGGAGTTCCCCTTTCTCTAGATAGCAAAACTATGCCAAGAACCAGTCACCCAGTCGAAAGCCCTGGCCCCGTCAGCTTCCTGCCGGTTAACTGGATTTCGCATTCCATTGGATGGAACCTAGGCGGGAGAGGCCACACAATCCTGTGTTCTCCAGTGTGATGGCAGGACTTCGAGTCCATAGCAATGAAGTTGTTGCCTTGGGTTATCTGTTAATTCTTTTGGCTAAACATGACATCTGGAAAGTCATCAAATACAAAAGAGAAGGGCTGGGATACGGCATAAAAATAAACAGTAAAGGGGAAGTTGGACAGACATGAGGAAAAGCTCTCCCCAGCCTGGGACGCTGCTTCTATGAGTAGCCAAGTCCGGCCTGTAAAATCGAGTAATCAATTGTAAGTGACTTGCAGGAAATGCCAGACTAAGGAGTCATCACTGCTATGTGCACATCGCCGTGCAGCACTCACCGGTCTGGTAGTGCGTGAAGCAGCTTTCAGGCTTATGGATAAAACTCCTTTCAACTTCAAGGTGGATTAAAAGAATGGAAGACTCCTCTTGGTATTTTCTTTGCGATGACAACTCAGAGAGGACATGAGGTGAACGAATTTGGAAAACGGGGATTTTTATGGCTCTCAACTTGCCAACAGCTAGCCCCGAGATACAACAAGCCATGCTGCGAGCAACAGAATCACAGAGACCCAAACACTTCCTGGCAGGAGCAACTTCTAGGCTTTTCCAAAGTTTCCAGAGAATGTGAGCAGGAGGCACCACAAGAGAGGAATGGCCCCATCGTGAAAGAAAATCAGTATCAGGGATGACAGAGGGGAAGAAATGCTGGGGTACCCAGCTCCTCATCCAAAAGACAGCGGCTCCAGAGCCTATTGACTGCAGATAGGGCGAGCCAGGAGACTAGACGGGCCTGGTACTCTAGAGCCACAGTCGGTGGAAACCATCACACCAAGCTGGAGTTCACATTCCTTTCTAAATGGCAGCTCCCTATCTATCTGGCTGCACAGCAGTGTGGTAGGGAGACTCATGTATCCATCTGTGGCTTCGGCCACGGGCACGGGCTATTCTAGCATTCTGTGATAAGAGAATAAACACTTTTTTTTTTTTTTTGGTGGTGGTGGTTTCCCATTGCTCATTATGAAAATATCCCCCCAATTTCCCCTGGCCAGAAGTTATCTGATATGATGCTATCAGCCTTAGCCAATCAGAGAATAGAATTGTCTGACTTGGCCATCCTGGGAGAATAGCATAGCATAGCAGATGCCATAGGCTTGAAACTGGCCATCAAGGCTGCCTGCGGCCTTGTCCACTTTGGCTGTGTTTATCTGGATGCATGGGTGGACCTTGAGTCTGATAATGCAGTTGCTGAAGGGCTATTTCCACTGCACGCAACAGATCCGCAGACTTGCTGGCAAGTTTCTGTTGGTCAAGGCTTCCTCCAGCTCCAGCAAACGACCTTCTTGAACTCACATAGTTTGATTGTAATGACGTGGGAAATCTGGGTTCTCGTCTGGATGCCAGGACTGAAAGGATTATCATCCTAACAGTGGCCAAAATAGAGTCAGTCTCTAAATTAATAACCTTTTTCACCTCTGAAGCTCTTCGGGGCATCTAGGTCACAGGGGCCAACTCACCTGAAATCGGAGGCAAAGTACACACTGCCTCCCAGGAGAAACAAGACTCAAGCCCTTCACTTTTCAGGGTGGGTCCACGGCTCAGGAAAGTGCAGCAAAAATTGCAACCATGGGCTGAATGCAGAATAGCCAGAGTGTGGTCAGAGGAAGGTAATATGGTAGAGTATGGAGTCACCCCAAGATGAGTTTGGCACCCAAGAAAATAAATATAAGGGTTGGCAACAAATGCGAGAAGTGAGTACCCTCCAGTGTTTATGTTAGTGTGTTTGTTATGGTGTGTGGGAAAGCTACCAAGTCCTGTGTGTTGATTTTATATCCTGATACTTGGATGAAATTGTTTATCAGACCTAATGAAGCTATTTCTGGTGAAGTCCTTAATGTTTTTTTTAAGTATATAACCATATCATCCACAATTAGGGATTTCACCTTTTTTCCAATTTTTACCACCTTTATTTCTTTTTCTTGCTTTATTGCTCTAGTTAAGACTTCAAGTCCTAGCTGGATAAGAGTGGAGACAGTAGATACCTGTGTTTTATTCTTGACTTTAAAGAAAACATTTTTTACTTTCTTTCCATTAGTACAATATTGGCAATAGATGTGTCATGCGTAACTTTTATTATATTGGCCCATGTTCCTTCTATTCCTAGTTTCTTGGGGACACTGCTAGGAAGGGAAGTCTCCACAGGAGACTTCTTAACCCTGGAAATCTCATTGATCATTATAGATCAGCCCGGATTGTTTATGTCTAGGAATTTATCCATTTCTTCTGGTTTCCAAACTGTTTCCTCATGACGCCCTGCAACTTTTTGGTACCTCTTATAATGTCTCCTTTTTAATCTTTAATTTCATAACTTTACTCCTTCCCTTTTTTCCTTTTTAAAAATTGATTAATTTTACATATACATTTATATTATTACACACATGTGTATACAATAAACTACATACAGCAGGAAGGACCACAATATAATCAGGAATTATATAACTGTTACATTCATAGTGATTTGCCTATTTGTATTTTGCAACCTGGAATAAAACATCTTTCCTATCTTGGTGAGTCTAAAATTCTGAATTTTAATCAGTATCTATCGTATCTCATCTCTATCAACTTAAAACATCTATCTAGACCTAAAAACATCTTAACCTCTAAACAACTAAACTTAATTGTGAAACTAAACTATCTGGTCTTCAACCCCATCAGAGACTTGAGAAGTAATAAAATTAATTACCTAAGTAAACAGGAGTACAGGTTAGCAGCTTCCAAAGTGAAAAAAAAAATGACAGAGACAGTTTGTTGTCAGGACAGTCACCCAAAACTCTCTATAATGTTGGAGCATCATCTTCAACCTTCTGGCCCAGTATATCTGACAGACATATTTGTGAGGGAGAAACTGAGAACTTACTTACCCTGTCTTGGCAGAGTTTGGCCATCAATTCTGCCTGCATCCAAGCTTGCCCATTTTAGACAGAATTCTTTCAGTGGCAGAAATGAGGGCATTTTTCCCAGTGGCTTGTTTGTCACATTTGAAGCCATCTCCATAATGGGGTTCTCTGATGCTCATCACCTTGTTTGAGGTAGGCTGGTATCGCCAGGAGTTAACCTGTCTTATTGTCAACAAATCTTCAAAATAAATTTTTAAAAAATCTTTAAATGCCATACTCTGTGGGTCTCTGAGGTTTTTGAAGGCCTTAACTCTTTTACCTTATCTGTCTATAGAATCATGTCTATCTATTAAACCTATGATGTATATTCTTGTGACATAAATAGACTAGTAATTGACATGACCATGATTTGAGATACACATACACACACACACACACACACACACACACACACACACACACACACACGTCTCACATGTGGAAACCAGAGAACAACTTTGGCTGTCACTTCTCAGGCACTGCCTGCCATCTCTTAAACAGCAGGGTCTCTTATTATGACTAACTCTGGGGATCCCCCTGTCTCTGCCTCAGAAGTGCTGACATTACAAATGCACATCACCATGCTGGGCTTTTTAGCCAGGAGTTCTAGGGTCAAACTCAGATCTTTGTTCTTGCAAGGAAAGCACATTACCAACTGGGCCACCTCCCTGGCCAAATACTTTACATTTTTTGGCAGCTAGAATTTCTTTCTACCAACTCTGACTATGAGAAGCTGAGTGGAGCCACTCTTGCCTGGTTAAGTAATAATACAATGTTTGTCCCCTGGAGCCACTTTGTATAACGTTACTCACACTGAGCTTGTTTCCCTGTGTCTGAGTGACTACAGAACCTTGAAGAGCACTTTGGTAGCAGAGCTTACTCTCCGGTGCCTGTTGGAGTTCAGCCTCCATCTTCATAGTGGGTACATGTGTGTTTGATATAGAATCAGGCCCCTAGAAGGTGGAGTCATGAAACTGTGAAGCCATCTAAACGCAATACACCTCTTGGGGCAATCTCATGCATGTTAACGTTCTCACAGACATTTTCCCATCCTCACAATCCCACACTGTGTGTGTGTGTGTGTGTGTGTATGTGTGTGTGTGTGTGTGTGTGTGTGTGTGTGTGTGTGTGTGTGTGTAAAAGGAAGAGGGTGTCTGACATTAAAGTCAAGCCCTCTTGCCGTGTAGTGAGCCCTTCAGATGCACAAGAGATACACAGCAAGCGGTGTTCTGCAGCACAGGTGTTTGTCCCTCTCCGGTGCAGCCTGGCCTCCAGTAAGTCCTCAGCTCCTTGGGTAACTGCACTTTACATCAGAACAAAGTCCCAAAGCCCACACGCGCCCCCCCCCCCACACACACACACTGGGCAGTTTGTTTCTTTCCGAGCACTTTAAAGGTTGTGTTTGCAGTTTGCTTCTCCAACGCCCTAGATGCCTGAAACAGTTTATTACAGTGCACTTGCTTTCATGTGTCCTTCTCCTTCCTCTTTTCTTGGTCGTTTCTGGCTGGTCTTGCGGTGGCATGGCTCGTTGGCGTGCACTGTGAGGCTCCGGTAACCAGGCAAGCCATCAGGAGAGCGAGACAAGTCTTCTCCTCCACAGCCAGGATTTCCTGGCTCCTCTACACACAGCGGACTAAACAATGACAATCGTGGAAGGAAAACAGGGAGCCACTTCTTTCTTTAAAACAAAATATTCCTTAAGCAGCTGCCATTTTATAGCCAAAGGCAAGATGCTTCAAAAAATCAATGCCAGGGGTGTGTGTGTGTGTGTGCGCGCGCACACACATGCACATAGAGGCTAGGGGTCAAACTGGGCTGTCCTTCCTCAGGGGCTATCGATCTTGTTTCCTTTCTGATTTTTATTTTTTTTAATTACATTTATGTATTGATTTATTATGTGAGTGTGTCTGTGTGTGTTTGTGCATGCACACACCCGTGTGCGTCTTGTAGGTTCATGCGCCATGGTATGCATGTGGAAATCAAAGGACGATGCTCTGGACTTGGCTCTCTGCTTCCACGTTTACATGGGTTCCAGGGATCAAAGGCTCAACAGCAAGTGCCATTACCTGGGGAAACCATCTCACCAGTGGCCACCTTGTCTTTTCAAACCAAGATCTCCGTAGCTCGTCAGAAACTTGCTGGGCTAGGCTGTTTGCCTAGGGGAGCCCAGGAGTCGTTCTCTGTCTCCCTGGTGCTGGCATTGCAAGCAGTCACCACCACTCTTAGCTTTTTAGACAAATTCTGGGGATTGGACTCAGTACAGCAAGCCCTTTGCTGACCAAGCCATCCCCATAGGGGTCAGGTTGGGGAAGGATAGTTGCTTGCCACCCTCGCCCAGTGTACTGTCTGCTTAGTTTTTTGTGCGTCCCCACCCTGCTGCTGTATATAACCATCTAGAAGCACATACTCAGGCTCCAGGGTGAAATGTGGCTAATGGCAGAAGTTTCTGGAAATCTCCGTTTACATTCCAAGAGGCGAGTTTGGGGGTGGGAGGTGGGGTAGAAACTGAGAGAGACACCTCTTCAGACATCTTGGAAACAAATGACAGGCTGAGCTGGAGTTGTAATTAGAGCCTGAGATGAAATTTCTTCCATCCTGGAAACTTAAACATGTTAGGGAGAAATGAAAAAAAAATCTAAATATAATTTATGGACACAGAAAAGAAGAGCGGAATTAGCAGGAGCAGGCAAGGGCCCAACGGTAAATCGGAGCACGGATTCGGTGGGCACAGGATCAGATGGAATATACTTTTAAAGCTTTTCAAACTTCTGGATTTTGTTGCTCTTGAAATGCAATTGAAGAAATGGAAAAAAAAAAAAAAAGCTTCCATGCCTGGAAGCTGCCTGGAAGCCAGAAGAGCAGAAATTCTTGAGTCTAGCATCTCATAAATGGAAATGTCAGGGCAGAAGAACGCCACGTTCTCACATCAGCTGATGGGCACGCAGCACCGCGGCATCACCCTTCCTCTCTGGAGATGCCATGTGGGGATGAGGATGTGCCCTTGGTGATGGCGCTAGTTCCCCCTTAAGATCCTTCTGGTTTCCTGTGGGCTTGAGGCTGAGTGTGAGGGTGGAGTCAGGGGAGGGAGAGAGAGGGATGGTTGATGATGAAAGACGGTAATGAATATCAAACAAACCACAAGAAGACAAGAAGTTTGGATTCTCCCGAGGAGTTTCAACACTTTTCAAAACAAATAAGCTAGGGAAACCTCACCACGTGTGCTGCCCTTAATTTAAGGTAATAAAGATGAGGTTTCCCTTTGTATTGTGCTGTCTGAAGGCTAGACTAATGGATGCTTTGGCAAATAGCACTGTACTTAATCTCTCAACCTGCCTGGGCTTGCCACTTACAGGGGATATTTGGGAAGAAGTTGATGCATTTGCCTTTCTGGTTCATAAGAACCACCATGAGGGGGAGGATGACCGTATTAGAGGACTAATGATGTGGCTTCCTGATAGCAACCACACGTGTGGCCTTCGACGGATAAAAGGCTTGTGCTTGCTAATCTATATGAGGAGTATGTAGTGTTTTCTGGTCACCATGATGGAATTCCTGACAGAGGCAAATTAAGGAAGGAAGGGCTTGCTTTCTTGCTGTGTGAGGGTGCAGTCCACCATGAGGAGGAAGTCCTGGCCGTAGACCGAGGAGGCTGGTCACGTGTGTCCACTCAGGAAGCACAGGCAGACAGAGGCTGATGCTCACCTTACGGTCTCCCTTTTTTGTTTAGCCCAGGACCCCAGTCCATGAAAGACTTAGGGTAAATCTTTCCGTGTCAGTTAGTCTAGTCTAGAACTGTCTTCCCAGACACGGCTCTGAGAATAACCATCTCGGCAGGATCTGCTGACCCTTGAGTTCTGGAAACTGAGGTTCAGCGTTCTGGGGTTTCAAATTATTATATGATTACTTCCATTGATTAAGAAAAAAATAAAAGCCAAAACCTCTTACTTAGTCACTTCTTCTAGCAACTTCCACAAAGTCTCTTTAAAAGGAAAAAATATATATATATTATTCCTTGTTTGTCTCAGTGGGAGGCCTGTGATATGTATTGTATCCTCGTGGGTCTTCTCCCATCCCCTGCCTTCCTCCTCCAGTCACCTCATTTTCCTTTCCCTCTTACTCTGCACGGGATTGTCGATGAGACACAATTGGAATACCGCTCGAGCAACAAACACAGGAAAGAGAGAGAGAAAGGAAGGAAAACAGAAGGCAAGCAAGAGGGACACGGTGTGAGGGAAGAGTCGATGAATGGAATTAGAGCTACATTTAGGGCTGTGGAGAGGAGAGCGGGCGGTCCTGCGATCATGGGCTTATCTGATCTCTAGGGGCTCAAACTACAAAAGGAAGGAGGTATGCTCCGGCTGGCTTAGCTCCGAATACATCTGTTTCTTCTGAACTCTGGAGATTCGTGTTATGCAAACGCATGAATAGTTCTGTGTGACGGCCCCCACCAGGAGTGGGGCGCAGTGATGTAAGTGGGCAGCTGCAAATCCTATGAAAGACTTGGGGACTGGACTTCCAACAAATATGTAAGTTCAGAATTATATTTGGATCCGCGGCTAAATCTCACTGCATCGCAGCTAAATCTCACTGCATCACAACTCCCCTCATGTTTCTATTTCAAACAACACTCACACAGGGTTGACTTAAGATAATACAATATTGCCTCTGATCTAACAAAAGGAGTGGGTAGAATCACCAGGCGCCCCCTGCTGGCAACCATACTCAGGCGCTCCTACTCTATGGCCACATGGACTCACGGCCAGGTCCACCGGAAGGATGGTCACCCCTGCAAGTTAATCAGTGGCTTATCACTGCAGAGAAGCCAAGCCAAATGGCAGCACATGGAGGCTACCTGAGGGCTCTGTGGTCCCGTGAGTGCATGGGTCTACACAAAACAGCATTCATTAAAGGTTGGCTGGGTTGGAGCACAATGTAGCTCATACTTGCCTAGCATGCGCTAGACGGAAATTTGGTCCCTAACACTGCAAACGCAGAAGGAAAAGTATATGGAGACTGTCAGGTTCACAGACTGTCAGAGTATAGCTCTGTCTTCACGCGGAGCACAGGAGGAGGGGAGCATTTGTGCAGCCTCTCCTGTTGGCAAGGACTCCATTGTCACAACCTAGTCACCTCTCAAAGGCTCCACCTCCATCACCCCATGCTGAAGGGTTGTGGATTTAGGGAAGACACAATCAGTCAGCCTATCATGGCTGGTATCTATATTTATAACATGACTTGCTTTCCTTTGGGATCCTAGCTCCAACCATCTGTCCTTGTCCTTCAGCAACGTTAGCTGCGGACAGGATGTCACCAAACACACACACACATAGTTTACAGATGTCAGCTGGTGACATGTCAGTGTGTTACTGTGTTTCTCTAGCAATGGAAATCCAGTGAACAGGTGCTTGGCATTTTATATCTTAAGTTCTGTTAAGCAGAGGATATAAATCCAAGCCCTAGAGAAGCCATTGCTAATAACAAATGTACAACATCTAGGTTGGCGCTCCATTGTTGAGGAGGGGGGAAAAAAAACAAGCCATAGAATCAAGTGCAAAGGTGCAGCTGCTCTAGAAAGGCCAAAAGAACTTCTCATCAGGTGTGGTCTCCCTCACCAGAGAGCGCAGATGACACCCTGAGATTTCTAGGAGAGCCCACTTCCTCGCAATCTGTTGTCACTCTACAGCGTGTTAGTCCTTATGTTTAAAGTGTGATCAAAGTGTTTTTCAAACAAAAGCAAGCATACAGAAAAGCGACAGCTGGGACATAACTTTCTGGAGGACCCTCTATGAGTAAGTGGCTAGCCCAGTATTGTATAAACTGATGACATGATTGCTCCATGGTATAGTTAAGATGCAGGGAGGGAGGGAGGGAGAGAAGGAGGGAGGGAGGGAGGGAGGGAGGAGAGAAAGAGAGAGGAGAGAGCCTGAGAAAGGAAGGCAAATGGAGAATAAAAGAGGCATAAAGAAGCCCATGAGCTGGAGGGGAGGAGGAGAGAAAGGCCAGGATGCTAACTCAGACTCTGAAACGTGTGACTGAGAGAGCGTGCGTATTGGTATGCCAATCGGCATCTCCGATAGCTATGTGTCTCTTCTGCCAGTGAGAAGGGAACTGGCTCCTTTTGGTGGAGGGGAACCAGCTCCACAAGGTAGTTAGGAATGCTGGCTTTTGTCTAACCATCAGGATTTGGGGGAAGTGCAGTTTCCTTTGGACCAGGCAAACGCCACCTCTTCCTGAGCACATTGCCTACAGCAAAGTCATTCTCTCTCACACAGTCACGCTGCAGCCCTCAGTTTCAGGAAGTTTACAGGGATGCATCATGGTGGGGCAAAACCTCAGGCCTCCTCGTGTCCTACCAGCTGTCCCAATAAAGTCCATTTCCACAAAAGGCACAGCTGAGAATCTTGCTTCACCGCATCCTCCTACAGCAGCCTCGTGTCATTCCTGGGCCTTCCCACTTGAAAAGGTCACTAGCTAGTTATTCAGAGCAGTGTCCCTCAGTGTGAGCTTCTCCACTGTGATGGTATGAACGTAAAATGTCCCCACAAGCTCATGACAGAGGCTTGGCTGTGAGCTGATGGGCTTTGGGACAGCACACACTAACAACGACTTTTACTGTGACAAAACACCTCACTACAAACGCACTGGTCACAGTGCATTAGCCGTCAAGAAGCAAAGTCAACAGGAAATAGGACCAAGTTATTAAACCTCTTGGCCTACCCCCAGTGACACACTTCTCTCAGCAAGGCTCCATCTCAAACAGTGTCCCCAGCCCAAGGCCAAGTATTCAAACAGGGCTTATGTGGGACACATTTACACTGAGGCTACAACAGGAAGTGAATAGATCCTGGGCACTTTGGCCTAGTGGATGGAGCAGTCTTCCTTGATGGGCTTATAGTATAAACTCTGACTAGAGGCAATCAGAGTGTGCCCTGGAAAGCCATTCCTTGTTTGTCTGTCTGCTTTGCTCATGGCTCTCCATTTCATGGCGGCCACAATGAGAACAGCTCTGTTCTGTCAAGCCTTTGTCGCCGCAGTGCTCTGTCTCACACCGGGTCCACTGGATGCAGATAATCGTAACCTGAAATCTCTGAGATGGAGACAAAGATCTTCCACCCTCTTAAGTTGTTCCAGGCACTTGGCTAGACCAGTAACTGACAAACACAAACTGTTTTCTCATGAATGAAATTTGAGCAGTGATTTTTATGAAGCAATCCTAGCAGCAAGGCACATCTGTTGGAGTATTTTTTTTAATCTATTTTATTGGGTTCTTATACCTCTACCTCCCATCCAATCCAACCCTTATTCCACCCTAATCCCTTTCAACCTCCCAGCACTAGGTAGGAGAGGAAGATTAGAGGGGAAAGGGGATGTAGACCTCTACAGGCTACTTCCTGCTAATCAGGAATACAGAGTTCCTTGAGGCAAGTCCAATCTTTGTGGTTAGAATCTCCAGCAGTCCAGTAATCCAGCAATCCAGCAACCCAGCAATCCAGCAATAGCAAACACAGCAGCAGGACAAACAAGCAGCAGTTAGGGGCAGCAGCAGTAAGGAGAGCAACAGCAGCCACAGGCCCTCTCAGGGCTCTCCCATTTATACCCTCTCAAGAGTCCCCAGAAAGTTTAAACTATCTGTAGCTGGCACAAATCCCACCCACAAGCATGAGACACATTATAGTCAGCTGTTGCAGACATACCTAGCCCATACCTAGGACTAAAACAAAAACATATTCATATAACAAAGCTGAGCTTTATAAAGGAAGACAAAATTCTCACTACACACATCTCTCTCCTTGCATGCTCCCAGATGCCTCCAGATTCTAATCTGTGATATGACTCATGGGGGGGGGGGAGGGGGGAGTCACTTAATAAATGTGTGCCTGGCTTCCATCTGGGTTACATTGTAATCATAATTACGTGGGAGGAAGATAATTCGAATCTTTGTAAGCGTCACATTCATCACCATACTGTCGGTTCATTAATTTACAAAGCAACTCCTCGCGGAGACTGTGGTTTCCTTCTCCTGCACGTGGTGGGCTGTGATTCAGCGCCATCACTTAACATGCTTGCATCATCATGATAGTTGATCTCAGTCATCAGCTTACTTGGGCTGAGAGAGTGGGGGGGAGGAAATTGGTGAGATACAACGTGTGTGTGTGTGTGTGTGTGTGTGTGTGTGTGTGTGTGTGTTGCGTGTGTGTAAAGGCATATCTAGTGCAGGCTATCATGTAGATTATCAAACAGAGGGGAACCCTGCTGTCAGTGTGGGCAGCACCATTCCCTATGGGGGCAATGTAAAAGCAGAAGGAAGGAAGGGGGACACTCCCATGCAAGCTGGATTCCCCTTGAGGCAACACTGTTACTGCCACTGATGCCAGAGATGCCAGATTATTTACTCTATGAACCTGGACTCTAGGAGTGACTCTCTGTGGCATTTGGGATGATCGGCCTTGAACTGGGGGTTCTGTCTTTGACCTCTCCTGTTCTTAGTCTTCCCGATTGTTGGACTGAAGGGCTACTGATTTCCGTGGTGTTCTGGCTACAGATGGCCCACTAGTCGGCCTCCGATCATGTATGCCAGTCTAATGAAGCCCTCCATAAAACTATATGTATATTCTACATGCCCAATTCCTCCACAGGGGTCCCATGTCAGATATCCTGGGCATCAGAACATTACGGTTCAGAACTGCAGCAAAATTACAGGTATGAATTAGCAACAAAATTTTATGTTTTGGGGGTCACCACAACATGAGGAACTATAGGAAAGGATCAAAGCATTCACGGGGTTGAGAACTGCTACCCTAGACAATGCTAATACAACTGTCTTCTAATTTGGTGCAGAAATCCACTCCAGGATGAATATTTTCCTTTTTCTTTTGTTCTCATCATTTTTTGAGCACCACCTTATTTTTCAGCCTCACTTTATTTTTTTTAACCATTTCTCCAAGGAGTCACAGATCCACACCCACCCATGCTATATCCTTATTTTTATATCTTAATTTGTGTGGGGGAATCATCAAGTTTCTAGTCAGACACCAACTAATAAGAGAGGATTCATAATTGCAACTCTCTTCCTCAGAGCTTATTGTGTTTTGTTTAGGTGCCTCATTTATGTATTTGTTTATTTATTTATTTGCTTACTTATTTACTTATTTATGAGACCGAACCTTGGTCTAAAACTCACTAGGTCTCAAACTTGCAGTAATCTTTCTGCACCAGCATCCTCGCGCTATGATGCCTGGCTTAAACAAACAAATAAACAAAACAACCAACTACTTTGTTTTTGCTATAAGAGGTTGATGAACACAGGCTTGTATCTTTACTTACTATCTAAGAAACAAATAGAATTCAAGCCAGTGACAGGAAATATCTGACTCCCTTTTATAATATTTCCAGAAAAAAATATTTACCATATAGGGTTATTTCACCCTGGCTGACAACAATAGAAGATTGAGTAGCAATTCTGTGATAGTAGCAGAGGGTTCAGGCTTTGTAATTTTCTATCAGGGAGGATCCACTGAGAATTCAGCTTGTCAGCCTTCATCCCCCTAAGCCTGTCTGTCCCCTTTAGCATCCTGTGGCTTTGCTGCTGTGGGTGAGGAAGGGAGTAGGTCCTGTGCTCACAGCTCCCAGTCAGGGCTAGAGAACACTTCAGAGGCAGCTTCCCACACTGAATACCCTGAGCTCTCTGCTCTTCCTGCTACCATACAGGTTTTTGTATGCCAGAAAGACCCTACTTACTTGAAGGCTGTTCCAGGAGTTGGAGCGTTTATAAGCACCATCTTGAGAAAACTGCCAGGGAGCCCCACCAAGAATGACGTACTGGGGCACACCTCCCCAGACTAAGGACCTTCTAGAAGGCCCTAGCTTCCAAATATCCTACTACCTTCCAGGAAAGCCATCCCGAAGACATAGCCTTTAACACAGGTGCATTTTGGGTCAACATCCACACATACTCCCTGTGAACCATGAATTTAAAGGACTTGAATTCTGATGGCAGAGCCGGAAGAAAAAAAAACCTTGAAGAAAGAGCCTGAGTCCTGAACGACCATGGGGAAGAAAGCTTCCCAACCACCAGGAATATCTACTTTGATTTCAGTACAAATCAAAACTGAACTTAAATTGTCTCTAAATGTGTAGGGTGCTTTGTTGTTGTTGTTGTGTTGTTGTTGTTGTTGTTGTTGTGGCTGTTGTTGTGGCTGTTGTGGCTGTTGTTGTTGTTTCATTACAGCAGGTAGTTATTTCCAATACATCCTATTTTGATCCAGCAGGCAGATGGGTAAAGTAGAGGACAGTTGCTTTGTATAGTGTAGAATACTCTTTCTCTTGGTCTCTCCCTCTCTGTCTCCCCCTCTTTGTCTCCCCCTTTCCCCTATTCATTTTTTTCTTCCCGTAATCACATTTTGGAGGGAGCTGGGAGAGAAAACAGGGGGTCCCTATTTAAGTTTCCAAGGCCGAACAAGGCCTACACTAGGCCTATCAGGGCAGTGCACCAAGTGGACTTTTCGATAGCTCATCTGATACATGGAGGTCAGGATTCTTGGATTTCCAATTCTGTGATCATAATATCCAAAGACTCAACTTCCGTCTCTGCAAGAAGAAACTCTTACTGTCTCCCTTTTTATTTATTTTTTTAGAGATTCATTTATTTATTATTTATTATTATTATACAATGTTCTGCCTGCATGTACACCTACACAGCAGAAAGGGCACCAGATCTCATTATAGATGGTTGTGGGCCACCATGTGGTCGCTGGGAATTGAACTCAGGACCTTTGGAAGAGCAGGCAGTGCTCCTAACCTCTGAGCCATCTCTCCAGTCTCTCCCTTTTTAAAACAGTGAGTTTTGGGGTCTGGAGAGATGACTCAGTGGTTAAGACCACTGGCCACTTCTCCAAAGGGAATTCAGGTACATCTTTTCTGCAGCAGGCAGGCTTAGCCGCATTTCCTTGTTCTGGTCAGACCAGAACCATCTCTTCCTTATGTTCCTCAGCACTTTCCACAGGCAGCGTCCCACAGAATGGTCACAAAGGACCCGCCTTTGCTCCTCAACTATTTTTTTTCTTTATATTTTTGGTTGTGAGCCTAGCCTTTAATGACTGAGCCATCACCTCCAGCCCTTCTTTGAATCAGTTTTAATTATGTGTATATTTGTACAGGTGCTGAGGTTAAAAGTTTGGGATTCCCCCCCCCCCCTGCAACTGGAGTTACGGGGGGTTGTGAACTGCCTGGTGTGGGTGTTGGGAATGGAACATGTGCGGTTCTCTGCAAGGACAGCGGGCTCTCTAAATGGCTGGGCCATCACTACAGCTCCAGCTATGTGCGTCTTGATTGAAGGACTTCATCTAGAAAGCTTTTCAATCCTGCAGCCTCAGTTGCTTGAATCAGACACTTGTATTGGGAGATTGAGTTGTACAAAGGTTTTCTCGGGCCCTTAGGAAAGTATGGGCTCGTTGAGGGGAGGGAGGACATGTTTTCTGAGAGACAGTCTGATGTTTTGTGGAAATCTTATTTTTGGTACCCTGAAGAACTTCTGCTTGGTTGCCGGCCATGGATCCATACGCTCCATCACCTTTTTTGTTCTTTTTCTGTCGACTCAAGATGTTCTTGGCTACTGATGGTGGAAATCCTGCTACAAATTGAGTCCTGGAGGAGCTTAAATGTAAATGTGTCTCTTGCTGCACCTGTTTTCTGCCAGGCCCAAGTGGGCCTCAGGCACTTAAGGACTCACGGCCTGGCCGCCCGAAACAAAATTAACAAGGATTGATAAAGAGGAGGACTGGGCATTCAAGCACAGTCAACTGGGTCTAGTGAGGGCGCTAATGAGCTATTATACATGATCCTGGCAGTTTTATCCTGCACCCCGAATTTTCTCTGAAGGTATCATTAAAATCAAATGATTGTCTCATTTTGGGTCTCCATTTACACTGTAATTATCTCCATCTTTTGTAGTGACTTTCGTGGTTAAATTAGGCAATTCTCTTGCCTGGGTAGATAGTGTAATGAGTTTTTAATCATTTGTTTTCTACCAGCCAGATTGTTTCCATGACCCCATTAGAAATTCTTCTGTGGTGACTCCAGTGGGTTTATTGAACTACTGGGTGACAGCTGTCCTGATGGGTTGCAGGCTGCTCACTTCAAACCCAGCCAGTGAATGAATAGTAAAAAAAAAAAACAAAAACAAAAACAAAAAAACCAGCTATTTCCCCTGGAACCTAGAAAGAAGCTAATAATTGCAATGGGAAAGCTTAGTTCTTTACCTTTGTCACAGAAACTGTGAAGAATACAATGTTGCTATGAAAAGTTGTTTTTAAGGGACTAGCACTTATTGGTTTGTTCCCATATAAAAGCAATACATTGGTTGGTTCTACTGAGGGTTTAGAAGTACACAAAAAATACAATCAAATGCACTTGTAGCTTAGAAGCTTACTTAAAATCATTTTTGTGTATGGTGGTATATCTTTATGGTTTTCAATTATTTTTCTATAATCTACCATTTATCTAGCAACCATTTATCTATTCTTTGTATACTATCTCATAAATCTTATCTCTTTATTATCTATCTATCTAACTATCTATCTATCAGCTCTCTAACTTTGTTGAATTTTCTATCCGTACAAAATTAGGGCCATAATTACATCTAATTTTTTTTCTTTCTTTGTTTGTTTTGTTTGTTTTGTTTTTCAAGACAGGGTTTCTCTGTGTAGCCTTGGCTGACCTGGACTCGCTTTGTAGACCAGGCTGGCCTCGAACTCACAGAAATCCACCTGCCTCTGCCTCCCGAGTGCTGGGCTTAAAGGCGTGCACTACTGCGGCTGGCTACATTACATCTAATTTTTTAGTTGGAAATTTTTCACCTAACTTGTGTGATGTATACTAGGTATTCTTAGAGGTCACAACTGTCAGTGGTTGCATAATTGCCCATTTTATTCATTTGTTCTCCAAATATTCTCTACGAGCCTACTCTGGTCAAGTCAATCCCTTACGAACATGTCACACCCTTGCTCTTCACTGCCTGCACCTAAGAGTGTAAGCCTGCACCCCTTGCGATGGCCTATGAGGTGTGTCCCCAGCCTAGTGATGGCCTTCACCCCTTCTCTGAGGCTTCATGTATCCTCCCTCCTACTTGCTCTGGTCCTTCCAATCACATGGGCCTTCTACTGTTTCTCTCCTTGTCACTCAGGCCTGTACCCCATCACCACCCAGAAAGCCCAACCCCCTTCTCAGATACTGTGTCTCCTTCAATGAAACGGTTCTCCCCGCTTCTTGCCTCCGATCTCTTCACCTCGCACAGTCATCATTTATTTGTGGTGAGACACGTTTTGAAATTATTTAATCAGTCTTGAAAATATTTACACAAAGAAACGGCCATTAGTATTTCAATGAAAACCACATTGTATGCCTCCCACTCCCGTGTTCAGTGGCCTCTGTGTTGCTTTTTATGTGTCTCCAAATGGGGCAGGGTATGGTTTTTTGCCTCCTTTGAAAATGGAGAGCAAGTGTTTGGCTTCTTCCGTAGTTAGTGCTGTGTTTCTAAGATTTGCCCATGTTTCCAAAGCTGCATCATGTTTTTATGGCTGCAGAGAAGTCTCTCACGTGTACACGTCCCATTTATATATCCAGTGTTGTGCAGATGGACAATTAGTGTTTTAAACAAAAATGCCACTTCCCCCCTTTATGATTCTGGAAACATCACACATGCCATCTCTCTATGGTCTTTAACCTAGGAGAGGAATTGCTGAATGACAGAGTATGTACAGGCTGATGTGAAATTCCTCTTCAAACAGGTCGTATCAATTTATATTCACATTAGCAGTGTAGGGGAAGTCTCTCACTTCACACTTCCAACTGTGCCAAAATGACAGAGAAGCAAAAAGGATCTCATCGTGGGTTGGCTCTGTCTTTAACAGACACAAACTGGAAATATTAAATGCTATTTATCCTCCTATTTATTTTTCCTTATACTTAAGGAATGACGGCCATCATTACCACAATTACTGGTGGGCATTGCCTTCTGTGCCCCAGCCGTCTATGGTCATGACTCTGGGGGCCCAGAGGGGTTATTAATAGAACATGTATTGCAAACTGACTTCCCCTAAGTGATGTTTTCACATTGTTGTATCACGTGACCTGGAATCCAAGATAAATCTGTAGCCCTGCTAGACTGCAGTTTGGTGGCAGGTCTGGAGTTTGCTGAAGTCCGTCTTATGGCGTTTCAGAGACTTAGAATATACTGCCAGTAGTTCTCTGAAAGAAAAACAAAATCCCAGAGTTTGTCTCTGATGACATTCCTCTGTCACCTCCCCAGCCAAAATAGAGTATGGCCTTTCTATTTCTGTTTAGAAGTTACCTACATGAAAATGCCACCCAGAGAAGGCACAAGGCTGCCTTCTGGAGGAACCCAGTATTTTGTGTTGAGTGGATCAATAACCTCACTGGCCCTTTCCTGAGCTCTCAACTATATGTGATCATACCATGATCACTGCCCAACTAATTCCCTCTCAGATAAAACAAGAAAGACGATTCATTAAGCACAACATATTGTTTTTAAAGTCCTGTACGGAACACTCAAGTGCTTGCTGGACTGCTCCACTGATGCCAAACTCTGGAAAGTTTTCTTTCACACAGCTTCCCAGGATAGATTATGAGCCTCTGAAGAAAGGCCTGCCAACTCTCCTGAGAGGATGCCCATAGGGGGAGATGACTTGACACTGGCCCAAAGTGCCACAGAAAGGCACCAGCTGATGGCCGTTGTGTTGCAGCCTCTTTTTGGCTATTTTGACAATAGTGCTACGAGTATTTATGTGCAGATTTTTCCATGAACGTATGCTGGGGCCTCTATGGCTCCTGGGGCTTGACCTGACTGGGGAAACAAGAGAATGGAAAAAAAAGATGAACACACTGATGCCCCAGAAGAGCTGGCATTGGGCGGACTGGGCTTTATCTGGAGCCTCTGCAGCTCCCTGGAAGTTCCGTGTGTGTGTTGAGCAGGGAGGTGGGGTTAATTGATGCAGGTGAAGGAGGAGGCCGGGGGATCTAATCTTGGAGGTGTAGTCCCTGTAGGGAAGAAGATTTCAGCCTGTAAACATCCCTGGTAGGGAGAAAGGTATTATGGACAGCTTCCTGTACACACTACCAGCATCCACACATGGACCAACAGAAGGCTTCGCCATCCCTCTGAGTCTCACCATGGTGGGTCTGAGGCTAGGTCCTTGACACGGCCAATGCCCACATCAATAATACATATACACTCAGGCCTTGGCTCACTCGGGGCTGCCTCTGCTCCCCCACAAACGTAAGTTCAGCTTCCTGACAGTGGAACTGCTGGGTCACGTGGTTAGCCTACATCTAACGTTTCTGAGAAGAAACTGTCCTGGTGTTTCCTAAAGTGGTGTTATCTTTTCCATCTTCCTAGTGACTGGCATCTTGGTAGGACTTCTGTCTTGGTGTGAGTTTTATCTCCATCTATAGGCTGGAAGCTTCTTGATGACAAAAGTCCTGCCTGAGACCTGACTCAACAGGGAACAGGTTTCTGCTCGCTGATGGTGAGCGCTGTAGTGGGCTAAGTGGGCAGTTCCAAAGAGTCGTTAATATTGAGATTCTTGGAGGCCGAGACTATGGAGCTATATGACAAAAGGCATGGTTAGATATCTTGACGAGCTCATCTTTGAGCCTTGAAGTGGGTCCTAAATGCCACCACACATATTATCAAAAGAAGGCAAAAGCAGACGGAGATTGAACAGACACGCAAGAGAAGAGACTATGCGGACACAGGACAGAGAAAACTGTGTTCCCAAGCATGGGTGTTGGCAGCTGCCAGAAAGGGATGGGGGGTGGGAAAGGACACGTTGTCCCCACAGACCCTCCAGAGAGATGTGGCAACACCCTGATTTCTTCTCAGTGAAACCAAACCTGCGCTGCTGTCCTCCAAAGCTACGAGGAGAAACGCCTGTGCCTGAAGCTCTGAGTTTGTGGTGATTTGCTATAGTACCCAATGCAATTGCTAAAAATGGCAGCAGGGTGGAGCAGGTGTGAAAGCGAAGTCCTGGTTCAGCGTGAGGGGGAGGGAGTAAAGCAGTCACGTGGACAGAACCCCTGGCTTGAGGGTTAGCCTTTCTTAGGAGTGAAACACATCCAGTTACCCACCAGCCACTCACTGTCAACCGCTGGAGCTCTGATTACTGCCTTTAACTACCGTTACTTTATTGTGGACATGTCTTTTTTTCCATCTGGGAGGAAATTAGGTACCTGGCAGATGAGAGAGAGAGAGCGTGTGTGTGTACACCTTGTTTTCTGTTCTTGCATGCAATCAAGGTTTCGGAACCAGACTGCCAGTGCTCAGATACCAGCTTCCTGCCGGCTGCCTCTGAGACTTTGTCATTAAGCCTTATTGGGTCCTTTATCTGTATAATGAGAGTCAGGACTGAGCATCCTTCATAAGGCTTTTTTTTTTTTTTTTTTTGGTAGGAGTCGGATATTGGCAGATAGCCTCTCACTCTCAAGAGGAAAATGTAACCTTAATTTTAATGTCTACCAGGTTCTGGGGTGAAGACACTCCCTCTTTAGGCAGTTAGATGCTATCAACATAGGATCTCAGGTATGGAGCTGCGTTCATGCAGAGTGGTTTGGCATGATGCAAATGACTTCAGAAAACATTGATGGTGAAATATAGTTAAGACAATTGAAATAGGATCAGCTCTGAGTAGTTAATGCTTTTTAAATAGTTTATGAAATTGTGTTTGTAGACATTTTAATTACTGATCTTAATGACTAGCTCATTAGTTCCCCTAAAAAATTTTTTTCATTTTTAACTGTTGTTCTTAAACTGATACACACGGCCTCCAGATCACTTACTCTGTATAATGAACTTTGAGCAAAGCCTTGTCATCCGTAGGTTAAGTGGAGTGTACTAATTATGCCGGTACCATACTATTTAAACTAGTGAGCTTTAATTTATCAAGGCTAAACATAGACATTTTTCCTTATCATGCATCAAGCCCAGGCACCAACATTAGACGCACCCTGTCTGGTCCCCAAAGAAGACTAATTACAGTCAGAGATCCAACTCTGAGGACACAACTGTTGGAAGGGTCACCATTTTCATCTTCCTCAGAGTGTTCACATGACCAGACTCTTCAGTGCTTGGGAGGTAGCCCAGCCAGGGGAACAAGATGGCCACACCTAGCTTAAGATGCACTACTTTGAGCCTCTTGAACAAGATCACACTGAGAGAGAATGTAGGATTGAAAATTGACATTTCCTTCCTGGTCTCCCATTTTTCCTGCCTCACTATGCACTTTACTGTTTTTTTTTTTTTTTTGAATGGTTACCTTTTGTCTTTTGCCTGCCACTTCCATCCTCAATTTAAAGTTGAATAATTTTTTTTTTTTTTAAATACAGAGGTGAAGAATTGATGAAATCACCGGAAGCGCATTCCTGAGCTGACTTAAGGAAGTGCTTTGTTAGGTCCACAGAGCTCCTTACAGCCTGGATGGTCCTCCTGTCCTGCTGAGGTCCTCTCAATAGCTTCTGTATTGAAGGCTGACTGATGGGGGAGGGAGGATTTCCTAGATGGTGATGCTATATAAGCAGATAAATGGTCATGAGGGCACCTCATGAATTGATCAGTGGACCATTAGGAGGTGTCCTAGTTAGGACATAGACCATGCAGAGGCAAGCCTTTAAGGGCATATCTTTGTCCCGAGAATCTCTCTTCCCCACTTCTTGCTCTCTCCCCCATCCCCCCACTGGCCCACCAAGGCACCAGGAACAGAAGGTGAGGTGCAGAGCTTGGAAGGCCAAGAGTACAATGGGATCAAACACTCCAGGAACCACTCCAGGAGCTAGCTCAACTTTACTCAGGAAGAACAAATGCTATAGTATTTGGGGAGTGGGTGGGGGCTTCCAGGATAGGTGTTCATAATTGGCTGAAACCAGGCACTTTTAGGATGCTTATTTGATGTTTGGCAGCACGCTCCAAATTATCCTAATTATCCTGTAACCACAGGGAGGGGAGAGCTGGCAAGGACCTGTGTCAAGGGCCGTATATCAAGTATGGTTAGGGGCATCTATGTCTAAAGACACTCTCCAGAGGGAGTCAGGCAGAGAGCCGGGGACCCTGCTGAGGAGGAGTCCTACACCTAACGCAGAGCTCAGAATGGCTATCTGGACCAGGAAGACTGCAACCTCAAACAGCAGGGCCCTTCCAACAATCAGCTACACAGTAAGAACCCGTCTGGGAGGGGAAAAATCCTTATAAGAATTTGTTTTCCAGTGTTCCTATATCTGTACAAATCTGGAATAAACAGATCCGTTCCTCTTAAAATACATAGGAGAAAAATAAGTAAATTCCCTACAACCAACTGATTCACAACTCAAACCAGAAGCTCTCTCTGTTGTAAATTACAAGGTTCAGTTCTCTTTGAATTAGCCTCAAACAGGCAGGATAAGAATAGAAACCCTAAGGAAAAAGTCTACAAATGACTCAACTTTAGAGACTTCAGACTACTGAACCAGGTGTGTGCTCCCCAATATGTGCTGTACGGGGTTTGGTTCCCGGGAAATGCTTTGGGGGAAGAGAAAGAAAAATCATCATTGTTCAGAATAAGTTAGGAACCAGCCTGCTGGTCCTCTCTGGTGATACACAGCAAGGTCCCGTGATACGGACTCTGAGAGGTGCCGCTCCATGGTCCCCTCAGCCACTGCCAGTCCTCACCTCCATACAGAATCTACTTCCTTCTAGTTCCTGTGAATGTTTGAGAAACCAGCATTCGGAAGGACAGTGTTTTGGCATCTCCACACGGCATCTTCTGCTTCTACACTGTTTCATAATCGTGGACAAACCCTGGCTCTCGATTTGTCTTAGGAGGCCCTTAGCCCCCCTCATAGAGCAGTGTGAATCCTAAAGAGTCTCCTAAAGGCTGCCTATCCTTCATTTCAGGTAGAATAACCCAGGCAAGTTACTCCATTTTGCAAGGAATCTCCACCAAGCATGAAGCCGTAATACCAAACTCTGGTTGGCATCCATGTGAAAACATCTATGGATGCATGGCAAAAGCCAAGGAAACGCCAACCTGCTTTAATCTCAACCTGATAGTTTGTTTCAAAGGATCCCTGTTTCCTTTAAAGGCACAACTGCCACAGTTATTTTCCCTCTGGTACATTTAAACGTCACTGCCACGGAGGCAAGTTGCCACAGAATGGCCTGTGTTCCCACTGCAATTTCAAGGGTGGCTTCCATGCGGAGACAGGATGGCTGGTGCCTAGGGCTCACCTCGGCTTCTGACTCTGAAACTGTTCCTCCAGTCTGGTTTTGGTTTAGGGAGAGAGGCAGTCTGTGATCCAAATAAACAAAGCAGAGCAGACTATCTAAATGACCGAAAGCAAAACAGCATCGGGACTCAGCTCCCCTGACACGCGCTCCATCTTAGCCTCAAGTTCAAAGCCTCAGCGACCAATCCTCTTTAAAGAGTATGAGGAAAAAATTTGGTTTTGGTTTTTTTTCTTTTTTCTTTTCTTTTTGGGTGTTTCCTTAATTGAAGGCAAGACTAATTGGGGGCTTTGGGGACATTTGTTGTAGGGTTTCTGGAGAGTGTCTTGGTGGCTCTTCATTGGATTAGGATTCTGTGGCTGGGAAGAATTCATTGTATGTCAAAAGGCATGAGATCCCAGCCCAGCCCGGCTTCCATGTTTCTGGCTCCCAATAATGAAGAGCAGACAGAACGGCCCAAAGTGATCTTCTTTGGTTATAATGGATTGTTCACAGAATTGTGTAAAGCGTCCTTCCCTTGTGAGCTGTAAATTCAAAACCAAAGTTCAAAGACTTTCACTGCAGTGAGACCTAAAGCAAAGGAATCTGGTCCCCTTAACTTGACCCCTCTGGTCCTTCCGGTTTGGTTGTTGTTGTTGTTGTTGTTGTTGTTTGTTTGTTTGTTTGTGTTTGCAACATGAATTCAGAAGAAGTTTGCAGTGGTTACTGACTTCACTGGTGTGATGCCTAATGATTCTTTGGTACTCAAGGCCTAGTTCCTTCTGTCCACCATGAAGCTAAAGGTACAGTCATCTGGTCAGCGCCTAGGCAGAGGAGGTAAACTTACTCAGACAGGCACCATGCAATGGCCCAAAATACTTGGGACCAGAAGTATTATAGAGTTACAAACATCAAAAGCTGTTTGTTTTGAGTGTATATGGTGTGAGATGCTAGGGTTAGAAATCAAGTCTAAACATTAAAGAAGGCTTTGAGTACACACACACACACACACACACACACACACACACACTTTCTCATACTTAGATGCTGGGCCTCAGACAGCTCCATTGTTGATTTACAAAACCTCCCCCTACAGAAGGTAACACAGGCCCCTTTAGAAAGGTTGTTGGGCGTGTTTTGCTGTTGACCATGTGCCCAGGCTCCTTTTACCCACTTATACCTCCTGCTGGGGCATTAAGGAGTCACCAAGTGTGGTCCCCACTCTCAAGTCAAGCTTACAACAATAAAGCACCACAGTGCTCACCCACAGGCTGGCATCCCTCCCTGGCAGAGACCATGTGTGGGTGATGCTGGGGCTGTCCCACAGTGTGGGGAACACTGAGTCATCTGCTAAGAAACAGCTTTTAGCTTTAGAGGGTTGTGGCTGTTTGGAGACTCTCGTAAAGCTTAGTCACACCCTCCCTGGGGGACGGGAGTCATGTCACACAGAATGTTGCCTCTTATTTTCGTAGCTGAAGACCCCATATCATTCAACTCAAAGGTAAGATTCCAATTCTAATATACCATTGAGCCTAGCTGGTCAACATATACCCACACAAAATAATGTTTAAACATTCATTAGTCTTCTGTGTATTTGGGTGCCTGTGCACCACAGCCTGTGTGCACCACATGCATTCAGGGGACTGGGGCGGGGGGGGGGGGGGGCAGGGGCAGAACAGTGCACCAACTGGAGTTGGAAGCCATTGTGCCATGTGGGTTCTGGGACTTGAACCCAGGTCTCCTGCAAGATCTACTAACATCCTCAACTACTAAGCCATCTCTCCAGAACCCCGCCCAATAACTTTTACAGACTCTCGGTAAGGAATAGTGGCATCCAGTGTCTACACTTGTGGACAGTCAGGCAGCTACTGAAGTCTGGCTCAATCACGCAACTGAGTAACATCTAAAGGCTGCCGTTCTTGGCAACTGCCTGCCTCCCAGAGGTCTCCCACATGGCCACAGCCAATGAATAACATCCACTGTGAGACCAGATGCCCTTCCTCGCAAACGGTTCCCTAGGCGTATAATTAAATAATGAAGACAGAGATATCAACTGTGTTAGACAGCGGACTTAAAGAAATGAAATACGGCAGTATTTATTTTCAGGAGGACAAATGCCTTGGAACTAATTCATGCTTGATAGTGTCAGTATTTCATTTTTATGTTTCTCTCTCAGCCCAGCCTTTCATGCACTGCAGAGGTCTCTAGGACTTGGGGCCATAAAAGTGTCTTAGGGCTGATGGCACGGTTCAGAGGTAAAGAAGCCTGCTGCCAAGCCTGCCAAGCAGAGCTGAGTCTGTGGGACCTACATAGTAGAAGGAGAGAACTGACTTCTGAAATTTTCCCCTAACCTCCATACATGCACTATGGCACTCACATGCATGAGTGCACACACACACACACACACACACACACACACACACACACGTGCACGCATGCACAAAAAGTGGTTTTAAAAGGTGCTTTAAACTATATATTCTTGGCTGGGCATGGTGGCACACACCTTTAATCCCAGCACTCAGGAGGCAGAAGCAGGTAAATCGATGTGAGTTCGAGGCTAGCCTGGTCTATAAAGGAAATCCAGGACAGCCAAGGCTACACAGAGAAATCCTGTCTCAAAAAAAAAGAAAGAAAGAAAGAAAAAGAAAAATATATGTATGTATTTTTTATATTTTAAAAATGTATATTTTTCTAGGCAAGAATAGAGTGCTTAAAATATAGTATAAAAATTCCCAACAAGCCTTTTATTTGGCACGTATTCTTCGCATGATTTAAGCCCATCAAACCACAGCAGCCCCTGGATAAAATAGAATCAGACATAACAAAAACAAGATCTACAGGGGACTACCGGGGAGCAGGCTTCAGAGAGAACAGAAAATTATATGACAGAGAAGCTATGCTTTAGAAATCGGGCAGCGATTATATGAAGAGCCACATATTAGCGCATATTGCAGAGGGTATTTTCTGGGAAAACAAGAGAGTGTGTTTTCACAAAGCTTTCTCCATGGAGCAGTCTTATGACTTCGGAGAGCCCTGGATAATGAAGCTCTGTTGCACCATTTAAAACAACTGCCAAGAAACAGGACATCCTGGGACAAAATCTTGGATCGAGCCACCATGTTGTTGTATCACTAGTCAGAAATGGAAAACTCAATTACGTTACTGAACGGCTTGCCTGTCCATGAGTGACTAAAAGACTTGGAAAGAGCAGATGTGAAGTTTCCTCTCCTGTCCACTCTCATGAGATGTGCCCACTTTCTCCACTTGGCCCTCATGCTCTTGACATGCTCTGGTATTCTGGCCCGTGCCTACGGGATGGCCCGGAACGACAGCTTTTACTTCAAGCCTGCACGGTGGTGAATTTTTACATAGTAAGCAGAGTTCTGAGAGATGGGTCTCAGGGCATCCCTGTGTTGGGGTCACTGTTGTTGACTTAAATTATATAAACTCTGGGCTGTTCGCATTGTCGGATGCTCTGGTCACCTGTAAACATGCCACAAAGTATGGTGATGTATACATGGCGTCACGCCGAACACCCCAGATGTTGCTGGCTAGTATATAAGCCGAGAGAATACAGAGAAATGAGACCACTGGCCTTAGCAAATGAAGTGAAGCTGAGCATGGTGGCGCATGCCTTTAATCCCAGCAGCCGGAAGGCAGAGGCAAATGAATCTCTGAGTTGAAGACCAGCCTGGTCTACATGGTGAGTTCCAGGATGCCCAGGGCAACACAGAGAAGCCCTGTCTCAAAAGCAAGCAAGCAAACAAACAAGAAAAGAAAGGAAACGAAAGAAAACTGAGAGAGCTGTGAGGAAGTGGGGAGTGGCCAACACTTCCACTACAGGGTACTATCCATAGGTCAAGTTTTGAAATCACCATTAAAGAGAACATTTTACTTCTCTTTCAGAATTAAAAACTGGAGGTTCCTTCTCATCTTGTGGGTTTCTTTTGAACCAGAACTAGGAGTCTAAAATCAATATCAGGTCCTCTCATGGGCCAAGACCTAATATTGGGAACAAACAAAAGAAACGTATTCTAGGTACTACCATCTCGTTTTTTTTCAGACTCCACTTAATCATAGGGAGAAATTAAACTCAAGGTCCCAGGCCCTAGAGGAGCTGGGGATTTCCCAAGAGCTGAACAGCGTCTCGTATAAGGGAACAGTTGTCTGAGTCAGACATCTCAGGGACACCTTGTAAGGAGACAGTTGTCTGAGTCCAGGAACCCACTCTTATCCTGACTGATGGAAATTTCCTTTGCTCAACCCCTTCTGTCAAAATATGGCTGGACACTGCTGCAGCCCACCCTGCTCGCCCTCGCCTTATGCTCACATTCTTTATATGTGCTGTATATCATCCCTTCGGGGCCGTAGTTCAGCTCCTGAGTCTGTTCCGTGGCCTTGATCAGTATCGGCTTGATTGCGATCATAAGTTTTTGTCATCTGCATTGACCTGGTGTTTGTGTTATGTTGGATCTAAGTGGATCCCACAACACTAGGTCAGAGACACAGCCTCGATATCAATAGCACAAGTCCCCAGGAGAATCAGAAGCTACTGGTCACTAGAAACCCCACAACCTCTTGTAGCCGTGCCCCTTGGGTAGGGACAGGTCAGCTGGTGCCACTGGGAGTGGAGGAGGAAGTCATGGGGTCTAGCACCATGTCATCTTCCCTGAGCACCATAGACATCCATCTCAGATTTTCCAGAAGCGGTAGACCCCACAAAGTGAGATTTGAGCGGCAATCCATGCAACTTCTGCTACCGAAATCTTAGAACCCAACCCCCCTCCAAGTCGTGACCCTATTTGGGTCCGTTCCAGTAGTGTCCCACCTCTCCCCAGTCCTGAGAACTCAGGCATTGGGGTGGGTGGGGAGGGGGCTGGGAACACCACATGGAAGGGGTCCTCTTCCTCAGGTTGGATCTTACAATGCTATCAAGGTGGGATAGTCACAGGACGTAGGTCGTAATTCCTCCCTCCCCATCTCTCTCTCTCTCTCTCTCTCTCTCTCTCTCTCTCTCTCTATCTATCTCTCTCTCTCTCTCTCTCTCTCCCTCTCTCTCTCTATCTCTCTCTCTATCTATCATATGAGGCAGTTCTAATGTCCGCAGAGGCACTAGTTTCAAGCATATTTCCTAATGCTGACACCTGACAAATCAATGCTCCACATCACACATTTTGGTCAGTTTCCTACTTCGTTTTACTTCATTTGAGGCCACTGCTATCCACAGTGACTGACGGGATCCAAATCCAGGAATGAGAGTGTCCAGAGAATTGCAGTCTGTACCTTCCTCCTCCTTTGTTAGGCCTGGGTGTATTGAAACTGTGTTTCCATAGTGCAGGGCAGCGCCTCAGAGTTTGCGTTTAGATATTATGCAAATAAGAAATTATGCCGAGGGCCAGCATAACTTCTTTTTGGGAAGAACAAGAAAAGGATGTAGAAGCCCCCGTGGTGCCAGAACAACTCAGGGGCACGTGACCTCTGGGTCAGTGCGGCCTAAAAGCTGAAAGAGATCATAATAAGGCTGAGATTCTTTTCATCTTCAAAGTCCTCTGTAAGCCCTAAATCATTCATCCTACCGCACTACTGTAATCATGCGATTTGGCAGAAGCGAAAGACCTTTCATCTTTGAATCACAAAGCACTCTATAAATGCCAATTAATCCTACTGCTGTGCTGGGAGGTGACGGGTGTCGGCTCACCTACCTTGTGCGTGGAGAGGCTTAGCGATTTGGTCCAATCCATACAGCAAACACTTGGTCTTTGGTGGGGGGGGGGGGTGTCTGTCTTTCAGTCAGAACTCTATTTAAAGCATCCCACCAGTGGCTGGCACATGTGCGTGCTTACAGCATGATTTGTAAGTGGATAAATAAATGGGTGATCTATATTTTCAATGGCCCGATGAACACAACACATCTGGGTTCTGCTAGCCTCCTTGAGTTCACGTTTATTCTCCAGACCAGCTTTGGCTCTTGTGTCCAAGTCATTATTCTCCAGCAAAAGCAGCCCCCTGCGTTACGTGACAGTAAACAAGGAATGCTGCTTGTTTGGTACCAGAAGAGTCATTGCATCACTCAGGCACCCCACCGCAGGTGCGAAACAACACAAGCCAGAACCTCGGGCGCTAGGAGTTGCTTAATATCCTAGTAATTTAGAGCACAAAATCCTTATTTGCATCTCCCCATGTATAATAGCAAAATTCCTAAGACTCAAAAGGCCTGGCCACTTGTCTTCAGAGATGATAAAAGTGGTAGATAATGCTCTTAGGTGTCCGAGCATAGAGCATCTGTGCATGGACAACAGAGACCATCTGCATCTAAGCATACCCTAAGGCACACTATCAAAACTATTTAAGTACCAGCTAAGGCCTTTGCTCCTTTGTTCCCTTAACAACTCATTTGTCATATATTTACTGAGTACCTGCCTTGCATCAGGTGGATGCTATCAGCCCTCAGCGGTCCCCTCAGGAGCCAGGCCAACAGTAATCTGTCCCTCTCCACGTCAAAACAAACAAACAAACAAACAAACAAAAACTTCCTAGTTTCCATACTTGCGAAGTGATTTTGGGCCTAGTATTAACTCTAAAACAGGAAGAGTGGATACAACTAAATAGAGTGATCACCTGGTGGTGGTTTGGTTTTTGGTTGGTTGTGGGTGGTTGCTATTGTTGTTCGTTTGAGTTCTAGGCTGGCCTGGGATTCACCATGTAAACTAGGTTAGCCCTGAACTCTCAAAAGCTCCTGTCACAATCACCCTAGGACTGGGACCACAAGTGCATATCAGCACCATCCACTCCGATCAGTAGTTTTAAAATTAACCAGAATCCGTTGCATTCCCATTCTTTAAAGCCATTTTAGGATTATAGAACAATTATAGAACACTTCCTAGACGCTGTCTCACTCTGGGTCACCCTGAAATGTGTTTGCTCACATAAGATGCCAGCAAGCCACTAAGATCGTCACCTGGGGCTTCTTAGCCCCTCCAATGTCACCTATAGAAAAACTCAAGTCACAGAAAATCCAGCTGTATTCTCTGGCCCTGACCTCAGTTCCTGTGACATTTTTCTGGGCCAAGGCTGGTATTACTGTTGATGCAAAATTCCCCCGTCCTCTTGGCCTCATTTCCTCCCTATCATGCATTTAATTTAATAAGGTGAAAGAGGTGATGGAGAATTGTTCTCTTCCAAGGTGGGCCTCCTGGCAAAGGTGCCAGGAATGCCTGGAGGTTTGCATTGCGGATGGACTTTACCATGAAAACATTTTCATTTTTCTCAAATCACATAGGATTTCCCCAAGCCTCTCTCTGTCTCTCTCTTTGTCTCTCTGTCTCCCTGTCTCTCTCTGTCTCTCTGTGTGTTGCTCTCTCTGTCTCTCTGTGTGTCCCTTTCTCTGTCTCTCTGTCTTTGTCTCTGTCTCCCTCTCCCCCTCCCCCCTCTCAATTTTATGTGCATGAGTGTTTTGTCTGCATGTATGTCTGTGCACCATGTGTGTGCCTGGTGCCTACCAAAGCCAGAAGAGAGCATCAGACCCCCTGGAACTAGACTTAGACAATTGCGGGCCATGTGAATGCTGGGGATCGAATCAGGGTCCTCCGGGAGAGCAGCAAGTCCTTTTAACCACTGTGCCATCTCACCAGACCCTAAAGATGAACTCTTTAGCCTACTTCTCTTTCTTCTTGCTACTTCTCCAGGTCATCGTTGTCTCCTTTCTAAAAATATCTTACGTGGCTGAAATTCCATTATATGCATTGCATGTTGGACAATTGCTTGATTTTGTTACTATGGCAAGAAGCTTGGAGCTAGGTAACTCTAGAAAGAAAAAACTGGCTGGCTTGCAGCTTTAGAGACTGAATGTCCAAAATTGATTGATATCATTGGTTCAGCCTTAACGTCAGGACATAGTGTCCTGGGTCTGACACCACAAGAGGAGCCATAGGAGGGCATGTGAATGCAAGAGGAATCATATCACAAGACAGGAAGCCAAAGAGAGGTTGCTCTCATGAGAACTTTTAGCACCCCACAAGTACTTCCTGACTCCGTTCTAAGAGCTCACCCCCAGTGACCCAGACATTGACTTCTCCCATCCCACACTGGACACCAAGCCTCCAACACACGACTCCTCGGGGTCGAGGGGCACGTCACTTCCAAACCACAGCACACTGTGAACGCCACACGGCTAGGGGAGGAAAAGGATGCCCGCATCCTTCTGTTGCTACTTTATCGTGGAAGTGTCAACGCAGAGAGCCTGGAAAGGCTGAGCTGATCTTCAAACTAAAGGCATGCTCGCTATGAGGGATGCATCACAAGACGGCTTCCTGTCGAAGCTGGGTTTCCGAGGTTACAGTGATGGGCTCAGAGAGGCCTTTAAACAAGTTAGAAATCACCCCCATCACCTCAATCTATTCTCAAACCATCTGAAACTGACAGAAGTACCCTTTCTTAGAGACTCCAATCTCCTGAGGAATTTTTCAACGAGCAAACCAAGGCTCCAAACTGTGGAGGGTCAGCCCTCCATATCATCACAGGCATGCGCCGGAGGTGACGTGCCTGGCCCTTTCTTCCTTATTATATATACCCAGGGCAGGAGACTTTTCCTTCGCCCTCGCAACTGTCTCTACTTTGCCATGAGAATCTTCAAACTCAATTAGGTTAGTCCATTAATCTCCCTCCAAAATCTGCTGTCACTCTCTGGCCCCCTGTTTCAGCCAGCCAGGACTTTGTCTTCTCTACCCTCCGTCCAATAGGAGAAGGGAAATGTTAGGGCCCTGCAGACATGTGGGACCAGAGTGGGCGAGCACATCTCCTGTGGGTTCTGCTCTGGGGTGTTGGACAAGATATAAGTAAGATATGAGTAAGCCCATGGAATTAAAACTACTCACACTGGACAGCCAGGACAGCAGGAACCTCATGACCCAGTTACCTCAAGTCTCCACAGCCTGAGACCCAGAGTCAGCATTATGCTGGGTGGGGGTGGGTGGATGGGTATGGGGTATCACTTTCTACGTGTGCCCCATCCCAACACTCCTATTCCCAGGTCAGTGCTTAACCCTGTTGATTGTGCATGTTTTTGTTTTTGTTTTTAATAAAAGTTGTCTTCTTTACATCTTTGATCCTTGGTGACAGACTAGAGTGGTGTCACCATGACACTGGCCATGTACATCCAGAGTACCGCTACTGCCCCAACTTGTGCCCAGTTTCTTGAGTGGCTAAAGTCTTTGATATTAAGGATCTACGTTTTTCCCCCCACCCCACCCCACCCCACTCCATCCCACCCCACCCCTGTGTTCTCTCAGAGAAGGGATGTCGCTGTTTAGAGTGGGCAAGTCCATGTCTGTAGGTACACAGGACAGGACATTTCACTTATTCCCACTTCTGTGAAGATCACTGCCGGTCACAGGTGAGGTGGACTTTGAGGTCAACTTAACCTGGCTCACAGCACTGACTAGCTGAAGCTGGTTCCTATTTCTAGGTCTTCCGGAGACTCCCCTATGGCCATGCCTTCCTGTCTCCCCGCAGCCCTCCCCGCCATGCTGTTTTCCGTGTCTCAGTCTTTCTAGTTGAGAAATACACAACTCAGCTTAGGGCAAAGTTGAAAGCAGGCACTTTCTGTGATCACACAGTGTCAACACAGCTACGGACACAGAAGTCAATTGCTTATTAAAGGTGATCCCAGCCGAGATTACGTCAAGGAAGGGGGTATTTGTTGTTGGTTTTATTCCGTGCTAAGGATCAACCCAGGACTTGCTTTTGCAGATCAGCACTCCATCGCTAAGCTACATTCCGCGCCCCGCCCCCATATCCTAGCTGTTTGAAAAATATTGAAGAATCTGGTATATTTGGCATTTGATAGTGAATAATACGATAAACAAAACGTTGATGTTTTGAAAACTCAAAATGTAGTTTCTCACAGAGTTCGTTGGTCCCCTAGGACTCCGCAGCTATGATTGCCTAAGAAACACATGCAGAGCTAAAGGCGATGTCTTTTTCCCACAGATGGGCATAGGAGGCCCCAAGGGATTTTGCGTCTGGAGTTATTCAAGCACCCACATGTACAAGAAAAAAAGGAGTGGCTTTCCTGGTTCATGGTTGCTGAGTGCTCACTTCACACACGGCCAGCTAAGGCCCTGTCCGTGTTATTTGTTACCCCTCCAGCGATTTTCATAAACCAAGCTCTGTTCTTACCTGCACGTTCACTGGTGGGAAAACCCAAAACGTAGAGAAGCAGAATGATTTGGCAGGCTCACACAGCAAGCAGAGACTGACTCTCCTGCCTAAGACTAAAGCAGGGGCCCATGCTGACGTGAGCATTTCAGAAGCTGGCTCTGGCTCTGGCTCTCTCATGCATCCACTTTATGGGGGATCCAACTATTGTTTGGGACCCAGGGCCTTTCCATCCCTCCTGGGACCTGCTACCTTGAGAAAAATTTGAGGAAATGAAACCCCTACATTCTAGTATGGGGGTGAGCTCTGACGTAAAATGATGCCTTCTCACCAAGAGGGGTGTCCCTGACGTGGAGAAGATGGCGCTCCATGCCTAACTGCGTCTTTCCTCTGTCCTCTTTCCCTAGTTTGACAAGGCACAAGAGGGCGTGGGGAATACCTCCATTGTCTGCGTGAACAATGGCAGCAGCATGCCATCTGAGTCACTGAGATGCAGTGTAGGGGACGGGATTGAGAAATCACATGCTCCTACGTGATTACAATTGCTAAACTGAAGAAGGATTAAAGTCAGGAAATGAAAAAAGAGACCAAGCCGTACCTACTCTACCTCTGGGCCCTGGACAATCTGTTTATATGGTCGCCAGGAGGCAACCATGTGGAAGGGCTCCAGTGTTTGGCATGACCTAACCTGTGAGTCTATTTTCTTGTTTCTGGGTCTGGAATCATCTTCTGGGGGAGGGTTGTGGGGTGGGGAGGGAAGGGACCTAAGTGCTGTCTGATGCTAAGTGTTTCCAGTCACAGAACTCCTAGCCTCTCTTCAGATGCTCCTGAGTGAATTCTACATCCAAGCCTACCATTTCATTTCAAGGCCGATGCTTGTTTTTGGTGGTTTACACCTTTCAAATATTTGCTGTCTGTTCTCGTGTTTCCCTGAAGTCATTTCCGGTCCCGGCTCTGGGTTTTGCTTACTTTAATCTCCCCCTCATAAATCAGTCCCTCCGTTCTCTTCATCATTTTTATAGCTTTTCTCTGAACTCTCTCCAGTTTGTCTACATATTTCTAGTACTTAGTATCCAAACAGAGTTTGCTGGACCAAAAGCCATATTTGGACTTCATCAATCCATCTCCTGCCCTGAATGCATTCAAGGGGCCTTTGGTATGGCTCTAAATGCCAACAATTTGTTTACCCCGCTAGTGACATTCCTAGAACAACCGGATGGCACCATGAGGCCGCATATGGCAAGGCTACCTTACAAAGAGGCTGGTTTGTTTTTCTGGTTTATTTGTGGCACGCAGTCCTTAAATCAGTTTGCAGGGCCTCACCACACACATCCTAGCTCCTTTTTATCAAATGGCATTAAAGGAAGATACTTGTCCTGGTTTGGGTTTTGTTGCTGTAAATAAAACACAGACCCAAACCAACTTGGGAGGAAAGTGTTTGTTTGACCTGAGGGAGGTCACGCTAAAGCAGAGACCACAGAGGAACACTGCTCACCAGCTCATCAGACTGCTCCTCCTGCATTATTCTCAGTACCTTCCTTATACAGCCCAGGCCCACCTGCCCAGGGGTGGTACTGCCACAGTGGGCTGGGTCCTCCTACATTAATTAGCAGCTAAGAAAACATCCCTAGAGACACCATCTTCACCATGGCCCAATCTGACGGAGGCAACTCCTCGAGATCTCCCTCGTCCCAGGCGTGTAGGTGTCAAGTTGACAAAAGCTGTGCCAATCAATATCACAGGCAAGCACACACGTATAGGGCAAGACCGTTTCTAAGTTGGCCACTCAGGTATGACGTGCGGCCCCTGTGAGCGTTGGTGCGTGTGGCTAGACACCAGTCCACAGAATGTATTCAGCTAGTTACAAAGAACTTGCAAACCCCAGACGACCAAGAAAGAGGAAAAAGGAAATACACCCCACACTGGCAACAGCTGCACAAATTTGTACAACCTTTCTAAAAGGTAACTTGCCAATTAGTATCCAAAGTACATTCCACTAGACCCATGAGCCACCAATGAGGTTATTTCTAAGATATTGTACTAAGAAAATAACTGGAAAAGACATAAATGTGTATGAGGATATTTATCCAAGGACTATTTAAGAGTGACTGTCAATGTGACTGAGGGAAAAGGTACCCAGGGTGGGTATACAGATTTATTCCACACAGTGTTATTTGTAGTCGTGGAGAAGGAAAGAAATAAAATCCAACATAGAGTGGCCGGTTAAGTGGCAACGGTCTGGCTCCACAAGTTAGCACAAACACGTCTGTGGTTTGTGGAGGGGTTGAGAAAGGATTGGAGTCACAGACTGAGCTTACAATTTTTTGTTTTTGTTTTTGTGTTTCTGTTTTTTAATCTCCACCTCTGTGTTCACATGTACATAAAAAAGATCTGGGAGTAAGCATCTGGACATTGCTGGTGGCTGCCCCTAGTTAGCCAAGGGACATCGGATCCCACTCTAGCTGTCACCATCTGCTCCCCGCCCAATAAGCAAGTTAACTTGAAAAATTAACAACAAAAATATGATTTTCTTTTTCTCTACTTTATTATTTTTTTCTCTACTTTAAAACCATGATTTTCTTTTTCTCTACTTTAAGTTATAAGCTAATCCTAATTTATGGAGCTTCTACCACGGACTAGGGCACAAACATAAGGGTTGCGTTCCTTGCCTGAGTCCAGCGTGTGCTGCATTCAGGGCCCTCGGCCACTGGTAGTTGTATGACCCTGGCAACAGAGGAGTCATAGAGGCCAAGGCAGGACTGTGTAGGTCTAGGAAAGAGCTGAGACCTCATTCAGACCTTGAAGGACGACCTGACAGGGAGGAGAAATAAAAGGCCACCATAATGCCTGTCGCATATTCATCCAATGGAATCCTTACTTTAAGAAATCCTCCTTGCGCTCTTTCCGCCATCTTTCCGCACCGTCACCATGGTGCGCATGAACGTCCTGGCAGATGCTCTCAAGAGCATCAATAACGCCGAGAAGAGAGGCAAACGCCAGGTGCTCATCAGGCCGTGCTCCAAAGTCATCGTCCGCTTCCTGACTGTGATGATGAAGCATGGCTACATCGGTGAATTTGAGATTATTGATGACCACAGAGCTGGGAAAATTGTTGTGAACCTCACAGGCAGGCTGAACAAGTGTGGCGTGATCAGCCCTAGATTTGATGTGCAACTTAAGAACCTAGAAAAATGGCAGAACAATCTGCTCCCGTCCCGTCAGTTTGGCTTCATTGTACTGACAACCTCAGCCGGCATCATGGACCATGAAGAAGCAAGACGAAAACACACAGGAGGGAAAATCCTGGGATTCTTTTTCTAGAGATGTAACACATAAATAAAAAGCCTCCGTGGACTGTGAAAAAAAAAAAGAAAAAAAAAAAGAAATCCTCCTTGCCTACACATCACCGCCACTTACCCCTCTGGTGCGCACGTTGCTTTAATAATCAACTATAAAGCATGTAGCTCTTAGTATCTGTTTTTATTATTGATGATGTAGTCAGCCAGTGTACACGGCTAACATTTGGTTAGCTTTTCTAACAACACGCCAACACTGAAAACTAGAAGATCAAACAAAAGAGTTCATTGAAAATTAGAGTTGGTGTAGCAGTCCCTTCCCACAGTTTCCTCATTCGGAGAGGGCAGGGCAGGGGCAAAAATAATATGAGTTTGAAACCAGCTGGACTCAGGAAGATGAGGGAAGGCTAGAGAAAGAAAGGGGGGAGAAAGGGGAGACGAGGAGAGGGGATGGGAGGGAAGAGAAGGGAGCTAGTCCATCAGACTCCCGGGAAGAGACTGTCCCACTTAGACCATGAACACTCTCCTACAACAGTTCAGCTAGGCACTGAGACAGCCTCATAAACCGCCTGCTCTGGACCACACTCACACCCTCACATGTGTCCCATGGCGCCTGCATCATCACACCCCGTTGAGCGGCTGCCTGTTTGCTGAGTGATGACAGGTTCTCTTCAGTGCCGTTGAGAAACACTACCTCACAGTTGATGCTCCCACCCCCTTCCCAGTTTCTCGGCTGCCAGGCAGAGAGCGAGCCGTCCGTTGAAATCCAGATGCCAGGAAGCCCGTGTCATCAGACGTAGGAAGAGCTCTTCGTTGAGAGGTGGTATCTCTTTCTCCCCGGGTGATCTGGAAAGCGAGCGGGGAGGTGTTGCTTGTGGGCGTTCACTCATGCCACGTAGGGATCAACTTCTTCAAGCAGATTACCCGAAGCTCTGCGGACAGTCTTCGGTCGCATTCAGAGAACCTGGCGCCTTCTCTCCATGATAAAGCTTCCAGCTTACCAAAGTAGGCCCTGAAATTCCAAACAACCACGAAGCGTTAAAAAGTAGAAAAAAAAATCACAAGAACTCGTTTCTGTACATCCCTGAGAACAGACTCGAGATGTGATATGTGTGTTAGGACACTAACCCTCCACTTTTACACGTGCAACAAAAGGAACAAGAAAAGTAATCAAGCCGGGTGTGGTGGCGCACGCCTTTAATCCCAGCACTCTGGAGGCAGAGGCAGGCAGATTGCTGTGAGTCCGAGGTCAGCCTGGTCTACAAAGCGAGTCCAGGATGGTCAAGGCTGCATAGAGAGACTCTGTCTTGAAAAACAAATACCAAAAAACAAAAAAACAAAAAAGGAAAAAGAAAGAAAGAAAAGTGATCAAGATATCCCAAAAGAGAATCTCCTTGAATTAGAAGAGGGCCAATAGCCACAGGAAGAAACACTTCAAAAGGTAGCCAGGCCTGGCCTGGAGAGATGGCGCTGTGGTTAAGAACACTTACCAGTTCTTTCAGAACACCAGGCTTCCAAATTCCTAGCACCCAAGTGGCAAATCATGATTGTCCCTAATTTCAGTTCCAGGGAATCCAAGGCGCACACACACACACATACAGGCAAGACATACATACTCAAACTTAAGATTAAAAGGTTTTAAATTTTATTTATTTATTTACTTACTCACTTTACATCCCAATGGTACCTCTCTCTTCCCCTCCTCCTGGTCCACCTTTCCTTCCTCTTCCCCCATCCCTTTTCCCCTATCCCTCAGAAAAGAGACGCTCCCCTCTACCCACCCACCCCCCCCAGCTCATCAAGTGGCATCAGGACTGAGCTCATCCTCTTCCCTGTGGCCTGGAGAGGCAGCCCCGCCAGGGGACAGTGATCAAAAAGCAGGTAACCAAGTCCATGTCAGAGACAGCCCCTGCTCCCCTTACTAGGGGACTCACGTGAAGCCTGAGCTGCCCATTGGCGACATCTGTGTAGCAGACCTAGGTCCAGCTCATGCATGGTCCTTGGTTGGTGCTTCGTTCTCTGCAAGCCCTTCTGGGCCCTGGTTAATTGTCTCTGTCAGTCGTCTTGTGGGGTTCCTGTCACCTCCAGGTCTTTCTAGCCTCACCCCAGTTTTAAGCAGCAAAGAAGCATAATGTGAGTGCACTCACTGCCGAGGAGCTGTACACTTATCATGATCAAGACAGGGTTCGTGGTACACACATGGTGCTGACATTTAAAGAGCAGCACCAGAAAGCCGTACATAAAATTGGATCCTGATTATCTATGAGTCTCTACTATAGTCATGTAAGTAATATATGCCTTGGCATGGAAAACTAGTATGCAATGTGGCAGGCCTTATTTCTAACCGCTAAGACATCTAGACTGCATCTGTGCGTGCGTCGCTGTGTGGGGGTGCAGGTGTGAGTACCCATGTGTGCACGTGGACACCAGAGGCCAAGGTCCCACTCCATTACTCTTCTCCTTATTCTTTTAGGCAGTGTCTCTCACCCAGCCTGGAACCCACTGATTGGTTAGACTATCTGACCGCCAAGCTCTGGGGTCAACCTGTCTTTGCCAGGTTGAGGTTACAGGTGTGCACCACCACATTTACACTTTCTTTGTGTTTTTGTTTTGTTTTTGTTTTTGTGTTTTTGGTTTTTCAAGACAGAGTTTCTCTGTATAGCCTTGGCTGTCCTGGACTTACTTTGTAGACCAGGCTGGCCTTCAGCAATCCACTTGCCTCTGCCTCCTGAGTGCTGGGATTAAAGCCATGTGCCACCACGCCCAGCCACACCTACACTTTCACGTGGTCTGTGAGGATTATAACCCCAGATCTCATGCTTGTGTAAGAAACACTTTATCCATGAAACCATTTCCCCTGGTCCTATATTTTTTTAATACTTTTCAAAGTTTATGAGTGCATATTTATCTTATAATCAGAAGAAAATGACACAGCAAAATAAATACCACTTTTTCAATATGCCCCCTTTTCCACTATAACTGTATCAGTCAGGGTTCACCAGAGAGAAAGGAGACAGGAAGCTGGGCATGATGGCGCACGCATGTAATCCCAGCACTCTGGGAGGCAGAGGCGGGCAAATCACTGTGAGTTCAAAGCCAGCCTGGTCCAAGGCACAGGGCAGCCAAGGCTACACAGAGAAACCCTGTCTCAAAAAAGAAAAACAGAAAGGAAGGAAGAAAGGAAAGGAAAGGAGGTAAGAGAATAGGCTAGCAAAATTACAGAGTCCAAGTTCCATGGTCTACCACCTGCAAGCTCTACAGCCATGAAACCCTGTGGCACAATTTCATCCAAAGCTCAAGGCTGAGGGCCTGATACCACCCAAAGGCACTCTTCTAGACACGCTCAACAGTCATATCTTTGGCATCTATTTGGCTATTCCTTAGCTATCATTTCAACAGCCCTTATCAAAGGTCCACTTGGATTGTTGTCATAATTTCCTGACTGATAGATAAGTCCTTCTCCTGTCCAGTGCCACCCAAGACAGAGTTCTTCCGAAGCATAAGACAGAAGGGGCATGTCACATGGCACCATGTAATATGTGCAGTGATCCCATTCCCCCCGCCCCCCCCCATCCCTCATCTCTCCTGACCCTGGGCTTGTCTTTCAACTCCTTGTCATCCCTCCTCATCGCTGACTTTGGAGGAGCCAATGAACATCACTAACTTATGTTTGAGAAGTGTGCTGGGATGCAGAGCATAGGGGAGACATGTTGTATTCTGGGGAGTGACTTGACATGCAGCAGATAGAGCGTAGGACACTCGTAATAAAGTGGTGCTTGTCTACAAGCCTACAGGACTTACTTTAATTGTGCATTTACTTGCAGTGATGTAGACTAGGGTTACTGGCAATTCTAGGGGGGTCCTACTGCCAGCAAGCTCACCCTGGGTCTCCCCACTTTAGCCCCCTCCTGGCTGTCATCACTCATTTCAGACATTGCTTTCTCTTGAGATTCCTCCCTGACTAAGTGTCAGTCATCTGTCCCTCCTTCTAGATGCTCGTGACATTTCAAGCACACTTGATCTAAGAACTAGGCGTGCTCCACTCTGTCACTTTCCTTCCGTGCCCTGACACTAGTCTACAACGCATTCAGAACAAGAGACGTCGTTTCCCAGCGTCCTGAGTGCCAAGCCCTCTGACTGGCAAGTGACAGGTACTTAGTAATTATTTCTAAACAAATAATTAAGTAGATGAACAAATAAGAATTAACCCTGTCAGTAAATCACCTCAAGATCATGAGAGATTACAAAGGGCTAATTGCTATGTTATTGTCTACTTCCAGCAACTGGTGAATAACTCTTTCTATACAGTAAGTCACAGTGAGATAGCACATGACTCAGTCATTGAATAAATTAATTTAACTAATTAATCTAAAACAACGTTCAAGATAAAAATGTGAAACAAATTAAAGCAGGGATACATGGTTATTTAATTCTCTAGAGTTGAAGGCACATACCAGGCAACAATACCATCACAACCCCCAAAAAAATCTAAGAAAAATCAAGCTGGTATTCTCCAGTCCCCCGAGAAATGACAGCTTTCAAGAGCAGATTCTAGAAGCATCTCATATGAATCTTAAAACAACCCTCCCTTCATCCTACTCCAACTCAAGAGCAGAAACAAATCCACTGTTAATGCTCTTTGTTACTTGCAAGCAAATGTAATCTTAGTCTATACAGCTTCCTGAAGGAAAAGTGCTTTGAAACTCAACAACGGTTGACCAAATGCAGAGACGTAGCTGGGGTGTTACAGGAGGGCAAATGAGTTGAGCCCAAGTACAGATGTCTGAAACCCAAGGGCGGGTCCTAGACCAGTGGATGTGGGCTTTCCAGCAAAGGTGAGGGGAACAAACAAGCAATGGGGCTAGAAGACAGGCCGGAAATTAAACCAAGATAGAGCAGCAACATGCGCCACACAGAGGAGCCTTTGTTGTGCCTGAGAGAAAAGGAAATGTATAAATGGCTTTTAACCAAGGAAATGATGTGTTTTGAGTTAGCATTGAGAACGCACTCTCTCTGGAATTGAGAAGGGACTTGAAGGAAAGCAAATTGGAGTCAGGTAAGTGGCTACAGCAATAGTTTAGACCAGTGGTTCTCAAACCTTCCTAATGCTGAGACCCTTTAATACAGTTCCTCATGTTGTGGTGACCCCCAACCTTAAAATTATGTGGCTACTATTACAAACCATAATGTAAATATCTGTATTTTCCAATAGTCTTAGGTGACCTCTATGAAAGGGTCATTTAACACCCCCAAAGAGGTCAAGACCCACAGGTTAAGAACTGCTGGTTCATCCATCCATTACCCTAAAACACCTGTATCCTCCAAAGAGTCAAAGCAGAGGGGGCTATCTCTGCAAATTAAAGGGGATGGGACGGGCAGCGGATGTGCGGGGAAGAGTCAAACAGCCAGCTCCAGTCCTTTATGTGAAATGATAACGTGCTTTGTTTTGTTTAGTTTTTTCAAAACAACAATATTCTCTATCTGTATCTGTTTGGTCTAGTTTGACCCAATCCATCAGATCTGCTCCTGGCCTGTGAAGCCAATTTCCCAAATTACTGATCCCTAGACATTCGCCTTTGTCTGCCCTGCGTTCTGAATTACTTCAGGCTGAATCTGGGGCCGTCGCTGTGGTCTGGCCACTCTTGAAGGCCCTGGCTGTTCTGAGATAGTTACCCTTGGCTAGACACATGGACCCTGGCCCATTTCTTTGCTCCTCTCCACAGCAAAGCCTTTCTAAAGGCTCTCTATCTCTGCCTGCCCCAGGCTCTTTTCTTCCATTCTATTGTGAACCCAGCCACCATGCACACCCAGGCAGCTGTTATCAAAATCACCACTGGTGCCTACTGGGCTGAACACGAAGACCAGTTCTCAGTTCTTATCAAATACACAACACCCGGCACACCCCGGGCCAACTTACTTTCCTCACTTGCCTTCCAGGATCCGCACCTTTGGGCTCTTCTCCCATGCCTCCAGCCCCCTTTGCTGACTACTCCTCCTCCTCACCCACATCACCTATGAACTGCTTCTGAGTCCTGAGCTCAGCGTTTGACCTTTTCCGTTCTGTCTACATAAGGCTTTCTCAACCTTTGACACTATTGATATTTTGAGCTAGACAATCCTTCCCCCCTCGCCCCCCTCGCAGCCAGCTAGCTGTCCTGTGCATTGTAGAGCACCTGACGGCACCTCTGGCCTCTATCCACTAGAGGGCAGTAGCAACTCTGCCCAGAAGGTTTCCAGATGGTGCCAAATAGCCCAGAGGCTAGTTAGGGGCCAATGTTCCAGTCTACAGGAAACTCTCCCTTTCTCCACCCCCCCCCCGCGCCCCCCCCCCCGTGTCCTTTTCCAGTCTCTAGGTTCTACGTAGAATCTATTGGCCAACGGTTCCACAATTTGTATGTCCAGAGCAGACCTCTCTCCGGAACTAAATAGAGTATTCAGTTTCTCATCCAAATAGTTCATTCAATACCTAATAGACATTCAAACCCAGCTCTCAGTAGCCGTGACTCTGCCCTTCTAGCTGCTCAGACTAGAGCTTCCCGTGGCGTCTCCGCCTGTTCTGTTGTTTTCACGTTCTGCGTCCTGCCAAGAAATCCTATGAACATGGAGAATGTGGCCGCTTCTCGCTGTCTCCATCGCTTCCACGTCTTCCCGAGTCACCTCAAGCTCACGCTTCGGTTACCGCATCCTCCCCCGCTACCTGGCCTCACTGGTTTAGGTCCCGATAGCGCCTCACGTCCGCTCTCCACGAAGCAGCCAGAGCAAACCTTTTAGAGTGCGTCCGATAACTCCACCTCTTGCTGGAAATCCTTCATCGTCTGTTTCTGTCAGGTTTTGTTTGCTCGCTTGTTTGTTTGCCGTTTGCTTGGTTGTGTGTGCCCCATGTGGCAGAACCCTTGACATTAAGAAGGGATGCTTGCGATTACAGTCTTAGAGGTGACCATGGTTTCCAGCCACGGTCACACAGTTCGACTGCTATGAACAAGCAGCCGATAAAAAAAAAATGAACGTATGGTGCAGTGAGACACGGAGTCGCTTTGGAAGGGCATGGTGGAGCAGAGCTATCTAGCTAATGGTGGCATGGAGACGAGGAAGGATGAGGGGCAGGAGAAAAGGAGGGAGGGAGGAAGAGAGAAAGAGGCCGGGGACAGGATATGCCCCCAAAAACTTGACTCCAAGATCTACCTTCTACAGCCATGCCCCACCTCCACAGCATGCCACTGAATTACAGATGTATCCATTAATTAATTAATTAATTAATTAATTCACAGACGAAGTCAGGGGACCCAATCACATACCCAAAGCCCTTTGTCTAACGACTGTTGCATTTGAGAACCAAGCCTTCAGCAAGTGAGCCTTTGGGGGAACACCTACCCAGACAACAGCAGTCTCTTCATATTGTCCTCAGAGAAAGCTCAGCACCCATGCAGGTCCCTGCATGAAATGGTCCGTATGTGTTTTCTGACTTTGTTAACTGCTACTCTTAGTTACCGTCCACAGAGATAAGCCAGCTGAAGGGAGCAGGCTGGGAAGGCAAGAAGAGTTCATGGTGGAAAGCCCTTCTCTGTCCAGTGCAGGTACTCTGTAGGCACCTGGTCTGTAATCTGGACCTCTGAAGGAACCGTGGGCTAGAAACACCCGTTTTGGAGTAGTTGGCATAAAAGCGGTATTTAAAACATGAGCCTGGAACGGGTCTCCAGTAGAGCACATTCTGATACGTGGACTGTGGGGCTCAGTTCCAGGGCACCCCCAACATTAAATGAGTGGGAAGAAAAGGGGAAGCCAAGGAAAGAGACTGGAAGCAGCGGTCCAAACGCTAAGAGTGCCATGCCCTGGCAGCTAAGTAAAACTTCTCCGGGAAATATATTATCAGTCATCTGCGTGCCCAAATGAAGTACACGATACAAATACGTCTTCCAGGGTTGTATCTACCCGCCTGTTTTTAACACATGCAGCCTTGCAATTCCAGTCCTTTCCTCCCTATAATGCCTGGTTTCTTGTCTGTGGAAATAGGGTCACAGTTTCCTTAGATAAACCAGGGGCCCAGGTGGGATGTGACTAGACCGTAGGATGTGGAGATTTTAAATAACACCTAGGACTGACATCTGACCTCTGCAAACGGGAACATTGGTTACTAGTCCTGTCGTCTACCCAGATGAGCAGCTAAAGACCAAAACTAAGGAGTGGGGGCTTTTCCTCACTATAAGCAGCGTCAGAGTAAAGCCACACAGCCGCACGGCGGCTAATAGGTAATCTAGCATCCCCTCGCCTTCACTTAGCTTACCTTTCCGTCACCTTCTCTTACGCCCACCCACCCCCTTTGGAGCCCTCCTGTTTCCTCCAGTGTTAATCTCTGGGTTGATTATTCACTGGGCTTCCAGCAGGTTCCCAACACTTAGAACCAGGAGGCCTGGCCAACATAGCTAGTTCTTCTAAGGATGCAAAGTCATGTTGGTGCAGCCAGAGTGGGACTGACGGTTGTGACAGCAAGTGATAGAAACAAACCAGGACTTGGGGGGGGGGGGGGGAGTCACCTTTGTAAGAGAAGATGGGCTTTATGTTCCAAAGTGACTTCTTACAAACATCTCCTCCCCCAAACAAAAAACAGGGTACCTGGCCTTCTGATCCACTTTAAAGCAGAAACTCCTAGGGATTGTTACTGGAGGGTTCTCAAAGGCCACACTCCCTGCAAACAACAACTGAGCTCAACAAACTAAAGATCAGACCGGGCATGGTGCCTCGCCATTGTAGTCCTAGCATTTAAGAGGTTGAGGCAGGAGGATTGCCATGATTTTGAGGCCAGCTGTGAAGGGGGGTGAGGGGAGAATGAAGGAATATGAGAAGTGAGAGAAAAAGGAAGGGGGGAGGAGAAAAGAAAAGAGGGAGGGAGGGAAAAGGCGGAGACACAGCGGGCTCCATGGGCATGAGAAATACGCACCTTTGTGCTACCTATTCCTGATGCCCTTCGCCCACGCCACTGTTCTGCCGAGGCACCACTTGAGAGTTGTAAACACCATCGGTGAACAGAATCCCAAGCCCATGCTAAGCAGCACTCACATTTGCTGGTATTGAATTGGATTCTGTGAAAATTAGTCAGACCCATCTGAGGCTCCCGTAGACGCGAGCCGCAGAGGCGGTCGGTCAGATTTTGGCAATTAGGATGAGGTCAGATTAAGGGGGACGGAAGGAAGGTTGTATTGGAGCAGTGCACAGACCAGTAGGGACCTCGGTGTAGAGAGAGCCCCCACAGCGGCCCCACCCATCCACTGGTGCCGTTGCCAACGCATTGCTTTCAGTAAGGGGGTGGTTGCAACAGTGACCTGCCAGCATTTTCTCTTGCTCTGAGGTCCCCGGAATACCAAGACACACAGAACTTACCCATCTCCATTGCTACCTCAGCACCCAGTAGGGCTACCGTTACCCCTGTCCCCCATGTGGCACTCCACCTTACATGACATTTTCAAAGGAGTCCTGCTGAGCTTTGCCAGGGACAGACACCTTGTGGGGCATCTGGTGACAGAATTTTAAAAGAAAGTGTTATTTTAAACCATTCTTCACGATGTGGCCGCCTGAGTGCCTCCCTCTCCCCACAATAACTAAGTTCACATATGTTTGTAAATGAACAAGATGGGCACGTGGGCATGGAAGAAACAAAGGAGCCAGCCTTGTAACCTGCAGGGCAGAGGGAAGCGCCCACGGCAGCCCTCGCACTGTGGCATCTGGCAATGTTCACATGAAGCAACAGCGGCATCTAGTGGTCAGATTGATCAATTGCATGTCTGCCAGTGCCATTGATAGAAACCCAAAAAGCCGCCTTTCCTTTCAAGTAGGCTTAGCTGGTGGGAAGTTGACTGGGAAGCAGATAGCCATTAACACGATCCAGCTGGAATTTACTGAGCACTTCAACCTAGAACTTAGGTTACCTCTATGCTTATTCACCTGGTATTTGATGCACCACCAGGATTCCTTTCCAGAATGTAGATCCTTACATGAAATATACAGAAATTGTGTTCCCAGAAGCATTAATACAAATAAAAATAAAATAAAATAATAAAAATAAAAATAAATAAACAGCGTTGTGTGACTAGTCAAGACTGCACTTCATAAGCGCCACGGGATTAAATCACTACTGATTCCAAGAATTCCTTAAAATTGTTGATTCTGACTATGGTGACATCATTCTCTTTTCTGAGGAAAGATGACTAAGTCAGGACCAAAATATAGAAAAGATTTTATTATTTGTGACACATTGTCAAGTTGTTTGTGGACGCCATCAAAAAAACAAAACTTGTGCCAGCACTGGCTCACCGAGGTTCCGTGTTAGAGGATTAACCGACTCCCTTCAGTGGGCTGAACATCCATCCTTCAGGTGACTTGGAAAGAGCCTGCGTTGTCTCCGCCAACAAGCTATCCCCCTCGTGGTGACAAGACAGCTGCCAGCAGCACTTCTTAGGCCTTTTCCTTCCCGAGTTCAAATCCAGTGGAGCAAAGCAAGTCTGATTCCCTGGAAGTTCAAAGGAGGAGGCCAGGAATTGAGGTTCTGTGCTCATGTATGAGCTAAAGGTCAGTCAGGGTGACAGGGGATGCTGAGAGGGTCACCTCAGGCCTTGCACTCCAGGGGCCTTCAGGCTCACCGGAAGTGTATAGACGGGAGGTGGTTGTGGGTAGCTCAGGCCTTTGTTACCAAAGGAAGGAGTTGATTCTAGTCACCAAGGATAGCCTCTGACAACAGTCAATGTGAACCCAAGGTTGTTAGTATACAGATATGGAAGTTGAAGATCCCAAACCTTAAACAACTTGCCCTTGGTCTTAGGAGGATGTGGCATAGATTGCTGACACCACTAATGTGTGCGGCAAGACCATAAGAATGTGTGGGTGTTCCTCGTGCAAAACTGGAGCAAGAGGGTGGTCTAGGGTCTGCGTACATGGGGGAGCGAAGGTGTTGAGGACTTCAAGTTCTGTTGGACTGCTGTCGCTCACATAGCAGATGTTTCCGGAAGCCTGTGTGTTAAAAGCTTGGTCTCCACCCTCCTGCTATTTGAGAAGAGGTGGAAAAGTTCAAAGGGGCCTAGTAGAAGGTCTCCAGGTCTTTCGGCTGTGCTCTTAAAGGAGCTGTAGGCTTCTGTCTTCTCCTTTTTTTTTTTTTTAAATCTCTGGCCATAAGGTGGAGTGACTTTGCTCTTGCTACCACTGTCATCTTGACACATACCACAAACCACAAAGGCTGATCGATCGTCAACAGAAGGTTCTGGAAGCATGGGCCTAGATAAACCTCCTCCTTTTGATTATTTCAGGTAATCGTCACAATAACACAAAACTAGTTAATGCCCCTTACTTCCCAGGCAGCTAGCAAAGGAGACGACCAGGCCTCTTGTCAGACAGCCCAGATTCTGCGATTTGCCAGCCAGGCAGCAATGGTCACGCATGTCACTGCCTCACTTCATTATCTGGAACAGCGATGCCTAGGCCTCACAGTATTCCTTGTGGGGCTCGTGTCCTTGCATGTGTGCTAAAGCTGGAATAATGCCTGATGCACAGGAGCCCAAAAAAGCAGTCAATAGTTCTGGTGATGCCAGGTCAAGAATGTCAACAAGCAAAAAAGATGAGGAGGAAACAAATTAGAGAATCATTCATGGTCAGGATCATGCTAACGATTTTGACTTTCAATCTTCCAGAAAATCCGAATCATAGAAAGATGGGCCTGTTAACTCTTTAATTTTCTAAAGATCACCTTGGCAGCAATATGATAGAAACATGAGTGAGCACAACAGTCACACACACACACACACACACACATACACACCTGTTCACCTACAAACTTCTTCACTAGACACCAAACCTGCCAACACCTTGACCTTGGACCTCCAACCCCTCCTTGGTGGTTTGATTAGGTCTGCCCTGCCCCCCATAGGTTCATGTGCTTGAAGCCTGGCCACAGGGAGTGCCACTATTTGGAGATGTGCTCTTGCTAAAGGAAGTGTGTCACTGCGGAGGCAAGCATGGAGTTCTTATATGCTCAAGCTATGCCCAGTGCGGCACACAGTCTCCTGCTACTGCCTGTGGATCAAGGTAAGAACTCTCAGTTCCAACTCCGGCACCAAGTCGGCCTGCACGCTGGCACACTTCCAGCCATGATAATAGTGAACTGAAGTTCTGAACCTGTGAGCCAGCCCCAGTGAAATGTTTTCGTTTATAAGCATTGCCATGGTCAGCTGGGTGTGGTGGCGCCTGCCTATAATCCCAGCACTTGGGAGGCAGAGGCAAGTGGATCTCTGTGAGTTCGAGGCTAGCCTGGTCTACAAAGAGAGTTCCAGGGCAGCTAGGGCTGTTACACAGAGAAACCCTGTCTCAAAAAACTGAACCAAACAGAGTTGCCACCATCATGGTGTCTTTTCATGGCAATAAAGCCCTAAGGCACCCCAGAGCCCCAAAACTATGAGAAAAGAATGTCTGTTGCGGATGCCACCCAGTTTGTGCTCCGTATCCTGAGGTGGAAAGGAACTACATGGGATCCGATGCTACCGCTACAGCTCCATCCACTCCCCAGCACGGTGAGCACAGGCCGCTCTCTCAGCCAGTAATACCTCCCGCCCAAGCACAGACCTTGCTGACTTTAACCAGCTATCTCCCTGAAAACAGAAGTTTCCATTGCAACGGTCCCTGGGCCGCTGTGCTCCCTCCCATCTGGTCAAACCACTGCTGCCCCTCCTCCACCCTCTCCCCCCACCTCACCCCCACCCTCCCCATTTTCAACGATTCCTACAGTTTCTAAATCTGACTTGTTCAAGCCTGGTGGCCTAAGTTCAATCTCTGGAAACCACATGAAAGCCCCCCCCATACCCACCCACGCACGCACGCACGCACGCACGCACGCACGCACGCACACCCTCACACTTACTGAAAAGACCTATGCCCGAATATAGGCCAATCCTTGTGTTTTCTGTTTTTAAAACATGCTACTCTTCCAATTAGGAAAAAAGAAAAAGAAAAAAATGTATCTGAAACGCTGCCCCAGATGACTGCTGTAGGTGGCAAAGACAGTAGTTTGGAAATGACGTCAGAATTTATGCGGAAAGGTGGCAGCGGCTGGACATTTGATCCTAGCTCTGGGGTCACGCAGAGTTCTTGAAAGACGAAGAAGCAAGTTCGTATTATTATTATTCTCTTTTAGTCAATAACGTAAAATGGTGGTTCTAAAAGTCAATTTTGATGTACACCATGTACATATGTTCTCTCCCCGCCCCACCCTATGGTTGGGGAAAAAAAAGAACGCCACGGCCATGTGTTCTGCACGCACCCAGATAGAAAAACCACACGACCACTAAAACAGTGAGGATCTTTATGCATATGCCTTTGTGATCGGTACGAGACAAAAGAGAGAGACGGAGAACACTGCTCCAAACAGTTACAGCCATAGGTCGACATTACAAACTAGGTTTAGATCTAGGTCTGTTTAAAGGGGGGGGGGGGTGCAGCTGACTTCCAGAAAAGGGCTGAGAGGGTACAGGCAGACTCAGAAGTAAACTGCAACTGTTAAGTTCTTCCGGTGTTTGCATACAGAATCCATACAGACGCCGCCCTTTGTACATGCTGTGGTGGCGACGCTGTTAACAGAGTTCTTGTTCTAAGATGCAAGACTTAGAAGTGGGCCGGTTCGGTTCACACTGTGATTACTTGGTACGGCGCATGCACATTATCAGTACAGAGAGCTTTAACAGGGATCTGTTGAGTTTCCTAAATTAACATGGGTCACTTTTAACCGCAAAGACAATTTTCCTTTCAACTATCCGTTCGACCAATACTCACCCCATACCCTGTGCTGTCTGTCTCATCTGTCTTCATCAAGACATAAGCGAGGAGACATACTGAGGGAACAGTTGGTAGACAAGCCCCACCTCATCACCCTCCTCCTCCCTCCAAACACCCTGAACCTCAGGAAACCAGGGAGCCTGGTGGAGAGACATGGGAGGGGGCGGGGCTTAACTGGGATGATCAAAAAAGATGATGATAATGAGGTGACCAGTTGTTATCTGAAGTTCAGCAGATAAAAGACTCTTGTGCTTAACTTTGGAGAACAGTGGGGTCCCATCACCTGGGGGTGGTATGCGAGGTAAACCAACCCTCCCACCCACACCCTTCCCAATAGGCAGAGAAAGGACCCGGCTGCCTGTTAAGAAGCTACCGACTCACTTCAGATAGACCCCCAGGCCCAAACTGCAACAACTTATTAGCTATTCTGTCTTCAGGCCATTTGGGGTATAAACGCCATGTGGGGGAATAAAACACATGATTACTGTAAGGGTTTCTCATTCAAAGAAAAAGACCATACAACTTCACGCTATCTTTTTTTTTTTTTTTTAATGAGTACTTCTCATTGTAAAAAGCCCTCTCTGAAACTAGGCTTCAGGGTTAACAAACCAACTCCCCCACCCCACCCCACCCCCGATCAACATGGATGGCCTCACTGGTATTCCTGCAAGAACCGCAACGGCTTTGAGAGATGACGTCGCTCTAAGCCAACGGCAGAGAGATGGTGTCACTGCATTGTGCTAATGATGGTGGCGACTGAATGGAGAGCCCTTCGTTTGGCTAAAGGGTAGGTGCATAAAGCTTTCTGAAAAGGAACTAAATCTCCATGAGGAGGAGGAGGAGGAGGAGGTTCCACAGCTCACCCGGTAAACACCACCCCAGGAGCTATGCTGTCTAGAGAAAGAGCCTTGGAGTCAGGAGGCTGCGTGCTGAATGGCTTCCTGGCCTTGGCTCCTAGTCTTGGAGCCCGTGGCCATGGGCAGAGAGCACTAAGCCAGTTTATCGTACTAGAAGAGACATGGTTGGTTCCTATGAAACACTGGAGTTTTTACCTTGAGTGCCCGAAGTGCCGTTTAACCTGTGTAGCTAGGAGCTCCCAACTGCATAGTGGAAACAGGAGAGATGCTCTCTCTCTCCCACCTGCTGGGACCAGGGTTAAGAGAGGAACGAGAGAGGTGAGGAAAGAGCTAGGGCCTTGTCCAGAGAAAGGCAGTGTTCAACCCGAAAAACACAAAATTCAAGGAACAGAGTCACGGGTGCTGTGTTCCGGCTTTGAGCAAGGCGCTGTGCATCTGCAGTGGAGAGGGCCGGAGCGTAGAGGAACCACGTTCAGGGATGCACACGTTCCACACAGAGCCCATGAGTCCGTGAGGGAAGAAAATGAGCCTCCGGCAAGGTGAGAGTCAGCAAGCAGCTCCTTGGTGTGGTCGCTTAATGCACACCCCGCATGCATGTCTGCATATGAGCTTTAATTTGGTTATTCACTTCAATGTCAACAGACTTAAAAGGTTTTCTTTTCACCGGTAGAAAGAGAAAGTTAAAGAAAGGCTATCTTGACTTTTCTGCTATGCTTTAGCATAAGAATAAAAAAACAATTTGAATACACACACACACACACACACACACACACACACACACACACACACCCCTCCTCATCAACAGGGCAGAACGAGGAACATCAGGAAATTTTCTGCAACTAAGAAACTTACTTTCTACAGTTTTTGTTCTAGCAAGCTGGTGTGTTCATTCATGCTTGAGGGTTAGGGATGTCCAGAGGACAGAAAGGCCAGGGGAATGTGTTCTTTCAGGGATCCCAAAGGGTCCCTGAGAAGGCCAGAAGAGCCACTTAACAGTCTACATGTTGTCTTTTCTGAAGAGCTCACAAGGGAAATTGGGGAAACTCCACACTTGAGAAGCACAAAATTTATTTAGTCACAAGAATCCGCTTTAGCAGTTACCCAGTGGCTAGGAAAAGGTCCCGAATCTTGTTCCCGCCATGAAACTTGCAAATCCCATTTGGCTGGGGCTGTTGGTGTTCGGCTCTGAACCTCTTGGTTCGTTTTCACCGGACAAATGAAGCAGGAAGGGTGTGGCCGGCGCGCTTACGCCACCGTGCCACGTGAGTCTAGACGCTGAGCTGCGGGAAGACATCACCGCTTCTTGGTGCTGCTGCTCCCGACGCCCGACTTGCTGAAGCCCCTGCTCATCTGAGGGAAGTGCATGGTTGGGGTTCGTTCTGTAGGGCCATATAACCCCAAATTCCTGGCCGTGGCTGATTTTCGCAGTGGCTTGACACTGGGAAAGGGGCTGAAGATGGGGGTTTTGGAGTTGCCGCCTGAGGGCGGTTTGCTGGCAGTCTGGGTTTCTCCAGGCGGATCAGCTAACTCCGGGGCGTGCCGCTGGCAGGGAACGGGCACCTTGGACTCGGTTTCGGCGGCGGCATCCCTTTGGTTCAGTTCCAAAGCTTCTAATTTCACCTGAACTGCAGCCACATCCACATCAGCATCGCCAAATACCGGCTCTGGAGATTGCCCTTCGATTGTCCTAGGCGTGCCACCATCATGGCCACTGCCCTCACCGTGAAGTGTTGCCCCACAACCGGAGGAACACTCCTCAGCCGCCCCGAGGCTGCTGGCCTTACCGCCTTCACCCTGTTCTTCTATCAGCCCTACGGTGTCCCCACAGCCCGGATGACTCTTCGTCCTCGGCATGTTCTTTTTGTGGACTCGGATATGAGTCCGCCAAGGAGAGTTGAGCTTTGTCTTTAGGTCTTCGTAGGGGACAGGAGATATTTTGCCTCCTGTGTGGCCAGGGATATGGATGACTGCATTCTTGGAGGCTCTGTTTGTAATTTTCATCTTTTTCCCTAGAAGAAGGTGATTTATCACTGGAGAACTGTTTGCCTGAGATGGGAGGATGGTGGTCACCGGCCCTTTGTCTGAAAGAAAGGTTGAAAGTCTTAAGTGAAGGCACCGAACAGAAACTCACCTGTCTTAACAGCAATTTCGCGGAGCTCCTCCCCGAATCTTTTCCCCATAGAGGTGCTGCCAGAGCCATGTGACTGAGGACAGTAAAAACTGAACCAAACCCGAGCACCTAGTCCCTCCTCTTTAGAGACTAGAGCACTGAAGGATAGGGGTGTGTTGCCGTTTGGGTGGGGTGTATTTCCCCAAAGGCTTCTGGATGGAAGGTTTGGTCCACCACTGGTAGAGCCAATCGCTGGCTGCATCATCATGACATTGACCTAACTGACGATAACTGTCCCTCAGAGAAGTTACAATTGCAGCTACTATTTGGAGGTAGTTGAAACTGTAGAAGTGGGTCACAGGGGACATGCCACTGAAAGATGTATCTTGTCCCCAGTCTCCTTCCCTCTGGCTCTACTTCGTGGCTGTGGGGCCATGAGCAGCTTTCTCTACCATGGTCTATTATTTTCCTCTTCTTCACTACCTCAGGCCGTGGTGATGGAGCCAAGCAACACAGCCTGAAACCTCAGGACCCACAAACCAAAGTCAACCCTTCCTCCTTCAGACTGCTTCTCTCGGTGATGGTCCGTAACACAGACCTAGAAAGGTACAGGGACTCGGACGACTGCATGCGTTTCTAATGAAAGCCCAGATTCCCTGGTGATTTTTACAGAGTTTTTAATCTCTGAAAAGCCAACTTAGAGGTCAGGCTATCTAGAAAATCTTTGAAAAATTTTAAAAAACAATACAGTAAACTCTAATGACGTGAGTTTTGAGGCCACTGGTTCTGAGAGGTAGGAAAAGAGCACACCTCACAGTCTGGAAGGCATGGCTCAGAGGTAATAAACACAGTGCCAGTGTCTGGCCCTGAGTAGGAACACTGCCCCCTCTGCTCAGTGGCTTTGGAAGCCAAGACAACCAGAAGAGCAATGGTCTGGGGACCGCCGACCGCCTTGCTGGCCTCCTGGGGCTGTGACCAGATTCCTATTTATGGTGTGGCATTTAACACCAGGAGACCCCAGAAACGAGGGCAATGGCCAGAAGCACTGTGGAGAAGGCCCTCCGTCTTTGGAGAGTTCTCTTCCTCCCTGATGTCTGTGCCATCTAGCTGACTTCCACCACCCTCCGCAACTGTCATTGTCTACCTCGGGTCACACCTCAGTCTACCTGAAAACATTTACCCATGTCACCATGGTACCATCACTCCCATGCCACCATCTCCCTCAGCTAATTTACTGCTCTTGAGACTGACCTGCCCATTGCCCACAGTTCCTCTACACCCACTGTTCCATCCTGAACCTCACCACACACACACACACACACACACACACACACACACACACACACACACACACCTTTATATTTTTCTTTGACTCTTCAAATTCTCAGGCCCCCAAACTAGATATTGCTGGTAGACTCCTGCCTCCTGGCTGATCTAGCTTCTCGTAGGCCCCTACCCATCCTTAATTCACATACCAAATGCTTCAGCTGTGTGATGCTCAGTTGAACCACAGCCACACTCAAGCCATGCATCCCAGCATCCCGGTCCCTTTGTCACAATCCCTGAGAAACTCCAGCCCTACGTGCAAGACCCGTGTTCCCTTTTCTGCATCCTAGCCGCCTTCAAGTCCATGACTTCCTGTTTTATCGGGACCTTGATGTCACCAAACAACCTTTCGTCCTTTGCCCTCGTTCAATACTTTCAGTGATCTATCCAAATCATTGCTACTGTCCCTGAATTCCTTGCTCACACGGTGCTCTCCAGCCTGGTCTCTGCAAATAACATCTCTCCTCATTTTCCCAAGTAAACACAAGTTCTCAGGTCTTAAAGAACTTGACATTTGTCCACCCCACCCCCCCAACCCCCGGGAATCTGGTACTATCTGTATTGCCTCCTTCCATTCTCAGAGACTGAGGTATTTTGCTGTGAGTTAAAACTCACATAGCTAATCTCATCCTCTGCCACCTCCTCTAAAACCTTAGTACTCAAAGTCCATGCCCCATGCAGAAGTGGAATAAGATCCTTCAAGACCTCCCTTTTTGTTTTTTTGTCTTTGGTTGTTTTTTTTTTCCCCCGATGGTGAATTCAGTTTTCGTCCAAGTTCAGTCACATGCTCAGAAGCCATATGCCAATGCATGTCTCTGTGAACTCTGGCCAGCAACACTCTCACTAAGAACAGGAGACCCACTCCCAAATCAGCGCTTATTAGACAGCAAGGTGGATTGTTTGCTGTGATTCAGGATAAAGGGAAGAAGAAGTTCGGCAATCCTTGGAAAAGAGTTTTTTTAACCAAATGACCGCTGTTCTCCTCAGTGCACTCCCAGGACACGGGGGACTCGCTCTTCGGTGAGACACAAGATTTCGTTCTTCCCGCCCCCATCTTCCTTGATCACAGTATCTGTTAAATTACTACCCGACTTTATTTATGAATGTACAGATGGCTAAATTCCATTTACAAATGCTTACATTTCTGCTGGCTTATCCGTTTGCGTGTGCACATTCACATGAGCACAGGCATATGTGGACCACTGCACACTCGAGGAGGACAGTTTGTGAGTCATTCCCCTGTAGTGTCTGAGGACTGAACTCAGGTCATCGGGCCTGTGCAAAAAGCATCTGTACACTCTATGCCGTGAGTTTAAGTTTCTAAAATTTCTCAAGTCCAAGGATTGCATAGCTCAGCAACATTTTCATCATTTGTAAAACCCTCTCAGTGAACAAGCACACAGAGTAAAGGGGTTATAATACCATCCACAGCCTGTTCCTTGGGACCTAAAAAGAACCCAAGGTCCTTTTCTTCTTTAGACCCTGATAAAAACAAAGTTGAAAATGAGGTTCTAAATGTGTTACTATCTGACACCAGCCAGCTCTATGGATGCGAGTATGAGACTGTGATGTCTTCCCGGTCAACTAGATTTGGAGTCACCCGGGAGACACAGCTCCAGGCAGGACTGTGAAGGCGTCCACAGAGGTTCCCTAAGGAGAGGAGACCCACCCTGAACCATCCCTCGGGCTGGGGTCTTGAACTGGACAAAAGCAGAGGAAGAAGGCAAACTGAGTTCGGGCACTTTATCTCTGCATTCCCTGCCCCCTGGCTGCCGCCTCGGCGTGACCACAGCCTCCCATTCCTGCCGCCTGCCCCACTACAGCTGCTCTAACCACCTCACCTTGCCTTCACGGTGGACTGTGTGTGAGGCACCATGTGAGACAAAGCAACCCCTTACTTGGCCGCAGCAATGTGATTCTGAGGCCAGCCTAGCGTCACTGTATACTCTGGGATGGAAGAAGCCCATTACCTGCCCTTATGTACACCTGGTGGACCTGCTGCTGCTGTTTCTTTTTAATCCGGGAGTACTGCCGCTTCAGGGCGTTGATGTCCGTGGTCATCCGCTCCATCATCATACTGTTGAATGCCGCGTGGTATTCGCTTCGACAGGAATTGATCGCTCCCGGGGTCAGCTCGGCAATGTTGTTTGACCTCAGGGTCTGTTCCTCACTCGCTTCTACACTCAGGAAAGGGACACAAGGTCAGTGGAGGGGACTCCATCCGAGCAGAAGGGAACAAATTACCCTACATCCAGTGTAGTGCTTTAACCGCCAAGAAATTCGAAACCAGAAAACCACCCTCTGGAATTTACCTAGCACTTGCTTCGATTTGCTCCTGCATTTCCTAGTTAGCCTGTGGGTCTGGAACGAGCTCAGTGGCTCATTGATTTCGTGGGCATTTTCTTCATGATGTAGACAGAAGATCAACTATCTCCAGGTAAAAATCAATGCTACTTTCTAAAAATCCCTCAGAAAAATGCAGTGCCCAGAGTTCCTGTGATAATCATTGTGCTGTGGACATTCTCACATCCACGCAGGAATGTATAAGGCATTAACCATTTGTGGACTTTACAAGTATGTTTTCATCAGTTTTTTTTAATATAATGTATTTTATAAGTGTATAAGACTTTGGATTGCTGTGCCAAGAGAAACAAATCCTTTTGCACATTTAACGAGCATTTTCTGGTTGTCTGTCACAGATGTTATATTTTCTATGGATTCTGGCTCTGTGACCAGAACTGTCCCTTGGTAAAATCGAGGTCATGTCTTCAAAAGAGAAACCTGTGCTCTGCTGAGTGTGCACACCCACAGGCTGCCTAAATGACAGGAGCAAAACCAGGGTTCTCCAAAGCAAACCATAAAACTGCCTGGGAACCAATGAAAGAAAGGCAGGGGCTTCAGCTGGGCTGCTATGTGCAGGAACTGTCTCCAGGGAAAATCTGGGCATCTTGTAAATTTACTTCATCTGTTACTGAAATCGCTTTTCTAACAGGAGTACTTGCTGTGCAACTACAAGGACCAGAGTTCAGACCTCAGAACCCATGGATATGGCTCGGCCACCCACAAATACCTGTAACTCCAGCTCCGAGTGACCTGACAACCCTCTTCTGGCCTCTGCAGGTACATAGCATCCACACACATATGTTCATGGGTGTACACACACACACGTAAAGTAAATGTTTAAAAATAAAAAGGGCCAATAAAAAGTTACATATCATAGTAATGATAGATTTACAAAACTTTAACACTAATAATTGATCCCATCTCTAAAAACCAAAAGCTCCCTCAGAAAGGGAGGAAAAGAGGAATCTTGTTGGGCTCAGATTTCCAAAGGTTGTTATGAGAGAAGTGTACATATCATAGATGTACACACAAAGCAGCCTTTTTCCCCCAGTAAAACTTTTTTTTTAATTCTGTATACTTTACTACTTAAAAATTTGCAAATAAATAAAACATCATACACAAGAATTAACCAGACTCAACGTCTATACAATTCAATGAACTTCTATCCACAAACCCAGTCTTTAAGCAAACTAAAACTCAAAATGCATGTAGCTCAGTCGGCTCAGTGTTTGCCCAGCATGCACAAAGCCCTTGGGTCAATCCTTAGTACCACATACAGCCAGCATGGTAGTACACACCCTCAATCCCAGTGCTTGAGAGGGGGAAGTAAAGCCCAGGATGAATGAGACTGCTAATTTGGATGGAAATGCCCCACAGGCTTGAATAATTGGTCCCCATCTGGCAGAGCCATTTCTGAAGGATTAGGAAGAATGGCCGTGTTGGAGAAGGTGTGTCACCGGTGGTGGGCTTTGAGCTTAAAAAAAAACTCATCACTTCCTATGTGCTTTCTCTGCCTGAGGTTGTCTCATGGGGAAAGCTCTTAGCTACTGCTCCAGCACTATGCCTGCCTGCCTACTGCCACCTTGCCTGCCATGACAGTCATAGACTCCACTCTCTGGAACTGTAAGCCCCAAATAAATTCTTTCTTCTATGAGCTGCCCTGGTCATGGTGTCTTTTCAGAGCAATAGAAAAATAACTAAGACAAAGATTGCTTTAACCAATCTCAAAATGAGTCCAGGCGTGGGTGAAACACTCACAGCTATCACAACCACAAAGCAATGCCAGCAGCCACCACTTCCACCTTTTTAATAATAAACAAAAGAAGTGACAAGACAGCTCAATAATCCCAAGACAGTTAAGGTGTCAGGTGGCAAAGATAACACGGAGGAGCCTATGTGTCTGTCACTTAGTGAGTGTTTCTGCCCTCTTTGGACAAGAGAACCGGCCTCTCAATTAGAAGAGATAAATATTCTAAGACAGAGCCGCCACCCAAGACTAGAAAAGACCCAGTGGGAAAACTACCAGCTGCTTCTAAAAGTTTGTTAGACTGTACTGTACAGTCCACAGGAAGCCACTCTTATGAGGGAAATAAAGTCTGCCCATTGATCCAGAGAGACATCAACTAAGAGAGAGAACACCCGAGTATAGCACATCTAGGGTGGGTTCGTAGAATATTGAAAGGTCTAGAATCCTATCATACAAGGAATGCCCTCTCTAAGAGTGCTGGCCACAGAGCTCAGTGGAAGAGCACTTCGCTAGCTTGTGTGAGGCCCTAGGTTCAGTTCCCAGTATGAAAGAGAGAGAATAGGCAGGTAGGCAAGTAGGTGGTCCAAACACGGGTCTCTAAGAAAGCCTTAGGAGATGTGAGAGCGGTCCTCAGGGCCTTGAGAGATGCCAGGTAGAGGCAGAGGCAAACTCGCTCTGCTGCTCTGGAAGAAAGAACTGTTCAAAGCAGAAGGAACCCAAGGCTAAGGGTGGATTCCAGCAGTGTCTTGTGAAGTGATGTTTCTTGTCATCAAGAAATTAAAATACACAGCCCTAACGTAGAAGAGAGCCAGTCTGTGATGAAATGATTCGGGCCCCAAGAGGATGCACCAGGCTACTAAGGAAGCAAGCAACCAAAGCTGAAGATGAACAAGCAGAAGCAAGAGTTACCACAAAGGAAATGAAAGGGGCACTGTGTGTGACATGAGATACAGACAGATCCTGCCAAAAAAAAAAAAAAAAACTCCATAGGGGAGATGTTTTCACAAAGGCCATGAATGGCGGTAGCCAGTCAGAGTCACTTAGGCAAGCCCCAGGACTCCATAGTAAAGCCCTCCTTTGAGTGAACCAGCACTCTGGCGTGACCTGAAGGAGGGCCCCTCTTTACCTTTCACCTGCTTTTGGTACTTCTGCAGCTCAGGGGCCAGGAGCCCACTGAAAGGTCCAAGGCAGCCCACGGCACTAGCAACAGCATCCTCGTCATCTGGGTCATTCTCCTCATCACTATCTCTGGCTTTGCTGTGTCGCCTTGGAAGACATAAAGGAAAAAAAAAATACTAAAAGTAACAATTTTTTAAAGGAATAGCATCACAGGATTAAGTGTGTGTGTGTGTGTGTGTGTGTGTGTGTGTGAGTGTGTGTGAGTGTGTGTGAGTGTGTGTGAGTGTGTGTGAGTGTGTGTGTGTGTGTGAGTGTGTGTGAGTGTGTGAGTGTGTATGTGTGTGTGAGTGTGTGTGAGTGTGTGTGAGTGTGTGTGTGTGTGTGTGTGTGTGTGTGTGTGTGTGAATGAGAGGGGGGGGGAGAGAGGGGAAGAGAAATTTGTAAGTTTCCTGTTTTCTGCCAGTTTTTCCCAGTTCTTGCCCCATCTAATCGTCATAGGTCAACTGTCTTACCAGTTTCTTTCCTACTCTCTAGTTATCCATAGATAAGCAGACATAACTGTAGTTTTATATAAGTCTGAGAATATGTACACATATCCCCCTGCACTACGCCTTTAATCACATAAAACATTTCAATAGTCGGGTAGAGCATCCTTGGCCTTCTTCACAGCTGTAGTAAACACACGCAGCCCATGCTGATGATCTAGGCTGCTAAGGATGCCACCTGAGAAGTTTCCAGTATTATACGTGAATAACTATTACAATGTGTTTTGCATATATAAAAATAAACCTATGGGGGAAATTCGATATAGAATTACTAAATGAAAGGATACACACATCTGTATTTGGGGAAAGTACCACCAGATTGTCACAGAGCCTAAGTAACCTCTAATAAGTAATATAAAAGAGAATCTGTCTTCATGATGATCTTATCCAGTTGTGGACCTCGCATGCTACAATACCAAATTGTCCCAAGATAAAAGTGGCTTCACGGTTACAGGAGTAACCAACTACTTTCCGGTTGGATTTGAAACCTGCTTCACAGGAGGGAATGCGTGCCTGGTCCTGTAAACCTGGGCAAAGCCTGTGCATGGCGGGGGAAGTCACAGGCCCTGAGGGGTCGGGGGAGCTACCACTGTTGTTTTGTTAAACGGTCACGTTGTGGAACCGCTTTCTAAAGGTTGTTTATGGCTACAGATCCGTGATGTGCTCAACCATGATCAGAGAAGTTCCTTTTTTCGCTGTGGACAGCAATCGGTGCAGAGACTCATATACCTGTGCTAGGTGCTTAGAATATGTGACAGCTTTAAATAAGTTGCAGGTTTGTTCCATTTCCCTTCAGTCCATATCCCAATTTGTTTGGAAAGCACACTTTGGAAAGCTCTCTTGAATCTAAGTCTACAAACCTCTAGAAGTGAGTCATTCAGATTTTAAGTACCGAGTTAGTTTGCATATATTAGAAGGCTTAATAAGTATCAGTTTTACAATAACAACTCAAGATATTGCATCTTCCATCATGTAAAACAAAAACAAAGACAAAGCACAGCAAAACAAAAAGCTTACCCGGAAACCGAAGTGGGCCTGACTGTGGCTGGGAATGGTGTAATGTTGTAGGTGTACTTTTCCCTCAGCTCTGCCAGCTGTGGGAAAGGGAACGGGGCCATCGAGTAAACAGTCTGAAAAAACAAAAGAAACGCTGCCAAGTCTCAGATGGGGATGTAATGACTCTCATTAGTCCTGTATTAAAGGTATTAAAGTTCCAACAGGTTGAGGCCAAAGAGACAGCTATTGCTCCTTACGGGGGAAACTGGGAGAGACAGCATCTACTTTGGAGAAAAGGAATAACGCCGAGGCAGGGATGGGACGTAGCCCAGGCTGCGGGACGCGTGCCTTGCATGTCTGAAGCCCCAGCACATAAACATGGTGCGGTGGCACGTGACCCCAGAACCAGGGAGGGAGGGAGACATGAAGATGAGCAGTCCAAGATCGTCCTTGGCTGAGCAGTGCATTTGTGGCCAGCCTAGGCTACATGAGATCCTATCTAAATAAACTAAGACCAGGAGTATTGCAGGCTGGGTATCATCGTCTCTGAGCCTTGATGCAAAGAACTCCAAAATCTGAAACATTCAACGCACCAACATCATGCTGTTTCCCCCACCCCCCCCAAAAAAAACCCCACATCTGACCCATGTTATAGGTCACAGACAAAACATGGATATACTAAAAATACAGTATACTACTACCTTCAGCTACAAGTATGAAGATTGGATGATGTATAAATAAGTGTTATGTTCAGATTTGTGTTTCACACCTAAGACTTCTTAACAATAAGTTAACAATACACACAAACATCCCCAAATCCTGAGTCATCCCTAGTCCAAGCCCTTTAGATCTAAGGGACATTCAACCAGTGCTGATAACACAAAGCAGCCACCTGCACACAGCTGAGTGTTCCAAACGAGAAGTGGAGGTGGGGAAATTCGGTCCTCTGACATCCACTTGCCACCCGAGAGGTGTGTGGTTATTAGCTCCTGTGACATCAGTACTAAAGGACCAACCCATGCCCTTCCCAGGCCTGGCTTGGTTAAAGTGTTTTGATAATTTTCCTAGGCATTAATATAAGCTTTCTGAATAATATTAAGTTCTGTGGCTGACCTTGTGACGGACTGCAAGCTTTCTCCAACGAGACCACCATTTCAAAAAGCCTGTGAATGATGTCTAAGTGAAAACTGTTATTTTTAAAGGAAAAGCAAAAAGATAATTACAAGTTTAAAAAGCATAGGCTGTCAAAAAAAATCTATAAATAAAAACAAGGGAGCTGCAAGGGGTGGGCATGCATGCTTTAACCCCAGCACTTAGGAGGCAGAGGCAAGCCTAGTCTACCTAGCTAGCTCTAGGACAGCCAAGGCTAGATAGTAAAGTCCTATTTCCGGATATTCTCCACAGTTATGTGGAGAGCGGGGACTGACTCTGACATGAACTCTGGTGCCCCATATTTGACCACTTCCCCTTGGTGGGGAGGCCTGATAGCACTCAGAGAAAGAATAAGCAGGCTACCAAGATGAGACTTGATAGCCTATGATTATATAGTGGAGGAGGAAGTCCTCCTAGGTCATAGACCTAGGGCAGGGGAATAGGGTGAAAGCAGGAGAGAGGGAGGAACCGGTGGATACAAATGAGGGGAAAAACAATTTAGATGTAATCTGAATAAATTAAAAATTCTAAAATTAAAAAAAAAGAAAAGTCTTGTTTCCAAGAGGGTGGGGGTAGGGAGGGAGCACTGGGGCTTACACCAGACTTCCCATGAGCATGGAGAAAAGGACCCTATTGGCTCTCTTACCCTTAAAGTTTAATTGTTCCACAGTCACTTATTCAACCCTTCAGTTTTCACTCACCAGCAAATGTACATTAATAATACTATCATTTCTTCACAGAAGCCAATCAAATAACCTGATGGGGGTGGGGTAGCAGGGGTGGGGAAGGCTGGAAAAGTGACTCAGCAGTTCAGAGCACTTGCTGCTGCAGCAAGGACTGAGGCTCGGTTCCCAGACCTACATAGTGGCTCACAAGAGCCTGCAACTCCAACTCCAGGGCATCCAACACCATCTTTTGTCCTCCATGGACTCCTGGCATGTGCACTGTGAACATACTACATTCAAGTCAGTGGAACACTCATATAAAATAAACATAAATAAATCTTTTTAAACTATATATGCTGATAATCCTTTTCTAGGAAAACCTTTTTATGTGATTTTTCTATTTCAGCAAGATTATTGTTCCTCTAGAGCTGAGGCGCTGCCTGAAGAGGAGGGGGCCTCTGACTGGTGTTGCTGGCTCACTCGCTTTGTAGTTGTCTACTGTGACAAGCCACTGTAATTTTGAAACACCTATCCATCTGCCTGTCCCTAAACTTCATGCCATCCACCTATACACTTTATGTACCAACTCAAGATGCCTTACTAAGCGTTGGCTACAATCCCTTCTCTTCGATGCTTTATGCTTGTTGTGCAAAGCTGCGCAGCCTACAGGGAGCACCAAAATTGTTTCTAACCTGCCCCCCTCACATGCACTGCATACTTGATTACATGCAAGGCTGAGACGAAGTATAAATTTAGCAACGCTACACAACTCTCCCTACACCCGAAGAAGCAGAAGGAAGGGTTCTTGTGGCTCCCATTAGCATGAAGTGTGAGATGACATCAGCCCCAAGCCTTTCTGGGCTCCTTTGCTTAGTCTGAAAAATGCAGGGTGTGAAACTCAGGGTGACAATTCCCTCCAGCAGGAGGGGGTGGTTAAAGGCAAGGAGAAGTTTATGGGGCGTGCACGTGAGAGTCGGTGCTTGGATCCTTCATCTGAGTGGTACCTGTGCAGATTTTATGATACTACACTTAATCCACTGTGTGCTTCAGAGAATTGCATTAACAGTAAATTCTCATGTCTGATCTCACAAAGACAGCCAACAGCTGGCTCACTCCCAGGGCAAAATTCTCTCTCTGCGCCACACAGCCTTTTGAAGGGATGGGGCACACGCAATCCTATTCTTGGTATCCTAACTTTGGACCCAAGGATGTCTTAATTGTCCTCTTAGATGCCAGTCAGAGAAAATGGAGTCAACTGGGTGAGAACACCACACACACACACACCAAATGTCATCCCAGGACCAAGCCAAGAATCACCTGACCCTGTCATTTGTGTAAAACTTTTGCCTTAACAACTGAGAAACTTAATTCAAACACTTAAGAAGTGTTCGCACCATTTATATTTTGTTTTAAAAGATTTTCCCCTTACATCTGCAGCAGGCAGGAGAGCCAGCCCCATGGTTATGAGAGCAAGAGAGCTGTCCCTGTCCCTAGCCACCATAGCACTTGGGAGAGCGGGCCCTGCACCTTGCCACAGGCCCCAGGAGAGCTGACCTTGCAACTTGTATTCTACACAGTGGCCCAGATAAGGGAGAGATACCCTCCTCCCCCCCACCCACCCACTCCTAGTTCCTCACCACCTATAGGAGACAAATGGGCCCCAAGGTCATGAGAATGGGAAAACTGTCCCTGTCCCCTCGCTAGCTGCAACACCCAGGACAGGGGACCCTGCACCTCACCTGGGAAGCATAGTAGAGCTGGTCTTGGTGTGCGGTGGTGGGGGTTGAGTGTGAGGCAGCCAAGGGTGTGAGAACTTGAGAGGTGGCCTAGCTTTTCTTGGTAGAACAGGCCCTGCACCTCTACTGGGCAGCACGGCAGAGCTGGCCTTAAAGGCATATGCATGGATGAGCTGGCCTAGATGGCATGACAGCAGGAAAGCTGGCTCTGCCCCTTGCTGGCTGCAGCATTGGATAAGGTAGCCAGGGCAGGGCTGGAGAGCTTGCCCCGATGGTGTGGATGCAGGAGAGCTGGCGGGCCGCAGATACCTCTCAGGCCCAGACCCAGGTCTTTGAGTTGGCTCACCCCGACATCTGCCCCCATCCACGATCTGCTGGAGGGCTTGAAGGGAATAATAGTCCTGCAGACCCAAAGCTGCAGGACCTCCATGACCCAGGGCAACCACAGGGTATACGAGAAGAAGCGCAGTGAGGATCCAGTGTTGACGGTGCAGCAGAAGCCCGAGGCCTTGACCCAGACAATGACTCACTGCCATGAACATTTGCACGTAAAGAGGTTTGGACAAGAGAGTATACTGTGGGAGACACTGTGACACACCACAGCTTTTACAATGAGACTGTTTTGTTTTCTGTTTTTGTTTTTTTGTTTGTTTTTGGTTTTTTTTTGGAAGGGAGGTTACAAGGGTGGAGGGCAGGTACAAGGGGAGGGGGAGACGAGTGGGACTGGGGTGCATGATGTGAAATTCACAAAGAACCAGTAAAAAGGTTTTTTTAGTTGTTTTAAAAACTTAGTCTAGATGTTTCACTAAAGACTAAAAACTGGAGCACTGGCTGAGTAGTCACCCGTGTCTTTACTTTAGCCAGTTTTATAACAGGGACTTGGAGTGTCCCCTGACCAAGCCTTGGGGAGGATGTTTGTAAGGGAGGAACAAACGGTAGCTGCTTCGTGCCCCTGACCTTACCCCATCCTGCCTGGGGCCGATGGCTAGACTCCAACCACACGCCATCAAAGCCACCCAGGTGAAAACGCCTGACCGAAAAGAAAAGGGACTCTGGTGGAGCTCACGGTTCCCTAGCTCTCTCCTTCCTCTGCTGTTTGTTTGTGGCTAGTACCTCAAAGGAGCCACTGGCACCCCTGAAACAAGCTCACCCACAATCCCTCTCTTCACATGGACACACATCATGTGTGTGTGAGGCTCTCACATGTCTGAAGTCACACTTGTCCCACAAGCATGGCATCCTCAGTACTTCACCCATAGCACTGGACATGTGGGAAGGCGTTAGGCATCCCATGGATAGATTAGAGATTTACAATGTGCTAAATGTACTAAGTCTGTTAGAGTCCACGTGCAGTACAGTAATAGAACCTCAGAGTTCGAAAGGAATTTAAATATAATTTACTCAACACCCCTCCCTCGTCCCACAGGAAGCCCTCCGGAGCATCACCAGCCAGATGGCCTCAAAGGCACTGCCTAAACACTTCCAGTTATGGGCATACACTACTGTGTAGGGCAGATGGCTTCAATTTTTGACAGAACTAATTAATCAAACATTGCCCTTGTATTGAACAAGCACCGACATCCTTGACATTTCCAACCCATCACTGATGGGGGAAATGAGCAGTGTGGGCAGAGGGGGAGCGCCTGCGCCAGGGCCTGTGACAGCTGCCTCCTGATTACAAGCTGCCATTCCCAAATAAGGTCAGGCTTTCCAAACACCCACGGCCCTCCTAGTAATTCTCCCTACACTGTCCTCGGGGAATTTGCCAGAGACACTGTCCAAGATCCTCTGTGATCCAGGTGCATTACTTCCTTGGTGTATCCATCTAACATTATCAATTAAGGAAAATCGGGAGGGCTGGTAAGATGGCGGCTCCATTGTTTAAGGCACTTACCACTAAGCCCGATGGCCCAAGTTCAATCCTCAAGACCCACAGGGCAGGAGGAAAGAACTGACTCTGGCAAGTTTCCGCTGACCTCCACACGGGCACTGCGGCACGTGTACATCAGCAAGTGCACAAGTGCGCGCACACACACAGACAGACAGACAGACACACGAGTAAATACATAATAAAAAATTTAAATATATACAAGTGGCTGTTGAAGAATTAGTGGGAAGCGATGTGACCGTCACTGGCCCGGTCGATTCATTCATGTAAGGGGTTTAGAAAGGGCTAGTGACGGTCCAAATGGGAGAGTCCTTGCGTCCTCTTCAGCTCAAAAATAAAAAGCTTCTACTCAGCTCACACATTTCACACGGAGCCATTTCCAGTTTGCTGACAAATCTACGGTCCACTCAAGCCAGATCACAGCTACTAACCTTCCCCCCGCCCCAAGAGTGAACAAAGAAGAGAGCGTGGCTTGAAGTGGCATTTACCGTTTCTGTGTCTAACATTCCTTCATGCCAAGGAAAACCGACAACTCTCTTTACTCTCTGAACCTCCAGCGTTTAAATAGACACTTATATTTAGGCCCTGTTGAAAAGGAAGTATGTTTCCTTTTTCACTATTGACATGTTTTACAAGAAACATGAAAGCATAATGTATAAAATTAGGCTTAGCTTATCTTCCCTCGGGTGACAGGGGAACGGCTGCTGAGTCTCGCAGACCATCCAGAGCCCACGCATGCTTTTCCACCTAGGTTCTCAGAAGGCAGGACTGAAAGCCATCCCCTCTCCTGATGTCTAATTAAAAACTCAGACTCCAGCACAGCTTCTGTTCCTTCTGGCCACATCTAAACTCTCAGTTACCTGACATGTGGCAGCAGGAAAAGCAAAGCCGCCAACCGCCTACTGTCACTGCACAGGTGCTGTCAACACACGTTGTCCTGTTTGCATCTCTGTCATTGTGATAAACATCATAACTAAAAACCGGCTCAGAGGAAAGGGCCGACTTCACCTTACACTGTCCAAGTCCTTTGCTGAGGGAAGTCAGGGCAAGAACTCAAACAGAAACCTAGAAGCAAGAAATGATGAAGAGACCACAGAGGAACCCCACTCGCTGATTCGCTCAGCTTACATTTTTATACAACCCAGAACCACCCACTCAGAAGTGGCACCACCCACAGAGGGCTGGGCCCTCCTGCACCAATTCTTAATCAAGAAGATGCCCCATAGACTTGCCCACAGGCCAATCTAGTGAAGGCATTTTCTCAACTGAGGTCTCCTCTTCCCAGATGACCCTAGCTGTGTAAAGTTGAAAAAAAAAAAAAAAAGAAAAAGGCACACACATAAATGTTCCATATCATATGTGTACAACCTCCATACACAGACACAGAGCTAGGCAGCTCCTATTCATCTTTAAAGGTGCCAGACATCAATTCCCTCATGAAAACACCTTCTAACTTCATGTGCCTTCCCTCTACTCCCTCGGGGCCCTGGGGATTAACCCCTTTTCTCCTCATCCCCACACATGCCTCTTGAGGCACAGCTCCAACTTCTTCTTCCCCACATGTAGCTCCAGTGTCTAAGCACGGTCCCTAACCTTTAGGGATGGTCAACAAATACTGGAGAAGTTTATCCAGGGCCTAGAGCCTGAGACCAGACCATTTTATTTATTACAGTTAGCGATGGCCTAGCACAGTTTCACACACCTGTTATTCCAGCACACAAGGTTGTGGCAGGAAGACTGTCCGGAGTTCATGGCCAGCCTGGGCTACATATAAAGACTCTGTCTCAACAGCAACAAAAAGTAACAAAGATACTGTGGTACAGCGTTATCCTCTATTTAAACTGCCAGGCTTTGGGAGGTTCACTGGTCCTGCTCATAAAAGGTCATCCCAGATGGGCTTGCTGACTGTTGACATCCTGACATAGAAGGACAGGCCAGGGAGGGTCATGAAACCCTCACCTGAGTATCCAGCCACCCTCCCAACCAGTTGTATGCAATTCTGACATAATTACATGTGGCCTCGGAGCCTTTGGCACAGGCTGGGCATACAAGCAAGGAATAACTGGGGGAGGGAGCTTGTCTACGCAGATATGGGAGGGCCTTCATCCGTGCTGGGTGTAGACCCTCCAGACTGGCTGCTTCAGCGTTACCTATGCTCTACCCATCATCCCCCACCTGCGCTCTGTGGGTATGCCTTACAAACTCATTGGTTCCAATGAGGTAAACTTTGGCAGAATCAAACTTTGGTTTGTCACTGGACCCTTGTAAGAAGAGGGGTAGACACCGCCCCTCTCCTACTCTCCTACCCCATCCTCCAAGAGAAAACTCCCACAACAGATGCCCAGAGGGTTACGGTTTGTAGGACAATTCAACAACTAAGTGACCAAAGCAAGAAGAGGACGGTCACTCTGGCAGCATAATGCTGAGAGACCACAGGAGGGCCCTCGGCTACCAGTCTGCTTAACTCAGCAAACGCTGCCGGAAAAGAAAAGGCAGACAGCAAACCATGGACTCTCAATAAGTGCTTGCCTAGTGACTTAATAAACTTTTTGGAGCAACTCTCATCAAGAACAGAACACTAAGCACAGAGCCTGTCCCCAAGGACCTTGCAGCCCTACAGAGGAAATAAGAGGCAGCAGAATGAGGTAGAATGAGGTCAAAGGTCTCAGGAGAGGCACAAATGAAAACATGAAGTGAGCACTTTTAGCTGAGATGGTGAGGACAGAGACTTCCTGAAGGACAGAAGATACATGAGGTTAAGAGAAGCAAGACTGCACAGGGAGGGCAGCCATCCAGGGGGAGTGTGTTTGCAGGTGTGGCTTCACGCGTGGAAAACAATCTGACCCAGCATGAAGAGATGAAGACAACAGCGTACAAAAGGAATGAATAGGCACTGTGTCTGAGAGAGAGAAAGAGAGAGACAGAGACAGGGAGGGACAGGGAGGGACAGAGACAGAGAGACAAAGACATAGACACACACAGAGAGAGACAGAGAGAGAGAGAGAGAGAGAGAGAGAGAGAGGAGAGAGAGAGAGAGAGAGAGATGAGGTGTTCTGTAGGCTGCGGGAGCCCTTGGTTTGCCCCCTTCCAAATCCTGCTTTGAGCACAAAATTCTGTACGTTTTATAGGACTTAAAGGATTCTGTGCGTGGAAAATGCAGAGCATAGAACTGGGCTACAGAACAACGCTCAATAAATGACACTTCTCTCTCAGAAAGGAGGGCAATGACCAGGATGTAGAGAAAGGCTAGAGTCAGAGCCCCGCTGTCAGGGTCAGACAGAATATTTCCTCTTGTGAGACAGCAAGAGGAAGGGAGAGATTTAACAGAGCTCTTGCCAGTCAACCATGAATGCCTTGGGAAGCTACACCCATGTTCCCAGTGGCTCGGACAGGGTTGGCCAGGAGGAGGAGTTCCTGAGAAGAAGCCAGGGTGCCAGGAAGTGAGTAGAGGAGTGATGCTAATTTCTCAAGCCCCAAGTCAGTGCCTGAGTCTTGTTATAGTCTGCTGACTGAATTCTAGCACCCCAAAGTAACCATAGGCTTGGAATCCATTACAAAGGTGAAAACAAGAGAAAGAAGAGAGATGTTTGTGTGTGTGTGTGTGTATGTGTGTGTGTGTGTGTGTGTGTGTGTGTGTGTGTGTGTGTGTGTGAGAGAGAGAGAGAGAGAGAGAGAGAGAGAGGAACAAGTCCCAAAGAGAGCTAGGAATACTATCTACAATTGGTCAGGGACAAGCAGGAGTGACAGAAACACTAGAACAGAACAGAAGTGCTGGAAGGGATTGAGGACCAAACAGCTGTCCCAGAACCTAATGAGAAACATGCCAGAAAAGCAACCAACCCCCGCCCCATTGTCTCATACTGAAACTTGTAATTAAGACATGATACCGTCAGTTGAACATAAACCACGATGCAGATTAACCTCCATCTCATACTTAGTAGCCCCTTTACCCCTCATAACTACTTCACCCATCGTTGGCCCTTTTAACAAGTCTCAGGAGTGGGGCCAGCACCACGGCTCAGCAGGGAGGGGGCTTGCTGCAAAGGGCTCGCTAGCAAAGTCTGACAAGCTTGGAACTCTCAGTGGAAGGAGAGAAACAGCTGTCGAGGGCTGTCTTCACAGATGCGCCATGGTAGGCACGTGTCCTCATGTACGCACACCAAACAATAAAAGGAGGGCAGGGGGGCTTCCTTTAACCTTCCAATCAGATTCCCAATAAAGACCTGATGGTTTTGGTTTTTCCTTGCTTGTTTTTGCATCATGCCTAACCCCTTTTTTAGGTGACAAGTAGCCATTCATTTCTTCTTTTCTCTTGCAACAAAGATTCTTATCGAATCATAAATACTCTTGGCCAATGGGGGGGTGGGGAGGGTGGAGAGGGTGGGGAGACGCAGGACTGGCCAATGCATTAAGCCAAGGTGAGGTCTCAGAACATGAGCTGTCAGGCCCTTGGTCCTGGCTTCCCGTCCCAGACTCCACAGACTGCCGCTCACCTGCATGAGCTCGTGGCTCTGCAGCAGGTCATGCTCCAGCATCTCCTGGGTAAGGTGCCCCATGGTGCTGTAGAATTCATCTGCTGTTTCACAACACTCTATCTGCCTGGGTGAGAAAAGAGAAGGGAAGAGGGAAGAGACTCGGTCAGGGCGTCCATGCTGTTGTGACAAGCCCGAGAACATGCGCCTCGTCTAATCACCATGTCAGTAAGCAGGGAGCACAAAGTCCTGCCGTCCTCTCACGGTACAGCCTGCCATGGAGGAGCACAGACACTCCTGCCAAGGGCAAGGTGGTCACGGCCCTGCATGCCTGTCATGCCGATTATTAGGAAGGCTGACTCAGGAGGATCATTTGAGCTCAAGGGTTCAAGACCAACCCCGGGAAACACAGCAAGATCTAATTTTTTAAAAATGTAAAGATAAAACAACGCAAACACCAAAGGTAATTTTGAGGAAGTCATTATAGGACGGGTTCCCATCTTCTCTGTACAGCTCCCCCCGAGCCTCACGGCCCCAAAGGGCGTCTTTATTCTCCCCCTGTGGGACATTCTATGCATCACAATACACACCAGCGAGCAGAAATCAGAACCACGAAATTGGGACCTGAAGCAGTTATTGTCCCCTGTGGGAAGCTGGAAGGACCTTAATCTGCAGGGGTGTCCCTAAGAGACTGAATCCAAACCACAGCAGTCAAGTTAAGAGGAAGGGAAGTTGACATCCTGTCTAAAGACTGTCCTCGCGGGCCTCACCGAGTCCTTCGCAGGAGAGCAGCTGTCACCTGAGACCTACGAGACTGGTGAGACTTTAATGTCCTCTAAAGAGGAAGAAAAGGAATAACGCAAAACAGCAGGCTCTGGGTGTTTCCGACTGATCTGTCGCAAAGCTTTCTGCATGGTAGCGGAATTCTAGTGGCCCACCAGCCATAAGGCATGTCTCGCCAGGCGCCAGTGCTGGGCAGTTTTCACACAGTCACTCCCAACACAAATGTAATGGGGAAACCCTCAGGCTCAAATCCCTTCGGCACCACTGTATAAATAAGAAAGTGAAATGAAGGGAGGAAGCAAGACTACAAAATACATCAGGCCACGTAGACATGGTTAGAAAAAAAAAATGGCTATTCCCACAAAGGGTAAAAGAGGGGAGAAATGCAGACAATTAAAAAAAAAAAAATCTGTGGCTACCAAGGAGGAAGAAACATTGCAAAGACCTGCTGTAGAAGATGGCAGACCTGTCTGGGGACCCTCTTGCTGTTCCCCAAAACCAACAGATGTTTATGGGGGGAGGGAGGGGAACCACTGCACAGCCAGAGGGAGCCAATGAGAGGCAAAGGATGGGAGCTGCAGACAGACAGTCACAAAGGCGCTCTCTGCCTTCTGTGGCTCTCCAGGACACAAGTGGCCCAAAGGTTTTTAATAGGGGGTGGTGACGGGACAGCCATGCCCTGGGCAAAGTTGGTTTTGAGGTGGCTTGGCATGTTTGGGCACAACTAGGAAGAGTGAGGAGGGTAGATACTGAGTGCAGTGCGCTGAGGGAGTGTGCAGACACGGAACGTCACAGAGAGAGAGAGAGACAAAGGGTTGCTGTGGCAGTGAGCTTGCAGGAAATCCAAAATGGTGCTTCTGAGTGCAAGGAAGGAATTCCAGGCTGCCAAGAGAAGGCAAAGAGAGGGGCCCCACACACAAACATAAGGCACAGGGGTTTTTTAGTTATTCATAGGCCTGAGGTTACCTACACACAGCCGGTGTTCTCCCTGAATCACATCTGTGGGGAAGCCTCACACGCACCAGAGTCTGGAGCTCCAGGCAGGAGCCCCAGCTCTGCTTCAAATTAGCTGCGCGACTGTGAACGAGTTAATTAACCTTCTCAGGATAATTTTCTCACTAGAAAAGACAGGGAGTAATAATCTCCCCTGCTCTGCGGGGCTATTGAAAGAACCGAATGAGGCAATAACCTCAAACTGCCTAATGCAATGACAGGCACTGCAGCACGGGATGGGTGCTGGTGGCCCTTCCTTGCTCCCCGCAAGCTGCACGCTGAATAGATGCATAATTATCATGAGCAAAACCCCCTGAAACATTTACAATTCATAAACAGGAGCCATTTCTGAGCGGGGGATTTGCATAATGAAAAGCACAAATTCTAGAGCCAGGGTGCCTTGGTTCAAAACAGTGTCTCCCACTTACTAAATGGGTGATTTCAGGCAACTCATTAAACTCTGTGCTGCGGCTCTCACATCTGTAGTGACCGTGGCGGGTTAGAGAGACGGCTCAGCAGCTAAAAGCTCATGCTGAGTTCAGTCCCCGGCACCCACCTCGACCAGCTCCCAACTGCCATTACTTCTAGCTCTTAAGAGAATTCAGCACCCTCCTCTGACATCCCTGAGCATCTGCACACACATCACACACACACACACACACACACACACACACACACACATCACACACACACACACTTAAACACATGCATACTCATACACATATGCATATACATGCACACACACACTCATATACACAGATACTCATATATATACACATTCACACACATATACATATGCATTTTCATATACATACACTCATATACACATATACACATATAACACACACACTCATACACACACATAACAAACACTCATACACACATACACTCACATACATAAACACACATATACATGCATACACACATCACACACACATATACACACTCACACACACATACTCACTCATACACACAATACATAATATACACACACATGTAAATGTAATAAATTTTAAAATTTATTTTAAAACAACAACCCATGCAGGATGATGAAAAAGCATTAATGAGCTAACACGTGCGGAGCACACGGAAGAAAACCCACTTAGGGCGCTCAGTGAATGCCTGCTCTTACCTGCAGAAATCATGATTTCACCAGTGATAATCCTGTTACCACCCTAGGAATAAATTCTTGTGCGACAGCAAGTGAGTAGCGGGGAGCAGGAGGATCACCCGCTCTGTTCCTGCCTCATCGTTGAGGCCTAACAGGAAGTGACCAGCACTGAGCCATCACGCAGAACTGCCCTCTCCTACTTGAATGCTATAGAAGATGACCCAGAGATGGACCGACACACTCAGAAAGGTGCAGTGTGATGCAGGCTGGAAACGCGTGAGTGAAGAAGGGCACGTAGCGGGAAGCGGAAGGATAAGTAAACGGTACAGCGAAGCTCACAGCAGTGAATTTGTTGGCTTGTCTGGAAATCATCATACAGTGAAATAAAGGCAAACGAAGGCAGCTACACGATGTTTACAAATACATACATTCATGATTTTTTTGAGCCCTCGAATGGATAGTTGCTGGATCTCTCCTTTTTAAAAATATCTTGCAGAAACAAGTTATAAATAAAAAGGCTATTCGGGCGTGGTGGCACATGCCTTTAATCCCAGCACTCGAGAGGCAGAGGCAGGCGGATCTCTGTGAGTTCGAGGCCAGCCTGGGCTACAAAGCAAGTCCAGGACAGCTGAGATAACATAGAGAAACCTTGTCTCAAAAAACCAAAATAATAATAATAATAATAATAATAATAATAATAATAATAATAATAATAATAATAATAAATAAAAACTTTTAAAACAGAGAAGGCAAGATGGCTGGGAGAGGGGAGCAAGATGGCTGGAGGCAGGAGGAGCTTGCTGACAAGCCTGACAAGCTGAGCTCCATTCTCAGAACGCAAATGGTAGAAGAAGAGAACTAACTCCTGTAAGAAGTCTTCTGGGCAACACACACATGCTGTGGCACCAAGCACCATGCACATGCAGACACATAGATAAGTACGTGTAATGTAAACAACACACTGCCACTGGCTTATTAGTTTTCTGACATTACTCAAGCTATTCACTGGAAATTTCTCTGCCTCTTAAGTTTACTATAAATGAGCAGAAACATGCCCTCTTTCTCACCTACTACTAGTAAGGAGGGTAAGTGAGATTTGGTTGGTATTATGTTCTGGCAGAACCCGATTTTACCATTTCAGTAATTCCTTAGAATTCCATTCCTTAGGATGATGAGGAAGCACCTTGTAGTGTACTACTAACTGTACAGGCACACCTTCTCCACTGACTGTACAAACACCTTCTCTACTGACTGTACAAACACACCTTCTCCACTGACTGTTCAAACACACCTTCTCCACTGACTGTACAAACACACCTTCTCCACAGACTGTACAAACACACCTTCTCCACTGACTGTACAAACACACTTTCTCTACTGACTGTACAGGCACACCTTCTCCACGGACTGTACAAACACACCTTCTCCACTGACTGTACAAACACACCTTCTCCACTGACTGTACAGGCACACCTTCTCTACTGGCTGTTCAAACACACCTTCTCCACTGACTGGTCAAGCACACCTTCTCTACTGACTGTACAAACAAACCTGTACAAGCACAGGTACAGATTCTCTACTGGCTGTACAAATACAGATACACCTTCTCTATTAACTGTACAAATACAGATACACCTTCCCCACTGACTATACGAGCATAGATACACCTTCTCCACTAGCTGTACAAGTACAGGTACAGCCTCTCTACTGATTGTGCAAGCATAGATACACCTCTCTACTGATTGTGCAAGCATAGATACACCTCTCTACTGATGTCAAGCATAGATACACCTCTCTACTGATTGTACAAGCATAGATACACCTCTCTACTGATTGTACAAGCATAGATACACCTCTCTACTGATTGTGCAAGCATAGATACACCTCTCTACTGATTGTGCAAGCATAGATACACCTCTCTACTGATGTCAAGCATAGATACACCTCTCTACTGATTGTACAAGCATAGATACACCTCTCTACTGATTGTGCAAGCATAGATACACCTCTCTACTGATTGTGCAAGCATAGATACACCTCTCTACTGATTGTGCAAGCATAGATACACCTCTCTACTGATTGTACAAGCATAGATACACCTCTCTACTGATTGTACAAGCATAGATACACCTTGTCCCACTGACTGTATAAGCACACATACACCTTCTCCACTGACTGTACAAGCATAGGTACACCTTCTCCCACTGGCTGTACAAGCACAGGTACACCTTCTCCCACTGGCTGTACAAGCACAGGTACACCTTCTCCCACTGACTGTATAAGCACAGGTACACCTTCTCCACTGACTGTACAAGCACAGGTACACCTTCTCCCACTGGCTGTACAAGTACAGGTACACCTTCTCCACTGACTGTACAAGTACAGACACATACTCTCCTACTGAGTGTACAGGCACCAGTACACTTCATACAGGGAATCTCATTTAATTTTATCACAGCTCTAACGTCAGAACAAAGTAAATAATAAAGACTCATAAATAATCCAAGAGCCAGGTGTAGTGACGCACACCTGTAATCCCAGCACCTGGGGGTTGGAAGTAGAAGCTAGGAGATCAGGAGTTAAAGGTCATTCTACACTAGATAAAACTCTATCTTAGAAAGGAAAAAAGAAAATTAAATAATCCCAGTTGTGATATGCAGCAGCAAATCTGCCTATTTCTTTACAGATACAGCAGTTTCTTCTACAGTCAAGCCCCCTTCCTCTTCCACTGGAGTGTATAGAAAGCCCCATGAGGAAGAGGTCTGATACTGAGGCGAGGAATCTAGAAGAAACCTGTCCATTCCTGAATAGATTCCCTTTTCTCCCAGAGAAACCAAGGAGCCAGCTGAGGCGTGTGGACGCCAACAGCTCACAGCTCTCTTTCTCACACATGCACTTTGTACTGAAGAACCCCAGGACAGACGAGGAAATCACTTACTCTCCCAGCTTTGCCCAGATAGCCAGCGACACCCTCAGGATGATCTCTGAACCTTCGAAGAAGACTGAGTCCCAGATCTTCAAAACCGTGTGGTTAGGGAGGCACGTGGCGAAGAGCGTGAGAAACCACTGCATGGTGAAGACGTTGGTGAGCGGGGGCTCATAGCCGCCTGGAACCAATCAAAACAGGAGTCCTTGAGAGCTGGGAACTGTGAGGCGCCCAGCCACCCAGGCAGTGCTGCTTCCCAGCTGTTCCCTCACATCCCTCAGCCGGTTTCCTCCTTTTCCCCCTGCCCATGTTTCTAGAAGAAACATTTTTAGTAGAAAACTCCAAGACATGAGAGTCATCAATTCTTTGCCGTTCTTCAGGAGTTTTTACCTGAACTAGATCTGGATCTACTTATTGAAGCCCACTTAAAATTAAGGAGAAAGTCTTCCTCATCAAAAACATAGTGAAAACAACCCATTGCATCTCCTCAAATACAAATCGAGGGCTGGTGCTCAGAAGCATCACCCGAACAAAAACGAAAAACAAACAAAAATAAATAAATAAAGCAAAAAAAAATGCCCACAGACTTTCAAAATCTTGTAGTTCCCACTTTAATTCAAATGCAGCTATTAGGGCTAAAATTGCTTATTATAAATTACTTATCTCTTAAGTTATATGATTCCCAGATCACAGTATAATGAAACAGAAAATAAGTGGAAAAAATTCCAAAATATTTAGATGCTAAACAGCTTTCAATTCAAAAATATTTTAAACTAAGTGATATACCATTTTAAAGACGGATCCATCCCATTTTGAAATTTTTGGATTCACTAAAAGCTCACTATTCCTTTGTACTTCGAGTGACTATAAATGTCTATTCAATTTTTATACTGATCCTTCTAATGATAGTACAACTATTTCAGCGTAGGTTAATATATATTTTTTTTTCCTGAACTGGTTTTCTTCTTTTCTCCTGTGAACCAATATTTGCCCAGAGACTTGAGGAAAACACAGATGTCAATAACTTGTGTCTATCACTACCATGAAGACACAATTATACTGTAACTGGATCACACAAGAAGCTTATTAGAGATGATCAGCTGTCTCCAAAACCTCCTCTGTATTTTATTAACAACCAGATCTTCAAAACCCTTAAATACAGCTGGGCATGTTGATAAAACTTGTAAGTTCAGCACCAAGAAGCTGAGGCAGGAGGATTTCTGCTAAGTCTGAGGTCACCATGGGATGTACAGTGAGACCCTGTCTCAAAAACAACAACGTTCTTTAATGTGTCCCCTATTATTTTATTTCATTTCATCTCATTTTTCTTTTCTTGTTGGTGGTGCAAGGGATGGAACCTGGGGCCCTGGAACATGCGGGTAATAAACACCATCGCTGGGCTGCAACTCCAGCCCTGTGCTCCCAGCTTTAAATGTGCACATCAGGCCAGAGTGCTTGCCTAGTCTACCACGGCAAGTGGCAGTCAAACAGAACAGCAAACACTGACTGTCCTCTCTGCTGTTCAGAGAACACAATTGCAGAAGTGCACCAAGTAGGCACAGGATGGCCGGGACAACTCCCACTACCTGCCAGTGACCCCCACACCCCCACATCACAGCCTCTCCTCCATAACCTTATCGCTTCTGCCAAGGTCACAGTCTGGCCCAAAGTGCACCCCAGCTCAGTTTTAAAGACGTCCTTCTGGTCTGGTGCAGTTTAGTTTAACTGATAAGGAGACATGTGCGCCACTCTCCACCTACAGCTGGGCAATGCTGGCGCTGATCTGGACCGGACGCAGAGCTCGACTCTTAACCGGCTCCCTGGCCGTGTCTCGTGAAAGTTTTGGCGGCACGTGGCCCTACATATTTTCAATTTTGTGTCTGTTCTCTGGAGATTTAGGTTTGATTACGCCACACTCTAAACAGAAATACCTGGCAACCTGTCTCCATCCAGAACTTAAACTCACACACACACAGAACAGAACCAGCCAAACCAAACACATTGGGAGGAAATGCAATAGCCGCGCGCCAGCCTCACCTCCACTCTCTTTGTTTGCCGTTCTCTGAAGGGCGTCGAGGTGCAGTGACAGTTCAGGGAGCTTCATCCTCAAAAGGTCTCTGAAGACAGCCATATCCACAGAGAGCGCCCGGAGGTTATCAACAAAGTAACTTTCAGGGAGTACCTTATCGATCAGGTAAATCATAATCTAAAAAAAAAAAAAAAAGAAAGGAAGAAAAAGATAGCAAGACCGCTTCATACCCACCAGGATCCCAGCCTGGCCAAAATAAAAAGCACATCCAGAGATGAACACAGTCGACCAAAGCACACATTCCTCCCGATGCGTCAGAAACCAATTCTGGACTCACCTACACTCCCTGCAAGAAGCAGGCGGCATAATTATCTAAGTAACCCAAAGTCAGCTGCGCTGTGAAGTTTCTGGAAGGGCTGCCAGACCTGGTTCACCCCACATATAGCTGCGATTACGCAATGCTCAGCCTCATGGAGACATGAGAAGGCACGAGCGCCCTGCACTCAGCAGGCACCTGCATCCTGTCTTCCTGATGTCATGGGTTTTACAACCTGGATATGAAAGCCCCAAGAGCTGGCCTGCCATAAAACACTCACACTGAGACAGGCCTCGAGATGTACTCTCAGCCACCTGGGCTACCAGAGTGACTGACGCCGCCGGCTTTATGAAACAGAACGAGGTTTTGTTTGCACACTTGGTGCCTTTTTAAAACCGGCTTCTCTCATAGCCCTGTCACATGAGTTCCTCAAATTACCAGAGTCTTCTGATCGCTATACTTGAATTGCCTTTTCTAAACTGTCAAAAGCCACTCAAATGACCCAACAAAGCACATATCAGTTCTGTAATAGCCTTTCCCAGTCAGCTTGAATGCTGTCATGCACCCCTACCCCACCCCCACCAACTCCCTAAAATCCACCTCACTCCCCAGGACACCAGAAAAGCAAAGAGTAAAACAGAACACTTCCTGATTTAGACATGCAGATTACATCTGAGAAAGAATACTAACACTGGCCAACTGAATACATAAAATAATCCTTTTTTTTTTTCCTTTTGACCGGGCTAGCCTCAGACTCACACAGACATCATCCTGTCTCTGCTTCCCAAGTGCTGGGATGAAGGCATGCACTACCGTGTTCAGCTAAAACTGCTCTCTCCTTTAGAGCGCCCCAGAGTCACGCGTTGGACCCATTACTGCCTTTCGGCTCCCTATCACCACCTTCTAGACGAATAAGTAATGTAGCTTCGAAGCTATCACCTTCGATACATGAACAGAAAGGGTGAGAGGGTGAACTCATTTCTGGCTGGGTTTATAACTAAGTCTACCGTGATGTGTATAGAACCAGGAGGAACATTTGTTTATTTTTCCATATCTCCGAGATACTCCCTGCAGTCAAGCAGCAGGGGGAGGCCTGAATGCAAAGATCAGATGGCGCACGTCACAAACGTTGCAGTCAACATGAGAGTGAAGGTTCGGCTATGAGCTGGAGACTCACCCTGCCCTGAGCAACTGAGGCACTGGTGCCCTTCCATACTGGCAAGCCTTCATTTTTCATACATACTCTGTGGTGGTTTTGAATTCGAACGGCCCCCATAGCTCATATATTTGAATGTTTCGTTCCCAGCTGGCAGGCTGTTTAGAAAGAACTAGGAGCTGTGGCCTTGTTGAAGGAGGCGTGTCCCCCAGGGGTGCGCTGTGAGGGCTCAAAAGCTCAGGCCAGGCCCAGTCAGTCAGTGCCTCTGTCTCCTCTCTCTGTCTCTCCATCTCTTGCCATCTGTCTCTCTCTGTCTCCCTCCTTCCCTCTCTCCTTCCTCCCTCCCTCCTTCCCTCTCTCCCACCTACCTGCAGATGGGGAGGAAAACTCTCAGCTGCTATTCCATTACCATTATGGCCTGCCTGCCGTCACGCACCTCCTATGATGGTCATGGACTAACCCTTGGAAGCTACAACCAAGCCCCAATTAAATGCTTTCCTTTGGAAGAGTTGCCTTGGTCATGAAGTCCCTTCCCAGGAGTAGAGCAGTGACTAAGACAGACCCCATCTGTGGCGACTTCCCCACTCTTAGTCAGACCTCTCATCTTACACTACTAGCGTTGGCAGAACTGCTTTCAACTAAAACAGGTCTTAGACATCAAAGATTCATTTCATATGCGTTCTCTGTGCAGACACCTCGCAGAGATATGCCTACTTATGCCCTATACGCCTTGTGCTAGTGTGTGTGTGTGTGTGTGTGTGTGTGTGTGTGTGTGTGTGTGTTGTCTGCCTGTGTCTCTGTCTATCTGCTGTGTCTCTATCTTAGTCTCTCTGCAACTCCCCTCTCTCTGTTGACAAGGTCTCTAGCTTTGGCTAGCCTTGAACACATTATATGGCGGAGTATGGTCTTGAACTCGTTCCTGATGCCCCAGCCTCCACTCCCAAGTATTAGAACTGTGGACGCACACTAGCACACCTGGCCTGCGCAGGGCTCGGAACTGAACTTTGTGAAGGTTAGGCGAGCACTCTGCCGCCTGAGCGGAAGCCCTGGCCTGGTAGTCACTTGCATAAGCCCTTCCCCCTGGGATATAAACTGACCTGGTGACCATGGGAATGGAAAAACAACGGCCATCACATGCGACATTTGCCTGCAAATCTGCAACCTCCTCTCCCATGCTCACTCTGAGGAAAATCAGGCTCCAGTCTGAGATGGGGGACTTTACATAGCAAGGAACTATAAGGCCTTCAGCCAACCACCACCAAACACCTGAGAACACTCAGTTCAACAGCCTGTGAGGAACTCCTTGCCAATGACCACATAACATAGTCTGCTAACGCTCTTGCCATTTGAGTGAGCCTTCAAATGAGTGAGCCATTGAGTGAAGTTCAAATGGAACTTCAATAAAGTTCCAACAGCCACCATCATGAATGTCGGAGTGATGTGCCCCTGAGCTGGCTCTGCCATGGCCAGATTTCTGAGTCAGAGAAACTGTGAAGTAATATAATACCTGTGTTAAGATGACCTAATTTGTTACACACACACACACACACACACAGAGAGAGAGAGAGAGAGAGAGAGAGAGAGAGAGAGGAGAATTGACACAATCAATACTTAACCTGCTTTTAAAGCATCTTATGGGAGTGAAAACATTCCTAGTTGACAGCTACCGCTGTCTGTCATGAGATATGGCTCTACCAGATGATAAGCCCTATCACAGGTCATGACAAAGGGATTGGAAGGGGAGAGGCATCAAAGGAACGAGCTATGGCCCCAAGCTCAGCAGCTGCCCTGGTCCGAACTGATACTCACTTTCAGTGCATCCCCCTCATTGCCCTCCATCACTTCCAGAATCAAGGCAGCCAGGATGTTGAAGCCTTGGCAGTACCCGACGTTCTTGTTCCACCGGGCATACGCCAACAGCACCCTCTTTAGCACCACCCTGTCTTGCTCCGCCTCCTGGCCACAGTAGGAACTGCAGCCGGTGCGATGCAGATCCTAAGAAGGGAGGGGAAATGATTTTTAAATGCCTCCTGCTTGGTTTGGATCCCTACTACTTCTCCCTGGGCCCCGTGGAGCCAGCGGCATTGCTCCGCTGCCCACCTTCCCAACATGATGGCTGCCCGCCACAGATGCAAAACAACGGGTCAAAAGACCTCCCAGGCAGTAAGCCGATAAATCTCGTCTCCTTGTGAACTGCCTGCCTCGGGTATTTTGTCACAGCTTGATCACAGAGATTGAAAGCCGACTAACAAAACTCCTAATACTCCCTGGGGGGGGGGGGGGGGGAACAACACCAAAGTATTTTCTTCACTTCACCTTTTAGCTTTATCAGAATGGATATTGGTTTTTGTTTTTAATTTATAAGCAACTTATACACATGAGCCAAAGCACTCCTCTGAACTTCTCTTTTCCTACTGCTTTCAACTATGCAATCTGAGAAAGAGTCACAAGGATAAGTTTAGTCAGGCAAACATTCTTAAGAGTGTTTCCATAATCAATACAAAAAGTTCCCCAATTAACAAAACTCAACTATCATCTCATGTAAATTGAGAGCCTCTTGTGCATTAGTGATATATATATATGTACATATATATATAGTCGTTTCAACATATAGCAAGAGTGCTAACATTAGTCCTTTGAACAGAATACCGTTATAAGATTTAGCTGCTTAAAGCTCCACTACTAAAGACTAATATTAAAATAGCACCCTTTATTACACAGGCAAATCATCCTATGCAAATTAGTCTATACATTTCTACAATGTGGATAATAACACCGGCTGCACTTTAATATGCAATGAAGCTAATATCTATAATTTAAGTGCCAAGATGAGACTGTAGTCTTCAGGAGAGAAGATCATTTTACCGACAAAGCATTTGCTTCAATGAAAGAAATAAAAGATTCTTTTTAATAACATGGTTATAAAATGTGTGTTGCCTAAACTGGTCTGGATGGTGGCCTCCTTTAATGCCAGCACACTCAGGAATGGAGACAGGAAGATTTCTGTGAGTCCACGGAGAGCTTGGTATCTATGTAGTGAGTTCCAAGGCAACCAGGGTTACACAGTGAGACCCTGTCTCAAAGAAAGAAAGAAAGAAAGAAAGAAAGAAAGAAAGAAAGAAAGAAAGAAAGAGAAAGAAAGAGAGAGAAAGGCTGGAGATGGCTCAGAGGTCGGAAATGCTGGCTGCTCTTCCAGAGGATATGAGTTAGTTGCCCTCACCTGGCTTCTGCAGGTACCAGTGACAGCGGTACACAGACACATGCTAGCAAACACCCATACACATGAGATAAAATTACCAGTGACAGTGGTGCACAGACACACACGCTGGCAAACACTCATACACATGAGATGAGATCATTTTTAAGTGCATTGCCTTAATCCGTAGGTTAAACAGAAAGGGAATGTTTCAAACATGAAATTTTGTCTCTGTAAAACCTATGCTGAAATTCCAAATAAAGCACTGAGATGTGGGTAATGCAAAGGGCTTCAGTATGCAACGTGCAGTGCCATGGGTTTTCAAAAATGTTCATTTGGAACAAACCAAGTTAGATCAGAAAATAGCTCATTTTAGTTTGTTCTTCCTCCTTTTAAGAAATGGATTTAAATGTGCCAACACATTAGCCATCTTATGGTGGCCAAAATGCAGATGAGACAGCCTTCCCTTTCAAATCCCAGCTTAGCATCCCTCTGCGGAACACTCATAAAAGCAAAGCTCATGTGCCTGAGCCTTATGTACAAGGATTATTCTGGTACCAAATGAAGTCAACATCCTTGGCTCTTAGCACCAGGCTCTAATCACTGCAGGGATGCAGGTGGTGCAACCACAGCTGCCCCATAGCTGGTGAGAACGCTAGACACAGATCAGGCAGCCAGCCTCACCATAAATTAACAGCTAGGCCAGCAAAAGCTCCATAAGAGCCCAATGTTGCTAATATGAAATATGCTCACCTTGAAATGTCTCAGTCCGACGACTTGGATGTAAAAGTATCATTGGTCTCCCTGACCCATACATACTAAGGAAAATAAAAAGGGAATTTCTCCTATTGTGTAACATAATCAGATGAACTGGGTATGTGTGGAAGCTCGCTCACATTTTCCTCTTACTGGCAACATTTAAACTTAAGAATGCAAAGGCGCAGGCAAGTTCTCCATACAAAAGCTACTAGCGGACGGAATGAGGAGGCGGCGGATCGTGCGCAGGTGTTCAGACCTGGACGGAGAGGTCTAGGAAACGTTTGCATCCCGGAGCCCCTCTTACTACATTAGCACAGGAAGCCAAGCCCGGGGGCTTTACCTTGACTATCTGAATTCCCATGGAGTCATCGTCAGGGTTGCTTCTCTCGTTGAAAGTGAAGCGCATGGTTTTGTCCCAGTCGATGGCTATACTGTGCAAATAGTGATCTGCCAGGGTCAGCCAAACCTACACAGTTGCATAAACAAAGAAGACTGCTAAGGAAAAACATCTTGCTTTTATTAGAAAACTAGGATTGCACCGAGGAAGGACGTGGAACTGCGTGGAGGCCAGGGCTAGCTCATGCATCCAAGCCCGTGCGCCGTACTAAAGTGAACCCTGTGGGGCCTTTCATTCCTTCTTGCAATAAAGATTTGTTAAGTTCCTACTATGTGCCAAGTAACAATCTAATCATTGCGGGGTGGGGGTAACCATATTTGTTTTATCTTATTTCAGATGATTGGATAGGCTACATAATTCTATAATCTTGTTTTGCTTAACTCTAAGTCATTTTCTGCTTGGGCAACAGCTACTCGGTCACACACGGACCATTCCCCCCCCCTACACACACACACACACACACACACACACACACACACACACACACACACACACCACCATACACGCAATTCTGACAGATTCCAGAGCGAATAATTTTTTAAAGAGCCACTGGATATTTTTACTCCACTACCTGACCAAGAAAATCTAACTTTAAAAAAAAAAAAAGAATTTCATAATCCCATATTAATAGTCACTTGAGAAACACCCGGTATTCAAATCACAATGTTAAGATTAGATTTATAAATTAATAACCTTAGAGTGCATTTTAAATTCCAGCATCTGAACAGAATTTGGCAGGATTTGGTCTTGCTTACTACCTCCGAGCAGACCTCTAAGCATCCGAATCCTGCTCGAACGCCCACTGGATGCCTTTGTGTTTAGGTACGAATCAGGCGGGCATCTCAGCTGCAGCAGAAGCCAGGCCAGCTGCCTCGCCCACCGCTACTCCAGTTATACACACAGACATGCACACACATGCACACCTGTTCCTCCCATCCACACCAGCTGCAGGTCCTACCCTTCCAGCCTCTTGGGCCAAAGTCTTGAGGCATTTTTGACATCCCGTTTCCATGTCACATTCAACCCCACTGGGCGATCATCTCGGCTCAGGCTTTGGACCATACCCGGATGCTAAGCCTTCTTGCCATCTCCGCTACCACCACGCTGGCCCAATTCTTGCCTGAATTATGGCAGCCCAATTGTTTCCTGGTTTGTACCCTTACATCTCAATCCGCTCGTCAGCAGACAGAGTAGCCCACTAGACTAGCCCTGCTGTCAGCGCCCAGGAGGGATCCATGACCTAGCCACCCACACTGCCTCCAGATGCCACTACCCCAGACCCCACTCCTGCTTCCCCCCTGCCTCTATGCCCTCACACCACAGCCTCTCACCTCCGTGAGAATACGTCCCAGGTGTCCCCACCTCTGTGCCTTCCTGCAGGCAGCTGCAGGTTGACTGCTTCCTTCCTTTGGGGACCTACTCACATGTCAATTTCTATATAAAAATTCCACCTCCTTACCCCCCATTCTCCCACACTCGCCTTATTTCTTTCTCTGCTTTACCTCTATCCACGGCACTTGTCACTGTGTGACATGCCGTATCTGACCCACTGTAAGTTCTATGAGGACAAAATATTTCACCTGCTGCTGCTCCCACAGCTGTGTCCCTAGCACCCGGAACATTGCCTGGCACGAATAGTAAGTACCCAGGGCATGATTAACGAAGAATATACTTTTTGACTTCCTGGATATTTTAATGGACAGAGTGATGGTCCTTTGGTGTTTTAGCCCTGCGAACCCACTTCTTACCTTTCTCCTCCATTCCTTTGGGATCCCTGTTGACAGTCTGGCAACTGCCTTGAGAGCATCATACCACTAGGACCAGAGAGAAATATTAAGAAAGTAATAATATGGACCTGAATCAACACTTTTCAGGCAAGTCTGTAGGGCATTTTCTTAATTAGTGATCAATGGTGGAGGATCCAGCCCATGGTAGGTGCTGTCATCCCTGGGCTGGTGGTCCTGGGTTCTCTAAGAAAGCAGGCTGAGTAAAGACATGGGGAGCAAGCCAGTAAGCGGCGGCCCTCCATGGCCTCTGCATCAGCTCCTGCCTCCAGGTTCCTGTCCTGCTTGAGTTCCTGTCCTGACCTCCTTTGATGATGAACAGTGATGTGGAAGTGTAAGCTGAACAAACTCTTTCCTCCCCCAGTTGCTAACCCTAACTAAGCCAGCATCCACAGTATGTGAGAAAATCAACACGGCACACTAGGACACTCAGGGCTTCTCTCCACAGAATGGGTCATTCTGAGGCTGTCAGAATCCCAAGCCCTAAACATCTTAACTAAACATCCCTATTACCCATTTGACCCCAATAGCTGGGATCAAATGGCCACACCTACTATGAGTAAAAGATAACAGATCAATCAGGGAGTTTTTAGATTAATTCACACTTGTGAAACTGTAACCCTGCCTGCCTAAATTTATTCATTTTTAAATAAAGTATCACTTTATAAAAATGCAAATTTTTCATTGCCAGCACAAACCCCATATTACTTATGCTTTAAAAGTTATACTACAAACTGGGAAAACTGACGTCTCTTGTGCATCAAAACATATGAATATTTTCATTTTAAGAATATATGCTGATACACCCAAATTTTTAAAAATGACTTAAAAATCAAAAACAAAGTTACCTGCTGAAAACCATTTTGGCCTAAGGATGGCTCAAGTGTGAACTTCAATTTTGTATCAACTCCTAGGAGAGAAGTAAGTAGTTGTTATTTATACAAATTACACAGGGAGTCAAGAAGCAGGAAAGAGATGTCTGGACTGCCCGAGCCCATGACTGTAAGCAGACAGCTGGTGGTGATCTGGTGGTTGTCGCTCTTGCTGTTGTTGATGATGTAGAGTCCTGTGCATGCACTGACACCTAGATTTCCTGTCAGGAATCCAGGACATCCCATAATAACCTGGCATTTCAAAGCTTTAAAGACAAAGTTGTGCTATGCCTGGGTGGATAATTTTCTTCTCCAAGAAAATATTAGCTACTCATTGATTCTTGTCTCTGAGAGATGATTTTAATGAACTCCTGCCTCTGTGGAGGGACCAAGATTGCCTCCATCTCCAACCAATGAAATGGTCTTTGTAGGGTGCTGTCCAGGCCTGGGGTGCTGAATTCAGGAGCTTATTATTATTATTATTGCTTCATTACAACAAAGATCAGGAAATTCATCCCTACAGTGACTTTGCCGCTGCCCAAAAACCACTGGATTCCCAGTGTGTTTGACCAAATGTGCTCCTTCGACTTTTGGGGGCCACCTGCTGGGTGCAAACCAATTGCTTTCCTGTGCTGAAACGCAACTGGGGCTAGTAAGTCAAAACCACAACTCTTTTTCCTCATGATGAAAAATGAGTCAGGCTTTAAGTGGAATTGATCACTCGCCGCCCGCATCCAAAGGCTTAAATCGGGTCATTTTCACGCTCTTTTTTTCTAAGTGAAAGGAGAGGAGAGGAGTTCTATTTCATCTGATAATCACAGCTGTTCCGGATTCAGAAACACAAAACACTATTTAACGTGGGAAGGAGATTTAAAAGAAAAGAAGGAGGGGAAAAAAGGTAAAAGAAGACGCCAGGGCGAATAAATACTACAGTCTCGGCAATTAGACACTTCGGTGGGGAGAAAAACAAAGAAGCCACGAGGTTCGGAAAGGCAGCGACACATTCCACCCTCTGGGACTCAGCGCCTGGGCAGAATTTGCATGCTGGGTGACAGCAGATCCCAGAAGGAGCTGGGGGGGGGGGGGGGGAGGTACTGTGGAGACCACAAACTGCCTAGGGGCAGCTGGGGCCACTCCAGGGAAAGGTGAGCGCTGAGCTTACGCTCCACGGGCTAATAGAGCTGCTTTCTCTTGGGCCACCCCTTGCCAGAACCCTCAGCGCCTAGGCGCCGGTGCCAGGGCCAGTCTCTTAAAACCCTGAGCAATGACGCCAGGTGACCAAGCTGGCGCGGGGATAGGCAGAGCCTGGAGAAGCAGGGATGTGTAAATACAAGCTTATGATAGGACGGGCCTGTTCTCAGAAGGCCAGGCGGGCTTCAGAACCTACTGAACGGAGCTCGTGCCCTCTCCCACCACAACACAAGCACACCACGGACTCGGGGCTGGGCGGGGGGGGGGGGGGGGCGTGCATACTATCCTTCACAGTCGCTGCCTTTACCTCCGACCAGCAGGGTCAAGGCGGTGCTTCGGCCAAGCTACAAACCTCTTTGGAGGTCTGGCTTCTAGAGAACCCGGAGTACAATAGGTGACGAGGCCTGGGCAGGCGGGGGCAGCCTCCCTTACTCCCCCACCGTGAACGGAGGCCAAGCTCATAGGCCGCGGGGTAGCTTCTGCAGGGCGGCAGGTTCTCCGTGCCCTAGCGGCTGCTGAATGCACCCAGGCCGGGTCTGCTCCCATCCCTCCCAGGCCGACGGTGCTCCGCAGACACCTGCACCCTAGCGCCCAATCGCAGCCCGCGCCTCACCCGGCTCCAAGGTGCAGAGCAACCGGGGCGCGGTCCGCGAGATGCAGCTGCGCTTCTTGAGCACATTGCTCAGGATGGTGCCCACGCCGCCGCCGCCCTGGCGCTTCAGGCATCGCCCGCCGCGTCGCAGGGAGCCGGTCAGCTTGTCTTGCCGCATCCGAGAGAGAGCGCCGTCGGCCGCCCGGGACCCCGCTGCTCCACCGGAACGACTGCACAAGTAGTGCTTGGAGAGTCCAAGCCGGCGAGGCTCCCTGGAGAGCCGCAATCGTGCAGCCTGAGCTCCGGAGTCAGGAGGATCAGAGAGACGCGGCGGGAGCAGCGGAGCTCAGGGAAGCCGGCTGGCATCTGCAGTGCGGAGCCCAAACGGCTGAGACCAGAGCAGGCTGGGGCGGGGAGGAGGGCGGTAGTGAGCGCGCGGGCGCGCAGAGATGGAGGCGGCGCCTCGGCACCCAATCCAGGCATCAGCTTGAGCAGGCAAGGCGGTCAGAACCGGGAGTCAGCTCCGGAGGACAGAAACCAGAGACAAGGCAGGGGCGTCCCCAGTTCTCCTAAATCTGGGGGTGCTGGAAAGGCCGCCAGTGCAGAAGCTGCAAGTACCCGCCTGATCTGAGCAGCCCCAGAGAAGGCAAGGCCTGTCTACTACAGCACCACGCCGACCGACCCCGGGGGCAGAGGAGCTGGTAGATGGTGACCTCAACCTTCAACTCAAATTGTGTTCCTGTCTCTTCCTGGCCACTTAGAGAGGCAAAGAACCAAGTTTAATAACAACAACAACAATATAGTTCCCCTTGGGAAAACGCAACCCTAAGAAAATGTTCCCATTGAAGAAGCAGTTTCCGAGTGTTTCCAGGGGCGTGATGAGGTCAGGCTCTTAATAAGAAGTGTCTGCCAGACTTGAAAATCTCGGGCGCACGCCTTTAATCCCAGCACTTGGGAGGCAGAGGCAGGCGGATCGCTGTGAGTTCGAGGCCAGCCTGGTCTACAAAGTGAGTCCAGGACAGCCAAGGCTACACAGAGAGACTCTGTCTCGAAAAACCAAAAAAAAAAAAAAAATCTCAGAAGAGTCTTGAAAGAGTGTAGCTTTGAGTCAAGGCTTTAGGAGGTGGGAGGGACAGGCAGAATAACTACAGCAGGACTGGCGTCTACTGAAGGGGGGGAGCTCACCTAGATGGATGAAGGATGATGGTTGCCATCCTGACAAGTCCTGTCCCGCCTGAGGCTATCAAGGTTGGCACTCCACCTCCCATGGCGCTGCTGCTGGAGCTGTTTCAAGCTAGCAAGCCTAGGGAGGCCGAGAGCCCAGGATGCAAGCACTGCCAACCTAAACGTGGTAGTGCTCGCTGTGCAGCTGCCCTAGCCCAGTCCTATACTTTTATTTTTCAGCATGGGGGGCGTGGGGGTGGGAGGAGGGAGGGTCTTACTAAGTTGCCCTGACTGGCCTTGAACTTGTGATCCTCCTGACTCACTCTCCTGAGTAGGTGGTATTACAGTACTATACCCACCTACCACCCACCCTCAGCCTGGCTTAATCGGTTTTTTTCCTTCTGACTATATTGCATGTAAAAATAAAATCATTCAATAGCCAAAATGGGGGTATAAATATCCCCCAATCTGTCTTTATGGAATCTTCATAGTGCCCTTTTCCTTGTTGTACTCTTTTTTTTTTTTTTTAATTTTATTGTTATGTATACAGTGCTCTGCCTGTATGTACACCTGCAGGCCAGAAGAGGGCACCAGGTCACATTATAGATGGTTGTAAACCACCATGTGGTTGCTGGGAATTGAACTCAGGACCTCTGGAAGAGCAGTCAGTGATCTTAACCTCTGAGCCATCTCTCCAGCCCCATTGCTGCACTCTTTTAATCTTTCAAATCTTCCAAAGCTCCAGATGACGGCAACATTTGGCTTCAAAAACGTCAGCAAGAAGCCTGGACACAGACTTTCGGTCACAGATTTCCTCAGCCTTCCCTAGACTCTTTCCACTGCCAGGCTCTTCAAGAAAGTTCTCTGGGAGTACTGGTCAACCAGCTAACTGTCATAAACATCCGGTCTTGATCTGACAATTCACCAGGGGAAGGATGGTTCTACTAACTCTAGCCTTTCCTTTCCTGTGCCTACGAGACAAGCTGGAAATTACTTTGTCTTTTCTTCCTATGGAAATTTCAACGCCTTTCAGCATCTCCTGCAAGTGTGTTTTCACTTCTATACAATACCAAGTCAATGCTTGCTTAGTTAGGATTTAATGTTTGTCCTAAAGCCGGAACTCCAGAGATGGAGTACGTTGCCCATCTGAATGCTTTCATCAGCAATGAGACAATGGCCCACAGCTATTTCCACACACAATGATTTCCTCATGGCAAGTTCCAGGCCATGCAGGGCTACCCAGTGAGACCCTATCTAAAAATAAGAGAGGAGAAAATCGTTTCTTAGCAACCCTTGGAGATATAACTTAAGAGTCACCAAAATAGAACATATGTCTAATGCTAAGGCACTTAATTGTGACTCTCCCTTGAGAAGCCCACTCAACACTTAGGCATGTCTTATTCTTTTCCTGAGCCTGGTGCCCCCCTCTTGTCTCTCTCCTCTGTTAAGCTTCTCATTTATAAACTTTTATTCTCTTTGGACAAGCCCACATCCATGCTCTTGGTGTGTGATACATAAGTCCTGAATTTATAATATATACAAGTCTCCTCCTCTTAATCTTTCTATTTAACATCTATATTAAAATCTCTTTTAATAAATGCCAAATCTGCCTCAAAAAACCAAAAGGCATGCTGACATCTCCCCCACACCTTTGGTGCTCCTGAGCAAGTGCTCACCAACATTGCTATTAGGAAAGGAAAAGTCTTTCTTAAAGTACAATGGCATATTTACCTTCAAAAAGCAGGGGGCGGGAGCATAAAGATTTTTGTATTCGGTAATCTTTAGGGGAGAAAATGTGAACTTTTAAAACTATAGAAGAGGAGGCCGGGGAGGGCCTGAGAAGACTAGCACCAGAAACTGTCTTCTGACCTCCTGCACAGACATGTACACACACACACATAAACATGTGCACACACACACATCGGTGTGCACACAGGAATGAACAGCGTGGACACAAGAATGGAACATTGAGACTTCTCTAGATTTGTCTTGGGCAGTTTTGACTTTGAAATAATGTTTATTAAATGCTAATAAACTAAAGTTCTTAAATGAAACTGTGGAAATAAATGAAAACAGATGAACCTAACTGAATATACCATTTATAGCATAAAGCACAGGGGGAAAATGATTGTACTTGAACAGGTATACATTGCAAGGAAAGACAGAAATGAGAATCTTAATTTTACTCGGTAGTTAACAATTTTGGGCCAGGCATGGTGGCACATGCCTTTAATCCCAGCACTCGGGAGGCAGAGGCAGGTGGATCACTGTGAGTTCGAAGCTAGCCTGGTCTACAAAGTGAGTCCAGGACAGTCAAGGCTACACAGAGAGATCCTGTCTCAAAAACAACAACAACAACAAATGTGTGTGTGTGTGTGTGTGTGTGTGTGTGTGTGTGTGTGTGTGTTAACTCATGTGCTATAGGAGAAGGCAAATAATGTCAAATAGAGCCAGTACTATGTATAATTATATAATCAAAGAAATTTGGTTTTCTTTAAAATGCTATATAATGCTTGGGTTTTTTTTGTGTTTTGTTTTGTTTTTTGAGACAGGATCTCCTCATGTAGCCCAGGCTAACCTCAAGCTTGCTATCCCCCTCCTTGACCCTCTTGGTACTGGGGTTAGAGATATGTGGTACCACACTCAACTTACAATTAATGTATTTAAAATGGAAATACGGGTATAAACTAACTTTTCCCCTCAAAAATCAACTTTCCTGCTGGATCTAAACCAAAGGGTAGAAAACTCAGTGGTTAAAAAAAAAAAATGTCCCAGCACCCAGATTATGGTCTCTGAAATCCACTCCCCACTACAGGAGCAAAGGCTTCCCTGAAAACTGATCCAGGCCCCAGCCGGAAGCAGCACGTGTGAGCCTATGGCGTGTTGACGCACGCAGGGGAAGTGGGGTCACATCACCAGGGCACAAGAGCCACATAAGCAGGATCTTCTGTCACTGAACATCCTTTAAGTGCTTCAAGAATGCTATTCTGAGTAAGTCAGGAATGGGAGTCTTCCATGTGACTCGGCACACTTATCTTACAGTCCACACGTCACAGGCTTTGTGAAGAACCCCCCCCCCCCAGATTTGAGGACACCGTCCGAAGTGGTGTAACTCTATGAATGAAATTTACAAAACTCTGTTAACATGAGGATCGCTGCTAAAGCAAGCCAGGCTGACGTGACACATGAGCTATGTGGTTTCACACACCCCCTACGCCCCGACGGAAGTCTGCTTTGAACAGGGGAAAACTCTTTAAAAAAGTACTGCTTTATGCCAGGTGGTACTGGCACACACCTTTAATCCCAACACTTTGAGAAAGCAGAGGTACATGGATCTCTGAGTTCGAGGCCAACCTGGTCTACAGAGTGAGTTCCAGGACAGCTAGGGCTACACAGAGAAACCTGTCGAGAAGAAAAACAAAAGTATCACTATAAAACGAGTCAGTGTGTCTTCCCAGCAGCCTTCACCAAGCTGCTCAGGCACAGAACGCCCTCCTTCACTGGCCTGGTGCTTTTACACTGTGTGTTATTCGTTACCCTTCAGCCTTCACAGCCATCCCGGCCTCTCTGTGGTGCTAGGGACAACAGGAAGGGCTGACGGTTTTCCACAATGTCTTAGAGGGCTAATGTGCTCCTGGGGCTGAAGATGCCCAACTGGCAAGAACAGAAAACTCCAGGGAAACAACTGTTTGGTGCATGCAGCTTTCCAGAACTCTCCTCAGCTCAAGCCTTAGAGGGCTTTGTGTCTCCCTTTAACAAAGGGAGCTATTCACATCGCATGTGAGGAGGAGCCTCCGACATGGAAGGACACCCTGAGGCTGTGTGACACATGCCATTCAGAGCACCCCACACTCAGACGTCAGGCTCATTAGGCAAACCTCTGATTATCATTTGGCTCCAGAAAGGGCTGCTGCCTAGAAGGGGAGGTACTGAACACAGCAGACAGCGGGTGCCACCCCTGAGCTCAGCAAATGCTGAGCAGGCTGAGGAGACCAAGGTTCTGGGCTATCAGAGCTAAACTCCACCCCCAGAGCAGGTGAGGGACAGGTCAGGGCTGACAGAAACGCTGCTCTCTGAAGTCGTTCACAATACTTTTCTTCCTCCTAACAGAAAAGGTTACTTCCCAAGTAAATATTCCATTGCATTTCTTTCTGATTACAAGGGAAATTACGCTTTAAAAGGGGTTCCTTGGGCCAGGTGTGGTGGCGTACCCCTTTAATCCCAGCACTCGGGAGGCAGAGGCAGGTGGATTGCTGTGAATTTGAGGCCAGCCTGGTCTACAAAGTGAGTCCAGGACAGCCAAGGCTAACAGAGAGAGACTTTGTCTCAAGAAACAAAAATAAATAAATAAAAAGAAAATGGGGGGGGGGCTTCCTTGAAATCTTTCCATTGAGGACTGCATAAAAGTTAACACCGTTTGTGTGTGCATGTGTGTGTGTGTTTCTATTATTATAGCAATAAGTGGCAAAGAAATTAAACAATATTATTTTGTTTACATTGGGGAGGAAAGCTAGGACTGCCAACTTCTGTAGCAAACAGATAATTAAGTTAGTGCTAAAATACAATACTCTAAAAGTAGCCATGGTGCAAGCCTGGTATTATATTTATTATGTGACTCACAGTTTCTTATTTCATGTCTGAGATACTGTTTTCCAAAAGCAAAAGATGTCATCTGAAGTCATCTCAGAGAAAACAAGCCAGCGTGGCCTTTGCCTGAGGCCACCAGCAGCAGGGCCAAGCCGTCATTAGTCCCTACTGGGCAAATGACCCTTCCTACCGAATAATGTCAGTGAATTCCCATTTGAGTAAATCACAGATGGGAACTACCTGGAAAGTTAGTGGAAGAAAGCTCACTATAAATTGTATACTGGGTGAGTCAGACGTGGTATAGGAGGATCACAAGTTTGAGGCCAGCATGGGCTACATGGTAGGGCTAGCTTGAGCTACAAAGTGAACCCATGTCTCAAAATACTGCTTTACCCTGCAGTAAGTGCTCCTTGTCTGGTTAAGGAAGGGAACGTTTTGAGGAACGTCCTAGGAGCTGACTAGTGAATTAAAGGACACAGGGCTGAGAGTGAGCCTTTCTTGAAGAGAAATTTTGCCCCGAATAGGAAACAAGCAAGAAGTCTGAAGAAAAAGCAAGCCCAACATCAGAAATAAAAACCGTGTCCCAAGGGGCTTCCCAAAAGGAATTGGGTCTGAGACATTTTCTGGTTTCCTACTGCTATTTTCACTTAACAGCAAAATCTCAAAATAAAAAGGGCCTACGTGCTTATCCTCAGGGACACAGCAGGGCTGGTGTTGGCAATTACCAAGGAGAAGAGGCCCAGGAAGGCTGCTGCTTGGAGAGAGAAAACCACAGGGGGCCAGGGTGCTCTGGGTCCCCAGGGCTGCAGCTCAGCCTCAGGGCTGTGGCTGCACAGCTGCAGAGCTGCTGGCAGTCTCTGAGGGTCAGAGAGATCTCACGGGTCATCGTATCTAAGGCGGCTCAAGTTGGACAGCAGATGAGCACGGACATTTTGCAGTCACAACCTCTGAAAGAGAAAGGCAGCTGCCAGCATCAAAACTGCTTCCTCGTTTTTCCTTTCCTCTACAATTATTGATAATCTGTAAACTCCTGAATGGTAAAAAGCAATGTTCCCACGTGTCTCCCGGTGTCTGCTATAGCCTGAGTGCCCAGGCTTGTCTGCACTAGTGAGAGGCAGCCAGCCTTAGGAGACAGAGCCTCTGCATGGGAGTCTCTTAAGTCCTAGGGACATGGCCTTGACAGGGAAGTGGGATTTTGGTTCTTTCTCTTGTCTGCCTTGCAGCTTGTGACGAGGAGAGGCATTTTGGTCTACCTGCACTCCTGACTCGCCTCAGGCTCAAAGCACAGAGCCAGCAAGATCATGAACTGGAGCCTCCAAGACTGTAAGCCAGACTAAACTTCTTTATGTATTAATTACTTCGAGTGCTTTGTTACAGCGATGGAAGGCAGACGAACAGAGCACTGGTAGCCACTCCCCCTAGAAAGCTAATATTCTCCTGAAGCCTCCTTAAAAGTAAAGCCCTAATAAGTAGTTCCTTCAGCTCGCTACCCAAGACTTTGCCCACACATGGTGAGCTCGCGGGGATGAGCACCAGGATGACTTTCCTCCACCCAGGAGACACGAGGGCAGAATAACAGGAAGGAGCTAAGAGAGAAGAAAAGAACCCCACAGTTTTCTGACACATCACATGACACACACGAAACATTTTGCTTTCTTTTTATATGATTTTCCTCATCTTAGTCATAAAAACAGTTTCTCTATTTAAGCGCAGGGATCCTTTAAGACAACAGGGTGTGGCTTTTGTATTGTTAAAAGCAGAGAAAAGTTACCATCGCAGGCAGAACAAAGGAGCTCTGAGGTTCCTAAAACAAGTCACTCAGCCCCCTTTATCCACCTCTCCACAGTGCTATTTATGCTTCTCAGGAAGATTCTTCTCAATTAGATTAAAAATAAAGAAACCACTCCTGAGCATAAATTCTCCCTAAACACTCAAATATTCTGGAAGAAGTATTTTAAGAAAGAAAAAAATCACCTATATTTATAGATAAGAAGTTTAAATTTTTAAATATAACTAATATTACAATTTAATTGACAGTACAGAGTTCACACGTTTTAGCATTATACCAGTAGTGTATTTGAAGCCTCTGTGGCCAGTTGCACACATAACCTCAGAAGAATAAATATTTAATTAATTGTTATTATTAATTATTCTTAGGACCTATATTTTCTGTGAAGCACTTTCTCTCCTCAAAATGATTTAAATGGATTCACTACTTCAGGACCCAGTGCCTTTATCCTTCAGGACCAAAGGTGTTTTGGGTTGTTAATATTTTAAAATAATTATATACAAATAGACAGGTAGGTAAGTAGATAGATGATGATAGATTGATAGAAGACAGACAGACAGACAGATATGTCTATGTATGTATGGAAAAAGCTTTGAGGTGGACCTGAGGTCATGTGGAATTTTCCATTTGTAGCAGTGCCATGCCTTTGCTTGAACAGCTTTGTATTTTGGAGTATTTCAGATTTGGAATTTTCTAATGACTGTATTAAACCAATTCTTGAGCTAGGTTTGTGTGGACCATAAAAAGACAGCTCTTCTGAGGGTGAGGATTAAGGGGTGTGTGTGTGTGTGTGTGTGTGTGTGTGTGTGTGTGTATGTGTGTGTGTGTGTATGTGTGTGTATATGTGTGTGTGTATGTGTGTGTGTGTGTACATGTTGGGGGTTGCCCACAGACACCAGAAGGGGGTGTTGGATCACTTGGAGCTGGAGGGCATTTGCTGGGATCCCAAGCTCAGTCCTCTGAAAGAGCAGTGAACATTCTTCACTGCTGTGCCATCTCTCCAGCCGACTAGAAGACTCATTGCTTTGAGTAAAATCACTGTTTAATCTGTCCATGACTAATTGTCTAGCTGTAATCTCCCAACACTTTACAGAAATCTATTCTATGCTTCTGTTAACATGGGGGGGGGCGAAGGAAGGGCTTATAATCCCTGCACTCTGGGAGGCAGAGGCAGGTGGATTACTGTGAGTTCGAGGCCACATGCTCTACAAAGCAAGTCCAGGACAGCCAAGGCTACACAGAGAAACTCTGTCTTGAAAAACCAAATAATAATAATAATTATTATTATTATTATTATTATTATTATTTATTTAATTAATTAATTAATTTTAAAAATGGGGGGAAAGTTCCCAGTACTAATCAACGCAGATCACTTTAGCCTAAAATACAGGCAACCACAGGCTGAAGCAGGGTGATGCCTTTGAAAAGAACACAACTGCAGCAACAGTCGGTGGAGCGTTTGTCTAGCACGCGCACAGCCCTGGGTTCAATCCCCAGCACTGCAAAAGGCAGGTGGAGTTACACATCTGTAATCCCAGACCTTATGAGGTAGAGGCATAAGAATCGGAAGTTCAAGGCCATCCTTGGCTACGAGGCAAGTCCAAGGCTAGCCTGTATACGACACCCTGTCTCAAACATATTTTTTGGTAATAAGAAAGAAGGATCAGCTGGGCGTGGTGGCACAGGCCTTTAATCCCAGCACTCAGGAGGCAGAGGCTGGTGGATCGCTGTGAGTTCGAGGCCAGCCTGGTCTACAAAGTGAGTCCAGGACAGCCAAGGCTACACACAGAGAAACCCTGTCTCGAAAAGAAGAAGAAGAAGAAGAAGAAGAAGAAGAAGGAGGAGGAGGAGGAGGAGGAGGAGGAGGAGGAGGAGGAGGAGGAGGAGGAAGAAGAAGAAGAAGAAGAAGGAAGAAGGAAGAAGGAGGAGGAGGAGGAGGAGGAGGAGGAGGAAGAAGAAGAAGAAGAAGAAGAAGAAGAAGAAGAAGAAGAAGAAGAAGAAGAAGGAAGAAGAAGAAGAAGAAGAAGGAAGAAGAAGAAGAAGAAGAAGAAGGAAGAAGAAGAAGAAGGAAGAAGAAGAAGAAGAAGAAGAAGAAGAAGAAGAAGAAGAAGGAAGAAGAAGAAGAAGAAGAAGAAGAAGAAGAAGAAGAAGAAGAAGGAAGAAGAAGAAGAAGAAGAAGAAGGAAGAAGAAGAAGAAGAAGAAGAAGGAAGAAGAAGGAAGAAGAAGAAGAAGAAGAAGAAGAAGAAGAAGAAGAAGAAGAAGAAAGAAAGGGTGGATCAGAAAGTGGAGAAAGGTTACAATCAACAAAAACACTGGCTTGGCTGGCCTGGAACTCTTATCTCAACAAACTGAGTCTATTTGGAAGAGATAGTGTAGATGTATGGACTGATGAATGGTGTGGCAGGGGGCAGACAGGTCTCAGCTAAGACCCTCTAGAAGCCACACAGTGTGGCCACAGCAGGCCGAAGTTTGAATTCTAACACTAACACTTACTTCCTCCATGTCTTCAGGCAGGTGGCCTAATTTCTAGGTTTCAGTCTCTTCATCTTTACAATGAAAATTTGTGTTGTGAGAACTGACATGACAAAGCTGCGAGTCAAACCCAGGGCTCGCACAAAGCAGGCACACAAGACACTTATACTCAGGTGCCCTTCCTTCCGTTAGTGTGGGCAGTCACTGAAAGAAAACAATGGCACTGTGAGTAGTACACCTTGAGGTTGGCCCAGTGCAAGACCTGGGTCCACCGCCAGAGCCCTTCCAACTGGTCAAGACACCTCCTGATGTCCACACCAGCCTCGCCTTTTGCCTTTTACCTGGAGCTCTCACCCATGTCGTAGGAATACAGAGATGATCTCCGTGCTTCTCCCCAAATGGGTATGTCTGAACTGCATAGTAAGAACTGTTGTGAAGCAGATATCAGCAAAACTGGGGCAGAGGCCGCAGAGTGGGATGCTGGGAAAGAGCACCCCACGTAAAGTGAAGCCAGTCGGACCAAAGTGCTAGCGTCCATCCCCCAAGGTCTCTGAAATTTACTCAGCTGAGAAACAAAGATTCGGTTTCTTCATTAGAACCCCTCAGTCCACACAAATGCTGGTCAGTTGAAATGTCTAGAGAATCACACTCGGAGTTCATGTTCTCAGACAAACTGGGGATTTTTGTTTGCTTGTTTGTTTGGTTTTGCTTTGTTGTTGTTGTTGTTTGTTTTTCGAGACAGGGTTTCTCTGTGTAGCCTTAGCTGTCCTGGACTCCCTCTGTAGACCAGGCTGGCCTTGAACTCACAGCGATCCGCCTGCCTCTGCCTCCTGAGTGCTGGGATTAAAGGTGTGCGCCACCACTCCCGGCCCACAAACTGAGGTTTAAACAAAAAAATTCTTTGGGTATAAATCATTCTTCATTATAAAAGGTTTATAAATATATATTCTTGACTTAAACATCCTGAACAAATAAAGTTATTATTCATTTCTTTTAAAAAATTTTATTTATTTACTATGTATACAGTGTTCTGCCTGCTTGTACTCCTGCAGGCCAGAAGAGGGCACCAGATGACATTACAGATGGTTGTGAGCCACCGTGTGGTTTCTGGGAATTGAACTCAGGACCTTCAGATGAGTAGTCAGTGCTCTTAACCTCTGAGTCATCTCTCCAGCCTTATTATTAATTTCTTAATATTTTTGTGTTATTGGAGCTAGATAGATGGCTCAATGGCTACATTATATACCACTCTTCCAGAGGATACGGGTTTGATTCCCAGCACCCACAAGGTTGCTCAGAACTGTCTGTAACTCCAGTTCCAGAGGATTTGACATCCTCTTCTAATCTTTGCAGGCACCAAGCACACACATGGTGCACAGACATACGCGCATGTAGACAAAACACTCATATACACAAAATAAAATAAATTAAAAATAATTTTTATATGTTACCTTTAGGTCGCTTTTCTTCTGCATGAGAGTCCGAGACAGGTCCTAAAAGTTCAGGCAATTAAATCGTGCCCAAGTCAGCTCTCTCACACGAGGTGCTAGCTTTACCTCTTTAGAATCGTGTATTTAAACTGGCATACTCACAGAAGTCAGGGAACTAAAGGGGCCTTTGGGTGGAATTCAGGCGAAGAGGGATGGAAGGTAGGTAGCAGTAAAGGGGCAGTGATGAAACATGAGGGCTAAACGGGGTGTGGGGGGTGGGGCATGAGGAGGATGACGAACGCTAAAGGCCACTGAAGTGCCACATAAAAGCCCACTGCCCCGGAAGCTTCCTAATATAATGCATAGATACAAGGCATTTGTGAGGAGTTACTCTATAGCAGAGTGACAGCGTCTCCCCCACAAAGCATAAGCTGTGAAATAAAAACCCTGAGACAGGCCAGAGTTACCCTCCTTTCAAGCTGTTGGGTCATCGGGGTTCCACAGGGCCCCTCAGAACATTACAAACTATTGTCATTGAAGCGAGAGTTCTGGAATGTTGGTTTCTTTAAAAACACAGAAACAGGGGCTGGAGAGATGGCTCAGCGGTTAAGAGTTCAATTCCCAGCAGCCACATGGTGGCTCACAACCATCTATAACGTGATCCAATGCCATTTTCTGCCACGAATGTGTACATGCAAACAGAGTACTCATATACATAAAGTGAATAAATAAAATTTTAAACGCACACACACACAGGTGCAGTGGTGCACACCTGTGATCCCAGCACTTGGGAGGCAGAGGCAGGAGGATCTTCGGGAGTCCAATGCCAGCCTGGTTTACAAAGCGAGTCCAGGACAGCCAGGACTACACAGAGAAACTCTGCCTCGAAAAGCAAAACAAAAAACAACAAACAAAGCACAGGAAATATAAAAATATGTTTTCATCTTAATGCCAGGTGTGGGTACGTGGAGTTTCTTCGCAGCAACTGACTGTGCTTTGCCTTGTGCTCTGGCCCAGGGTGTGGTTCTGCCAGCTGCAGATCGGTGGTGGTTTTTTGTTTTTTGTTTTTGCGATTGTGTGACATTTGGAATACTGGGAACATTTCAGGGGGAGGGTATATAAACACTAGAGTCCCGTATGTGGGGTTGATGGTTGTTAGTCATTGGGGGGGGGGGTTGTTGGGTGGTTGTTGGTGGCTATTGGTTGCGGTTGAAGTAGTCACGTGCAAAGAAGAAAGGAAAAGAAGCTAAATGTCCTGATGGTGGAGGTCAAAGTTGCCCCAAGGCGCTCCCCACCCCATCAGCAGAAAGCACTCTAACGATAATGTTGCCCCCTGTCCGACCCCTGACTTGATTCAGGGATCTCTTTCCTTTCCTCTCTGTCCTTTCCCCCCTCATATCTAGTGTTAGAGGTTTAAAGGGGACAAGGAGAAAGGGTGGAGGAGGGGGTGGAAGAAAGAGGAACCCATGAAGTAGCAAACGCCGGTTACAGTCACTGTTCTTGGCTACCTCATAGCTCCATGGTATGCCCCTGTTGCCGAAGTAACAGAACACGGAAAACTCATGTGACAACCTGGAAATGTCACCCCTAGTGCTAGAAGATGCTATACATGCCACCGGGGGAGAGAAGTCGTCCACAGTCTCACACAGCTGTGGACCGTAGAAGGACTGGCCTGGCAAGAGATGCTCGCTGGGGCAATCCTGGCAGGACCGGCTGGATTTAAAGCTCAGTGCGCGAGACACAACCACGCCGGGGACCATTAACTGGGCTCGAAACACATGGCCGGCTATGTCACAGGCCACAGCAGGGAACCTATGGGCAGAGTAATAAACTGACCCTAAGGTCTTCTCTTTATAGCCATCGGTCTCTCGGCCCTCATTGGGGAAGCTTCTTTACACAGTACGTGGCAATTAATACAGAGACCCACACCTTGTCAGTGTGCAGAGAACAAGAGAGTGTGGGGTGCTCAGCTCTAAATAGGAGACAGAGACAGACAGACACATACACACACACACAGAGAGAGAGAGACAGAGACAGAGAGACAGAGAGAGACAGAGACAGAGAGAGAAGACACACAGAGAGAGACAGAGAGACAGAGAGACAGAAAGAGACAGAGACAGAGAGAGAAGACACAGAGAGAGAGAGAGAGACAGAGACAAAGTTGCCAGGGGAACAGGGGGAAGAATTGGAAGGAAGAGAACGGGGATGAGTTTGATCAAAACACAGTTTATGAAATTCCCAAACAAGCCTTTAGTCTCAGCACTCAGGAGGCCAAAACAGCACATCCATGTGAGTTTGAGGTCAGCCTGGCCTACATAGTAAGTTCCGGGATAATCAAGGCTACAAAGAAAAACCCCACCCCGCCCCACCCCCCACTCCCAATACATACACACACACACACACACACACACACACACACACACACTCAAATACTAAAAAAAAACTACAAAAATAAAATATGAAAGGCATTTTTAATGTGCATCTCCCGAGGGAGAATGTTAAATAGAGCATGTTTGTGTCAGGAGTCAAGGTCGGTACAAGGGACATTGCGCCAAGCTGTCTTCCATGGAAAACATCCCCTGGCACGCACACCAACATAAAAGAAGCCTGGGGTGCCCTGCGCCGCAGGTGTATCATAGCAAATGACCACATTTACACTCTTGAGGGTCAAGGTCCACATAAGTGTCAGCAACAGAAAAGGAAGCCGACATCTAGGTAGATGCGCTTTCTACATTCGTTCTCTCTGCTAGAAGCAGTGTAGGATGCCGTATTCTGCGTGTGAACTTAATATAGCAACAGTGGCACCTTTAATTACCATGTCTTTAGTCCCTGCTTGCAACAGAGCATCACTTGGCAGGATGTCAGTCTGGCATAGTGCCAACATCAATCTTATGCGCCAGCTCCTGGGGAAGAAACACATCATGTCTTTGTTTTTTTTTTTTTTTTAAATTACCTCTGGTAATTTTAAGCATTCCTGGCACTTGATGCTTAATGAAGATTTCAGCGTCCCTTATCCAAAATGGTTGTGACCACAAGTGTTTCAAATCTGGGTTTTGTTGTTTATTGTTCAGGATTATTTGACTATATATAGTGAGAAATCACAGGGGAGGGACCAGCATTTCATTTTCACTTTATACACAGGTCTGGAAGGTGGTGGTGTACGGTGTTTTAATTATCTGGAGGCCATGTACGGCTATCCATGCCGATAACCCTGGCATTTGAGAGTTTAAGACAAGAGAATTGAGGGTTTGAAGCCAGGCTCGGATACCTAGTAAGACCCTGACTCAAAGCACAAAAACTTTGTACGTAAGGTTTAGGGTAGAGGGTTTTCTATTTGTATTGTCATCACATTTGAATGTTGGACTTCTCAATTAGATGTGATAAAGCTGTGTATTTTGAAAAAAAAATACGAAATAGCTTTCTTTTTTTTTTTCCAGACCTGACAGACCTGAGGACCGAACCCAGGGCCTTGCGCTTGCTAGACAAGCACTCTGCCACTGAGCTAAATCCCAAACACCATGAAATAGTTTTCAAACGTAGAAATTGATACACAACAGCATTCTTTGTTTTTTTGTTTTGTTTTGTTTTTTTGTTTTTTAGATAGGGTCTCACTCTGTTGTCTTGACTGTCTAAAACTTGCTATGTAAGCCAGGCTGGTCTCAAACCCAGAGAAAGACACCTGCCTTTGTCCCCTGGGTGCTGGGTTAAAGGCATGCGCCACTGTGCCCAGCTTGTGGGATGTTTTTTTAACTGTACCTAGAGAATGCAAATCAGAGTAGAGTTCTGCTGGTGTGACATGTAAAAATGAAACCTGTCTTAACACCTGTATTCCATCCCCTGCAGATCCCGCCCCGATGAGCAGTTCATCCATGTGCCTGGATTGTTTATGTGAAGACTTTTATCTCCTCAATAAATCATAAGCTTCTTTGAACACTGAAACTAATTTTTATTAATTGTTTCATCTCTCTCCTCCCGTGCCTGCAGCTTTCATGAGGCCGGGTACACATTCGCCACCCAGTACATGAACGTTAAAAATAAACAAAATCAGAAAAGTCATCGTGTCAAGAAGAGAACTGTGCCTTCCCACTCACTAAAAACTGGCTTTTTATTCAATTACAAGAGAAATAAGCAGATGTGTTTATGAACAGTTATTTTGACTAACATTTGTGCAATGAAAAAAAAAAATCCACACATTATTTTTAGTCTCCTGACAAGTTTCCAAACTGTGTGATCCTCAGCATCACACACTAGGCCTGGTCATCCTGAAAGTGTAGGTACAAGGGGGTTCAGCACGGACCAGTGGCCGGAAACTGCACTCTAAAGCAAGTCGCCAGGGCTAGAAGCCCGGCCCTGTCGTCACTCAGTAGTAGAGGAAATCTGGGTACTATCTCAGTCTCCTTACCCAGGAAATGGAACAAATGAAGTACCAACTCCATAGATGTTTTCCTTAGGAGCAAATACTACAGATAAAACATCTGCTACAGGGCTTGAGAGAGCGCTCGACAGTTAAGAGCACTGTCTGCTCTTCCAGAGGCCCTGAGTTCAATTTCTAGCAACCACATGGTGGCTCACAACCATCTATAATGTGATCTGGCGCCCTCTTCTGGCCTGCAGTTGTACATGCAGATAGAGCACTCATGCATTCAATAAATAAATAAATCTTTTTTTAAAATCCACCATATGCCGGCCACACAGTGAGCTCTCTATAGAAGTATTACTTGTTCTGTCATTAGTGGGACTACATAAAGGCACTTGAGTAACTTCTGAAAACTTGTTTAAGTTTGTTTGTTCGTCTGTTAGTTAGTTTTCTTGTTTAATTCAGGGACTTAGTAAGCACTTCTGGCTGTCCTGGAACTCACTCTGTAGACCAGGCTGGCTTCAAACTCATAGATCCACCTGCCTCTGTTTCCTCGGGGCTGGGATTAAAGATGTGTGCCACACACTGGCATGTTTATCTTATATAGTCAACATTGTCACAGATTACCAGCACTGCCATCTGGTCACTTGAATGCCTATACTTTTTAATTCTATTACTATCCAACTTGACTTGGTGGTCTCATCTAAAATGTCAGGAAAGCAATTTTAAAAAGAAAAGAAAAAAGTATTCATTTCATCTGACAAATTGTCACATCTCTTTTTTTTTTTTTTGGGTGTTTTTCGAGACAGGGTTTCTCTGTGTAGCCTCAGATGACCTGGACTCACTTTTGTAGACCAGACTGGCCTCAGACTCACAGTGATCCACCTGCCTCTGCCTCTCAAGTGCTGGGATTAAAGGTGTGTGCCACCACACCCAGCTCATCTTGATTTTTTTAAGACTTCACTCAAATAGCATTTGCGACAATGCATACAAGTCAACCTTGTCCTATTCTTCAAAAGTCAATAAGGCCCCAAAATTAGTTATTCCATATCCATTGTCTTGGCCAGATCACTGAAAACAGAAATCAATCTTTCACAGCAGGAGCTAAGTGAGCCATGCTCTTTTCCATCTTTCTCTCTAATACTAGACCTTTTAAGTAATGCATACAATTATCAGAAATTGGGTTCGATCATTTTACTTTATTTTTTAAGTTCACCAAACACGGCCTACCATTTACTAGGAAGTTTGCTGGTCTTTGGTGTATTCCACATGGCTACATATACTGACCCCCAAATTTGGGGGTTACAAATATATACTAAAAAGAGAAAGAACTTGTTCAAAAGGCAGGGGACTTGGGATCTGGAGAAGAGGTTTAACACTGGCTGTTCTTCCTGAGGACCCAGGTTTGAGCCACACATTGTGGCTCAGAACCATCTGTAACTCCAGTTCCAGTGGGATCCAATGCCCTCTTCTGGTCTCCACGGGCACTACACACATGTGGTGCATGGACACACATGCAGGCAAAACATCTGTACACATAAAATAAAAATAAATACATCTCAGGGGGAAAAAAAGCATTTTTCTAAATTTCTCTGCTTGCCGGGATTATATTTCCCAGCAGAGATGCACACGAACAGGAGCAAGGATGGGTAACAATATCAACAATCAGACAGCTGCGGACGACGCACCCAACGCTGGACTGCATGCTTTAGCGTCTAATTAGCTCAGCAATAGCGAAATCCCAAGCAAAGCGCAGATGTCATTAGGGTGATTTTTATTAGGATCGAGAAAAATGAATGAAAGGCAGCATAGTCAACAGTGGTGAGTAGTTAATCCCAGGCTACTTGGGATTATTGCAAACTATTGTTTTTCTCTTGAATTCATGGTTTTTCGTTCTAGAAGGAGCATATTAGGTTGCTCCTGAGACCCGTCCCTCCCCATGGACAGAACTGGTAAACAACAGCTGGGAAGGAGGCGCCCATAAGTTATACAGGAAATCGCAGTGATGCAGTTTGTAGGGGCCATCATCACCCGTGCTAGGGTGGGCTCTTTGGCAATGCAGCTGCCTCCTGTCCTGTAAACAACCCCCATCTATGCTTAAGTAACCTCGATAACTCTTCGGTTCAGCAGGCCAAACTTATCATTTCTTTGGACTTTGGGTATCTCTTCTGTGATGAACAGACATTGTTCACATCTCCCCAGGAAAAGGCATACAACAGAGAGAAATAAAGAGTATAAAGCCAAGTGGGAGTGTCACACGCCTTTAATCCCTGCACTTGGGAGGCAGAGGCAAGCTGACCTCTGAGTTTGAGGCCACCCTGGTCTACAGAGAGAGTTCCAGGACACTCAGGGCTACACAGAGAAACCTTGTCTAGGAAAAAAAAAAGTATGAACAAACTAAATGATTAAATAGCTTCCCCAAAGTCATACAGCTACTTAGTGGGAGATATGAACCTGGTTCTAAAGACACAGTTTAACAACTATGGTAATAAAATATAACCAGGTACCTTTAACTTGAGCAAGATGAAAGCATTCTGGAAGTTCTAAGATAGACTTGCTCCCACCATTTCAGCCAATTATTCTCTCCTTATTTACCAACTAATACAGTAGTGATACAAATTACCAAGAAGTAACTTCAACAAGGTCAGTCTGTACCAGTTGGCCGAAAACTCTAGAATAGCAGGGGGAAATGGGCAGCTTGGAGGTAAGGGCAACAGAGCTGCCTGTTGTACATGAGACACCACAGTAGGACCTCCCGGGGTCAGTCAGGACATGAGAGATGGACTTTGGTGACAGCCAGAACATTTCTCTCTGCATTAACCCATACCGCAAGTTACCCAGGAGATATCTGCTCAACCTTCAAGTCTCCCAAGAAACTTCAGAAATGATTACTAAAATTAACTTGCCTCAGGTGAAAAAGGAAGAAGGACGCTGGTCAGTTAACCGAGGCAGCGGTAAACTGAGGACCCTCTCCACAGATAGAAAATGTCCAGTAATGCAGACGTGGGGTATAATCAGTTTGAAATCATTTCTGGGCTAATGCTGTGTTCTGTCTTCAGGGAGAGGCAGCTGTTGTAATCACTGTGTTGCAGAATTAAGAAAACTTCCGAGATGATTCAGCCCAAATTGCCCTGGCTTTTTTTTTTTTTAAGTGCTTAAAATTTCTTGCATCATATTACACTCAGTAGAGAAAGAAAGGCCTTATGAATCATTTATCATGTGGAAGCTTCAATAGAGTCAACATGTGCTTTATGTCTAATGTTTATATTACAGTATCTGGTGTACAGTTTGACTGAAAGTGAACTTTAGTTAAAGAGAAATGCTTGGAATGTGTGGCAGTTAGCTTTAATTGTCAAGTTGACACAACCTAGAATCTCCTGTGATGAGAGTCTCTATGAGGAACTGTCCACATTGGGCAGACCCACGGGGAGTTGTCTTAATTAACTGACGGTAACTGCCCTAGGCCACTGTGAGTGGCACCATTCCCTAGGCAAGGGCCCTGCCTAGAGCTGAGCACAAGCAAGCAACTGAGCATGCACACATCCATTTCTCCTGATTCCTGACTATGGATGTGATGTGGACCATTCTAAGTTCCTGCTGCCTCGAGCCCCCTGCTACGGTGGGCTGTAAACTGAATTGTTAGCTAAAATAATCCTTCCTCCCTAACTTGCTTTTGGTTGGGGTATTTTATCATGTTAGCAGAAACGAGACTAGAGCAAAGTGCCTTCACCATCCTGCTTGAACTCATCCAAGTAAACCACCACACACACACACACACACACACACACACACACACACACACACGTACGTTATATGCAGCAATGTTATCTATGGCTGACTCTTGCATAGGAGAAAAATTTGGCTAGACCATGATATAGGTTTGCCTCCTAGGATAAGACTTTGACTTGCTATGTTGTAGGATTCAATTTGGTGGTGGTGGTGGTGGTGTGTATTTGTTTCTCTGCAGGACTAGGGATTTAACCCAAAACCTTAAGTGTGCTAGAAAAAAAATGTTCTACCACTGAGCCACTGCCCAAGCCCTGGCTGAATTCCTAAAAGTAAAGATGGCTGAGCTATAAGATAGATGGTGAGGCCCTGAAGGAGAAGGTTCTTAGAGAATTCTGTGCCAAAGAACAGCTGAGAATGACGTCGTCTAAGACTCAATTCAATAACCATTTCTTATTTTCTCCAGTGTTAATTTCCATTCATTTACTCTGAAGCCGTCAATAATGTGTCTTTCCAGCTTCCTGGTGGGGACACTCTGGAGAACGGAGAGGAGGGGCAGGTCTGGAGTAAAGTGGACACAGAGAACCCACGAGTGAAGTAAGATGGCCCAACTCAACATTAAAACAAAACCCACAAATGCACACGCTGGCACATCCTGCAAGTGAGGGGTGTTGACACCAGTGCAGAAGGACAATTGTCCTGCACCAAGGCCTTGAGGTCAGGGGAGCAAGAAGGGGACAAGCCGGTGTGCACTGTAAGGGAGGACATCACACTGAACCTGGGAAGATTCTGGTCATTTGATTCCCTCGAAAACTCTATTTGTGACACTGATACACACTCTGGATATGGTTTCCAGGAAAATATGGGTTGGAATTGAAGCACGAGTATTGTTAACTGAATCTAAGAAGCTTAAGAAATCCTGGCCCCATTGGGCTGGAGAGATGGCTCAGAGGTTAAGAGTACTGGCTACTCTTCTGGAGGTCCTGAGTTCAATTCCCAGCAACCACTTGGTGGCTCACAACCATTTATAGTAAGATCTAGTGCCCTCTTCTGGTGCACAGACATACATGCAGACAAAAACACTGTATATATAATAAAGAAATAAATCTTTAAAAAAGAAAGAAAGAAAGAAAGAAAGAAAGAAAGAAAGAAAGAAAGAAAGAAAGAAATTCTGGCCCAACCCCTTGTGTGGAGGGTGTGGCTTTGGACATGACACTAAGACTGAATGCCCACACCGTGGCATTTCCACTTTACTGGCCTTCACACAGGAGTAGTTGATTATTAGCACAACACAAACAATAATTTTTCTTCTACAGAAATAAATTGCAGCCATATTCTCTGACACAGGGTCTAAGCTATGTAGCTCAAGCTGGCCTTGAACTTGTGATCAATTTCCTGCTTCAGACTCTCAAGTGCTGAGATTATTGGTGTGTGTCACTATGGTGGTTTGAATAGGTTTGGCCCCATAAACTCGTGTATTTGAATGCTTGGTCCATAGGGAACGGCACTATTAGGAAGTGTGGCCTTGTTGGAGGAGGTGTGGCCTTGTTGGAGAAGGTGTGGCCTTGTTGCAGGTGTGTGGCCTCGCTGGAGGAGGTGTGGCCTCATCGGAGGAGGTGTGGCCTTGTTGGCAGAGGTGTGGCCTCGTTGGAGGAGGTGTGGCCTTTTTGGACTAATTAGCTACATAAAAGTGTCTATGTTTCTGTGGGGGCCACAGTGATGGAGTCCTGATAACACTGAACAGGACAAGCCTCTCTGATGACCCAACATCTGAAGACTCCCAACTTTTCCTTTTTTTTTTTCTTTTTTTTTTTTTTTTTTTTTGAGACAGGGTTTCTCTGTGTATCCTTGGCTGTCCTGGACTCGCTTTGCAGACCAGGCTGGCCTCGAACTCACAGTGATCCGCCTGCCTCTGCCTCCCGAGTGCTGGGATTAAAGGCGTGCACCACCACGCCCAGCCTAACTTTTCCCATTTACAGAGACTTAAGGCTGAGTGAGTCCTTTGAGCCTGTTTTGGGAGGACCTCAAGACAGAAAACGTTGACACTGCCACAAATGTGCACTGAGAGGGACTTCAACATGTCAAGTTACACGGTATATTTTTTTTAAAAAAGGAAATAATTCTTTACCACTTCCCTACTAATGCTTAATTACACAACTGATTCTAGAATGTTGGTGATCCTGTATGTTGGTTAACCAATGAGAATTAGATAGAAACAGCAAACCGCGAGACAGAATCCCAAGTCCCCTGACAAAGGAAAGGAACAGGCTCGCCCTCTACTGGCCATAGCAGGTAGTGTCAGCGAGATGTGAGGTGGCCTTTCCTAGTCCCTTGAACTGAAAGACCCGCACCAAAACCACATTACCTATCTACAGCAACCTCTACCCATGACCAAACCCCAAAAAGAGGGTCACAGCCAAGGGCTGCACCTTTACTGTGATGTCTCAAATGAGCCCTTCTCTGTGAATGTGTTGAGAAGACAATGGTGGACAGAGAAAATGGGAAGCGGGAGTGGGAGGAAGCTGTGAAGACAGGGCAGTTGGCAATGTACTTGCAGCATAAGGGTGAGACCTGAGCTGGGCCCCAGAACAGAACCAAGCATCCTGGTGTATACATGCCATCCCAGTGCCCAAGAGATGGGTCCTACCCAATCCAGCGAGTTCTGGGTCAGCGAGAGACCCTGCCTCAAAAATAATTAATGAGTTAATTAATTTTATTTTTTTAAATATTTATTTATTTATTTATTATGTATACACTCTTCTGTCTACATGCCAGAAGAGGGCACCAGACCTCACTGTAGATGGTTGGGAGCCATGACGTGGTTGCTGGGGAATTGAACTCAGGACCTTGGGAAGAATAGATAGTGCTCTTAACATCTGAGTCATCTCTCCAGCGAGTTAATTAATTTTAAACTGTAAGCTGGATGACTCCTATGACGTGACACACATGCACCCGCATCCACTCAAGGAACCTGAGTAAGCTAGGCATGAAATACATCAGGAACTGTTCTTTTCCAACCAGCAACATCAAAGTAGACTTCTATAGCTAGCCAATTATGAACAGGCACTTGCTCATACCATTACCCGGGGGGAAATGACATTATGCTTCAGTGGCAAGTCATTCATTGAAAGTAAAATGTCAGTGGCAAAAATGTAAAGAACACAGGTTTTAAAAAGGAAGGAAGGGGGCTGAAGAGATGGATGGTTCAGTGGTTAGAAGCACCACCTATTCTTCCAGAGGTCCTGAGTTCAATTCCCAGCAACCACATGGTGGCTCACACCCATGTATAATGAGATCTGGTGCCCTCTTCTGCAGATAAAGCACTCATACGCAATAAATAAAATAAATCTTTTTTTAAGGGCAGGAGGGCTGGAGAGATGGCTCAGAGGTTAAGGGCACTGACTGCTCTTCCAGAGGTCTTGAGTTCAATTCCCAGCAACCACCTGGTGGCTCACAACCATCTATAATGTGCTCTGATGCCCTCTTCTGGCATGCAGGTGAATATGCAGACAGAGCACTGTATACATAATAAGTAAATTTTTAAAAAAGAAGAAAGGAAGGAAAAGAAAGAAGCTACCTCCTACCACTGGGCAGAGAGACAGGGCCAGCTGCGTCTCAGCATAAAACTTTACCATGTTGTTAGAAAGATGGCCTGAAGACAGTTCGTCCCGAGCTGGCCTGTCCTTGCTGTTCTATAGCCTCAGAGAGCAATTCATTCCTTCGCTCCTCTCCACCCGCATGTAAAGACTGTACTAACATTGTCATAAGGCAGGTGTTGGCTAGATAACAGCCATCCCTCCAGTTGCTTTAAATCCATCTAAGAAAGCGGCTGGTGCGCACTAACGTCCTACAAGCAACAGGACGTTGGGGCTGAAGAGACGGCTCAGCAGCCGTGGGGCATACTGCGCTGGCAGAGGACCTGAGTTTGGTTCTCAGCAGCCGTGTCGGACACTTTACAGTGACAGACCACCAAATTCCCAGTGCTCACACGACATCGGAGCTGTTTTCTCTGCCTGAAGTATCTGGCACCCATCACTACACACGGCACACTCCTGTCATCCTCTTTAATCCTACTCCTTCGGAGGAGGGTGGAATCATGTTGTGACCCAGGATGGCCAGAACTCACTGTAATCCCTCTGCCTCAACCTCCCACATGCTGAGCTGAGCTATAATGTGAACCATCCTCCCCAGCTTCCAATCCTATTCCTCTCAAACACCCCCCATGCTTCATGAGTCTTTTTTTTTTTGGTTTCTCAAGACAAGGTTTCTCTGCGTACCCTTGGTTGTCCTGGACTCGCTTTGTAGACCAGGCTGGCCTCGAACTCACAGAGATCCGCCTGCCTCTGCCTCCCGAGTGCTGGGATTAAAGGCGTGCACCACCACACCCGGCATGAGTCTTTTTTTTTTTTAATGTGCATTGTGTTTTGCCTGCATGTATGTCTGTATGAGGGTGTCAGATCTTGGAGTTATAGACAGTTGTGAGCTGCCATGTGGGTGCTGGGAATTGAACCCAGGTCCTTTGGAAGAGCAGCCAGTGCTCTCAACCGCTGAGCCATCTCTCCAGCCCGGCTTCATGAGTCTTGAGCACTTGATCTTTGTCCCGATTGCCCTTCAACCACGCAGCACCTACTTTTACATATAACATGGATCCAAAAATATGTTTATAACATTCTCAAATAAAACATATAAAGGAAGACTGACCTTACATATTATTGGAAGAGCTTAGGCAATCCTTTCCCAAAGAGCTATTTTTAAAAAGTATGAAACCCCTAATCATGATTATTCAACATCTGTGCCTTAAGTAACCCAACCTCGTCGATTAACTTACAACATAGAGAAGCCAACAGGAACCTTCATAATTGACTCAAAAAAAAATGCAAATGTGCAAGCGCTGGTGGGAGCAGCAGCCCCTGAACCTCTCTGCAGCAACAACGGGTAGACTAGGCTAAGGCGCCAGGCCCTGCTCTAAACCCTTCACACGCTACCTGGGTTAGCTCTCAGAACGGCCCCACCCTCAGCTACAGGCAAGACTAATGAGCACAGAGAGGCTGTGAACACTCACGAGCATCCTCCTCAGCTGTCCATCCGTGTAACACACACTCAAAGGGCCTCACTATTCACTATTGGTGCCCTTAGTGTAACAGCTGCTAAGGGGCAAAGGTGACTGACAGAGGCCCGCCTTAGGAGAGAACACACATGTGTAAAGGAACCAGTCAGGAAATGTCATCGGTCCTCTGTAGATGCAAATAGTGGGGTCCGGAAGGAGGGGTAACCAGCTAGGGTCCTGCTATACGCCTAAGGCCAGCCTTGAATTTTACCTTCTTGCTTCCGTCTCCCAGATGCTGGGCTTGCAGGCACACTCCAGCTACACCTGGCTCACAGAACTCTTTTGATTGCTTACGGTTTCTCTATTAAAACACAAAGTAAGAAAATAGGATGGGTTGTAAACATGGAGCAGGGGCCGGGCTGTGGACTGCTGGCAACCCCGGGACTGTCAATTACATGAGCAGTCACACGTTGGGAGGGGGCTTAGAGGTCTGTTTCTCCAGGCATGGCCAGCAGTAGTTGCATACACAAAATGGCCAGAGATCTGAGGGAAATACAGGTTGGGGGTTTGCCAACTGATCTGAGTGTGCGTGCGCCTGAACTGTGAACATGCAAGATGTAAACACTACACGGTTAAAACAAGTAATGGGCCATTAGTGATCGCCACCAGGTCAAGTACGCCGCCTATGGTCGCAAAACCAGCACTCAGCTGAGTGCGATGACACATGCCTAGAACCCCTGGGGGTCTCCAGGCCAGCCTGGGATTTACAGTGACACACTGTCTCCAAGTGGGGGAGGGAATTAAAGGAGAAGCAGCCCTCGTCCTTCTCTTCAGGAATCCACCAATGTTAAGGAATAGTTTACAGGTTTCTGTTGGGGGTTGGTCTGGTTGCTGCCCAGATGAGCAGACCATCTCATGTACCTCAAAATGTCTGTAACCTCGCCTGATTCCTGTTCCGCCAATAAAAAGCCATCACACGCCGGGTGTGCTGGCGCACGCCCTTAATCCCAGCACTCGGGAGGCAGAGGCAGGCGGATCGCTGTGAGTTCGAGGCCAGCCTGGTCTACAAAGTGAGTCCAGGACGGACTAGGCTACACAGAGAGACCTTGTCTCGAAAAACCAAAAAAAAAAAAAAAAGCCAACACACCCGGCCAGGGCAAATGGGATAGGTGTGGCTAAGGTTCCCGGGCTTTTGGGACAGAGAAGTTTTTGGGGAGGGAAGAGGCTCTTGGGAGGAGACTCGAGGGAAGAGGAGGAAGGAGGCCACTGCCAGGGTGAGGTGAAGAGGCAGCACATGGCAGGTGTGGGTGGAGGATTCGGCTCAGATGACAAACACCAGCAGGTATTTGGGATTACGGATGGGAGGTAGCTTGGTAGAAATTATTGGAAGCAGATGGCATGGGATTTTGGCAGGGAGATGTGGGCGGTAGTTTAGGGGATTAATATCTTCCCTGCCCCAGGTGAACCAAGGCTATTTTAAAGTATAACAGGTGTCTATGTTTTCATTAATTGCTATCGGGTTAGAAATTACTGCTGTAATAACTAAAGGGTTAATAATAAACTTGTATTAGACCCTCCCTTTAAATTAACAGCAACAGGTTTCCAGACTTTTCTGTCCACAAGAACAGCTCCAGAAGCTTAAAAATCAGTGTCAATTAAATCTGAACGTTGGGAAGTAGGAGCCAAGCATTAGTATCTTTTTTTTTTTTTTACTTTTAATCCCTGAATGACTTCAATAAACATGAAATTTTGGGAGCACAGAGATAATTTCTTTCTTTACAGAAAATGGAATTTGAAGATGTATGTTAAAATTCCTACAAGGATGCATTCAGTGTATGTAGCATTATCATCATATAATCTGCTGTGTGAGTCGATATCCAGCGCAAGAAAAATGCAGTAAGTTGTTGTACAAAACAGCAACCTATCCCTTTGGGGAGAGAGTCAAACTCATCTTGGAGTTACATCTACAATAAAAGGTGCTTTGAATTATGTGGTATTAATCCTGGACGTGTTGCTCACTGTCCTGTTCCCAGCCCCTATCATCACGTCTGGCAAGCTGTACATGCATGCACATATCTGTTGAGTGAATGAGTGATGTTTGCATACATAGAGTTTAAAAAAGATAATTTAATGGCAATGCTTCTTTTTAACTTCAAATTGATTGAAAACATCTCAGTTCAAGAAGTACTCTATCATAGCCAAATGCAAAAATAATATGTACAGAAAGCGATTTTTAAAATAACTCCCTCAATCGTTTCCCATGTCTGTCCCAGATCATATCAGTTTCGGTTTCGTGGGCTTTCTTACCTCCTGGGATGGGAAAGCATACACTGTTTGAACTTTAAGGCCTTTCTTGTGAAAGCCTAAGAGTGCTCCCCCTGCTGGGAGTTATTGATAATGACGACATCAACTTAGGAGTCCAGCGGAGAGTGTCAACACTCTTCCCCCTTCAGGCCTCACACTCTGTTCAACCAAAACTTGTGAGTAAATTCTGAATTTACTGAATTCTCCTTCACCTCTAGATTACCACAACCAAGACATGGAAACATTTCCTCCCAAAATCTGGTTATTTTTAAATGAGGTCACAAGAAGATATTTATCAGTTATCTCAAAGCCACGGGAACCTCTCAGAAACAAGAAGTTCAAAAGGTACTATTGTAGCATGCTCAAACATAATGCAAGTTCTCAGTATACCTTGTAATAAGTTATAAAAAAGTGGAGACAACATTCTTAGCTATAAGATGTGCAAACATATTTTTTTCTTGATGAAGAGAAACTACTATTAAAATGTACAAGTTAAATATATATCCAGACATAATGGTACATGTCTTTAATCTCAGCACTCAAGACGCACAGGCAGGCAGATCTGAGTTCCTACAGCCTGGTGTATGTAGCAAGTTCCAGGCCAGCCAGAGCTACATAATGAGATCCTGTCTCAAACAAACCAAAAAAACAAAACAAAACAAAACAAGAATATGTGTCATATTTTTCCCAAGCACCTCTTTCTCTTAATCTATATTAAAATCCCTTGCAATAAACAATTTCTTTTTATCTTCTCAGAAGCTATGTTACTTCAGAGAAGATAACAAGACTAATTAGATGTTTTTGTTTTGTTTTGTTTTTTAGTTTTTCGAGACAGGGTCTCTCTGTGTAGGCTTGGCTTTCCTGGACCCGCTTTGTAGACCAGGCTGGCCTCGAACTCACAGTGATCCGCCTGCCTCTGCCTCCTGAGTGCTGGGATTAAAGGCGTGCACCACCACGCCCGGCTAATTAGATGTTTTAAACATACTTCAAACTGATCACTATTTACCAGTTAGGGATAAAATTCACAAGCCCACATCCAAATTCAAAATTTAAAAATCTTCCTTATTCTAAATGTTAGCTTTATTTTACACATCAAATAAAGCCTAAATGTTAGCTTGATTTTATACATCAAACAAATGAACTTACACACACAAATGCACGCGAGCGCGCGCAACACAGTACATCTGGGTGCAATGGCAGATGGGGAAAGAGTGCACCTAATTCTGGTTCCAAGAAAAAAGAAATCACACTAAAAATATAGAAAAGAGAATTTTTTTTTTAAAATCATGACCTACAAGAAATACAGGAAATCAACAGAGAACAGCAGCGGGCTTTTGAGGCTGTAAAAGCACACCACCAAGCAGAAACGGACATCACAGACCCAGAAGGCCAAATCCCAGGCTGGCAGGGGAAAACTGAAAGGCAGCCTGTGTCACACCACAGTCACACAGCCCTGGCCCTGGCAGCTGGGAAGCTCAGAATAGAGAACGGAGAGTGGGGCTCCATCCCCGGAGGAGTTGGCTCCCCACTTCGGGCCCTCGCTCCTTCAGGCTGGACAGTACCAGCTCCCTCACCACGTTCCATTTCTGGGCAGGCTCAGCGCATAGGCTGGAGGCAAGAACTCTGACACCCGGCGATACCTGTCTCCCATTTTCCCCCCACAGATCTCGACTCACCAGGCTGATAGCCCTTATTACTAGGTGACTAGGACAACACGGTTAACACGCCCTTGGCCTCTGTTGAAACACTTTACACCTCAGGAAGCAAAAACAGGGAAAATAAAACAATTTCGGTCTCAATCCCTCCTCCCCATACTTTAGCCCGTTTTAGTCTCCTCAAGGCCAAAACTAAAAAGACGCACTCATCTCGTCCCACCTTTCTATGTCAGAGCACAAAGCAATTCTCTAACTGGCCTCATCCGCTGGCAGGCGCCCACATATGCACTTTGTAACTGAAGGAGCCCTGCCCGGTGCCCAGGAAGGAGTGCTAGACTCTGAATAGCGGGCTTGCTAGGTCCCCACTCGCCCACAACAGCAGCACTAGACCACACCTCTTTCTCCCATTATGGTTCCCCTTGGCTTTCCACACATGATTATATGCACTCGATGAAATATCCAGAAGAGACAGAGACAGAGAGAGACAGACCTAAAAGCTTCAAGATGGGCATGCAACAGTTTCTGGAGTGTGACTAGCCCAGAAAGAGCATGGAGGGTCTGAACCTCTTTCATGCATGTCTTTCCACATGCATCTCTTCTTCTGCAGCCTTGATGAGGTCATCGTGTGGTTGCTGTGAGTTCTGCGAGCTCCTCTGACTCAGTAACTCGAGCAGTGGGTTGTGGGAAAGCTGGGTCTAGCCACCCCATCATAAGCACAGATAATAACTTAGGGGCGGGGCAGGGTATATAACCAGCCTTCTGAAGTGGGGCTACCCGTGTCCAGGTAGATGGTGTCAGAATCCAGTTGAATTTAAAAGCCGTTCAGCTGCTGTCCACTGCAGAACTGCTTGCTGCTCGCTGACAGGGTAAAACCCCCCATACCTTTGGTGGTAGCACTGATCTATGTTGCGAGTGGATATATAACAAGAGAAACAAAGTTTTTTTTCTCGGAGAACCTCACCTAAATCAGAACACCCAATGAGCAAATGCACACTGAAGGCCAGGTGCACGACACCAACAGCCAAATCTTCAACCTGCAAGTGGGGGACAGAAGCCTCTGCGCTGCGGAGCCTCTCCGGCCCTAAGAGAAGGGTTCCAGGATCCTGGCCTTGGAGTTCTATCAGGATCACCTTCAGTGCTGCTCACAGCCAGCTGACCCTGCCAGCGAGCCCCACAGTAACTAAGAACAGGTGGGCAAGGGTTACCCAGCCTCTTGAGGAAAAACTAACTGTAGCAGCCTCTTTGGAAGTTTCTTCCCTGCCGTATACTTGGTGCCCTGGTTGGTTTTGGTTTGGTTTGGTTTTGTCAACTCGGCACAAGCTGAAGGTGTCTGGGAGGAGAACGCTCGATAAGCAAGAGCCTCTATCAGTCCCAGGCAAGTCTGCAGGGTGTTTTCTTGATGAGTGATCATCGCGGGATGATCTGCCTCGCTGTGAGTGGTGCCACCCCTGGCAGGTGGCCCTGAGCTGTATAAGAAAGCAGGCAGAGCTGGGTATACTGGCGCGTGCCTTTAATCGCAGTGCTCGGGAGGCACAGGCAAGTGGATCTCTGTGACTTTGAGGCCACCCTGGTCTACAGAGTGACTTCCAGGAAAACCAGAGCTGCATGTGAGACTCTGTCTCAAAAAAAAAAAAAAAAAAAGGAGGCTAAGCAAGCCATCGGGGAGCAAGCCATTAAGCAGCATTCCTCCACAGCATCTGCATCAGTTCCTGCCCTGAGCTCCTGCCATAAATTCCCTTTGTGGTGGTCCATAAGTTGTAACATAAAATAAATCTTTTCTTCCCAAAATGGATTTTGGCTAGGGTGTTTATCACAACAACAAAGTAAGACAAACGGTCTCCACACTGCTATTACTTATTTATTTATTTATTTATTTACTTATTTATTTATTTATGATTTTTCAAGACAAGGTTTCCCTGTGTAGTCCTGGCTGTCCTGGACTTGCTCTGTAGACCAGGCTGGCCTTGAACTCATAGCAATTGACCTGCCTCTGCCTCCCAAGTGCTGGGATTAAAGGTGCGCACCACCACTGCCTGGCCACACTGCTATTTTCTAGTTACTGTTTTAGTCTCTATCATAATAAATTTAGAACAGTAACACACACATACACACACACACACACACACACACACACACACACACACACACACACTGCACTGGGCTGGTGAGATGAGTAAAGCACCTGCCACACAAGCCTGAGGACCTGCGTTTGATTCGCCCAAACCAACATAAAGGTGAAAGGAGAACACAGACTCCTGAACACTGGCCCGACTCCCACACACACACTGCGTGTCTTAGTCAGGGTCTCTACTGCTGTAACAAAACACCACGACCCAAAAGCAAGTCAGGGAGGAAAGGGTTTATTCAGCTTCCACTTCCACATTGCTCTTCATCACCAAAAAGTCAGGACAGGAACTCAAGCAGACTGGAAAGCTGGAGGCAGGAGCTGATGCAGAGGCCACAGAGGGGAGCTGCTTACTGGCTTGCTCATCCATGGCTTGCTCAGCCTGCTTTCTTAGAGAACCCAGGACCACCAGCCCACGGATGGCACCACACAGTGGGCTGGACCCTCCCCCACTGATCACTAATTGAGAAAATGCCTTACAGCTGGCTCTCATGGAGACATTCCCTCAGCTGAGGCTCCTTCCTCTCTGATGGCTCCAGCTCGTGTCAAGTCGACCTAAGACTAGCCAGGACACTGCAGTCCGCTTAAGGGCAGATGCGCAGGAGGCTGCGTTAGGTTATTTCGTATCTGAGCTGCTTCATCCTGCAAGGTGCTACTGAAATGCTGGCCCTCCTCTCCACACCCACAGGAATGCTCATGCACTTACTGCTAAGAGCTAACTAGGCCAGGCTATGGAGTGCTGGGAATAACAGCCTGGCCCATGTTGCAGGCCTCTCAACTCTCCCCTCTGACTCTCCTGAAGAGACATCATGGGAACTCTCCCAGGAGTCCAACAGCAGACCAGGCCCCAGAGATTTACGGCTTCTATCTCATATAGAAAATTACCCCTCCTTTCACAGCCAGGCTTGTCCTTGCTACTCAGTATTTCAGAACCACGTGTTCTTGGGAACGTATACAAAAAGCAGAAGTGTGAACAAAAGCAAATCCATGCTTTCATAGGCGAGGAAAGAGGCACCCAGGGAAGAGCAGCCAGAGCTTCTACGGGACCAGCAGTATCTGTTCCTGGGGCTTGATAAGCAAATATCCAGACATGTAGATCTTTGCTATTCCCTAAATGTCTTAAATGCTTTTCTGTATAGTGACACATTACATCATAGAATGTATTTTCAGTGGTAAATGAATTCTTCAGTGAAATTGTCTAAGCCTTTTGACATGCTACAGAACCAATGTGTAAGAGTGAGTGGGTGAGTGAGTAAAGGAGTGAGTTTGTTTTGGCTACTGAGCTATACCTCTAAATGCCTATAAATATGACACATGTGGCAAAGCTAGGATACAGAACTGTCATGCAGTGTGATGAACTTCAGGAACAACTGCATGTGGATTTAGATCAGGACGGCAGAACACTCACACAAAAAAAATAATAATAAAGCTTTTAGGCTAGGGTTGCAGCTCAGCACGATCCTCAGCACTATAAAAATAACAAAATAAAGTTTCTAGAATCTAACATACCTTCATGAGCTCAGGGTAAAAGAACAAGAAGGAAGAAATCCAGGGCTGAAAAGGCACCAGCCTTAAACACAGAGCTCATGACATGACTTAGGGGTCTCTTGCTCAAAAATGTCATTGAGGGGCTAGGAAAGCAGCTCAGTCTGTAGAGTGTTGGCCCAGCATTCGTGAAACCCAAGGTTTGCCCTGGGACACCACATAAACTGGGTACGATGTACATGCCTGTGTTCCCAGCACTTGGGAGGTAGAGACAGGAAGGTCAAAAGTTTGGAGGAGGTTTCCTGTTGCTCTGGGTCAGGGTCTCACTACGTAACACAGTCTGGCCTCAAACTGTTGGTCCTCCTGGCCCATCTCCCCTTTAATTCCTTTCATTGTTGTAGAGCCTTTACGTAGGGTTTCCTACACGGCAACTGTACAATACAATCATTTAGCCAAGATAAACACGTCCTTCCTCAACAGACTGTGCTAAAGCAGCACTTGCTATAAACCAGGAATTACTCTGTTTTCTGCACATTACAAAATTCAGCAATGCTGCAACAATATCGCAGAACTAGAGAGGGGGGAAAAGAAAGCCAGGCACTTGTGACTTACAGTGGGAAATGTGGGCTTTTGAGACTGCTATCTCTTGGTTCTTTCTCAGTCACTCAGCAATGTGACTGACTTTTGGCAAATTAGCTAAATTTGCTGAATCTCAGTGTTCTAATACTGTGTGCTTAAAGGAGCCGCCATCAGAGAGGGAAGCAATGGCTAGGCATAAGGCATTTCTCAATAGATGATCACAGCTGCTGTTTTTAATTAGCATTAAATGGCTCTTAAAAATAAATATTCTTAGGTGATATAAAAGGAAAACACACTCTTCTGTAACACAAATATTGATCCTGCTCCTCTTTCCTGCTTGTTTTTGTTGTTGTTGTTATTGTTGTTGTTTGGTTTTGGTTTTGAGATAGAGTCTGGCTGACCTCAAAATCTTGATCCTCCTTCTCCAGGCTACTGCAAGCTGAGAGTACAGGCGTGTGCCACCTTCCCTCGCAGGTCATGCCTGTCTTATTCCCACCTCAGATTTAAAATGAAGAGATACTGTCTGTGATGGTCTCTCTGTCTCTCTCTGTCTCTCCCTGTCTCTCCCCTATGCCCTTCCCCCCACCTCCTGCTTGTATATCAGAAGTAAGCTCTCAGCCACTACTCCAACGCTGTGCCATGCCTACCTGCCTACTGTCAATGCTCCCCACCATGACGGTCATGGACCAATGCCCTGAAACCATCATCAAGCCCCCAATTTAATGCTTTCTTTTATAAGATGCCTTGCTCACGGTGTCCCTTCACAGCACTGGAACAATAATGAAGACACTGCCATAAGACTTTTGTAAGAAACTATAAACAGTGATTTATTTTACCTGGCTGCTTCTGGGGACCCAAACCTATCAAATCCTCATACAAGCACTCTTACCTGACAAGCCATTTCCCCAGCCCAAACTTCTGCATCTACTGAAATAAGTCAAGGTTGCATTTGAATGTCATTGTGACTGCTACTGAAATGAGAGCTGGTGCCCTGTGCTGCAGTGGAGTCTCAGTTCTTAGAATTCTAAGAGTGTTTGCGGGTGACTCTGCAGAAAGAGCATGACGTACTAGAAGTAGGCAATGAGTTTAAAGTCTGTAACTCTAAAGTCTTTCTAACACCAAGGAAGGAATTAAGCTTGTTGGGAAAGGCTCAGGACAGCCCAATATTCTCTAGAGTGAAGAAGGGGAAGAATGGGTAGAATTGAAAAGATATATTTAACATACACAGTGAGAATACATTCAAAGATTCTTGAGTTGAGTTGTGTGCTAATGGGCACATTTGTCTAAAAGACACAAATGTCAATCCTTCTTTCAATCAAATCCATCTAAAGCCTAACATTAGAGCCCCCATGCTCCGCCTCCTCTCATTGGCTCCGCCTCCTCTCATTGGCTCTGCCTCCTCTCATTGGCTCCGCCTCCTCTCATTGACTCCACCTCCTCTCATTGGCTCTGCCTCTTTTCATTGGCTCTGCCTCTTTTTATTGACTCTGCCTCCTCTCATTGGCTCCACCTCCCCTACACATCAAAACACCATGCTTTTTCCAGTCTGTGCTTTTAACTTCTTGTAGAAAAGCTAATAACTAAGTAGATAAAAACAAAATTTAAAGAAAAAAATCAAGCCAGGTGTGGTGTCGCACGCCTCTAGAGGCAGAGGCAGGGGGATCACTATGAGTGAGGACAGCCTGGTCTACAAAGCAAGTCCAGGACAGCCAGCACTACAAGAGAAACCCTGTCTCGGAAAATGAAAATAAATGAATGAATGAATAAATACAGGAAAAAATCAGAGCCAGTCTCTCATAGTAAGAGGAAATAATTTTTAACCTAACACATTTGAATCAGTCAGAATCCATGAAAAGTTACCACATATAACGGATGCCAAGTCTACGTAGACACACATTCATGCATATCCATGCACACACACACCCTTCCTTTATCCTTCTCTGGCTCCTGAGATAAGTGCCTGGCTAGAAGACAGTCTGTCTACTCGGCTTTACTCCTCTTACACTGTACCGCTAGCCAGCATTAAGCCTCATATGCATTATATGTCAAAGCCGTAAGTAAGCTGAGGACAGCATACAGCAGCACACTGAAGGGAGGCAGAAAACACACCTTTAGATGGGCTTTTAAGCTGCTAATGTTATTACTGAAAACTAATGAAGCCCTGGACATTGTTTCACAAAAACAAGACACATGTTAATTTTAAAACTAAAAAAACAAACAAACAAAAAAAAAACTTTGATCTGTTACATTACATATAAAATGTGACAGAGGAAAGTAATAAGAAAAAGCAACTCTGACATGCACCCAAGAAACCCGTTGCAAGCATTTTATCAGAATGACACTTGAACCTGCGTTTGCCATACCTGAACCCCGCTCTGCCTCGCTGCATGTTGACAAAAAGAACGCAAAACAAAACAGGGACAGGTTAGCAGAACAAAACACAATGTAACTGTATGGAGAACTACACAATTCATTCACAAGTGTTAATAGCTAACAATTAAGATGGATCGGTAACTGATCAATTTTTTTTTTAATTCAGTTAACAAGCTAGGCAGCTCTCAGCTAAAAGTGGGTAACGAATGATGAAGGTTTCATTTGTTCAGATACTTTGCCCTTCTTGGGTTCCAGAGCAGGCAAGAGCAGGCTGTGCACAGCTCTCGTTGGTTAGATAGTGTTTAATTTCCACATTAGAGCACAGGATTAAAGGAACAAGGGCGAGACTTTAAGTTACATCCACTTGATGCTTGCTAAAAAGCATTTAATCGCATACAAAAATAACCACTGTCAGAGTGAACTGTGACAACTCGTGAATAACACAGCAGGATTTAACATTAGACATAAAGCATCCATTTTTTCAAATTTAAAAACGAGAAGCTCTGGCCGGAGAGATGGCTCAGTGGTTAAGAGCGCCACCTACTCTTCCAGAGGTCCTGAGTTCAATTCCCAGCAACCACATGGTGGCTCACAACCATCTATAATGAGATCTGCTGCCCTCTTCCGTAAAGCACTCATATGCAATAAATAAAGTAGATAAATCTTTAAAAAAACAAAAACAAAAAACACGAGAAGCTCTGTTGTTTGGTTGGTTCCTGAACTTTTCAAAATATTGCAAAGCAGTGCCTCCTGCAACTCCCACTGGCAGCAAAAGGGGCAAAGGATACAAAGAAGCACACCCGACCCCAGGACTTACTTCTCTTCTGGGACACAGCCTGCAAGCAGGCCGTCACGATGTCGCAGTTCTTCTGAACCTTATGCAGGAACCTGTCTTTCTGCTTCAGATGCCGGAGCAGCTTTGCCGACTGGATGCCAATCCTGTACTTCAGCTCTCGCAGAATAGTCTTCAGCTCGCCACAGTCTAGCAGAAGACAAAGAGCGAACCCCATGAGAGAGATACAAATCCCCAGGGTGCTAATAGTCAGAAGTCCCATGCCTAGAAAAATGCATTTAAACCCATTGGTTCTAGTTTTTCTCTTTTTTTTTTTTTTTTTGTTTTTTGTTTTTTGTTTTTTGTTTTTCAAGACAGGATTTCTCTGTGTAGCCTTGGCTGTCCTGGACTCACTTTGTAGGCCAGGCTGGCCTCGAACTTACAGCGATCCGCCCGCCTCTGCCTCCCGAGTGCTGGGATTAAAGGCATGCGCCACCACGCCCGGCTTGGTTCTAGTTTTTCATTCAAGGTAACATGGACGAATTCAGCTGAGACGGTCCAGTCTAATATCCTGCATTCATCTCTCACTTTGCTCGTAAGACAAATTCTGTAAGATACTTGTTGTCCTTGCTTGAAAACTGACAGCTACTGAGTCTGGTGGTACAAACCCTATATTGCCACCTACTCAAGAGGCCTCAGGCAGGAGAATCACAAGTTCAAAGCCAGACCACACAAGTAAATAGGCTACTGTCTCAAGAGCTTAAGTGCTGTGGAGACAAGTAAAGTAATTACCATGCAAATTCACCCATATGCCGTCAGGGTGGCACACTGGCCTCTGGCCTCTACAGGCACACATGCACACACACATGCACGCACATACACGTACACAAATAAACAAATAAATACAAAATAAGAGAGGGCTCGGCGGTAAAGGCCTTGCCTACCGTATGCAAGGTCCTGGTTGTTCAAACCCCAGGACTTCAAAAATAAGAAGCGACTAAAAACAACTTCCTCGATTGTGAATTGTCAGCACATTTTATAATGAAGGTGAATGTGGCAATGCTGGCTTTGTTTTAAATACGTGGTTTTGTGTGGTCTTCTAAGAACTACTCCATACATTTCATTTTAGAACCTCGCTAATTTTTCATACGTGGCAAAAAATGTTATTTCCTCTAAAAGGATCAAATAAATCTAAGTTCTTGGACAAGAGAGATGACTCCGAGGTTAAGAGCACTGGCTGGTCTTCTGAAGACTGGGTTCAACTCCTCGCACACACAGTGGCTAACAACTGCCTGTAAGTCCAGTTCCAGGGGGTCTGACCCCTTCTTCTGACCTTGGCAGGCACTGACCACCTGTGGTACACAGACCTGCAGGCAAAACATCCAAACACATAAAATAATTCTTGAAATTTTAAAAGAACTAAGAACAAAATTAATAATAATAATAATAATAATAATAATAATAATAATAATAATAATTCTACATGCTTTAAACTAATGCTCACAGCAGTATGAAATGTATGAAATCCTACCTCATTTTTGATGTTTCTTAAGATACAACTCCAGCTGGCCGTGGTGGCGCACGCCTTTAATCCCAACACTCGGGAGGCAGATGTAGACAGATCAGATTGCTGTGAGTTTGAGGCCAGCCTGGTCTACAAAGCGAGTCCAGGAAAACCAAAATAAACAAAAACAATCAAACAAAAAAATCCAACCAAAAAAGAAAAAAAAAAAGATACAACTCTGCAGTTCTCTGTGCTGTATCCTACTTATTGGGACATGTTCAGTGCCCCATGCAGAAACGCCTTCCGGAGTACTCTCTGCAGGTAAATAAACACCCCACAGCAGACCCTGCCTCTGTGCCAACTATACTCCCTGATTCTCACTAAGCAACAGAAGAAGTGGGCAGCTGGAAAACTGGCCGATTTCTGCTCTAGGGAATTTTACTCTTGTATGACAAATGGGCTTATAATAATGAACATTGTCTCTAACGTTCACACATTACTTAATGCACACTATCTCAGCTTGCCCAAGGCCTGAGCAGTGCAGCGGGTCACCTGAGGAATCTGACTCCAAAGTTCAGCCATCCCCTTCACCACACACAGTCGGATTTCCATCAGAGGCCATTTTGTTACTATGCCTAGACCACAGACCCACAGCAAGCGTGTGGGCATAAACACACATTCTTAGCACAGTCAGATAAATTTACGAAATAAAATGATCCCTACTTCACTAAGAAGCCCAAAAAGGAAGCTGAGAACTGTTTAAACGGGTAGGAAAAGGCAGACAGATTTATTATTTTTCTACTTCTGTTTCGTTTTGTTTTTCCTGGAACCAGCTGGACAGGATACAGCAAGCACAAGAACACTGCGTGATTGATTCTCTATCCCTCCCGGGGTGATTTAGCACAAGGACAATATTGCAGGAAATGTGATAGTGGCTTTGCCTTCTGTTCCCCACACCTTACTAAATTTTGTAAATTGAGGTTTTCCTAGAGCTATGCAAAAAGACAGTTGTACTAGTCCGGCTGCCTGAAATGTAAACTATCATTATGGGGGGGAGGGGGGAAATAATCTCGACCACACGTGAACCCCAAAGTTTGATAAGAAAAGGAATATCAAATTAGCCTCTCCTCTGAGGAAACCAAGGCCATTTCTCAGCTCTCCGGGCTGGTGGAAGGTAGCAGCAGTTAAACGCACCGCATCGTGAAGGCCAATTGCTCAGACTCTCCTCAGAGACCCAGATTAAACCAAAGCTGCTGGGAACTCTCGCTCTGGCAGGCACGGAATTCACGCGCTCTGCTGCGAACTGCATTATCCAATTATTCTGCCTCACTAGTTAAAACCCTGTCTAAGTGGCGTGGTTAGGCAAGGGGGCGGGGTGGAAAGCCCTAGAAGTCTTCTAGGTGACTTCTGGCACACAGAGAAGAAACTCCAAGCTGGTCCGAACAGCCTTTCAGGTGAAGTTAGTTAGAGTCTAGATTGACTCTAGCCTTGGACACCTGAGCGGAGTGGGGGAGGTGGGGAGACTCGACCAGGCTCTGAGCCACACCTGCAGAGGGGGAGGGGCTGGGCGTTAGGAAATAGACCTGGTGAAAGTGTGACAGTAAGTTCCCGGAGTCAAGTCAAGACTGACTCCACGCTCCCCCCATGCGTGCGGCAAGGCGGCGGCGTCCAGGTGACGCAGGTGGGCAACTGGCGCAGGGGGGCATGTGGCACAAATGGCGCCGGTGGACAAGTGGGGCAAGTGGCGCAAAAGGCGCGGGAGAGCTGATGGGCAGGTGACGCAGGTGGGCAACAAGCGCAGGGGGCGCAGGTGGGCAACTAACGCAGGGGGCGCAGGTGGCCATGAGTCCCCGCGCCGCCGCTCACCTTTCCGCTGCAGGTACTGCATCTGGAGCCGCAGGCTCGGCCGCTCCCGCAGCTCCTGTAGCACTCGGGAGTCGCCCGCGCCGCGGCCGCCCAGGAATACGTCGGAACCCGAGGTCTCGGTGGAGCTGTCCAGGCTGTCGCTGCGCGGGGGGCGACCCCGGGACGCACGGTCCCCGCCGGCTGCAACCTCCTCCTCTTCGGTGCAGCTGTAGAGCTCGGTGAGCAGCCCGCTCACCAGGGACGCGGTGCGGCTGGTGCGGCCGTGGGGCTGCGGCTCCTCGTCGCCTTCGCTCGCTGGGTGCCCCGCGGCCACCTCGGCTTGCTGCGAGTCCCTCGTCCCTCCGACGGGAAGGACCTCCATGGCTCGAACCGCGGCGGCGCCCGCCAGTTCCGGGAGGGCGCGGCCACGCGGGCTGCAAAGAGTACCCGGCAGGGGTCTAAATGCCAACCGGTGGGCGGGGCCGGGAGTTCCGGCTTCACGTCCGCGGGCGCGGCGCCCAGGTCCTCCTGCCTTCCCACCTGACCCGAGGCTTCACAAAAACCTTCCTAAAACTCTGACCATCTGGAGTGTCCTGGCATTCTAGTGACGTTGTGAACCTTTTTCCTCTAGCAAAAGACTTGGATTCGCCGGGTATGGTGGCCCATGCCTTTAATCCCAGCACTCGCACTCGGGAGGCAGAGGCAGATAGATCGATCAGTGAGTTCGAGGTCAGCCTGGCCTACAAAGTGAGTCCAGGACAGCCAAGGCTATACACAGAGAAAACCCTGCTTTAAAAAAATAAAATAAAATAAAAAAGGAGAAATGAATTCCGTGACACAGAATTGGAAGTTAATAAACCTTCCTGGGTTGACCGAGCTAATAAAATTTGCCAGGGCTGGTTTTGGTAGTAAAATCAAGTTTATGAGGGATTTACCTTTTTTCTTAAAAAAAAAAAAAAAAAGTATTGTTGCGTGTGTGCATACTCATCACATGATGTTGGGTGCGGAGGTCAGAGGATAGACCACGTTGTGCGGTTGGTTGTCTCCTTCCGGCTTTAAGTGGGTTCTGGGCGTCAAACTCAGGTTGCCAAGCTTGTTGGACAAGTACTTCACCCCCCCCCTCCCCCGTGAAATTTGTCTTTACACCAGACTTCAGAAGAGATCTTTGTGAATTTCGCCCCATTGATCGTCCCTTTAAGCTTAGTGTCCTCCCTTTTCAGTGAGAGCCCCCAAGCAGAGAGCCTAATGACTTGCCATGAAGCTAGCTTGAACTTTTTTAATGCCTGCCTCTCATTAGGCACAAAACTCCTCAGTCTTCTGATGCTCTTAAGTAATTGACTGCACCTCTAAGCAGGCAACGATGCTTCTAGTGAACGCTGGCCGGCTTCCTGTGTTTTCACACTTATCACACATTGGGGCACAGCCTGACACTATAAATACAAAGCTGGTGTCCTTGACCACTACCACCAAAATAATTTGAAATTGGAGCAAACAGGAGGTAGAAAAGGACACGTTTTATAAATCTGTGTGCCCATAAGCATACAGATTTATAGATATGCTGGATGGGCTGAGAGATGGCTCAGCAGATAAGAGCACCTTCTGCTCTTTCAGAGGATAGGGCCTAGGCTCCCAGCTCCCGGCTTTCACGAGGCAGCTCACAACTCCTTGACGCTTCAGGTCCAAGGGATTTAATGCCCTCTTCTGACCGCCACAGCTCTGCATGTGGTACACAAGATATACACTTAGTCACACTCGCATAAAATATTTTTAAAACCTTGTACTGAAAACACAGTTGTATGATTTTATAACTGATTGCCTTCTACTACTACTTATTGATAAATCGAAGTGGGTGGGTATGGGGTAGCAAATCCTATAATCTCAGAACATGACCATAGGACACCCACGGCAAGGGGGGTGGCCTTGAGTTCAAGGCCACTCTGAACTACATAACGAGACTCTGTCTTCTTTAAAAATTATATATATTTTTGGATTTTTGTTTTGGCTTGATTTTCTTGATACAGGGTTTCTCTGTGTAGCCCAGGCTGGCCTCAAAATCACAGAGATCCACCTGCCTCTGTCTCCCAAGTGCTGGGATTAAAGGCATGTGCTGCCACCATGCCCGGCTTAAAAAATATATTTTTAAATAAGTAAAAAAAGTTTAAATATGGCAAGATGCATCAGCAAGTAAAGGCACGTTTGCCATCTAAAACTGGTGTTTGATCCTTGGTACTCACGGGGGAGAAGCAAAGACCAGCTCCTAAAAATGTTGCCCTCTGGGGGCTGGAGAGATGGTTCAGTGGTTAAGAGCGCCGCCTGCTCTTCCAGAGGTCCTGAGTTCAATTCCCAGCAACCACATGGTGGCTCACAACCATCTCTACAATGTAATCTGATACCCTCTTCTGCAGATAAAGCACTCATATGCAATAAATAAATCAAGCACTTTAAAAAAAAAATGTTGCCCTCTGACCTCCACATGCGCTCTCTCTCTCTCTCTCTCACACACACACACACACACACAGAGAGAGAGAGAGAGAGAGAGAGAGAGAGAGAGAGAGAGAGAGAGAGAATAAATGTCAACCATTTCAAAGAATGAATGAATCATCTGCTGCCTCATTGATTCTTTTTTTTTAAGATTTATTTATTACTATGTATACAGTACTCTGCCTGCACGTACACATGCAGGCCAGAAGAGGGCATCAGATCTTATAGATGGTTATGAGCCACCATGTGGTTGCTGGGAATTGAACTCAGGACCCTTGGAAGAACAGTCAGTACCCTTAACCTCTGAGCCATCTCTCCAGCCCCTCATTGATTCTTTTACATCGATATTTCTCCCTATTGCCTGTAGCACCAGTAAATGGATCCAAGGGCCTTCCATCACAAACCAATCTTTGCAGCACACAAGACTTTCCCGGGGGGCAGATCTGCAATTGTTTCTTTTTTCTCAGTTGACTTCACTCCTCAAGCCAGTGGTGAGCTGGGAGCTCCCTTCTGTGGATCTAAGACTGAGGAGAGTGAGATAACTGCTCTCTGCATGCCCGTGGAAGAAGCCTACAAGTCCAAATGCCTTTATTCTTCTGAGTCTGTGCTCCAACCCTACGCGGTCCTTAGTTCAGAAATAGCAGAGGCAAAAGCTGGCCTCAGCTTTTTTAGCCCTTTTATAGATAGGCTAAATCTGGATCATGAAAAACATCCCCACCATATGAACAGAATTCAATAAAAGTCTGTTTCTATGGCTTGAAACTGTCAATGTGTATTTATTAAAAATTAAAATAAAAAGTTGGGTGTTAATCCCAGCACTCAGGAGGCAGAGCCAAGCAGATTGCTGTGAGTTCAAGGCCAGCCTGGTCTACAAAGTGAGTCTAGGACAGCCAAGACTACACAGAGAAACCCCGTCTCGAAAAACAAAACAAAAAATAAACCAATTAATTAAAATTGATATACATTATGCTTTGTGCCTACTTATGCACATATATGCCTACATATGTGGTAAAAAGATAATAAAAGCAGCTTTGGACAAAGGTAGGAACATATGTAGGCTGTAGGTCTGTTCCCTCGGTTTGAAAATATCTTAAATTCATTCTAAATGGTGTTACCAAATGATATTTAAGTTTTGATGGAGCCTTTTCTTCAGCTCTTATAAATATATGTGTTTTAGTCATGATTTTGTTTAGTTTTCTGATTATGGTGTTTTCCTCTTAAAGAGAAAGGGGTTCATCACAAATCCTGACCCAGCCCAGGCTGTTTCCTTCCTCACAGTACCCGCCTTCCTCTTCCTTCTTGTCTTTCCTCACGCCAGCCTGTCCTTCTGTGCTGTTCTGACTGCTCAAGTGAACTCACTAAAATGCACACAACACACAGAGGCAATGAAATCCACATATAAGTCACAGAGACCCTCTGTCAGGTTTGCTACTCATGACAAGATATATCTTGTTACTGTGAAAAGGTCTTATACATCAACTTTCCTGGAAGCCAATTTCTATAGCATAGTCCCTAAAGCATATTTTTATTGAAATTTTTTCATAAAATTTTTTTTGCTTTGTTTTGGTTTAGGTTTTGGGGTTTGGGGAGTTGTTTTGGGTTTCAGTTTTTCAAGACAGGGTTTCTCTGTGTAGCCTTAGCTGTCCTAGACTCCGTTTATAGACCAGGCTGGCCTCAAGCTCACACTGATCCACCTGCCTCCGCCTCCTGAGTGCTGGGATTATAGGTGTGCACCACCATGCCTGGCTTGTTTTTCAGACAGGGTTTTTCTATGTAGCTCTGGCTGCCCTGGAATTCTCTATGTAGATCAGGCTAGTCTTGAACTCACAGAGATCCACCTGCCTCTGCCCCCCACATGCTAGGATCAAAGACGTGAGCCACTATGCCCAGCCTTACTTCTTAAATGTTTATTGAATCTACTTCTCTCTGTCTCTGTCGTGTGTGTGTGTGTGTGTGTGTGTGTGTGTGTGTGCGTGTGTGCGCGCGCGCGCGATGGGCCCTTGGGGATGTCAGAAAACAACTTTTAGGGATTAGTTTTCTTCCTCTACCATTGGATCCAGGTTAGACTGGGGAATTACCCATCATGCTCTGTAGCAAGGTCCTTTACCTTCTGAGCAATCTAGCCAAGCATTTTGTCTCACTCTGTGTTTTGTTTTGTTTCAAGACAGAGATTCTCTATGTAGCCTTGGCTGTCCTGGACTCACTTTGTAGACCAGGCTGGACTCAAACTCACAGAGACCCAGCTGTCTCTGCCTCCCAGAGTGCTGGGATTAAAGGTATTCACCACCACTGCCCAGCCCTATTCCTTAATTTCATTAATTTCTGTAGTCATTAATCTTTTATCGTTATTTGTTTTGTGTGTATACATCTTTATGTGAGTGCCTGAAGAGGCTAAGAGACAATGCCAGAATCCCGGGAGCTGGAATCACAGGCAGTTTGTGAGCCCAGTTTCAGTGTCGGGAACTGAACCCAGTTCCTCTGCAAGAGGAGTAAGCGTTCTTAACCACTGAGCACTCATCGCTCCAGCCCAACATGTAGCTTTGGGGCAAACTGTGTCAAAGAAGCACTTTTTGAATCTGCATCACTGAAAGTATTCCTGGGTAACCCGACTGAGCCTGACAGGAAGACCACGAGGTTGCTGAAGGAGAGGAGCAAAACGTCCCCAGGGATCAGACCTGAGCAGTGCCGGACCCAGAACACTGGCTGCCTTGAGTCACAAGTCAGATTGTTAAAGCAGGGGCGAGACCCCGCAGAGACCGAGGGGACTCGAGATGGAGGCATCTGCTGGTTTTCCCAGAGTTCCTTGTAACTGGTAAGCATGTTCCTCTTGCTGCCTTTCCCCTCTGTCTTTCAACATTCCTTTACTATGATAACTTTTTTACCATGATTTTTTAAAAACTATTTATAGGTCATTAACTAACTAACTAACTAACTAACTAACTAACTAACCAACCAGTCTGGCTTTAAACTAGCTTAGTAGCTGAAGATGACCTTAAACTTCAGGTCCTTCTCCCTCCACCTGCTAAGTGCTGGGTCCACAGCCGGATGGTGTGTGTGTGTGTGTGTGTGTGTGTGTGTGTGTGTGTGTGTGTGTTTTTACGCATGTGCGTGTGTCACCAAGCCCAATTTATACAAGTCCTCGGAACTGAACACAGAGCTTCTGGCATGCTAGATCAACACATCCCCACCCCCACTGAGGGGCTGCTGGTTATGTGTCTTCAGTCTGCCTGGCTGCACTGACTGCAACCAGCACCTTAACACTGAAAGCATGTTGAGAGTGGACATTCTTGTCACTGTCCTAGAAACCTAACATTTAGCCTTTTACAGTGAAGTTGGTAGCTAGCTATAAGGTTTTCTGAGACTCTTTTTCTTTAACAGGCTCTTACTCCTTAGCCCAGGTTAGCCTCAAATGTGGCATCCTCTTTGCCCAGCTTCCCAGGCCTTCTCTGATTTTTCTACACAGGGTTGAGTTTCTTGGATCTTATTTTGCTCAAATTTGAACATTTTTTATTAGATTTATTATTTATTTATTTCATGTATACGAGCACTCTATCTGCATGTACACCTGCATGCCAGAAGAGGGCATCAGATCACGTTATAGGTGGTTATGAGTCACCATGTAGTTTCTGGGATTTGAACTCGGGACCTCTGGAAGAGTAGACAGACAGTGCTCTTAACCTCTGAGCCATCTCTCCAGCCCCAAATTTAAACATTCTGAAACTATTATTTCTTTTTTTTTCTTAAATTCTTTCTTCTTTCCCTAACTCCAGTCATATAAATGGCCGACTACATTGTTGTGTCTCATAAGTCACAGAGACTCTATACATTTTCACTTTCATCTCTGATTTATTGTAGCTGTTTTCTATTGTTTTTGTTTTCAAGTCAGCTTATGTCCACTCCCCTCTGTTGTCTAATCTGTTAATTCAGCCAGTGAATTATTTTTGGATATTGTACAAGTAAGTTACTTTTCTTTTTCTTAATAAGTCTCCCTGTTTTCATTAGGTTCATATTTTCCTGTTTAAAAAGAAACTTTGAACAATTTTATTAGGTGCTTCCAGATCCTGGTCTGTTATCTTTTTTTATCCCGGTCACTCGTTTCCAAGGCAACCGTTTTCTCCTGGTTGTGAATCAGTATTCTGCTTTAGGACCCCTGTAGTAAGTTTTACTGAATGTAAAACACTACAGACTTCATACTGCTATCTAATTTGAGTGGTCTTAAGAGGCTGGGCTTGGTTCTAGAAGGCAGGTGAGGTCTCCTGCAGCTAGAGTGATTGCCTGAAAGGTGTGCTTAAGCTTTGCCATTTGAATGTGGCATCCCTTCTGGTCTGCTACCAAACCCAGGTGACCCTATGCCTGCATGAGCCTGGAGATCTCGGCCTTTCACTCTGAGGAAACACCTCCAACCCTCCTCACAGTGAGCCCTGTTACATCTTTTATGTGCTCACCCTTTGCCTTGCCTTCTAATGCACCCTCCGAATCAGTAGCTTACACAGAAAAATCTCTCAAAATTCAAGAGAACACTGCCAAGGTGGCAAGATGGCTCCTCATTGTAAAGGGACTTGCCACCAAGCCTACAACCTGAGTTCAAGACTGGATACTTCCACAGGAGGGGAAAACCAACTCAAGTTGTCCTCTGATGGCCACAGGCACATGCATACACACGATCTTCCCCCTCCCCAATAATTGTTTAAATTTTTAAATTCAAACTAGTCAGTGGTGGCATATACCTTTAATCCCAGGCAGTCGAATCTCTGTGATTTCAAGGCCAGTATGGTCTACAGAGTGAGTTACACCGAGAGACGCTGTCTTGGAAAACAAACAAACTTTGTAAAAAAAAAAAATTATTACAAGAGAAAAACTTCTTCAAAGTTTCACTCATGACTGTGGGGTATTACCAGACCCAACAACCCAAAAGTCAGTCCCTTTCTCTGACTGGAGATGATGTCTCAATTAGCGCCCCTTGCATGCTCTTCTTGAGAAAAGCCTGGCTAGCGCTTTGCTGGAGCGCCCGTATTCTTCATCCCGTGCCTTCATTAACACGGGGCAGAGGATACCACACCACTTCCGGCTCCCAGGGTTCCGAGACCTTTCTGTCAGGCCTGCACTGGCTGCCCTCCTCTGTGTGTGTCAGCAGGCATTTCTTCCTCCCTGCCCGTTCACAGCAGGAGGGCGTGCCACTGTGGTTTAGGGTGTGGCTATGAGGTTATTAACCAGTCATGTGATGGTGCATCATCCCGGAAGTCCCAGCACCTCGGGGAGACTGAGACAGGACTTGTGGAGAATAAAACCAGCCTAAGTCACAGTTCCAGGTCAGCCTAGTGAACCTGGGCTACAGAACAAGACCCTGTGGTAGGAGAGTAGTGTAAATGAGAGATTTGCATTCCAGAGGTTATAGGAAAAGCAGTGTCTATCCTATAATGAAAATTCCATGGGAATGTTTCAGCTAAAAGTTGGACTTCATCCATATATATGGGCGGGGGGGGGGGGAACACCTTAAACAATTAATGAAAAATTAATCAAAATAAGAAAAATATACTTAAAAGGTATTGTGTCCAGCTGCCTGAACAGATGGCTCAGTGGTTACGAGCATATACTACTTACTCTTGCAGAAGGCCCGACTCCCAGCGACCCAGACGGTACCTCACAACCATGTGTGACTCCAGCCCCAGGCGTCCGATGCCCTCTTTGACTTCCCCAGGAGCTGGGCAGGCACAATACACATACACACATGTGGGCAAACGCTCGTACACATAAATCTTACAAAAACCACAAAGGCATTAAGTCCAATACATTAGCAAAGTGGCGAATGGCAGTGCACATCGTGTTCTGCACAGAACAATGCTCAGGTGGTATGCTGTGCACTGATCTCACAGGAATCCCTAAAAGCAAGTTAGCTTTTTACCCAACACAAAATATTTAAGGCATCATTCAACACGAGATTGGATGCCGTTGGCCATGCACATCCTAACAGCTTCCCAAAAAAGCCTGTAAAAACTCGCCAAAGATGGCTCAGCATATCTACTAAGGGCACCTGTAGACAAGCCTGAGGACCTGAGTTCGGTCCCCTGGACACACTCAATAGAAGGACAGCACTGACTCCAGCAAGTTGTTCTCTGACCTCCACACACCCACACGTTCCGCGGGATGATTTATATGGGTGCACAAAATACATAAAAGAAATGTATAGTAAAATGTAATCAAATTTTGAAACATTCATCAAGAACTACTAGAGAAGACATTCCTAAATTGTTCGAAATTCATGGCGGCTGAGGAAAGTGCAAATAACAACAGCTCAGCCAAATGAGAGCTTTAATCTCTAAAGGTGAAAAGTCAAAGGGCGATGGCCGAGCTGCCCATTAACCCCCAGGGCTAGCCCGGACTTTAGCCGGCAGCTGGTCTTATGAACACAGCAGATGCGCTGCTTTTCTCTGGAGGACAGAGGAGCCGACTCCCTCCTGATTTCATGCCCAATCTGTCGCCGCAGTCCTTCCTCTAGCACCAGAAGCAGGCCTGATCACAGTCACCGCCACGCTCCGCCTGCCCCCAGTTCGGTCCAGCAGCCGAGCGCTCGGCTTCCCCGCCGTTCTCCCAGACCCCGCCCCTGGCCACCCGTCACGTGACGGCGCGCCCCGCCCCCTGCCCCCGGCTCACGTGATCTCGCCTAGGGAGAGAAAGGCTGACCCAGCCGGCCTGCGCGCACCCGGTACCTGTCCTTAGCTCTCGGTTCCCGCGGCGGCTATGCGGCTCCTGTCCGCAGCCGGGCCCCGGCCGGGCTGTCCCCGCCGCCCGTCTGCGGTGTTGCTGCTCCTGCTGCTGGGCGGCTGCGTGGGGCTCGTGGGGGCGGCACGCAGGCCCAACGTGCTGCTGCTGCTCACGGACGACCAGGACGTGGAGCTCGGCGGCATGGTAACTCCCTTCCCGGGACCCTGTCCTGGCCACCTTGGCGCTGGGTGGGTGGGTGTGCGCGGTCACTGCGGGTCCTCTGGGAGCTTGGACGGGCCAGGACTCGGCTTCCCTCTCCCGAGCTCACCCACATGCTCGCACCGCACCGTGGACCTTACTGCTGCAGCGCACGCTCACCGCTCAGGGTTTAACCTGTGGAGGCCAGGGATGGATTAAGGGAGAGCCGAGGCCTCGTCGCCTCTTTTCACGAACGACCTGGGACGTCGTCGGCCTTTGTGGTTCGGTGGTGGCTCTTAAGTGATGATACGAGCTAAAGTGGTCTGTAGGCTGTCGAGCTGTTATTGAGAGAGTGTGTTTTGCGTAAGAAACATCAAGGGGGGAAAATCAGTTAGCCTAATAGAACACCTGGTTGATGTATTACTGTTAGGGCTCCGCGTTATAGCTAATGGGTGTTGTCATGAAGACTACTTTTCCTTCCCAGAATCACTTCTGCCCTTTCGAGGTTCCGGAACGTACACCAACCCTCTTTCAGTGGTACTTGAAGAGACTTGCTCAAGGCACTAAAGCTCTCATTTAAATAAATTTAAAAAAAAAGTCTCTACTCGCTCCTCTCTATTCCCCTTTTGCTTTCAGCTGATTGCTGCATCTGTGAACCCTCTCAGCAGGAGGGTCCTATCTTTTCCTGTGTGGTAATTAACCCTAGCTCAGTGCCCTTCAAGTTGCTGGTCCCAGCCGGTCAGTGGGTTGTGAAATCAGTTTCCTAACTGCCAATATTTTGGACCACGTGTGTCACGTGGTCACGGTAAGCAGAGCCGTGTATTTCTGGGCTGGGAATATATGCTTTGTGTTCAGTGGACCGTCTTTTCTAGATAGTGTTTAAGGTGTTTGCATTACCAGACCCGAAGCCCCTCCTTTCTTCCACATAGGCCCCAGGTGCCTTGTTGCTTTTGTAGTTTTTACTGAGCAATAATGATACTGAACCGCTTTTCCTGTCGTGGTGGTGGTGGGGGGGGTGTGCCCAAAGCCTCGTGCACACTGAGCCGGTGCTTTCCCTCAGAACTAGCCCCCACCCCTTGGACCAAAAGTCTTGACTTAACTTCCCTTGTAGGTTTTACACTCACTCCACCTGTTCCACGTCCATCTGCTCCAACACCTATCTTCCTATCTGTCTTTCTTTCCCTGTTTGTTTGGGGTTTTTTGTTTTTGTTTTGTTTGTTTGTTTTGTTTTGTTTTTGAGACAAGGTCTGACTATGTAGCCCTGGCTAGCCTTGAACTCACAAAAATCCATCTTCTGTCCCACGGGTGTTGGGATTTCAAAGCTTTTTTTTTTTAAGTGTCCTTAAAGAGCATTTTGTCCAGAAAACAAAAACAAATAAACAAAATGCCTCCTCCATCAGTACCTAAAGCACGAGACAGGTGAAGCCTTAAATACTACCATTGAAAACAAAATTCACCACTGATGCACAATATGTCCCCAGTTCACTTAGCACACACAGCTGATGGCTCTATACAGTCAAGGTCTTTACTTTTTATGTTAATATTACTTGCCTCTAGAACTTTTCCTATTTGCTTCTTTGCCACAGCAGCCTGAATATGACTCTAGAGGACAGCTTGCAGGGGCCACTCTGGCTTGGCAGCAGTTTCCTTGCACCCTGTGAGCCATCTCTGTGGCCCTAGGTTCTTTCTCAAAAGAAGTATTTGTACTGGCCTGAGAAACCAGAACAAGTTAGGCTTAAAGCTTCCAGCACCCGGTCCGTCAACCCTGGATCCCACACTAAATAAATAAGTGGTGTTTTCTTGTTTTAAAGCCTCACGCAGCCCCTGGCACTTCAGGGAATTCTGACGTCATGACATTAATTGTCAAATAGGATGATAAAGTGATTGATGGTTGAGACCCTCCTGGCTGCCCCGAAGAGTGTCAGGTCTCTTATATCTTTGTGTTTCTGAAGTCACAGAAGCCTGCAGATAAGGTCGTTATCTTAAAGAGGAGAGAGAAGACTCCGGGTCATTAAGTAAGTTGACCGTGGGTCGTAGAGCTCTGAGGGCAGACGGTTTATTTGCTGTTGGAGAACACTGTGGTAACCCTGTCTTGCCACGTGTTTTCTGGAATGCTTGTGGCCACACAGGCACTTGGTACTGAGTGTTCGGTGGCATTCTGGAACGTTGTCAGTTGGGGGTCACTCACGTTCTTTGATTTATGTATACAACCGTATGTGTAGTTTCTTTACCACAGAGGAGGAATTGTGTTTCAGATGGCTGCAATAGTTGGCAAAGCAAGCAGTCAGGACTATACACACACACACACACACACACACACACACACACACGTCACAAACACTGGCTCAGATCAAAGGTGGATAGCACATGGTTTTCATTTAATGTGATTCTTTTTTTCTTTTTCAAGATAGTTCATGTCTGAGTTAAGGATACTATTGCTGCCATGAAACACCATGACCAAAAGCAACTTGAGGAGGACAGGGCTTACGTGTCCGTAGTCACAGTTCATCAAGGGAAGCCGAGGCAGGAACTCAAACTGGGCAGGAACCTGGAGGCAGAGGCCATGCAGGGGTGCTGCTTACCGGCTTGCTCAGCCTGCTTACTTATAGAACCCAGGACCACCAGCCCGGGTATGGCCCCACCCATAACGGACTGGGCCCTCCCCCATCAGTCACTAATTAAGAAAATGTTCTACATACAGGCTTGCTTATATTAAGCCCAGTCTTCTGGAGGCACATTTTTTTAAAATAAGATTTTATTTATTTTATGTATGAGTGCTCCATATACACCTGCAGGCCAAAAGAGGGCATCGGATTCCAGTATGGGTGGTTGTGAGCCACCATGTGGTTGCTGGGGATTGAACTCAGGACACCTGGAAGAGCAGACAGTGCTCTTATCTGCTGAGCCATCTCTCTAGCTCCTCTGGAGGCATTGGGGGGGGCATTTTTTTATTAAATTTTTTTATTTTTTACGTATACATTTATATTATTACGCATATATACAATAAACTACCTACAGCAAGAAGAACCACAACACAATCAGGAAGTATATAAATGTTAAATTCTTAGTGTTTTCTGGAGGCGCTTCTCAACTGAAGCTCCCTCCTCTCAGATGACTTTAGCTTGTGTCAAGTTGACGTGAAGCTATCCAGCACAGTCGTAGGTGCCTCAGCTTAGCCATGGAGCTGAGGGTGTCCTTGAACTCCTGATCCTCCTGCTGCTGCCTCCCAAGAACTGAGGTTACAGGCATGCACCATGATTTGTTTGTTTTCATTAATATGATGCTTCGCCTACATGTATGTGCGTACAGCCATGTGTGAACACCTGCTTCCACAGAGGCCAGAAGAGGGCATCAGATGCGCTGGAACAAGAGGTAGGGATGGTTGTGAGCTGTCGTGCGGGTGCTGGGAGTCAAACCTGGGTCCTTTGGAAGAGCAGACAGTGCTGTTTTCTGTTGCACCTTCTCTCCAGCCCCTGTCATTTATCATTAGTTCCATCTTATTTCACATTTACCGTTTAATCATTTACTCTAGGAAAAGGCTGTTTAGTCTGGAGCCATGCAGGAATGTAGGGAAAGAATAAATATGACGTTGCTTTACCTAAAGCTAGATGGTTTCCATTGTTAAAGGAATCTTCAAGACCTTTGGAGTGCTAATCTTCAGGACCAGGAAAGTCACCGATGCCTTTGGTTTTTATAAAAGGGGATTTTCGTAGGATAGGTAAAGTTACACATTTGTTCATGAGAAACATGACTGTTTCTTAATTCCGTCACATGGCTTCCACCTGACTGGCCAGTGTCGCTTCGGATTAGCATGGGTGTGTATTTTCAGTATAGTTGGATCTCTTGCTTGGGACTTGTTCAGCCATGCATAGATTATTAGTGTAAAGTTCTCATCAAACTCCCCGAGAAGCCTTGCCTTCCAGCTCTTCCCCTTCTGTCTGGAGCTGTTGCTTCCACACCGGCTCCTTCCTGTTTTCTGCTAGGCTATTGAGCTGACTCAGCCAGTAAACTCCTCTTCTGGGCCCGTGCATGGGGTGACCTTACAGGGCCGTGCTGGTTGCTCATCTGAAGTAGGCGCCTGCCGTCTTCCCACCAGGTGTGTCACATTGTGCAGCTATGTTCTCTTTGTAGCGCTTGCCCCTACCTGAGATCATGGTTACCTTTGGTTGTTCAGGCCCCAAAGCAGTATGGCGAGGGAGAGACTGTTTCCCACCCGCCATTGCCCAGCTTAGCACAGAATGTATTTAACAGAACACATTTTTAGCATCACACGGCATAGTCTCCCGGGAGGCCTAAAACTGTCTAGTAGCTCTGCATGTGGATCAGACAGTTTGATGACCAAATCCCTTTCACCTCCCATTCTTTGTCTAGGTCAGAGGTTCTCCACCTTCCTAACGCTGCGGCCCTTTAATACAGTTCCTCATGCTGTAGTGACCTCCCTCCCCGACCATAAAATTGTTTTTGTTGCTACTTCATAACTGTAACTTTGCTACTCTTATGAATGGTGATGTAAGTATCTAATATATGACCCCACCCCAAAGGGGTCACCACCCACAGGTTGAGAACCACCGCCCTAGCTGCATTTCACATTCTTATTCCTTCGCTCCATCCTTTGCCTTTGTGGTAACTTGGATTCGCTGAGCCGGGGCTGCTTTCAGTCCACTGTTACTTCCTGAGGTTGGCACCTGTGATGCTTTCAGGAGAGCTGGTGCCGCTGCCTCAGAAGCTTAGCACAGACTTTCCATGGCGTCTCTTGAGGGCCTGCTACTTGACTTGAGCAAGTTGGATTTGCCCTTTGGAGTCGGTAAGCAGCTTGGGTTTATGAATCAGTGGAAAACGTTATTTCCATATCATTGAGAGTGAGTCCTTTATTAACCTCCGTATCTATTTGGAGGCACAATCTCTAAAGAATTACTGTGCTGGGCAGACTTAAAACTGTATTCACGGGGCTGGAGAGATGGCTCAGAGGTTGTTAAGCACACTGCCTGCTTTTCCAAAGGTCATGAATGAGTTCAATTCCCAGCAACCACGTGGTGGCTCACAACCATCTATAATGAGATCTGGTGCCCTCTTCTGGCCTGCAGGTGTACATGCAGGCAGAGCACTATATATGCAATAAATAAATATTTTTAAAAAACACTGTATTCAGTCTGATCTTGCATGTCAGAGGTGTTTCAGGATCATCATGGACCTCCTCAGGAACTCCTCATGGTCGTTTCTGCTGTCTGGGAAGTGAACCTAGATCAGTATAGCTTTTAGTAATAGTTAAATACCTGCCTGCCACACAAGATGAAAAGCTAGGCAGAGTGATTGGCCTGGAGCTGCAGCTCAGTGGAAGAGTGCTTACCTGGGGTAGAAAAGGCCCTGGGTTCAATCCCCAGCCCTGCAATACTAATCTTTATGTTTGACAGAGTCTGTGTACACCTTATTTGTCTGGGTTCTGTCACTGACTGTGTAGGGTTGGAAGCAGTCGTGAGCCTTGTGGCGTTGTCTGGTTTTCAGAATCTAAGTGTTGTCTTACTTCCCCATTGATGGTCAGAAATTTCCTTTCAGAGCATTTCATGCCTGTGGAGGTTGTCAGGGGGTAAGAGAGCTCTGCAACGCTGTCAGCTGTGAACTTTCGCTTCCTGCTTGCACAGGGTCGCCCTGACTCTAACCCAGCCTGTTTGGTTCATCTCCAGAACCATTCCTCTTGACTATTGCTTTCTGTCAGAGCTGACCGTTTGGAAGAAAATGATTAGGGTAAAACAGAAGGGGCTGGAGAGGTGGCTGCAAGGTGCGGAGCATTCATTCTTGCAGAGGTCCCAGAGTCGGTTCCCAGCACCCACACTGCCACCAGCACCTGTCTCTGTGTTCATTTCCAGAGGGTCCAGCACCCTCTTCTGGCCTCTGCAGGCACCATTTTTATATGTATATCCACACATATAAAATAAAACACATTTAAGATGCAACAAAACACAGATTCTGACTTGTGTGCTGTAAGTGTCCAGACACTGTTTAACAAGGCGTTGCTTACCTTGTAGACGCCGCTGAAGAAGACCAAGGCCCTCATCGGGGAGAAGGGGATGACCTTCTCCAGTGCTGTAAGTTTAGAAGCCGCTGCGATGTCCTTAGACATCATGGCACCTCCTGGGAAGAAGCACGCAGGCTGGGCTCTAGGGGGGGTGTATTAGGAAATTTTTGTTTTTGTCATTACATGAAATACCTGGTCTAAAGAGTTTTATTCACCTTGTAATTGAAATGATAAATTAATTGCTGGTCATTTGGGGGGAGGTGTTTGTTCGATTGTTTATTAAACAAACCGTTTGTTTGTTTTGAGACAAGATGTAGCTCTGGCTGTCCTAGAGCTCACCCTGCAGACCAGGCTGGCTTTAAATGCACAGAGACCTGCCTGCCTCTGCCTCCCGAGTGCTGGCAGTAAAGGTGTGTGCCCACATAGCTGACTAATTGCTGGTATTGTCTAAGCTAGACTGCTGCATAACTAGGACAGTTTATTGAAATCCTTACTGTTTGAGCATTGAAACCAAGAGCACTTACGCTATTTAAACTGTTCCAGGGTAAAAGCTTCACAAGGTCTGCTAGCTGACCCTGACAAAGGTCATGGTACTGAAAACACGCATATAATATGTGTGGAATCAGAGGCCCAAAATAAATCTAGCTGTTCATATAAGAACGTAACACAACCCTGTGACAGTGTGGTAGCTTTATCCTGAAAATGCACTGAACAATAGCACAGTGTTGTACTTGATTTAAGCATACACCCTAATTTTGAATACTTTTTAAAATTTGCCTGTTTCCCAGCTCTGTTTGGTTTTTGGTGTCTCTACTTTAAATGAGTTCAGTAGTGTCCACCTCAGGTTATTTTGGTCATGTGAATTGGCATATGTGATGTGTTCGTGGGCATGTGTGTGTGTGCGTGCATGTGTGCTCACGTGTGCATGTCCATGCATGAGAGAGAATGTGTGTGTATGTGTGTGTGTGTGTAAGCTCATGGTAAGTTGTACACGGTATTGAGCATTGTTCCAGAAGGAGTAATTGAAGGGAGGGAAAGTAGATGTTTATTCCAAGTGCGTGACACCAACCTTACTAAAAATTAGTGTATCAAACAAGTAGCATATATCATGCTTAGGACGAAGGACTCAGAGCTGGGTGTGGTGGTGTGCACTCGGGAGGCAGAGGCAGGTGGATTGCTGTGAGTTCAAGGCCAGCTTCATCTACAAAGTGAATCCAGGACAGCCAAGGCTGCACAGAGAAACCCGTCTTGAAAAAAGAAAAAATCAAAATTTTTGTAAATAAATGTAAATAAATATTTACATTTGTAAATGTAAATAAATGTAAATAAATATTTTTTTCTAATTAAAGTTTTAAGACTTTTTTCAAGATCCAACTAAATAACTTTAACTGCGATCTAGACTGACGATTGGGTCAGAACAGTCAGGACAGTGTTTCCTTTGGGCTTGGGGACTGACGGTATACATAAGCCCCAGCACTGAGTTAGGCACACAGGCCCCAGCTTGGCTGGTTTTCATCAGTACCAGAGATCAAGCCCATAGGTTATATTTTTAAAGGAAGAAATTGTCTAAGCGGGTACTAAAACGAAATATGAAAGATCAGTAATAATGTGATACTGACTATAAAAGGGCAAAAAGGGAAATGTTCTAGTTTCCTTTCTGCTGTGGTAAAATGCTGACCAGAAGCAGCCTAGGGCAGATACTTCTGGTCACAGATCATAATCAGGGACCATAGAGGAAGACTGCCTGCTGGCCATGCCAGCTTGTGAGCCCGTGTTTAACCAGCTTTCTTATACCACCCAGGATCAGCTGCTCAAAGAAGAGTGTCCCCCACGGTGGGTTGGACCCTCCTATATCAGTTAACAACAAGACAGCCCCCCCACAAACAGACCCACAGGTCAGTCACATACAGACAGTCCTTCTCTTTTCAGGTGACTCTAGGCTGCGCTAAGTTGACAGTTGAAGCTGACTAGGCCAGGAACGAAGAACAGTCAGTCGGTGTAAGAACCGCAGCAGGCTGCTGGCCCCACTGTGAGGGGTCACCCTCTCCCGACTTCCATGTGTGCACCACACACTGGTGACAGACACTCATGAAGGCACATGTACACATGTACACATAAGTAACTAAAACCTTCTTAAAGCAAAAACTTTTTAAACATTTTTAAAGGACAAACACATCTGGTTTAAAAAGGGTGAGTGGCGAGTGTTGTTCGCGAGGAGACAGTCACCCTCATGAGTGGTTTAAAATGCCCAGCAGAACTGGAGGCTTAGCTCAGTGTCCTGAGTTTTCCACCTTAGCACCAAAAGGGGAAAAAGGGTTAAATCCAGCCTGAAGGGCAGAAAAACATCAGCAAAAACAAATTAGGCACTGAAAGGAGACGACAATGCCAGCATGAACTTCAGGTGGTCGGTTTTATGTCGGCATACAAAAGTAACGTAACGGGTTCCGTTAGGGCATCCACTACCTCCACCTCGTCTCTCCCACCTGTTTCTTGGTCCCTTTTTCTCAAGTAGCAATTTGTTTGCTGGCTTTTTTAAAAATCTGCTGTTGGTTTCTGATGAATGACTTTTAAGCTGCTCTGGAGTATGCCGTGTGTAAAGAAAGGTCTCTGCTCCGTGAGAAACCGAAGCTGCCACAACGGCATCAGCGCCCCCTTTTCCCTCCTGCCCGGGTCTCTAGTAGAACCTTGTCTTCTCGCTTCTGTCCTCTGTAGTATGTGCCAAGCGCTCTTTGCTGCCCCAGCAGAGCCAGCATCCTGACTGGAAAGTACCCACACAACCATCACGTCGTTAACAACACCTTGGAGGGGAACTGCAGTAGCAAGTCCTGGCAGAAGATCCAGGAGCCCAGCACCTTCCCAGCCATCCTAAAATCAATGTGCGGCTATCAAACCTTTTTTGCTGGGAAGTATTTAAATGAGGTATGTTGAATGATCTTCTCCTTTCTTACAACCGCATTTAAAATGTGAATTCATATGTTTCTTGATAATTGTTTTTCTCGTTGGTATCGATTTAAGTCATGCTATTAAAGGGTTTTGGTTATATGCAGTTTTGCTGATTTGCCTATTAATTAGACAAACGCATTATGTGCCTGTGCTCTGTAGTTCCTTCCTTGTACACAGCCCCACAGCATTTACTTACAGATTATCCTAAGCACTCTCCCATCGGCCCCCTCTTCCCTGTTCTCACTGGAGTAGACACTCCACTCTGTAGTCATGTGGCTGTCACAGTATCTTTATTTCCATTTCCTCTTCTTCAGATCAGGTGGGGAGGTTTTGTTTTTAGTCTCTTTGCTCAGGATTCTTAGAATCGCTTCTGAGTTAGAACAATTCAACATACATCTCATTTTTTGACCTGCAGAGTGAGAACAGACTAAAAGTGAGACAAGACTGTGGAGAATCTGTGATAAAAGGACAACGCCCATGGGCACTGAGCCTGTGGAAACATGGCTGGGTGGTTGATACTGGTCTCCTGGCCCTCGCGGGGGTGTGGAGCCTCACTGTGGCCTGTCACTCAAGCTCTCATGGCCCTAAGTTCACCATCACCTTGGTCTCGGTTTTCTTAGCATCTGTGCTCAAAGGACGTGATATATTGAGGGTGTTGGGGTGCTTCTTAGTGACAGTTGAGCTGCGGTGCAAGGTGAAGAGACGTGCATTTCCCCCATCCTTTGCCTGTGGTGGCTAGAGGTCTTCACGCCTGGTCTGAACCTCCCATGCCTCTTCCTCCCAGTTGTTGAGGGGGTCTGCGGCCTGTGGGTTTGAGGAAAGATGAGTCGCTTTGAAAGAACCATGAGAAGTAGGGAGGCGCTGTGTTGTGGAGTTGGGGCAATTCGATGGTTACAAGGGAACTTGGACTGCTTTGCATATTGAAGGTCATTCGATGTGTACAGGGCCAGTTTTCAGAGATTCCATCCTGCCTTAAGTGGGCAGTACTAAACTATAGTTACACAGGGGAGAGAGGGCTGGCGTCTCTTCTAAACATTCTGCCAGATAAACTGAGCCTCAAAAGTAGATTTCACCAGGGCAATGGAAGTAGCAGGCCAGTAGGCCACCGTCGGATCCTCTTGGCTGTTTGCAGCCAGGTGCCCTTTGGACTACACAGTCAGAGCTCAGCGCTCACCCCATCAATAGGTCCCATGTGGTACCCAGATAGTGAATGTCATAGAGCTGCTGCACAGTGCTTGTCACAGCAGAAACGCAGCTGTGGACACCCCAAAAATGAGCACTCCTGGCCGTGTTCAAATAAAAGCATCTGCACTGCAGTCTGAAGTTTGTGTGACTCACACTTCACAGGCAGGTTCCTTTGGACTGGCGCTGTACATGGAAGTGACTGGATGGCACCCTGGCCACTCAAAACATCCTGCAGGCCAGATGCTGCACAGTGACCGTAGTTACTGACCCCTACGGAAGAAATGGCTTGGGTTACAGAGTTCTTTATTCTTTAGTTAGTTTGTGTGTTTGGGGAACTGTGGACCCGGTGGGAAGGCGTTCCCGGCTGTTGGTTTCTTCCTGGTCTGGAGTGTCTCCAGAGCTCTAACACCCTGCTCTGCTGTCTTTCCAGTATGGAGCCCCAGATGCAGGTGGACTGGAGCACGTTCCTCTGGGCTGGAATTACTGGTATGCCTTGGTAAGTGACCGCTGACGTCGGTGACAACCGGACATAGCCCAGAGACTCTGCTGTGTCCGGTTGTGACCCATGCATATACTCTGACTTAGCCCTGACACCGACACAAGTTTGCTCTACAGCAAATGATTCATCTCTAATGAAAATCTGTTGACTGGTGACTCCGCTCCATCCCAGGCGTTTTTCCTGCCATTAGTGGCCTGAGCTATATAGTTTCTTGGTCTTCCTGAGCCATGTCTGGCTTTGAAAGTAGCACAGATTAGTCAACCCTGCTAGTCTGTGATAAAGTCCCTCAAACCCAGCTCAGTGTTGACTTGGGCAGTTGTCCCTCTTCTGTTTTATCACCCTTTAAACAATTCCCAGCAGGAGGTCGCACTTGGGCTTTGTATGGTGACCTTGTCACAAATCTTACTTCCTGTTTTACATAGGAGAAGAATTCTAAATACTATAACTACACCCTCTCTATCAACGGGAAGGCGAGGAGGCATGGTGAGAACTACAGCGTGGACTACCTGACGGATGTTCTGGTAAGTTCTCAGCAGTCAGGCACGGTGGCCTTCCCTCACACTTGACTAGTTTGTCTGGACAGCATCTGAGTCTGATTTGTACAGGCAAACATAAATGTCTGATGGCTTGATCTGTCTGCCAAAGAATATTTCCAACTGATTAAAAACCTACAGAGGGGTATTTTTCCTCTCATATGAGCTGAACTCGAATCTTACATTCTCATAATTCAGAGGTAAATGCCTCTGCCTGTGACTATGGTGGCCTCAGAGAGGCTCTCCTTAGATGTCCTTTGCAGGCCTCTGTGGACGAGGCTGTCCATGTGGAAATTGCTGGAGTCAGCTAGAATCCTCCTGTCCTGACATGCTTTTAGTGCAAACCTTTCTCAGACTGTTTATTCACCAAACAGTCTAGTACAGAGTACAGCAGTTTTTCCCTGGCAAGCGAGCAAAGGCTAGTTCCTCAGAAGCCAGCCCCGTTGACAGCCGGAAGTCTCACGTGCACTGTGGGGCTGGTTATGTACGTGCAGTCATTTGCTGCTGATCGTTCATTGACTACTTCATTATAGATAAATAAGAAGGGTAAAGGGGCAGCATGGGTAACGCCTGAGCATAGCCCTGAAGAGATGATCAGTTCCAACGAGGGAAGAGACAGTGTCAGTGTTTCTACTGAGCAGCCTCAGAGCAACCACAGGAAGCTGCAGAGTGGGTGAAAAGTATTACCACACACACCCTCTAGAGTAGTGTTGGGGAGAGATGAGGGCACCAATTGGCTAGAATGACGAAAGAATGTGGGGTCCGTTCTCCTTCCGCCGCGCTGGTCTGGGGAGGGGACACGGCTTCATGAGGCTTGGTGGCAAGCACCTTCACCTGCTCAGCCATCTCCATGGCCCGCTTAGCGTTCTCTAAGGTCTCACTGCTATAAATTAATACTAGCATGGACAGTGCACTGCTTCTTACTGCTTCTGGAACACGATCTCTAGGTCTTTAAAGTTAAGGTCCCAGTTGCTTTCCTTGGTAGGCTTCTCAAGGCTTTAAGCATGGTCCAAATCCAGTGTACTATCCCAGCAGCATGCTGCACACGACCATGAAATGAGATGTGTCCCAGGTTAGTACCCACACTGACCCTGCGTGCGCTCTCTGTCTACCAAGAGAAACTTCCCTATTGGATACGCAATTGCTAGGCAGGGCTAGGAGATGACCACTCTCTGTGTGTGTCAGGCCAATCTCTCCCTGGACTTCCTGGACTACAAGTCCAACTCTGAGCCATTCTTCATGATGATCTCCACTCCAGCGCCCCACTCACCTTGGACAGCCGCACCGCAGTACCAGAAGGCGTTCCAGAACGTCATGGCACCAAGGAGCAAGAGCTTCAACACCCATGGCACGGTAGGTTCCTCTGATTGCTGAAGTAAGCTGTACTCAGGAAAGCTGTAGCCCTGAAGGGTGGTCCCTTGGAGCTCTCCTGGAGGCACTGTTTATTGCACCTGTCCCTGGTAAACTTATTTTCAAAGATAAGTTTCTGCCACCCATCCAGTGAGCAGGAGAAGAGATTGCAGGGAATAGGAAAGGCACCACCCCCAGCCCTACCCTGCCCCGACTGGTGAAGTCACATCTGTCTCCTGCCTCCTCGGTCCTTGAGTAGCAGAGACACATCTCCAGGGACATCTGCACTTGCAGCAGCCCTGGGTAACTCTCACCCAAGGCATAAAGAGGTTGCAGTGTGGAGGCGGGATGGAAGCATGAGGTGGCAGGGTGCATGGTTAAGTGCCACCACACAGGGCTTCCGCAGTTAACATCTCTTAAGTTTACTTCATAAGCCACTCCCTTCTCTGTCTTCCTGAGCCCCAGATGCCTGGGAGGGATCCTATCCAGACATTTCTGAAACCGCTAGTCCGCATCTGAAGGACCTTTCTCCCTCCCTCCAACAGAAGTCACACTGTTAGCAACAGAAGCATCCCCACCCACCGCTCTCTCCTTCAGCTCACTGTCTCCCGGTGACCCTCATGCCTGTGCCTCCTAATAGCTGGGATTCAGGTGTGTGCCACGTGCCTGCGTTTTACACCTCCCTGGTGTGGGCACATCTCACTGCCTGAGACCTGGAAGCCACAGTGTCTATGATGGTACAGAATGAGTCTCGAAGGCAGAGCCACTAGCATCAGTTCCTGCTGTGAAACAAGCACGGTGCTCACCCCTCCTCTTGTTCTCCCTAAAGTGGCAGGTCTCAAGCCTTTGCTTACAGTAACGATTAGACTATAGAGAGAAACATCTGGCCTATTGCCTGCCACACCATAAGGTGTGTGCTTGTTAAATTAGGTTGAGGAGCTGATTTTAAACTAGTAGATTCATCTCAATTTTGTGTTACTGGAAGTTACTGGGGGCAGTAATACTGAAAACCTTGGCTTAGATGCATGACCGCAAGAGGACTTTCCAGTCATGTGAGATCAGATGTGAACCTCCATCACGAGGATTTAAGAATTTGTAACATCTGCTAGCCAAAGAACAGCTGGAGCAATGCAGTTTGGAAAGGAGTTACTTTGGACCTGAATCAAGGCCAGCAGTTGGCTGAAGCTGTTGGTCTCAAGCAGGAGCCTAAATAAATGTCTTTCTGTGGTCTGTTGGCCATTTCAGAAATTTAAAAATGTAATGGTCAATTCATTAGAAAGAAACATCTGCTTGAGTATGGTACCCACCTCTGTAATTGTAGCATTTGGGAGGCCAAGGCAAGAAGATTGATAGCTTGAGGCCTGCTTGGGCCTCAGCAAAATCCTGTCTGGGGTAAGTGAGTGGGGGCAGGGAGCCAAAGAAACAGCTGAGTCATTGGTGACAGATGTGGGTGGCTGATAGTCTAATGACATTCCACGATTTCTGTATAATACTAATTAATACATTACTGATTTAGCTTTTGCTCACTAATTTATATGTTAATTGTTACCAAGAAAAAGATGACTGTGGGTTTTTCACCTAGAACATGACCCTGTTCTGTGGGGAAAAAAAAAAAAAGTAGTCACTTGGAGTCTTATGAATGCACAAAGAATTGATGGCCTGGGAGGGCACCTTTGTCACTTAAAGTGTAGCTTTTGTGTAAGTAAAATGGCCCCTCCAGAATTGAACTTGCAGGCTTTTTTTGTTACTTTAAATGTTTGTGTATGCATCTGTGTCTCTAGTATAGGTTTGTATGTGTGAGTGCAGAGGCCAGTGAGTGAGTGAGGCCAGAAGAGGACTCACATCCTCTAGACTGGAGTTGCAGGCAGCTGTGAGCTGTCCTGTATGGGCGCTGGGAACCAAGCTTGCATCTCTGCGGTGCAGCCTGTACAGGACTTGAAGCTTTAAATTCATGGGGCAGGATTTTCTCCAGAGATAGCAGTCCCTTGAGTAGACAGATGAGTGGAACACGGGTTCTCAGAGGCAGAATGTGAGAGGGCAGTCAGCACTTGCCCGTTTGTAGCTGTAGTGGACACAGGATCAGAGTCACCAGCTGAACCTCACTTTAGCTTGTGGCATGTGGGCATCAAGGCACTCCCTTGAGTCTCCAGTGGCTGCTGCTAACAAGAGCATCAAGGTGTTAGGCAGTGGGGGCTGGTGGAGCGGAGGGTCTCTCTGAGAAGCCGCAGCTTGTCGGAACACAGGAGGAGGCTTCTACGGCTTCTAGATAGTTTGCTAAAGTGTGAGCCCTTTGTCTTACCAACTCTCAGAACCTCTTACTCTCACAGGGACTTGGTACTAACATTTGTTTCTTCTGAATTTTAGAACAAGCACTGGTTAATTAGGCAAGCCAAGACGCCAATGACGAACTCTTCAATACAGTTCTTGGATGACGCATTCAGAAGGAGGTAGGCACTGCTGCTCTGTCCTCAGTGTGGGTGGTTTTGAGGACCGGGATGGAACCATCTGTTATCCTTGAACAAATAGGAAGGCAGGTCAGTGGGGGAGATGCTGTGTGGCACTGCCACCTCACCAGCACCCAGACATTCCTTTATGTTTGCAAGGCGTGCTATGTCAAGTTTTGAAAATTCTCTTGGAGTGTATTGAATTTGGACCAGACATCAGTAAACAGTTTTTGTAGGGCCAGATAATACCAGTAGTAAATGCTCTTAAGATCACAGGCCATGTGTCCCAACACAAAGGCAGCCTTAGGCAGTATGAACTATTGCTGTGTGCCAATAAAACTTTATAAAAACAGGCAGTAGTCAAGACAAGTTTTGGCATTACACAGTATTGTAGCACAGACTTATTTGAACCAATCGGTAGTAATCTATACCAAATCACCAACTTTCTGATTTAGCTCTGTCCTCATACAGCAACTGTAAAAAGTAAAGTTAACTGACTATTAAAAGCCTGATTTTTTTCCTTTGGAAATGGATTTGATGAAGTAATTATTGTATTCTGGAATTTGCAGCAACAGAGTCTGGGAAAGAACTGAACACTTGCTGCTTGCTTTCCTGGGAAGAGTGTTTCTGTGCGGTCATTGTCTCTGAAGTCCTGTTTCCCCCTGTGTCTTCCAGGTGGCGAACTCTGCTCTCAGTTGACGATCTTGTGGAGAAACTGGTGAAGAGATTGGACTTCACTGGTGAGCTGGACAACACGTACATCTTCTATACCTCAGACAACGGCTACCACACAGGTGAGCAACACTGCCCCCATCCCCTCACTCGTGCGGGAGGAGTCTAGCACTTTCCAGTTGTGGACTTGTCAGGCCGAGGGTCTTGTCCTCAAGACTCCTCAGTTAAGAAGGCATTTCCACTGAGGAAGTCAGGAGCTAAGACATGTTAGAGACAGCCGTGGGGAAAGTGAGAAGGTAGCTCATCTGTACGGTAAATGCAGCGTAGGCAATGTGTTGTGTAGATGGGAAACAAAGCTGTCCTACAAGCTCAACGTCATCACTAGGTCTTGTAATTTGGGAAGCATTTCTGGTTCTTGAAAACCTCAGTGTGAGTGAACTCCATGCCGTTGGCCTCTGCCCTTCTAACTTGGACCTCCTATAGCTAAAGTGTTTTCTTTTTCCACGGGTGCACATTTCCTTGAGTTGACACGAGGCTTGCTTTCATCTGAGCAGACTGACACTGCCTCTGTGTGCTGTGCTTCCCATCTTACCAAGTTGTGAGGCCCCCGTGTCTGGGGGTGCCACTTTGGGGGTGCCACTCTGGGGGTGCCAGTGTTGACTGATGGGTCATGGACTCTAACCAGATCCCTTCCCTATGAACCTGTCATTGAGATTCCCTTTGAAAGTTGCTGCTAGAGGCTGGAGAGATGGCTCAGAGATTAAGAGCACTGTCTGTTCTTCCAAAGGTCCCCAGTTCAGTTCCCAGCAACCATCTACAATGAGATCTGGTGCCCTCTTCTGGCGTGCAGGCACACATACAGACAGAATACTGTATAAATAATAAATAAATAAATAATTTAAAAGATTTATTTATTATGAATACAGTGCTCTGTTTGCATGCACACCTGCAGGCCAGAAGAGGGCATCAGATCCCATTATAGATGGTCGTGAGCCACCATGTGGTTGCTGGGATTTGGACTCAGGACCTCTGGAGGAGTAATCAGTACCCTTAACCTCTGAGCCATCTCTCCAGCCCAAATAAATCTTTTTTAAAAAAGTTGTTGCTAAAACTTCCTCAAACTGAGCTTTGCCAATGGTTGCCACCCTTGTGCTGTCCTCAGCGTGTCTGTTGGAATTAATTCCTGAGGAAGGTCATTCCTCACTTCACGGCCTTGTGCATCAGTGCATCAGAGAAACAGCGCATGTTTCTCCCTTTATTTGGCTGCGCTTGGAGTGAGAGCACTCACTGGGGTCAGGTCACAGACGTGTGAATGTGTATGTAGTTGTCTTTCTTTCCTTCCCAGACAGCATTTTTGCTCAACGTGTGCTGTTCAGAGCAGGTCCCTTTTAGTTACTTATCTAGAGACGGTAAACTCGTTGTTGTTCCTGACATGTGCTCAGGAACAGAAAAAGAAACGTAGGCCAGCTTAAACTTTGTGTTGTAAGACTAGAATTGCGGGGCTAGGGAGGCAGTAGCTAAGTAGAGTGTGTCTAGAGGACCTGAGTTCAGGTCCCAGCACCCATGTCAGATGCCTCAAAACCGCCTGTAACTTCAGCTCTGGGAGATCCAACACCACCTTCTAGCCTCCAAGGGCATGCACACATGTGGCGCGCGCTCTCTCTCTCTCTCTCTCTCTCTCTCTCTCTCTCTCTCTCTCTCTCTCTCTCACACACACACACACGCACACACGCGCACACGCGCACACGCGCACACGCACACGCAGACACCCCACATAATAATAAGACACCATCATTTTAGTATTCACTGTCTCAAATGGTGTATGTTCTGCATGCCCACCCTGGCCTTGCATTGACTCTGTGCATCTTGTTTCAGGACAGTTCTCTTTGCCAATAGACAAAAGACAACTGTATGAGTTCGATATCAAAGTTCCACTATTGGTTCGAGGGCCTGGGATCAAACCAAACCAGACAAGCAAGGTAGGTACCCGACTGCAGCTGGTCCATTGTGTGGGAGCACTTGGTAAGAAAGCAGCCATCCCTCCTGGAGAAAAAGGCTGCTCAGTTTGTGCTCTTAGGCCTTTGTGAACCTTGGAAAGAGTGCCCTTCTCCCCCGACTATCCACTGCTTGCTGTGAGTCAAGTTCTGCTGCCACATACTTCAAGATTTACTTCCAGCACTAGTGACTCTCATCTGAAATTGTGTGGGATTTTCTTTCCAGTTTTGTGTGTGTGTGTGTGTGTATGTGTGTGTGTGTATGTGTGTGTATGTGTTCCTCTCTGTGTGGCAATACATGCGTAAGACTATACCTGTACATATCCGTGCATATATGTGGAGCCCCAAGGGTGGTATCAGTAATCCTCCTTGGTCAATCTCGCACCATATTCTTTTCAGATTTACTTACTTATGTATACAGTGCTCTGCCTACATGCACACCAGAAGAGGGCATCAGATCACATTATAGATGGTTGTGAGCCACCATGTGGTCACTGGGAATTGACCTCAGGACCTCTGGAAGAGCAGTTATTGTCCTTAGCCATCTCTCCATCCCATGCACCATATTCTTGACTGTCCTTCCACCACGGGCATTGAGGAGAATGCCAGTCAAACTCAGACCCATGGATAAAGCTAATTTTGCTCCCCGCTGGCTCTGAAGAGCCCCTGTGTCCACCTTTTGAGGCTGGAATGACAGTCAGGCTGCAGGGAGACCTGCATTCCGGCCTCACACTTCCATGACAAGTACTGAGTGCTCTCCCTGAAACTGTGAAGGAAGATGGTGGCCTGTGCTTGTGTGACCTGGGGCACAGAACAGAGTCTCAGCACCTGCTCCTCATCGCCCTTTCAGCTCAGGTGGCTAAGACCTGGTGCAGGCCCACACTCCAATGGAACGCCTCCAGCTTTGCTGTGTGGGAACCCCAGGGCTTGTTATTAAGGTTCCAACCTCCTCCTGGCTGGTATCTGCTGCTGGGCGGGACTGTGAAATATTTGGCCTTTCCTAGGGGTGTGAGCAAATCTCCATTCACCCCAAATAGGGCACTAACAGCAAACCAAAGGAATTCCTCCACCTAGGCGCAGCTGGGTGAACCAGCGAGTTTATTGGGGTTCCTCAGGGAGCACAGATGGCTCAGGAGACTCATCCCTGGAATGCTGTCGTGAGAGACACTTTACTGGACCCTCTCCAGCCAGCAGCTTCATGGAGGAGTCCCCGCTCCTCCACCTCTTGCTGCTTATTTATATAAACCTAAGGGGAGTAGCTTGTGAGTCTTGTCACTTTGTGAACTTCAGAATCTTATTTCCTGAGTCTACACAGAAACAGTGCATACTCTCTGGTGTTTCCTCTTCCTTACTAAAGCCAGTGTATTTTCTTTTTTGTTTTTGTTTTTTGTTCTGTTTCCGAGGTAGGGTTTCTCTGTGTAGCCTTGGCTGTCCTGGACTCGTATTGTAGACCAGGCTGGCCTCGAATTCACACAGATCCACCTGCCTCTGCCTCCGGAGTGCTTGCATGTACTCCTGCACACCAGAAGAAGGAACCAGATCTCATTATAGATGGCTATGAGCCACCATGTGGTTGCTGGGAATTGAACTCAGGACCTCTGGAAGAGCAGACAGTGCTCTTAACCGCTGAGCCATCTCTCCAGCCCCCTAAAGAGTAGTTTTTAAAAGGAACAAAATAACCATGAATTAACTCTTCAATATAAGCTATGAAGTAATAGTTGGTTATGAATTGTAGTAGCACCTCTATCATTTAAGGGTCTTTGAATGCTTCTGGAACTCAGTGCCAGGGGGTTTGATGACACCATCTTCTGGGTTCCTTGGTACCAGGCACATACACAGTACACATACACACGTGCAGGCATGTATGTATGGCACACATATGAGATTTTTGAAAAATCTTTTTATTTTATTTTTTTATGAGCATGATAAATTTTTTTTATTTTATTAATTTACTCTTGTTACATCTCAATGGTTGTCCCATCCTATGTATCCTCCCATTCTTCCCTCCCTCCCACTTTCCCCTTACTCCCCTCCTCTATGACTGTGCCTGAGGGGGACTTCCTCCCCCTTTATATGCTCATAGGGTATCAAGTCTCTTCTTTGAAAAATCTTTTTAAAAGAATATCAGGGAATACATTATTGTGTTAGTGGTCACCATCTAGAGCCAGTGGTTCTGTTAATGCATGGACTGAGCCACCATCACTGCTCAGGAGGGACAGCCCATCTGTGATGCCATAGGTTGACTGGTTTTCTCTGGCTACACATCTAGATTTTGGAGTAGCAGATCTTCAAAAAGGTTTTAAAAGGGGGAAGATTTCAAAGCTGGCCTAGTCAAGAAGTAGATCTGATTGGAAGTGACGAGGCCACCCATTAGCTTTAAGACTGGACAGAGCAAGCCTTGCTCTTCCTAGTCCTCGGAGTGGGAGGACATTATATTTGCATACTGTGTATGTGTGCAGGTACCCACAAAGGCCAGAACAGGGTGTCGGATCCCCTGTTCTCAACCTGTGGGTCACATATCCTCCAATATTCTGCATATCAGATGTTTACATTATGATTCATAACAACATCAACATTACAGTTACAAAGTAACAACGAAATACTTTTATGATTGAAGGTCACCACAACATGAGAAACTGTGTTAAAGGGTTGCAGCATTAGCAAGGTTGAGAACCGCTGCCCTAGGACTAGAATTAGAGGCAGTTGTGAACCACCTAGTGTGGATGCTGGGAACTGAACTCAAGTTCACTGGAAGAGCAGCCACTTCTCTTAGCCATTGAGCATCTCTCCAGCCAGCCGCCTTCATCTCAAGTGTGGCTGGGTGGTACCCTGGCTTCTTCCTAGACAGGGAAGCTAAGGACAGATCCACTGCAGCCGCTCACCTTTCCTGGTGCCAGACTCTCTAATGTGCTCATAGCTCTTCTGCTAAATGGCCCCTTTGGTGCCTTGCCTTAGGTAGCCTTACATGGTTGTTTGATATCAGAACCTAAGTGTCAGGAAACCTGATGTGTTCCAGCACATCACCTTGTTTTCATTTGCAGGACTGTATTTCACAGCTAATTATAAGCTTGTGTGAGACTTACAAGTAAACAATTCTCTCTTGAATTTTTCACTTGTAATCTGTATCCACACAGGGTCTCTAGTCTCCTGACATAATACGTGCAGATTTTGAAGCCACCTGCTTCATAGGCAAAAATCCTAGCCAAGTTAGAGAAGACACAGTGATTGTATGTCTGTGGGAAGAAAGTCTCCTGGGAACGCTTGTGTGTTTGTGGTTCTTAATCCAAGTCTTAGTGAGTTGATTTGTCCTGGAATTGACAGGCCTTGGTACTGAGCAAAAGGCCGTTAGAAAGTCTCCCGCCGTGCAGCTCTGATGTACCAAGTGAGTCTTGGTGAAACTAGGAATTGGTATTTTCACTATTACTGCGTTAGTATTTAGCTTATTTTGTACCCTGCTTTGGCTGCCCAGCACCCATGAGACCCTCAGGGGCTGGAGTTTCTCTTCCCTCCTCAGATCCAGGTTTACCACCTGTGAGCCAAGCTGCTCAGTTCACCTGGGGGTCTTGAAAGAAGGAAACTGACCCATATCTGTGGGTCTTGATAATCTCTAGAGACAGCTCTGCTGAGCTTTGTCAGTGACATATGGATTGCTGCTCCCAGAATTTTCTGCATGCAGTGGTAGCCCGCGACAGCTGCAGGGGCTAATGGATTCGGAGCCAGGTTGTGTATCCCTGGCTCTCCACCAACCAGGAAACCTGAGCCCTGGTGAACAATGCCTTGAAGATGCGTTCTTGCTTTTCATATAGGCCCATCTAGTTTGGTGTCTAATTAAAAATGACAGTTAATTGATTTTTTAAAATCTTCCTGTTTGGCTGCCTATAGTAAGTTAGTTTCCCGCATAGTTTAAAAGACTGACTGTAACCCATGGGCCAGAGGGCAGCCTCAGATGGTGTTCCTTAGGAGCTGCTCTCTGGAAGGAGAAGAAAAGCCCAAGGCTTTGCATCCACGGGTCCAGCATGGCTGGAGTGGAACAGCAGAGGCAGAGAGAGAGGCTCCAAAGGCTTTGCTCTAGGCCTGTCAGGGCCGGGAGCTGGGCGCTTCTAGACCGTTCTCTCTGTGCTTTAACTCGCAAACCTTCAGGCTATTTGGGGCCGCTGGTCATGGCAGAAACTCTGAACTTTCGTAACTCTTAACTGGCTGATGACTCTGGCTGCTGTACTTTAACTCCTAAACTCTCATGCCGGTAGCCTTGCTATTTGGGGCTGCTGGTTGCAGTGAAAAGAAAGGAAGAAAGGAAGAGAAAAACCATACATTCACACAACACAGGAGCCTCCCGCAGATCATTCATAAACACGCATAAAGACATAGACAGACATATTTGGTGGATGGTGAATGGAGGAAAACTCCTATCAAACAACAACTTTATTTCTGTCCTGAGTTTTTATAATATTTATTTAAAAAGTTAACTCGTTCAAAAATAGATACAATTGTTATATGTAAACGGAGTTATAGTAGGACTATTCATTTTAAGTTCTTTCATTAGAACTATAGCTAGATATTTTTGTTATAAGTTTAAAACAGTGGTTTTATCTATATGTTCATTATGAGTTCAGAGCAGAAGTTTTCTCTCTTTCTTGTTCCAAATGTATGTTCTGTGTTCAGAGCAAGAGTTTATGTCAAGGTTTTTCTAACAGGTGTCTTCTTATATAGATAACCATTTATTTTTTTCTATATTCATATGACCTTTCTTATCGTAGTGTACACCTGGGCCTTATGCTTGGACTAAACCTAGAACGAATGTATTTCCTTGATTATTCATTTGTTTCAACCTTGTTGTCCTTCTTGGTGTAATTCACATGGAGGTTCACAGAGCTCCTAACAATTTTGCTATATTGCAGGGGGGTTTAAAGTTATTTGAATCAATTAGAAGCCATTGTCAGGAATTATAAAATCATCTGTAGGAAATCTGCCCAACACAGAGAGTAGTAGCACCTGTGGAGTAATAACATTACGCTGTATGCAGTGAGGTCTCTGCCATGCCAGATGCATGAGACAAGCATGGAAAGACAGCTCAGCAACAAGAAGCAGTCCTGAGGCAAGATCCGTGGGGCTTTGTCTAAACCAAAGATACACCCGTTTGTCGGCTGTGCAGGAGTTAGTGGGCTGCCTCCAGGAAGCTCACCTGCCAGTCCAGCTTGTGACTGCTCCCAGCAGCTCACCACACAGGATCTCACTGTGTGGCCCTGGCTGTCCTGGAACTCAGGTTGTAGGCCAAGTTGATGTCTGTCTCCCAGAGAGCCTCCCCCTCTGCCTCCCAAGTGCGCTGTCACTCCTGGCTTCTCGACTTGTTTTTTTGAGACAAGGTTTCTCAGACATGGAGCTCACTCTGTAGACTAAGCTGTCACATAAGCATGAGGCCCTGAGTTTGTTCCTCAGAATCCACCTTTAAAAGCTTGTGTTTCAGCACAGAGGAGGCTGGAGCTGGAGACTCCTGCGGCTTGCTACCAGCCAGCCTAGGCAGTCCGTGAGCCCAGGCCAATTAGAAACATGCACACACACATACATACATACATGTGCACAGACACACAGGCTCATGCACGTTTAAAAAAACAAAACTTAATTGTTTTTACATTAGAACTGACACAGCTCCACTGTATTTCATTGAAACCATGCTGGTTTCAGAGGCCCTGTCTAAGATAGACAGATACACAGAAAAGAAAGCATATTGGTGGGGCTAGAGCAATAGCTTATCAGTTAAGAACACTTGTCACACCAGACAGTGGTGGCACAGGCCGTTAATCCCAGTGTAAAACACTGAATAGCGGAGGTTATAGGTGAACAGTGGGGCTGTACAGACGGACGGAATCACACCGCGCAACAGATCCACTTAAGAGGTTTAATAGGGAGATACAGGAACCGACTCCAGAATCATACGTGCAGGGAGGGAGGGAGGGAAGGGGAGAGAGAGAGAGAGAGAGAGAGAGAGAGAGAGAGAGAGAGAGAGATAAAGAAGTAGTGAAAGGTAGAGAAAGTGCCACATGGAAGATGTCTTTTATATGGCCCAGGGCAGGGCCACGCCCCCATGACAGGTAAGCAGTAACATCACAGGTAGGCAGACTGACACAGAATCCTAACACCCAGCACTCAGGAAGCAGAGGCAGGCGGATCGCTTTGAGTTTGAGGCCAGCCTGGTCTACAAAGCGAGTCCAAGCCAGCCATGGCTAACATAGAGAAATCCTGTCTTGAAAAAACAAAAAAGACTCTCACAAAGGATCAGGGTTCGGTTCCTAGCACCTACAAGCAGCTCACAACCATCTGTAACTCCAGTTCAAGGGGATCTGACACCCTCTTGTGGCCTCTGTGGGCACTCATGCATGTGGCACATTTATATACATGTGGGCATTTTTACAGATAAAAGAGAAACAAATCTTTTTTAAGTGTTAATAATGCACGTGAGGTTAAATTTAGTGAGCAAATGTGAGCATCCGGTTGGGAAACAATTGATGATGCAGCATGCGACGTCATGAGGCCAACGAAGAAGTGTTTCGGATGGTCTGATAGCAGCCGTGTGAGTAAGAGGAATACGGAACATCCCACACTCGCTTACACACACCTGATAAGCCTTGTGTCTTCAGTTGTAGTTGAGTGTCTGGAACTGGGGTGGGAGAACAGGTTTCTGGTGGGTTGCTTAGAGTCTGTCTGATGGAAAAGTAGAGTGAGACCAGCCATGTCCCACACTGTTTTCTTCACTCATGCAGATGCTGGTGTCCAATATTGACTTGGGCCCCACGATCCTGGACCTTGCTGGCTATGACCTGAATAGGACCCAGATGGACGGGATGTCCCTGCTGCCCATTCTGGTGAGTATAGAGCCACAACTCTGAAGTTAATTCCTGGGAGACAAAGAAGGAAAAGCTAAAGCTACTCTGTCTGGTAGGCAAAGAACAGGATTTGTCTCTGGCCTTGTGGTGGGAAGGGCTTCCTCAGGGAAGAGACTGACTGACCCATGTGTCGCCCTGTGCCTTCTGTATTCTCTTCCCTTCTCCCAGAAAACCAAACAAAAGCCGCGTGAACAAACCTAAGGTGACCAACAGGCTGAAAAAACATTTGCAGGTTACATACAAGAGGGTAATTGAAGGCAAGTAAAGGTTGACGTCCCAATAGAAATAAGCCAAGCAGCAGCGAGTGGCCACCTTAGGGAAGACTTAGGAATGAATGGCCCAGGTCAGTGTAGAAGGGCTACCTCAGCATCCATCAGAGATGCTGAAGTAAAGGAAGCCTGTGTCATCTGTAGAGTGGCGAGCGCTGGAGAGGTCTGAGGCATGGGAATGCTTCACACACTATTCATGGAGGTACAGGCAAATAACTCAAGCTAAATTACTGACCTGAGTGTGGTTAGAGAGTTTACAGTGTCAGCTGGGGCACGCAGCTCTCAGCAGTGTACTTACATAGCACACAGAAGACCTTGAATTCAGTCTCCAGTGCCAAAAGGGCTGTGGGGAGGACAGGAGAAGGAAGGAGGAGAAAGAAAAAGAAGAGAAACCATTATCTCACACACACACACACACACACACACACACACACACACACACACACACACACTAACTATTGTACTGGATCTGTCTGGGCATTTTTAAGACTCAGTGTTGTTTCCAAGATGGATCCATATAGTTCTTGGCTACGTGATACTCTGTAATGGACTCTGAGTGTGTCATGGCCTAGTTGTTCATCTCTTCCCAGGTAGTGTGTGTGGTGGTCTAGCTCTGTCACATGAGCAGTACTGCTTTAGCATGCTCACACATGTCCCCGGTGTCCTGAATACTCATTAAGATGAGAATTCCCTTTGTTCTGTGTACACTATCAACTTCATATATGCCAGTTGAGTGAGTGAAAAACAGTGTTTGGTCTTAACTGTGCATTTACTTCTCAGTAAGGGGAGCCACTTGTCAGCTCAGTTCACATGCCATGCAGTTCATGAGTGTGGACAGCTCAGTCATTTCAGAACATTCCATCATCCTCTCCACTGCTCCCTCCTCTGGCCCTCAGGCAGCCCATAATCCCCCTTTTACCTCTGTGGAGTTGTGTACCCTGGACATACAAATGGAGTCAGCCGCATGGTAGCCTGTATCTGTATTTCATTCCTTCTAGTGCTCAGAATGTTCTCCCCACCTCCAGGGGACACATGGCTCCATCTGTCCGTCCATCACATCTGGATGTGGAGATTCTTGCTACTTTGGGGCTCCTTTTGAGTAGCCCTGTTGTGAACACTTATGTGAGACTATGCACACATTTGCAGGTCTCTGTGTGCCAGTGTTCTGGGTCACTTGGTAACCTTAATTTTTTAGACCCACCAGTCTGTTTAGCATGTTAACGTATTTCCATCAGCCATGTGTGAGGGTTCGGATTTTCTCACACCCTCATGGACACTAGATGGTTTTTGTTTTATTTTATCATAGTAGGTGCACAGGCGCATGCCCCTGTGGGCCTCATCTGCAATGCAGTAGTAATGAGGGGCTCCATGCCCAGTGCTTGCTGGTATATATATGTCGTTTTTGTTTTTGTTTTTTGTTGTTGTTGTTTTACACATATGCTTTCACAACTGAGATTTTATTGGCCGAGCAGCAGACATTTCAATTCTTAATACAAGTACCCAGACTCTGAAGTCACACGTCGTGTTCAGGAACCCAAATGAAGGACCACATGTTGTCTCTCTGAACTTATCCCAGTGACATTCCAGCCTCAAATTTGACAAGGTTTCCTGACGACCTCACATAACAACCAAATGCTCATGATGCTTAGTTCCCCTGACTCACAGTCTTAGTGCCACAAACAGAGCATACTCAGAGTTTCCGCCTTTCACAGCACGTTATCACAATTGTTAGGAAAATGGACAACCGTGGCCAGAGGCGTTACAGTTCTGACAGGCAAGGACCAAGGAGCAGTTTTCTTAAAAAACAATTCTCCTAGAAACAGGAGATCAGATCTAACTGAAAATATTCCAGACATGAATGCACGACTGAGATTCCAAATTGCCGTTTAGTACACACTGTGTTGTAAGATACAAAACTAGCCCCCTCTACAGAATGTTATGGTGATCCCCAGGACAGTCACAGCCTCTCCAGATTCAATATCCTCCTACTTTCTGGTTGTCGCAAAAAGTAAACAACCAGCAAATGATTCAACCTCTTTTAAAAAATCATTTACTTGGCTAGAGAGAGTGTTCCGGAGGTCCTGAGTTCAATTCCGGCATCCTCATGGTGGCTCCCACCCATCTATAATGAGATCAGTGTCCTCTTCTGGCCTGCTGGTTCATATGCAGGCAGAGCGCTGTATATATAATAAATAAATCGAAAAAAAATCATTTACACTTTAAAAATGGGATGATGTAGGATTCCCCCATCTCTTAAAATTGTTTCTAGAGCTACTAAAAACCTCGCATTTACAAAATAGTTGATAAAAAATTCTTCCTGCTAGTATAAGAAGGGAGTCAGGGACCACTGACAGACACGATGGACAGTTCGTCTGACTTGGCTTCTTTCTCTTTTCCCTCAGAGGCCGCACTCTGGTTTTCTGTCTCTCCGTTTTCTGTCAGCCACTCAGCCTGTTTGCCTTTGCTCCTCTCTTTCCTTTTGCTTGCACTGTTTTGTCTGATGATTTATCCTTTCCCAAGCCCTTTTTTGGGCTTTGCGCCGACTTTGGCAGAGGCAGGCTTGGCCAAGAGCCTCAAGAAATGGTGCTTGGGCTCCACCTTCGCCCGTCCACCCACGCTAACCTTCCTCTTGGGCATCATAGCGGCACGGGGTAGGAGACACGCGCAATGCAGAGCCAGCCACAGAGCTGCACTGCCTAGCCACCCCACCCATCAACTGCCTAGATGTCATTTTTGAAGAATCATCTATTCTGAGCCTTTCAGTGTCCTTTTTGGTGATAGACTCTGCCTCTTTTGTCCTCACCTGTGAAACATCCGTGTTTGCCCAACTGTGCTGCTTGTTGCTCATCTTTCCCTGTATTGTAATATGGAGAAAGAAGAGCGGGCCATTCCTGTCGAGGGCTGGCCTTCTTTGTCCGTGAAGGAGCATACTTACTTACGTGGGTATGGACATGTATGCCAAGGTCAGAGGATAGTTCTCAGGTGTTGGTCCCCACCTTTCTCCTTCCTCGAGACAGCCTCGGTACCACCTTGGAAGCCAGCCTGGCTGGCCCATGAGGGTTGCTGTGTCCAGCTCCCATCTTCTTACAGAGGATGCTGGGATTACGGGTGCCTATGCTACTATGTAGCCCCTGGGCATCTGGATGTAAATTGTCAGTCTTGCATGGTAAGTGCTTTTCCCACTGAGACATCTCCCCAGTCTGTTTGTTTCTTAGTTATAGAACACGTGTTGTACGTGTGAAGTTGGAGATCTCCTCCATTTTCTTCTCCATGTTTTACTGTTCTGTGTCCTGGGTCCTGCTCCTCTGTGTGTCAAGGGTGGCTTTGCTCTTTCAGTTAAGAACCTTGCTTTCTCTGTACTCAGGCATCTCTTCTGACCCACGGGCCTCGCCTTGTTGTGCTGCCTTGCCTTCAAGCTGAGTTCCTGAGCCTGTCTGTGTGGGTCTGCCGGCCTCCTTGTTCTGTCAGGGTCCCAAGTCCCTAAGGCCCTCTTCCATGTAACCTTAGACTCGGCTTCTGCATCACCTGTAAGATGTGGGCCTTGTGGCTGGAAGTGCATCCATCTGTAGCTCAGCCAGGTGCCTCCTAACCTCACATGAGTAGATTCCAGGCTAAAGTCATCAGGATGTGTGTACAGTCACCTCTGCACGTTTCCTGTGGTGCACCGTGTTTGAGGGCGTTGATAAAAGGCACTTACACACTAGGCCAGTGGGATGGTCACATGTGGCCTTTTAAGTGAACTAAAATGCAATGAAGAGTTACTAGTTCCAGATTTAGCCTCATCCAGTGGGCCAGACCGGCAGCTCAGAACCAGTTCTAACCAGCCCTGGCTTGGAGGGGAAGTTACCCAGGGCTGCTGAGCTGAGTAGATGCGGAGGATCATTAGGTACACCATAAATATACATATAAGGCCTTTTTCAGGGGGAAAAAATGCTTTGTTTCATTCTGTAAGGGCCCAAAAATCACTGAAGGAAGACCCCAGACTCAAATGCTATGCAAAAATAGAGTATTTGTTCTGCAGAAATAGCCTGCATGCAGAGATCAGCCAACCATACAAAATGGCGGCGACCCCAAGGGCGAGGCTTCTAGAGGATTCCTGTCTGTGGCTACCTGACTCTGACTGGGATTGGCCAGTGCCTGTGGAGACCGGCACGGACCTTCCAGCAATGTCCAGTCCTCTCAGTCCCTTTCTTGGCCTTTAAGGCCTTGTGCGAGCTTCAGTCTTTAGAGGCACAGGTCTCACACCGGCACCAGGGCTGCTTCCAGGCTTGCTATCACGTAAACTGCTTTTCCCCTGAGTCAGGACCTGGGGTGTTTACAGTCCCAGTTGCTGCTGACGCTAGGTGCGCACTTAGAGACCCAGCTGTGGGGCAGAGCCTCTCAGTTTCCTGCGCATGCATGCCGCTGCCGTGCTGGCCTAGCATGTGAGGCCCTGAAAAACATCCCTAAGGTTTGAGGTGGCAGGCGTCAAGCTATTGAGGAAGCTCCATAAGGGTCTCTTCCCACTGGGCCTGTTTCCCTAGATCTGTCCTTGGCTGATGTCTGAAGCAGCCTTGCTGTTCCTTACTCAGAACCATCCCTCTCTCCCATCCCCCACCTCTGTTGCTCTTCAGAGATGTCTTGATGTGTGAGTGGCTCAGCAAGTAAGCTGGCCTCAGTCAGTCCTTGTGCCTCAGCCTTCCAAGCAGCGAGTGCTGCAGGCATGTCCCCTGGCCTAGCTGGCCTGCTGTTCAGGGCCCCTAGCGCAAGCTGTTCCTCCTTCCTCCTCTGGGGTTGAAGACCCACCCGACATGTGTTCCCTGCTATCCTGGATTCATCTGCTGTTTGTTTGTTTGTTTGTTTGTGACAGGGTTTCTCTGTAGCCTTGGCTGTCCTGGACGCCCTTTGTAGACCAGGCTGGCTTCGAACTCACAGCGATCCACCTGCCTCTGCCTCCCGAGTGCTGGGATTAAAAGCATGCGCCACAACACCCAGCCATATTCATCTGCTTCTGATTCCAAACTTGCTCCTGTCCTAGCCTTCTTTGCCAGCATTTCTGTGCCTGTCTCAAATGTTTGTGTTTCAGCTGTTTCCTCCTTCCTCCACACATCTAATGTGCAGCACAGAGTAAGTGAGATACATTGAGTTGTATGTTTATCTCAAGACCCACACTCCGGGGCTGGAGAGATGGCTCAGTGGTTAAGAGCACTGGCTGTTCTTTCAGAGGACCTGAGTTCAATTCCCAGCACCCACATGGCAACTCATAACTGTAGCTCCAAGATATGACATGCTCACACAGACATACATACAGGCAAAATACCAGTGCACATAAAATAAATATTTTTTTAAAAAAATGACTCGCACCTCGTGTCTTTATGCTGCCCAGGGCAGGCAGAACCTCACTAAGCTGGGTCCCGTTTGCACTCAGATCTGAACTTGGAGCTCCTGCCCTGCGCCACCTTCACTTCTTGTTTTCTAGCTTCTGTCGCCACCTGCTGTACGCGCTGCCCTTCCGGGAACTGCCAAACATCCCAGCAGTTGACCATCGCTTGAAAGACCATAAACGGCTTCTGTACACATCCATTTCTCCATTCCCTGTAGTTACAGAGTGAGCTGCCCAAAGCTTCCTCTGGCAGCGTGGAAAGAACTTTCCCTCATCAGTTCCCTTATCAGTCCATGCCTCACAGAAACCACCTTCACCTTTTTTTCTAGAAAGGGGCCAGTAACCTAACCTGGAGGTCAGACGTCCTGGTGGAATATCAAGGAGAAGGCCGCAACGTCACTGACCCAACCTGCCCTTCCCTGAGTCCTGGAGTGTCTGTGAGTAGAGCTTGTCTTGGACCACACTTCGCTACCACTTGGCAGGTGCTGTTGTCACGCGCCCATGCCCTCACCCCTTACCTTACCCACTGTCACCTCCCCAGTGGCAGTGCCATTTTCCTTGGCATTCTGTCAAAATGGAGAGACAGGATCTGTCCCTATTCCTTAGCAGTCACAGGTGCCCTCACTGGTGGCAGCCAAGCAGGTCATGTATGAGGTAACAGCCACGTTGACCTGGGTTTGGGGGCTGGAGCCTTGTCTCTCCTGACACTAAAGTGTTCTGAGTAAAGGTCCAGCCCAGTGTGTGTGTGTGCGCACACACGTGTGCTCGTACACTTCAACCAGCTATGGACTAGCAGGGCCTGTGGAAGACATGGGAGTTGGGTCCCTTGTAGGGCTGAGATGACAGTCTAGTCACTCCTTCAGAGTGACTCACCTGATAGCTACTTGTCCTCCTCCTGGTGTCTGGCGTCAGCCAGCCTGTACCTGTGTGGTCACTATGTTGGAGCAGCCCTCATTTAACTGGTAAAATGTTACTCCAGCAATGTTTCCCAGACTGTGTGTGTGAGGATGCCTACAACAATACCTATGCTTGCGTGAGGACGCTGTCGTCTCTGTGGAACCTACAGTACTGCGAGTTTGATGACCAGGAGGTAAGGGAGACACGCACCTGGACACATCCCACCCCTACCCCAGCCCCCACGCCGTGTCTACTGCCTGTGTTCGCTTGCTTGGGCTTGGTGTCCTAAGATGATCGGGGCACCGCCCAGGGAAGAGCGTTCTTCTCTGCAGTCCCCGAGGTGTCCTGCAGTTCATAAGACAGTCTCGTGCAGCCAGCTTCACCCTGATCTTTCTCAATGGACTCCTCTCTACTTGCAACTTCCACAGTTTAAATGCATACTTGACTTTTTCAGAATGACACTTGCCTGGTCTGTGGCTTCCCTCCCTGGTAATTAAAAGTGAGGTGTTTGGGCATCTACAGAGAGGAGTTGGGGCATTTCCCAGCAAGCTGGACAGCATCTGACTCAGCCAGAAGCTCCCTTTGCCCACAGTACAAGCCACTGCTGTCTGTTATTAGATCGGGGACAAAGGCCCAGGAGAGCCATCCTTGGGAAGGTGTGTGGACTCCAGGTTGCAGCCTTATGCCTGGTGCTCAGCATGCACTCACCTGCCCTGTCTGGCCACCTGCCTCCTGTACACAGTAGATGCTCATCTGTGTTCTTCCAAATGGACGCTCCCTCATAGCTCAGAAGTGCACTGGACAAGTGTCACTCAAGCTGAGCTGTCCCTCCCCATGGTTACCCATTTAATAAGGTGAGCGGTAGTCTGAGGGCAGTGGTTCAAAGCCATTGGAGGCAAGGCCTTCCTCCCATATCCTGGCCCTTTGTTTGAGTCTCATTTGGAGATCAGTATGTGATTTGAGGGAAAACTACTGATTCTAGGCAGTCTGCTGTTAGAAATAATACTGGCTGGGCAGTGGTGGTGCACGCCTTTAATCCCAGCACTCAGGAAGCAGAGATGGTGGCTCTCTTGAGTTCAAGGCTAGCCTGGTCTACAAAGCAAGTCTAGAACAGCCAGGGCTGTTACACAAAGAAATCCTGTCTCAGAAAGAAAGAAAGGAAGGAAGGAAGGAAGGCTGGGTATGGTGGCATATGCCTTTAATCCCAGCACTTGGGAGGCAGAGGCAGGTGGATCACTATAAGGCTAACCTGATCTACAAAGCAAGTCCAGGACAGCCAAGATTACACAGAGAAACCCTGTCTCAAAAAAAAGAAAAAACAACAACCAATAACAGCAACAAAAATAATACTGTAGCCTTCCCCATTGGCACAAACTATCTCAAAACTACTTTTTAAAATAGGAAATTATTTGTACCAGAAATCAGCACTTCTTACGAACTCCATCCTCGCTTGAATCCCAGGATTCTGAGGCAAAAATATTGCTCCCACACTCCCCTGAGTGGCTACAGATTGTCTTGCTACTGAGGCCAGGCCATCACGGTCTCACCTTTTACTCACCCTCTAGGGTAGTGGTTCTCAACCTTCCTAGTGCTGTGACTCTTAATACAGTTCCTCATGCTATGATGACCCAAACCATAAAATTATTTTCATTGCTTCATGACTGTAACTTTGTTACTGTTATGAATCATAATGTAAATGTGTTTTCCCATGGTCTTAAGTGACCCCCTTTGGGGGTCAGTGACCTACAGTTGAGAACCGCTACTCTAGAGGGTCATTTTACTTCCCTGACGATGTGGGGTAGATAGGGAGCCACAACAGTTCAGCATGGGGAGCCTTACACCACATGCTGGATGGATGGGCCTTGCTTTCCCACGAGCCCTTCCCTTTCTAGAAGCAATTGCCTTGGGAGTATTCTCAATATAACCCATTTTCTTCTTTCTTCTTCCCTTTTCGCCTCTAGGTATTCGTAGAAGTCTATAATATAACTGCAGACCCAGACCAAATCACCAACATTGCTAAGAGTATAGACCCTGAGCTTTTGGGAAAGATGAACTATCGCTTGATGATGCTCCAGTCCTGTTCCGGGCCAACCTGTCGCACGCCAGGGGCTTTTGACCCTGGGTAAGTGGCTTCTGTCCTCGCTACTCTGCTTCGTCTGTGGGGTCATGCTCCTCCAGATGACCGGAAGCGCTCCCTCTGCGTGAGCTGGGCTTGCTCTAATGCTCTCTTCAGGGCATGCTGTGTTAGCTTGTCTTGCTGGGGAGAGCAGCTGCTCTCTACGTCCAGTGGCTGCAAACTCAGTCCTGCTCCCCGGCCCAGGCCTCCACTTGGTGGCACTGGACAACTCTGGCCAGCCCTGCCCTGCTCTGCGAGCTGCTGAGGGCACACAGCTTCATTTCTTAGAGATTCAGAGTGTTAGACACTAAGGAGAACAGGTATGAGCTCAGAGGCTGAAGTAGAGACCCCATCAGCGTGCTGAACGTGATGGCGTGCCTCCCACTCGGGACCTGCTTACACAGTGCTGTGTGTGCAGACGCTGGCTGCCGCTGCCATGCAGTCAAGCCACATTAGCAAGAAGCATGCATTATTTATTTATTTAGTTTGCTTGAAAATTGTAAAGTCAAATCAGCATGTCACCGGGAGAGGATTATTTCAGCTCTCACAGTGACGTGGGGGGGGGGGGGGCTACGTTCTCGGCCTTCTTGGCCTGTACTTCTGAGTGAGCGAGGATGAGCAGGCGGAAGGGTGTGGACAGTTATGTAGTATGCACACAGCCAGGAACACAGATCCCACACTGTCAGAACAGGACTCACTTAGGTCCTCACGGGACCCTTCAGGTCAAGCCCCAGCCTGAAGTTTGTTGTTTTGAGACAGGTCTCCCCGACTGTCTCAGAAATTGGTATGTAGACCAACCAGGCTGCCTCTCCCTCCCGAGTGCTGCTAGGATTAAAGGTGTAGCCACCATGTCTTGCAACTGTATAAAAAGACAGTGTTTGTCATTTTATCTAGCTTAAACCAAGTAACTTTTGAATGGAATGAGTGTAGTAAGCCTGGTCCATCCCTTTCACTGTCCAGCCTTCACTTCCCTATGACGACCCAGACATCAGCTCACGTGTATTGACTTTGTTCACAATGATTTATCAAACCAAATGGACGCAATGCTTCCGCCGTGTACTCTAGGCTGGCTCTGGGAACTGAGAGCAGAGTCTCACCAACTAGAGCCCCGAAGGAGAGTGAAGGAGCCCTGAAGAGCAGGCTCAGCTGCTGGCGCACCAACCTGCCACACCACGAGGCCACGGGAGCAGGGTGGCAGTGGTGCTGTCCTGCTTCTCCTGGGCATCTGGATCAGTTGCCGACTTTCCAGAGCCCAAACACATGCATGTCACACCGGGGGATTCAGCAGACTTACGGTTTGCCCAGAGGTGCCTCTGAAGAACAGGCAGAGCATGGTTTTTCTCCCCCAGCATTTCGTTTAGCCTGTAGTAGTCTTTTCACCCCGGTGCTTGTGTAATAATGCTGGTTGTGTATGCAGGTTGGCCTGCGCATGTGAACACCAATGGAGCTTGTTGTAACTTACCACCCCAGGTTATTCTTTTCCACCAAACATTTGTTCTTCAGGGATCCTCTGCAATAGGGCTGTTGGATGGATCCTGTAGGCACAAGGTGTCAGATCCCAGCCACACACGTTCATTGCACACTGCCTGTGCTAGATGGGCCACAGTCCCTCCCATAGCACCTGACTCTTTACAAGTGTGCTGTCACAGAACTGAGTTGTATAAATTCACGAGCCTGGCTCAAGCACACATCCAAGACCTATGTACATGTGTTCTTAAGCGGCAGCAGCTATAGAGGAGGAAGAGACCTCGGAACTGGACTGGAGCGCTGAGTGAGGGTCAGCTCTTCATCTGATGCTTTTAAACTAGGACTCCCCTCTCCTCTCTCAGCCCACCTGCCTTCAAGCCCAACACATGGGAGCCCGAGGCCATTTGTGAGTTTGAGGACAGCCTGGTCAGTCTGCATAGCAGTTTCCAGGCCAGCTAGGACTGTGTAGCAGCATTTACAAAAAAAAAAAATCTCCTTTTTTTTTTATATATGAGGTTTATTAAGTGAACATGGGGAGAGAAGGAAAGGGGGTGGGGGTGCCCCAGAGCGGGAGAGGAGAAGACTAGCGGAGTAAGAACCACCTCCTACTTTCTACAGGTAACTTTGTTCCCTCAGCTCACAGCTGGCGTGGAAAATCTTCTCACCTACTGAAAGCACACTTACATTGCAGCCACTTCCGACCGGGCTCTCTTCCGGGGTTCCTCTCTGCTGGGGAGCATGCTCTTGGCATCTGCATGGCTTGCTGCAGTTCATGTGACATCCTTCTTTTCCTTCAGATACAGGTCTGACCTGCGTCTCATGTTCAGCAGTCACGGCAGCGTCAGAACGAGAAGGTTCTCCAAGCACCCTCTGTAGCACCGTGTGCAGTTTCTGCAATTGGATCCTCACACACCCTCTCTCGTGAGCCCGTGCCTGGGAGAGCTCTGGCCCGGCTGTTTCCAGTCTTGTTTGAAAAATAACCCACTCAACTGACTTCCGGTACTGTGAATCTGCTCCCCGGGTCAGAAGTGGCTGACCCCATCTCTCTCTCTCCCCTCAGATGACAACCAGCACTCCTGAGGTCCTCATCCTCACCATGTCCCTTCATATTGGGTGGGCACAGTGTGTGATGATCCCCACGTGGTAAAGTCTGCATTTGTAAAACTGTCCAGATAAATGGAAATACTTTAGGGCAGAAAGATAAAGCCTTTTGGTATGTAGCCAGCCCCCAAATCTCAAGCCCTCTATAGCTTTTCAGACTGGGCCTCTCACTGTCAGAAACCAGAATCCTGAAAAGAGCTATTGTTTGTGGAGCTGTAGAGAAACGATGTTTATAACCTCATCGTGGTGTGGTAGATATGCAGCTTGTCACCCATCCTCTGCTCCAGTTCCCTGGACTCCGAGGTGCTGCCCCGCTGATCCACCTGCAGGCTGTGGTGTTGGCTCTCGGAGCCATCAGCTTTTTGGTGGCTCAGACCACTGAAGCGCTCAGCAGCACTGTGGAGAGGGAAGCACCAAGGGGCCTCGGTGAGGAGCAGATCAGGCTCCTGGACCAGCAGGTGAGGCGCTGTACTTGCAAGTGCCTGTCTGGAGGGATCTCAAGTGTCAGTGCCACAGACAAAGTCCTCTTAACAGGCTGCAGTTAGCTGCCGTTCTCATTTGAATATCTCAGTGTGTGCAGGTTGGTGGGAAGACCAGCTGCCACATCCCGCTCTCCCCCTCTTCCGGTAAGCTCTTGAGTTCCCAGAGTCTTGAATAACTATGGGTCTAGAGTGGACCAGGTCCAATCTGACATTTGCATGGAAGGCTGCATGTGGCAGGACAGCAGAGAAGGGAGAGCCTGGCTTTTCATCTGTTCTACTTGGGGAGAGAAGGTGGCATCAGCTTTACAGCCTCTGTCTAGCTTTAAGCACTTCTCAGACAGAGCTAGAAGCCACTTTCAGGATTCCAGCAGCCATGTTGGGGTTTATCCTTTACCTCATGTGACCCCAGCAACTGTGGTGATGCTGAGATGCCAGCAGGCAATGGAATGAACACCTGCTGTGGCCGCTTTAGAGGGAAAAACTTGAGTTTTAAACTAATTTACAAAATTGAATGTGCATACTGGCTTCATTCGCTCCACTTGGAATCTAAACATCAGTCTCCACTAGTGAAGTTGACCATAGTTGTCCCCAAATAAAAGTGACCAGCTCCTACCAGGCCTTGGACTGTGATGTCATATTCTTCAGTTTTATGGCCGGCTCCCAAAAGCGGGCAAAATCACAGTGACACAGCCAGCTGCCATAGTGTTTTTACCTCGCTACCCTTACATGCAGGTGATGGGGCATAGGACCGTTCCTGAACACAGTGAGTAGACCTTGGTTTGTCATAAAAGGCAGCACTGCCTCCCACCTGAAAGGGACACACAGCAGGAGGCTGGCCTTGTTCTTTGTACTCACATGAATTCAGCATCTCCTTTGAGGGCCACGCCCATGCTTGCCGGTGCTCTTCAAACCAGAGCCATTCAAACCAGTGTGGAATGCAGGGATCTTGCCTTATGAGAGTTCCAGCTTAAAATCACTCAGACCTAATCTCAAAGTAGCATATACGTGTAGAGTGTCCACAAATGGTACTGATGCAAACACCTTTCGACCTGTCAGCACTAGGCTTTTTGTATAAAATAAGAGTAGCTGTGGGAAATATTCTTAAACTTATGAGTACCTAAGGTCAGTGCTTTCTCTTTTCTAATGAAAGATGATGACTCAGAATCCACGAGAGAGCAGAGGGTGTCAGCTGATCACCACTGGGGTTGATGGGTGCACTGGGCTTAGTTCACCAGCACTTTACACTCAATGGACTTTGTAAACTCTTATTAGCATCAGCTGTTATAGAAGTTACTCCGCCCTGGCCCTGTCATCTCAGTCACTTAGAAAGTGCCCTTCAAAGGACCCTGTTCACTGCTGCACTTTTCAATGTATTAAAACTTATTTCTGTTCTAGTGGGATGTGTCCTGTGTTTTAGTCCACAAGTAGCAGTTCTCACAAGCTGTAAGCAGGTGGCTGCTCCGTGGGGTGGTTTGGTGGTTTTGTGGTGCTAGGGAACAGCCTGAAGTTAATGCTACATCACACCGTCCCCCTGGCTGCTCTGTAATGCTAGGCACTAACCCACAGTGAAGACTGGCTGTTTCCTCACCACAGCCTCCACCTGGAACGCTTTACACACCAGTCCCTGGGGCCTGGGAAGACAGCTCAGTGGCTGAGAACAGCTGTTCTTGCAGACTTTCTGGCACCCACATGACAGCTAGCGACCATCGGTAACTCCAGCCCAGGGGATCAAATGCCTCTTCTAACATCCACAGGCAAACAGGCATGCACACAAATACACATGAAATATGTTTTAAAAGAAAAAGCATCCTGATAAATGATTGACAGCTTCCTTGGCCAGCTTTTAAGTAGAGTAACTCACCTTTGACGTGCGATGCTGTTAACCCAGGTGTTCGACCCATTTCCCTAAAATAAGAATGACATCTTCCAAGAGTCAACAGACTTTTCCCTTTTTTAAAAACTCTATGTATTATGTATACAGTGCTCTGCCTGCATGTACACCTGCAGGCCAGAAGAGGGCACCAGATCTCATAGATGGTTGTGAGCCACCATGTGGTTGTCAGAAATTGAACTCAGGACCTCTGGAAGAGCAGCCAGTGCTAACCTCTGAGACATCTCTCCAGCCCCAACAAACTTTCTTAAAGGGCTGAACACCTAATATCCTAGGCTTAGAGGTTACATCGTCTCTGTCACTACTGCTTTGCTGTTGAAGCATTTAGCTCAAGGGCTGGAGCTACCATTCAGTGGGTATTGCATCATGTGTTCAAAAGACCTGGGTTCCATCCGCGTTACCAAGTAAGCGGTGTGGTGAGGCTGTCCTCAGCTACGGAAAGACTGGATCCTGGTGAACAACCGTGGCTCTGGCTCAACCCAGAAAACCAGATCGCCGGCCCCAGGCAATGTGGGCTGCTTCATATGTTGAAAATTTGATAGGTTACAATCTGCAAACGGTGGTTAGCGCCTGAAGAGATGGTTAAGAGGTTAAGAGCCTAAGCTGCTCTTGCAGAGAGGACCCAGGCTTGGTTCCCAGCACCCACATCCGGTGGCTCACAACCCACCTGTAACTTACAGCCTCGGGAGATTGAATGCCCTCTTCTGGCCGCCTTAAAAATGAGACTCTATTTGAGTGTATCACAACGGAGAGATCCTTTCTAGGGGCCTGGGGCTTGACTAGCCAGTAGCACACACCTGTCAGTTGTTGTCCTCCAACCCCTGTGGGTGTCAGGCAAGATCCCACACTGAGGGGACACCCAGGTGAGGAGCACAGTGTGGGAGCGACCTGTTTGATAGCAAGCCCGCTCTTTACCTCATCTGTCCAAGTTACTCATTCGCCAACAGACGTGAGAGACTGTTTAGGGGGCGCGAGACTGGGATAACCATAGTTGACGCTTACCCAACAACTCCCAGCTGGCTAATTATAAGGGGGTGGTCACCTAGGTGGATGCATTCCCTGCCATACCCACAGAGTCTAGAAGCCGGAGCGGCCATCCACAGCTACTGTGATGTGGTCGGAAGAGCGGCTTTCCAGCCCTGTACTTAAGGCGAAGGGTGTGTGTAGGTAAGTAATGAAGATGAGCAACTGTGCTTTTATACATCCTAATCCAGATTGTGTGTGTGTGCACAAGTGTCAAACCGTGTGCAGGGAAGAGGACAACTAGAGCCAGCTCTTCTCCTTTTGGGTCAGACTTTTTTTTTTTTTTTTTAGTTTTTCAAGACAGGGTTCCTCTGTGAAGTCTTGGTTGTCCTGGACTCACTTTGTAGACCAGGCTGGCCTCGAACTCACAGCGATCCACCTGCCTCTGCCTCCAGAGTGCTGGGATTAAAGGTGAGCGCCGCCACCACCTAGCTTTGGGTCAGATTCTTGAGGGGGATACCTTGATCTAAAGGGGAAATAAGGGTGCAGCAGGGTCACAAACCACAGAGGACATGCAAATCGTTTAGGAAACAGGAAATTCAGTGGGTGGGTCCTCACTGGCATGCCACCAGCGGTCAGCACAGGCACTTCCAAAGAAGAGCTAACTCTGGTGGTCCCACTGCCTTGGTACCTGTCCAACGGAGCCAGATTCCCCATAGGGCTCTGTTTCCTTCCTTTCTCCCAGCAGTGGCACTTAAGGGCAAGGAAGTCTGATCCACAAACCATGGAGCTCACAGGACCCGACGTTTGAAGACTCTGTACTGAATTCTCCTGGTGACTTAGGAATCACTATAACTAGACACAGCACTTGGGAGGCAGAGGCAGGCGGATCGCTGAGAGTTCGAGGCCAGCCTGATCTACAAAGTGAGTCCAGGACGGCCAAGGCTACACAGAGAAACCCTGTCTCGAAAAACAAAAAAAAAAAAAGTCAGGTAAGAGCGCAGGCAGGTGGCGCACGCCTTTGATCCCAGCACTCGGGAAGCAGAGGCAGGTGGATTGCTGTGAGTTCGAGGCCAGCCTGGTCTACAAAGCAAGTCCAGGACAACCAAGCCTACACAGAAAAACCCTGTCTCGGGGGAAAAAAAGTGGGGCAGCACATAGCTACAATACTAACACTCAGGATGACCCAGCCAAGGCCACTGTTGGCCACATAGCAAGACCCTTTGTGATAATCACAGAAGGCCTGGAGGGGTGGCCCCTTGGACAAAGCACAAGTGTGAGAATGAGACTGGATCCCTTACGGCCACGTGGCTGTGGGAAACCCCTAGGATGAGGTGGCTAACTAGTCCAGCAGTATCAGTGAACTCTTCCAACTGAGAGACCCTGCCTCAACAGTGAGGAGTAACTGACAAGGATCCCAGTGTGAGCTCTGGGCCTCTGCATGCATGTGCACACACCAGTGCACCCACAGACCCACAGCTAACGTGCACATATGCACACAAGTGGGGGGGTGTATGAAACATGAGCAACAGCATTAGCGTGCCATAGCTTAATGCGAGTTCTAAGGCAGAACTTTGTTTTTAAGGGAAGTGCTTTGTTTTTAAGGGAAGTACTTTAGAGCTTTAGAGCAGTGCGTGCCTATAACCCCAGCACTCGGCAGGTAGCACAGGCGGATCAGGAGTTCAAGGCCAGTCTTGGCTAGGGCACCAGATTCAAGTCAGCTTCGGCTACATGAGACTATTTTGCAAAAATTTCATGAACCCCCTACGTCTCTGAGAGACCCAAGCTGTTCACTTGAGAGCTTATGGCGTACTCTTGTTATCTCTCCCCTCCTCCCGTGTGTGTGTGTGTGTGTGTGTGTGTGTGTGTGTGTGTGTGTGTGTCTGTCTGTCTGTCTGTCTGTCTGTCTGTCTTCTTAGCTCTAAAGATGGTGATAGGGTCCCAGAGCATAGAGACATAAAAGGTACCTATAGTTTTTTTAACCTATAAAACTCACGAGCAGGTGTGGCAGTGCACACCTTTAGTCCCAGCATTCAGAGGCAGAAGCAGGTGGAACTCTGCATTTGAGGCCAGCCTGGTTATCAGGTCTATGCCTGCCAGGTCCCTGTCTCAAAACAACAAAATTCGACTTAACTCACCAGAGCTCACAGAGTGAGTTAGTAAAATAGTAAAGATAAAAACCAGGATTTCAAAGATCCAGGGCTAAAGTTGGGAATGGTGACATTATACCTGTAATCCCAGCACCTGAGAGACCAAGACAGGGAGATTACTCTGAGTTCTAGGTTAGGCTGGGCCATATAGTGAGTCCTAGGCCATAAACTCTGTCACAAAACAAAACGAAAAATTTAATGGACCTTAAGTCCTTACTTTTTTTTTGGGGGGGGGGGGGAGTCAGGGGTAAGGGTTGGGGTTCAGGTTAGAGAGGGCAGTGTTGGATACTTTTGACTTGACACAAGCTAGAGTCATTTGGGAAAAGGGAGCTTCAACTGAGAAAATTCCCGCAACGGACTGACTGGTGGGTATGCCTGTGGTACATGCTTTTTTGTTGTTTGTTTTGTTCCAGTCAGGGTTTCTCTATATAGTCCTGGCTGTCCTGGACTCATTCTCTAGAGCAAGCTAGCCTTGAACTCACAGTGATCCACCTGCCTCTGCCTCCTGAGTGCTGGGATTAAAGTCGTGTGACACCATGCCTGGCTATAAAACTCAAAAGAGGGAACTTGAACCCTGGACCTTGAGACTGAAGGTCTGAGGCCTTACCAGCTGAGCTATCTAGGCTCCTGTGGCCCATTCTCGATTGGTAATGGATGTGAGAGAGCCTGGCTCTCTGTAGGTGGTATTACAGTCCTGGGTGTATAAATAAGCAAGTGATGCCAACCCTAGGTCCTGAATGGTATAAGAAAGCAGGCTGAGCAAGCCATGAGGAGCAAGCCAGTCAGCAGCACCCCTCATGGCCCCTACCCCAGCTCCTGCCTTTCTCCCCCAAGCTGCTGTTGGTCTTAGTGAGGTGTTTGGTTTGGTTTGGTTTGGTTGGTTGGGTTTTTGTAGGCCAGGCTGGCCTTGAACTCACAGAGATTGCCTGCCTCTGCCTCATGAGTGCTGGGTTTAAAGGTGTACGCCACCATGCCTGGCCTGGTCTTGGTGTTTTATCACAGCAACAGAAACCCAAACTAAGACAGGAGGGTTACTAAGACTGGACTCTTTGTTTTCTTAACTATTTTTTTCTTTTAAATAAGATTTACTTATTTATTATTTACATAGTATTCTGTCCATATATGTGCCTGCGCACCAGAACTCATTGTAGATGGTTGTGAGCCATTGTATGGTTGCTGGGAATTTAACTCATGACCTTTCAAAGAACAAACAGTGCTCTTAACCTCTGAGCCATTTCCCCAGCCACCAAGACTGGACTCTTGAACATTGTAAATACCTGTTCTGCCACTGAGCTACAGGCCCTGCCTCAAATCCATTTTCCTGTTGCACCCTGCTGGTTCTGTGATCTGCAGGATTATTCCCTCCTTTTTGCCAAAGCTTATTTAATTACAGGTGCCTGTGGCAGAGCAAGCCAGCCAGTAGTAGAGGCTCAACTTATCTCCAAAGGGGAAAGAAACGCATTGTCCAGGCTCAGCAACCCACACCCGCAATCCCAGCCTTATGACTTAGCCAGTCTGTGGTCTTTCCTCCTCAGTCCTTACCTCCCAGGTGGCAGGAGGATTCAAGTTCAAAACCAGACAGCTAGAGCATTCTAAGAGCCTGCGATACATAGCGAGAGCTGGTACCAGAAACCCAAGGACTGGCAATGTCACTCAGTGGTAGCACTTGCCCACTCACTCACTAGTCACCCAAGAATATAAATAAACACGAGTCCCCACCTACTGTTACTAAAAAGAGTAGTTGCTAAATGTACTCAGCACATGTTGGAAAATATGTTAATTCGATCCCTGGCTGGCAGCTCGTCACAGTCAACCCTTCTCTCTAGTATTTCTATAGTTCCCAAAAGCTGATACAAGAGTCCTGCCTTAGATTCTCAGGCACCTGTTAGCATTCCTCCTCTGCCCCCACTGGGAGCTGGGAAAGCACCTCAGATGTGTGTTGACTCTGTTCTGCTTAAGCCCCTAAGCTGCTCTGTGCCCCATCTCTGGCATCTCCCAGGTCAGGTCTCCAGTCAATATGACACCTTGGATTCTCCAAGATTGAATCACCTCCCGAGGCAGCCGTTAGCCTTCTACTGCACTCTCCCGGTTGCTGCAATAAAGAAGCCCACGGTGTAGTGAATCCTCCATACAGAAGAAGAAAGAAGCTTCCGGCTCATGATGCTGTCTCCCTGTGTCCTCCCTGCAAAGCACCCCAAAGCAAAAGCACCACCCCAGCCAGAGGCCAACACTGAAGACTACAGCAGGACAGGCCACAGTCTGGAACTGGGTGTGCCTGGAGACGACCCTTCTGCTCCAAGCTGCCCAAGCAGCTGTTGCCACAGCTGTCTAGGAAGACGACTCCTCCCCTTTCCCCCACCTGGTGTCCCCCAGCTAGGAGAGATGCAAAGGTCACCAAAGATAATGTCTGGCCTCAAGGAATCCACCAACTGAGGGAACCCATTTTCGTTGTTGTGATCATTCCTGAGTGTTATCGAGCCAGGCCTTCACCGTGTAGCCCAGGCTAGCCTTGACGCCACACTTCTTCTGCTTCAGCTTCAGGAGTGTGAGGGTGACAGGTGTGAGCCTCCATGCCCCACTTAGGGACAGGGTGGGAGTCCACAGGCATGGAAACACTGGAGAGGAACAAAGGCGGAGGCCTCCAGCTGTGGCCCGGGGTCTGGCCCACTCAGCAACACCACCACCACCACCCCCACACACACACCCCCGTGCTTTGCAGTGATGATAGCCTGGAGGCCCGGTGCTTGGACACATCGATTCTAAGTTGTCAGGAAAGAGCATGCTCTGTAACTGCCTCTGTGGGGAGCACCGGGGAAAGCTGTAAATCAGCCAATCGCCCTACCCTTGTGAGTGTTCTGTGCTGAAATCAATTTCCCTCTGTGAGCATGAATGTTTAAAATACAAACGAGACACTTGGCAGTGGCCACTCACAGACCCGATTCCCTCTAGTTCGCACGCCTTGCTTTGCCTCCACAACCACGTCTGGCCAAACCCATAAAGCCAACACCAAAAATTCTCTAAGTCAAAATTGAAGGGGACAGAAACGGAAGAGGAAACACCAGCGTTCAAAGGGAAATGCTGGGAGAGAGCCAGCAATGGGTGAAGTCCAGGAACTGAGTCACCAACATGCCCACCACCCAAGCATCACCTTATGTTAGTGCTTTTTAAAGATTCATTTTTGCCGGGAATGGTTGCACACACCTTTAATCCTAGCACTGGGGTAGGGGGTGGAGAGGCAGAGGCAGGTGGATTTTTGTGAGTTTGAGGCCAGCCTGGTCTACAAAGGGAGTCCAGGACAGCCAAGGCTACACAGAGAAACCCTGTCTCAAAAAACCAAAAACAAGGCCGGGCGTGGTGGTGCATGCCTTTAATCTCAGCACTTGTGAGACAGAGGCAGGTGGATCGCTGTGAGTTCAAGGCCAGCCTGGTTTACAAAGGGAGTCCAGGACAGCCAAGGCTACACAGAGAGACCCTGTCTTGAAGGGGAGGGGGCAGGGAAGAGCACAGGTTACTCTCCAGAGGACCGCAGTTCAGTTCCCAGCCCCCACAGGTCACCTCACACCTGCCTGCAACTCTAGTACCAGAACCTTCTGACACACTCACACAGACACACAGGCTGGCAAAACCCCAAGAACATAAAATAAAAATAACATTTAAAAAGAAAAGAATGAAAGCCAGGCAGTGGTGGCACGCGCCTTTGATCCCAGCACCAGAGAGGCAGAGGTAAGCAGATCTCTGAGTTCCAGGGCAGCCAGAGCTACACAGAGAAACTCTGTCTTGAAAAACCAGAAAAAAAGAAAAAGGATACAGTCCAGCCTATTGGGGAAAACACAGTATGAGGCAGCTGGCCACGCTGCATTCATGGTCAGGAATCGAAGAAAAAGAGGTGCAGGTGTTCAACAGAATTTTGTTTTTATCATCACCCCCTCACATTTGTGTATGTGTGTGCGCATGTTTTTGCATATGTGGAGGAACATGCGTGTGCCTGTATGTATACACATACCCATACATGCATCTGGAAGTTCAAGGTTAGGGGTGGGCAGCTCTCAAAGTTTGAAGCTAGCTTGGTCTACAGAGCAAGTTCCAGTACAGCTAGGGCTACACAGAGAAACCCTGAGATCAAAGGTGCTCACCAGGACACGGGTTGATTCCAGAACCCCCTTTTTTTTTTTTAAATAAAGATTTACTTATTTGTGTGTATGAGTTCTCTGCCTGCATGTACACCTGCACACCAGAAGAGGGCACCAGATCCCATTAAAAATGGTTGTGAACCCCCATGTGGTTGCTGGGAATTAAACTCAGGACCTCTGGAAGAGCGGCCAGTGCTCTTAACTGCTGAGCCATCTCTCCAACCCCATGATTCAGGAGTCTTTATTCTTTTATGGTACTCACTTGAGACAAGGTCTCACTGTGTAGCCTTGGCTGACCTGGATCACTACATAGACCAGGCTGGCCTTGAACTCACAGATCCACCTGCCCCGGCCGCTGCTGGGATTGAGGGTGAGCGGATCACCCCTAACCATTACCTCATTCACTGACACAGTCTCGCAATCAAACCCAAAGTTTGTAGTGTCAACATGGCCACTCTCCATAGCGACTCTGGGGACTACTGTCAACCTCTGAGGTTTGAACTACGGACACCTGTCACACCCACCTGGCATTCGTGAGGGTTTCTGTGGGCCCAATCGCCACCCTTCACGCTTGCACTGCCAGTGTTGTGTCCTCTGCCCCCTCGCCCAGCCATAGGATGACCCGCCCAGGCCACATCCACGAAGCTCTTCCTCACTTAGATCTTTCTAGAGACACTATCACAAATTCATACAGGTGTATTCTCTCTCTCTCTCTCTCTCTCTCTCTCTCTCTCTCTCTCTCTGTTCCCGAGAAGGTTTCTCTGTGTAGCCTTAGCTGTCCTGGACTCACTTTGTAGACCAGGCTGGCCTCGAACTCACAGCGATCCACCTGCCTCTGCCTCCCGAGTACTGGGATTAAAGCGTGTGCCACCACGCCCGGCCATACAGGTGTATTCTCAAGGCCTTCTAAATCCCAACAAGCAGACAATGGAAAGGGGTCAAGAGGTAGATGAAATCTAAAAGCCAAGGGATGCTTATGGGCATCATGCTGTTGAGTGGGCAAAGACAGTATTTTGAAGCCGAAGCAATAGCTTTTCTCTAGATGAGCTATAGTGTCAAATGAGGATTGAGAAAACAGCACCCAAATGTACTCCGATTTTACTCCGAGATGGCAGCGTGCAGAGACCTTCACATTCACTACCTCATAGCATCCTCACAGCAGCCCAGCCCTGTGGAAAAAGCCAACATGTATCCCACCCTGGCCTAGAACTCACTGTGCGAGTGAGGATGGCCTTGAACTTCTGATCCCCTGCCTCCGCTCTCCAATTCCAGGGTTACAGGCACAGACCACCTAACATTCGGAGCTATGGATGGACCTCAGGGTTTTAACCACGGGAGGCAAGCAGTCAGTCAAGTGAGTCCTCCTCAGAACCATCTTTCCCATTACAAAAAAACAAACAAAAAAACAAAAAAAAACCCAGCAAACAGAGAACCGAGTGCTGCTTGGAGCAACTGTTGCTATAAATGTTAAATGTCCCCCTTGCCAAAGAACTCCAGTCTTTTCTCAGAACAGCAGAAAGCAAAACTTCCAGAAAGACCCTAATATACACAGGCTGCTACCAAAAGAACCTTGGAAGCCAGTTCCCTCACCATCTTACAGAACTGACTCCCTCAAGCGCTGAATCCTGCTCCTAAGCCCTCCCCCTCAAGACCTCAGCTCTAAATCACTTCTCTGGCCTCCTCCGCTGTCACTCAAAGCACCTGGGTTCCTTTTCGCCACACCTGACTTTATAGTGAACTTGGATCCTTGTTCCCATGGGGGGGGGGCGGATGCTCTCCTACCGTATCCCCCCACCCCAAGTTCCTAACACTGCTGTACTTCCTAACCCTTGCTGATGGCAGAGTGGTGGCTCCCTCTGGAATCTGTCTTGGGAGGTTGAGACAGGATTCCCACAAGTCGGAGGCTAACTGTTGTTCCACACTAAAAGTTCTAGGCCAGTTTGGGCTACAAAGTGAGGCCCTGTCTAAAAGAAAAAAATATTGTTTGGTTAATAAGACAGAGAAACTTAGAGTTTGTTTTCAAGTCTAGGGCAGAATTTACCACCATGGATGAAATAGTCAAACTGCAAGGTGATAAGAATACAGGTATTGAGCTGGGCGTGGTGACGCATGCCTTTAATGCCAGCACTCGGGAGGCAGAGGCAGAGGCAGGAAGATTGCTGTGAGTTTGAGGCCAGCCTGGTCTACAAAGTGAGTCCAGAACGGATAAGGCTACACAGAGAAACCCTGTCTAGAAAAACCAAAAACCAGAAAAAAAAAAAAAAAGAATACCGGTATCGAGCCAGGCGTGGTGACACACGCCTTTAATCCCAGCACTCAAGAGGCAGAGGCAGGCAGATCGCTGTGAGTTCGAGGCCAGCCTGGTCTACGTAGTGAGTCCAGGACAGCCAAGGGATAGGTAGAAAGATTGTCTCAAAAGACCAAACAAACACAGTAATAAAAGATATCACAGGACACAAGGACATTAAGTAAGATATACACGGGTCACCCTTTTAGAAGACTTAAGGACCTAGGAGAAGGCCCAGCGAGTTAAAGCAACTGCCACCAACCTGATGGCCTGAGTTGGATCCCCAGGACCCACATGGTAGAAGGAAAAAGAACTGACTCTCCATAGGTGTGCTGTGGAAATGCTGTGGCATCTCTCCACACACGACAACGATATAAACAAACGGGAAACCAGGCACTTGACTGGCTATAATAAATTCCCTTCCTGTGGTGCTGCTGTGTGTGAGTGTGAACACTTCAAAGCACCAACTCACCTTCCTCAGCAACAAGGAGACAGACGGGAGCTTCCGGAGCGTTCAGTGCCACTGTGTGCAGCTGAGAGCGTCTTAACATGGCAGAGTCCCTGTACTGGCACAAAAGGTCAAAAGGCACCTGAGAGCCAGGAGGCAGTGGTGCACTCCTTTAAAACCCAGCACTCGGGAGGCAGAGGCAGAGGCAGAGGCAGAGGCCTGTAAATTCAAGGCCAGCCTGGTCTACAAAATGAGCCCACAACATCCAGGGCTACACAGAGAGACCACATCTCTGAAAAAACAAAACACAACAAAGAAGCCTTTCTTCACAGGGGTGTCTCTCGGAAACCAGTGTTCTAAATCACAAATTTTGCCTCGACCCTGTCACTCTAGGATCAACCACAAGTAATTTGCCAAAAAAAAAAAAAAAAAAAAAAAAAAAGCAAAACAAGATTAAGCCAGACCAGAAACCAAACCAAAGCCTAAATCCATCCCTCTGACTAATCTGCTAATCTGCTCAACCTGGAAGCGAGCCTGCAGCTGGCCACACTCGGCCTGGCCCTTCAGGCGTTCACCTGGCTTTCCTCCCCACCCCCATCAAACTCTTTAGGCCAAGATTCTTTCTAGAACTCAGAAGTAAACAAGTAGTGGCTCAGCCAGGTGTGGTGGCACTCACGTTTAATCCCAGCACCTGGGAGGCAGAGGCAGGTGGAGCTCTCTGAGTTCGAGGCCAGCCTGGTCTACAAAGCAAGTCCAGAATAGCCAAGGCTACACTTGTTGTTTCTTACCCTGTCTTGAAAAACCAGAAACAAAACAAACAAGTAGTGGCTCAATGTCAGAAAGCGGTACACCATAGACCCTTAAACACTTAGTTCCTTTATGAAGGATGACGCTTGTCTTGAAGGTGACTGAGTGGGTTTAGCCCCCTGCACGGAGTGGGTAGTCTGCCTGGCTTGCTCCTGGACTTTTTATCCTGGTAGTTCCAGGAATTATCTGACCAATTGCAAGAGGAACGCTGGGATTGGCTGCCCGCCCTGCCCTGCCCCACCCACTCCTCCCAGGCAACAGATCTTTTTTTTTTTTTTTTTTTTTTTTTGGTTTTTCGAGACAGGGTTTCTCTGTGTAGCCTTGACTGTCCTGGACTCACTTTGTAGACCAGGTTGGCCTCGAACTCACAGCAATCCGCCTGCCTCTGCCTCCCGAGTGCTGGGATTAAAGGCGTGCGCCACCACGCCCGGCCTCCAGGCAACAGATCTTAAAAGAAAAACTGAAGACCAGGTTCCTTCCGTTGCTCTTTCATAACTGTAATTTTGCTGCCCTTATGAATCATAATGTAAATGTTTAATATGCAGGATATCTGATATGAGACCCCCTTGCAAAACCGCTGTTCGACTCCCAAGGGGGTCGCGACCCAGAGGTTGCGAACTGCTCCATGAAGCCATAAATGAAGAACCACCACCAATAAGTCAGTAAATAACTGGAAAGGTCCATCTGCTCCACCAGAAGCCAGTTTTCATGATCTGCCCATCAGAGGGGATGCGGTTTGCTGCCAGGCGGTGGTGGCACACGCCTTTAATCCCCGCACTCAGGAGGCAAAGGCAAAGGCAGGCTGTGAGTTCGAGACCAGCCTGGTCCAGGCCAGCTAGGGCTACACAGAGAAACCCTGTTTTGAAAAACAAACAAACAAACAAAAAAAAGAAAATGCAGTTTGCTGAATACTCTGGAGCTTGGAGATGGCTGAGAAGCCAGGCTGTGACAGGCCTGCCAAGTCACTCTCATGGTGGCTTGTGCAAATGTTCACACTACTGATCTCACTATGGTTCCTCAGATGTGTTAGCATACTGTCGGCTTTTTGTTTTGTTTTGTTTTGTTTTGTTTTGAGACAGGGTTTCTGTGTGAAGCCCTGGCTGGCCTCAAACTCACAGTGACCCACCTGCCTCTGCCTCCCGTGTGCTGGGATTAAAGGCATGAGCCACCAAGCCAGGCTACTGTCAGCTTTTAAAATTAAGTCCCAGTACAAGGAGAGCACCTGGTGGACATGGGCTGTAACAGAGACTTCCGCCTTGCAGTAAAACAAAATACCAAATTAGGACAGGACCACCTGGCAGCATCCAAATGTAGGGCAGGCAGAACTCGGAGTTCTGTTCCTCCTGTGCACCATACACTCGCACCACTGACCCATGGGGTGACTCGGATGCTGGGAGAAGCCCCCCACCAGCAAGCAGGAAATCCCGCAGTGAAAGCCAGCAACAGCAAGATAGCCTCTACTAGCCCCTGCCCCCCATCCACAGCTGAGGGCCCAGGCCCCAAAACTCACTGCACACTTGACACCCACAAAAAGTCCCAGGTTATAGGGCTATGCATGGGCTCCCTCGACCCGACCCCTCCTCAGACTCATTTTTACTAGAGTAACTCACAGAGGGCTGGGAAATGCCCTCTGCATGTGGGGGCTTATTACATTAGATACAGATGAAAACCTTCACTGGGCAAGATGCACCACTCTCCAGGAAGCCCTCCAGATGCAGATCCGGGGTGGTTGTGGCACCTTCACTAAATAGCATCTAGAGAAGCCTGGACAGCCATGTTGGAATGGGGTAGACCGAGGGGAAGCCCAACAGAGGGCTCCCTTCTCTTCAGGATGTTTTTCCTTTGTGCAGCCTAGCTCTCTTAAAGAGGCAGGAGCCCTTTTGAAATGTTATTTTTAGTTTTATTAGTAGCACTACTCTTGACGTCGTGCTGGGAATGGAACTTAATCCAAAAGTTTTTATTTTTAGCTGTGTGTCTGTGTTTGGGTGTGGCATGTGAGTGCAGATGCCCACAGAGGCCTAAGAGCTCCCTGGGGCTGGAGGTACACCTACATGTTGTGAGCACCCGGTGTGGATGCTGGGAACTGCCCTCAGAGATTCTGAGAAATCATTCCACACGCTTCACTTCGGAGCTCGCTCTCTCCAGCCTCGCTCACAGGGGGATTCCTGTAGGGCCAGCTCCAAGACAGAAAGAGATGGAAGAGCCGCCCAGGGACCTGCCTTAAGGAGGAGAAATTCTCATGCCAACTTGTCTTGGGGACAGAGGGAGAGGTCAGGAATCATGCTGAAGTAACAATCCAGGACCTTTTCTTTCTTTTTTTAAATTTATTTTTATTATGTATACAATGTTCTGCCTGCATGTACACCTGCATGCCAGAAGAGGGCACCAGATTTCAGTTTAGATGGTTATGAGCCACCATGTAGTTGCTGGGAATTGAACTCAGGACCTCCGGAAGAGCAGCACACAGTGCTCTTAACCTCTGAGCCATCTCTCCACTCCCTTATCCAGAACCTTTAGAAAGTGTTTGGCAAAAAAATAAAATAAAACAGGCAGGCGTGGTGGCTCACACTATTAATGCCAGCACTCGGGAGGCAGAGGCAGGCCGACCTCTTGAGTTCAAGGCCAGCCTAGTCTACAAAGTGAGTCCAGGACAGACAGGACTGTTACACAGAGAAACCGTGTCTCAAAACACCAAATAAATAAATAAACAAACAAATAAATAAATAATAAGATAAAATAAATTATCTACCCAGGGCAGTTTCTTCCCATGGCCTGGCCCTCATTTCAACAAGGCCTCTAGGGGGCAGCATAACAGAGAGACCATAGACACTGAATAAGGAGAACACCGTCCCCACCAAATCTCTCCATCCCATTTGTAAAACAACCTAAAATCAAACACTTCCTGCTGTTGAAGTGGCCTATTTCAGGTTAAAAAACAAAGCAAAATGAATAACAAAACAAACAAACAAACAAACAAACAAAAAACCCAGAAGGAAAAGAATGTCAGGGCGGCCGAGGGTCTGTGTCTAAGGACCGCTTGGTCTGCTGATGGCAGCAACAAGGTTCTCTTCACAACTCCGGTGTTTGCATGGCTTTCGGCAGTTCTCACGCTTTAATGTTCAGGACAGGCAGACACGGAGCTAGAATAAGGAAACAAAGACAACACTTGGGAAAAAACGATGTGCCCCTCTCCCCAGAGAAAAACAAATCCTTATAAACATTATTGAATTACAGTATATTTCTCTCCAAAAACAGCTTGTTCCAAAACTGTGAAGATGTGTATCTATATGTGTGTGTGTTTTATATAATATATACATATATGTGTGTATGTATATTATCTTAAATAAAGACATAATGAATATCAATTAACAACTTCCAATTTTTAATCATAGAAACAATTTGCCATTCCAGATACAATTTCAGGGGAGAAAAAAAAATAATCTTCCCTATAAAAATAAAACTTAAACTCATCAACATTATAAATAGAGCTTTTAACGTCTAGATTTAAAATGCTCCCCTGCAACTGCACCCTTCGTTTATCACCTTCCTGTACCATCACATTTTGAAGAGAAAACAGTATTACAGCAAAGCTTTGTTTCATTTCACAGAAGGATCTGAACAATGGTTAAAAGAGAAAGGAAAAAAAGATCTTTGGCCTCTGGGGCTCTTTTTCTTCTTTTAGGCTTTAAAAAATGCTGCTGTAGTAACTAACCAGTGTTTGGGAGAGAGCATCAGTTTTCAGGATCCACAGACTGGCAGATCTTCAACACAGTCAAGTTTCTGAGTGATAACGTGTAGTGCACATGACAGCGAGTGAGGTTTCATGAATAGAGAGGAGGGTGCCTGCTTCGCACAATCTACTTCAAGTAAAATAAAATAAAATAAAATAAAATTCACAGATAACCCATCAGCTACTACTTACAGGTTCTAACAGTGTTTGTCACAAATGCTGAGCTTAGGGGGAGGAGCAATTAGAAGACCAGGTGGTTGACGCTGGAATACACAAACCCAAGCCACAGTCTCAATAGTAAAGCCAGCACACAAAAGCCACAAAGGCATTCCCTGAACAACAAAGGCAACGTGTCAGATGTCAATGTCACTAGACCTCATTGATGCACTAAAAAAAAGAAACACATGCAAAATTAAACAAGGTGTGCCATTCATATTTTATAGCTAGCTCTACTCCTTCCCCCGCCCCCCAACTCTTCCTAATAGCTTGGAAGATCCGATTGTCTCGGGAGCTTGTACAGCACAAGCCACACGTGGACCCGCCTCCCATGGAGCGACCTTCTCTGACAAGTCAGGAGAGCCACCACAGAGGGGCAGATACACCATCAAAGGCACGGTTCATAGAAAGGCCAAGAGCAGGGACACCTTGGAATTTCCAAAAGAATCCATCAGGTGTCGCCGTGTTAACAATTCCTTGGGAATTTATAAACAAAATCTATCTAGACTAGGAACAGACCGACTATTAGGCCCCTCCAGAAACACAGCACCCCGCTTCCCTCTGCTCTCTGATTTGCAAGCTGCGTCAGAAAATGAGGCGACTGCACCCGTCTTCAGGAAGGGCTTTTGTTGCACACGTGGCTTTTTTGGTTGGAAGGAACATGCACTTCTGTGAAAACAGTTCCATAATGAACGCCTGTTGTGCAGTCAGCTGGGTGTGGACTTTCCTTCCTTGGGGACCTTAGTCAAGTCTCTAAGAGGCAAGGATGTGGTAGGCCTGGGCCTCTAACCAACACCCCTGCCCTCTACTTCATAAGAACAACTTTGGAGAGGGACGGGGGGGGGGGGGGGGGGGGGGCATGCAAGGGGAGGGGGCAGGGAAAAGGAGGGGCGGGAGAGGAGGGAAGAGTGTTGATTGTCACGAAGTCTGCCGTGAGCCCTGGTCATCTTCTAGCTAACAGTTGAGGGGATACAGCTGCCCTCACCCATACTCCAACTCCAAGAACAATCTCTGGGGGTAAAATAAACTACCTTAACAGGAATTAACAAATGGTCAGGCCCCACCTACACAGAGAAGCTACACCCCGGGACCATCCACTCCACACCAATGGGGGGGGGGGGGGGATGCACAAGTCAGGTCCAGGCGCAGAAGGCCTACCTCGGACCACTGCAGTCAAGGCTGCCCACTGAAGGTCAGCCACAGGTCATGGACCCCCCTCCCTCTGGACTCCACTCCTCTTTGGCTGGGACCCCATGTTATACCACTAGCAAATCCAGCAATCTTAAAACGGGCTTAACATTGACCCTGAATGCTTTTAACTCCTTTACAAACAAATACACCTTTCTCCTCTACGGCTCACTGAGAAGCCGCGCTCATCCCCTTCCCAAGCCCTAGGCTCTTGCCTTCCCTCTACCTTCCCAACATGCTCTTTACTTTCTGGTCCAAACTCTTCAAAAATCTTTTCTCAGTCCCCCAGAGTTCCCACGTTGCTGTTTCTTTCAGTTCATGAGGACAGACTGTTCTAACATAGAACAAAAACAAGCAGGTAGTTTCACCATAGGACAAGTACTTAGAGACTGCTTATTAAAGCTTTAAAACTCAACTGCACTTATTACTTCCTGAAGCTTAACAAAGTCACATCATTAAATAGAAGGAACCAGGGAAAAGTCAAGCCAGAGTCCATGCTTCCAAGCACTCCAGGACCACAGGCTCACAGCCTGCGAGAGGTAACACCGCCGTGCCGTGACAAAACAAGCTTGTGGGGTCCCCAGGCCAATCCGTGAGGCGCAGGATGCTGAGTGATCAGGCTTTGAGAACTGAGTCAAGAGAGAAAAGCGGAAGACCCTAGCGTGGCCGGGCCGGGGAGAGAGGCGGCGCTGCTCTTTCCTGAGTCCCGAGCTGTGCTTTCCTGCGGGAAGCCCTCCGTCTTAGCCTGGCTTCCACACCTCGCCCAGCGCCTCCTCCAGCTTCTGCCTGTAGGCTGTGTAGCGCCGCTTCAGGCCTTGCAGCTGCTCATCCTCTTCCTTGTCCAAGATGCGCAAGAAGTTCTGCAGCTCGGGGAGGCTGAAGGCTTCCCACTGCGGGCGACAGAGAGAAGCACCCGCACATTGTTTAACTCGAGAGTCCAGACAGGAGTGTGTGGTTCCTTCTCCCTCCCCACCCCCAAAAAACACTCTCTCTCTCTCTCTCTCTCTCTCTCTCTCTCTCTCTCTCTCTCTCTCTCTCTCTCTCTCTCTCTGTCACACACAGAGAGATACATGGTTTTGCTATGTTGCAGTGTGGTCTTGAACTCGTGATCCTCCCGAGTGCCAGTGTTATAGCATGTGACACCAAAGCCCTGTAGAATGCTGAGCTGAGAGAGAGAGAGAGAGAGAGAGAGAGAGAGAGAGAGAGAGAGAGAGACAGAGAGAGAGAGAGAGACAGAGAGAGAGACAGAGAGAGAGAGAGAGAGAGAGAGAGAGAGAGACACACACAGAGACAGAGACAGAGACAGAGACAGAGACAGAGAGACAACAGACAGACAGACAGACTGACTGACTGACTGACTCCTCACACCTGGATCTGTAGTCATCACACTCTGGCCTTCCTCCCCCTTCTCACGATCTAGTCCACCTGCTTTCTCCAACTCCATTGCTCCAGCTCCCACTGTCACCCACTGCCGCACCCCTGCATCAGCATCCTTCCTTGCACTCTCCATCCGAGTACCCCCATCCTCCTACACACACAGCACGGTCAGCACTGCTTGTTAAAGCGTGCAGTTGGCACCCACCGAATGTGTAAGAAATACGCTGCCTTCCCAGCCCCACGCCTGACACTCAGCCCAGCTATGTACCTCACATTAGCCACGTCCTCCCTGCTCTGCTTAGCCTGGAATCTCTGGCTCACCCTTCGGGGTCCTGAGAAGGCTTCCCCTCCCTTCTCACCCAAGGCTGGGTTGGTTTAGTTAACAGCTTTCACTGGGCCACTCTGAAGCCCTGCTCAGGACCAAGACTACAATAACCCAAACTCTTTGCTTAGTGTCTCCCTCGCCCACACCTGCCCTGCATGGCAGCTCAGGGGGGACCCACTGCCCTCAGTCTGATTCCTGTCCTGGAGGCCGAGTTCTAGTCCCCTCACAGCATGCTCCCCACAGCAGGCACTACACAGACAGACAGACAGACAGACAGACAGACAGACAGACACACACACACACACACACACACACACACACACACACACTCCCCCCCACCACCACCTCCTGAGACAGTGTTTCTCTGTGTAGCCTTGGCTATCTTGGACTTGCTTTATAGACCAAGCTGGCCTTGAACTCAGAGGTCCACCTGCCTCTGCCTCCCAAGAGCTGGGAATAAAAAGTGTGCACCACCATGCCTGGCTTAATAAAATGTAATTTTTAAAAAAACCTTTTTTTTTAAAAAAGCTGTGAATATCATAAAATTTTGCTACACAAACCCGGTGACCTGAGATCCACCCCTGGGACCCACCTACATGCGGAAGGGAATCAACTGGTGCCCACAAACACCTGTCACACATATACATACATGACGATGACGGTAACTTAAAGTATCTAGCTAGTACCACATTCTAGCTCCTTCTGAGGAGGAATAATTAGAAGATCTGCCTCACGCAGTGTTCCCATTTAGCCATAGCCTAGGCCCCTGACTTGTAAGCACCAAGCCTGCCCTCCCAACCTCAGGGACTGTTCCCCCAGGACACTTCACATGTCCCTAGTCTAAGGACCTGGGCTGGACAGTTAGAGGAGGGATCACGGGACGCTCACAGGTGATCTACAAGACAGTACGCATGTCTTCATTGGATACCCCAATACCTCCTGCCTGGAGGCAAGAGGAGGCTGGTGCAAATGGAACTCCCGAGACATCTGACTGGTTGAAGAGGGGAAGGGATTCTAGGATGCGCATCTTGTTGTGTTTCCCTTTCCTTCTCTTTAGAAGGAAACTGGCCTGGAGACTGTTCTTAAGAATGTGAGGGCGGCTCAGCTGGCTTGTCACGTGGAGCTGGGAAGAGGGGAAAATGGCTCGCCGCATGAGGACACGTTAGCACTGTTACTCCCCTCAACCTCTGAAGAGCGCACAGCAACATAGTGTTCTAAGAGTTACACAGCAAGCTAACGTGGGCTTCACTTTGGGAGGCTCACACCTCTCCCTTTCTGTGCCCTGCCACCTCCTTGAAGCAATAGAGCAGGCTGGCTGGCTGCTCTGTGCAGCGCGGTGCCATCGTGAACAAGTCCCCACTCACCTCTCCAATTTCATGTTCTCGAAGAACGAAGCTAAGCGAGTCGGTTCTGGGCCCTGCTACCAGACGCAGGTAGAGCGGGTGCTCGCGGTCAGAGAGCTTGCAGGCATACACTGGGAAAGGGGACAGACAGCGTGTTACAGAGCACAGGACAGCCCCCCACCCTTCGTCCTGACACACCACAGGGACAGGCCCCATGTCTGGAGCCAGGTCACCATTCTCTCACAGTACCATGGTGTACAAACCACCTGGCATACACCACATCTTGAGGAGAAGGAAATGAATACCAAGAAAAAAAAATGAAATAGGAATTTGCATTAAATATGCCTGCGATGGTTCTGTGCCTCCTCTTAGAAGGGGGAGTGGGGATCTTTAGATTGTGTAGCTGACGTCCAGCACCAAGCTAAAAGTGTCGTCGGACTTCCCTTGTGTCTCTCGGCACTTAGGATGCAAGTGCACTGTGGTTTCCTGGTGGTGGCTACTCTTCCCGAGGCTGCTGAGGCCCGGGGCTTCAGGAGGGCTGCGATTCTGACTGGCCTGTCTCTCTGTTCCGAAAGGCCTTGTGTCTAACAAACATACACACTCGGGAGAAGCTGTGCATCACCCTGGGCAGCTAATCACGTCAGAGTCAGTACATTTTCTTCTCTGCTGCTTTAGGCTTGTCCCAGAGACAAACCAGAGAAACGTTAAGTGGCTTACGGCTCTTTATCACACTTCCCAGTTAGCACAGAGAGTGAGTCACAGACACCAAGTTCCATGCAAACGCCTCACCCAGGACATCCCAGCCCATTTCATGAGGTAATATGACATTCTCTCTCTCCACTGGGCACGGGCACAGGCATAAGTTCAGACAGACCCCAGGTCAGGACATCATGCACTCTTCCTTATATCTGAGTTGAATGCGTTGTATATGCACCTCTAGGTCTGTCAAGCCACAGCATGTGTAAACGCATTACTGAAAGCCTCAACAGCGGACGTGCTCTTTTGTGTCCTAAAGGGCATTAAAACCATCGCCACCACACCCTTTCCAAACCTGCCCCTGTCCCTCTGTGCACACCAACAAATCCTCCACTCATGCTCACTGAAGACAGATGTAACAGGAACTTTTATTCTCCTGTTTCTGTTGTTGTCTGAGAGGCTTACTGCCTCTATCTGTTAATCTAGACTAGTTCCGGAAGCTTCTATCCTCCATACAATCTAACTTAGGCCTAGAATGTTTTCAGCCTCTGAGACTTACTGCTTAATAAGCTCACCCTTACTTGTTCTTTCTGAGCTCTGGGCTGGCTGCTTCAACTGAGCTGTTCTGGCTCAAACTCTTCTCCCAGCTGACTGATTCAATCTGGCTTCTCTCTTGGCCCCTCCATGGTCTCTGCACCAGCTCCTGCCCCCTCACTGATGGACTACAATGCAGCACAGCTCTATTCAGAGCGTGATCCCTTTGGACCTGGGAGCACGGTGGGAGCACCCGCAGAAGCTGGAGCACAGCGAGTGTGGTGCTACTGCAGAGACCAAGAAAGGGTGTAGCTCCCGAAGCCATGCTTCTTACGGCAGCTCCTGAAGCTGAATGTTCAACGACCCCACTCTCAGAGCCTAACGCGGTGCGCACCACCATCGCTCACGGTAGTCTGGGAGACGCCATCTCAGTAATGGTCCCAGACGTGTACCTCTCAGATGATGGGGGTCACTCCTGGGCAAAGATGCTAGAAGGATCACATTATGATACCATCCTGGACTCCGGAGGCAGCATCGTGGCCACTGAGCACAGCAACTGTCCTATCAAGGTGATTAAGCTCTCCGCAGATGAAGGCCAGTGCTGGCAAAGCTACGTGTTCACACAGGAGCCCGTTACTTCACTGGGCTCGCTTCAGAGCCTGGAGCCAGGTCCATGAACATCAGCATCTGGGGGTTCACGGAGGCGTTCCTCACCTGCCCGTGGGTGTCCTACACAGTTGACTTCAAAGACACCCTTGAACGGAATTGTGAAGAGGGTGACTATGCCACATGGCTGGCACAATCCACAGACCCCAGAGACTATAAAGATGGCTGCATTTTGGGCTGTAAGCTTATTTAGGAGTGAGTCTCAGATGCTGAAAACATTCTAGGCGTAGGTTAAGTTGTACAGAGGCTAGAAGCTTCCCAGGCTAGGTCAAGGCAGTAAGACTCCGAGACAACAACTGAAACAGGTGAATAAAAGTTCCTTTTACATAGATGCCTCCAAGCCCCTCAGACCTAGCACTCCTCAACTCAAAATTACAACCAGACAGTCATCATAAAGATCTGCCGTGAGAGCATGGCTTCCACAATCTGTCCCTGGGCTCTGACACAGTCTGACATGGTCTCTATCAGCTGTCCTTCTGAAAGTGAGTAAAGGAGACAGAAAACGGAGCAGACAGACCATTTTCACTGTAAGTGTGGCACATACCTTGGTCTTCTCTGTGACACCGCTTATAAAGTGCAAACTTGGCGGGGCTCTCTGTCACCAGGAACTTCTTGAGCAGGGCCTCGATCACTTCTCCCACAGTGTTTGTGCTGCTGATGTGAAGTGTGTTCACGCAGCCACCGCCACTGGGCGAGAGTCTCCCGGGGCTGGGAGGGGACTGGGAGGGTTTGTACAGTTCCATCTGCACCTTGATGAAGCCAGTGTAAATCCCATTTGAATTCTGAGGAATGAAGAGAGGTCACACTGAGCAGGAGGTCAGCAGGACAGGGAAAGGAGCATCTCTAAGTCAATCGGAAAGGCGAACAGAGCTTTCCTCCATTCTCGGCTCTAAGGCAACTTCACCGAAGAGCGCAGAGAGGGGCTACCTCAGCGTGGGGCTCACACAAGATCTGCAGGGCAGATGCAGTGGAGGAAAGTGTTGCCTGGGAAACATGCCAGTCCCGGAGCAAGGAGCAAGCTGGCCCTGAAGTTTGAGCCTCCAACATCTCCTGTGATGGGTCAGCACTGCTCAGAGAGGACATGTGCAGCACATGCCAGCCAGACCAGAGCTGCTTTGAAACCTGGTGTGTGTGTGTGTGTGTGTGTGTGTGTGTGTTGTGAGCTCTGTGCTCGACCAGGACTGCTTTGAAGCCTGGTGTGTGTGTGTGTGTGTGTGTGTGTGTGTGTGTGTGTGTGTGTATGTGTATGTGTGTGTGTTGTGAGCTCTGTGCTCAACCAGCACTGCTTTGAAGCCTGGGGTGTGTGTGTGAGCTCTGTGCTCGTGTGTGTGTGTGTGTGTGTGTGTGTGCGCGCGCGCGCGCGTGTCAGTCAGCTCTGTGCTCGACATCCCCAATCTTCCACAAAAAGGAAGATCAAAGTAAGGGCTCTGAGACAACAGGTCAGCAATGAGTTGCCACTAAGAAAACAGACTGGCTTTATTCCCAGTGGCAAAGGGGATGCATACTAAATGACCACTTCCGCTAAACCCTTCAAATATACACCCCTGTGCATAGCATGCTCAGGAAGGTCAGAGAAGTCTCCCACTTCCACCTGGTCAAGCTATTGCTGCTACTGCTGCTGTCGCTGCTGTTTTATATATTCCAGGCTCGGAAGCTCCTGGCTGACGCACCATTTCTCTGTAGGAGTGTTGGCATAACAGATGTGCACCACACCTGGCCTTTCCGTGAGTCTTGGGGATCAAACCTGCCGGCTTGTATTTTTTGCACACTCCTCCCTTTCCCCCAGCCATCTCCCTGACCTCATTTGTCTTTTTGTGAGAGCCAAATGAACCAGGAAGGAGAACTTACTAAGGTCATCTTCAACTTGTCTGTGACGGCTGAATTGTACTTGTGAACTTTCTCTTTGATTTCCTCCTTGCTGAGGTAATTGTGCGTTTCCTTCTCTTTCTCCACATCCTAGAAGAAAAGCAAAGCAAGGTCACACGTGAACGAGCACAGCGAGGGAAATGCAGATAAACTAGGCTTCATCAGCATTCCACGGAGAGCAGCTGGGCGGTTCTCTTCCTGACAGGCTGCTCTATCTCACTCAAGTGCAGCAGGCTCACGCTCTTCACACTGGCCTTCTGAGGGGTAGCGAAATGAAACCAGTCCGTCAGCAACTAAAAACAGTACTTCGTTAAGATTATCCCGCAAATCTGCTTTTGCTAAATTTTCCTTCTGCAAAAATACTGTTCCACAGGGAGCCTGCTACTGTGCATTTTTACCTCAAATGTCGTTTCTCTACATGTTTATTTTTGAGGCAGGGTCTCCTTACATGGCCCTGGCTGGCCTGGGGTTTGCTCTGTAGAGCAGGCTGTGGCCTCTGTAGTCAAGAGACCTGGCTGCTTTCCTCCTGGGATTAAAGATGTGAACCACCACGTCCGGCTTCAAACAATATTTAAGAGTGCACGCCCAAAGCCTCTCCTAAGAACATTTTATTAATGCTTTGGTCTCCACAGCATTACAGTACTTATTAGCAGAAAGCACAGCAGGTAAGAAGTACTAAGTAACTGGCAGTAATCACCAACCTGAGAGACTATGCACAAGTACCAGAGAGTAATTTACCTTCCAAATAGTCCCTATGCCAAGACATGAGTGACAAGACTCCTTCTCCACAACACCTGTCTACTCTTCTCTGCACCCACATTTACCTTTCTCTCCACAGAACCTGTAAGGGGGCATACTGACCGATTAAATTCCTTCATGATCCTTTAGTAATGTAATGCCTAAAGGCCTCAGTCAGTGTTACCTGGTTTTATGTCAACTTGACACACGGCAGAGCAGGTTGAGAAGGACGGCAACTGAGAACACGCTCCCCCCACACTGAGCTTCGGGCAAGCAATGTGCATTTTCTCAATTGGTTTGCTTGACCTGGGAGGGCCCAGCTCACTGTGGGCAGTGCCATCCACCGACTGGTGGTCTTGGGTGCTCTACAAGAGCAAGCTGGGCATGCCAGTAGGCAGCACTCCTCCATGGCCTCTGCCATCCGTTCTTGCCTTCAGGTTCCCGCCTGGAGCTCCCACGACCTGACTTCCCTGGACGATGGACTACAGACAAAGCGAGCCCTTTCCTTCCCAAATTGCTTCTGGTCATAGTGTCCTTATCCCAGCAAAGGAACTCTACCTAGGACAGCACAGGTGCAGCCATGGAGTCACAGAGCCTGGCAGCACCTGGGGAGCCAAGTACACCAGGCACCTAACTGGATAACGACGAATTCTCAATAAAGCTCACTCCCGGGTCCTAAGTTCTAGGAAGTGAACTAACTTGCACCAGAAACCTAGCTGCAGAGTAGAGGCCTGATACCAAAGCCCGGGCTCTCGCCAGTTCAACTGTCTGGCCACCTCTAAGCATCTCCTCCAGGGCGTGCTCATGTGCTCCTCCCTGCAAACAAGTTACTAGTATCTCTGTGGTCTAGATAAGAAACAAGAGAGGTTCTCAGGCTGGGTGTGGTGGCACACGCCTTTAATCCCAGCACTCGGGAGGCAGAGGCAGGCGGATCGCTGTGAGTTCGAGGCCAGCCTGGTCTACAGAGTGAGTCCAGGACAGCCAAGGCTACACAGAGAAACCCTGTCTTGAAAAACCAAAGGCGGGGAGGGGGTTCCCGAAGTTAATCGGCTCTTCCAAGGATGGCCCAGAAGAAGTTCCACCTTAATCCAGCCCTTATATGCCATTCAAACTAAACTAAATAGGTCTCTGAGACAAACATATGAAAAATGCAAAGAACATGTGCAGTCAGATTCGAACTCGTGGAGTGGACTGGAAAGAGAAAGTATGAAAATATTCCTGTTCCAGCCGGCCAGAGGTGACCCTGCTCACCACTGGATAGTCTACAGGCAGATTGCTGTTCCATGCAGTGACCACTGTGTGGCAGTGGTGTAAATACACAGGGAACAGCCGCTACAGAACCGGCCCACAGGAGGAATGCCATCCAGGACATAAAATGGCTCTTAGGCCCCTAATGAGTGCATTAAGTGTCAGCATTTTCAGTTTCCACACTGGCCTGTCCCAGTCTCCAGGGCCACCTGAAGCCCCTCAGGGACAGTACCAAGCGTCAACGTAGTCCCGCAAAATAGCCTTCCTTTTCTTGTTACTGTGGTTAAGATTTTTCAAAGGGAAAGTCCAAGGAAAATACAAAACCTGTAACCCAAGCTGGGCACAGTGAAGCACACCTTTAATCCCAGCACTTGCTGGGCAGAGGCAGGTGAGTCAGAGGCCAGCCTGGTCTACAGAGTGAATTCCAGGACAGCTAGGGCTACACAGTGAGCCCCAGTCTCAAAAATAAAAAATTTTAAAAACTATCTAGTCCATCTCTCCTTGCTCTGTTCCTTCCAGTTGACAACTAATCAGCCAATGGCCACAGGTGACCAGGGAAATGAGGTGGCCTTGTCTATACATTCAATTTGTAAATAGTAACTGCCCAGGGGGCTCTTGCCTGCAGAGGACAGGGCCAAGGACATTGTCCCCTCCAAGACGGATACCAAACTGCTCATGCCCCTTATACAAAGTGGCACAAGATTTGCATATAACTTAGGTATCTCTTCCCACACAGTTTAAACCATCTCCAGGATACTTGTAACTCCTAATACAATGTCACTACGTTGTATAAGCGCTGACAAGAAAAAAAAATTCTATGCACATATGGTAGAGATTGCAACTGGTTGGCTGAATCCACAGACAGAGACCACACAGGTTCAAAGGGACCTCGATATTCTAAAAGGGGTGTAATAAAAAATGAATAGCCTGGTGTGGTAGTGTACACCTTTAATCCTAGGCACTTGGGATGCAGAGGCAGGTGGATCTCTGTGAGTTCGAGGTCAGCCTGGTCCACATAGTGAGTTCCAGGACAACCAGGGCTCTGTTAAACTGAGACACTCCTGCTGGAACAGCCTGGTGTGACACATGCCTGTAATCTCGGCACTCAGGAAGCAGCGGCCTAGGCTACATACATAGCAAGACCCTGCCTTTAATAAACAAAACAAAACAAAAGAACCAGGGAAATAGCTGAGTGGTGGCATGCACACAGCTTTGGCTTTGATCCCCAGCACTGCAAATAAGCACCAAACTCATGGGGTGGGGAGACAGGGTAGTAGGACAAGAGCACAGCATTCCAGAAAGATCCAGGCTCTGCTCTTCCCTCCACCATTGGGCCTTGGGGCCTGTTCGCCTTCTAAGTCAGTTTGCTCACTTCCTGCTGAATGGCAAGTCTGGAGGAGGTCACATCTGAAGAGCTCCTGACCTAACAACAGTGCTGTCTGCAAAGATCTAATCTGATGCTGTTCTCTCCAGTAAGAACAAGGGAGGGCCACGGCTCCGTGTAAGGGATCAAGGAGGCTAAAAGGCCCCCAAACCACTAACTGCACATACACCACACATGCACATGTGTATCTTGGGGCTGCACCTGGGGGAGGGGGGGAGGCCTAAGGAGGAGAAGAGAAGGAGGGCACAGGCTTAGGACCCACCCCTAGGCCCCGGAAGGCCACAGGCACTAGGAGGAAGATCAAAGGAGCCATGTCCCCAAGATAACCCACACCACAGAGGGAGAGCTATCTTTACTTCTCAGAGATTAAACCGAGGAAAGAGGAGAAAGCGTTGAAAGAGTTGGAGCCCAGGACCTGCAAGACCGCTTCTGGGTTGAGCATTTCATTATCCAAAGAGCAACTGGACAGTAAATCCTGGGAAAGCGACAGCCCAGAGAGTGGGGGGGTGGGGGGGGGTGGAGTTGTCTACTCATGCACTGATCACAGGCTTGTGCTTGAGGAGGGTGGGGTAGGAGACACGGGGGGGGGGGGGGGGGGCTCCCTGAAGCAGCACAGACCTTGTCTCAAGGTGTAGCCCAGGTTGAATGTGCCTGACAAACACAGGTGCTTCAACTGCGAGTGCGCAGGCAGGGCGGGGCACGGCAAATGACACTGATTTCAGGTAGGGTTCAAACTGGCGAAACTCCCCTATCTTGGAAAAAGCCTTTAAGAGACTCCCTTGTCTGGCAGTCTGGGAAAGAATCCCCCCACCCCACCCCTACCCCACCCCCACCCCCGCCCCAGCACATTCACAACCTTGCAGGAATGAGGAAGGGAGGGGGGAGGGGCAGGAGGGAGGCCTAAGGAGAAAACACGACCCAGGTGGGGCAAAGACATGGGAAGGAAAAGGGGCAAAAAGCAAAGGCAGGGTAGGGCGGTGGTGTGACAGGGTGGTGTGACAGGCGTGGCACAGCACAGACTCATATATAAGCAGGGCCTCTCTCTTCAGGGCAGAGTAGGGAAGGGCAGGGACAGCCGCCTGTGAATAATGCATGGTTATGGCTCTTGGCAGCCAGGGAGGGGCTGGCGCCACACCCAAGAGTGTCTGCTGGGCAGGTTACAAGTCATCTTTGTCTGAGGCCACAGGGAGAGTTATGCCATGCAAAATTCTAACTCTACCCTCATCTCTGGCATTTATTTCAGCCAGTATGTCCAAAGACCACAATTTGGGTCAGCCTTGCTTCCTGGGAGGAGCTGAGCTTCTAGGCTGTTTTCTCACCAGTGAACTTGCTCAGAAGAGACACACCCACCTACCTCACAGACACAGAGCGCTTGCACCCAAGGCTTCCCAGAGGCCTGCCCGTGAGTCAGGCGTTGTAAGGACAGACATCTGAAGTCTGAGAGGAACTGACGGTCGCTTGTACTTCCCTGGTTAACTGTGAAGCTACGTCAGAACTTAAAAATACAAAACCACTGGACAACAAAAGCTCAAAGCATAAGCAGCGAATATGAGTGACTTCCACGGACATGAGTATGTATGGCTCCGTGACCACCTCTAGTTTAGCTTAGTAAAGAAATGTGAATTACGGTTCAGGCACACTTAGCTCTCAAATCACAGCTCTGCCACAGTCTAGCTGTGTGACCAAGAGTTACGAAAACTCTCTGCGCCTCCCTCGGCTTCCCCGGCTCTGGGAAATGTGCAAAAAACAATACCTATTTTATACATCGGAGAGGCTACAATACCAGCCATCATTCGAAGATTGTTTATTAGTGCCCAGCGGTGCCAAGCACTGTGCCAAGCTCATCACAAAGTGGGAGGCAGCTGTAGCCCATGCCTTCCCCACTCATCCTGGCTGACAGCCTGGTAGAGTTTGCCTTACTCCTTGTGCCCCACCCACTCGCGCATGTTTGACTGCTGTTTCTCTTGGCAGCACGGGCCTCTAAAATAGAAGGCAGGACCAGGGAATACAGGTCATGAGCAGAGTGCCTGTGTGAGACGCCAGGGTCTTGGGGCTGATAAAAATGGGGGAGCTTTGGGAATGGCCTGGGGGGTAAGCTGCTTGCCGTGCTGAGGTAGAATCTAGAGCCTATAGAAAGTCGGGCACAGCTGCACACATCTGCACACATCCCAGGGCTCCTGTGGTGAGATGGAGACAGAGCTAAGCAGGACCCTGGACAGACACCGCAGAGCAGACAACAGGGACCCTGTATCAAATGCATGCCATTTCGGAGTGCACCCGCATTCACACAGGTACATATATGAATCTCACATCACACACACACACACACACACACACACACACACACACACACACACACACACACACTTTTTTTTTAAGTTTTAAAGATTTACTTATTTTATGTATATGAGTGCTCTATCTGAATGTACACCTGCAGGCCAGAAGAGAGCATCAGATCTTATTACAGATGGTTGTGAGCCACCATCTGGCTGCTGGGAACTGAACTCAGGATCTCTGGAAGATCTTACCCACTGAGCCATCTCTCCAGCCCTCCTGCACACAAATATTAATTAAACAAAATTTAAAAGGGGAAAGAAAGATAAGCAAGCTACTGATCTTCTTCCCAAGGGAGCTGGAGGAGGGGGGAAAAAAAAGGAATAAGGAAGGCCAGCCAATCGGCGAGCAGTGTACCACCCCCTTCCTCTTGGCTCTCCGTCACGGCTCATGGACACCCGATGGGTCCAGCCTGCATGAGCACAGGGTAACCTGACCAGGCCGCCTCCAAGTGCCTTCTCTCCAGACTAGGCTGAAATCATGAACTCCTACTTTTCATTTCACCTCATTTTGAAAACAGGCTATTGCCTACAGATGTCTCTGCTGTCCCAAAAGCTCGGAGACAGAACAAGCTCCAGACTCATAATTACACACAGAATAAAATATCTAACACTCTCCACCCCTAAACAGCACGTTTCCAGGAGCCCTGGCTGCAAACGGGATTCCGGGGCCAGTTAAGGTGAACCAAATCCAGGCACTGTCGCCTATAAACACGATCCGGCCAGGCCTGGTCCCTCCAATGGAGTAAAACATTGTACGGTGGGGCTGTGGTGGTTAATTTCCGTTGTCAGCTTGGTTGGATTAAGAAAACAGCTGGGGTGAGCCGGGTGTGTGCCACCACACCCAGAGGCAGGTAGATTGATGTGAGTTCGAGGCCAGCCTGGTCTACAAAGTCTAGGTCAGCCAAGGCTACATAGAGAAGCCCTGTCTTCAAAACAAAGCAAAACAAAACAAAAAGAAAAGAAAATTAAAGAAAAAGAAAGAAAGAAAGGGCTGGGGCATTTCTGAGGCACACTTCTGCCTCTGTGCACGGGGTGCTTTCAGGTTTAATAGAGGAGGGGAGGACCCAGCTGATTGTGTGGACAGTACAATCCCATTGGGCTGAGGGATAAACCAGCAAAGACCTGCCATTCCCCTTTGTCTTGCTTCCTGTTGGGCACCAGAGACAAAGAGACTGCAGCCGCCACATGTTCCTCACCATGACAGAGCACGGCCACTTGCGCCCGGTGGGAAAGAAGCCCTTCTTCCCTTAAGTTGCTCTTGTCATATACCTAGTTGTAGCCACAAGAAACATAACTGGACACACGGAACCAAACGAGGGAGGGCCGTTCTCTGGAGAGGAACCTCCTGCTGCTGTTCTGGAGTGTGTGTGTGTGTGTGTGTGTGTGTGTGTGTGTGTGTGTGTGTGTGTGTGTGTGTGTGCGTGTATGCGCGCGCGCGCATGCAGGCAAGAAGCAAGGTCTCGTGGGGGTAGGGGTAGGTGGTGGCGCACATCTTTAACCCCAGCACTCAGGAGGAAGAGTAGAGAGAGGCAGACAGATCTCTGTTGTGAGTTCGAAGCCAGCCTGGTCTGCATAGAGAGTTCCAGGACAGCCAGGGCTGCCTCAACTAGCCCCTCCCCTACCCCCCAAAATAATCTCTGGGATCAGAGCAAGCAGAGAAAACCTGTCACTAAACAAACATTTTAAGAGGGTGGGAAAGGGTGGTTTGTTTGTTTGTTTTTTGTTGCTGCTGTTTTTTAAAGACAGAATCCCATGTATCCCAGGCTGGCTGCAGACTTGTTATGTGGCTGAGGGTACGTCTACTGCTAGGTCACAGGCACGCCTCACAATCCCAAGTCCACTGGAAGCGGAAGCTATATGCTCCTGAACTGGGTTCTAAAGTCTGACAAGCAGTATACAGCTTTGGTAGAAAGTCTGTTAGGTGTGCGAGGTGGAGACCCTGGCTGGGGTGAATCCTGAAAGGGCTGTTGAGGCTAAAGGCACAAGGTCCCGAGAGGGCCTTCTGGACCAGAAGCACGGCTTGCTCACCGCGGTGAATACAGACATAAGGAGGGCCAGAGGGGACAGGTCTATATTTACCTCAGCTGCCTCGCTACGGTTCTGAACTTTTCGGACCACACTGTAATTACCCGGCTTCCTTTCCAGAAGCCATGTCACGGCCCAGCCAACAGCAGGGCGGGAGTCACATGTGCCTTCCAAGCATGAAATGAGGAATCTAATTGCAAGCTTCTTTTAATTGCTCCATCGGGCAGTACAAATCTAGACAGTAACGGCCAGACGTTTAAAAAAAAAAATCACAGAGAAAGCCATGTAAACGGGATGCTAAAGTGAACACACTCAGGCTGAGGCAGACACCATGGACTGAGGGGAAGACTCAGAGCAGCGGTTCCAGGAGGCCCAGTGCTGTTCTGTGACCTTAAAAGCACAGCTGATGTGTGGAACGGGTGCCCCCGGCCAGCGACTCCGTGCCTTTCTTGCTGTATGGCCCTGGCATACTGACCGGCCACTCTAAAGTTGGGACTGTTGCCCTGCCAGATGGAGGGAGATTTTTAGGTGGCCAGATGGAGAACTGGCACTCTATTTCCAGTCCTGTGAGGATTCAGGAGTCTTAGCTTGTCTGAATTCAGCTGGTAGGCGCGCCACTCTCCTATGCCACCACTAGATACCCAGTGTGTTCCCCCCCCCCCGTCACACCCCCCACCCCATACCCCCCCCCCCCGCCATCCCTGCAGCAAAAGACAACCACTGTGGCCTCAGGGCAGAAAAGCAAATGGAAAATTGAAGCAGATGTAAGTATGGGTGTCACAGGAGTAGGGTGTCCGTCTGTCCTGCAACAGAAGGGCAACCTTCTTGGGGGAGTGGGGGCTGGGGGGGGTTACCAGTACACCCGAAACACATCAGCCAAACTTGGTAATCTGAAACATCCTTTGCCCCAGGCTACTTATTAGCAATCAAAATGACACCAGAGGACATAGGCGGGTATTTTAGACTACTCATTTAAAAGTTTTTAAATTGCAAGGCAGTGGGTCTCTGAGTCCCAGGACAGCCTGCTCTACAGAACACGTTCCCTTGTGTAGCCCTGTCTCGAAAACCACAACAACCGGACCCCTCCACACACACAAAACCAAATTAAACAGACTACAAAAATGAAACAACAGCTACTTTCTAAGGATGGGTTGCAGCAGTGTTCTCTTACATGCAGGGAAAGACCTAGAAATGAGAACACGGGTGCTCAGAACATCACCACACCCCTGCCCGTGCCTGTCACCAACCCAGCGGCCCCCAGCAGCCCGCAAGCTAACGCCCCAGGCCCTCACCTCGTGGCCTAGCCCACACAGGAAGCCACGCCCACCACAGCAGCCCATGGGTGTGGCCTTCACCACACACCTCCCGTTCTACAACCAAGGTACTTTCTACGGCTTCTCAGCTACTCTACTGTGTGCTTAAATCTTTTCCTCTGACAACACTGTGTTCAAACTAGCTGGGTCCTGAACAGAGGCAGGCCCTATCCTATCCAACAGAGCCCGTCCTGAAGCCTGGCTGCAAGTCCACATTTGCAATCTATCGCCTTGCCTGTCTTATCAACCGATGTGATGTTCCTGCTGAACTCTTAAAATTTAACAAACCTGCAAAGGCATACAAGGTCTTTACAGTATCAGATGGAATGTTTTATACACTGCTGTCCAGTTGCATCAAAGAATAAGAGCCCTTCAAAGCATGCCCCGAAAATACCCTGGCACACCCGGGCTGTGAAAGCAGGCCCAGGCCCAGGCCCAACACGTTATTAAGATTAATTGCACTTGTGATACACGTTTTAAAAACTTCATCTGGGTCTTCCATGGCCTCATTTTTTAAAGCCCCGGTTACCACTCCGCCAATACCCTATATGGTTGTGCTTTTTAAAACCGGGTCGCATGCCAATCGTCAAACAGCCAGTCACTCGTTTGTTTGGAGCCAGAAAACAAACTTGGAGGTGGAGCCGTCTCTCCAGCAGAGCCCAGTCTGAGGTCCCAACCCTAACGCATACCAGATTACACTCAGCCTTGGAAATCGCAGGTCGAAATGTTTTCAAAGGGAGTCAGTTAAGATGCTATTCATTTCTGAATGGTGACACAATTCACAGCTGGCTTAACTTTGTTCATGGTTTAAGGTGAGTGAGGGGTTAAGACGACAGAGAGAGGCTGAGCACACAGAAGTCCAGTTAATCCGCCCGAGCAACCAGTAACTCAGAGCTCCAGCAAAGGCCAGAGCCAGAGGTTTTGATAAGAACACGTCAACTCGAGGCCTCTTTACTGATTACGGACAGCCCTGAACTATGGTCTCTGTTCACATTATTTAACACTCTAGATCACCTGCCTGCAACACTCCCCTAATCAAGTGTGCTGGAGACTAGGAAAATTAGCTGAGAAAATGAAGATAAGGGAGCCCCTGGAAGCCGGCAAAGAAGTGAGTGGCACAAGATGGTGGTGACATACCTGTTGCCCCAGATTCCAGATTAGGCCTCCCACGGGCGCAACCTGGAGGAAGGCCCTGGCATCACCCAGTGGTCACATGCCACCAGCTCAGGAGCTGCCCAGCGTCACCCTCCGCCCTCTGCCCACCTCAGGTCGGCCCAGGGACGCTGGACACTTTCACAGTGGTCAGGGCCTGGAGGTCACATCTCACGTTGCCACAGCCTCCACGGAACTTTTGAAAGTCAATGGAAAGGCGAGGGTTCCGGAGAAAGGAAATCAAGCCGGCTCATTTGGAGACCAGCCTGCAAGGAATGCTGCGACCTGGAAGGCAGGTGGGGGGGACCAGCTGGGAAACCCTGCAGGTGGCATTCCTCCACTACCAGCAGGAATCTAAAAGTCAGTCAAGAGCAGAGGCGGGCAAACAAAATGTGTGGCAACCTTGCCAGGTGTCACTTAATTAACAAAAAACCCTCTTAGTAGAATCAGAAACTGGGGGGTTAAAGAGGTGGTTTCATGGTTAAGCAGCTGCTCTTCCAGAAGACATGGGATTCCCCGAACCGCCCACAGGAAGGGGGTCACAATCATCTGTAACTCCAGTTCTGGGGGGAGGGGTGTCTGACACCCTCTTCTGGCCACTGAGGGCACAGTATACATATGGTACACACGAAGTAAAATTATCTCAGACAGGTTTATGAGAAAGGACTGTGCTGTCTTTCCTTCTTCTGTTACAAGAGTAAATTACTACCATAAAAAGGAGACTTTTTTCCAACTTAAATTTTGAGTTTTCAGGTAACAAAACTGAATGCCGATGGCCAGAACAGTGGGAGATGGTGTCCAGGGGTCTCACTGACCCTCCATTACGGCTTAGATCTATATACGCCCCCCACCCCTGATTCCTCCCCTCTGCAGCCTCATGGCTAAGCTAATGTAAGCATCCTTAGCACTTGCTTAATCTTACACTCCCCAGGACCACAGCACCCAAAGAATGAATAAAGTTACAGGTGAACCCAGGGCCCAAGTATGAAAGTCTGAAGAGACCACAAAGAGGTTTAGGTTAGACTGTTTCTATCGCTCTAATTTCCATTAATTCAGTCCCCCCATCCCCTGTTAGACTATTCCTCTGTTGCGCCCTGCACCCGCCCCCCCCCCCAAGACAGCTCTTTTGGTAAATTGGTTCTTCGATCTTCAAAGGCATGGTTCACGTACTACACGAAGAATCCTTCTAGAGCCAGGAGGAAAACACAGCGAACGTGCCCCCTCCCGCCCCCCACGGCCCACATCTCAGAAGGATGCTGCCATCCACAGATCTGTGCGCTCTGGAGGGTACCTGCAGGCCGCTGTACCAGCACCTGCGGGGGCCGGGCACAGTGAGTGCTCTCTTCCAGACCCCTGCTCTGTGGCAGCTGGGAGTGAGGGATCCAGAGATGTAGGCTACCCAGAAGTGTGTCAGACACAGGCCGGCCTGACCGGGAGGATGGGGTGACACGAGAGATGCTCAAAGAAGTGAAGAGTGCCTAGTGCTGCCCCACTCAGTGAACCCCACCTAGAAACCTAGCCCACATAGGCGTACTGCCTTTGAGGCCTCTGGCACCCCCAAAAGCAAGGGAGGACTCCTGACACTTAATGGAGGAATAGGGGGCATCTCCATTCCTTACCCCTGCTTTGCTACCCTTTCCTTTCTGATAGCTCTTCTTCCACAGTCTCTCAAATCGAGGATAGCCACTCCAAATGCAGGGCGGTGGGTGGGGAGCACCCGCTGGTCAATCTTGTCACTTTCCAGGCACTATCTGACACCCTTGGCACTCTGATGGAGAGCATGCTGAGCAGAGGGACCCACCGATGGGTTTGGGGGGCTGGGCTATCTTGCCATGTGGTAATCTGAGCGTGTGTGTCAATGCTATACTTGGCAACTAGGGAATCCCTACCTGGTCATGACTAGAGTTCATTCAAAAACTGGAAAACTATTTGCTGGGGGGGGTGGGGACTAGATATCACAGTGTCCTTAGAAGTCCCCATACAGCTCATGGAAGAGTTTCTAAGGGAAAAGAAAAGCCAGGGAAGGCGCTCTACCAACACTACAAAGAAAGCAGCACAGGGGACAGAGTGCCAGCCTAGCATGAAGGCAGCCCTGGGCTCGGTCCCTAGAAACTCAGAAGCTGGGTGTGTGTTGCACACCTTCAATCCCAGCACCCAGCAGCGCCAGGAGCACCAGGACTTCAGTGTTTTCCTTGGCTACTTGGCATGCTTCAGGCCAGGGAGACCTAAAAGAGAAGTGCCTAAATACAGAAGTATGCCGAATGTTAACAGTGTCTGCCTCCATCTGGGGAGATCTAGAATGGAGACACACACACACACACACACACTTTTCTCTTTTTCCATGAAAAAGTATAGAAAAGAATTACAAACGTTTGAAAGACTTTCTTCAGAGTCTGGCTGGCTTAATCAGAAGGAAAAAGTGAAATCTGGGGCTGGTGAGAAGCCTTTCATGCATTAAAAAATAAATAGCCTTGGAAACAAAAATAATCATAAAGCAACTGAACACTTTACCAGTAAAACTGAGTTCTCCTTTCATGTGCCGACTGTCCCCCGAAATAAACAAGAGGCACCAGATAGGCAAGGCTGAGTGAGGGCCAGCTGCACAGAGACAGCAACCACAGCTCTCAGTGGGAACATGCAATTAAGACAGTCTGACCAGCCTACACACACACACACACACACACACACACACACACACACACACACAGCCTGACCAGCCTGTGTCACAAATACACTAATACATACACTCATACATTTACACAAGAACACACACACTAATACACAAATACAGTAACACACACAAATACACTCATACACAAATATTCATATTTACACAGATTCACACAGGCAGCCCCCCCGCGCGCGCGCGCGCGCGCACGCGCACACACACACACACACACACACACACACAGTATTGCCCAAAATAATAGTTGGTTCCTAATGTCACACAGTTTATAAATGCAGGCTGCCCTGCAGCTGCCCTGGAACAGGGGTGGCCTGGGTATTTTGTTTTACTAGTATTTGTCTGTAATTTACACTGTCTCTGTGCAGGGGAAGGCTCTTCTGGGCTGAGGTTTCACACACCCTCCAGCTCCTTTTCCTCCTGCAGTGGTGTGCACAGGAAGCTGGAAGCCCCGGAGGAAGCCAGCTCCGCCTTTCCTCAGCTCAGGGCATTAGCAGCTGGCCCTCTCCCACTGTCCTGAGGGTTAGCCTGCAAAGACCAGGAGTAGGGGGGCTCAGCCCCGCCCTGGATGGCAAAAAGCTTGGAATAAAAGGCTGATCTGGAAAGGGACGAGAAGGGTTTACGGACTGTGTGTGCACCGGTGAGGATACAAGTCAGAGCAGCTCTGGTCTATCTTCAAAACTGCCCTTTTTCTCCAAGCTCAAGATGGGACAGGAAGCGGCTGCAGACACCTGAGGAGGGTCAGCAAAGATGCAAACACAGGAAACTCACATGTGGCATCATTGCCTGCGCAAGTGTCGCCAAGGACACAGGATGTTTCCTCACTGTGGAAGCTGAGGAAACACTGGGGCAGGGACCGTAAGGAGCTTAGGAGCTTCATTCGTCCAGGGCTGGACTCCTTCTGCAAGGGTGGGAAGGTCCTTGTCTTTTCTACCTTTTCCCCCAAACTGTCCAATTTCCTGCCCCAGGAACTCGTTGACGGGGTCCTCTAACATGTGAACAAAACTAAACTTTTCCCACAGGCACTTAAGAATGTCCTAGAAGTCAGAGTGTGAGAATGAAAGACATTTGTTCCTCAGGGTCACTCAGGCCATGCTCTCCAACCCCTGACGACAAAAATCAACCTCAGAGGTGATGGGGTTGGCCTGGGGTAATGAAATATACACAACTCTTTCTCTCCTTAAAGCTTTACTTGCTTAGGAACATTTTTTCCTTTCTTTCCCTTCCAAATTACCAAAGCAGCAAACGGCCAAGTGCCAGTCTACCTTGGACAACACTCCAACCAGAGCCCTGAGCAGAGGAAGATACGCTAGGCTGGCTGGCTGGATGACACCTGCACGGCGTGTGCTTCGGAAGGTGCCAAGCAGGGGCCCGGGCCATTCATGGCACCATGTAACCCACCACGAACCTCTGACGTAGGACACTTATCCCCAGTGTACATAAACTTCTGCACAAACAAAAGCTGATGTTACAGAGGATGACTGTGACCGTGAGGCCTGGCCAACTCCAAAGCCACGTCCTTCTACCTGCCAGCTGGCCTCTAAAAGCCCAGGAAAGCTGAACACCTGTCGCCAGATGACTGCGTGAAGTGGGAAAACCCCCAAACCTCACTCACCACGTGTCATTTTCCTGCCCCACTTTGGTGAGCACGACTGAACCTAGGACTAGTCACATGCTAGACAGGCTCTCTACCACTGAACTGCACTCCCAGCCCGACCTCCAGGAGCCAGACAAGCCTGAGGAAGGCCACCTGTCCGGAGACAAACCTGGCTCTCCACCTTGGCTCTAAGGGTCACCGGAGACAAAGACAACTGGTCTCCACGCACCTTATTCCTGCCTTCTCAACTGCTTATGGGCACGGCAGGGAAGTAGGATAAAATACGATCCTCCTTGAATGCCCAACATTCGGAAAATGAAATCTGTAAGACAGAAATGCTATGAAAATTGAAGTTAGGACCCCACCCCAAAACTGTAACAGGAAGAAAACACATGGAGGGGGCATGGGTAAAAAAGTAAAGCAAGATTCCAGAAGTTGACCGATGCAAAAAGCCAGGCGTGGTGGCGCACACCTCTAATCCCAGCACTTGAGGAGGCAGAGGCAGGGGGATCTCTGTGAGTTCTAGGCCAGCCTGGTCTACAGAGCAAGTCCAGGACAGCCAAGGCTACACAGAGAAAACCTGTCTCAACCAACCAACCAACCCACCCTGTTAACCAGGTATGCTCACTCCACAAAATTAAATGTGACCTTGAGACTGCATAGAACAAACTCTTGCAAAGATGCTATTTCAGAAACAAAAATAAGTCTTACAAGTAGCCAGTACACAGAAGACAGATGGCAATCCTCCTCCCCAGAGATGGGTCCCCCATACTGCAGCCCCCCGGGGCCACTCAGGGCTCGGCTACTTTCCCTCCTTCCTTCTTGGTTCTCTACCTTCGGTTTCTTAATTTTCATGTGAAAAGACAAATCTCTTTGCAGGCACCACCAACAAATAATATTTTGCTTCCTGCCGCTTAGTTAGTGGAGCGGGACTTTGGCCTCAGACAAATATTTACTCTGCTCTTAAATACTTTAGCAAATAGCTGTGTTAGGTACACAGCAGTGAAGGGATCGTGAGTTCAGCCCTGAAGGGCTCCTGTGGGACACGGAGGTGGCACGAAGCGGGTGAGGGCAGCTGCTACAGAGCCCGTGGTGGGTACAGATCAACCCAGGAGGCTCCTCAGAGAGGAGGCTCCTCCGTAAACTGCCCTGTGCAGTGGTCGGTGGTTGACTGGCTTCTTCATTATCAAACATGTCAGCGGGCACACAGAAACCCTCAGCGAGTAGCCAGGGCAGCTAATGGAGGGCTTGGCAAAACCAGAACACACCGCTCAAATGGGCTAAATTTAGACAAAGAAAAAATAGTTGGCACGCTGCTAGAGGTTATTTTTAAAGGCTGCTTCGGTTAGCCATCACCGAACTCAACAGTTCAGAGGAAAAGTAAAAAGGAGAAGAGAAGAGAAGTCTAAGAAAGCTATTTCATACCTTTGGGCTTTGGGTACAAGACAATGTTAGAGTCCAGGAAGGAAAGAAAGGAAGGAGGGAGGGAGGGAGGGAGGAAGGAAGGAAGGGAGGTTAAAGAGAAAATAAGACCTACAGAAAGAAAATCTGGTTTCCCTTTTTGTGGCTTGTTTCTTTCATCCTAAAACAGAATAAACAATCCGTGCTGCATAACTGGCTCCACCCTTTGCCGCACACCAGAAGTGTTTGCTCTGGGGTGGAGGTTGCCGCAGCTGCCCTTTCTCACTGCGTTATCTTGAAGACACAAGGAGAGATGTAGAGCACATATGAGCGACAGCGATCAGTTAAGCAGAACAGTGCCACCTAAGAACGGGCTTAAACATTCCCCAACCAGGGCGGGGGCGGCCCCCGGGCCTCTCAAAGCCTCTAAAACTTCCCCTGCCGGCCAAAGCTGAGGCCAGAGCAAATTCCAGAGCTAGGAACAGATGCTGCACACAGCTCAGCTCCCATAGGGCTTGTCGGCACCTGCTACTCTCTGAAAAGCACACTAGCCACGGAGTGTTGGGCTGGACCGCCCAGAGTCCTGCCAGCTCTTCTGAGAGCACCATGTCACCAACTCGGCATTATTTTCCAGAGAGCCTGCCCCTCATCCTTAGCTCCTGCTAGTTGGTGAGTCTGAGAGCACAGCATCACAGCCCGTTTTCAATGGCCACTGTTGCTACGCTGGCTGTACTGGTCACAATTTTCTCCTCTTTATGCCACTAGCTATACAAGGGGCTCTGGGAAGGTTGAGAGACAGTTGTCGTCGTCGTCGCCCCCCCCCCCCCCCCGTTCGAGGTCTGGAGCTGGGATGTATGCAGCTCAGTGTAAAGCATCTGTCTAGCATAGACAGCACCACAAAAACGAAAACCTACCAACATTATAAGATCCCAGAAAATCTACGATACATCCTAGTATCACCCAGTAGGAATCTCATGTTCCGGGCTCCTAGTGTGTCTCAGCAGTGCTCACAGCTACTTCTGACAGAACTGAGGTCCTCACCCTGGCTCCTTTATGGCCTCCATCCTCCAAACCCCCATCTCTACTCTTCCTTCTTTCTTTCTTTCCTTCCTTTCTTTCTTTCTTTCTTGTTTTTGTTGGTTTTGTTTGTGACAGGGCCTCAAGTAGCTCAGGTTGGCCTTGATGTATTATGTATCCTATGATGACCTTGAACTCTTGATCCTCCCATCTCCCGTGGTGGCATGGGCCTTCATGCCCAGCTTGCCTCTGATCTTATGGTGGCATGGGCCTTCATGTCCAGCTTGCCTCTGATCTTATGGTGGCATGGGCCTTCATGCCCAGCTTGCCTCTGATCTTATGGTGGCATGGGCCTTCATGCCCAGCTTGCCTCTGATCTTATCTCAAAAACACAGTGAGATGACTAGCTTTCCTTATCATTCATTGAACGAATGGCACACAGACACAATGTGAACTGGTAATCTCGCATTCTATAACTCAATTTATTAACATCCAAATGAATCGAGTATTGCAGATCCCAAAGATCTGCAGTTCCAGCTGCCAGGGAGACTGAGGCATCACTTAGCATCAAGAGTCCCCAAGAACGGGGCTGGAGAGATGGCTCAGTGGTTAAGAGCACTGGCTGCTCTTTTAGAGGTCCTGAGTTCAATTCCCAGCACCCACATGGAAGCTCACAACTGTCTGTAACTCCAGTTCCAGAGGACCCGACACCCTTTCACAGATATATACGCAGGCAAAACATCAACGCAAATACAATAAATAAATTTTTTTTTAAAAAAAGAGTCCTCAAGAAGAGACGCTGATGCAAACCGTCTCCACCCCAGGCCTGCCCGAGTGTGCAGGGTGTCTGGTGGCCAAACTGCCTGCTGGGATTTCTCTACCTTCCTCCCAGCAAAGCAGAGGTTACAAACTGGACCCCACTCCTGTGGGAACTAATACTCAGCAGGAATTCAGTCACTCTCCAGGTAAACAGAGCCACTGAGAGAGAACTCTTCAGAAGGCCAGTGTTCCAGGGCCTTAGGCAGAGCAGCAACAGGCAGCTGAGGTTTGACCTTCTGCCTCAAAAGAGAGAGAGACGCTCTCAAGGCATTGAGGTAATCCACGAACTGACGCACAGGACTTCCAACTCAGGCTGCCCTGACCAAGGGAAAGCAATTCCAGCAGCACCTTCTTCTACACCTCTTGATCTCTCTGAACCGGCTTGCTTTCTTTTTCTTTTTCTTTTAGTCAAGGCCTCTCCACACAGTCCTGGGACTCACTAATGTAGATCAGGCTGGCCTCTAATTCAGAGACCCACATAGCTGTGATCTGCTTCCTGAAAGCTGGGATTAAGGAGCAGGCTACCATACCTGCTTCTAAACCTGGTTTCCTGCGGTGGGGGTAGTGTGGGGGGAGGGTTGGGTTGGGTTGGGGTAGGCTTGTTAAAAGGAAGGGATAACCCACATGGGCCTTCAACACCATCATGAGACATAAATTCGAAATCCAACAGTTAAAAAAAAAAAGATTATAAATTGGGCAACATCTCACCAAAGGCTCTCAAAATACCAAGAAGCTGCTGGGCATGGTCGCAAATACCTCTAATGCTAACACTTGGGGAGGCTGGAGCAACAGGATCAAGGTGAGGTCAAGGCTACCTGGAGCTTTGTGGCAAAACTTTGTCTGTAGAAGAAAAGAAAATGAAGCAAAAATAAGAGTGAACTTGTAAGAGATATTAAGTTGGTCAGACTCAGCCTCATTCAGCCCCCAGCCCAGGCTATGTGCATTTACAAGCCTCTCGTGAGCTGCAGGGAGAAAGAATACTTCAAATGTGAGAGAGGCGAGAGAGACACTACCTACATCTCTGGTTTCAGCTCCTCAGCGCCCCATTGATTTAAGATGATTTGGTGACAATCTACCATACCCCACCGAGGACCTCATACCTGCTAATTCTGAACCTTGGTTTTCTCAAGTGGCATGGGATAAATAATTTAAAAGGGACCTGTTAATTGAAAAGACTTAGTGATGGCTGTTAAGCTGAGGTCTGGGACTGTACAGACAAGCGAGATAATCGGTAGCGGCACCAAGGGAGGGTCTTAAACTGCGAAGACCCCTCTTCCACCCCACCCCACCCCCATGGTGCAGAATCTGTGTTCCAAAAACTGAGAAAACTAAACTCTCTAAGAAGCAGGTAAGAAACACCAGTAGGGGTTGGAGAGATGGCTCAGTGGTTAAGAGCACTGGCTGCTCATCCAGAGGTTCTGAGTTCAATACTCAGCAACCACATGGTGGCTCACAACCATCTATTGTGTGATCTGATGTCCTCTTCTGATGTGCACAAATACGAAGTATAGAGTGTGGATGAAACACTCTATATGTAATAAATAAATAAATAAATAAATAAATAAATAAATGTTTTTTTAAAAAAAATTAAACACCAGCCGGGCATGATGGTGCATACCTTTAATCCCAGCACTCAGGAGGCAGAAGCAGGTCTATCCCTGTGAGTTCAAGGCCAGCCTGGTCTACAAAGCAAGTCCAGGACAGCCAAGATAGCATAGATAAACCCTGTCTTGAAAAACCAGAAAATAAAATAAAATTAAAATTAAACACCATAGAGTGAGTTCACACCGCCCGAGATGGCTTCCACGCTCCCTAAACTACAAATTTAGTCTATAAACAAGATCTAGCTGGAGACCGAGAAGGCACTACAGCACCGGTCTTCAACCTGTTGGGGCTCGACCCTTGAGGGTCAAATGACCCTTCACAGGGGTCACCTAACACCAGTGGAAAACACAGATATTTATACTACGATTAATATTGGTAGCAAAATTACAGTCATGATGTATAAAATAATTTTATGGTTGGAGGTCGCCACACCATGAGGAACGGTACCAAAGGGTCACAGGGTTAGGAGGGTTGTGTCTTGCGCCTCAAGTGAGCATGCCTGACACTTCCACTGCCCTCCTCAACAGCCTGACCTCCTCTGTACACACACTTTCAGAGGTCAATGACGCTGAAGATGTCTTCCTTCTGCCCATTTCCTAGGAAGCAACAAGAGCTCTGTCATAGGTCTGCGTCTCCTGCCTTAAAGACAGTCTTCTTACGTGGCTGCAGGGGCAGGGTAGGTAGAGAGAGAAGACAGGGAATTTGAAAAGTGCCAGGGTGACAGGAGAGAGGGCATCAACAGCTGTGTATACTCCAAAGTTTGGTCCTTGCAGGAACAACCGTTTGCAGGGCTGGACGCTTGCCCCCAGGTAAAGCCCTGGGTTTTATAACAGGATGTACAGAGCTGACACTTATAATGGCTAAAGTTTATGCGGGCTGCTGTTCTAAGCATCCTCCATCTGAGGACCACACACTCGCTTCTCCCTCCAGCCCTACGCTTTTGTCACTGGGGTCCTCAATCCCAATCAGGCAAGGCCCAGCATCCACCAGGCCAGGGGCCAGACAGGAAGTTTTAATTCAACACAAGGGTGAGGTCTGGACCCCATCTGGGACTTAAAAGACACATTTCACATGAAAACACCAGGCAGCTACAATCACTTAACATTCTTTCCCTCCAAACACACATAGGCACACATGCATAAAATTACTGGTTGGAAACTTAAACCTTTTTCTTCCATAATACTAATGTGTCCTGTATTTTAGCCATGTCTTCTCTTTTTCTGTGTGGGTGTTTGTATGTATCTGGGGGCGGGTGATGTGGTGAGGGGGATACATTTGTAGGCATGGGCGTCTATATGTTGCCTGCCTCGACTGCTTCTCTACTTTGTTTTTGAGACTGGGCTTCTTGATGAATCTGGCATTAACTCAGCAGTTCAGCTGGACTGGCTGGTCAGTGGCCAGCACTACTGACCCTCCTGCCTCCCCCTCTTCGGTGCTGGGGTCACAGGTCTGTGCATGCCACCACAGCCCGCTTTTTACATGAGTGCTGGGGACTCGACTCAGGCCTCCTGCTGGCACACAAAGCATTTTAACAGGTTGATCCATATCCCCCAAAACAAGTGCCAGGAATTGAACTCAGGACTTCCTGCGTGTGAGAAAGTGCTCACCAACTGAGCTACAACACTGGCTCTCACTTTATTTCTTATGCATGGGGAGGAGAGGGGCTTGAACCCAGTGCCTCATCCCTGTTAAGCAAGCACTAGCAGCTGTATTTATCTTCCTTGTTGCCTGCTTTCTTCCCAAGAATCCCGTGGCTCGGGTTTTTATGAGCTGGATGCTAGCACCTAGAATGAGCATTTGGGCTTAAGAAACCTCTGAATGGAGACACAAACAGATGTTTGGGGGGGGGGCAGTTACACCGTGGAGAGAAACCTTCTGACAGCTGCTACGCGGTAAGCAGGTAATCTTACTGAAGAAATTATTTCACTGACACACGGATAGACTATAGGATCAGCTTGTCCATTGCTACGATCTCACTGAGAACAAGATCTGAATGCAAGGCCTGTGAGCAAGGGTTCACTGGATCTACTAGAGTCCCGGCACACCTCAGGCAAGGCACTGCAGCAGGGAGCTGTCCTACAGAGGAGGACAAAACTGGATGGTTGACAGGCACAAAGAAAGGCTATGTGGGCTTCGGGGAGAAGGCGGGAGACCTTAGCTGCAGACGGTAGAGAGAAACAAGGGCCCAGAGATACAGAGGCCTGCTCTGGCCTCAAACAAAAGCTTCAACCACCCCTGCCCCACTTATTTCCATGTTTTCTACATAAGAGTATATTTTAGTCAATTAAGAAAACATATTAGTGCCTTTAATCCCAGTGCTCAGAAGACAGAGGCAGGTGGATCTCTATGAATTCCAGGCTAGCCTGGTCTACTGAGTGAGTTCCAGGGCAGCTAAAGTACACAGAGAAACATTGTCTCAAAAACAAACAAACAAAACAAAAACAACATTTATTTCCAGTAATATCAGGTTCACAGTTTGTAGCTTTTGATCTTTCTAAATTCCTTTTCAAATTTTACTGCATTCTAAATTGTGGTGTCCACTGCCCCCGCACAATAGGTTGGGGAAAAAAATGACAAACGCCCTGAGATGACTTTTTGTTTTTATTTATACATTTTAATACAGGCATAAGCACAAAGGTTAAGAGAAAGCATTGCTCAGAAGACACGCCTGAAAGCCTGGGTATGGGCCTCACAGTGCTGGAGCCTTAAGTGTGTGCCACCATGCCCAGTTTATGTAGTGCTGGGCACTACTCTGTCCACTGAATGACATCCCCAGGCCAAGATGATCCTCTTGTCAAAGATCACAAACAGAACAAACCTCAAGCCAAAACAAAGTGGCCCACAAGAGGCCATCCTTCCTTATGCTCAGAGCCACCTCAGGACACTATCTCAAAGTTGACAAGAGATAAGAGCCACACCCTCCAAGCTGTCCCTGTGTGGTGCTTTCCCGGATAAGAGGTGACCACAGGGTCCAAGTCTCGCTTGGGAGGAATCTAATCTTATCAGGAAATTTCTTTGTATCTCCAACGGTTCCAAAAATACCACATCCTCACCCTTACCTCACGCCACCTCTCTCCTCCCTCAGAGAATTTATTTAGCAGATGAAGAGCCAGGTCTCCCTCTAGACACTCTAATGGGGCCACAGAATGTCCTTGAAACTAGAGTCACAGTCACAGTGGTTTTCACAGTTCTTTCTTTTTGTTGTTGTTCTTCTTCTTAAGAAACTGGGTGGGGGGCTGGAGAGATGGTTCAGCTGTTTAAAAAGCACTGGCTGCTCTTCAAGAGATCTTGAGTTCAATTCCCAGCAGCCCCACAGCGGCTCACAACCATCTGCAATGGGATCTGATGCCCTCTTCTGGTGTGCATGAAAACAGAGCACTCATATACATAAAATAAACAGATAAATCTTAAAGAGCGGAAACAGAGACAGGAACAGACAGACAGACAGACAGACAGACATTTGGTTGGAGAGATGGCTGGGTAGTTAAAGCATTCTGCTCTTGTAGAAGACCAAAGATGGGTTCCCAGCACCCAGTTCACAATGATGCCAGCTCCAGGGGACCCCATGACTCTGGCCTCCATAGGCACCTGTACTCTTGTGCTCTGTGGCTAGCTCTCCCCCCCCATCCCCACCCACCTCTCTCTCCATTTACATAAAACCCGTTTGTTCCTTTTTAAGCAACCAAGTGTTTAGCTAGTTTCTCAAGCTTTACTCTCTGTATTATTCCTAACAAAGCTGGGGAGGCTCGAGTCCAGGCTTCTCCCAGAGCCGTTGACCGACCCAAGGTAGATTGCTGATGTCTGAACAGTGGTGATGGTTTAAACGATACAGATATAAAAATCCCTATCTGTTTTCAGGTTCGGGGAAGAGGTATTTGCCTCCACCTCTGCACTGGTTAGCTTTGCCCCATGTTCAGAGGGCACAGCACACCACGGCAGAGAAGGCCCGGCGGTGGAAGCAGGCTGCTTTGTGGAGGAGGAGGAGGATGTGGCCAGGCCTCACGACTTGCAGAGGACCACATGTCGTGGATGACCACGTGGTGGGGGCAGCAAGTGTCTACTGAATTAGGACATAGAAAGCTCAGGCCAGAAAAAAAAATCTAGATTATATATTACATAAATATGTATTATATTTAATTTTTTATTTTATTTTATGCATATGGATGTTTTGCCTGTGTGTATGCATTTGTACTGTGTGTGTGCCTGAGGCCCCTGGAAGTCAGAAGACTGCATCAGCTCCCCTGGGACTGGAGGGTTTTTGTTGTTGTTGTTTGTTTTTTGTGTTTTAAGATGGTTGTGAGCTGCCACGTGGGTGCTGGAGAACAGAACCCAGGTCCTCTGCAGGAGCAGTAAGTGCCCTTAACTGCTGAACCAACTCTCCAGCCCCCAAGTCATTTCATCACGATTAAATGCATATAGAGCTGACTATCCTTTGTTTTGTGTGTTTGAGACAGGGTTCAGCTATGTATCCCATGTTGGCCTAGAACTCACTCACTCACTGTGTAGCCCAGGCTGGCCTCAACCCCACAGAGATCACCTGCCTCTGACTCCTCAGTGCTGAGATTCAAGGCCCAGCCCACTTTGAGCCATCCTTAAGTGGTCAGCTTTGTAGCACTAAGGAACCCTGGCTACCACCTATCCCTGTAACTGTCACCCCCAACAAAACTGTCCCCACTAATCTCTAGCTCCGCTTTTCTGTCCCTATCAGTCTGGCTTCTCTGGTTACTTGGTTGTACGCTTGCTTATCCTTTCTAGACTGATTTCTTTCACGCAGCTGTTGCATTTGTCAAACTTATTTTACTTCAGACAACTATTTGGTTGATGGCCCTGAAACAATCAAGGCACCTACATCAGGAAATCCTGGATTTTCCATCAACTGAGGAGGGCGGCCCATTTTTCTCTAATCGGTTTTTTGCCTGAGTGAGCCGTCAGCCGGGCCCCTATATTTGTCATCTCTGGGCTTGCAGGCTCAGTCTGTGTAAACAACCCCCACTGCACAGACCTGGGACCACTCACATCTCCCCTCACCAGCAAACGAGAGATGAGAAGACCAGAGGGAGAAACCAGCCATAGATACAAATTCATGTTGCTGCAATGGAAGTCCTGACAAAAGCAAGGTGAGGAAGGCTGGGTTTGTCCTGGCTCCGTTTGAAGGAGCTGCAGTCCATCATGGCGGAGAAGCTGCTGGTTCACTGTGCCTGAACTAAGTTTAGGGTTCCAGCGCCCACTGTCAGAGCAGGCCTTCCTAATCAGAGGTGTCACGTGACAACAAAGACAACCCACTTGCGAATACAATCCAATAGTTTGAGACTATTCACCCTGATCAGTTTACATTTTTATCAGGCAAGAAAGAAGCCCTAAGCCATAGCGGTCACAGCCCACTCTCCTGTCAGTATGACCTTCAACTTTAGAATCTAGTGGTCAATACGCTCACATCCCTGAGTGCTTCCCAGCAAGCACTTTAAGGCCTGCATGCACCACCAACAACCTCAAAAATGATTTTCTCTAGAAATATGCATTCTGTGTTAGAAGCATATTCGGGTAACTCCCAATTCCGGTCAGAAAAAGAAATTACAGCCCTTTCTTTTTTAACTAGACAAAAGCAGTAAGCATTGGGGGGTTGGTGATTTGTTTTACTTTTCTTTGCTGAAGCTGGGTCTTTCTTGCCAGGTAGCATCAACCAGCCTGGAATTCACTACTTACACGAGGCTGGCCTCACACTTGTGAAGTGCATCGTGACTATGCCTCTCAGGGGCTGGGCACTGCCGCACACAGTTTGGTTTTTGTTTTCTACAAATAAAAATTCACAAGAAGCAACAGTGACTATGCTGTGAATTTCAGGAGAGGGAGGGCTTCTCTCAGGACATGAGCTCACAGTGTCTGAGGGTAGGGACTTGTGCCTGCCGGCTCTCTCAGAGGACCTACTTTTTCTCCCACTGCGAACAGGCAGTGGGCTACTACCAATCCACTTAGCAATGTAACAGAAAAAGTGCATCTATTTATTTACTGTGATGGCAAACACATAGGTTGAGGACAACTTGAAGGAGCCTTTCTCTTCTACCACGTGGACCCTAGGAATGAAATTCAGTTTGTTGGGCTGGGCTTTACCTGCTTACTGGCCCACTGAATGGTGATGCTGCTGCCTCTTATATAAAAAGCAATACCAAAGAATATCATGGGCTAGGTGTGGTAGTGCGCGCCTTTAATCCCAGCATTTGGGAGGCAAAGGCAGGCGGATCACTATGAGTTCAAGGTCAGCCTGGCTTACAAAGGGAGTCCAGGACAGCCAAAGCCACACAAAGAAGCCCTGTCTCAAAAAAAAAAAAAAAAGGGGGGGGGGCCTGGAGAGATACCTCAGAGGTTAAGAGCACTGTCTGCTCTTCCAGAGGTCCTGAGTTCAATTCCCAGCAACCACATGGTGGCTCACAACCATCTATAATGTGATCTAATGTCTTCTGTCATTCATGCAGGCAGAACACTGTATACATAATAAATAAATCTTAAAAAAAAAAAATACCACGGGAAATTACACTCTTCTAAAAAGGTAAAATTACTCATAAGGAGCTGAATAACATTTTTTTTGTTTTTTGTTTGTTTGTTTGTTTGTTTTTTGAGACAGGGTTTCTCTGTGTAGCCTTGGCTGTCCTGGACTCACTTTGTAGACCAGGCTGGCCTCGAACTCACAGCGATCCGCCTGCCTCTGCCTCCCAAGTGCTGGGATTAAAGGCGTGCGCCACCACGCCCGGCCTGAATAATAATCTTTAAGAGCTTAGAAGCATTACCTACTTCTGAGACCCACTACAGATCTCTATCAATGTCACCTGTCAGAGAAAGGCTGAGCTTCAACTATAAACCAACTCTGAACTAAAGCAATGCTTGTCTGTCACCCCATTGCAGTGCTCCTCAACCTTCCTGGTGCTGTGGCGACCCCCCCCCACAACCATAAAGTATTTTCATCGCCACCTCATAACTATAAGTTTGCTACTGTTATGAATTGTAATGTAAGTTATTTTGAAGATAGAGGTTTGCCAAAGGGGTTGCAACCCACAGGTTGAGAACTGCCAGTCCACTACGTCAGGGTTTGGTGTGGTTATTTTCTGACGGCCAGAATGTCACGGCACATCCGTGTTTGGATAGTACTCACAGGAGTCACTGCAGAGAACGAGAGAGAAAATGGCTACAGTCACGTACTGCAGCCATTCATGAGAGAAAGCAGCTTTAAGCAAGGAGTTTTGATTTAAAATTGGGATAGAGGCAAGACTGTGGTGCCTGCGTTGAGACGACTCATCATGTGCTTCCGCACCGACTCTTAGTCAGAACTGAGGCAGCAGCAAGCTGGCGAGCAATTAGGGTCAGCATTTTCCTTCCAAAGACAGACTTGCTCCATGCCTTCCATACAAGAAGAGATGCATCAACAACGGCTCTCCCCCAGCGTAGAGATCCCCGAGGGTCAAACCTGAACTGGGACCCGTGGTCAGCGCCCCACACAAGTGCTTGGTAGAAATGGCGCTGGCTGGTTGGTAAAGAGCCTATACTATGGGTTAGCTCGTCCCTCACCCTCCATATGTCAAACCCCAGTCCCCAGGACCTCGGTATTGCAGGTCCTTACAGAAGCCACTGCATCACCATGAGCTGTCACCCCATGACTAATGCCCTCACAAGGAGAAATTCCGGCACGGCACACACAGAGAGGATGCTCGGCTACAAGCCGAGGGCGAGGCCCACCTCACATCCTGCTTCTGCCCTGAGGAAGCAGCTCCATCTCTGGCTTCCAACCTCCAGGTCTGACGGTGACACGGTCCCATTGTTCAGGCCTTCTCCTTTGTGCTTGGTTCCTTTCTTTTGGCAGACCAACAGAAATTCCAAGGCTTTAAATATAAATGCAACTCCAGCACAAATTGCAGACTGAAATGGAATCTGAGTTCTACACATTTAGGGACTTGTGAGAGTATGGTTTCTGGCATTAGATTATTCCATACTGAGGAAACCCTGTCAAAGGAGAAGTGAGAAGAAAAGAGGGGAGGAGGAACAGTGCTCATTCACCCTTTGTCTCTGACACTCCGAGTCTGGGAGCTGCCTGGACACCAGCCTAGCAAATCACCCATCTGTCTCCAGTAAAAACAAAGCAACAAACAAATGCCATTGCATCTATGGAATTGTAGACCTTAGGCATTGCTTTCAAATGTGAAACTCCATGAACTTGCCAGAAGAAAACACTGGGGTGGAGGAGGGAGGCACACAGGAAGTATAACAGTGTCTTTAAGAAAGTCACAAATCGCTGGGCAGTGGTGATGCACGCCTTTAATCCCAGCACTCGGGAGGCAGAGGCAGGCAGATTGCTATGAGTTTGAGGCCAGCCTGGTCTACAAAGCGAGTCCAGGACAGCCAAGGCTAACACAGAGAGACCCTGTCTTGGAAAACCAAACCAAAAAAGAAAGAAAGAAAGAAAAGTCACAAATCAGGGATGAGCAAGGCAGAGGCTGCTAGACTTCTGTGAGATCAAGGCCAGCCTGGTCTATATAGGGTGTTCGAGGCCAAGCAGGGCTGCGCTGACATCATAAAACCCGATCGCAAAAGGAGGAAGAGGAGGAGGAAGAAGACGACGAAGGGTGCTAGAGAGCTGCCTCAGTGGTTTAGAGCACTTGCTGTTCTTTGAAAGAACCTGGGTTGCATTCTCAACACCCACGTGGCTCACAACCATCAGCATCTCCAGATCTGACACCCTCTTCTGGCCTCTGTGAGCAGTAGGCACACAGTGGGATACATATACACATGAAACTCAAACATCATACAAATAAAATTAATAAATCTAAAAAAAAAAAAACTTATGGTACAGATCTAGTTTGAAGACAAAATATATATGTACTGGCTGGTGTTGCGTCAACTTGACACAAGCTGGAGTCATCAGAGAGGAAGGGGCCTCAGCTGAGGAAAGACCTCCATGAGACCCAGCTGTAAGGCATTTTCTCAATTAGTGATCAACGCAAGAGGGTCCAGCCCACTGTGGGTAGTGCCATCCCTGGGCTGGTGGTTCTGGGTTCTATTAAGAAACCAGGCTGGAAAAAAAAGAAAGAAAGAAAGAAAGAAAGAAAGAAAGAAAGAAAGAAAGAAAGAAAGAAAGAAAGAAAGAAAAGAAAAGAAAGAAACCAGGCTGAGCAAGCCATGGGGAGCAAGCCAGTAAGCAGCACCCCTCCATGGCCTCTGCCTCAGCTCCTGCCTCCAGGTTCCTGCCCTGTTTGAGTGCCTGTCCTGACTTCTTCAAATGATGGGCCAGGATGGACTACGATGGCCTTCTGGGTCACAGCAACAGAAACCCTGACTTGAGACAGTACACTATCTAGGCTGGGGCTGGCTCAGAGGTAGGGTGCCAGTGTGTGCAAGGGTCTGGGCTCCATGCCCAGCATCAAAAACAAACAAAACAAAAGTCTGTGTTATTGGCAGCACTGGCAGCAGAGATCTGGCCAAACAAGCAAGGTCACATGGACAAGCAGGAAGCTACAGGGCAGCGCAACCAAAAGCAAGAGCAGCGTGGGGACTTTCCAAGGAGTGGTGAGATTTATTTTAAGCAAAAAAAAAAAAAAAAAGGGCAGGAGCCAATATAAAACTGCTCAGCAGCTGATCACTTCAGTGAGTCTATTCTACAGGAGAGGCATTTGCAAGACTCTCCCAAGGTGAGAAAGGATTGCTTACTTCAGTGTCCTGAGGACAGGCGAGGAGTCAGTGGGTTTTGAGGCAAAATTAAATTAGCAGTCATGGAAGGACAGCCTTTGAGGTATTGCTTCCTCTTCTGCCTGGAGGTGAAGAGATTTGCTTATCAAATCAGCCAGGGACAGGTGGAAGGGTGAGCAGACAGAAGAATCCACAGTGCAACTAAAGGCAACATTTAAGTCTCAATCTGGGGTGCTACCTAAGTGCCCCAAATGCCAACTGCATTACCTATACATTAAAAAAAAAAAAAAAACTAACGCTCTTATTTTATTCAGTACTAGTAGCTCAGACCGACAGGGCACCTGCAGGACGGGAGGAAGTGCTGCGAAGCTGCCCTGGTGCTTCCTTGAATCTTTTGTTTGATGTCACAAAGTCCTGCTTCCAAAGTGCCTTTAAAATCCAAGTAACTGGCGGACCTCTCTAAGTTCAAGGCCAGCCTGGTCTACAGAGCCAGTTCCAGGACAGCCATGGCTACACAGAGAAACCCTGTCTAGAAGAACAAAAACAAACAAACAAAAACAAAAATCCAAATCCAAGTAACTAAGTCGGAAATTGGAGCTCAAGGCTAGCCTGGGGTGCAGGGGACATTTTCCCACATTTAGAGGAATGGCTCTCAGCCTGTTGAGATGACAGCTCAGCAGCTAAAAGCATTTGTTGCTCTTTCAGAGGAACTTAGTTTCCATTCCTAGCACCTGGTGGTTCACAACCATCTGTGACTCTAATTCCAAGGTATCTGGGGCCTTTCTGACCACCAAGCACAAATATGATACAGATACCCACACACAGGCAGAGGCAGCTGGGACCCTGTGAGCTCGAGGCCAGCCTTGTGAGCTCCAGGACAGCCAGGGCTACACAGAGAAACCCTGTCTCGAAAACAAAAACAACAAAAAAACGTTTTATTAAGATTTTTTAAAAAATAAAAAGTGGAAACAAAGTCCACGTGTACTCAGCAATCAATCACAAATACCTGCAGCTCAAAGCAGACTGTCACTGGATTCTGGGTACTGTCCAGAGCACACATCTGAGGTGCTTGTCAACGCACAGCCCAGGTATGTCCTATAGAGACCAGCTCTTTATGAGGACGCTCCCCTCCTCTGCGCCTGCAGTGCTGTGCCCAGCCATAAGCACTTCTAACATCGGCTTAAAGCATCTACTTCAAGCATTTATCTTGGATTACAGCCCTCAAGAGCCTCGGGCAATCTTGGAGTTTTCACTGACCTTTGGCCAGAATGTGGGCAGCCTGTGAGCTCAGGTTAAAAAAAAAAAAAAAAAAAAAAAAAAAAAAAAAAAGACACTTGGTTAGTGAATTATAAATACGTAGAAACTATTTACTGCTGAGTCAGGGTCTCATGTAGGCCAGGCTCACCTTGAACATCTCATCGCCTGGTACTTTTTTTATTTTATTTTATTTTATTATGTATACAATATTCTGCCTGCATGTGTGACTGTCCACAAGATCTCATTATAGATGGCTGTGAGCCACCATGTGGTTGCTGGGAATTGAACTCAGAACCTCTGGAAGAGCAGAGAGTGCTCTTAACCACTGAGCCATCTCTCCAGCCCCGTCTGGTACTTTTATGCAGAGCCGGACACCGAGCACAGCGAAACACAGGGGAAACACAGCCCTAGACCTTGACTAACTGTTGACGAATGAACAGTCCTGGGGAGGGAGGCTTTGAGTCACAGATCTAGATTGAAACGCCAGCTCCTACGACCCCAGTCCCATAAGCCTGAGCAATCGCTTCGCTCCTCCAAACTTTGGCTTCCTCGTGGGAAGGCAGATGATGATGGTCCCCCTTCACCGGGTCAGGACAAACAAAATCAGAAGAACAGAAACCACTTAACATAGCGCCTGCCCCCTACTCCCACAGCCCCAGGAGGCTCCAGATAAATCTTGCTGCTGTGATCTCTGAGCTCCGGGAGGTTTCCTGGGTCTTCTCAATAAAGAAACAGAAAGGAGCAAAAACCAGGAACACCTCCAACCGGAACTTGAAGTACTGTGACCTTTTGTTTAAATCTCAGCATGGTTCTTAGAGGGGGGTGTGGAACACACCAGAAAAATGAGACAAGAGTTTAATAGCCAAGGCTGTTTCAAAGAGAAAATGTAGGCAGGGTCCTGATTAGAGGTGGGGGTGGGTGATGGGGGTGGGGGTGGGTGATGGGGTGGGGGTGGGGGTGGGTGATGGGGGTGGGGGTGGGTGATGTGGGTGGGGTCATGGTGGTGGTGACAGTGGGGGTGGCACTGGTCTCCTGGTGCTTATTTTTTGTTCTGTCCATTTTTTCTTCTTGTTTTGTTTTGCTTTTGTTTCTTGAGACAGGCTTTCTCTGTGTAGTCTTGGCTGTCCAAGACTTGCTCTGTAGACCAGGCTGGCCTCAAACTCACAGAGATCCACCTGCCTCTGCCTCCCAAGGGCTGGGATTAAAGGCCTGAGCCACCACGCCTGGTTTCCTGCCCATTTTTTTGCTTTTGTTTGTTTTAAGTCGTCCCTGAGACTACTGGCCTGACAAATACGTAGCTGAGTAGAAAGAACCTTATGCTTATACGTTGGCAATTTCTTTTCATCCCGCCCAGGCCATACTGACGGGCAACCTCCTCCAGCACCTAAGTGAAGGCAGAACTAAAAACTCATACAAGGGAGGCCGGAGAGACAGCTCAGCAGTGGAGAGTGTAGTGCTCTTGTAGAAAACTGGTTTGTTTCCAGATGCCCAAACTGGGGGCTCTAGCTCCAGCTACTGCAGACCTAATGCCTCTGGCCTCCTTAGGCACCAGCACACTCATTTGTGTGCAACCTTCACAAAAACATAATTAAAAATAAATCCTAAACACACACACACACACACACACACACACACACACGGGTTAAGATACAGCTCAGTGATGAAGCATTTACCTAGCATGTGCAATGTGCAGAGTCCTGATTTGCTCTCCAGCACGGGGCTGGTAGGGGTGGGGACACGTGTATCTAAGACAACCATTGGCAAGTCCTCAGAGGGAATGGATGGACTCTCATTCATTGCTTGTGGGCATATACACTGGTAAACCAATGGTATGTGCCAAAGCTAATCATCTACCTACCTCTCTAACATACAGCTGTTCTGTAATGGTCATGAAGACCACTGAGATGTGCAGGGTTTGGAACTGAGCGAGCATTTGCGTGGTTCCCTTACTCTAGCCACGTGATGCTTTTATTGGTGAGACCATTACCATGAAATGAATTAAAAATAAAGCCGGGCGGTTGTGGCGCACGCCCTTAATCCTAGCACTCATGAGGCAGAGGCAGGTGGATCTCTTGAGTTCCAGGCCAGCCTGAATTATGGAGTGAGTTCCAGGACAGCCAAGGCTAACACAAAGAAACCTTGTCCCCAAAAACAAAACAAACAGACAAAAATTGATCCCTACTGCTGAAAGTACAACACACTTTGATTACAGGACACAAAGATATGAAGCTGGAACTGAACTCAATGAAAACTTCCTGCTGGATAGCTTCTAAAAGTAGCCATCAACTGTAATAGCGAACCCTGAATGCTACAGTACTGACCGTCCAGGCAAGCCGTGAGCCAGTAAGGGAGTAAGTAGCAAAACCGTTGTGGAATAACTAACTGCCTCTGGTCGAATCTAAGAGGCCTGCTTCACAGAAGGGAACTCATGTCTGACCCTATGACCTTGGTCAAAAGCCCAAAGCTCTGGAGGTCATAAACGCTAGAGGCCAACTTCCTGCTGTGGCTTTACTCAAATGGACATGCTGTTAAAGTGCCTTCTAAGTATGTGTCTGAGCCTGCAGACCAGTGCTGCTCTTGACCTTGCCCGGGGAAGCGTCCTTCTGCAGTGGACAGCAGTTAACGCAGGCACTCAGAACTGGTCAAAATGCAGAGGGTACCTGACCGTTGAGTGTTCAGCCCTAACAGTGCATCTACACCAACCTGAACCCCAACCCAAGGCTCAGGGAACATCTCAGAAGAGGCAGAAGGGGTGTAAAATGCCAGAGGATGGGGGGGGGGGGTGCTCTGAAATGCTATGGGTATCTGCATAAGATCAAGACAGTAAGGCCGCCCAGTCAACATTCTACCTGGACAAATTTGACTCAGTAGGTTACAGAGGAGAGAGGGGTCCCATGAAAGTGGGGGGATATGCTGGCAGAAGTTGGGAGGATATAAAAAATACACTGTATAAATGTATGACATTATCAACTTTTTTTTTTTAATTTCTGTCTTAGTTACTGTTCTATTGCTGTGGAGAGACACCATGATCACGGCAACTCTTATGAAGGACAACACTTTGTTGGGGCTGGCTTACAGTTCAGAGGTTTAGTCCAGTGTCATCATGGCAGGATGCATAGCTGTGTGCAAACAGGATGTGGTGCTGGGGAAGGAGCTGAGAGCTCTATGTCTGGATCCACAGGCAGCAGGAAGAGAAATTGCCACACTAGGTCTGGCTTGAGCATCTGAGACGTGCCCCCCCCCCAAGCCCAACCCCAACAACACACTTCCTCCAAAAAGGCCACACCTCCTAATAGTGCCCCTCCCCGTGAGCCTGTGGGAGCCATTTCCTTTCAAGCCATCACAGTTCCTTTTTTTTAAATCTTTATTTATTTATTATTGTATATACAGTGCAGGTGTACATGCGGGCCAGAAGAGGGCATCAGCTCACATTATAGATGGTTGTGAGCCACCATGTGGTTGCTGGGAATTGAACTCAGGACCTCTGGAGGAGCAGTCAGTGCCCTTGACCTCTGAGCCATCTCTCCGGCCCCACAATTCCTTTTTAAATCAGTGTTTACCTCCTCGTTATTTCATGGCAGAATGGAAAGAAGATCAGAGATACCTCTGCCAATTAAGTCGATTTCTGCCCGTAGGTCCGAAACTTTGGACAGCCGACTACACTGCACAGCAAAAAACTGTTTTGAGGACCTTGTTGAAGAAAAGAGTTTCATAAATGTTCTAAGAAAGGAAGCAGAGGAATTATGAAGAAACTGGTCCCATCGGCCTAAAGCCAGGCCAGCGGGTACTTTGGAAACCACAAAGTACACCTGGGCGGCTGGGGCAGGGAACGCGATAAGGAAACACAGCCTCTTTTCAGCTGAAGGGACCAGCGCCAGGAAACTTCAAAAAGGCCTTTTCATGCTTTATGCCGTTCTTGACATCTCAGGCACCTTCTGCCTGCTACTTGAGCGCTTTGAGAAGTTTTAAAAGGAGGTTTTAAAATAATTAGAAAGTTGGGGGAAAGCGGAAGGGAGGGAGGAATGGGAGGATGCAAGGGATGGGATAACAATTGAGATATAATATGAATAAATTAATAATATTTATTCGCTCGGGGTGGGGGGTGGGGGGGGAGCTCAGGCAGTACTCAGCTACATGGCAAGTTCCAGGGTAGCCAGGGATAATAGGACCCCGCCTCACAAAAAACTACAAACAAAACAAACAAACAAGTAACACTTTTGTTTGGACCTATAGCTCAGTTGACAGAGTACTTGCCTAGCACATATGAAACCCTGAGTTCAATTCCCAGCACAGCAGAAAACCAGGTATGAAGAAGCATGATGTGTGCTGGGCAGTGGTGGCGCACGCCTCTAATCCCAGCACTCGGGAGGCAGAGGCAGGAGGATCGCTGTGAGTTTGAGGCCAGCCTAGTCTACAAAGCAAGTTCAGGACAGTCAAGGCTACTCAAAGAAACCCTGTCTCAAAAAAAAAGAAAAGAAGAAGAAGAAGAGGAGGAGGAAGAGGAGGAAGGGGAGGAGGAGGAATGCTGTGATCTCAGCACTAAGGAGGTGGAGGAAGGAGGATCAGAAGCTGAAAGTCACCCCCAAGATACATAACAAATTCTTAGCCAGCCCTAGCTCATAGGGAAAGAGACAGAGAGAGAGAGAGAGAGACAGAGAGAGAGACAGAGAGAGAGAGACAGAGAGAGAGACAGAGGGAGAGACAGAGAGAGAGACAGAGGGAGAGACAGAGAGAGAAATATTAGATGCCACACAAAAGTCATTTGTTCAAGTTTCCTGTGCCTATACCAGCTTGAAGAAGATCCCACACACAGACAATTTAGTTATTTCCTTTAAGGTCTCGCTGAGGTCCTAGAAAAAGATACAATCATTAAATTAAACAGAACTTTACATAGTCAAAGCTATAGATCATTTACACACAATAGATGCCATCTGTTCTCTCCTCGACGCCCCCTCTAAACTGAAATATTCACAGTTCCTTTGGGACTTTAAAAGAATAAGCAGTATACTAGCTCACTGCCTCTTTCTTGTTTCTTTTGAGATGTGGTTTCACTACACAACCAAGGATGTGTGGATGTGTGGTTCTCCTGCCTCAGTCTCCAAGTGCTGAATTCCGGGTGCACTTCACTGGCCTCTGACATATGAATAATTTATCTCCAAATGCCGATTTGAAGGTGAAACCAGAAAAACCTATCAAACTGCAAACATGAAGATTTCTCTCTATGAGCAGGCAATCCACTCAGAACCTGAAGTCTCCCACGGAGACACACCCCCATGATTATGGCAGTATCATCTGTAAGCAAGCTGAGGGAAGGAAATTAATTAGAGGGCTAGCAATGATCTCTGACAGTGGCTTCTCAACCTGGGTGTCACGACCCTAAGGGGTTTGAAATGACCCTTTCACAGGTGTCACATATCAGATTTACATTACAACGCGTAACAGTAGCAATATTACAGCTATGACATAGCGGTGAAACTGGTTTTATGGTTGGGGCCACCACAACACGAGGGACTGTAGTCCTGGTAGATCACAGCATTAGGAAGGTTGCAACCCACTGCTCTAGTAAAGTGCTCTGAAATCATAGAAAGTGCGTGAAGAGGAACAGGCTGGGTTTACAGCATCTTTGTCCCCCAGGCACGTAACACGCCACTTCTGAGGAGTAGCTGGCACGGGTCACTCCAACCCTTGTGTCCCAGACACACTGCAGGAATGAATGAGTTTCTAAGTCTTTCATAAACCTCGTGTGCATCCCAAGCACATTTAAGACATTTCAAAGCATACAGATGCTTTTTTGACAGGAACACAAAAGATACGCAGCTGTTCACGAAGCTTTCCTTCCAAAAACCAAACGCAAACACCCACGCTGCCCGCTGCTCAACAATAGTGCATCAACAGCTTAAATGCAGCGCTGCTACTGGTCCCTGTAAGGGGATGAGTGGGTCGCTTTTGGAATGCACACGAGTTTTTTAAAATTTTTCTTATAAATCTAAGAGGAAAAGAATGGATCAGCAGGGGGCTGGAGAGATGGCTCAGAGGTTAAGAGCACTGGCTGTTTTTCCAAAGGTCCTGAGTTCAATTCCCAGCAACCACATAACCATCTATAATGAGATTTGGTGCCCTCTTCTGGTATGTAGACACATGCAGACAGAATACTATATAAATAATAAATAAATAAATCTTAAAAAAAAAAAAAAAAAGAATCGATCAGCAATATATAACCAGCCTTCAGAACTATTTGCTAGTCCTTGAAACAAATTTCAAAGACCTACTAGTTAGGGGGTTTCTCTGTATAGCAGAGGCCTGGCTGTCCTGGACTCACTTTGTAGACGAGGCTGGCCTTGAACTTGAAGAAATTTGCCTGGTTCTGGCTCCCCAGTGCTGGGATTAAATGTGTGCGCCACCACGCCAGGCTAGAGGCAGCGCTCAACGACAACAAAGCTTTTTGGAAATCCCCAACTTCTTTGTCGCTGAGGGGAACCTCATGCATCATGGTCACTGTAATTTCCACTCGTGTTGTACACAAATAGTTTTCAGATGACAATGAATGTAATTGGTATGGAAATGGGAACGCTGGAAACTCAAGACCCAGGGGTTTCCTCCGAGTGTCTACCAATGTAAAGCTATGAACACAGCTTCAGGAATCTCATAGTAACCTTTGCCATGTTAAGAGTGGTTTCTCAACCTGTGGGTCTCGACCCCCCAAGGAGCTGTATATCAGAGATTTATATTACAGTTCATAACAGCAGCAAAATTATAGCTATGAAGTAGCAATGAAACAACTTTATGGTTGGGGGTCACTACATGGTGAAGAAGTGTATTAAAGGGCCACACCCAAGGCTGAGGAGAACCACGGCTATGGAAAGAAACAGTACAGCTACATCTCAGCATAGTCCACCCTCAGCCTAACTTCACCATAACCTACGGCTTGTATCCACCTGGCTCCTCACCTCGCCCAAGCTCCATGCGCCCGACATAAAAGTCCTCTTCCTCTGCCCTCTGTCAATGTGGCAGTCACCCTGGCTAGCTGGCCCCTTTCCCCTCCTTCGCCCAGCCAGCCTAGCGCTTTTCTGACCCACCACCTCTCAGTGCATCCTCTTCAGAAAGAAAGCAGCAATGCCCTTGGCAAAGGCCTGACTTACACCTGTCTCGGGCCAGGCGAAGGGCCCTGGGTGTGTGCTGTGTGGTCAGCGGCCTGGGTGCCTTCACCACGCCTCCACAGGCACCGCCGGTGTCAATGGCTTCCTATGACCCTCCAGTGGGCCGTGTGCTCAAGAGGCAGACACTACACTCTTCTGTGAATCCTGCAGGGCCACCGCCCTGCGGGATGAAGCACACACATCCAGAGAGTAGAGACGAGAGACCAAAGAGGAGGGAGACAGGCTGGCAGCAGAAGCCACAGGGAGCTCAGACACCACCGGCCACCTGCATCCACCAGGACTCTAAGGGACTCTAAGCCACCCAACATGGCTGGAAATGCCGAAGGGCTTAAAGAATGCACTGTTTACTAAACATTTTCGCTTCACACCTGAAACAACATTTCAAAAGGGAAGCAGCAAAGTGCAGACTTTATGGCCTATTCAACAGAAAGGTCACGTGAGTAGCTAAAAGCTGTGTAATCAGTCCACTTTCCTCCAAACAAAGATAAGCCACCCTGAGAAGGATGTGGTGGCCTCCCTTTAGGAAGCCCAGAGTCTGGAGGGTGTGGGCAGTGGAGTCAAGAGGGTCGGCAAGTTAAGGTCACCCCTGAGCTACACAGCAGGGTTAGAGGCCAGCCGACTTTGCCTCTCAGGCCTCCTTGACGCTGAGGTGTCAAAGAAAGATAAAAAGACAGAGGGAGAGATAAAGACATGCATGGGAAGACAGTTTAGTCACAGGACCTGAGCTCAATGCCTAAAACCTATGGCTGTGTCGGGGTGGGGAAGGCTGGGTGTGGTGCTCATGTGTTAAGACACACAAGTTTTAATATAATGTTTTATTAATTAATAATTTCACACCATGTATTTTGATCATATTCTTTGTCCACTCCTCCCAGCCTCTTGGTTTTGGTTTTCTGAGACAGAGTTTCTCTGTGTAGCCTTGGCTGTCCTGAACTCGCTGCCTAGAACTCACATCAATCCACCTGTCTCTGTCTGCCTCCCGAGTGCTGGGATTACAGGCGTGCGTCACCACGCCCAGCCCCACTGGATTCTTTTTTTGTTTTGTTTTGTTTTTCCAGACAAGGTCTCTCTGTGTTAGCCTTGGCTGTCCTGGACTCACTTTGTAGACCAGGCTGGCCTCGAACTCACAGCAATCCACCTGCCTCTGCCTCCCGAGTGCTGGGATTACAGGCGTGCGCTACCACGTCCAGCTGTCCCACTGGATTCTTAAACACAACATGGCACCTCCACTGGGCGCTTTCTTGGTTCTGTATCCGTAACTCCTGCAACAAAATTTCAGATCTGGTTTGGTGTTCTTTTTGTCTGCATGAAACTTGGTGGCAGCAAAAATGGATGAATTAATACACCATGAGTCCCTGGATCTCTCTCAAAACATTTCTTCTTTCAGAAAAGAGGGAAATAATTCTGCATACTCCGCTCACTTACCAAGACTAGCAACGAACCAACCCGCTTCGATTCTCTTCATCCAGTTTCAATGCCCTCATGGAAGGAAAAAAAAGAAAAAAAATCCACCACAAACATAATCATCACTTCTTTCACTCCAGAAAAAAAATTAACCATTTTTCAAGGAATAAATTAGTCAGGGCCTTTGAGGAAGAAAGGGAACCTCAAAACACAGCCCCAGCCCCATGACAGTTAGCACTGCGGCACGCTGGGGAGCCCAGCCCAGCGCACTGTCCGGTCCACCTAAATGTCTCTCTTCTACCTCACTACAGAATTATTCCCACTGTCTCACTATTACTCCATCAAAAACAAAAGCAAAACAAAAAGCCGATGTTTCACTGCCTTTATCCAACTTCTTCCTCTCGACCATGGTTCTGACACAAGTGTGACCGTATCAAACCAGATGGTAAAGGAGCAGATACAATGGGACTGGGGTGGACTTCACTAATGCGCTCACTCAGCACGCACAAAAGGCAATGCCAGCACCAAAAACTCAAGCTCAAAACCCAATAGGGCTGTCTCTGTGCCTGGGCCAAGCACCACACACGCCGTAAATACAGTCCCACCCGGCACACAGTCTAATAAAAAGTAGCAGCCTTCATAACACTGTAGAACACACTTCACTTCCACTAGTAGTGCTGTGAGTGTGAACTGCTGCCAGTGGCTGAAAACAGAGCGCGCGCGCGCGCGCGCGCGCACACACACACACACACACACGAGGGGACAGAACACTTGATAATAATGACTATGTGGTTGGCTTGTATATTTATTAAATATGTATCATATAAACACAAATATATTAAATATATAATTTTCATCATGAGTCAAGTGTGTACCGCCTTCTACTTGCAAAAAGAAAACAGAAGGTGTGCCATGCAACAGGATGCTGCATCACCATAGTGACAGCCCTGCAGATGCCACATCTGTGTTCTTTGATTCCGGCTAGTATTGCATCAAGAGGCCATATGGAGTGACGGACGGAGAGATACCATCTAGGGTTGTATGCGTACACTCCCAACATGTGTGGTGAAAATGCCTAGTGATGTACTTCCCAGAATGGGTCCCCATAAAACAACTCATAACGACAGCATTATAAAGCAGCGTTCTGGTCTGTCTTTGTCAAGTACACAATCTAGATAATCTACAGATGTAAAACTAAGGGTTTTTGTTTGTTTGTTTGTTTTTTCAAAATAGGGTTTCTCTGTGTAGCCTCAGCTGTCCTAGACTCACTTTGTAGACCAGGCTGGCCTCTGCCTCCCTCCCGATGCTGGGATTAAAGGCGTGCGCCACCACCTCCCGGCATAAAACTAAGTTTGCAAGCTCCCTGATACCACCAACAATGCACCGAATGCCATCTTTCTCCCGAGATTTCTTCATTAACAACAAAATCAACTCCAAATGAACATTTGAACTAGGATATCAAGTGTTCCGATTTTTAAATCACTTTGCACATAAAAATAAACAAAATAGAGAATTCTTTCTCAAAAACTATTTATCATTCCCCAAAATAACACACAGGCTAAAAATCTGCAATAGATTACACTAGAAGACACAGGCAGAACCTGCTCTGTAACCCTCTGAATAGGCCTCCATGCCAATCTGACAACCGTATGACTCACAGCTGAGAGACTTCATAGACAGCACTCAATCATCTCACTTTGAACATCTCTTTTAAAGATTAGGAGACCAACACTCAAGCGACGTGATAAAAGGGACAGCCAAAGATGCCAGAAATGGTACTGATAATCTCAAAACCAGCTGTCTTGTGGTGGCACACATGATTAATCCCAGCACTCGGGAGGCAGAAGCAGGCAGGTCTCTGAGCTTGTGGCCAGCCTGGTCTACACAGCGAAACCCTGTCTCATAAATAACTGCCCTCTGCTTCCCCTAGGTGTCTCTGAGTTCCAGTTCCTCAGCCACCCTCCTGAGTAACACTGCCTTAGCAAAAATTCCTACCAAGTTGCCACAAATTACCAGTGCTAATACACACACCTTTAATCCCATATCAGAGACAGAGACAGGCGGACCTCTGTGAGTTCCAGGACAGGCTGGGCTATACCAAAAAAAAAAAAAAAAAAAAGGAAAGAGAGAGAGAGAAAGTTAACCTTTGTTGAATACCCAGTTCTGTGCCACCAAAGGTTCCTAAAGGTTCCTAAATCTCTCATAGGAATTAACTGTAACCTGAGTTTCTAAGGATCTGATGCCTTCTAGCCACTAGGCATGTGTGCAGTACACAGACATGCATTCAGGCAGAACACCCACGCAAATAAAACAAAAGTAAATAAATCTTTTTTAAAAAAAAGTGTACCAGTGAGTCCTTAGAATTCATCAAAAACACTACAGCAAAAATTCTGTATTAAACATGCCAGTAAAACACAGCATTCATAGCATAAGGCCGGTTTCAGACAGCCAATTTTTAGACGAGCAACACTAACTCAAAGGAGAGGGAGGCCACGGTAGAGAGGGAACATCAGAGCCCTTTCACCAGACCACCGACCACCGCCAGAGTAGAAAGGAATTCTGCAGGGTCAGCCAGACAGATCCGAGACTGGCTGCGGCGCCTCCTCAGCTCCTGCACTGAGGCGTAAGCAAGTCCATTCAAACTGTGCAAGCTCCTGCAGAGTGGGAGCCACATAGCCAGCTGAGACAGCACGATGGGTGGGAGACCGGGTGAGCAGCCAGCCACAGCCTAGGACAGTACTCTGAGGACAGCAGACATGGCTCCGGCCCCCTTTGCAGTTGATGGACATTATCTCATCTCATCTGATGTCATGAACACCAGAATGAAGCTGGTGACTAAGTCCCCAAACAATCAGCACAAGGCCCGCTGCAGGAAAGAGGAAATCTCCAGGAGGAAACGCAACTGTCACCAAAGCGAACAGAACTTGGAAGCCAGGCGAGTGGAGGGAAGAAAGGGGATTCACACTTTAAAACTGGGCATGGTTATGTGACAAAAACGACACTTTATTTATTTTGTTTTGTTTCTCCATTTTTTCTTTTTCTTTTTTCCTGAGACAGGGTTTTTCTGTGTAGCCCTGGCGGCTGTGCTGAAACTTACTGTATATATCAAGCGGGCCTCGAACTAAGAGATCTGCCTGCCTCTGCCTCCCAAGTGCACTACCATGTTCAGCTGTGTGTGTGTGTGTGTATGTATGTATGTGTGTGTGTGTGTGTGTGTGTGTGTACACACACACACACACATATATGTACATATATGATCAAATATCTCTCTTAGAGCCAGGGGGGCCTGCTTGTAAGAAAAGAAGCTGGTGACATCTTGATGTTAGGCCTCAGTCTTGGACAGGTGGCAACAACAACTCCCCTCCCAATACACATGTGGTGGTGCACACCTTCAATCCCAGCATTTGGGAAGCAGAGGCAGGCAGAGCTCTGTAAGATTGCGGCTAGCCTGGTCTACAAAGCGAGTCCAGGACAGCCAAGCCTACACAGAGAAACTCTGTCTCTGAAAGAAAGAAAGAAAGAAAGAAAGAAAGAAAGAAAGAAAGAAAGGAAGAAAGAAAGAAAACCAACACCTGGGCAGTGGTGGTGCACACCTTTAATCCCAGCACTCAGGAGGCAGAGGCAGGCAGATCTCTGTGAGTTTGAGGCCAGCCTGGTCTACAAAGAGAGTCCACGACAGCCAGGGCTACACAGAGAAACCTTGTCTTGAAAAAACAAAAAACAAACAAACAAACAAAAACACTATGGTGATATGGCAAGCCACTGAGATACAGCAAGCAGTTGAAAAACAGCAATAACCTCCCAGACTGATTAGCGTCCCTTATCAACTACACTGAGGTGCCCTGTCTGTTTTAGTTCGCACAGCCAAAGAGACTGTTTTCTGTCGCCTTCCGCCCTTCGGCTGACTGTGTCAGTCCATTCTGACTCTCTCGACTGCAGTGGGTTCCCCATTTGGCCTGCTCAGTTAAGGGGGATCCATCACCCCTCGCGGGATCTCTCAGAGATGGCAACTGCTAACATCTGTTAATGCTATTCAGGCTATTGGTTTATAGATGATGCTTAAAGACATGTGATGGCTTGCCTGGGACACACACATAGCCTGGCTTAAAGTTAGGCTAGCATATATAACTGCTTCAAACAGTCAACTCATCACTTATAAACATATATCCAACTGGAGATCAATGGTAAAGCAGTTGCGTGCATGCACAAGGCATTGAGGTTCACACACACACACACACACACACACACACACACACACACACAGCCTGGAGCTCACCAGTGTGACTAGACTGCCTGGTCAGTAAGCCCTAGAGGCCCTCCTGTGTCCACTGCCTCAGCATGGCTCCATGCCTAACTTTTGGTTTGCTTTGTTTCTTTTCTTTTTTTCTTTTCTTCTTTTTTTTTTTTTCCAAGACAGGGTTTCGCTGTGTAACCCTGGCTGTCCAGCAACTTATTCTGTATGCCAGGCTGGCCTTAAACTCAGAGACCCAAGTGCCTCTGCTGAGATTTAAGGCTGGAGCCACAAATGCATACCCAGCTTTTTTTAAAAAAGCCTGATGACCTGAACTAAATCAAGGACCAACACGGTAAAAAGAAAGAACTAGCTCCCATTAAGCTGTTCTCTGACCTCCACCACACAAACACCACGTATGTGCATGTATACAGAAAATAAACAAACAAATGAAACTGAAACAGGGTTCCCTCCCACAGGAATGAGTCTGAAGTTTATTTATCTTTTGAAAAGTATTTCTTTCTTTCTTTTTTTAAAAAGAGTTATTTACTTTATTTATTGCATATGAGTGCTTTATCTGCAGAAGAGGGTATCAGATTACATTATAGATGGTTGTGAACCACCACGTGGTTGCTGGGAATTGAACTCAGGACCTCTGGAAGAACAGGTGGTGCTCTTAACCACTGAGCCATCTCTCCAGCCCTGAAAAGTATTCCTTACCCTAAATAGCCTTCCTCCAAATTCTCCCCACCAACTTAAGGAAGGGTCTGGCGCGGTGCGGTCGCACTCACGGGCAATCCCAACACTCTGGGAGGTGGAAGCTGGCGGATCTCTTTATGTTTGAGGCCAGCCCAGTCTACAAAATCCTGCAGTTAGGAAGTAGCAGCGAAATAATTTTATGGCAGTGGGGGAAGGGAGTCACCACACCATGAGGAGATGCACTCAAGGGTCGCAGTGTTGGGCAGGTTGAAAGCCACTGGGCTCAGTGAATAAGAGCTTTGGCCGCTCTTCCAGACCAAAAAAAAAAAACCTTCTGACAAAGACCCTGTATCAACCTGAATGTGGCAGTTTCGTGCTAATGACTATGCAAGCGATGGTCAGAGGAAACACAAGAAAGCCGCCTTCAAACTTCAGAAAACTCTCAAAGGGCACCTTCCCCCGAAAGGAAGACTTGCCCAGGGGAAAAAAAAAAAAGCAATCAGCAAGTCTGTTTAAACAAACAGGGCCAGACCTGAAACGGACAAAAGTAATGTTATTGTTTCTTTAACCATGTACATAATATTTACATTTTCCCATGGCTGGGAAATTACTCACTGTGGTCCAGTTTCCCTGAATTCACTAGTTGCATGCTATGAAACCTGCATCTGCTGACACTGTGAAGCAATGAAACCCCGTTGGCTTACATCTCAGCTCAGCTCCACAGAAATCCCACAAACAGTAGAAGCAAGTCCATTTTAATTTTCCCAGGATGCTCCACTGACAACCGACACATCACAATAGCAAACTGAACTTCACGTTAGCACTAGTACCAGTCCTGCGTAATTTATTCATAAACGTTTCCCTTGTTTTGATTTGCTGTTTGAAAACTGAATCTTGACCCAGGCTCAATGGTGCATGCCTGTAATCCCAGCAATTTGGGGAGGCAGAGGCAGAGGCAGGCAGATCTCTGTGAGTTCAAGGCCAGGCTGGTCTAACAAAGTGAGTGCAGGACAGCCAGGGCTACACAGTGAAGCCTTATCTAAAAAAACCAAAACCAAACCAAACAAAACAAAACTGAATCCTGGTCATGGAAAGTCCTTCAACCATGCTGACAAATCGCCAAAAATGAAACTACGGACTGACTTGCAGACTACCATAAAAGCTAACAGTAACTCTTTTTAACTGTTTGTTGGTTGTTTGTTTTTCGAGACAGGGTTCCTCTGCGGAGCCCTGGCTATCCTCCAACTAACTCTGTAGATCAGGCTGGCCTTGAACTCAAGAGATCTACCTGCCGCTGCCTCCTTAGTGCACCACCATCGCTCAACAACAATTTTTGACCGAGGCACCAACTTCAGTGGATGGCAATGCCAGACACCTACTTAACTGCATCTCCTCAGTAATTCTCTGCTGAGTGGGTTTCGGGCATTTGTTCTACCAACCTTTGCCCAATACCCTATTCATTGTTATAAGAGGATCTGCTTCTCCTGGGTCCTCCAGGGTGCTTGACTAACTGGGCCTGTATTTACTAAAATCTGAAGGCAAACAGGAACTTAAATCCCCTTGTAGTTAGTGAGGGGCACACAGCTGACTGGTCCTCCACCCTCTGCATCCATGGCTCAGCTTCTGGGCAATGCCTGTGCTGTACCGTGACAAAAACAAGCGCCACCCCAGAAGCCCTGAGTACGAGAGAGTCTCAGACTGCAACTCAGTCTGAAGTATTTCAAAGCACCAAAACATGGAATGTCCCTCGACTACAGGGTAAGTAAAGAAACAAACAAAAAACAAAAAACAAAAAAAACACCTGAATTTCAGCCGACCACAGAAACTGGGAACTACCAGAACCACAGGCTCCAAACTGGAGTCCTCCAGATTTCACTAGCCTCACAAGACAAAAGGTCAGAGGTCATGGGTGAAACCAGGCTCACACAAAACGAAGATCCAAAACAGAAAAATGGTAAAAGTTAATTAAAGAAATGCGAATCGAGTGAGAATAAACTGCCCGGTGAGCTTTTCATCGCTACAGTTGCTGGAGACAGGAAGGCGCAACAACTCAGGCTCTCCTTGGGATCTGCCTCCTACCTCAGCCCCTCAGGACTGGAGGCCCAGGCTGCCACAACCGGATCTTTTGCTGCTCTGGTCTCATGCTGGGTGCCAGCTCATGTTTGTGCATCAGAAAAGAGTAAGCCATAAAGGAGAACTTCCACACTCAAAATGTTGACGACTTGGATATAAAAAAGTCTAATCACCAAACGCTGGGGTTCATTGGCATACCCCTGCCAACACATACATGACCTGCGCCCAAGCCCAGTACCGAGGTAAGAAGAATTATTTGTACTTCTTTTGTAGAAATTACTATAATATATATTTGATCAGACATGCTTTCCAATAAATACAGAATAGCATCTATTTAGTAAACTACAATAGAGACATCAAATGAAAGCTAAAATCATCAACATCCCAGAATTTCAGGTTTAAATAGCAGGACTTAAATAAACATCAGCATAACATTCTTCCCCACCCCAAAAAAAGTAAAAAACTGAATTACTACCGAGTGTGGGGGCACACACCTTTAGTCCCAGCACTTTCCAGGCAGAGGCAGGTGGATATCTGTGAGTTGGAGGCCAGCCTAGTGTACAAAGTGACTCCAGGACAGCCAAGGCTACACAGAAAAACTGTCTCATAGAAACAAAACAAAATTCAAAAACTGAATTACCTAATGATACCAGTAATAGTATTTCTGAGTGGGCATGCCAATGAGTTGCAAGCAGGGCCTCTCGCTGACATCTGTACGGCACGTCCATTCGGAGGCTACAGTAACTCGAGGGCCCCGCAATGAACAGTTAAGTGAAAAGTGGCACGAACACGCTCATACAAGCATGCATTATTCACCCTGAAAGGGGAGAGAAAGAGGCACGTGCTACAACACGGATAGACCCTGAAGACATTAGGCAAACTTAACTATGTCACAAAAGGACCCAGTCAGTGCCAGGTGACAGCACCTGGGTGAGCTGTCAAACTCGAGATGGTATATGGCGACCAGTGACTGAGCCCAGAAACTCAACAGGATCTGTGCACCCCGAATCCCTAAACCCCTCAGCCTAGCGTGCGGTCGACGCTTGTGAAATGAATTTAGAAAACCACCCTCCCCAGCTCTCCGTTTCTTTCTCTCTCTCTCTCTCTCTCCTACTGGCTTCCCCGCCCTCCCCCACCCCCCATTATTTCAAGTGAAACCTTGGTTGATTACATTCTAAGTCTGTTAAAGCTAATATCTTCTAAGACATCCATTCTTCTGGTCTCCAATTTCCAAATTTATCCCTTTTCCCTCCTCTCATTTATCTCACTTTGTTTAGTAACTGGAGAAAGAGCACGGGTACTGCAGGATGTAATTAGTAAATTATTCTTAGCTGGCTGAATCATGTAGCAGCAGTTAGCAATTACAGTCCATAAAATACATATTAAGCTCGCTGTTCTAATGCTCTGAAATAATGAGTCCCAGTCTCTCTGTAAACTGAACACAGAGTTGCATGTGGAATGCCATTAGGCCAGTTTTATCCCACCAGCTCACATGTGGGGGGTTGGGGGGTGGATAGGTGGGTGGGTGGGTGGGGTAGGGGGTTTCCACGCACACAAGTTTCATAACCTCAAAATGCTGGTATGCATGACCCAAGGCAGGCCAAGAGGAACTATTCCGCACAGCAGTGAGTAAGCCCCCTTCACAGGCAAAAACCCTTCCCAGCATGCCTGGCGGGCACCATACCCCCAACCCCCAGCCACTGAGAAGATGAAGATTTAAACTCTGCTTTAGTGTGCAACCCTATCCAACCCAATATGGTGCAAGCCATTAAACTTTCCCAGTGTTTAAAAAATAAATAGGTGAGGACGGTGTGAGATGGCTTAGCCGATAAAGGCGCCTGCAGCCAAGCATGAGTACGTGACTTGGATCCCCGAGACTCACATGGTAAGAACCGACACAGACAAGCTTGCACAGTGGCACCTGTGTTTACACACAGACACACACATGCACACACACAAATAAACGTAGGTTGGGCACAGTGGCACACATCTTCAGCTCCCAGAACTCTGGAGCCAGACACAGGCGTATCTCTGTGGTTTCAAGGGCCAGCCTGGTCTACACAGAGAGAAGACTGTCTCCAAAAACAACCTTTAAAAACAAAAATAAACGTAAAATGTTTTAAAATAAAGTTTAAAACAAAAAATAGGTAAAGTTAACTTTGGCCAATATGCCTAGTGTTGTCATTTCTATAAACATTATGTCACAGTCCACACCCAGGACATGTAAGTTGAATGCAGCGCTCTGTGGTTTCCTTCAGGGGTAGTCCAATGCACATGCTTCTTACAGATGAGGAACGATGCCAAGAGAGCATGTAACATAGTTCACATTCCTATTTTTTTCAACTACTGTGATGTGTCTTGTACTCTTTCTTTTATAGTTAAGTCTTTAAAATGCAGTGGGGACTTTTTTTTTTTTCTAAATGTACAGTCCACCTCAGTTCAGGCCAGCCACATTTCAAGGGTTTGGTAACTGCGAGACACCGATGTGCTGCACAGCCCAACAATGGAAGGGTCACTTGCTTTTTTTGTTTGTTTGTTTGTTTTGTTTTGTTTTTTGTTTTTCGAGACAAGGTCTCTCTGTGTTAGCCTTGGCTGTCCCGGACTCGATTTGTAGACCAGGCTTGGCCTCGAACTCACAGCGATCTGCCTGCCTCTACCTCCTGAGTGCTGGGATTACAGGCGTGCGCCACCACGCCCAGCTGGGTCACTTGCTTTTAAGAGCCAGTTTTGATGACTTTTCCCATACATTTCAAGTTTCAGTCACGTATCACAGGCTCTACCACCCTCTAGTCAAGAGCACAGCTGACTTTCTCCATTTAAAATACAATTTAACTGTGCACGCTGGGACACACCATTCATGCCAGCCAGCACTTGAGAGCCAGACGCAGGCAGATATCAGTGAGTTGGAGTCCAGTCTGGTTTACCTAGCAAATACCAGACCAGGCAGGAACAAACAAATAAAAAGGAGTTGGGGTGTAACTCACTGATAGAACCTTCTCCTAGCACCAAGTCCTCTGTTCAAGCATCAGGACTGGGAGGAAAACAAATAGTAACTAAAATAAAAGCCATGTCATCAGCTCCTGGCAGCCAAGCCAGAGTTAACTAGACTGTGAAAAATTAAAAATACCAAGCTGGAGCTAAAACTCCACGGTTTAGACAGTGTTTGCCAGACCCCATTAGGGTGTGGTGATAACGTGCTTGTAATTACAGCACTTGGTCTGTAGATGCTGAAGGATCAGACACTCAAGGTGATCCTCACTTACATATTAAGTTGGTGATCAACACATGCTTCAAGAGACTCAAGTCTTGCACACACACACACACACACACACACACACACACACACAGGAAGGGAGGAAGGGGGGAGGGAGGCAGGGAGGGAAAGAGGGGAATGGGGAGGGCTAGGATAAACAAAGGATGTTGTTTACTTTGGTTTATATTTGATCAACTCTGATTACAGTTTTCTACCTTTAGAGTGACTGAATAAATTACTCACAAAATGAATATACAAAGCAGTAGTTAGCTTTCTTTTTTGTTTTTTGTTTTTGTTTTTTTTTTTCAAGGCAGGGTTTCTCTGTGTAATAGCCCTGGCTGTCCTGGAACTCTCTTTGTAGACCAGGCTGGCCTCGAACTCATGATTAGCTTTCTTAAGACAAGTAAGTTACAAGCAAGATATGGTGTGTGCCTATGGTCCCAGCCACTGAGAAGGCCGAGGCACTTCATAAGCAGCCTGACAGCACAGTGAGGCCCTGCCTCAGAAAACGAACTGCCTAACACATGGAACAGAGGTGGGCGTGGTTGGCACAGGTGACGTGGAGGAGGAGAACTTCCAGCTAACTCTGACACACATTATTACTATCAGCACTGCTTAAACCTTCTTCCAATCAAGTTCCCTTTTCTCCAGAAGAAATGTCAACTTTACCGCAGGATTATGGGTATATAAAATAGGCACATGAAACCAAGCAATACTCATGACAAATCGCTTAGGGACTCCAGACTGTAGCTCTGCTGAGTTTCAGGCCAGCCTGAGCTCTGAAGGACCAGTCTCAAAGTGTGTGAGATGGCTCAGCAAGTAAAGGCACTTGCCACCAAGCCAATGAATGGTGTGAACTGGACCTCCAGGACCCACATGTGGAAATGAAACCAACTCAAACCAACTCCCACAGGGTGTCCTTTGGCCTCCACCTGAGTACCAAGATCCAAATGAACATTTGAGTGCACTCGCACAAAATAAATACGTGTAAAAATTGTTTTAAGGGAACTTATTTTACAGCAATTGTTTGGGGGGAGGTGTATGCGAGCGCACACGTGCACACACAATATTTTTACTACTAAGGACAAAGGCAAATATGCATACTAATGAGATAGCTTTGTGTGTCTATTTATACACAACAAACCACATCTTGACTGAATGTCTGATGTCAAGACACAGCATCTTCAACATTTTTCATGAGCCCAGCACTCGGGAGGTAGAGGCAGGTGGATCTCTGTGAGTTCGAAGCCAGCCTTGTCTACAAAGCAAGTCCAGGACAGCCAGGGCTGTTACACAGAGAAACCCTATATCGAAAAACAAAAAAAACAAAAAACAAAAATTCATGATATTTGATCTTATATTCACCAATGCTGGGAATGATTGAATGCCACCTCAAGAGCTCACAGTCATGCTAAATGGCAAATGTTTAGGGTCGTCTCAGAAAAAATAGGAAGTTCTGTCCTAACCCCAAGCCAAAATTCACTTTCATTTGTTCGTCTCTTAAAATCCTCAGATCTCTGTGAGTTCGAGGCCATTCTGGTCTACAGAGTGAGGGCCAGGATAGCCAAGGCTACACAGAGAAACTCTGTCTCGAAAAAACAACAACGAAATGAAGAGGAAGAGGAGGCGGCAGCAGCTAGGTGTGTACAATTCCTTGCAAAGAGCTAAACTGTGCTCGCCACAACACACACATCATACGGGATGTCCCTAGCCATACACTGGTTTTCCACTATGGCTCTGAAAAGGGGCCCAAAGGCTGGCTAATGGCCTTCAAGCCTCCAAGTGTGGCCTTCAATCCACAGAGGCAGGAGAAAGCCCACTGCTGACATTGAGGGCTAAGAGCTGGAGACCAGACCCCACTAAGAAGGATGGGGAGCAGCCTCATTTTTTTTTCTACTAGAAAAATAATGGTCACAGTATGACAGGCATGGGCTGCCAAAGGAAGTCTAAAAAGAATAATTATCTTTAGTCTTTTTTTCATAATTTTTTTTTTGTCACTGCTCCCAAACAATTCCAAATATTGTATGTTTGCCAAAAGAAGAAACACAGCAGAGTACACTGCTCAGCCACGGTTGTGGAAGGCTGGGGACTGACTTTTTTAAATTCAGTCAGAGAAATATGCCTTTGTGAGTCTTGCTGACACAATCACAAAAGCCCCATGGATTAAGACTGTAAGAACAGTCATGCAGGCAAGATGTGCATTGCAAATGGATTAGCCAGGCAAAACTGCTGCTGAGGGCTGCCTCTGCGGTTAAGAACACTGGATGCTCTTCCTGAGGACCCAGGTTCAATTCCCAGCACCCACATGGCAGCTCACAACTGTCTCCAACTCCAGTCCAGAAGGACTCTGACACCTTCCTCTGGCCTCTGTAGGCAACAGGAATGTGGGTAGTACCCAGACACCTGCAATCAAAATGCCCATAAAATAATTTACAAAAGTAGAGCTGCTGGTGGAAAATACTTGTATTCAGCTATATAGGGCTAAAATTGGTATAGCTAAAATACTGCTGATATCGCAAACCACTGTTCTTTTGCCCAAGTGAACTACCTCCAAAACATTAATAAAGGGAGTGCAGGGGCTAGAGAGATGGCTCAGAGGCTATGAGCTGTGGCTGCTCTTCCAGAGGACCCAGGTTCAGTTCCCAGCACCCACATGGCGGCTCCAGGGAACACAATTGCTTCTGACCTCCATGGGCCCTGTATATACATAATGCAGACATACGTGTAGCAGGAAACGCACCCATACACATAAAATTCTAAATTAATAATAATAATAATAATAATAATAATAATAATAATAATAATAATAATGTGAGAGTGCAACACATTACTTTTAAGTGATCCAATAAAGCATAGCCAGATAGTCACAAGGAGTCAACGCAAAAGGCAAACTGAAGGCTTGTGTGGCATACTGCAGGCTAACTTTAACAAATACTGTTTCTGGAGAAGTTGGGCTATTCCACTTGCAAAGCAGATACAGTGTCCCCTTATTCTAGTCACTAACGTAAGCTTTGGAAGAAAGGCGGTGCCCTCCGCTGGAAGGGAAAACATGGGTTAGGATGTCGCTCAGTCAGTAGAGTGACTACCTACTGTGTACCGTGAGTGCCCTGGGATTTGATCCCCAGCACCCCAGAATACTGAGCATGATCTCAGTACTCAAGTAGAGAAACAAGAGGATCAAGTTTAAGGCCATCCTTAGCCACATACAGTTTGGGGGAGGGGGGGTGGGAAGCGCCACATCTAAGTTTAGCAGATTATATTAATAGTTTTAGGCCATGACTACATCCTACATTTCTAGGCAGTTTGATTTTAGTAACCTCAGAACTGTGGGCATTTTTGGTTCTGCTTAAAGCTAAGAACAAGTAGGTCCTCTGAAGTATTTGTGAATCCGCAAACACAAACTGAGCGTTATAATGACATCATGTGCCAAGAAAGTCAAGATTTTTAAGAAACTCTTAATATATACACATCCATATTTAAAAGGGAAAATGGCATGTTAAGTTATCCTTTTGCTAAGAAAATGGATCTGAATTACAAGAGCCAAGCTCCAGCCCTTCTTCTCAGCACGCATGGGGCCTTAAATAACCACGCAGCAACCTCTCCTGTCCTAACATCAGGGCTTCAGAGGGCTCCGGGGAGAACCATGAGGTCGGACACACGTGAAAGCGGTGAGGGGCCAAGTATTAATAAGCTAGGAAAGCAGTCATTCGTTCAGCCAGTTGTCACTGAGCAACGGCAGAGTTGAATGCTGGTTCAGGCCAGAGGACACAGCAGTAACATCCCCTAAAAGGACTTTTTAAAAACGTGTTTATAGCCGGGCGTGGTGGCGCACACCTTTAATCCCAGCGTAGGCAGAGGCAGAGAGGCAGGCAGATCGCTGTGAGTTCGAGGACAGCCTGGTCTACAAAGCAATTCCAGGACAGCCAAGGCTACACAGAGAAACCCTGTCTCGGGAAAAAAAAAAAAAGAAAGAAAGAAAAGAGAAAGAAAAGAAAAAGAAAAAAAAAAGAAGAAAACCAAAAAAAAATTTTTTTTAATTATTTATCTATTTACTTATTTATTTATACACTCTTCAGACAGGTCTTCAGCCCTTTTCCTTTTTAAACTAACGAGGTGCAAAACAAAACGAGAAAAGGACACCATCTTCTTTATGTCTCTTTTTGTTATCATCGGGGATGAAAAGCATTTGGATCGTGTTTCCTTGCCTGGAAGAGAAGAAAGATGGTGTCTGTCCCTCGCACACCCGCTTCTCTTCATCCTGTATTCACCGGAGACTTTTTGGTTTCTTTGAATACTTGCAAGAATCCCAGAAACCATACTTCCTAGCTTTTCCAGCAGGTGGTACAACATAAGGAAGAGGAAAAGAAAATCACTGTTACCCAGAAAAGATCTGGCTCTCTCCACCTTTCTGGAGAGAGGTAGAAGCACTGTGTAAGATCCCAGCACTCAGAGGCAGAGGCAGGCAGATTGCTGTGAGTTCGGGGCCAGCCTGGTCTACAAAGTGAGTCCAGGACAGCCAAGGCTACACAGAGAGACCCTGTCTGGGGGTGGTGGGGGTGGTGTTTGTTTTACCCCCTATCATAAGCATATTAAAGTGAAGAAGTGTTATCTGACCCAACCCAGTGTTCTACCAGAGTGGATCGCTTTTCAAGCTTAGCTTCCTCATTTCACAAATACGCAATCAGGAACTTAAGATACAGTCACCTTCTGTAAATAAAACAAAATGCCTACTGAAATTCAGGGTTCAGACAGGAGTGACAGCACAGGCAAGCAAGAAAAGGAAGCAAAGACAAGGCGGGTCTCTGTGAGTTCGAGGCCAGCCTGGACAGCTGAGGCTATAGAGAGAGATCTTGTCTCAAAAATAAATAGGTAGATAAATAAATACATTAATTCAGGCTACAGAGCCCCCTTTCACCGAGAACCCTTTCTTTTATTTTTTTAAAGATGTATTTATTTATTATTTACACAGAATTCTGCCTGTGCCTACACACCAGAAGTGAGCACCAGATCTCATTATAGATGGTTATGAGCCACCATGTGGTTGCTGGGACTTGAACTCAGGACCTTTGGAAGAGCAGTCAGTACTCTTAACCTCTGAGCCATCTCGCCAGCCCCCAAGAACCCTTTCTTTAACTGACAAACTCCTACAACTTAGCACCTTGCATGTGCTATGCTAAAGGAATAAACAGGCAACAGAGCTTCAAAATACACAGAGCCAGGAGTGGCTCTTACTGCCCTAATTCTCAACACAAGTCTTATGTACTCATGTCTGTGCTCAAATGAGCAATATTACACAGCATATACAAACATGCACACACACGGTATAGGAACACATGCACACGCACGCTGTGTAAGTGAAGGCATATATCTACATGTATATAAACCTAGAGAGAAATGCTGCACAAAGTGCATGCGAGCGCGGATGGAGCGGGGGTGTTGGATTATGGCCTTGAATTGCTGGCCCTCCTGCCTACACACACACACACACACACACACACACACATACACACACACACCTGTGAACACAACCACCCACACTATGCAGTGAATACTAGGCAAGCCCTCTACTTACTGATCTGCATCCCCAACTACAGTTTCAGCTTTTTAAAACCATGGAAGGATTTTTTGTTTTGTTTTGTTTTGTTTTTTGAGACAGAGTCTCTCTGTGTAGCCCTGGCTGCCCTGGACTCACTTTGTAGCCCAAGCTGGCCTCGAACTCACAGCGATCCGCCTGCCTCTGCTTCCCGAGTGCTAGGATTAAAGGTGTGCGCCACCATGCCCTATGGAAGGATTCTTAAACTTCACTTCAACCACAACATCTGGCTGGCCTGTGTGGAGGAAAATCTCACACCTGGTGGAATTCAGAAACCCCCCTGGTTTTTTCTGGAAACTACTAGACATCTCTGGAATACATTTCAAACGAGCTCAAGCTCTTTACCAGGTAATGGAAGGAGGAAAATGCAGAGTGGTGAAGGGTAGTAAAGACCGACAATGAGGAAAAACAACAAGGTGGAAAAGGCACAAAGATATGCCATTTCTCCCTCAAACCACAGGGGAGGGCTAGGTAGGGAGTATCTCTCACTTCCAAATTCATCCATTAGCACATTCTACTGAAAATAAAAAGTTCGCCTAGTAAGCAGAGCATGCATAAGTCTGAGGATAAAAACCAGATACCACCCACCTGTAGCCCTTCGTGAGGGATTAGATCTTGTTAGTAATAAAGGTAATTGACTTCATTCTTGCCTTTCATCACCCTCCTCCTCCCTCTAGTATGGAAATTTAATAGGCCAAAAAGACTAGAACTCTCAAATCTTATAAAGAAATTTTATTTTTAAAAGTGGCCTATTAAAAGGGTTGGCAAGGACAACCTGAGCTGAGTTCCTCTCTACCAAAACCCTCATAACTTGGACCCTGAACGATTGGTTTCTCTTGTTATTTTTTTCTTTTTTGTTTTTTGTTTCTTGTTTTTTTCCCCCATCTCCAGAGCTGACAGAAACCTCCGAAGGTGCCTGTTGTGTTTTAGAAGCAACAAGTTAAATCCGATGAGAGTGTGCCTAGGCTGCCCAAGTTCCCTGGAGCGGCTTCCAGGGCCAAAAAGGCACCGGTTCAAGCGTCGACCTTACAAATCGGGCCTATGTGCCCCTTTTGGAAAACTTCCCTAAAAAAAATAATCACTGTGACGATCTGCGAAACTGGCACAGGTTCCTGTTCTGTCTTTTCCCAAGCCACGCTTCCCACGGCACCCTTCCTCCAAAAAAGGAAAAAACCGGCGTAAAGCCTGCTGGAGCTAAGTCTACCTAGAACGTCCGCAGCACCCGCAAAGCCGGACCTCATGGGAACCCTAGTCCTGCAACTCTGATTTTAGTGAGCGCAAACGATAGCCCGGGCCCTTTCCCGGCCCACCCCACCCACCCCCGCGCCGACCCCCCAGGTTGCCCTAACTAGGGGCTGCTCGGTCATTCCGAGCCACTGCGTGCCCTCAAGCCACTCACGGCCATCGAGCAAACTGCAGCCAGGACGGCGCGGGGACCTAGCCGTTGCCCCTGAAGGGCTGCCGCAGGGGCCATCCCGAGTGGCCCCAGGACCTCCGGCGCCGGGAGCTGCTCCTGCAGCCCGCGTCCCCAAGCGGGGCGGCCCAGGCCATCTGGCACCGCGCCCTTCCACCTCCTTCCCTCGCCGCAGGCTCCCCACGCCCACTGCACAGGCTTCAAGCACCTATCAGGATCCGAAAGTGCAAAGGCCACGCTCGCCTGCCGGCGAGCATAACCCAGGGCCGGCACAAACACGTGGAGCCAGGAACCCCCCGAGCACGCCACTCACCGGCTGACCCGAACGGGACTTGCCCGGAGGCGCTCTCCTGAAGAAGGAGGTCCTGGCGGTGAAGAAAAAGTCCTCCGCGTCCTCCTCGAGGCTGCTGTAGCCGCTGCTCATGCTGCTGGTCCCGTGGCGAGCAGGGGGCCTTCCCGGGGCGCAGGCGGCCAAGCCGGGGTGCGGCGCCCGCCCGCCCCGTGAGGTTCCCGGCGCGCGGCCCCGAGCCGCCGGCCGGCCGTCCTGCTGCAGCTGCGGCCGCCGCTCAAGCCGCCGTCTGGTCCCCTCCCGCAGCCTCCTCTGCCCTCGCCGGGCGCCTCCCCGCCCCGGTGCACCACGACCCCGCCCCCCACCAGTTAACCCCGCCCCCGGCCAGCCACGGTCCCGCCAAGCCCAGTCCCACCACAGGCCCCGCCCCCTGGTCGGCAAGGCTCCGCCCAGGCCCCGCCCCCATCCGCCGCTGGGGCAGAGCCCTGCCCAGCTCGCGCGCGCAGGTGGGGCCCCGCCCTTGTCCGCCTGGCCACGCCCCTCCAGCCTGTGAGCGTTTTGGGGGAAGTCGGATTCAAGTGTGCTCAGGAGTGCTTCACCACCCTTCCAATAGTTACAGATTCCTCAGCGACCCTTCCCCCCCTCGGCCCCCTACTACTAGAGCCGAAGTTTTGGAGAGGGCGGGAATATAAGGGAAAACTTTTCCGCTCTCCCCATCGGGCTCGTCCTTGGTGGACGACGCACAGGCGTGCTGCCTGTCCCTCCCGGGCCGTTATAAATTAGTAGAGGTGGGTGGGGGAAAAGAGCAACTGGGGCTGTGCTCATTCGAAAGAAAACATCCTTTCTGGTTGCTCTTTTGAACTTCGGTCTTAAGGCTTTCCCGCGCCTCCCTGTGGCCAAGGCGCATGCCAGATGTGAATGCCTAAAACAGTTGAGCTTTTAGAAGACAAATTCAGTAATCACCGAACAATCCAGGACTTTTAGTTAAATGTACCTCGTAAATTTCGCCTTCCACAGGGTCACCTACAAGGGACGAGTCAAATCGTGGGGGCAAGTAGATTACAACACTATCACCCACACACACACAAAAACAAAACAAAACAAAACAAAACAAAAAAACCCACAAGTTTCTCTTTGGGAAAAAAAAATCCTTGCAATCAGCTATTTTTTTTTTTTAGTGCCACATTTTCTTTGCTTCGGATCACCCGAGGGTCGTTTTCACTTTGGTGTGACCGGTTGACTTAAATGCTGCTGATTTCCTTGTAAGAGAACTTGATTGGGAAGAGGCGGTGCAGCTTTAAGGCACAGGGTTCTTTTAAAAGATTTGTTGTTGTTTTGTTTTGTTTTTTAACGAGAAAACCCAGTTTATGCCTAAACTCTTTCCTCCCCTCCTCCGCAAACGGCTCTGAGAGAGTTCCTCTGAGCCTAAACTGGGGCTAGAAACAGCAAGGTAGCAATCACCGTCAGGGCTGGGACCGCCGCTTCTGTGGCACCTCACTTAAGGAGGGAAAGCTAGACCAGAAAACGATTGAGAAGGAAAAGAAATGGTGTCATCGCTTCTACCCACGGGGCGGGCGGACGGAAAGGAGACTGACTAATCTGCCTTTCTGCCTTCCTCTGGGCTTACTCAAATGTCTAGCTTGCTAAACAGTTTTTCACTCCAGGCAACTCAACCCTAGAGGGATCATGGTGTCACAGCCTATTTTAAAGCTTCTACATTAAAAGCTGGGTGTGAAGCCAGGCGTGGTGGCGCACGCCTTTAATCCCAGCACTCGGAAGGCAGAGGCAGGCGGATCTCTGTGAGTTCGAGGCCAGCCTGGTCTACAAAGCGAGTCCAGGACAGCCACTGCTAAGACAGAAAGACTCTCTTTCAAAAAAACCAAAAATCAAAACAAAACAAAACTTCTTCCCAGCACTTGGGAGGCAGAGGTTGGTGGATCTCCATGAGTTCGAGGCCAGCCTGGACTACAGAGCCTTGTCTCAAAAAAAAACAAAAAACTTCTTCCCAGCCATAAAGCAACTGGATGACTGGAAACAGAGAGTCTATCTTTATTGTTCCATTGGGTATAGACCTGTGTCCCTGTCGCACAGCCAAACTGAAGAGAAGAGGACAATTATTTGATGCAAAGTTTGTCTTCCTTGACTCTTAACTGTTACATCATTCAAATATTACCGGGTGGAAACAACAGGGTCTTCATTAAATGCTCCAATTTGAGTAGCAGGTGGTTTAAATAATTTAACAAACTTGTTTTATTATAGATAGAAAGGATGATGTCTCTCACTCAATATAAATAAATATATGTAATATATATTTATCCAATGTAAATTACTCCTTCTATGACTTCTTTGAGGAAAAATATGCTTAAAATGCTTTATAATCCACCACACCAGGAAGAAAAAAATGTTTTAAGCCTAGCATGTTGGCACCTGTGCACACGTTCAATCCCAGCATGCAAGAGGTAGAGAAGCAGGCAGATCTCTGAGTTCCAGACCAGCCTGGTCTACATGGCAAGTTCCATATGTCACCTAGAGTACATAGGCCTGGTCTAAAAACAAAAACAGAAAAGTTTGTTTGCTATTGTTGTTGTTTTGTTTGTTTTTAGACAGGGTTTCTCTGTGTAATAGCCCTGGCTGTCCTGGACTTTTTTTTTTTTTTCTGATCAAGATTCACTTTATTGCTGACTAGCAGCTGGACTTTCTTTGTAGACCAGACTGGCCTCAAATTCACAGAGATCCACCTGCCTCTGCCTCCTGAGTGCTGGGATTAAAGGTGTGCCACCACTGCCCAGCTTTTCACGTTATTTTTAAGAGGAAATGACTGAATTAAGTTTTATAGATGTCATCTTTTCATCAGAATCATGGGTTTTGGGGGTTGTTTTTTTTGTTTTGTTTCTTTTTTTTTTTTAAGATTTATTCATTTATTATGTATACAATGTTCTGCTTGCACATACACCCACAGGCCAGAAGAGGGCATTGGATCTCATTATAGATGGTTGTGAGCCACCATGTGGTTGATGGGAATTGAACTCAGGACCTTTGGAAGAGCAGTCAGTGCTCTTAACTTCTGAGCCATCTCTCCAGACTGGCCTTGAATTCACAAGAATCTGCCTGCCTCTGCCTCCCAAGTGCTGGGATTAAAGGCATGTACCACCACTGGCCAGCTTGCGGTTGTTATTTTTTAATTGTTAAAAATGATTAATGTTTGTGTGTGTAAGCAACCCTGCTGTGACATGCCTGGAGAAGTGAGAAGACAACTTTGTGGTGTCAGTTCTCTCCTACCACCTTTCCCTGGGTTCTGCAGGGTTGAAGTGGTGAGGCTTGTACCATAAGAACCTTTTACTGGCGGAGCCATATCACTGGCCTCATAAGAATCGCCTGTTTAAAAAAGCCATGATTGGCGCACACCTTTAATCCCAGCACTCGGGAGGCAGAGGCAGGCCAATCACTGTAAGTTTGAAGCCAGCCTGGTCTACAAAGTGAGTCCAGGACAGCCAAGGCTACACAGAGACACCCTCTCTGGAAAACAAAAAACAAAAAGCAACAACACAAAAATGATTTGACTTACAGAATTAGAAATTGTGAAAACACAAAACGCCTTGTTAAGCAGTTAGACAGTTTTACCATTTAAAGTTCAAGAAAGATGGCTCAGAGGTTAAGGGCACTGACTGCTCCTCCAGAGGTCATGAGTTCAGTTCCTAGCAACCACATGGTGGCTCACAACCATCTATAATGTGATCTGATGCCCTCTTCTGGTGTGCAGGTGTACATGCAGGCAGAGTACTGTATACATAAATAAAAATGTAGAATAAATAAAACAGACTCAGGTAGGCTCCATTTCGAAAGGACTTACTGTCACATTCAGAACTGAATTTGTAATAGAACTGAGTCACCAAACATTTCCACTGATAGGGGAACCTATTGGTTTAGACTTCCATTAAATGCCCACTAACCTTTTGAAGAACATGCTTAAAGGGTTAACAAGTGGCTTTGTCAGAGCAATGAGAAGAGTAATGCAGGTCATATTCTACAAAACAGGGGGCTAAGGAGCTGGTCCTGTACATATGTATGGGAAATGCTTTCCGGGTAGATTACAGAGAGAGTGAGTGTCCCGTGGCAGGGAACCTGTGCTCGGCACAGTCAAATAAGAACAAGGAAATCAATGTTTCCTCACTAAGCAAGTGGAGGGTGAGTGTTGGGAAGGTTTGTCAAAAATGTGACAGAAGGGGTTGAGGATTTAGCTCAGTGGTAGAGCGCTTGCCTAGCAAGCGCAAGGCCATGGGTTCGGTCCTCAGCTCTGGAAAAAAAAAAGTGTGACAGAAGGTCGGTAGCAGATGTAGTTCGGTGGCAGAGTACTTCCCCCGCGTGTGCCAGGCCCTGGGTTCGATCCCCAGCACTGGGGGGGGGGGGGGGGGGCAGTAAAAACATAACAACCACAGGTAAGTCACTAATCTATAAAGGTTTTATTTTTTACCAGAGATTTTGAGCAAAAGGATGGTAATATTTGGCTTGTCTTTATGAAGTTCTCATTTAGTTACTGACCTGCTATGAGAAAAAATAAAATGAGGAGACGCAGAGCCAGGTGTGGTGGCATACCCTCGGAAGACAGAGGCAGGCAGATCGCTGTGAGTTTGAGGCCAGCCTGGTCTATAAAGCAAGTCCAGGTCAGCCAGGGCTATTAAACAGAGAAACTCTGTCTCCAAAAAACAAAAGAAAAAAAAATTAGGAGGTCCATTTCCTTTCTTTTTTGGGGCGGGGGGTTTGTTTTTGTTTCTGAGACAGGGATCTTTGTGTAGCCTTGGCTGTCCTGGACCTGCTTTGTAGACCAGGCTAGCCTCAAACTCATAGCGAGCAGCCTGCCTCTGCCTCCTGAGTGCTGGGATTAAAGGCGTGCACCACCATGGCCGGCTTCAGGTCCATTTTTTTTTTTCACTCCTGAAATCAGCCAATGTTTTGTAAGGCAGGTCATGAAACAACACGCATGACACAATCACATTTATGTACCTGTAATTGTGAGAGATGTCTCCCTGTGTGATAAGGAATAAGATAAATTTTCAGAGAATTATCGTAAAGGTCATGCTTATCCTAAGGGTCAACTTACACTAGTGTCTGTGTGACATGGAAGAGGCATGGCCTTAAGGGACAGGTAGAGCAGTGTTGAAAGGACAGTGCTCCTGCTTAATTCTTTTTTTTTTTTCATTTTATTTTTTTATTTTATGTGTATGGATATATGGATATTTTACCTGCATGTATGACCATGCACTACGTGTATGCCTGGTGCCCACAGACACAGAAGAGGGTGCCAGATCCTCCAGAACTGGTGTTACAGGAAACTGTGAGCTGACATGTGGGTGTTGAGATCCTTTGTGGACTATGCTCTTAATTGCTAAAATATCTCTTCAGTCCCTGTCACTTATCCTTGTATGACTCCCCCAACCCCTTGGGACAGGGTCTCACCATGTAACCGTGGATCTCACCATGCCTATGTAGACTAGGCTGGCCTCGAACTCACAGAGGTCCATTTGCCTCTGCCTCCTTAGTGCTGGAATAAAAGGTGTGCTGCCATGCTCGGCTCTTTTAATGGTTTTGTTTGGTTTTTCTTTTCTTTTTTTTTTTTTTGAGACAACCTTGGCTGTCCTGGACACTTGCTTTGTAGACCAGGTTGACCTCAAACTCACAGAGATCCTCCTGCCACTGCCTCCTGAGTGCTGGGATTAAAGGCGTGTGCCCCGCCAACTTTTAATGTTTTAAGTAGCTACTCTGGGACACAGATTTGTCTTCAGTAAAATGGGAAAAATAATGTTCCTGTTTTATTCTCTTCTGCTTACTATAAGGATGAAGTGAGAGAAATCTCATAAAGCCCTTGACATAGAACGAGGCCAAACAACGTCTTTTTGGGGGGGTTGATTTTTTTTGGTAAAGATTTATTTATTTACTATGTATACAATGTTCTGCCTGCACGTGTGCCTGCCCTTGGGTACCAGATGTCATTGTAGATGGCTGTGAGCCACCATGTGGTTCCTGGGAATTGAACTCAGGACCTCTGGAAGACAAACAGTACTCTTAACCTCTGAGCCATCTCTCAGCCCCCCATACAAAGTCTTTTTACCCTAAATATTAGAACTTGGTGGACACTCAGCATCTTTTACCCATTTTCTTCTTTGATCACTAAACATTTTAGCCCAGGCACTGTCCTTGGATAAAAGGTTCAGTCGCAGCTCGGGGCTGAAGAACTGGAGTCAATGTTGGTTCCCTTCCCCAACCATGGGCAGCTTCCGGTGTGGGCTGATCTCACAGAGCTGGCTACTGAGACACCAACTGGGAACTGAGATCTTGCTGGGTGGCTTTTGGGAGCCATTTTATCACCTTGAGAAAAGACACCCTTCTGGACTCTGCATGCTGAATGGGGCACCTGGGAATTCTGGAGCCAAATTCTGGACAGAAACAACCGGCAAAGCAGAATGGCTACAGAGACTCCTTGGGTCTTTGAACTAATGAGCTTTGAAAGTGGCCTACTTAGGACTTGTCAGGCGACGCAATGTTTTCTTAGCCTGGCACAGCAGCACACACCCAGCTACTCAAAAGGCCCTGAGGCAGACGGATTGCTTAAGCTCAGGTGTTTAAAAGTCAGATTGGCCAATGTAAGGAGAATTCCATCTCAAAATAAGTAAAGAAACAATGGCTAAAAATTCTTTAATCTCAGCACTTGGGAGGCAGAAGCTGGTGGATCTCTGTGAGTTCGAGGCCGGCCTGATCTACAAAGAGAGTTCCAGGACAGCCAAGGCTATACAGAGAAACCCCATCTTGAAAAACAAAAAAACAAACAAACAAAAAAAAAAAAAACAAAAAGAAAACAAAACAAATATATATATATATATATATTTTTTTTTTCATGGCAGTTGGTTATTTCAGGCCCAGAAGAAAATCATTTAAGGTACCTTTTCTGTACCCTCAGCATCTCTCCCGTTTGATCAGTCTCTACAGTTGTGGTTGTCATGCTGGTGACTTCCATTGTGTTCAAAACGAAGACAGAGATAACCACTACAGCCAAAAGGGCACAGTATTCAGTGGTTAAGTATGTAGGCTTGGGACTCAGAGGGACTAAGTTCAAACGTGTGCTGACACGGTGCGCCCCACATAAGTTATCTAACTCCATTGCAACTGTATTTAGAAAAGTAGGAATATTACAGCAATTACACCGCTGCATTCATCCACCAGAGACTAAGTCCAATAAGGCAAAGAGAATTTCACCTGACACACAGCAGCCCAGGCAATGGAGACAGATGCTCCATACTTGCACAATCTCAGAACCTAGGAAAAGCATGTGCTACACACAAGCCAGAGGCCACCTAGGTTGAGATCACGAAATGTAGAAGAAAAAGAAATAAGACTTTCCCACGTTAATCCAACAGACCTTGGATCTACTAAGCCACATTGAAACAATTCCAAAATGATGCCCGCAACTCTGAGATCCTGGTCCAGCAGATTGTGCCCACAGCTTCCGCATTTCCTCCTCATTGAACAGGACAAAGGCCATGGACGGCCCTTACCTCGGCACTGAACCAGTTGCCTCCCCTCTCAGACCTCACAGCCCTGGACAGTAGCTCATCACCTGATAGTTACTTGTCACCTTTAAAAGATAAAGAAACAGGGGCCGGAGAGATATAGCTCAGAGGTTAAGAGCACTGGCTGCTCTTCCAAAGGTCCTGGGGTTCAAAACCCAGCAACCACATGGTGACTCACAACCATCTACAATGAGATCTGCTGTCCTCTTCTGGCCTGCAGGCGTACACGCACAGAGAACATGGTATACATACTAAATAAATAAATCTTTTAAAAAAAATAAAGAAGGCCAGGAGTGGTGGCACACGCTTTTAATCCCAGAACTCAGGAGGCAGAGGCCGGTGGATTGCTGTGAGTTCGAGGCAGGCCGACTTGGTCAACAAAGGCAGTCCAGGGCAACCAAGGCTACACAGAGAAACCCTCTCTCAAAAAAACAAAAACAAGTGCTCGCTTCGGCAGCACATATACTAAAATTGGAACAATACAGAGAAGATTAGCATGGGCCTTGCACAAGGATGACACGCAAATTCGTGAAGCGTTCTATATTTTTGAGTGGGACAAAAAAAAACACAAAATAGTTTGAGGATCTTAATTTTTGTTTAACTGTATAGCCAACTGTTAGCTTTGGTTTGAAATGGATTAAGACATAGTTATCAATAATTTAAAATACAATCGTGGATCGCTGTGAGTTCGAGGCCAGCCTAGTCTACAAAGTGAGTCCAGGATGGCCAAGGCTACACAGAGAAACCCTGTCTCGAAAAAACAAAAACAAAAACAAAGACAAAAACAAAAAAAATTAAAATACAATCATAAATCTGTATTTCTCTTTTTTTGTCATTTTCTCACAGAGTAAAAATAAAATAATGACTACAAACAAACAAAGATAAAGAAACAAAATAGGAGGCTGGAGAGACGGCTCAGTGGGTAAGGCGCCCACTGCTCTTCCAGAGCGCCCAGGTTCAATCCCACACATCTGTACGCATGGCAGCTCACAGCCATCTACAACTCAGGTTCCAGGGGCTCTGACTCCTTCTTGCTTCTTTGAGCATCAGACATGCATGAAAGAGAATAGCTGCTCATAGCATGGCATGTTTAAACACTTGGTCCCCAGTTGGTGGAACTGTTCAGAAAGGATTAGAGGTGTGGCCTTGTTCCCAGTGTGCCTCCCTTTCTCTCTCCCTCCCTCTCTCTCTCTCTCTCTCTCTCTCTCTCTCTCTCTCTCTCCTCCTCTTCCTCCTCCCTTCCTTATCCCTCCCCCTTCCTGTCTGCCTCTTGCTTCTGACTGAAGATGTGAATAAAGATGTGAATTCTCACCTGTTCCTGCGATCACACCTTCGATCCACTATATGAATTCTAATCTGAATTCTTAACCTCTGAAACCTTAAGCCCAATTAAATGTGGTGTTTTGTCACAGTAATAGAAATGTAACTAACACAAACACGTCTTCAGGCAAAACACCCATCCACCTAAATAAAATATAATAAAATTGTTTTTAAAGAAGCCAAACATGGGGGGCTGGAGAGATGGCTCCGTGGTTAAGGGCACTGTCTGCTCTTCCAGAGGTCCCGAGTTCAATTCCCAGCAACCACATGGTGGCTCATAACCATCTGTACTGGCATCTGATGCCCTCTTCTGGCTTACAGGTGTACACGCAGGTAGAATACTATATAAATAATAAATAAATCTTTAAAAAAAGAAGCAGCAAAACAGAGACTAAGCTCTTAGTTTAGATGTGTATGTAGCTCAGTGGTACAGTACATGTTGAGCATACCCAATGTTAGGGGGTCTGCTCTTAAAAAAAAAAAGACAGGCCAGATGTGGTGGTGCATGCCTTTAATCCCAACACTCAGGAGGTAGAGGCAGGTATATCTCTGTGAGTTCAAGGCCAGCCTGGTCTACAAAGTTAGTCCAGGACAGCCAAGGCTACATAGAGAAAACTCTGTCTCAGAAAAACCAACCAACCAACCAAACAAACAAATAAATGGATTCCCCCTCAGATAAGGAAATAAATTTCACTGAAAATCACTTGTATGAACTCGAGAGATGGTTCAGCAATTAAGAGCACTGTCTGGTCTTTCAGAGGTCCTGAGTTCAATTCTCGGCAACCACATGATGGCTCACAACTGTATATACTGAAAACTGATGCTCTCTTCTGGAATGCAAGTGTACATGCAGATAGAGCACTCATATACAAAAATAAATAAATAAATCTTTGCTGGGCATGGTAATGCACCTCTTTAATCCCAGCACTCAGGAGGTAGAGCTAGGTGGATTGCTGTGAGTTCGAGGCCAGCCTGTGGTCTACAAAGCAAGTCCAGGACAGCCAAGGCTACAACAGAGAAATCCTGTCTCGAAAAAACAAAATCAAAAGGAAAGAAAATCATGTGTGCTCTTTCTGTATAGTAGACATTCTTCTAGAAGCTAGCTCTATGGGAACTCACTGAAACTTTATCAAGCCCCAGTGACCCTGATCAAAGGACTGTGTGCTCAGCCAGGAATGGCAAAGTTATCTTCACATCTGAGGTTAGCTGGGAGCCACTGTGTGCATTGCCTGTGGGGCTCAGTCACTGTGTCGGAAGAGTCCCCAGACTCCAAGAAAAATCCGAAAGGTTTCTGCCTCCTACAAATTGCTTACTAGGTGTTGGTTTAACGTACATCGTAAGAGATGTTGTATTAGTGCGAGAAGATGAGAAATATTTCGTTCTATACAGATTGTATGAAAAGGCCAGTGTGATGGTTCAATAGGCAAAGGTGCCTGCAGCTAACTTCGATGACCTGCGCTTGCTCCCCCTCTGACCTCCACATGAGCACGGTGGCACGCATGCGCGCACACACACACACACACACACACACACAAGCACAGGTAAATAAATGTAATTTTCTTTAAGTTTGTGAGAAAGGAAAAAAATGCTCCAGGCGCTGAACTTCCTGATGTCTTTTGGTTTGTTTATTCATATAAGCGGTCCCCTAAGTCTAGGCTGGCCTTGAACTTGTGATTCTCCTGCCTCAGCCCTCTGGGCACTAGGACCACAGGTATGTGCTTCTTTAGCCTGGCTTTCCAGTCCTTATTTGGGCTGGTGATTCTACTGTGGGCAAGCTCCCCATCCACACGAGGAGCCTTGCTAAGGGCTGTTAGCTTCCCAGCCCTTATTCTGGCCAGGTAGGGTGATTCTGAATTCTTTTTTGTCCTGAGCTATTTGCCAGAGTCACTGCCCACTCCCTCAGCAGGGCTTTTACTGGCAGCTATAGCTGTGAAACACATGGGGCTCTCAGGTAAACTGCACCATCCACAGATTCTACCTTGGGGCAACAGCTGAACAGACAAGGTTTTTGTTGTTATTGTTGATTTGTTTTGGTTTTGTTGTTGTTGTTGATGTTGATGTTTTGTTTTGTTTTTCGAGACAAGGTTTCTCTGTGTAGCCTTAGGTATCTTGAACTCACTTTGTAGGCCAGGCTGGCCTCACGCTCACAGAGATCAGCCTGTCTCTGCCTTCCTGAGTGCTGGGACTAAAGGCTTGTGCCACCTGCCACCACCTGGCTGAACAGACAAGTTTTGTTGAAGACAAGAATTCTGGAGAGATAATGCTGCCTTAAAAAAAAACAAACAAAAAAACAAAAAACAAAACAAAACAAAAAAAACCAAGGAGTGAGATCAGTGGCTATAGATTCTGAAGGCTGCCTAGGACCTGCTTAAGTTGGGCACCATAAATCGCCCACTCCCCAGGTAAGGAGCCTTCCTAGGGAGGCAGGCAAGCAAGCAGGGATGCTCTGGTTGGCTGTCATGGGGGCCTATGTGACAGGGCCAGCGGTTCTTTCACGACTCCAAGTGCTGACACCTCACTAGATCCATAGAACAAGGGGAACTGGGCAAGACATAAAAAGAAGTGTCAAATTGGTACCTGCTTTCCAAAACCTTGTAATTTAGCTCGGGAAATTATATCATGATGGCAGATGGTCTGTAATTAGCCAATCAATAAGTCTTTTAAGAGTCTATCAAAATATAAAGTAAAGATCAGAAGACTATGATAAGATTTGGTCTGGGAAGCCTTTAGAGGAGATGGTACCTTTTTTGTCTGAAATGAGAGGGACAGGGCTGGAGATGGCTCAGGGCTTAAGAGCACTGGCTGCTCTCCCAGAGGACCCGGGGTCAGTTCCCAGCACTCACATGGCAGCTCACAACTGTCTCAAACTCTAGTTCCTGGGGATCTAACAACCTCACACAGGCACATGCAGGCAAAACACCACTGCACATAAAATAAAAGTAAATAAATAAAAAGAAGGAGGAGGAGGAAGAGGAGGAGGAGGAGGAGGAGGAGGAGGAAGAAGAAGAAGAAGAAGAAGAAGAAGCAGCAGCAGCAGCTGGCATGGTGGGCACACACCTTCAATCCCAGCACTCTGGAGGCAGAGGCAGATGGATCTCTGTGAGTTCGAGGCCAGCCTGGTCTACAAAGCGAGTCCAGGACAGTCAGGTCTACAAGAGAAACTCCATCTTGAAGGGGAAAAAAAAAGAAAGAAAATGAGAGAGGCAGGTGGGAAAAGGGAGGTCACCTGCAAAATGCAAACAAGCACAGACTATGTGCACATGAAAAATCCCTGGGAAGAATTAGGAGTAAAACTGTGGAGTTTGAGCGTAGCTCTGAGATAGAGAGTAGGTTTCTACGTTTAACATGCCGAAGGTCTAGATTCCAACGACAGCATGAAGAAGGAAGAGGAGAGAGACACAGAAGAGAGAGGGGAGAAAGTAATTATTGAAAAGCCACACTTTGAGCATTTGTCTGTAACCCCTGCAGGAGGTCATGGCTGACCTGAAACTCCCTCTGCAGACTAAACTGGCATCAAAGTCATAGGGATCCACCTGCCTCTGCCTCCCTAGTGCTGGGATCAAAAGTGATCAGTATCCAGTCATCCAGCGGCCCCGCCCCCACCCCCCACCCCCCACCCCCCGCCCATCCCTCAATCCATCAGCCCCACTCTCCAGCACCTTGTTGAAAAATTTTAAACTGAGGCCGGGCGTGGTGGCGCACGCCTTTAATCCCAGCACTCGGGAGGCAGAGGTAGGCGGATCGCTGTGAGTTCGAGGCCAGCCTGGTCTACAAAATGAGTCCAGGATGGTCAAGGCTACACAGAGAAACTCTGTCTCGAAAAAAAAAAAAAAGAAAGAAAAATTTTAAACTGTTAAAGAAGAGTTGATGAGTCATGTTGAAAGCCAAGTTTCTGAAAGTACGCCGAGGAAGTAAGACTTTCTCTGGCAGGGATTTGGAAAGAGTCTCCAGGAGGGGACACGAAGAACAGTGCTGGGCTGGTGGATGGGCGCTGTGTCGTAAGACCGGAGCCCACAAACAAGCTCGGGCCCCAGCTTGGGTAACTTCCGTTGTTTCTCACAGCAAACTACAATACCGAGGAGGATGGCTTCCGGCTGGCCACCGGGAAACACCGCTCCAGGATCTTGACCTCAGCTAGTCACTGGCTGAGGTTGCAAAAGCAAGCCTCCTCTCTTTTATTTGAAGATGTGTGGGGCAAACTGCAGATGGAGGGAGTAGGGAGGGTGGGGCCCTTTAAGGGTGGGGCCCTATCTAAGGAAACTGGGCGGGCTTGCTGTTTGTAACGTGCTTCAAAGAGGGATGAGGTGTCCCATCCAACATACGCAGCTCCGAATGCCTTTAATCCCAGCACTTGGGAGGCAGAGGCAGGCGGATCGCTGTGAGTTCGAGGCCAGCCTGGTCTACAAAAGCGAGTCCAGGACAGTCAAGGCTACACAGACAAACCCTATCTTGAAAAAAAAACAAAAAACAAACAAACAAACAAAAAAAACAAAATACGTTGCTCTAAGATACGCCACGCTGGTATGAGGAATGATTCAAGCTGAAATCAACGAAGAGCTGGGCCGCAGCCAACGCTGTAGCATACCCTTAGCATGTACAAGTCTGTTGGTTCAATCCCTAGAAACATACACGCACAGTCTACCACTACAGCTGCAATCTGCAGTCACAGAAACAGTTCTGAAGAACTAACCTCTCATAAGAAAACCATTCTCTGCATCAGTAGCCAGGGCCATATATAGGAACTTTGCCCCTCCCCCCCAGGGAAGAGGACACTTGATTTAGACAGATGTCCACAGGTGTCCCCCTGGGAGAGTTCACTGTATAACAGTTACTGTCTGCCCGCTACCTCAGGTCCCTAATCTCTCATAGACTATCACCTCCCATTGTCTCAGAAACCCCTGTAGCTCTCTCAGCTCTACATAAGGGGGCTGCATGACTCCTCTCTTAGTTTAATAACTTCTTAGCTTACATACTAGCTATTTGGAATTGTGTGTGTGCAGCTGCGTGTGGTGTGTGGGTTTGTTTCTGTGGGTGTGTATGTATATGCATACGTGTGTGTATGTGTGTGTATATGTGTGTGTGTGCATATCTGTGTGTGTACGTGTGCCCATGGATCAGAACCCACGTCCTTGAGCAGTCTACCACTACAGTTGCAATCCACAAAATGCCGTTTCAAAGAAGCCACTGCGGGGGCTGGAGAGATGGCTCCGTGATTAAGAGCACTGCCTGCTCTTCCAAAGGATCCGGGTTCAATTCCCAGCACCCACATGGCAGCTTACAACTGTCTGTAACTCCAAGATCTGACACTCTCATACTAGGGCACATTAAAATTAAATAAAATAAAGAAGCCGCTGCGTGTGTTTGAAGCTCAGAGCAGAATCTGTGGAAGTTGGTTCTCTCCTTTTCCCGTGAGGGTTCCAAAGGACTGAACTTTGCTGGTTAGGTTATTCAGCTGGTCAGGGTGGGCAGCAAGCACCTACCCCGGCTGAGCCATATACTGTGTGAGCTTTTTAAATAAAAATTTGGAAAAAGGAACAATCCCAGCCTCCTAACCCACTTGATTCGGGTGAGACCAGACCCCAAGCAAAGAAACGTTGAGGCGCCCTTTCATCTTTTAACAGCTTGAAGATGGAGCTTCTTGGCAGTGTCATTGAGGGGTACTCTCGGTAATGGCTGCATCTCCACATGGAGGAATTAAATAGCAGAGTATAATAATCATAGCTCCATGTGTCTTGGGCCATTCTTCTTTAAATGCTCCCAGCACTTTCTCCTGTACTTATCTTAGCGCAAAGGGCCTGTAATTACTCCTCTTCGCAGGTGGAAACTGAGCGTTGCCGCAGATAAGCCTATCTCCCCATCCCTGAGACTCTAGTCCCATACAGACCACAGAGGAGACAGATGTGAAGGCGAGTCTAGAATTCACATTTCAGGTTTCACTTCATAGGTGGTACTGTTTAGAAAGATCGCCTGCAAACCCTCCATTTTATATGTAATGAACAGTCTAGAACGAGTTAAAAACCTCTTAGCATGTGTTTCCCATTGGTCTCCCTTTTCATTGAAGCGAGGGGCGTCTTATCCCCTTTGTTTGAAAGCCAAGCTCCCAGGCTTGTGTCTACAAAGTAATTACGGGGAACACAGTGCTTACTCGAGCTGTGTGTGTGCAGTCTTGATCTCGCTGCTCCCTACAGAGACTTGAATAGTCATGGAAGTATTAGTACAAAGCAAGCTGTTGTCCCAAGAATAGCCTATCTTGGCCGAGTGGTGGTGGCGCATGCCTTTAATCCCAGCACTTGGGAGGCAGAGGCAGGCGGAGCTCTATGAGTTCGAGGCCAGCCTGGTCTACAGAGTGAGTCCAGTCCAGGACAGCCAGGGCTGCTACACAGAGAACCCTGTCTAAGAAAGAAAGAAAGAAAGAAAGAAAGAAAGGAGAATTGTCTTTTAATGTAAACTTTCAACTTGCCTTTTGTTTTTTATGCAACACAGAAATATTTAGTGTATTTCAAATGGTAGTGTAATGATTTCTTTCTCCTCCTCTTCCTCCTCCTCCTCCCTCCTCCTCCTCCTCCTCCTCCTCCTCCTCCTTCTTCTTCTTCTTCCTCTTCTTCTTTCAAGACAAGGTTTCTCTGTGTAATAGCCCTGGCTGTCCTGGACTCTCTTTGTAGACCAAGCTGGCCTCGAACTCACAGAGATCTGCCTGCCTCTGCCTCCCGAGTCCTGGGATTAAAGGTGTGCGCCATCACTCCTGGCCAGATCCCCAGTTAAAAAGACCCCCAAGGGTCTTCAAGATTACCCATCAGGTAAAAGCACTTGGCATGCAAATCTGGTGACTTCAATCCTTAAAATCCACGCTGTAAAAACAAAACAAACTGGATACAGACTGTTTGTGATCCCAATACTCCTACGCAGGAAGGGAGGTGGGGACAGAAAAGTGCCTGGATATCTGGTGTCCGCAGCAGGCAGAAGCCAGAGATGCTGCCTCCTCAATAAGGTGGAGGAAGAGCAGCAGCTCCTGCCTGTCGTCCTTCGGCCTCTGTAGAGCATGCTGTGGCCTGTGTGTGCTCACACTCACTCACACACACAAGTAATAAATAATACAATTCAAGAACAAAAGAAATTTAAAATAAAACCATACACACACAATTTTGTTCTGTTTACATGTTTATTGTGTGTTTGAGTTGGGAGGTCAGATGACAGCCTCTGGGAGTTGTTTCTCCCTTCCACCACCGGAAGCCAACTCAGCCTGTCAGGGTTTCCACCAAGGACCTTTGCCCACTCGTCATCACCACAGTCCAATAGCAAACACTGCTAATAGTGATGCTAAACAGCTTCCAATGGTTCTGTTGTGGGAAAATAGGCTATAGGTGTGCAGCTGAAGGGCCGGAGGAGGTGTAGCTCAGCGGGAAAAGCACAAGCTCCAGGTTCAGCCTCCAGCACTGAGTGAAGCAGGTTTGGAGGTACATAGTTGCAGAACCAGCACTCTAAGGTAAGGGCAGATTAGAAATTCAAGGTCACCCTGCTTTGCAGGGAGTGTGTTGTGAAACAGTTTCCGCCAAGGTTGAAACATTCCACCCTACAGGGAAAGCTCTGTAACCAACTCAAAGCAGCTTCAGGAAGTCCCTGAAACCAAACAGACTCACTACGCCCCTCCCTGCCAGAGTAAGCAATAGAAGCTCAGAGTCCTGAGACAAACCAATCTACAAAGACTCTGACACCAGACTAGCTGCCAGGAAGAGATTTAAACCAACTTGGAAGGGACACACAGCAACCTGCCGAGCTGCCTGCAGGCTGTGCAGTGAGCTCCGGGTTCCAAGCTTTTCTGAGCTCGGATGGGCTTTGGTGATGCAGCTGTCTTTGAGTCACATCTGCTCCTGTAAGTGATCCCCTCGCCCATATTCCTGTAAGTAACCTCAGTAAAAGTCACTGGTTTGCCAAGATGGACTTTGGGGGGAGGGGGTGTCTGTACTTTGGGCTGTCATGGGCTCTCTCACTGGTGTGTGTTGCAGCACTCCAAGAAAAGTTTTGTCACACAGCCAAGTTCGAGGCTAGCTTGGGCGAGAGAGCCTGTGTCTCAAAAACAAAAACAAAAGGAAAGAAAACAAAAGGAAAAAAAGACAAGAAAATCCAGTGGCTCATTTTCCTACTCTGATCCTCAGAACAGTAAAAACCCAAATAATAAAGAAATATTCTCTTGTGATTGGCCATTGTTTCCTCTTTCTTCTCCCCATCCATCCTTGTGGGCAGAACTCGGAATAACACCCTTTCCAGATGTTGTAAGGTATGAGTACATTTTGTTGAGAATAGGGACCGGAAGATACAGCAGGGATGTTAACTAGTTAATACCAACAACCAGTCAAATATGATCTTGAGAAATACTGAGCTGTAAAACCAATGTCCATGCAAGATACACTGCTGCATTTTCTTTTCTTCCTTCCTTCTTTCCTCCTGTCTTTTTTCCTGTCTTTTTCTTTCTCTGTCTCTCTGTGCACGCCCTTCCCCCCACCCCACCCCTTCCAGTCTGTGAACTCCTCAGGTAACTGAGGATGACTTTTGACTCCTAATCCCCCAGCCTCTGTTTTGCATGTACTGAGGTTACAGACATGTACTACCTCCTCTGGCAATAAGTTTCTACTTTCTACCTCTTTGTTGCTGTTTTCGTATTTTTTTTTTGTTTTGTCGGTTTTTGTTTTGTTTTGTTTTTTAAGGCAAGATCTTATGTACTGTAGCCCTGGGGGACTCACTCTGTAGCCTGGTGTGGCCTCAGACTCCTCCTGGTGACTGCCTTCTGTCCCAGCCTCCTGGATGCTAGCGTTAGAGATGGGAAGTTGACGTGGTTTCTATGTTTCCTCAGTTACTTGGTGGAAGTGATTGGAATCCTAAGAGCAAGTCAAGGGCCTGGCACCCTAGGACAGAAGCCACAGTGTGGAAGCACTGGAGAACACCAGTGAGACTCCAGCCTGTGTCCTCAGGCCATCTGTTCTTTACTCCACAAGGGACAGAGAGGGACATGGTGACACCGCTAGGCCCAGACACATTCCTCCTGCTGACGGGTTTCCACTGTCTAACCCAAGGCTTTTAAAATTAAATAGTGTACTTTACCTTCCACATGGGAATTCTCCGGCCAGGCAGTATGGCATTTTATACATAAATTAGCCACCCTAGGTCATTCTTAAATCACACACGCAGCTGTTGCTGCTGCTGCTATGACAGAAGCAAAAGTGTGCTGGTACAACATAAAAAGTGGACTTAAAGCTCAAAGTGCAATATATGCCTATGTATCATGTGTGTATATGCATGTGTGTGTGTGTGTGTATGTGTGTGATATACATGTTTGTGTGTGTTCACATAGGTACTTACTGGTGCTTGCCAGAGACCAACATGAGATGTGTTCTGTCACTTTCATTATTCTTTTTGGAGGTACCATCTGTCACTGAATCTGGGCTTTGCCAGTTCCAACACTGGCTGACCAGCAGCAAACTCCCAGGATCCTCCTGTTTCCACCTCCCCAGGGCTGAGAGTGTGTGAAACCATACTGGGCCGTCTACACAGGTCCTGGGAACTGAATTCAGGCCCTCGTTCTCATGCCAGGCTTTATATATGGGTCCTAGGAAATGAACTTGGGCCCTCCTTCATGCTTGTGGGGGCTATCTCCCCCAGTTTGCTGTTCTAATATTATTTTGAATTAAATTTTTAAAAAGGAAAAGAAATTAGCCTTAAAAGAGCAAATGGATTTGGAGATAGACATTTCACTTAGTAGCTATGTAGCTTTGGGTAAAATATTTTTCTTGAATCTTAGTTTTTGTTTTTGTTATTGTTTGGTTTGGTTTGGTTTGGGTTTTTTGTATCTCTGTGTATCCTTAGCTGTACTGGTCTCACTTTGTTTTTTGTTTGTTTGTTTTTTAAAGATTTGTTTATTTTATGTATATGAGTGCTCTATCTGGGTGTACACCTGCATGTCAGAAGAGGGCATTAGATCACATTACAGATGGTTGTGAGCCACCATGTGGTTGCTGGGAATTGAACTCAGGACCTCTGGAAGAGTAGACAGTGCTCTTAACTGCAGAGCCATCCTCTCCAGCCCCCTGGACTCACTTCGTAGACCAGGCAGGCCTCGAATTTACGGAGATCCACCTGCCTCTGCCTCTCGAGTTCTGGGATTAAAAGCGTCTTTCTTTTTTTTTTTTTTCTTTTTTTGGTTTTTCTAGACAGGGTTCCTCTGTGTAGCCTTGGCTGTCCTGGACTCACTTTGTAGACCAGGCTGGCCTCGAACTCACAGTGATCCACCTGCCTCTGCCTCCCAAGTGCTGGGACTAAAGGTGTGCGCCACCACGCCCGGCTAAGGCGTTTCTTATGTTCTGTATGTGGGGGCTTGAGAGCAAACCTCTGGATATCAGGGACAACTTTCAGGAGTCTGTTCTCTCCTTCTGCCTTGCAGATTCTAGAGACAGAATGAAAGTTATCAGGCTTGGTAGGTTGCTGAGCCATCTCCTGATTCCCTCTTTCCTCTCTCTCTCTCTTTTCTCTCTCTCTCTCTCTCTCTCTCTCCATTCTTTTGGTATGAGAAAGGGTCTGATATAACTCAGCCTATTCCTTCTTTGAACTCTTGCCTTCTGCTTCTGTCTCCCAGGTGCTGAGGTTACAGATGTGCGCCACCATGCCTGCCTTTTTGTCTCTTTTACGAGAATCAAAAGGCTTAGTTCATAAAATTCTACAGTAGATCCAGTAAGAGGTTTTGCAGACACAGACACCAACCATGTCTGTTGTTAACAGTCCACCTAGTGAGTAGCAGCCTCTTGGTGAGAATTAACTAACCATTAAGTTGTATTTTTTTTTAAGTATCCTAAAGCTGTAATAGCAGCTTTTAAAGTACTGAAAGTAAGTCAGGCGTGGTAGCGCTCTCCTTTAATCCCAGCACTCAGGGAGGCAGAGGCAGGCAGATCTCTGTGAATTTGAGGCCAGCCTGGTCTACAAAGCAAGTAAGTCTAGGACAGTCAGGGCTACACAGAGAAACCCCGTCTCAAAAAACTAAACAACAACAACAACAAACAAAAGACAAGACAAAACAAAAAAAGTACTGAAAGTAAACCTTGACTTTCTTTTTTTTTTTTTTCCTAAATTTATTCTATTTATCATTTAATGTGTGTTTGGTGTGTTGTTGCCTCAGGGCACCATGCACCTGTGGCATTCAGAGGACAATTCTGTGGTCACTTCTCTTTCTACCTTTACCTAGGTTCCCAGGACTACCCTCTGTCTGGGCATCAGACTTGTATGATGAGCTCCTTTACCGGCTAAGCAATCTTGGCAGCCTCGGTTTGTATTGAGACAGAGCCCTGTGTAGTAAACACTGACCTCCAACTAGGTACGTAGCCAAGGATGACCTTGAATTTTTCATCTGACCTTCACCTCCTAAATGCTGGGAGTACAGCTGTGGGCCACAACACCTGGTTTAGGTGGCTCAGGGGTTTCAACCCAGGCCTTCCTGTGTGCTAGGCAAGTACTCTAAAACCAAGCATGTACATTGCTGCCCTCTGTCTTGTCTGTCTGTCTTGTGACCAGTGCGGGGTGGGGATGGGGGGTAGGGTTCTGGAGCAAACATTTCTGAGAGCATAAAAAGTGGGAGGTAAGGCCAAGAGGAAATGAGAAAATGAGAGATGTAAGGTATCCAGGACAAATTTAACCTCAGAATGTTGCCTGACTCAGGCTCCACAAATGAAAGCTTTCTCTTCAAGCCCTAGGACAAAAGTGGAGATCGCCACCATTCAAAGCTCAAGGTTCCTTAGAAGCCAAGGGAAAAAGCTGTTACAGGAAATGGAGTTCCTCCCTGTAGAACCACCCTGCGGTAGCCGAACTGGCACCCAGGCCTGTTCTGCCTGGCTGCTGCTCCCCGAGTTCTGTTGGAGACTCCCAGTTATAATCAGAGGAAGGAAATGCCCGGGAGGTCTGAGGCGGCGCGTTCATTGTTGTTAAGCACAGATGGTTTGGATTACCGCTGGCCTCAGAGCTCAAGGCCAGAATCGCAGAGCACTACCTGGACTTGGGGCTTTGGTGGGCGACACTATTTCTGGATAGGAACTGTGCAGTCACATTTAAGCCACATGAGTGCCTGGAACACCAGCTGACAAACATTAAAATATGAATTGATTGGAAGCTGATAGCACAGACAAATCCACCATGTGTGCAATGTAAAATAAGATTTTGCCAGCAGGCTTTAAATGGAAAACAGGAAGTGGATAGGCTTAGAGACTCTGCTGCTAGATTCCGGAAGATTTGCTGGAGGGCAAGGGGGGGGGGTAGGTAAGACGCTGTGCTTTGGGTCCGGAGGGGCCGGCAAAAGTCACAGGGATGACTGACGTCCGGGTTTTAGGTAAAGCACAGATCCGATTCTACCTGACACAGAACCCTTGAGTAAACAAGGAGTCTAGCCAGAAAGTTCTTTTAATTCCAATAAAAGCCGAAACAAAGCAGCTATATTAGCTGTGCCAGCAGGTGGACCAGGCATCCCTCCTGGGGAACAAAAGGTGCAGTATTTGAAGGCGGTGAAGAAGCTAACTCTGATTCCTCCTGTTGCCTCGGGTAGGTGGAGGCTGGGTGAGGGGATCTCTCCAGAGCGGACAACAACTTGTTTTGTAAGGATTGCCCAAGAGCTTCTGCAGGAAGGGTGGAGCTCAGTGCATCAGTCCCCAGAACCAAACCAGGGCACACCACATCGCTCACCCCCACGTCCCACCCCAAATCTCAAGTCTTCCTGCATGCTTCCAGCCTTCCCATACGAAAGGTGGAAAATAAGTGTACCTGCGAACTGGCCAGAGCCAGTGAGCGCTTCTCTACAGAGCTTCAGCGGAGTCCAGAGGAGCAGTTGACACCGCATTGCTGGGGAGAGTAAGGTTTCTCAGGTCAAGCTGGCGGTGGTGGCGCATGCCTTTAATCCCAGCACTCTCGGGAGACAGAGGTAGGTGGATCTCTGTGAGTTCGAGGCCAGCCTGGTCTACAAAGTGAGTCCAGGACAGCCAAGGCTACACAGAGAAACCCTGTCTCGAAAACACCAATTAAAAAAAAAAAAAAGATTTCTCAGGTCAAAAAAAGTCACTTCTTATTTTGATTTATCAGCCAAGGAAAGATCACACAACAATTTTAGGAAACATTTTTGAGGGGGAAAACTTGTCACTAGTTTAAGGGAACAGTTACTAGTTTTTGCAAAATAACTCTCAGTCCCCCAATCAGATTCGCTCTTGTTTTCTACTCGCACCATTGTCACCTGCCGGCTTCCTTCACTCTGTCCTTTACTTTCTGTAATGTCCCAGGATTCTTCTTCTTTTTTTTTTTTTTTTTTTTTTTTTGCTTTTCGAGACAAGGTCTCTTTGTGTAGCCTTGGCTGTCCTGGACTCACTTTATAGACCAGGCTAGCCTCAAACTCAACATCGATCCACCTGCCTCTGCCTCCCAAGTGCTGGGATTAAAGCACTCCCGGCTGAGAAGGAACAATTTTATAGACACTAAGACATAACTCAGCCAGCAAGATGGCTCCTCGGATGAAGGAACATGTTGTTAAGCCTGAGATCAATTTCCTGAGTCCACATGGTAGGAGGAGGGAACCCACTCCTGCAGGTAGTCCTTTGACCTTGATACACTTGTGTGAGAGCACAAAAATGCTCTCTCTCTCTCTCTCTCTCTCTCTCTCTCTCGCTCTCTCTCCACTTGTGTGAGAGCACAAAAATGTTCTCTCTCTCTCTCTCTCTCTCTGTCTCTCTGTCTCTCTCTCTCTCTCTCTCTCTCACACACACACACACACACACACACACACACACACACACACACACACACACAAACAAGAAAAACATTTTTAAAAGGATATCATTCACCGGGAGTAGTGGCATGCCTTTAATCCCAGAGCTCTGGGGAGGCAGAGGTAGGCCTTATCACTGTGAGTTCGAGGCCAGCCTGGTCTACAAAGTGAGTCCAGGACAGCCAAGGCTACCAAAAACCATGTCTTGAAACCACTACTCCCCCCGCCAAAAAAAAAAAAATTCCTCATAAGCAAAGCAAATAAGATCCAGGTTTCTTACTAACCAAACAAACCACGTGACTTGAAAGATCTCCCCCTCTGCAAAGTAATAATCAACTCAGACAAAAGCGGGTGAGTGATGGCTCCTTTTGTGGTCCCAGCTTTCTGAAGTTCAACAAAGCCTTTGTGGGTTCCTCCCTAAAGCCACCAAGTCTTCTCTTAATATAAAGCCAGCTCGGGGCTTTGACAATGCTGATTCTAGTTCTGAATAGTGTGCGCGTGAGTGCAAAGGGAATGAATGGTTCCACACCAAACAGGACGTCTCTCAGGGCCAGTAGGAAATGTGACCGAAGGGACGTACTGGCCTTTAGTGTTTCCTGAGCCAAAGATGCTGTGGGGCCAGCTACGCAAGGAAGAACTTTATCTTCCTACCAATAGCTGGAGCTGGAGAGATGGCTCAGCAGTCAGGAGTGCTTACTGCTTTTGTAGAAGATCCAGGTTCAATGCCCAGTACCCACATCACCCCAGTTCCAGAGGGTGCAACACCCTCTTCTGCCCTCTGTGGACACTGAATACACAGGGTGCACAGACACACACTCATATAGTTCAAGTGTGATTGTGAAGGGGTCTGCTCCTCGGTGGTGATGGCGTACCTAAGCAATGCAGGCAAACCACTCCTCTGAGTTTAAGCTCCAAAACTTCTAACTCCTCACTCACTCCCTCTGCCCCCCCCCCCCCCAGGGTCTCTCTGTGCTAGCCTTGGCTGTTCTGGAGTTGCTTTGTTTTTTGTTTTTTGATGGGTTTTTTTGTTTTGTTTTGTTTTGTTGACACATAGTTTCTCTGTGTAGTCTTGACTGTCCTGGTCTTGCTTTGTAGACCAGGCTGGCCTCGAACTGACAGAGATCCACCTACCTCTGTTTCCCGGGTGCTGGGATTAAAGGCATGCACCACCACACGTGGTGGCTTCCCCCACTTTTTTGAGACCGGGTCTCACCAGGTAGCCCTACTGGTCTTGAAACTCCCTATGTACATCAAGCTGGCCTTGAACTCATAGGGATCTACCTGCCTCTGCTGGGATTAATTGTGTGGACCACCATACCCAGCTTTGTTTTGTTTTTGTTTTTTGTTTTTTTTTAATTTAAAGAATTGGGTCTGGAAAGGTGGCTCAGTGCTTGAGGGTATTTACTGCAATGGCACAAGATTAGTTTAGTTCCTACCCTCCCCACCATGGGGTGGCCTGCAACCACCTGTAATTACAGCTCCAGAGGATCTAATGACCTCTTTGGACCCCGCAGGCACCCATACACATGTGATATATGCTCACGTATATACACACACTCATGCAGGTAAGTCAATTTAGAAGTCTTTTTAAAAATTAGATGTATTCATTTAGTGTGTGTGTGTGTGTGTGTGTGTGTGTGTGTGTGTGTGTGTGTGTTGTATATGTCCTCCTGATGGTGCATATGTGGAAATCAGAGGACAACCTATCATATGGGTATTTGGCAAATGCCACTAAGCCATCTTGCTGGGCTCAAATTCTCTATGTATCTGAGACTGATCTTGACCACCTCTGCTTCCAGAGGTGTCAGGTTGTAGGCATGTGCTGTCCTGCCCTCTCTGTGCACCCTGCCATTCCATCTAGGGTCTCATGCATGGTAAGCAAACACTGTTTCTTTCTTTTTTTTCTTTTCTTTTTTTTTGGTTTTTGAGACAGGGTTTCTCTGTGTAGCCATGGCTGCCCTAGACTCCCTTTGAAGATCAGGCTGGCCTCAAACTCACAGCAATTCGCCTACCTCTGCCTCTCGAGTGCTGGGATTAAAGGCGTGCGCCACCGCGCCCGGCTGCAAACACTGTTTCAAGGGAGCCACAGCCCCATGTCTTTTGTTTATGAGACAGGGCCTCAGATAGCTGAGGTTGACCTCAAACTCCTGATCTTCCGGCATCTGCTCCCAAGAGCTAAAATGGTAGACTAAGCTTAGTTCTAATGACTCTTCAAAGGGCGCTAGTTTGCCCCTCTGTGGTGGTTTGAATGAAGAAGGTCGCCCATAGGTGTGGGAATGTAAACACTTGGCCTCTGCTTGGCCGTGTGTTTGGGGAAGTTTAGAAGCTGTGACGTCGCTGGAGGAAGGACGCCGATGGAGGTGGCTTTTGAGAGTAGAAAGCCTCACTCTGCTTTCGGCTCAAGAGCTCTGCGTCCTGTTTGAAGTAAAAACTGTGATTTCTTAGCTTCCTGCTCCTATGACTGCTGCTAGCTGCCAACTTTCCCCACGAAGATGGACTCTTATCTCTCTGGAACCATCAGCTTAATTTATTTATTTCTCTCTCTCTCTCTCTCTCTCTCTCTCTCTCTCTCTCTCTCTATCTCTCTCTCTCTCTCTCTCGTTATTCAAGAAAGGGTTTCTGTGTGCAGCTCTGCTGTCCTGGAACTCACTCTGTAGACCTGCCTCTGCCTCCCAGTGCTGGGACTTAAAGTGTGTGCTGCCACCACCACCTGGCACCTTTTTCTTTCTTCCTTCCTTCCTTTCTTTCTTTAAAAAAAAAAATTTAAGATGTTTTTTATTATGTATACAGTGCTCTGCCTGCACCTACACCTGCAGGCTAGAAGAGGGCATCACATTACAGATGGGTGTGAGCCATCATGTGGTTGCTGGGAATTGAACTCAAGACCTCTGGAAGAGCAGTCAGTGCTCTTAACCTCTGAGCCATCTCTCCAGCCCCCGCCTTCCTCTTTCTTAAATTGCCTTCGGCCATGGTGTTTTATCACAGCAACAGAGCAGTAAATTAATACAACCTCCCACATGTGGGAGTGTAAGTTCCTAATTGCTCCCTCCGTGTTTTTCTCTGTGCTTAGTAGCTTTAGTCTTCCAAGTTGCTCTGGTGAGGTTGTAGCAATATCTCTCAATGGTTTTGTTATTGTTGTTTGTTTTTGTTTTTGTTTTTCTGTGCTTTGAGTTTGGAATCTCTTGGTTGGACTTTCTAATATGCCTGGGAACATCTTACTGTATCTGTTACTCCTTTTTCTGCCGTATACATTTGCTCATTTTTTCCCCCTTCATATTTATTCTCAATTGTTTCTTTCTCAACTTGATTCATAGGAGCTCCTTAGATACACTGGGCAGGCGGCCTTTGTTAGCTGTGTGTGTGTGTTTCCCAGTTTGAAACTTGGCAAACTTGGCTTCTTCTCTCTGTAATTGTGCCACCTGATGATTTGACACACCTCCCTTTAATTTAGTTTACTTCAAGGGCTGGCAAGCATGTTCTTAAAAAGGGCCAACAAGGAAATAGTTCAGGCTTTGTTAACCATGCAGTCTCTGACCTGGCTCAGCTCTGCCAGGCTGTGAGAGAACCCACAGAGTCTATGGAAATGAGTGGGAGACGCTCCAGTAGAGGCCTCGGCAGAAACAGGTGCCAGATCTGGCCTATGCCCTGCTGGCCGACTCACAGCCTGTGTGTCCACCATTGCCTCTGCAGTCAGAGCGGTCTGTGTCCTATTTATATCTTTTCTTACTCTAAGCTCAGGAGATAGTTGTTATTTCCTAGAATCTTTATTGTTTTAGCTTTTACATTTAGATTTAAAACCCAAGTGGGATATTTGTATTTGGATTTATTTGTTTGTTTGTTTTGTTGTGTTGTGTGTGCACGGGCCAGTGTGTGTTAAGAGAAGGTACTCTTTCTTTTTTCTCTGTTTATATATGTAGATGTCCAGTTGATGCAGAAATATTCACTGTAAGGCTGTTCAGGGGAGCTGGGGAGGTTACTCGGTTATCATGGGGTACATGTAGTGGAAATTTTGGTTTCTTTAAAAACTCAGGGGCCTGGAGAGATGGCTCAGTGGTTAAGGGCACTGGTTGTTCTTCCAGAGGTCCTAAATTCAATTCCCAGCAACTGCATGGTGGCTCACAACCACCTATAATGAAATCTGGTGCCCTCTTCTATTATACAGATGTACAGGAAGACAGAACACTCATATACATAAATAACTCTTTTTTTTAAACCTCAGTTATGAGGCCAGCCTAGTGGCACACACCTGTAATCCTAGCACTAGGGGAGGCAGAGGCAGGTGGATTGCTGTGAGTTCAAGGCCAGACTGGTCTACAAAGTGAGTCCAGGACAACCAAGGCTACACAAAAACACAAAACAAAAACAAGGCCCAAAAAGCCTCAGTTATAGTTTTGTTTTAATCTCATGAGTGGAATATGGGACCGCTTTTAATTTGTCCACAGCTGATAAGTGTCTCCTGTGGGCTTGGAAAAGGGCGTGGTCTTTGCCAGCTGAGATAGTTAAAATCTAAGGACTCTCAGAGGATATAAATATTAGAGCCCAGAGACAGGAAGCTTGGAGAAAACACTTTTTTGGGGGGGGTTTTTTGAGACAGGGTCTCTCTCTATGTTAGCCTTGGCCATCCCAGACAGTTAGGCTGGCCTCGAACTCACAGTGATCCACCTGCCTCTGCCTCCCGAGTGCTGGGATTAAAGGCGTGCACCACCACGCCCAGCTGGAGAAAACACTTTTGAGGAGACACTCTGACAAGGAAGAAGCTGCTGCTGGTTCATCCTGATGCAGCATTAAGCTGTTTGCTCGTCTGCTTGGCTAGCTAAACTACTGGATATCCTGATGGCTGAGAGTGGTTTTGCTCCAAAGAACCCCATGACCCTAATCAGCAGAAACTAAGTATAAAGTTGTCTAGTTCCCTGTCCCTTCTAAATGTCTTTCTCTCCTACATAGTGGTGGGGATTTGAAGAGAGGTAAAGATATATATAAGAAACCGAAGTAAAATAATTTTAAAAGTGTAGTGGACATGGTGGCTCATAGCCATCTATAGTGAGGTCTGGTGCCCTCTTCTGGCCTGCAGGCACAATTGCAGGCAGGATACTGTATAAATAATAATGAAATAATTTTTTAAAAAAGTGTAACGAACATAAACATGTTTTTGTTTTGATCCCAAGTGTGGGATGTGAAACTGCCTCGTGTGAGGGCCTGTGATGTTTGTCCACTGGAATCAGACTTGTGAGAGGGTGTGTGATCTTTGTCAGCTGGGGACTGCATCAAGCAGGGGTTGGAAAACATCCTGGTACAGACTCTCAGAGTATATAAATAGGGGCCCAGAAAATAGAGAGACATTGCTTTGCATTGCTTGGCTGCTCATGGCTTTGCCTGAGACACTCCTAGAGAGAAACACTCCAGAGAGAACTTGGAAGAGGCTGCTTTTGGTCCTTGCTGTCGCCCCCACGGCTGCTGTTCTTTATTTTATTTTGTTTTATTTTTATTTTCCAAGACAGGCAGTCCTAGACCAGGCTGGCCTTGAACTCAGAGCGATCTGCCTGCCTCTGACTCCCAGTGCTGGGATTAAAGGCATGCACCACCAGGCCGGGCTCCTGTTGCTTGTTCCTGCTGCTGTGTTTGCTGTTGCTATGCTGGACTGCTGAACCCCTAACAACAAAGAATAGAATCACCCCAAGGAGCTAAGTCTGAAGAGGTATCCCTCCATTGCCCCTACTAACTTTCTCTTATCTAGGGAAGGTACATTGGAAGGGAGGTAGATGTTAGTAACCAGGCAGCAATACAGCCACCCCAAAGTCCCCGATGACCATGGGAAAACAGGCAACTTCCAAGCCGCCCTGGAAACACATCATAGGAAGCACATCACTGCCAGCCAGCAGGAGTCAGGTCCCCTAAACCACATGTGCACTTTTTTTTTTTTCAAGACAGGGCCCTTCTTTGTAGTCTTGGCTGTCTTGGACTTGCTTTGTAGGCCAGGCTGGCCTAGAACTCATAGCGATCTGCCTGCCTCTGCCTCCGGAGTGCTAGGATCGCAATGTGGGCGTTCTGCGCATGCGCCAGGTCGACATATAACAGGACTTCCTCACATCTTTTTTCCTCTCTTCCCTCCCGTGTCCTCAGAGACCATCTTTGTATTCCCTTCCCTAATAAAACCTCTCACGTGGATCTGCCCTGTGGCGTGATTCCTATTTTGCCGTACAGCCCCGCCGCAAGTATCCTAACAGTAGAGGCATTAAAGAACTCCAAATAATGTAGGTTTTAAAAAGATCAAAGCCTACAAAAAAAATGAGTGCTACAGGTGCCCTGTTCCCATGACCTCATCTAACCGGAATCACCTGCCCAATGCTCTGTCTAGTTTCAAATATTATCACATAGAGCAATGGTTCTCAACCTATGGGTGGTGACCCCTTTAGGGCTCGAATGACCCTTTCACAGGTGTCACTTAAGACTCCTAAGACCATAGGAAAACATATATACATTACAATTCATAACAGTGGCAAAATTACAGTTACAAAGTAACAGCGAAAATAATTTTATGGTTGGGGGTCACCACAGCATGAAGAAGTGTATGAAAGGGTCACCCATTAGGAAGGTTAAAAACCATTGACATAGAGGGTTGGGGCCTAAAAACATGACACAATTCAGCCCATAGGATAGTCTAGTGAGAAGAAAACATCGAATAACCACACACTATGACTGCCAGCTATGTTCACTGCTATGAAGGCAGAGTTCAGGGGAAATTACCACAGAACCTAACTCAAAGGAAAGGGAAGCTTGCAAATGGCCCTGTGAATTCTGGGCTTGATAGAAGAACCTTTGCCCTCCATCTCTCAAAAACAATAGAGCCATTGATTGTGCCATCAGCAAAAACCTCAAAAATCACTGCTTGTCCTGCAGGGGCGGGGTCAAGCCTCAGTCAAGGCTAAACAGGAAGGAAGGAAAAATAAAATCACCTCTTGCCCTTACCGTCCTGACCTCAGGTTTGGATTTATATATAACTGGGCATGCCCAGGCACGTGGGAATGGAAGGAGAGGAAAGAGGCCATATAAACAAAGTGGGGGGCGGCGAGGGAGGGGGTGCGGAGGCAAAGAAAGCCTCCAGGATCAGTGATGGGAGCTAATCACTGTGAGTGACTGATGTGCCATCGGTCACCAGAGCAAAGAAGCTGCCAGAAAGCTTGGCATGGTCTCCTCTCCTGTCAGCCAAAAAACACAGGTGTCTTAAAGAAAAGAAAGTGCCGCCGCCACCGCGAGAGAGCTGACTGAACAGGAAACCGTTTGTCCGGAAACCCAGCTCAGCCTTTGAGAGCTGACTGGACCGGTTTGCACTTCCTCGGCGTTGCCAGGTGACCGTGAAGCTTCCTGGCTTGCTCACTGGTATGGAGTGGAGGACAGTGCTTCATTTCCTGTTGCCAGGTGGCCTCTTAAGCCCCGACTTTGAAGGCTGACAGTCCCTAGGCTTTGTCCAGGGCCCACAGGGTGCCATTATGAAGGGCAGAGCAGGGACAGGCTTAGTGAGAGCTCCCCACCCCTCTCCTTTTCTTTTTTGCGACAGTGTCTCCAGTCTCCCAGGCTGTCCTTGAACTCCTCACGTCACCAAGAATGATCTTAAAACAGTCTGGTCTTTTTGCATGCACCTCGCCCAGGGCTAGGATTACGGCCTTGTAGCACCACGTCTGTTTTGTGCAGCTGCTGGGGTTGGAACTCGAGGGCTCCCTGTGTGCAGGGCAGGCACTCAGCCAGCCTAGTCGCATTCGGTTTATCTCCAGGGCTACTTCCTTCCGCGGTGGGTGAAATCCGGAAGCCCTGTCTGTTTCACACCCATTTTGTTTCTCCATTTCTGAGCGGGCTCCCAGGTGGTGGGGGGCAGCTCTGCTATTGAACTTGAGGATCGTCTTACTCATTTATAATTAGTAAGGGGCCTCTCCTAGTGTCCCACAGCTGTGCTTAACCTGCAGAGGGTGCACACTGGAGATATACACTGTTCTATAGTCGGAAAGACTCTTTGAGGGACAAATATATACATGTCAGGAAAATGCTTTCAGATGACCTCATTGTGATTTTTTTTATTTTTATTTTTTGAAAGTGTCTGATCCATCTCGGTTGCTATCGCTAAAGAGCCGAGATACAGTGTTTTAAAACAAAACACTTTTGGTGACATTTCTAAATACTTAATTACAAAACTAACTAACTAACTAACTAACTAAATTGATAGGGTTTTAGGTAGCCTAAGCTGGCCTCTTACTACTGTGTAGCTAAAGATGACCTTGACCTTTTGATCACCCTGACTCCTCCTCCTGAGAGCTGGGGTTAGAGGTGTACCACCGTGCTCCGCTTACATGGAGGAGTGCTCCGCTTACATGGAGCTAGGGACTGAACCAAAGGCTTTGTGCCTGCTACATAAGCTCTAAATTCTATTTTTGTTTGCTTGTTTTTTGTCATTGTTTTTTCTTTCTTTTTTTTTTAAGATTTATTTATTTTATTTATTGCATATGAGTGCTTTATCTGCAGAAGAGGGTATCAGATTACATTATAGATGGTTGTGAGCCACCATGTGGTTGCTGGGAACTGAACTCAGGACCTCTGGAAGAGCAGGTGGCGCTCTTAACCACTGAGTCATCTCTCCAGCCCATCGTTGTTTTTTCAAGACAGGGTTTCTCTCTGTGTAGCCTTGGCTATCCTGGACTCACTTTGTAGACCAGGCTGGTCTCGAACTCAAAGCGATCCGCCTGCCTCTGCCTCCCCAGTGCTGGGATTAAAGGCATGCACCACCACCGCCCGGCTAAATTCTTTTATTTATTTAAATTATATGAGCACTGTATCTGCATATAGAGCCTGCACGGCAGAAGAGCGCACTGGATCCCATTACAGATGGTTGTGAGCCACCATGTGATTGGGAATTGAACTCAGGACCTCTGGAAGAGCAGGCGGTGCCCTTAACCACTGAACCATGTCTCCAGCCCCTCTAAATTCTTTTTAGACTGGCCCCTCAGTAGCCAGATGACTTGAGAGCCAAGGGTTAAGGATCATTTCCAGTTCTTTCTCTGAGGCAGAAGAGCCCACTTCCCGTGGTTATGACGAGCCTTGCGGAGAAGACAGGAGCTTTGCTTGTTCCGTGCCACACAAGAACCCTGTGAGAGATGTCACAGCTGGCACACAGTCAAAGGCAGGGTTTTCTGAAGGCTGCTCATAGACCAGAGGGAATGGTGGGGGTGGCTGCAGGCAGCTGAGTGGCTCTCAGAAAGACACATTTCCCCTTTGTTTCTGCCTGTTGGAGAAACGTATGTTTCTAGTTTCTAGTCAGCAAGTTAAGCCAGCTCCACAAATTGTGGCTTGACAAAGAAAGAGGCCAGTATGAAAAGATATTAAAATTCAAAACCCATTTCAGAGACCGCCTTCTGCTCAGATTGCGTGGTCACAGGAAGAATTCATAAATCAGACCGGAGGTCAAGAATTGGTGTTGAGTTGACAAGGTATTTGTCCCTTGAGAGCATCATCGTTCCCAGATGAGATATACAAAGGAGAGAGGTCTGAGCTGAAACATCTGTGCTCCCGCTGTCAGAGCCACTGAACACCAGTTTTAGGATAACACTGAACAAGCCTTTCCAGAGAAGAAATGTGCGTAATCAGCCCAGTTCACGTTTTAATTAATCCAGCCATCTGTAACAATGCATTCTCTGCGTGAGGTTTTGGGTTCAAATGAAAAGGGTAGGTCCAGAAAGCTACATGCACTTTGTGGGCCAAACCTGAATCAGAAGAGGCCGAGACCAGAGTCTGTGTGAGCCACAGAGATTTAGAAGGCCAAGGCGCAAACAGAGGAAAGACAAATATGGTATATGTAGACCTGTGGTTTTAAATGGATTTAAATTTAAATTTATTGATTATTCGTGTGTGTGTGTGTTTGTGTGTGTGCATAGGTGTGCATGTAGAGGTAAGAGGAACTTCTAGAAAGTCAGTTCTCTGCCTCCCAAGTGCTGGGATCAAAGGCATGTGCCACCATGCTCGGCTATGATCCTGAATTTTTAATGTGAAGATTATCTTGTAAAGATTAAAGTTGTTTAGAAAGACGAAGAAGTACTTTTTGTGTGTGTGTGTGTCTGTGTTTTGTTTTTTTTTTTCCGAAACAGGGTTTGTCTGTGTAGCCTTTAGCTGTTCTGGACTCCCTTTGTAAACCAGGCTGGCCTCGAGCTCACAGAGATTCACCTGCCTCTGTCTTCTAGAGTGCTGGGATTACAGGCCTGTGCCACTGTGCCTGGCTGCAGAAATATAATTTTATGATAGGAACAAGGATCTTTAAGGTGATATATTCTTAGATGAGTCCATAGATTTCTATTTGACAAACGATAAAAATCATCTCTGCGGCTGGAGAGGTGGCTCAGAGGTTAAGAGCACTGGCTGGTCTCCAGAGGTCTTGAGTCCAACCCCCAGCAACCTCACAGTAGCTCACAACCACCTATAATGAGATCTGGTGCCCTCTTCTGGCCTACAGGTGCACATGCAGGCAGAGCATTGTTTACATAATAGTAAAATAAAATAAAAATCTTTTCAAAAATTCACCTCTGGGACTGGCAACATGACTCAGTGAGTAAAAGGCACTTGCTGCCAAGGCTGACAGCCGGACCTCAGTGCCTAGGATCCACATGGAAGGCTACCCAGAGAAAACAAAACAAAACAGAAAACCCAAAAAGGACAGCAAAGGTAAAGGAGAGGCAGAGAAAAGCTGGCATTTTATGCACAGATATACATCCAAGTCACTGGGCATTCCAGTGGACACAACCTTGTCCTAGCAAAAATCTCTTGTGGAAGCAAAGCTCGGGCCTTACCAGTTCTCCCCCATACCCTGTCCTGAGGCTTCCTAGTCCATCCAGCTCTGTCAGGGCTGAATGGCCGGGTACTGGTGCTGGTGTTAGTGGGAGAAAGACTACAAGACACAGGATTTTCAGTAGAAAGGGACCCTAAGTAGACAGGGAAAGGGTAAAACCAAACCTCGTCGAGCTGTGAGAAGCAGCCATGGAAAGAAGTCCTGTGTCACTTTGAACGGGCATGAGTGATTTTTTTCCCCAAGACACGGGGGCCCTCTGAGGAGGGAAGACAAGCGAGAAGGGAGTTAATACAGCAAATCTTGCCTGGTGTGGTGATACACACACACACACACACACACACACACACACACACACACACCTTTGACCACAGCTCTCAGAAGGCAGAGACAGGTGGATCTCTGTGAGTTTGAGGCTAGCCTGGTCTACAGAGAGAGCTCCAGAACAGCCAGGGATACATAGAGAAACCCTATCTTGGAAAAAGCAAACAAACAAACAAACAAAAACCCCATGCATTTATATAACTATTGTAGACGCACACCCCAATTTTCCAAACAAATAGACACTGACATATAGACATGCCCCCAAGTGCATGCACACATAGGTCTGGGGGAAAGGCAGGGGGATCTATAGAGTGACTCTCTCACAGCAGCCTCTGTGACAGGAGAGGGGAGGGGAGCCCTCCATGGCAGCCTTTGAAGGCTTTGGCCTGTGGACACCCCCCCCACCCCCCCAAGCCAGCAGCACCACCAAGGACTCTGAGTCTGAGCTGTGGTTTGGTATGTCTTATGTTTTTAAGTTAGAATCTTTTTTTTTCTATGTTCTTCTTAAAAAATATTTATATTTTTATTATGTATACAATGTTCTGTCTGTATGTATGCCTGCAGGCCAGAAGAGGGCATCAGATCACATTATAGATGGTTGTGAGCCACCAAGTGGTTGCTGGGAATTGAACTCAGAACCTTTGGAAGAGCAGACAGTGCTCTTAGCCACTGAGCCATCTCTCCAGCCCCTTTTCCTATGTTCTTAAGTTAGAATCTTTTTTTTTTTTTCCTTTCAAGACAGGGTTTCTCTGTGTAGCCTTGGCTGTCCTAGACTCACTTTGTAGACCAGGCTGGTCTCGAACTCACAGCGATCCTCCTGCCTCTGCCTCCTGAGTGCTGGGATTAAAGGCGTGCGCCACCACGCCCAGCGAGACAGAATTTTAATTCCTCATAGTGGCAGTGTTTGGAGAGGTTTCAGTAGGAGGAATTTGGGCCCTTTCGCTATCTATTGTGTGTGACACCCACCTGAGGCCCACAACAGATAGGGACATTTAGTGTTGTCCTCCTAGCATCTAGATCCAAGAGTTCAATTTCTTTTCTTTAGAAATTATCTTCTCTCAGTTAATCTGCTATAGAAACCAGACTGAGACCCTTTCCAGGAACGCTACATCGTAGCTGCGACTGTGACACCAGCGGCTGGCTATTATTCAGGGCTTGTCAACTATTTCAGAGAAGTCTCAAATTGTATTCTTCAGGAGGTAGCCCGGCGGTGGCGGGCCTGAGCACTCGCTGGGGGGGTGGGAGTCAAGGCTCCTTTCATTTTACAGCACTGGGGTTCCTTAGCTCTGCTCAGTGTGTAGAGTGATGGCCTGGGGGCGGGGTGACGGGATGGGGGAGAAATATAGGGAGTGAGAGCTATTATCTGGCTACAGAGAAAGGGATGCTCTGAGCCGGGCGTGGTGGCGCACGCCTTTAATCCCAGCACTCGGGAGGCAGAGGCAGGCGGATCGCTGTGAGTTCGAGGCCAGCCTGGTCTACAAAGTAAGTTCAGGATGGCCAAAAAAAAAAAAAAAGGATGCTCTGGGATAAAAGGCAGAGTTGGGGATGGTGAGCGCTGCCTGTCACTGCCTTTCCGGAAATGGCGACTTGTGGTCACCTGGCAGGACATTCCGGCCACATCTCTATATCTGCCCTTATGCAGTCCCAGCGGAGACTGACAAAGGCAGGACCAAGAATCACTCCCTTAGGTTCTGCCCGTGGGGAATTACTGACGTCACCAGGCGTCTGTCTCTCGAGCCGTACCCCTTACAACAGGTTTCCTCTATCCAGGCCTCTTTGAAATCCATCTGCTCAACAGTTGCAAGCCCCAGCTGCTGCCCTGCCCTGGGGGCAGTGTGGAGAGGATCAGTTATGCAGACCTCGGCTGCTACAGCCTGTGCCCCAGCCACAGCTGTGAAGCTGCACTTCATGTGGGCCTAAGCACCCCAACAACTGCCTTTTGCCCTTGGTCCCCGCCTGGCAACAGGATAAACACCGCCTCAGCTATTGGGAGCCTAGAAACCCTGCCCCTATGAAGATGGGGGACCAGCATGCATTGCAACTTCCATTACAGAGGCCATGGGCGCAAGTGAGTGTTTATCTGTGCTTTTATCTTTTAAAATGTTTTTAAATTCCACTAACGTGTGTATTTATTTTGTGCATATGTGTTTGCGCACGCACATGTCTCAGTGTTAGAGTGGAGGTCAGAGGACAAATTGTGGGGAGTTCTGCTCTCTCCTTCCATCACGAGGGTCCCCAAGTATTGAACTTGTTGCTAGGTTTGCCAGCAAGCATCCTAACCTTTGGAGCCCTTTGATGGCCCAACTGGACTTCAATTACTTGTTTGTTTGTTTGTTTTTGAGGCAGGGTCTCACTGCACTGTCCTGGATCTCACTGAATAGACCAGACTGGCCTGCCATTGCCTCCTGACTGCTGGGATTAAAGGCATAGGCCATGACTATGGTCTGCGATGCTATCTTTAATAGTGTGCTTTTCGCACAGTAGCCACAGGTCTCCCTGCCTCTGCCTTGAGAAAAACTCAGGAGTGTTATTCCTGTTTGTTTTTAGAACCCTCAACGCAGCTGAGAATGGATTTGTCGCTGACTTGACCCCTTTCTAACTGTGCATTTCACAGTGATAGCAACGAGCATCTGTGACTGAACCCTTGATGGGGACCCTTTCAAGGCACGGTGTCTAACTTACTGAGTGCCTGCTAGGTGGCAGGCTCTACTACACCTTGAGTTTTGAGGCCACTGGCCTTGATTCCAGTGAGTTTTGTTTTGGAACGTGTTCTTCGGATGCTTTGCAACAGTGCCATGCAAAGGGATCACATGATAAAACACAAATATGTAAAGCAAGATGGGTCACATTCCCGGGAGGAAAAGGCAGACGTGTCTAGGATGGTGACCATTCTTAGAAAAGCTGTCTTCATCTGAGTATGGAGTTGCAGGCTGCCCCACCCCCCCACAGCTGCTGATTGGGTTTAATCTCCAAAATCATTGGCTAATAATGTAAATAAGGAACCCTAACTCCTACCTACTGAGTTCAAAGGTGGGGCCTTTGGGGGGCTGGGGATGGGGGTGATATAGGGGAGATGACTCAACTGGATTAAGTCCTGGCCAATCCACGTAGCCTCTGAGGAGAAGTGTGTTATCAGACAGACACTGATATATTTTTATATGCATTCCTACCAGGATGTGACAAACACAAGGGGACTGTGGTCCCAGCCTGTCTGTGCCTTCAGGATCCAAGGCTATAGGTTAAAGACCTCTCCATTCTCCATCCCGTCGGCTGCTTCACATATGTTGCTATAGTAACAATAATCTTCCTAAGTTAAGTTCCATCTACAAAACTCTTCCATGGTTTGGGTGTCAGTAATCGGTGCAGAAAAGACACTGTGCACTCTGGCACACACTCCGAAGGATGCTGAGGGCTGGTCGCAGGGCCATGCAGGGATCACTGGGCTAGCCGCACTTGCGCTCCAAAGCAAGACATTGTTTGTTCAATCATGCCCATTGCTTCTGGCTCCCTCGACAGCTTGCCTTCAGTCACCATCTACTTCCTCATGCAGGCTTTAACCTGACTTCACTAACGCATGCTAAAAATATTGAGACACAATCAAATTGCTTTTTCTTTTTTTTTTTTTTCAGCCTTGGTTGTATCCTGGACTCGCTTTGTAGACCAGGCTGGCCTCAAATTCACAGCGATCCACCTGCCTCTGCCTCCCAATGTGCTGGGATTACAGGCATGCGCCATCACGCCTGGCCCTCATTTTTTCCTTAAGAAATGCATGTTTACATTGTCCAAAAAGGGGAAGAAAAAAAAAGGCGGGGGCGGGGTGGAGAAAAGTATTTTATCTACCAGAATAACAAAAGAAAATCAGTACTTATTCCAGTAAAGTTAGAATAACAGTAAGACAAAGGCCCTTCTGTTAATCCGCTTTGCAAAGTACAGATTCTTCATTGCCAAATAGCAAATATTATCAGCTGAGAATTTAGACTGTTACTTCAGACTGACAGCAGATGAGACAAAGCCTAGCATTCATGATACTATGTATCAATAGCCCAAGTAATGTAATGATAAGAACCCTCAGTGAACCCAGGCTGTGGTGGGCAAATCTCTGAGTTCGAGGCTCTACAAAGCGAGTTCAGGATAGTCAAGGATACACAGAGAAACTCTGTCTCGAAAAACCAAAAAAAAAAAAAAAAAAAAAAAAAAAAAAAAAGAAAAAAGAAAAAGAAAAAAGAAAAAAAAGTGAAGGACTTAAGGGACAGGACAAGGTCAGCAGGCAGCTGGTGACGAAGTGTGCAATGGTATAAGCCAGAATTAGTGAAAAAGACCAGCTCTAGATCTAGATCATGTGCATGTGTGTGTGTGTGCACATGCATGTGTATGTAATGTAGTCTGTGTGTGTATGTTTGTATCTGTGTGTACATGATCTAGTATGAATGTGTGTGCATATTTGTGTGTGTGTGTGTGTTATATCTGTGTATACATGTGCATCCATTTGTGCATTGGCGAGAGAGTGCTGGAGATCACCTGGGCCTGGTGATGGTCCTCTTTTTATTTTAAAAACTGCGACAGAGTTTTACTAAGCTATTCAGAGTGGCCTTGAACTTGTTCTGTCTTTCAGAGCCACCTCAACTTCTGAAGTAGCTGGGACTACAGGCGTGTGTCAACAGGCCCAGCTTATTTATGGCTTTGTGCCCCAAAGGTTCACTCACATGTTAAAAGCTTGGTGCCCCCTGTGGCAATGCTGACACACAGCAGGACATTTGAGGGGTGGGGACCTAGGAGGATGTGGCTAGGTTATGGTAGATGTTACCCTCCAAGGAGATGAAAACAGTTCTCACGGGACCCTGCAGCAGGATCTATGAAAGAGGTTGTAATAAGCGTGTCTCCTGCCTGCTCTGTCCTCCTGCCTTACCACGTGATCACTTCCTGTCACGTGATATACGCAGATATGGAACTGTCTGCCTGGCTCATGCGTGAGCCTTGACAGCTGAATACAACATTTGCTCTCGTTCCTGCTTGTGTTCTTTTTCGGTTTTCTTTGCTTTTTTTTTCCTTTTGCTTTTTTTTCCCTTTTGCTTTTTTTCTCCCTGTTTTCAGTGTAAGACATAGAAGCCAGAGGCTTTTGTATGCTAAGTGTATGTTTGGAGGCATCCTTCTAAGCTTTCTTCGTTTTCTGCATTTCTGTATGTGTAGTGCCTCTGTATGTGTATGTATGTGTATCTGTGTGTTCCCAGCCTGAAAAGGACATCGAATATCCTAGTTTTTCGTTCTCGATCTTATTCCCTTGAGACAAGGTCTCTCACAAAACCTACAGCTAAGCTGGTGGCCCATAAGCCCCCAAAGGGCTGCGATTACCCGGCACGCACATGGCCATGCTCAGCTTTTCCCATGGGTGCTGGCGAGCCAAACTCAGGTCCTCAACGCTTGCTTAGCAGGCGCCCTGTCCGTCCCATCGAGCCATTTTCACAGAGTGCTAATTTCTTTTTAAAAAATAATTCCTTCACTAGAGCATGCCTGGGTAGGACATGAGATTTAAAAACCAAAGGGGTCTGGAGGACAAGACAAAGCCATTGCTAAGGTGACACTTCAGAGCCTAGAGAAATAGTTGGCAGTGCTGAGCAAAGTGGGGACACTTGCTACCCTGGCAAATGAGAAGGAATGCAGAAGCCAAAAGAGACAAATCTGAGAGGGTCCAGTAGGCATGCTGTCCCTAAGGCCTTCCGGACTCAGCAGAGGCACCATCATTACGAAGAAGCTTGGAAGTGGCTCCCCCTTCTGGTCAGGACTGATGGTGGACGCAGCCATGGTAGACTGGCCTCATTAATACCGACGACCCTACAAAACTGTTCTGAGAACTCCACAGGTGCACAGTGGCACACATACCACCACCAATGCGTGCACAAACGCCTACGCACACACAAACACACACATAGACAGACAGACTCTCTCTCTCTCTCACACACACACACACACACACCACACGGAGGCAGAGGGAGCATTAGAAATGCCTTACACTTATTGCAAGTGTGAACCAGAAGATTCTCAGAGGCAGCCATTAGGTACTCACGGGAAACCAACCAACAGCGCAACAGTATTAGAGCTCCCTCTGCTGGCGGCATCATGAACAGGCTCTCCAGTCTAAAAACAATTGGAATAGACCAAACATTTCTTACATCCTGCCTGCCAAAGCTAAAGTGGCTAAGTTTCTTTCCTTCTTTCTTTCTTTCTTTCTTTCTTTCTTTCTTTCTTTCTTTCTTTCTTTCTTTCTTTCTTTCTCTCTCTCTCTCTCTCTCTCTCTCTCTCTCTCTCTCTCTCTCTCTTTCTTTCTTTTTTTGTATTTCATGACAAGGTTTCTCTGTGTAGCCTTAGCTGTCCGGGACTCACTTTGTAGACCAGGCTGGCCTCACACTCACAGCGATCTACCTGCCTCTGCCTCCCCAGTACTGGGATTAAAGGCGTGCAACACCATGCCTGGCTGTGGTTAAATTTTTAAAAATGGATTTTAACTTTTTACATGGATTTAGTTTTTCAGTTTAATTTATTTTGCTTGAAATGAGATTTTGCTACTTCGTTCAGTCTGTCTTGAACTCATGGTTTCAAGTGATCCTCCTATATTATCCTCCTGAGTAGCTGGGATTAGAGGTAGACACCACTGCATCTGATCCTAAATATTTTGCTTGTTTGTTGGTTGGTTGGTTTTTTGCTTTTCAAGATGGGGTTTCTCTATGTAGCCTTGGCTCTCTGGACTTTTGTTGTAGACCAGGCTGGCCTCAAACTCACAGAGATCCGCCTGCCTTTACCTCCCCAAGTGCTGAGATTACAGGCCTGTGCCACTGTGCCCAGCTTGATCCTAAATTTTAAAACATGCCTATGAACTGGTCATAGTGAGGCACCTACCTTTAATCCCAGCACCAGGGAGGCAGCAGAGGAAGGCAGATCTCTTTGAGTTGAAGGCCAGCCTGGTCTACATAGTGAGTTCCAGGACAACCAGGGCTATATAAAAAGACCCTATCTCAAAAATAAAATGAATAAATAAATAATGGCTGTGCAGGTAAACAACAGGTAAACTAATAGTTTGACAATCTTGCTCATGAACTGCTGGTGTTTTAGTGTCTACTGCTGTGAGGAGACACCAGGGCCACTTACAGAGGAAAGGCTGTAACTGGCAGCTGGCCTACAGTTTCAGAGGTTTAGCCCTTATAGTCATGGCGGGAAATATGGCAGCCTGCAGGCAGGCTGGAGAGATAGCTGAGAGGCGCATACCTTTGAGGCAGAGGCAGGTAGATTTCTGTGAGTTTGAGGCCAGCCTGGTCTTCAAAGCGAGTCCTGGGCAGCCAAGATAACACACAGAAACCATGTCTCCAACAAAAACAAAACAAACAGCAAAAAAGAAAGCAAGGAAGGAAGGTTAAGTCCAGGAACTCTTTGAGCAACTTCCTGGAGCATTTGTTTTAACTTTACACTTGCATGTAAGCCCATTAAGCATGTTTGCTGTCTCTGAAGCTCCTCAGAGGGCCGCTCTTACCCTCTGTGCCCTCCAGAGTCATCCTAGTAAACTACCAGCCACGACCGGATCCGCCCTCATCTCCCTCACAGGAGGGCGTCTTGTGAAGCCATTGTGACGGCTGGGACATCTCACAGGGACTTCCACCCACGGCATCACAACCCATCAGTCACTGCTTAGAACAAAGCCATCAGGCACCAGCAGTGCTGTTATTCAAGCCCCTTACAGAGTCCTCATGGGCTCCCTGCGCTCCTGCCGAGTGTAATTGAGCAGAGCGGGGACCTCCACGAGGGAACCACACATGCAGAGCAAGCTCTTCAAAACAGCCGCGACTGCTTTGACCCAGAGTCAGTTTTGTAAGGGAAAAACAAGGGCTGAACTGTGTATCTGGTCCTTTGTGCTTGGTGTTGGTTGGGGGCCAGGAGAAATCAATCTGTTGGTTCCAAAGAGTTTCATTCACACAGAGAGGAGGCTAAACAGTGTTGTGAAATATCAGACAAGATACTGAAAGATCATTTAAGGCTAGTGTCCAACCTTTGGCAAGAACGACTGGCTTTTAAATAAAGAACTGGAGCAGGGCAGTGGTGGCACACACTTTTAATCCCAGCAATGGGGAGGCAGAGGCAGGCGGATCTTTGTAAGTTCGAGGCCCGCCTGGTCTACAAAGCAAGTACAGGACAGCCAGGGCTACTCAGAGAAATCCTGTCTTGAAAACACCAAAATAAATAAATAAATAAATAAATAAATAACTGGTATGTTAGGAGTGGGGATGCAAAATGTCTGTAGAAGAGCAGCCATCATGGCCTGTGACACTTCCAGATTCCCTCAGCAAGTATGGAGAGCAGAGAGACCCTGGCATGAGGGCAGAGAGACCCTGGCATGCTGGCAGAGAGACCCTGGCATGAGGGCAGAGAGACCCTGGCATGCGGGCAGAGAGACCCTGGCATGAGGGCAGAGAGACCCTGGCATGCGGGCAGAGAGACCCTGGCATGAGGGCAGAGAGACCCTGGCATGAGGGCAGAGAACCCTGGCATGCGGGCAGAGAGACCCTGGCATGAGGGCAGAGAGACCCTGGCATGAGGGCAGAGAGACCCTGGCATGCTGGCAGAGAGACCCTGGCATGCTGGCAGAGAGACCCTGGCATGAGGGCAGAGAGACCCTGGCATGCTGGCAGAGAGACCCTGGCATGAGGGCAGAGAGACCCTGGCATGCTGGCAGAGAGACCCTGGCATGAGGGCAGAGAGACCCTGGCATGAGGGCAGAGAGACCCTGGCATGCTGGCAGAGAGACCCTGGCATGAGGGCAGAGAGACCCTGGCATGCTGGCAGAGAGACCCTGGCATGAGGGCAGAGAGACCCTGGCATGCTGGCAGAGAGACCCTGGCATGAGAGCAGAGAGACCCTGGCATGAGAGCAGAGAGACCCTGGCATGCTGGCAGAGAGACCCTGGCATGAGGGCAGAGAGACCCTGGCATGAGGGCAGAGAGACCCTGGCATGAGGGCAGAGAGACCCTGGCATGAGGGCAGAGAGACCCTGGCATGAGGGCAGAGAGACCCTGGCATGCTGGCAGAGAGACCCTGGCATGAGGGCAGAGAGACCCTGGCATGCTGGCAGAGAGACCCTGGCATGAGGGCAGAGAGACCCTGGCATGAGGGCAGAGAGACCCTGGCATGCTGGCAGAGAGACCCTGGCATGAGGGCAGAGAGACCCTGGCATGAGGGCAGAGAGACCCTGGCATGAGGGCAGAGAGACCCTGGCATGCTGGCAGAGAGACCCTGGCATGCTGGCAGAGAGACCCTGGCATGAGGGCAGAGAGACCCTGGCATGCTGGCAGAGAGACCCTGGCATGAGAGCAGAGAGACCCTGGCATGAGAGCAGAGAGACCCTGGCATGAGGGCAGAGAGACCCTGGCATGAGGGCAGAGAGACCCTGGCATGAGGGCAGAGAGACCCTGGCATGCTGGCAGAGAGACCCTGGCATGCTGGCAGAGAGACCCTGGCATGCTGGCAGAGAGACCCTGGCATGAGGGCAGAGAGACCCTGGCATGCTGGCAGAGAGACCCTGGCATGAGGGCAGAGAGACCCTGGCATGCTGGCAGAGAGACCCTGGCATGCTGGCAGAGAGACCCTGGCATGCTGGCAGAGAGACCCTGGCATGAGGGCAGAGAGACCCTGGCATGCTGGCAGAGAGACCCTGGCATGAGGGCAGAGAGACCCTGGCATGAGGGCAGAGAGACCCTGGCCTGAGGGCAGAGAGACCCTAGCATGAGGGCAGAGAGACCCTGGCATGCTGGCAGAGAGACCCTGGCATGCTGGCAGAGAGACCCTGGCATGAGGGCAGAGAGACCCTGGCATGCTGGCAGAGAGACCCTGGCATGAGGGCAGAGAGACCCTGGCATGAGGGCAGAGAGACCCTGGCATGAGGGCAGAGAGACCCTGGCATGAGGGCAGAGAGACCCTGGCATGCTGGCAGAGAGACCCTAGCATGAGGGCAGAGAGACCCTGGCATGCTGGCAGAGAGACCCTGGCATGAGGGCAGAGAGACCCTGGCATGCTGGCAGAGAGACCCTGGCATGAGGGCAGAGAGACCCTGGCATGAGGGCAGAGAGACCCTGGCATGAGGGCAGAGAGACCCTGGCATGCTGGCAGAGAGACCCTGGCATGAGGGCAGAGAGACCCTGGCATGAGGGCAGAGAGACCCTGGCATGCGGCAGAGAGACCCTGGCATGCTGGCAGAGAGACCCTGGCATGCTGGCAGAGAGACCCTGGCATGAGGGCAGAGAGACCCTGGCATGCTGGCAGAGAGACCCTGGCATGAGGGCAGAGAGACCCTGGCATGCTGGCAGAGAGACCCTGGCATGCTGGCAGAGAGACCCTGGCATGCTGGCAGAGAGACCCTGGCATGCTGGCAAGAGCTAGCTGAGTCCCTTTAGGAAGGAGGCCACCACCTCCACTAACTAGTCCCTTCTTTGGTTGTTGCATTTTTTCACAATTTCAGTTACGTGAAGACAAGTTTGATCTGAAAATGTTAGTTGCAAGATTGCAGGAATCAGGTATTCCTAAGTTTAAAACTCATTACTGTTGTAGTTTTCTTTCTTAAAAAAAAAAGAAAAGAAAAGATGTTATTTATTTCTTTTCTGTATGAATGCTGTATCTGCATGTGCACCTGCCTGCCGGAAGGTATCAGATCCCAGTGTAGATGGTTGGGAGCCACCATCTATGTGGTTGCTGGGTATTGAACTCAGGTCCTCTGGAAGAGCAGACAGACAGTGCGCTTAACCACTGAGCCATCTCTTCTGGCCCTGTTGTAGTTTTAAGACAGTGTCTCTTTCTGTAGCACAGACTTACTCTCTATATAGCTCAGGCTGACTTTTAAACCATGGTGATCCTCCTGTCTCAGTCTCCCAAGTGATAGCATTATGACTATAAAAGTGAACCTACCATACCTACCTTAAATAACCTGGCTTATTAATGTGTTTCATTCTTAACCATTGTTAATCTTTTATTATGCATAATTATAAGAAACTTTTTTTTGCTGGGTGTGTGCCAGCCTGCACTATAAAGCAGGTCCAGGACAGCCAAGGCTACATAGAGAAACCCTGTCTCAAAAAACAAAAACAAAACCCTTTCTTGTAGGCATGCACATACAGAAAAAAAAATATGAATGGGGTTTGGTACTTCTTTGCAGTTCAAGGTATCGACTGAGGATTTAGAGCATGCCCATCACAGATAAGGTGTATCTGCTGGTTTTTTTTTTTTAATAGAATTAAAAAAATAATTTGTTTGTTCTTATTTTATGTGCATTGGTGTTTTGACCTCAGGTATGTCTCCGAGTGTCAGGCCTTGGAGTTACAGATGGTTGTGAGCTGCCATGTGGGTGCTTGGAATCGAACCCAGGTCCTCAGGAAGAGCAGCCAGTGCTCTTAACTGCTGAGCCATCTCTCCAGCCCTGTATCTACTGTCTTAATTGGATAAGCACCCAAAGCAAATGTCCTCCCAGCATGGTCTCATGCTCAGCTTTGTCATCAGAGAGCATGGTAGTTAAAATGAGAAATGTCGCCGGGCATGGTGGCGCGTGCCTTTAATCCCAGCACTCGGGAGGCAGAGGCAGGCGGATCGCTGTGAGTTCGAGGCCAGCCTGGTCTACAAAGTGAGTCCAGGACAGTCAAGGCTACACAGAGAAACCCTGTCTCGGGAAAAGCAAAACAAAAACAAACAAACACAAACAAACAAAAAAACAAAATGAGAAATGTCCCCCAGAATTTCAGGCACTTAGATAATTGGTCCCTAGTTGGTGGCGCAACTTGGCACGTTTAAGACATGGCTGCAGCTGGGAACAGTGGTGTATGCCTTTAATCCCAGCACTCAGGAAGCAGAGGCAGGTGGATCGCTGTGAGTTCAAGGCTAGCCTGGTCTACAAACCAAGTCCAGGATAGCCAGGGCTACACAGAGAAACAGGAGGTGGGGGGTGGGGGGAAACAAACAAACAACGTGCCGCTTGTTGGAGGAAGTGTGTCGCTGAAGGTGGGCTTTGATAGTTTAAAGGCTAATGTCACTTCACGTTCTCTCTCTCTGTTCCATGCTTACAGTTCAAGATGACAGGTCTCAGCGAGCGTCCAGCTCCTGCCGCTGGCTGCCAAGTCTCCCCACCATTATAGACTCTAATTCTCCAGAATTGTAAGCCAAAATAAACCCTTTCTTCTGTCAGTTGCCTTCATTGTATATTTGGAACAACGGAGAGGTAACGAATCCATCACAAATCTGAATGCCAGATTTTTTTATCAGCATAAAAAAAACACACCTTTTCCAAGAAGAGACTTGATACCCTATGAGCATACACAGGGGGAGGAGGTCCCCCTCAGTCACAGTCATAGGGGAGGGGAGTAAGGGGAAAATGGGAGGGAGGGAGAAATGGGAGGATAAAAGGGATGGGATAACAATTGAGATGTAATATGAATAAATTAATAAAATACATTAAAAAATACAATTAAGAAGGAAAAAAAAGTACACCTTTCAATATGACTGGCCCCGCACGCGTAAGTCATCAAACAGATTAAAACCTCATGTTCCGTGACAGACCTATTGGAATAAGCCACTGTGTTATTCCTAACATTATAACCCAGAATTGAGCTTCTGATGTGATAGGCCGGGAGGAAGGAAATAGTGATGATAAAGAGAGAGCACAGATTTGATCCTGCGAGGCTACCTGGGCGAGCCGCAGCGCATGAGTGGCAGGCTGGCCTGAGCCTCAGAAGGCTGCAGGAGCGATTGGCTTCTCTTCTTACCTGGCTAGTCCTCTTGCTGGACTGTCTTGCTTCTAACGCGGATGTGCAGCCGGGCCACTTGCCGTTCTGTGGACAGTCCAGATGTAGCAGGTCTCGGCACTGAGAGTGGCAGGTGTATTTACGCTCTGAAACAGAAAACACAAGTGGCTCCTGTGGAGAGGAACAGGGCTCTCTGTCCATTCCACAGGCAAAGGGAAATCTAAATCCCCTATAACAAAGTTATATCAAAGTTAAAATAGTGCAAATACAGGAGTTGGCCCTGACCTGTCACAAGGAGATGCTGAACTGTTTAATTCTCATCAGTCTTGGCTTTCTGTGAAGTCCAGTCATAACTTTATTGATTATCTTTTATAAAAGCAGGATATTAGGTTTGTTGGTTGGTTGGTTTTTGAGACACAGTCTTACTCTGCAGTATAGGATGGACTCAAATTCTTTTTTTTTTTAATTTTTAAGTTATTTATTATTATGTATACAGTACTTTGCCTGCATGCACACCTGCAGGTCAATAGAGGGCATCAGATTACATTATAGATGGTTGTGAGCCGCCAAGTGGTCGCTGGGAATTGAACTCAGGACCTCTGGAAGAACAAGCAGTGTCTTTAACTGCTGAGCCATCTCTTCAACCCCTTGAAAAAACACTTTTTTATGTTATATGTCTGGGTGTTGCACGTATGTCTGTGCACCACGTGCACCACCATGCCCGGCCGCATTCACAGTTTTAAAAAGTAAATAAAACTCACATAGCATGAACTTCATGGCTTAAACAGCAAACTCCAGTTGTCTTTAGTATGTTTAAAATATTGTCCAAACGCTCGCCTTTAATCCCAGCACTCGGGAGGCAGAGGCAGGGGGATCACTGTGAGTTCCAGACTAGCCTGGTCTACAAAGTGTGTCCAGGACAGCCAAGGCTACACAGAGAAACTCTGTTCCGAAAAACCAAACAACAACAACAACAACAACAAAACAACAACAACAACAACAACAACAACAAAAAACCCAAAAAACCCAAACCAAACAAAAAAATACATTGTACAATTATGGCCACTACCTACCTACTATGTCTGTCTTCCCAGAGGAAAAACAAACAAACAAACAAACCATACAACCACCGTAAATAGATGCTTCTCTGAGGAAGGCTGAGATCAGCACTAATATATGGGTATAAATAGAAATATTTAGACGCTCCTGTAGCAAAACAACAGTAGTTCCCCCACTAGGGTCTATGACCATTGGAGTTATTAACAACCATTAATTTATTTTCTGTCTCTACAGATTTGTTTATCCTGAATATTTTATACAAGTGAAATGTATGGTGTGTGGCATTTTTTTTTTTTTTTTGTCTAACAGCTGTGACTCAGTAGAACATTTCCAAGGTCTGTTTCTAGTATATCAGGGCCGACTGCACTTCAATTGCTTGTGCAGAGGAATCCCCACCTACACCAGCATAAAACTGCCTTTTAAGTAGCTTTCCTTTCCTCTCCTTGTGAGAGTTGTGTGTATCCTATTCTGTCAAATCTTCTCTGATTTGTCACCTTTTCTGCCACCCAATTAGACATCCCTTTCAAACATGGGTGCTTCCTTCTGCAAACTAACTTTACTTTTGTTTGGAAATAAAGGCCTGTGTCACCACATCTGGACCTAAGCTTTTCTTTACCTGAAACTTGCTCTACCAGGCTGGCCTTGAACTCAGATCTGTTTGTCTCTGTTTCCTGGATTAAAGGTTTGTATTCCAGCCAGATCACACAGACATCGATCTTTGAATGTGATCTCCTGGCAGAACAGGCATGTTACGAATTCACATTCCTCTACACAAGTACTATTGTCAGGATTTTTAAATGGGAAATAAGTCTCAAAATAAAATTATGGGCCGCCTTTCAAGCTAAGGAAACTGAAAACAGGTGAATGAATGAATGAATGAATGAATGATCTCCAGGCGATGAGAGACTCAGGTGCCAGTGGAACAAAAGGGAAATGTGAGTCAAGAGTTCAGGAGGAAAACAAAAACAAACAAACAAAAAGCCCGGTGTGGTGGCGCATGCCTTTAATCCCAGCACTCGGGAGGCAGAGGCAGGTGGATCAATGTGAATTTGAGGCCAGCCTGGTCTACAAAGAAAGTCCAGGACAGCCAAGGCTACACAGAGAAACCCTGTCTCGAAAAAACAAAAAACAAAAAACAAAAATGACAACAACAACAACAACAACAAAACCAAAACCAAAACCAAAACAGAGTTCAGGAGGAGGGCTGGGCGTGGTGGCGGCGGCCGTGCACTCGGTCAGCAAGCTTAGCGTTGAAGTCGGCTCCCTCCTTTCAGACTACAAGGTTTTGTTTTTTGGGTTTTTTTTTGGGGGGGGGGTTGTTAAAGGTTTTTAAGACAGGGTTTCTCTGTGTAACAGCCCTGGCTGTCCTAGACTTGTAGATGAGGTTGGCCTCTGCCTCCTGAGTGCTGGGATTGCCCTGGTGACTACAAGGTTTGTACAGACTACCAACTCACTGGGATGAACGTGCCTCACAGGAGTGTTTGTAATATTTATTCTCTCTCTCTCTCTCTCCCCCCCCCCCCCATGTGTGTTTGTGTGTATACATAAAGGTGCCACAGCATGTACACGTAAGCTGAAGGGTAACCTACAGAACCTGGTCCTCGCCTTCCATCGTGTGGGTTTAGGGGATCTCAGAGTCAGGTCTCCAAGCTCAGCAGCCAGCACCTTTACCCACTGAGCTACTTAGTGGGAAGAGGTCTTCCCGCCCTTAAATGATGTACTTGGGGCTAGGGAGCTGGCTCAGTAGGGAAAGTGCTAATGGTGCAAACATGCGGACCTGAGTTTGGAGTCTTCGAATGCCTACAAAGTCACCCTTATCCGTGCACATCTGTGACCCCATCCCTGGGGAAGTGGGGACAGGCAATCTAGCTGAGTGGGTGAGCTCTAAACTCAGTGACTAAGCCCGTCTAAAACACATGGTGAGCCATGACGGAGGACTAGAGCCATCATTGACCTCCGGCTCCACACACCCTGGTGTGTCACGTGAACACACACACACACACACACACACACACACACACACACACACACACACACACACACACACAGGACAGAACCACACAGGTGAACCTGGGTAGGCTATAGAACCAGGCTTATTCAGCTTGATGCAGCCAGGTGGCCTGTTAGCCAAAAGCACCACAACACAATGGTGAATGAGACCTAACAGCAAATTATAAACTTACTTAAAGCATTATGAGACGTTTTTGGCCTTTTATTTATTCTGTAACTTGTTTGGGTGGCTGTTGAGCACCAACTTGGTAGACGACAGTGTCATGCTGTGCTGCAACGTCCAAAAGTGGAAGACGCCATGAGAGGGTTTTTAGAGTGGGAACGTTAGACGGAGCGGAGCGGCAGCTGTCTTTACCTTAGCGGGAGTTAGGGTAAGGGCAGGGGGCAGCCGGGAAGGGCTTCTCAGAGGAAGGTGGGCATTGTAAGAGGGCAGAGATATCAAATCTGAGAGAAGGAATGAGGAGAAAAACCGTGAGCGTGTAGGGAAGGAAAGCAACATCAGTGAGCTTCAGGGGAACAGCGGGGGCCTGGTGGGAAGGCATACTGCGCTTGCTCGCAGAGGACCTGGGTTCTGTTCCCAGCACTCACCCGCTGCCTCACAACGCCTGGTCACTCCAAGATAAGAGAGGAAGAATCCGACTCAGGGAGTCTCAAGGCGTCTCAGAGGAGACTAGGACTAAAATTTGCCACAGAGAACGTGGTGCTGCCTCATTAGAAATTAGTAAGATGCCGGGCGGTGGTGGGTGGCAGCGGCGGACGCCTTTAATCCCAGCACTTGGGAGGCAGAAGTAGATGGATCACTGTGAGTTCGAGGCCAGCCTGGTCTACAAAGTAAGTCCAGGACAGCCAAGGCTATACAGAGAAACCCTGTCTCAAAAAACAAAACAAACAAACAAACAAACAAAAAGCCCCCCCAAATGAGAAACCTTGTCTCAGAAAACCAAAAAGAAAAAAAAAAAGTTGCAGGCCATCTGTTCTTACCCATGAACTACATTGAAATGGTCATTTTGCTTACATGGTAGTAAAAGCCAATACACACGGCAGTGAAGCCAACACACTCACACTGAATTAGCGAGCAGTGTCAGAGTCCACAGTTTTCTTTTCTTTTTTTTGTTTTTCTGTTTTTTTGAGACAGGGTTTCTCTGTGTATCCCTGGCTGTCCTGGAACTCTCTCTGTAGACCAGGCTGGCCTCGAACTCACAGAGCTCTGCCTGCCTCTGCCTCCTGAGTGCTGGGATTAAAGGTGTACAATACCACACCTGCCTGTAATGTAGTTTTGATAAAATGGGAATAGCTTTTTTAAGGCACGTTGAGTTACAAGGCAGCAGGCACCATGGGCTTGTCTATAAATTTCATCCTTTCTTACTGACAGGCACTTTTTGCTTTGTGCTTATTTATTTTTTAAAAAGATTTTATGTATTTATTATTTATACAGTATTCTGCCCCCATGTGTGCCTGCAGGCCAGGAAAGGGTACCAGATCTCATTATAGATGGTTGTGAGCCACCATGTGGATGCTGGGAATTAAACTCAGGACCTTTGGAAGAACAGCCAGTACTCTTAACCTCTGAGCCATCTCTCCAGCCCCTTTGCGCTTCTTTTTAAAGATATATTTTTATTACTTTTAAAATTATGTATACGTGTGTACAGGTGCTCCCTGGTCAGCGGTCATGTCAGATCCTCTTGGATCTGAGTTAGAGGCAGTGGTAAGCTGCCTGCTGTGGGCACTGAATATTGACCTCAAGTCCTCTGGAAGAGCAGTGCTCACTCTTAACCACTGAGCCAAATCTCCAGCCCCTGTTTTGTGCTTTTGTGACAGAGCCTCAAGCTTGCTTACTATGCAGCTGAGGATAACCTTGAACATCCATTCCTCCCAACTCCATCTCCCAAGTGCTGGGACCACAGTATGCACTACCATGCCTATTGTATATGGAGGGCTGGGAATCGAACCCGGGACTTTGTGCATGCTAGGCAACCACTTTACCAACTAAGCTACATCCATAGCTTCTTGGAAGGCGCCTTTTCGTAATACACATAAGCACTGCCGAATGGGTGTACATCTTACAACGAAAGGCATGCTGCAATATAATTGACAGCCTTTTCCAGCCTTACAGATACATGACAGTGTTTGTCATACAGGTGATGCTGAGCTGGGCACACAGGGAGAGTGCTTGTCTGACATATACAAAGCCCTGGATTTGACCCCAGTCCCACACACATTAGGCACAGTGATGCTTGCCTATAATCCCACCTGGCACTTGGCAGGTAGAGGCAGGAGGATCAGAAGCTCAAGGTCACCCACAGGCAGTGAGTTCGAGGCCAGCCTGAGATACATGAGATAACCTGTCTTGGGAAGAAAAAAGTGACGTTGGGTGCAGTGGTGCACACCTTGGATCCCAGACCTTAGGAGACAGAGACAGGTGGGTCTCTGTGAGTTCGAGACCAGCTTGGTCTACAGAGTGAGACCCTGCCGCAAAAGAAAAACGACAAGAAGAAGGATGAAACAGAGGTGACCTTTTGTCACTTAGAAGTGACAAAAACAGTTGTGCTGTGCCATCTACAAGGCCAGCTGTTCCAGATAAATGGCTAGTCACTGTTGAAGGGGCCTCTAACATTGGTAAGGGGGTCATAGGGCAAAGGCATTGCCCTGACATTTGTCTTAGTTTAGTGTAACATCTGGTAGCTTGTTATGTACATCAAAAAAAAGCGAGTTGGGGCTGGAGAGCTGGCTCAGAGGTTAAGAGTACGGGTGGCTGTCCCAAAGATCCTGAGTTCAATTCCCAGCAATCACATGGTAGCTCACAACTGTCTATAATGAGATCTGGTGTGCAGGTGTGCACACAGGCAGAATACTGTATACATAATAAGTAAATCTTTAAAAAGAAAAGAAAAAGCAAGTCATGGATCAAGGTCACAGGTTTTCTTTGTGAGACCATTCTGACTCTTTCCCACCTGCAAGCCACTCTTTCCCATTTCTTTTTTTCTTTCCTTCCTTCCTTCCTTCTTCTTCTTTTTTTATTTTGGTTTTTTGAGACAGGGTTTCTCTGTGTAGCCTTGACTGTCCTGGACTCACTTTGTAGACCAGGCTGGCCTCGAACTCACAGCGATCCACCTACCTCTGCCTCCCGAGTGCTAGGATTAAAGGCGTGCGCCACCACTGCCGGCTCTTTCTTTCCTTCCTTCCTTCCTTCCTTCCTTCCTTGTGTATCCCTGCCTGTCCTGGACTCACTTTGCAGACCAGGCTGGCCTTGAACTCACGGCGATGCACCTGCCTCTGCCTCCCGCGTGCTGGGATTAAAGGTGTGCATCACCGCGCCCGGCCTTTTCTCCGTTTCTGGTGGGAATGTGTTTCTCATTTCTAACGCAGAGGCCTTTACAGTCTTGGCATGGGGCATCTATCAACCTTTCCCCCCACTTCAGTATTTAATTTCTCTTAAAACTTCATGGAACATCTGCTAATAATCAAGTCTTCCCCATTTTCTGAAAACCCAGGGAACCTCAGCCCCCCAGACAGTCTTCAGACGCGCTGAGCACACCTGAACACACTTGCCCACTCTTTTCCACCCACCACCACTACCCAAATATTCCCTGGCTTTCTGAGAAAGACCTGGAGCTACAGACCCAAGCCTGAGAGTTCTTGCGTCCTTTTAGGAAGAATCAGAAGAGCAAAAACACGTGTCCTTGATATTTATAACTGGTCAGAACAATCCTGGAGTCAATGCCCCATCTGTCACTGAGGATCAGACCTTCCTAGCTGTCCCATAAATCGTGGTTGGGCATCCTTTGTTCCACTCATGCAACGTTGGGAAGCGTGTTTGTTCCCTGCGGAAACGCCTTATAAACGAACTCAGATGATGAGAAACCCAAACCCAGGCAATCAGCAGGCCTGACTCAAGTGTTCATCTCCCCCCCCCCTCCGCCCCCACCTCGCCGACCACCCAGAACCAGCTGGGACCTGCAACATCAAAGGCATAAACAGGAGAATCAGCGCTGGGTCCCTGATCCCTCCCGGGAGCCCTGGGGCCCTGGGACATCTGAAACTTACCTGGTCTGTGAGTTTTCTTCACCTGAAAGTTGATTTTATCTGAGAGCTTATAAATCGCAGTCCCCATCTCTGAGCTGAGGCCAGCCCTGCTGTGTAGCACGCAGAGACAGCTGAGGGTGACAGGCTGAGTGGGCCAGCCCCACTGACCTGTGTGACTCAGAGGCTACCAGGCAGGCGCCTGGCCGCTCTCAAGTCCTGGCTGCCTATATTTTTCTAACAGGCCACCAGCATGCTCAGCCACTCATCTCAAGGGGCTGTCAGACTTTCACACCTACAACCCTTCCATAAACCCCACTAGAAAAGGTCGCTATAGGGTTGATAAGAGGTGCCTATTACACACCACTGCTTAAAGAGACCTCGGGACTCTTCACACTTAGAGCTGGTAACTTTATAAAACCCCTCCGTTTCTCCATTTCTTCTGTAAGATGAGGAAAGTAATAGTTCCCATCTGATTCAGATTATTTATTTATTTTTATGGTGCCCCGGATTGAACCCACTGAGCCTTGAACATGCTAGACTCTAGACAAGCCGTTCATTCCTTCACTGAACCCTGAGCTCCATCTGCAGCCACCGACTGAGGCCGGAATGCCCTGTTGGATCTCTTGGCGCTGGAGTTACAGGCGCTTGTGAGCTGTGTGGTGTAAACGCTGGGACCCGGACTACAGTCCCCTTGAATACTCTTACCGCTGAGCCATCTCCAGTCTCCTGACTGAGTTTTAATTAGGTGTGAAAAATGCATAGGCAGCTTGTCACGAGAAGGACCCGGCAAGGGTGAGCCGCTGATTTTAATGGCATCTAAAGAAACCCTACGTGCTGCTTGTTAAGAAAATTTGCGCTAAAGAGCAGGGCGGCTGACTGGCTGCGGTACTGGTTCCTAAGTATACTAGGAACTCGCCACATCGGATCATGTGACTAGTTAGATGCAGGTTCTTGGGGTCGGAGGAGGGGGAACACTGTGGTAAATAGTGAAGAATTGAGAGGAAGGAGAAGCTGCTCAAAGAAGCTCGGTCTAGGCTAGGCTGCGCCAAGCGCGCAGGATTTTACTCCTAGATGCAGTTTGCAACTCGAGCCAGAGGAGGGCGCTGCTGGGCGCGTCCTGGCTCAGCATCCCTCGGTAGGTGAGAGATTCCACCTGTGAGTGCGCTCCTCTAGCCCTGAGCTCTGCTTTCCCCTGGCCACCAGGTAGGTTTCTCTCTCGGATGCACCCCTAGGACACTTTCTCTGGCGACCTGAAGTGAGGAAAGCGGATTTCACCGAAGCCAGATCTGCAGAGAGAAGCTCAGAGGATTTGGTCAAATCCCCCAACCGAACAGAAATAGCAGTTCTTTTTTTTCCCTCTTCAGCTGGCTCTGTCACTCAGTGGCAGCGCCATCCCCCGTGGTCTCAGTTGTCACCTCTCTGAGATGAGCAGTGCTTCTACGGACCTCTGGAGACTCTCTGGTTTGAAGGGGTGCTATCAAGTCCACAGAAACCAGCGGCTGACCAGGGTCTGTCTCTCTTGAACACCGACAATTTGAAATTTATTTAGTTTTTGTGGTCCTGGGAGCTGAACAAAGGGTCTTATACATGCGAGACAAATTATCTACCATTAAGTTATATTTCAGCCTTAATAACCTTAACTAGAGAATTAGGGAGTGGCATTCAAAATTCCAAAGGTGGTGGTGGTGGTTGTTTTCCAAAAAAAAAAAAACAAAAAAAAACAAAAAACAAAAACAAAAACAAAAACAAATGTGATTAAAAAAATATGTTCATTTAGGGAAAAATACGAGTAATTGATGATAGCATCATGGTATAAATGTGATTAATGTCACTGTGTCTTGTGTTTAAAATGGTTAAAATGTGTAATTCTAGCTCTTAGGGTGGAGGCTGAGGGGCAAGGCCTTCTTCTGAGGTCAGTCTGGGCTACGCAGACACTCTCTTTGCTTCTGTCTCTCAAAAAGGGGGTTGGGGTGAGAGGGGACAAAATGGCAAGTTTTATGTTAGAAACACTATATACACTTTAACACAATAGGAACACCAAAGAGCAGTCTTCTCAATGTGGTGTCACCAGCCTGTCATTCTTACACCCAGGAGACTGGGGAAGGAGGGGTCCTGAGTTCATCATCCTCAGCTACCCTGTGAAATTCAGAACTAGCCTGGGCTACATGAGACACCATAACAGCAAATTCAAACCAACCAACCAAAACCTCCAGCCAGGTGTGGTGGCACATGCCTTTAATCCCAGCACTCCGGAGGCAGAGGCAGGCGGATTGCTGTGAGTTCAAGGAGAGCGAGTCCAGGACGACCAAGGCTACACAAAGAAACCCTGTCTCAAAAAAGCAAAAAGGATCCTGGGCCTAAGCAGAAAATGTCCTGTGGTGACAGAGTTAGAAGAAAACATGAGGAAACTTCAAAGACGTGGGCAATGGCTGTTCTTTGTTGTAGTTTTGGCTACATCTGGAGTTAACTAAAACCCAAGTGGCTCAGTACACCTGTGAGGGATCTTTTCTTAATTACCTCTTAAGAAGCGGGAAGGCCCACCCACTTCTAACCCAGATCCTTGGAGGCGGGAAGATCCATCTTTAGCCTGGGCCACACCTTCTGTTGGTAGCCTGCATAGAGAACACGGAAGAAGCAAGCTCCTGCTCTGTGCCTGCTCGTCCTTGCTCTCCCGTCGCAAGGCCATTCCTTCACTGGCATTACAACCTGTCTCTTCGGGATTCCAACGTGTACTAAAGTCCAGCTGAGACAGCCAGCCTTGTGGATGGAACAACTAATGGACTCATGGATTTTCTGTTGGTAGATTAGCTGGGCTACACCTTGAAAGCCTCTCTAACAAACCCCTTTCTTTTCTTTTCTTTTTATTTATTTTTGTTTTGTTTTGTTTTTGAGGCAAGGTTTCTCTGTGTAGCCTTGGCTATCCTAGACTCGTTTTGTAGACCAGGCTGGCCTCGAACTCACAGCCATCTGCCTGCCTCTGCCTCCCGAGTGCTGGGATTAAAGGTGTGCGCCACCACCCCCCAGTTTGTGATTATGTTGTGAGTTAATTATCACTAGGAATTTTTTTTCCCAACGAATCGTGTGGTATTTAAATATATACCCAAAATAAACTAGTTGGGGTCAGTTTGAACCAGCACCAACTACTGAATTGTGTAGAATCAAATTACCTTCTGTCCTCCCTCAGATGGGTACCCCGTTAATTGTGGTGGCTGCAGATACCCGGCACCTCCATTATCTGTACCCCTCTACCTCTACCCCTCACTTCTTCACCTCCTCCCCTCACAGCCTGTCACATGGTAAGAAGGCTCTCAGTAGCTCAGGACCACATCTAGCAGAGGGTGTTTATATTCCTAATGGCTCCATCTAGAAAATGCAGACTGAGTGCAGCAAGGGAAGCAGCCAATGGGTGAAGAGGCAGAGCACGCAGAGGGAGCACGCAGAGGGAGCACACAGAGGGAGCACTCAGAGGGAGCACTCAGAGGGAGCACTCAGAGGGAAAGGGTATTACCCTTTGCAAATGGTTTATCTGTCATGGGGCTAATCTCTAGGCCAGTGGTTCTCAACCTGTGGGTTACCGCTACATATCAGATATTTATGTTATGATTCATAACAGTAGCAAAATTACAGTTATGAAGTAGCAACGAAAATAATTTTATGGTGTGGGGAGGGGGGTCACCCCAGCATGAGGAACTATATTAAAGGGCCGCAGCGAGAGGAAGGTTGAGAACCACTAGACAGAACTCAAAAGCTAATAGCAAAGTAACAGCCTAGTTAAGTAGGCAAGAGGCCTGAGTGGGCCCTTCCTTTTACAAAAGACCTGACAGGCAGAGAGAAAAATGCTCAGCATCACTGATCTTGAGGCAAACAAATGAAACTCACAAGGGGCTAGCCCCCTCACACTGTTTTTGTATCAAAAAGATGCAGGTGACAAGTGCTGGTGACAACGTGGAGAAATCTGAGCCCTTGCACAATGTCGGTTGGAAATGTCAATTAGGAATCCTTTTTGGAAATGGTATGGAGGTGTCTCTACAAAGTTAAAAAAAAAAGCCAGGCAGTGAAAGAAAAAAAAAAAAAAGCCAGGCAGTGGTAGGGCATGATTTTAGTCACAGCACTCAGGAGGCAGAGGCAGGCGAGTCTCTGTGAGTTGAGGCCAGCCTGGTCTACAAAGCTAGTCCAGGACAGCCAAGCATACATAGAGAAACCCTGTTTCAACCACCCCCCCAAACAAACAAATAAACACAAAAACTCAAACTAAAAAAAAAAAAGAAATGCTGTCTGGGCGTGATAGTGCACGCCTTTAATCCCAGCACTCGGGAGACAGAGGCAGGCAGATCGCTGTGAATTCAAGGCCAGTCTGGTCTACAAAGCGAGTTCAGGGTAGCTAAGGCTAGAAGGAAACCCTGTCTCAAAAAACCAAACCAAATTAAAAAAAAAAAAAAAAGAACACCTTCAGAACTGCAGGCAGGTATGTCATACAGGACTGGCCTTCCCTACAGCTGCCCTGTGCGGCCTTCTGAAAGCTTCTGTGAACCTCAGTTGTCTGAACCCAGTTTCATTAGATCAGTGTGCCCTGATGCTGCCTAATGTCTGAGACACACTGTATTGATCCCAAAAGAGAGCTTTTCATTTATTTTTAAATTTATTTTTACATTGCTTAGTTGGGGCTTTTACATTGTGTGTGTGTGTGTGTGTGTGTGTGTGTGTGTGTGTGTGTGTATGTGTGTGTGTGTGTCACAGCACTCGTGGCAGGCAGTGTTTCCATCTCTCCTGAGGGGGTTCAAACTTGAGTTGTGAGACTTGGTGGTAAGTGCCTTTATCAGTTGTGGTAAAATACTCAAACAGCAACTTATAGAAAAAGCGGCATATTTGGCTCACGGTTCTGAATTACAGCCCATCACTTCAGCAGAGGAGTCAAGCCAGGAAGTTGAAGCAGACAGAAACGCATGTGTGACTGCTTCTAAGCACCTTGCTCTTTGTTTCTACTCCTACAACCCATCGCTGTCTTGGTTGATTTAATAAAACTAACTTTTTTCAACTTGACCCAAGCTAGAGTTACCTGGAAAGAGGGAACCTCCCTTGAGAAAATGTCTCTGTAAGACTGGCCTGTGGGGACTGGATGTGGGGGAGCATGCCTTTAATCCCAGCACACAGGAAGCAGAGGCAGGCGGATTGCTGTGAGTTCGAGGCCAGCCTGGTCTACATAGTGAGTCCAGGAAAGCCAATGCTACATAGAGAGACCCTGTCTCAAAAAAACCAAAACAAACAAACAAACAAACAAAAAACCAAAATAAGTAAAGACTGACAGGGATTTTCCAAGGGTGATCAGGTGACCTTTACAGTGATTGGTTGGCAATGGTCTAGGGGTTATGGAGGCACTCAGGAGTGGTCCAGCATTAAGGGACTTTCCAGGGTGGTTACTAAGTCATTGCTTTTGGCTCAGGCCAGATATGGGGGCAGGAGCTGATTGGTTGTTCCCTCTTCATTGTTTTTCCAGGAGCAGTAGTTTCACTTTCCGGGAAACTGAAACTCAGGCCTGGTTCAGCCTGTCGTGGAGTCAGGCTGGCATATAAAAATTTGTCCTCCTCAGAGTATGTAAGCTGAGTCCTCCCGACCCCTTCAAGGTGCTTTTGGTCATGGTGTTTTATCACAGCAGTGGAAGCCCTAGGACAAGCCCCCCAAGCCCAGGGAATGGCGCCACCCACTGGATCTTCCTGGTTGACTAGTCCCGTTTAGAAAAACTGTCACAGACACACACAGACCTCATCTGGACAATGACTCATTGAGATTTGCTCCTCATCATGTCAAGTTGTCAAAACAAACAAACAAACAAACCTGAACATCACAACCACCATGCCTAGCTGATGAGGAATCCTGGAGCCTGGATTCAAGGCCTCAAACTTCGTATTCAAACACTCTGCCACCCAGCTCCATCCGCAGACTTCCCGTTACATTTTATTCTGAGACAGCTCTCACTGAGGTTGCCCAGGCCGACTTTGAAGTCACTCTGTGGCTCAGGTAGGCCTTGAACTTGTAATCTGTCTGCCTTGGCCTCCTTTTATTTATTTTTTTTATAAGGTTTTTTGAGACAGGCTTTCTCTGTGTAGCCTTGGCTGTCCTGGAGTCCCTTTGTAGACCAGGCTGGCCTCAAACTCATAACGATCCACCTGCCTCCGCCTCCTGAGTGCTGGTATTAAAGGCGTGCGCCACCACACCCAGCCCTACAGTTGCTCTTGCAGAGAGCCTGGGATGGATTTCCAGCACTCGCAAGGCAGTTCACGTCCACTTGTAACTCCAGTTTCAAGGGATCCTATGCCCTCTTCTGGCCTCTGAGCAGGCAGGCAAATTACTCATACACATAAAGTTTAAAAATGAAAAAACAAAAACAAAAACAAACAAAAAAAATTCAAATGAGAAACAAGAGAGAGTGTGCTTACTGCTTTTGAAGAGGTCCCAAGCCCCACTCCCAGCATCCAATCAAGCAGCAGGAAACCATCTGTCACTCCAGCTGTTGGAGGACCTGACACCTGCCTCTGGCCTCCAACTACACACATAGGCACCTGCACACACATTAGGAACATACAAACACTCAATCACAGACACATACAAATAAGTCTTTTTCTTTTTTTAAAGGGGAAAGAGTCAGGTTCGTTGAAAAGTGATGCGTGGGGTTAGACAAAGAAAAGGGAGCATTCAGAGCTTCCGGTTCTATCCCGACTCAGGCCCACGATCTTACGGATAACCGCAACTCGGTGTACAAGATGGAAGCCAATACAGTATGAGGGGCGTGAATATCTCAAACAAAGCAGAAAGCCAGACTGACAAGCAATGGACTGGTTTTCTAAACTCTGAGACCTTTTACCAAACTCTAGGCAAAGGGGATGATGTTGGACTACGTGCTGCCCGGGGAGGCAAGGGGGATGGGGTTGGACTACGTGCTGCCCGGGGTCCCTGTCATTTCTGATTTTTCTTGTACGCACATCCTTTCCTTCATTTGATTTCAGCCTGGATCCTTGAGGGCATCTGAGGTTGTGGCGCTTGCTGTAAGCATCCTGTGGGACCTAGTGCGGCCTGGCACGGTGGAAAGAGTGTGATAAGATTAGCTGCATGAGCTGGGCTCTGAGGACATCGATGCCATGAAAGCAGCGGTGCGTGATCAGTGGCTCTCAACTGGAATGTGAGGTGTTTGTTTGGAGACCAGGTCCAGTGTAACTCAGGCGAGCTTTGGTATCACTATGTGGCCCAGGATAGCCTTGAACTCCCAATCCTTCTGTCTCTCCCCTGCCCCAAGTGTTAGGAGCTAATTGCGTGTGTTGCCATGTCTGGGTGTAAACCCTGCACCCTGCATCCTGGTGTCATCAGAATAGAAGTTATATTGGTCAGCTTGATGTAGAATGATTAATAATCAATACTGAGTCATAAGAGTATTAATACACATGTAAAGGGAATAAATTATTTTATTAGTATTAATTAAGAATGATTATTAATTCAGCAGCAATTATTCCTTAACCCGCTATTATATAAATAAATAACACAGAAACCTGTTTTTTTTTATTTTTTATTTTCTGAGACAGGGTTTCTCTGTGTAGCCTTGGCTGTCCTGGACTCACTTTGTAGACCAGGCTGGTCTCGAACTCACAAAGATCTGCCTGCCTCTGCTCCTGAGTGCTGGGATTAAAGGCATGTACCACTGTGCCCAGCACCTATGAGATTTTTGTTGTTGTTGTTGTTGTTGTTTTAAATGGGCTTTCTCAAGCCAGGCGTGGTGGCACAGGTTTGTCCAGACCAAGCATAAGCGTTCTCTTCAGGGTAAGGGAGCAAGAGAATGACATCCCCGAAGCCGGGAGCAACAGGGAGCCTCAAGACCCTGTGTGACAAAGAAATGACAAGTATGACCATACTGTGGAAACATCAGTGTAGGCAAAGCAGAGATGGAGGAAGGGCGTGGTGACTGACAGAGAACAGATCCCAGCTGAGCCCTCAGAAGCGTCTCCCCACCACCTTCGTCCTTCCTGCTAACTCCGAGCTTGAGATGTGGGAAGGGAGGGCAGGTTCGGCTCAGGTGAAGGCACTTTACCAAGAGCATTCGCCCCTGTGGCATTTCCACCCTGCCTCACGCATCACCCAGCACCCTGTCCCTGGTCACAGCAGCGACTCAGGAACTCTGGCTCCTGTGACATCCCGGAGCTGGTCTTCACAGACAATTCCTATAGAAGGCAGATGTGCCTGCAGGGGCAGGAAGAGAGTTTCCTAGAGCCTCAGGAACATCTTTATCTGCAAGATGGTGTCGCTACAAGAAAAAAAAAAAGCTCATTTTTTTTCCTCCCAGCAGCTAAAGAGAGAAGGCAGTTCCACTGATGGAAGACCAATGTCAACTCGGGGAGCAGTGTTGTTCTCTCTGGAATGCAGCTGCCTGCCTCCCTGTGCCTCTCTCCTGTGACTGCAAAGCCTGGAGGTGGAATTGTGACCAGTTTACAAGCAACAGCCTCTCTGGTTCCCCAGAGTGGCCCAGAGAAGTGGGAGTGCACGGGCATGCAGACAGTCTTCCTTGTCTCTGTCCCATAAGCCACATTACCAAGACTATTTCATGCAGTCACACTTGCTGGTAAGTCCAACCCTTTGGGAGCTGAGGCAGGAGGATTTTGAGACCAGCCTAGGCTACATGCTTTACCTCAAAAACACCCTGCCCCACCCCCAGAGACAGATAAACACTAATACTGCTTGACTTCTTTAGCCGAAAACCAAGGAGTTGGTAGTTTTCCACAGCCAACTGGAATGTTTCAGGGGTGACGCAGACTTATGGTCTCTTTGCATCTTGGTTTGGCACTCCTGGTCCAAAACTTCCATAGTCATTATTACAAAAAACCCTCAACCATCCTGGCAAAAAAAAAAAAAAAAAGCTTAAGAATTCAGATCAGGTCAACCTCATGAGAGTTAGTGTCTTGGACACAGCTAATATCAGAGAGGAGGGAGCCTCAATTAAGAAAATACCTCTGTACGATCTCAGGCTGTAGGCAAGCCTGTGGGCATTTTCTTAATTAGCGATCCATGGGGGAGGGCCTAAGCCCATTGAGGGAGGGGCCATCCTTGGGCTGGTGGTCCTGCAAGGTATGGGGAACAAGCCAGTAAGCACCCCTGCCCCCACCCCATGGCCTCCGCATCAGCTCCTGTTTCCACCAGTTCCGTTTGAGTTCCTGTCCTGACTTCCTCTGATGAACAGTGACGTGGAAGTGTCAGCTGAACAAACCCTTCTCTCCCTGAAGAGTCGAAGAGTCGCTTTGGTCACGGTGTTTCTTTGCAGCAACAGAAACGCTAATTAAGACCTTGGGAGGCAGAGGCAGGCGGATCGCTGTGAGTTCGAGGCCAGCCTGGTCTACAAAGCGACTCCAGGACAGTCAAGGCTACACAGAGTAACCCTGTCTTAAAAACAAACAAACAAACCAAATCAACCAACCAACCAAACAAAAGACCTTTGGCTTCAAAATGGCTCCTGTCAAAAACCTGGGATTAGAAACATGTGTGTAATATTTCTTCCATGCTGCTATTGTACATGCTGAGCCTGGTGGGAAGAGGGGCCGGAGGATTAAATATTTTCCCCATGCGTTTCATCACCAGGGCTCACCACGGTGGTAGCACCCCTGTGGCTGAGGGGCAGTGAAGTCGGATCCCTACTGATTCCTCCCGTGTCCCTCAGCAGGAGCCTGGAGTAAATCATGGGCTTGCCATCTGGAGATCAGAAACTCTGTTGAAACTTCTGCTTTTCATTTGTGTGCCAAGGGAGGAGGAAGGAAGGGAGAGAGAGAGAGAGAAAGGGAGGGAGCGGGGAGGGGCTGTGGAGTGGGTTGGTTCTATGAAGTAACATCAACAAGCCAGTCAACAAAGCCAGCTATGATGAGCAACTTTTTTTTTTTGTTTCTGTTTTTTCGAGACAAGGTTTCTCTGTGTAACCTTGGCTGTCCTGGACTCGCTTTGTAGACCAGGCTGGCCTTGAACTCACAGCGATCCACCTGCCTCTGCCTCTCTGAGTGCTGGGATTAAAGGCGTGGTGGCGCACGCCTGACACTATGACGAGCAACTTTAAGGAGACACAGCTGATCCGAGTTTGGCTGGGAGGCGGAGTACTGCAAACAACCTGTAAATCCAACCGGTCACCTTGTGTTTTCCTTTCCTTTTTATTTTCAGTTATGACCTCAGGCCTTTGTACCTAGCAGAAATAGTAACAGGACTCTGGGGAGCCAAACACCAAAGTCTATTTAATTTATATCTAGGTTCCCAACTCGGAAGCTGTTTCTTTTTCTTTAACGGATTTAAAGTGAGCTACCTCCCTACATGTGCCGCTAGAAGACAGCATCTATTGCGTACTGCTGTGTGCGAGGCTCTGATACATAAACGCATTAGTCCTTTCAACTCAATCTTCCCAGTCAGGCCTGCAAGGCCGGTGATGTGAGTGAGCGACACAGGAGGTGGTGGACAGGATTATGGATCAAGGCAGCTTGGTTCTAGGAGCCCAGTACTTTTAACCACAATGCCACACCGTGACCTAGATTCATCCCCCCCCCCTCGAGGTATAGTTTGCAAAGTATAAAATACAGAATTACAGAATTTGAATTGGGAGGTTTTGACATAAGTACTTGTATACCCACCGCCTCAAGATGTTGACAAACCCCATTATTTCTCATGGCCCCTTCAGTCAGTCCTCAGAGCCTCTCAGTTAACCCTGACAGAATTTCTATCGTCCTTAGAACATGTTGCTCAGCATCCGGTGGGTGGGCTGATCTAGGCACCGGTTGCTTCCAGACAAGAATAGATAGACCTTGAGATCAAAGGTCCCAAGGTCCTGTTTCTCACTCAGGGGTGGTGCTCAAGGTGAGGTCTGAGGCCTGGACACTAGGCCGAGCTCCCTGGCTCACTGGACGAGGTGGGAATTATTCTCCACCTTTGTTACAGTTTAGCTCTTTTAGAGTGAGATTGCTAGTATAGGAAAGCAGTGGACACTCTGAAGTGCCACAAGCCAGTGATGACAGTCCTTTGTCTAGCTGCTGTGCTAAGTGTGCCTGAGGAAGCGAGGCAGGTCGGCTGAAACACAGGCCCAGGCGGGTGCTTCATGAGCGGTAAGGACGGAGCCAGTGGTGGTGATGGAGCAGGCCCCAGGGGATGCAAAGGCAGTTCCACCATCGCTGCCTGACCACCAGGCGTCCAGTGGCTGTTTCCCACCCCCCCACAATAAATGGAGTCTCAGACTGTCATGCTGGAGGGAATGGAGAGTGAACGGCATGCCAGCCAGCGTTTATTTATAAACCTTGGGCAGTAACTGCTCTTAACTACTGAGCCATCTCTCTAGCCCCAATACAGTTGTTTTTTTTTTAACAATTGAATAAATGTAAAATGTAAAAAACAAAACAAAACAAAAAGATTCCATGGGCTGAAGAGACAGCTCAGAGGTTAAGAACGCCGTCTGCTCTTCCAAAGGTCCTGAGTTCAATTCCCAGCAACCACATGGTGGCTCACGACCATCTATAATGAGATCTGGTGGCCCCTTCTGGCCTCCAGGTGTACATGCAGGCAGAACACTGTATAAATAGTAAATCTTTAAAAAGAAGAAAGAAAGAAAGAAAAAAGACCTTTAAAAAAAAATGATTTCCTCTCTGTAAGTCGGAGCCCAGCCTGGTCTACAAAGTGAGTCCAGGATAGGCAAGGCTACACGGAGAAACCCTGTCTTGAAAAACAAACAAACAAACAAAATGATTTCATCATCCACAGTAATGAATATAAAACATTACCAGACAATGAGAGCCTTTGGTAGAATGGGGTTTAGTTCAGTGCATCCGGGGGCTGATAGCATGTTCAGTGGTCTCTGTTAATCACTGCCATGGAGGGCTCCATGCTGAGGTGAGATTGAGAAACACTGAAGCCTCCCCGCCTCATCTCCAAGGCAAACCCAAGGTCAAGGAACACATTAAGGGTCTACTGTAAATTGCTCACTATGTTAACTCATTGTCTCTGACATTTCTTTTTTTTTTTTTATTCTTAGTAATTTATTCAGATTACATCTAAATTGTTATCCCCTCGCTTGTATCTTCACATTCCCCCCTCCCTCCCTCATTCATCCTAGTCCTCTCCCCTAGGTCTGTGTGTCCCCCACTACAAGATCACAGCCTATCAGGTCTCATGTGGTAGCCTTCTTACTCTGTTCATAAGGACAGCATCACCTTCACACCCACTACTGTGAGAACAACTTCGTATCACCACATACTGGCTCCTTTCATGGTAACTTGTGGACTGAAGATGTGGCTCAGTGGTGAGATGTGGCTCAGTGGTGAGATGTGGCTCAGTGGTGACATGTGGCTCAGTGGTGACATGTGGCTCAGTGGTGAGATGTTAGACTGCTGAAGGACGGTTAGGACCTACGAACCCCAAAAGACAGTTGAGCACTGCAACAGACAGTGGCTGTCCTAAACCGAGATGCATGAACACTTGACTCTATTGATCTGTCAGGAGTTTTCAGTGCCACACCCTATGGAAGTAAGAGTGGTGAGATGTGGACAACTGTGACATGTGACTCAGTGGTGAGATGTGGCTCAGTGGTGACATGTGGCTCAGCGGTGACATGTGACTCAGTGGTGAGATGTGGCTCAGTGGTGACATGTGGCTCAGCGGTGACATGTAACTCAGTGGTGACATGTGACTCAGTGGTGAGATGTGGCTCAGTGGTGAGATGTGGCTCAGTGGTGACATGTGGCTCAGTGGTGACATGTGACTCAGTGGTGACATGTGACTCAGTGGTGACATGTGGCTCAGTGGTGACATGTGGCTCAGTGGTGACATGTGACTCAGTGGTGACATGTGGCTCAGTGGTGAGATGTGGCTCAGTGGTGAGATGTGGCTCAGTGGTGACATGTGGCTCAGTGGTGACATGTGGCTCAGTGGTGAGATGTGGCTCAGTGGTGACATGTGGCTCAGTGGTGACATGTGACTCAGTGGTGACATGTGACTCAGTGGTGACATGTGGCTCAGTGGTGAGATGTGGCTCAGTGATGAGATGTGGCTCAGTGGTGACATGTGGCTCAGTGGTGACATGTGGCTCAGTGGTGACATGTGACTCAGTGGTGGGGCAGTCAGTTCCCTGAACTAAACAAATAGTAACACCCATTTTATTTCTCTAACCAGAGATAAAAAAGCACATAAGCTTTTTACATTAAAATCGAGAAATTTATTTTTTCATGAAATAGTAAGCAGAAAACTTCATGAAATAGTTAACAGAATTAAGGTACAGAAATATACATCTTAAAACAATTGAAATGATACTAGGATCTGAATGACAATTACACATTATGACCAAAATAAAAATGGACAATTTAAACAATGAATTCACTGTAAAGTTTTGCTCAATAAGTCACCTGAAATTAAACATATGAAGAAAACTGAGATTTGGGCACCTCATAAAATGAAATAATGCCACTTCATCCTAGTCAAAGGGAACTGACCATAGTAAAACAGTGCCTTGGTTCTGTCCCCATTACAAAAAGCCCCTGTCACTCCGTCATTCACAAATGCATCAACTATCAGTCCTTGCCAACTTAAAAAATATTTTCCTTAGGCACCGAGCAAATGATTTCTCCAGCCTCATGTGAAGAATTGGGGAGAGCACCCCAAATCATTGGCTGGTCATGGCTTTCTTCTACAGCTCACTGAGGTCAATCTGCCTTGTGTACTTGCAGCAGCCAAAAATTTATATATATATATATGTATTTTATGTATTTACAAATTGTACATATTTACACGACCTCATCAAATACTGAATTGTAGAACTAAGAACACCTTTAAGAATGCCTTTCACAAATACGTTCATTTCGTGCCCCAGCGTTATCTTCTTGTGCAAAGTAGAACTTGCCAGAGTCCCTAGGAAGCTAAAGACAGTCCACATTTCGGAGGCCGCCATCCATTGTTAAAGACCCAAACCTAAAATACACAAAAAGAAAAGAAAAATAATCTTATAGGATCTATTCGTTTCCTCTCCAGGGTTTCCCCAATGTATGCTGGGAAAGAGCTTCTTCAGTGAGCCTGTACCCCAGTTCCTGATGACCCAACACTAAGGAAAAATTACAAAATAGATTTTAGAGGAATAGTTTATTATCAGTGTCGTCACCATGCCAATTATCACTATTATTAATTATTGTCACCATTATTATTATTATATTAAACACATAGCTAGAGGTCAGAGGACAAGTCTGTGAGTCAGTTCTCTCTTTGTACCTTTAACATGGGTTTTGGGGACCAAAGTCAGGTCACCAGGCTTGCACAGCAAGAGCTTTTACCTGCTGCACCATCTTGCTGGCCCAGGAATAGTTATTTTTAAAGAATTTAAACAACTGTGATTCGCTGTATTTCTTTTTTTTTTTTTTTTAAAAGATTTATTTATTATGTATACAGTATTCAGTCTGCCTATGTGCCTGCATGCCAGAAGAGGGCACCAAATCTCATTATAGATGGTTGTGAGCCACCATGTGGTTGCTGGGAATTGAACTGAGGACCTCTGGAAGAACAGCCAATGCTCTTAACCTGAACCACCTCTCCAGGCCGATTTGCTCTATTTCTTACTGAAAAGTGGCATTACTAGATGAAAGAATACAATTCAGTGGCTTGGGAAAGCTTAAAAACAAAACCAAAACCATTTCTTGGGGCTAGAGATATGGCTCAGCAGTTAAAAAGCACTGGCCGAAGCCAGGCACGGTGGCACAAGCCTTTAATCCCAGTGCTCAGGAGGCAGAGGCAGGTGGATCTCTGTGAGTTTGAAGCCAGCTTGGTCTACAAAGTGAGTCCAGGACAGCCAAGGCTACACTTAGAAACCCTGTCTTGAAAAACAAAACAAAACAAAAGCCAAAAAAAAAAAAAAAAAAAAAAAAAAAAAAGAAAGAAAGAAAGAAAGAAAGAAAAAAAGCCCTGGCTACTCTTGCAGAGGACCCACCTCCAGTTCCAAGGAGTCCAGTGCTTTTTCTGGCCTCTGAGGCACTGCATGCAGATGCTACATAGACAAAATACTCATACATATAAAAATGAAAATTAAAAAAAACCCAGAATGTTCAAGAAAATGTATTTTAAATATTTATTTATAGGGTATGCAGGGTGCTCACAGGCACCATGGTGTTCGTGTGGAGCACGCCTTTATTTATTCTTTTTTTCAAGACAGGGTTTTGCTGTATAGCTCTGGCTGTCCTGGACTGCCTTTGTAGACCAGGCTAGCTTTGAACTCACAGCAACTCCCTGCTTCTGCTGAGGGTACAGGCACGCACCTGTTTCTACCACGTGGGTTGTCAGGCTTGTGGCAAGGGCCATCTCTCTGACATGGAAACATTTTTAAGAGAAAATGGGAAGGAAGTGATGTAATTAAAGATGTTGTAAGAAGCAGAGCTTCTTCGTTTTGTTTGTTTCAGTGAGGCTGAGTACAGAGCTCAGAGCAGCATGTTGCAAGGACAGAGAGGAGGGGCACCTCAGTTAACAGAATGTCAGTTGGGGAGTAGCAGACAGCAATGCTGGTGTGCAGGCTAGGACCATGGCCCCAGCTTCCTCAATACAGATTACTTTCTTTCTTAGATTAAGCCCTGCAGTTCACCTGCAGGCCAGAAAAGGGCATCAGATCTTGTTATAAATGGTTGTGAGCCATCATGTGATTATTGGGAATTGAACTCAGGACCTCTGGAAGAACAGTCAGTGCTCTTAACCGCTGAGCCATCTCTCTAGCTCCATAGACTACTTTCTCTCTCTCTTTCTTTTTTTTTTTTCAAGACAGAGTTTCTCTGTATAGCCTTGGCTATCCTGGATTCACTTTGTAGACCAGGCTGGCCTCCACTTGAACTCACAGTTCAAGTGCTGGGATTAAAGGCATGCATCACCCATGGCTGGGTTACTTTCCTTCCCTTTCCCTTTCCCGCCTTTCTTCCTTTCTTTCTTGGAGACAGGGTTTTTCTATACAGCTCTGGTTGTCATGAAGTTGCTATATAGGCCAGGCTGTCCTCGAACGCACAGAGATCCTCAACTTTGTCCTCTGAGAGCTGAGGTTAAAGACATGCCACCAGACCTGGCTAGGAAATTTTAAGCAAGAGAGGGACATAATTATGTCAGTATTTCAGATTATTTTGGCTGTAAATACCAGGACCGTGTATGACTGCAGAACCGTGTTAGCAGGTTACCATCCCAGCGTTCCCAAGGAGAAAGGAAGTCTGGATGAGGGGACAACCAAAGTAGACGAGGGGGAGTGAAGAGGCAAGCCACGAAACATCATGTTCCAAGAGGGAGGAAGTGCCATCCCTGGAACAGCATGAGGCTGTTAGAGGGAACTTAGTCAGGAAGGATGACTTCAGATACAAGAACTCCTGGAGTAGAAGGGGTCATCCATGGCCACACGGGGCAGGTGGCCAATATTCTCACTAGTCCCACTGTTCACTATGGGACAAACATCCCGAATTTGCAACCTCTGACTACAGACAAGTGGCTGTAAGATGAAAATTCTGCAGCAGCCCTCATGGGCAAGCTGCACGTACAGTGCAGGCACACTGAGACACTGTATGAAAGTATTTCAGCTCGTGTGTAAGGCGTGTATGAAACAGAGGTAAGTGTTGGGCCTGTGTTTGGGCCTCATCTTCACATCTCATTATCTGGACAAATCCTGGTGTCTCAAACACTTCTGGTTCCAAACATTTTCCTCATGTAACTGAATATGGGATGGGGCAGGGTGGGGGAGGGGCCACAAAAAGTAGCACAGCAAAAAGGCTTCTGAGTACACAGCAACCAAAATTTACTTCAAAACCAAAGCAAAGCTGAGGCATTTCTAGCAGCTGGCACTGCATGACAGATCCACTGGAGGCCCGCTTCTGCTGGGCACCAGCGTCACGTCACCCGGCCATGAGCACTGTCCTCTCTGAGACTGCTGCACCCTGAGGAACACAGGTTTACTGAAAATGAGGTTCCTGCTCTGAGTTTAGCCATGGGAGACAACCATTCCTCAACATACAGGTATCACATCAGTGTGCCTGGACTGTGCTGCGCTGTTAGGACAAACAAGCTCGTTCCTTAGGATGCCACGTCGTTTTCCTCTTCAGTACATAAAGGGAGGTGTGCAGAGAGCGGGTAGGCCAGCTGCCCAGCACCAGTCAGACCGCTGGAGTCTTAAGAGCAACTCTGAAACCCCAATTGGAAAACTCATGTGAAGAAGATAGATCCTCACACAGAGTCAAATAAGCACGCTATTCTATTAAATACAAACATCAATCCAGGTGCAGTAGGAGGCTGAGGCAAGCAGGTATCTCTGAGTTCAAAGCCAGCCTGGTCTACATAGTGAGGAGTAGCCAGAGCTACAAAGACCCCGTCAAAAGCAAAAGAAAACAAAACAACAAAATCAATGTCCAAGGGCATCCCAAGTTCCCCAATATGCGGAGAGAGAGCTGGGGACTCTCCTCCCTTTCACTACTGCACTTTCTGAGGAGCGACAGAGCCTCCAGCAGAGCCAGCAGAGTCAGCGCTGCTTCAGCCAGGCCGCATCACTCACCGCTCTAAGATGTGATTGTTCTCAGCCAGCTCCTTAACCACGCCTTCCATTTCTTCCTTTAACTTCTTCATACTAGATATATAAAGCAAAGGTAAACACAGAATTATATTCACACTGTTTTAGTTTTATAATCTAAGTAGCCATGAAATAGTACCAATCACAGAAGACAACAAAAAAATTGAAAATGTAAGAACAAGGTTTCAGACTGATGAGACAGGTGGCACCACTCTAATCCCCAGGACACCACTTACCCAAGAGTCATCTCCACTAAGGTGTTAGAACTAGGGTAGACCGGGGCCATGGCATGCTTGAGTCCGCTGGAGGCTGCAAGCATTTTCTGAGGCAGAGTTTCTTGCAACTACAACATAAAGCAAAGGTGTCACTGGACGAGGTGCACACTACCAATCAAGGGTCAACTTACAGCTTCAGGAAGGCCAGCCGACTCCTGGCACCCACTCTGCAGGGGACATGTGTTCTCTAGGCAAGTGCCTGACCAAGGATGTACAGCCCTGGCCCAGCTTTCAATTCCTGTTTTCAAAACTGTCAGCGGAAAGTACTGAAATCAACACTCTTTAAAACAGTTTTCCTTACAAACAATAAACGATAAGTTCTCAGGTGTTTTTAATTGTCCAACATTTAAAAAACAAAAAATAGGCCTGTGTTGTAGCACTTGCCTTTAATCTCAGCACGCGGGAGGCAGAGGCAGGAGGATCACTGTGAGTTTGAGGCCAGCCTGGTCTACAAAGAGAATCCAGGGCAGCTACAATAACACAGAGACCCTGTCTTGAAGAATAAAAACAACAACAAGAACAACAAATGGGTGACGGGCCAGTGAGGTATTACGGCAATAAAGGTGCCTGCTACGAAGCCTGCCGCCCCGAGCTCCTTCTTGGAGCCCGCAGGGAGGAGCTGCTTCTCTGGCCCATGCTGCACACACATAACCATTGGAACCTTTCCCCTCACGGTGGAAAGCTCTTTTCTTTAGCACTGGAGGGCGTACCTGGTTAGTGTAGTCCTGATATTTGGATACTTCCTCTTCGATATCAAGACACTGGTTTGTAAGTGACAACAGCTGTTTCCTGAGATGAAGCATTTTCCTGAAAACCAGGGAGAGTTTATCAGTAGGTGGCATCCTGGAAACTGTCACCAAAGTTGACCGCTTACGCTACCCTGCATAGACATCCCACCCATCCCCCACGCGAATCCACTCACCTCATCCACTCCTCGGACTTGTCCAGAAAGGCGTTGTACTTCCTAACGCATTCCTCTGTAAAGTGGGTCATTGCTTTTGTTGCATGGTAATACAGTTTTTGTCTACAAATTAGAAATAACCAGAGGCTTTAATGTGACCTCACTATTTCTAACTCCAACTAAAAACATTTCAGATACACAAAAATCATCGGTTTTATAATTAATTAGAAACCTGGGGACTGGAGAGATGGCTCAGTGGTTGAGAGCACTGTCTGCTCTTCCAGAGGTCATGAGTTCGATTCCCAGCAACCACATGGTGGCTCACAGCCATCTATGATGTGATCTGATGTCCTCCTCTGCCTGCAGGTGTACATGCAGGCAGAGCACTGTATACATAATAATAAATAAATAAATCTTAAAAAAAAAAAAAAAAAGAAACCTGAGCTGGAGCTACAGGTGGTATGAGGCTGTTGGGCCCTGAACTGGTCCTCTGGAAGAACAGTAGGCACTCTTAACCACTGACCCACCTCTCCGCCCCAAATACCTACTAGCTAGAGTTAGCTAAGACGGGTGTGCTGTTTCCTCAGCGCAGCACTGAGGCAGACCGCTGAGGGGGTAGAACAAGGCCTTTCTCCCGTCCTAGTACTCTCTTGACCAGGGACCAGAGGAGTGGACTCCAACAGTGAAAACCTCCGAGAGGCAAGACTAAAGGACAGTTATTATTGCAATTAATCTCAACTTTAAGAAAAGTCAAAATGTCAAAAAGCAGCAGCAAAAAGAATCAATCTTAACTGAACCTGGACACTTACTTATCAAATTTGTGGATCTGTTCTTCATTATAAGCTAGCCCTGGAAATGGGAAAGAACATACTTCTGTTAATGGAGAGCTGAACATCATATGTGATATTTTTCTTTTGAGATTAAAGCTTCAGAAAGGCTAAGAATTTGAAGAGGGTATAGCAGGTTTGGGGTCCACTGGCTACTTATGACCCATTGATGCTTTATTTTGATCAGCATAAAGTTATGATTTAAAATAAAAATTAACTCTTAACTTAAGTCAGGATATTCTTTTTTTTTTTCTTTTTTCTTTTTTTTTGGTTTTTCGAGACAGGGTTTCCCTGTGTAGCCTTGGCCATCCTGGACTCACTTTGTAGACCAGACTGGCCTCAAACTCACAGTGATCCGCCTTCCTCTGCCTCCCAAGTGCTGGAATTAAAGGCGTGCACCACCACCACCTGGCTGTCAGGATAGTCTTAAGTTTGTATCTCTAGCTTTTCTTAAAAAAAAAAAAAAAATTAGCACTCAGGAGGCAGAGGCAGGGGATCTCTGTGAATTGAAGTCAGCCTGGTCTACAGAGCAAGTTCTATGACATCTGGGGCTACCGAGAGAAATCTTGTCCCTAAAATAAAAAAAAAGAAAGAAAGAAAATGGAAAGAAGGAAAGAGAAAAAGAAAAAAAAGAGTGTGTGTGGCCTAGGCAAAACAGGGATGACAGGAGCCCAGCTCAGCTGTGCTGCTGACTTCAGGCAGCCGTCCCTGAGTGCTGCCTGCCTAGTCCTCAGAAGGTCAGGGTTCATAACCTTGGATTAAGACGTGCAGAAAGCTGGCTTGACAACAACTTTTAGTTCATTCAAGCACTTCTGACACGTCTTCCACAGCCGAGCACAGCACAGGGACTAAACTCCGCACTAGGAGAGCAAACAGCAAATGTTACTCACTGCGTTCTGCTTTGTCTTTTTTGAATTGATAGTAAATCTCTGTGATGCAGTTTAACAGGACTTGTAGTTTTTCTACACTATTTAAGGAAGAAAAACCCAAGTAAATTATTGGAATTTGTGCAACAACAATTAGCAGCAGCAGAGATAGCCCACGAGGCTGTACCTACTTCCTGTCTCTTGGGTGGGTGCCTTCCTGGTGTGCCCAGGTGTCAGCCAGCGATCCCCCTGTCGACAGCCTGCTCTCGATGTCCTGAAGACTGCTTTCTATTGTTCCCTGAGAACTGGAAAGCTAAACAGAAGAACGGATTAGGTTAGAATGCCCGCGACCATCTAGAGGCTCAGTCTAACAGTCTCTGTCGGCCTCATCACTGATTTCTAGATTTTCCTGTGGGGCAGTGCTGGAGGACACTCACAAAACCCTTTTAAGTACGTTCTTTTGGAGGTGGGGGTGGTGATGTGCTATTTTAAAATTAGAAATAATGGACTACATCTCCTGCCCTTGTTTCTGACTTTTAAATCATTTTATCTACTAAATTCCCCCGCCAATGTCTTAAATATCACTTAAAGTGTGTAAGTAAATAAGGTAAAAGGTTCACAGAACAGTGACTTATAACCTATGATGCACTCTGACATTTTCTATCTTACTTAAAAATACTGCTGACTGCAAGGCACTAAACTTCACAGCATATGACTCCTCCTTTGGAAAACCACTGCTCTGGAGCTAAAGCTACGGAAAAGAACTAAAGAGCAACCCGATGTACAGAGAGAGCTGAGCTGTTACTAAGTTTCCTGCATCTGTGTGCAGCATGAGCAGGCAGAGGACAACCGTGGGTGTCACTCCTCTGGGCCCGCAGCCCTCTTGTCAGTAACTCATTTCATCACTGTACAGCCTGACCACAGCCCCATCTCTCCTCTCCTTCAGTCCCACCATCACACTCCATCACTCCCTCATCCCCTTCTCCTCAGGGAAGGCCAGGCCCCCGTGGGTACCAACCTATCCTGGGAAACCAAGTCACAGCAGGACTGAGCAAATCCTCTCCCACTGAGGCCTGACAAGGCAGCCCAGCTAGGGGAAAGGGATCCAAATGCCCACCCCTGGGAGAGCGCCAACCCCTGACACTGTTAATGATCCTCTGCTATGCTTGCACACAGGAGCCTAGCATAACTGTCTCCTGAGAGGCATCATCCAGCAGCTGATGGAAACAGATGCAGAGACCCACAGCCAAACAGAAGGCTGAGCTCGGGGAGTTCTGTGGAGAGTAAGAGGAAGGATGGAGGGAGCCAGAGGGGTCAAGGACACCGCAAGAAGACCTGGGCCCATGGGGCTCACTGAGACTGAACCACCAACCAAAGAACATGCATGGCTGGACCTAGACCTCCTATACATATGTAATCGATGTGCAATTTGGTCAACCTGTGGGCCCCCTATGATCAGAACTCACCAAATAGGCTAAGAGGTTGGCAGTAAACCCTAGGGGCTCCCTCTCTAGCCCTGGGATTATAAGTGTGCACCAAACCATACTGGTTCTGGGGGACTCAACGCAGGTCCTACCAACCAAGCTATTCAATCCCCAGCTTCAAAGTCCCTTAATTAAAATTCTCTTTTAAAAGCCGGGCGTGGTGGCGCACGCCTTTAATCCCAGCACTCAGGAGACAGAGGCGGGCGGATCACTGTGAGTTCAAGGCTAGCCTGGTCTACAAAGTGAGTCCAGGACAGCCAAGGCTAACACAGAGAGACCCTGTCTCAAAAAAACCAAAAAAAAAAAAAAAAGTTTTTAAAAAATTCTCTTTTAAATTACATTTTCTTTTTAAAAAATTTATATAAAATATTTTATTTAACAAATTATAGGAATGCAAGAAATTACTGGAGTATCAACAAATAACTCCAGATAATATTCACAAAATGTCCCATAAAAAGGAGTAATAATTCAATACTTGTAAACAACTGAGCAAAAATGATTTATGAAAGAGAGGAAAGAGTAGATTAAAGAACAGCTTGAGAAAGATTTGTCTTTCTTTTCTTTCTTTCTACGTATGTGTGTGGTGTACACATGCCACAGCATATGTGTGGTGGTCAGATAGTTCATGGACTTGTGTTCTTCCTCTCTCAGGAGGATTGTGGGGATCGCTCAGGGCATTGGGCTCAGCAGCAAGTGTCTTTATCCACTGAGCTGTCTAGTGGGCCGTCTTCTACACTCTAATTTAACACCTATTTTATGAGTCCCTTGAAGGACACAGGCCTACAGGCACACAGTATTCTGCTCTCATTTAACTGCACGACAACCCATGAGATTTAGATAGAAAGGCTGCCATTTTTGAGAGAGAGAAACCAACGATACAAAGAGCTAATAAAGGCCTGATGATGGCTGGGGAGATGGCTCAGTGGTTAGAGAGCATCCAGAGGACTAGAGTTCAGTTCCCAGCACCTACATCAGGTGGCTTCATAGCTGCCTGTAACTCCAGCTCCACAGGGGTTCAAGGCACATGGACACCTGCACGCGCACACACACACACACACACACACACACACACACACACACACACACACACACACAGAGCAATAATACAAGTCTTTTTAAAGGCTCTTATGTAGCCACCAGGAGCCTCTGGGTACACAGGGGCAGCCAGGGAGTAGCAAGCAGCTCTCACAGTCATCTCCTATTTTGTGTCCTTACTGCCTTTTTTAGGTATAGAAATGACTCACTGCCTGAGAGTTCCAAGCCTTTCTCTTTTTTAAGAGATCGGGCATTTCTGGAGTTGCAGTTATTTCTAGCAAGTGGAAGCACCTACATTTGAGTGCATCCTACAGAACCACATTATAAATTTCCTTTATTACCACAGGCAGTAAGCACTAAAAACAAAGCAAACCAAAATTGCAGCAAATGTGGGGTGGGAGGGAGGTAGGAGAGACCAGATCCATGTGCTGTGTTGAAAACAGTGCAAAGAGCTGCAAGGCACAGAATAAGATTTGGGGAAAGGCGGCTCTTCTCCACAGAGCTTTAGAGGTAACGCTGCTCTCAGGAGGCGTATGTTAGCTCTCAGCAGCAGAGGACAGAGGGACAGACCGTGGCCCGTAGCTGTCACGGCTGCCCAGTACTTACTCTCAACAGTTTGGTATGTATGTCTGAAATTTCACCCAACTCTGCTGCTTCTAGGTTGATTTTCATCAACTTTTCATATCTGTATGAAAAAATACATCACAGGAAACAAATGAATGGGCGCAACAAATACAGGTTTTTAGAAGTTTATTATCATATTCACTGAGTAAAAATTTTAATCAAGATCTATATGCCAAGAACTCCTAAGAAATCTTTACTGCCTTCCTGAATAGCTGCTGCTCCTCTATCTGTGGTTTTTATTTCGGGCTGGTGGACAATGGTGGACAAGTATTTCCTGTTTTCAGCTTCATACCATTCTGAGCAGTTCTGTGGACTCAGATGCCATTTACCCCTTCCAGCCTAGGACAGGCCCTGCCCCTCTTCCTGCGGATCCACGCTGCGTATGCTACCCAGTCTTCAGTTACGTAGCAGTGATCTCCTCATGGGAAGAACTGTCCCGGAACAGCAGTGCTTAGGTAGTGTGCTTTGGGACTGGAGTCTGGGGTAGCATGCGCTGAGGATCAGGACATCTGTACGTCCATTATAAATGTATAGATTAGGATCCAATAGAAAAGGGAAATTAATTTTGACTCATGTAATGTCAAGATAATGGTGAAAATAACAACGGGGCGTGGTGGCGCACGCCTTTAATCCCAGCACTCGGCAGGCAGAGGAAGGCAGATCTCTGTGAGTTTGAGGCCAGCCTGGTCTACAAAGAGAGTTCAGAGAAACCCTGTCTCAAAAAACAAAAATAAACAAAAAAGAAAATACCATCTTTCAGAATTATATATGTATATATCATAAATGTATACATATTAACTGAATTTATTATATTTCCCTGCTGTACAAATAGTATAATGTAAAAGGCCATTTAAGTTATCATTGAAACAAAACACTATTTTTTTTTTTTTTGGAGACAGGGTTCTTCTGTGGAACAGCCCTGGCTGTCCTGGATTCGCTTTGTAGACCAGGCTGGCCTCAAACTCAGAGATCCGCCTGCCTCTGCCTCCCAAGTGCTGGGATTAAAGGCGTGAGCTACCACCACCCAGCTGCAACAAAATACATTCATAGAATAGTAAGAAAAAATCAAAAGTCATTGCTAAAATTCTGTGACTTTTTAAAACCTATTAATGTGCATGCATGGGGCAGGGCTGCACACGCCACAGTGCGCATGCGGAGGTCAGAGCAGCCTGCGCCTGGCCCTCCCGCCAGCCTTCTGTGGATTTTGGAGCTAGCACTGCAGTCATCACGCTTGTGCAGTTGGCACCTTGACCCACGCAGCCATCTCACTGGCTCCAAAAGTTGTTGTTCCTAAAATCCAAAAACACCCTCAAGAGGCCGCTCCAGAAGCTGCTGCTATTTCTGGCCCACCTCTGTCTCCCAAGAGAGGTAAGGGGTGGCCTTGGCCCTACTCCACTGCCTTTTCACTCGGGAAAAGTGGGGGACAACGCCACCAAAATGATGGGGCTAATTCTGTAGGAGGAACTCGTGTTCTCTTGTGTGGGAAAAACATCCACTGAGCCCAGCCACGCTGTGAACAGGCCCTGCATGCCGTGCCCCACTGTGTTAAAGATAATTAAAACAGACACTCTGCGGCACGTTCCCTCAGCTCCTGCCAGGATGCATCTACTCACACTTTCACAGTCTTCTCAATGTTTCTGATGCAGAAATCCAATGTGATCACAACTTCTGTCTTCTTGTGAACAGTTTCATTGTAATCATCTTTAACTAATTCACTGAAAAATAATGTTACTTCCCTTAGTTTAAGTATTATTTTTGGACTAGCACTAATTACTATGGAAGTCTATTTAAAACACATTTCATTATAAATTTTTTTTTTGAGACAGGATTTCTGTGTAGTCTTGGCTGTCCTAGATTCACTCACTTTGTAGACCAGGCTGACCTCGAACTCACAGAGAGCCACCTGCCTCTGCCTCCAGAGTGCTGGGATTACAGGGTTGGCCACCATGCCCAGCTCACATTTTGTAAATTTTATTTATTATTTATTTATTTTGGTTTTTGTGCTGGGATTAACGGCATACACCACCACTGCCCAGCCATTTTGTAAATTTTAAATGTCAAAATTTTTAGGCATTTTTTTTAGGGTACTAATAAAAGCATTTCTGTGCCATGCTTTTATCTTCTCGTGGTGGGCTCAATTGTATGAGCCAGGTGTGGTGGTGCACGTCTTTAATCCAAGCACTTGGAGGCAGAGGCAGGCAGATCTCTATAAATTTGAGGCCAGACTGGTCTACAAAGCGAATCTAGGACAGCCAGGGCTACACAGAGAAACCCTGTCTTGAAAAACAAAACAAAACAAAACAATCTGTGTGCCTTTTATATAGCTGGGGCATTTATACTTCACAGACTATCAGCATTAATTAGGTTAAAGTTTAGAAACCCAAGGCACTAAAATTACATTAAGGATCAAACACTAACCTACAGTTATACAAACAGTCATGTAACATTTGAGTCATTAAGTTAATTTTGCTGCTTATGTCACATGTGTGATCTCTGAAAGAGGATGACGTGGTGAATACATAATAAAAAGGCCTCTGGATAACAATAGTGATCAGCAATCAAGGCCTAAAATCTGTTTATTTTCATTTTTATTTTTAATTACCTAAGAATCACTTTTAGAGTTATACAAATACAAGACAAAGAGGACATCACATGTGGCCACTGAAGCCTGACACCTGGACAGATCCTCCAAAGAGAACCTGACACAAGAAAAACATTTTTTTTTCTATTAAACTTAGACTATAATAAGCAAAACAAGCAAACAAAAAATCAAAAGCATCGAGCCACTGACCAGTGACAGGAAAAATGGATGCCGTTTGTATTTGGCACATTTAATTTCTTCTAGACATCCACCAAGAACCAGCTTCCACACTAAGCCACCCCCAGTGCTAAGCTTTTTGCAATAGCCTGTGACCATATGAAAGTGGACAGTAGCCACAGGAAAGAACCCTAAAGCCAGCCAGGAGGAAAAAGCCTGTAGTGCTAGCACCTGGGAGGTGGAGGCAGAAAGATCAGGAATTTAAGACCAGCCTGGGCTACACGATGAGCTCCAGGATAAAAAACCAGAGCCAGGAACCAGAACGGCACCAAGTCCACCCATGTCTGCGCAAGGATGAACGGTGTGGGTGTAAGCATACACAGACTGTGACAAGCATTAGGCCCCCAGGAACTGCAGCGAGAGGAGACCACGAAAGCATTCCCTGGTGGCCTTTGGCATCAAGGTCACACTGCGTAATTGCAGGACGCACAGTTAACAACAGCACGGTTCTTAAAGAAGATCCATTTGCCTGACCAGATGGAAAGATGACCTTCATAAGCCACAAAAAGTTAAGGAAAAAATGACCCAAATCATACACATTCTGTGTGAGGAGTGTGTGGGGGGGTGTGTGGGGTAGGAGTGAGGTGGAGGCCATTGGTTAGCCACCAGCGTCTTTCCTCAAGCACCATCCACCTTTCTTTTTCAGAAGGGTCTTTCTCTGAGACCGGGGACTTGCCAAGTAGGCTGGCTGGCCAGCAAGGCTGAGTGACCTAGCTGCCTCTGCCTTCTCGGTTGTGGGATTATAAGCCTGTGCCACCATGTCTCCAGCTTTGTTAAGAAAGTGTGGGTTCTGATCACGTGCTGCTCATGTATCTTGCTTCTTGGGCTGCAGTCTATTACTTACATCAGCCACCGGACCCCCTTCCGCATCAACTCTTGGTAGAGCAGCAGGGTGCTGGCAATTCTGCAGGCGTAGCACACAACCCCCGTCACTGCCTGGTGAAAAACAAAGTATTTGCTGCTGATAGTGGACAAAGTAACAGAAACTTTTACAAAAAGTATTCAGGCTTCCATATTTTCATCAGGTAAATAAATTACCAGTGCCTAAAAGCAAGATGGATATAACTACAATAAACATTTCAATCCTTAACATATAAAAACATGTTTCAATGGAGAATATTCCCTTTTATTGAGTTCAAGAAAGAAAAAAAATCTAAAACTATTTAGAATGAGTAATACTTTAAATAAATATTTTCCTAAGTCATATATAGAGACACAATATAGTTATAACTTCACCTACTGAAAATTCAATAAAATACTAACCTTGGCCATGCTGGCATCACCATCTAAATCATAACGTGGATGTACTTTAGGTAGGGAAACTGAAATATAAAGTAAAAGACAAAATCAGAAACAAAGATGTTTGGACAAATGACTTTACTCTCTATACGGCAAGCAGACCGTCTGCATTACACATACAAGAGGCAATTCTCTAAGGTACTTGCCCTAGGTTTAGAAAGAAGGAGGCTGGGCGATGGCTTGGTGGGTATGAGCTCTCGTGAGGGCTTAAATTCAGACACAGCACCCATGTACAAAGCTGGGAGTGGGGTGGCTATTTGTGCCTGTGGCCCTAGCACTGTCAGAGTTTGGGGGCCAGCCTGCTCATTTACGTGCACACACACTCTGGCACTGTGTGAAGCCAGAGAACAAGATGAGGGCGTGGCTCCCTTTCACTCACAGGGGCTGAGACTGACCTTGGGCACCAGCCTCTCATGATTAGCACTTTACCCACTGAGCCATCTCACCAGCCTCATTTTTCTGTTGTTGTTAAATATATTTAATACAATGAACTCCATACTTGTCTTTCAATCTAAATTTAATATTAAAATCTCAAATGGATGCAAAATCCTGGGTAACTCTTTTTTCCCCCACCAGTAGGACAAATTAAATAATTTGTAAGATATAGATGTAATTTTTAATTAAATTCTAAAGAATGGCAGAATGTACTGTATACACTGAGTAAAACAAATAATTGCTGAAATTTATGATAGAAATCTTATTTTGGGAGTTACCAAAACACTAAAAGAAGTTATAGTAAAACATGACAAACCACATTTCACAAATCAAATTATTGAAGAAAATTATGAGGCTTTTAAAATTTGTAATCTTTATAAACTATTTTATGAATTTTAATACTTATAGAAAGTTTTACATTACGATCAATGTGAACAGGCCGGGGTGTGGTGGCGCACGCCTTTAATCCCAGCACTTACGGAGGCAGAGGCAGGTGGATCACTGTGAGTTTGAGGCCAGCCTGGTCTACAAACTGAGTCAAGGACAGCCAAGGCTACACAGAGAAACCCTGTCTTGAGAAAAAAACACACAACAAAAACCAACAATAAAACCACGAACAAAAAACCCTCAAAGGCTCAGTGTGGACTTCATGAACCTAGGTTTCCACCTTGACTGCAGCACTCTCCTCTCCTCCCGGTACTTCCCCTCACACATCCCTCCCTCACACATCCCTCCCTCTTTCTTTCTCCTCAGAGAAGGGGGAGGCTTCCCATGGGTACCAACCTGCCCTAGCACAGTAAGTCTGCAGGGCTAGGCAGCTCCTCTCCCACTGAGGTGAGACAAGGCAGCCCAGTCAGGGAGGCACCAGAGTCAGAAGGCCCTGCTCCAGCTGTGCAACTGTTGAGGGATCGCGTGAGACCAGGCACACATCTGCTACATCTATGCAAGAGGCGTGCGTTTGTTTTTTAATGGCCATTTAAAACGTGACAAAAAAAAAGTTCCCAACTTACTTTTTTCATACTTCAGTCCTATGGTGTTTAAGGGTTCCCGGCTTATGACAAAGATGGGGTTCTCCTCTGTGGTTCTAGGAAAGTGCTGAGCTAGCCTTCCGAGCTCTAGGACTAAGCGTCTTCCTTCGTAGATAAGTTCTTGATTTGAAGAAATAATTTTGGTTTGTTTATAAACCAGCTCATGGAATACAGCAGCACTGTGTGAGAGAAGTTTAAGAAAGGACGACAGGATGTGGATAGAACCAGAGGTGAAACTTAATGTTGCAGCAACCACTCATTTGTTTTGTTTTGCTTTTTTTTTTTCCGAGACAGGGTTTCTCTGTCTATCCTTGACTGTCCTGGACTCACTTTGTAGACCAGGCTGGTCTCAAACTCACAGCGATCCACCTGCCTCTGCCTCCCAAGTGCTGGGATTAAAGGCGTGCGCCACCACATCCGGTGCAACCACTCATTTATAAGTGATCCTAAAACACGGACAGTTCTGATAAACACTGCTTGTTAATACTGTATAGAAACAGGAATTCCTTATTACCTGACCCTATCTATCTTTATGTTGACAATCAGGTGACTTAAACATGCAAAGAGCAATATCTAAATCTAATATCTAAATATTTTATCTAAACTGTATTTCTTTTCTTTTCAGTTTTTGGTGCTTAGGGTTGAAGTCAGGGCCTTAAGCATGCACAACATTTGTTTTTGTTTTTGTTTGCCGAGACAGGGTTTCTCTGTGTAGCCTTGGCTTTCCTGAACTCACTTTATAGAGCAGGCTGACCTCAAACTCATCTACATCTGCCTGCCTCTGCCTCCTGAGTGCTGGGATTAAAGGCGTGGGCTACCGGGCCTCGCTTCAACAGACACTTTTATTGAGCTAGCTACATTTCCTTTTCATAAACTAAAAACAAACAAACAAAAAAATCCCACAACTTAAAAAAATTTTTTTTCTTGTATGAGTATGAATGTTTTGCCTACATTTATGTCTGGTACACCAGGAAAGGCCAGATCCCTTGGAAGAGAGAGTTACAGACAACTGTGAGCCACCATGCAGGTACTGCAAATCAAACCCAGGTCTTTGTTGGTGCTCGTAACCCCTGAGCCAACTCTGTAGGCCCCTTTCCATGAATTTTCTGAGATAGCAAAACTGCTATCTCAGTGTTGTCACACAGACTGAGGTCCAAAGGGTGAATCTGACTCGTTATTTTTTGGGGGAGGGGTTGTTTTTTGAGGCCAGGTCTCACTATACAGCACTGGCTGGCCTAGAACTCTTTGTAGAACAGGCTGGCTTTTAACTTGTGGTGATCCTCCTGCCCCTAGCTCCCAAGTACTAGGATTATAAACCAGATCGCCACACACAGCTTCTTCATTCATGACAGAATTCCCATGCAGCTGTAAGAAATAACCAGCAGATGCTCATACCCTCCACCCAGTTTCTTCCATGGCAGCACCCGCAACGTAGTAAACCGTCACCACTGTATCTATTTACTTTGATGCAATCCACCTAGCTCTTTCCTTAGTTTTACATGCAGGTGTGTATTTAGTTACATGCAATCGTACTATATAAGATCTAAAAAAACAATCACATGGTATGTATTGATTTATGCAAAACAAATGTAGAATATTTCTTCAGTATCCATAAAATGTTTCCTGCTAACTGTAAGAAAACTCCACTTAATTTAAAACTCCACTACATTTAAGAATTAGGCTTTTGTTTGTAAAGAGGGCAGTATCTTCAATAAAATAGCTCAGTGTTATCAGTACAAGTCATAGAATTAGCTCTGTGAGACTTGCAGGTTAAGTACAAAAGAACTTACCTGTGCATTTAAGAAAATTAACCCGTTTCATTTCCAATAAGTGATTTGGATCTTACTAACACTTAAACTTAGTTTTCCCAGGGAGACACTGTTTGCTCTCGGGTCTAGGAGATGTTTATCACGCTACACAGTCACAGACAGGAGAAGAGCACGGAGCACTTACGTGTTGTAGCTGTGAATGTAAATCTTATGCGCTGTCATCTGCTGCAGCGAGAACACGTGGACCACCATGCGGTGAAGCACATCACTGGTCTCTGCAAAGAACTGGTCAAAGCCCCAGCACTTCTCCTGGTCAGCTTCCAGGATGTTTGCAAGGACTGGGGTAAGCAGTGCCTGAAGACCCCTGAAATAGTATTTAAAAAAGGTACTTGAAGAGAAAGTGTCACAGTGTAAAGCCACCATATCTGCAAAGAAAAAACAAATCAAAGAAAATGTGTGGTGGTTTGAATAAGAATGGGCCCCATGCACTGGAGAAATGGCTCAGAGGTTAAGAGCACTGGCTGCGCTTCCAAAGGTCCTGAGTTCAATTCCCAGCAACCACATGGTGGCTCACAACCATCTGTAATGAGATCTGGTGCCCTCTTCTGGGCATACAGATATACATGCAGGCAGAACATTGTATTGATAATAAATAAATGAATCTAAAAAAAAAAAAAAAAAAAAAAGAATGGGCCCCACAGGCTCATATATTGGAATGCTTAGTCCACGGAGGGGGACAATCTCAAAAACTTAGAAGGCGTTGCTTTGTGTTCTCTCTCTCTCTCTCTCTCTCTCTCTCTCTCTCTCTCTCTCTCTCTCTCTCTCCCTCCCTCTCCCTTCCTCCCTCTCTCTGCCTTTAGTTACTTTTCTAGCACCACGCTCCCTGCCACAATGAAAATGGACTGACCCTCTGAAACTGTAAGCCAGTAAAATGCTTTCTTTTATAAAAGTGTTGCCTTGGTCATGGTGTCTCTTCACAGCAATAGAGCACAGATTAAGATAAATTGCTATTTTCTTATAGGCTGCAAATCCTCTATCTAAAACATGTGGAACCAGAAATGTTTGAGCTTTAGAGTTTTCCAAGGATTTGGGGGTATTTGTACCCATGTGATTATTGTGGGGATTAGATCCAGGTCCAAATGCAAAATCCCTTTCACATATCTATAATATACATGGCTTGATGGATTTTGCAGTTTTTTTAGTGAGTCCACATTCTGGTTGCACATGAAATAATGTATGAAATTTTCTGTTTCTGGTATTATGTCAATGTTCAAGTTATGAACATCATAGGACTTTTAATGCTGAACTTACATTTTTAGATTTTTAAAAAATTAAACTTGCCAACTTTCCAGAAAGCCAGATTACCTTTATCTGATACCCCTTGCCAATGACCTAAGGGCTGCAGCATGTTATCTGACCTGCTAAGCATTGCTGCCTTTGTTTCACTCCTGTGTCTTCCCTCACTTTCCCAAACACATCGTGGACATGAAGGACTACCCAGGTGAGATCAGCTGGCCAGAACCAGGAGCACATGAGAGTAAGATGCTCTTCAGCTTCCAGCAAGGGGCCTTTAATGTCCTTGCAATATGGCACTCCAAAATGTATTTTATATACAGCCCCTTTAGTGTGTTTCTTTGGGAAGTAAAATTGCTAGGATAATCTAGTGGCCAGTTTGTGCTAACTCAACATGGTAAAACCTCTGGCTAAAATGTTCACATACTTAAAAATCTGAAGCTCCAGACCAACTTGCTCTGACTCAGCCTTTTTTTTTTTCCTCTTTGTTTTGTTTTGTTTTGTTTTTTGAGACAGGGTTTCTCTGTCACACAGAGCTCTGGCTGTCCTGGACTTCTGTAGACCAGGCTGGCCTCAAACTCACAGAGATCCGCCTGCCTCTTCCTCCTGAGTGCTGGGATTAAAGGTGTGCACCACTACGCCTTGCTGACTCAGCCTTTCAATAAATGTTCAAATAAAATATCTCTCCAGTGGTGGGACCTCTAATACTTTTCACTTAAAGCAGCTAGGTTAGGGTTCTCTCTCTTGTAACCCAACATTTAAATGTGCAAGGGACAGGCACTGAAACAATCCTTGTCTACTGGGAGACAATTTACAAACTTTGTCCATTAGGCATCTACTCTCCCTGGTGTGAGGACGGACCATTCCTCTCTGATGCCCCACCTCCTCCAGGTGGGAGGAGAGACAATTGTAAGGACCTAGCCAAGCTTGTTGGGTAGCAGCATACAGTAGCTAATCCAGAGCAAAGCTAGGGGTGCTTAACCATCTGAGAAAGCAAGCTACTGAGCACCCAGACCATGCAAATGCCAGTCTGGGAGTTCCAGCATGACAGTAGCTGTCTGGGGTGCCAGGAAGCAGGGTTACATCAAGTGGAGGAAACAGAAGAGTGAACTGAGTAACGGAAAGAGCAAATTGAGAGCACAGCCTGAGAGCACAGAGGCAGTGAGCTCTGACCTGCACACATGGTAACCTTCAACTACAGAGTCAGCCAGCTCGTCGTCACTTCAACAGTGAGGTGGACTCCTCTGTTGCTATCCAGTGCTGGCTGGCACACAGGAAGGAGCATGGCTAACCTTTTCTCAGGTCATAGCATTTCGCTTAGTAGTTTTCATTGCTCACTTGAGGAACTTAAAGTCTTTACTATTTAATACAAACAAAAGTCACTCAAAGCTCCTTCTGAGATCTAGGAACTCTGATGAAGATTTCTCTGCGGAAAGCTGCTGTGGATGAGGTTTGCCTCCCTCTGGGAACACACCGGCTGCCTGCAGCTCAGTAGAGTGACCACTGCAGTGCAGTAATTAACTGGCACAGGCTCCTGCCTGAGCCCTTTACACTCTACCAGATTCTCTTAGGGGTAATATTTCCTAAATCAAAATAACACAAATCACTGTAACTGTGAAATTCCGCTCGCCAATGTTGGGGCTGATCTTGAGCTACTATGCATTCAAATGTTAATTGCTTGTCCCCCCAAGATCTTTACTAATGATGTTGTGTACACTTTGCCAGAGAGGACGCAGGAGCAGGGGGCCGTGGGGAGTGGACCAGGAGCACCTGCGGAGAGCAGCAACTTGCTCTGAGGATTGACCTGACAGGAGAGAAGCAGCCCAAATGGAGAACAAGTGCAACTATTTATGGGGGTTTTGCCTGGTAGACAAGATAGCTTAGAGGGTTAACATCTGCCCAGCCTAAGTGCATTAAGGCTTATTAAAAATCTAACAGGTGGGGCTGGAGAGATGGCTCAGAGGTTAAGAGTGCCACCTGCTCTTCCAAAGGACCTGAGTTCAATTCCCAGCAACCACATGGTGGCTCACAACCATCTATAATGTGATCTGATGCTTTCTTCTGGCTTGCAGGTGTACATTCAGGCAGAAGACTCTACACATAATAAATAAATAAATAAATCTTAAAAAAAAATCCAACAGGTTTCTGTGTCTCTTATTTATAACTGCCACTTTAATAATTATTCAACACTCCAACACAACACACTTATTTTGGCTCATCTAGTTACATAACACAGCTTTTTGTGTGTTTGTTTTTTGTTCTTGTTTTGTTTTTTGAGACAAGGTCTCTCTGTGTTAGCCTTGGTTGTCCTGGACTCGCTTTGTAGACCAGGCTGGCCTCGAACTCACAGTGATGCTTGCCTCTGCCTCCTGAGTGCTCGGATTAAAGGCGTGCGCCACCATGCCCGGCCATAACACAAGTTTATGTCAGAAAATGTCTAAAAAGGTGAAATATGAAACTTTCATTTTTCCTGGAGAGGTGTGAAGGAGGGTTGAGACAGGGTCTCATTCAGTAGCTCAGGTAATCCTGAAACTCATTATGTAGCCCAGGCTGGCCTCAACCCATGGTGATCTTCCTGTTTCTGCCTCCCAAATACTGGGCTTATAGGCATGAACTACCACCTGGCTTTTTTTTACTTAGTCAGTTTGTTTATTTTTTGGGGTCAGGGTCTCATTGCTATGTAGCTCTGGCCATGCTAGAACAATGAAGCCCAGGCTAGCCCTGAACTTGTGGTGCTCCTCCAGCTCTGATTCCTGAGTGATGCGATTATAGGTGTATTACTACCACGCCCAGCTACTTTTAATTTTCTATTAATCAATTCTTTCTTTGTGATAATCTGACAACATAATTTTTAGAGTTCTGGCTGCTAAATTAAGACCTTGCAAACATTTGAAATGCTGGAAAAAGTACTAGTCATGTTTGTTTGTTTCCTTCCTTCCTTCCACCTTATTTTCTGAGACATGGTCTCGTGTTATGTAGCTCTCACTATTCTGGAACTCACTATATAGGCCAGACTGGTACTGAACTCACAAGAGATCCTCCTGCCTCTGCCTTCCAAGTACTGGAATTAAAGGTGAGCACCACCATGCCAGGCCTAGTAATGCTGATTTTCCATTCTTTTAACAATCTGGATATTTCTTTTTAAATACGGAGGATATTAAACTGGTGTAAGTCCAATTAAAACCTTACTTCTAGTTACACCACTATCTGTGGCCCATCAGCATAAAAGTCCTTAGTAGAGCCAGGCGTGGTGGTGCCATCAGCATAAAAGACCTCAGCAGAGCCAGGGCGTGGTGGTGCCATCAGCATAAAAGTCCTTAGTACAGCCGGGCGTGGTGGTGCCATCAGCATAAAAGTCCTCAGTAGAGCCTGGCGTGGTGGTGCCATCAGCATAAAAGTCCTCAGTAGAGCCTGGCGTGGTGGTGCCATCAGCATAAAAGTCCTTAGTACAGCCAGGCGTGGTGGTGCACACCTTTAATCCCAGCACTCAGGGAGGCAGAGGCAGGTGGATCTCTATGAGTTTGAGGATAGCCTGATCTACAAAGCCAGGACAGCAGGACTAGACATAGAAACCCTTTGTAGACCAGCCTGGCCTTGAATTTACAGAGCTCTGCCTGCCTCTGCCTCCCTAGTGCTGGGATTACAGGTGGGCACCACTGCACCCAGCTTGAAAAGAATTTCAAGACACATGAGACCTAATCTTAAGAACACATGCCCTATATCCGCAGGAAGTGATCCCTGAAGCTCAGCTCAGAATGGTTACATCACACCAAATGCAGAAAATCAAGTGGTTGAACCTAATAAACATAAAAATTCAGAAGTGATAGTCCATGCCTGTCATCCCAGCTTGTGGGAGGTAGAGGCAGAAGGATTATCAGTCTGGGCCACATACTGAGTTGAAGGCTAGCCTGGGCTACAGAGCAAGCCTCAAAAAACAAAACCGACAGAAACAACAAACAAAGACAACCCTGAAAATATGCTTAAATACTTGAATGTTTTTAGGATTTTCAGACACAGAAGTTTCAGCACTAGGTGCCAAAGGCTAAGAGTCAGGCACACTACACTTACCGAGAAAGACTACAAGAAACAGGCATGTCTGCACTCCAGTCAATTGGCCCATTTTCTGCTTTCTGCACTCCAGATATCGCACCTGAGGGCTTTCCAGTGATTATTTTGTACCTTGGGAGAAAGAGCAGCAGAATAAGGAAAGCAGGCATTACTGCACGGCCTATTAGCGACCCGGCACAAGTGTTCTTCAGTTGTGCCTACAGTCGTCTGCGAGAGCAAACGCTGTGATAGCAACAGGGTGCATGAAACAATCCAAACATGTTGACTCTGACCGAAGGGAACGGCAGCTGTACAAATGCTATCTACATGCCATAATTAATTTTCATTTGGGAGCCCAGAGTGTCATGAACAGCATCCTGATGTTCACAACAAATACATCAACTTTCCACCTGAAAAAATGGGGCAATCACAAAGAAAGTGACATCACTGAGTATGGCTAGACCATAAACAGCTCCTCGTCCTTTTTACCATATTGTCCAAAGGCACGGACACGCAGACTATAAAGTCACTGCAAAATGAGCCGTAGAAGGGGGATAAAACTACACACAGCACAGTACCAGAAAAAGCCTCTGCACAGTCTGAAAGCTCACACACATGTAGGAACAGATGCTCTAATATGAAAAGCCACATGGTGAGTGTGATACTAAGATGTGAGCAGGGCCAGGCTGGCGGGGACACAGGGAAGGTGAGGATGTGTGCAGTGAGTCAGGGCAGCCGGGCTGTAGGTCTCAGCACCTGTCTTCCCTGTAAGAGTGACTTACCTGCATGAAAGCATTCAGCATCAATAGGCAGTATCTCACATCAGCCAGAGGACAGTGTTCATGTTGGATAATTTTTAGTTTATCATCTAAACAAACGTGCTCTGAGCAAATCACTGTATTTTTTGTTTTTAAAAAACTAGACCTGATCAGTAATTTGATGGATAGAGACTGCTCTTTCTTTCATTGAGGCAGCCATAGTTTCTGCCTCAAGAGATGTTTTAAAATTAAACCAAAATTAGCCAGACGTGGTGGTGCACTCCTGTAATCTCAGCACTCCGGAGGCAGAGGCAGGTGGATCTCTATGAGTTTGAGGTCTGCCTAGTTTACAAAGTGAGTCCATGACAGTCCAGGCTACACAGACAACCCCTGTCTTGAAAAACCAAAAACCAAACCAAACTAAAATTTCTCTATCTTGTTCTTGATTTTTTTGTTTGTTTATTTACTATCCATGGCTTTGTGTATTATTCATTTCTCCAATAATATGGCAGCATATATATGTATACAGTGCTGTGGGGCTGGAGAGGTGGCTCAGCAAGCAAGAACACTGACTGATCTTGGACAGGATCTGGGTTCAGTTCCCAGCACGGACAGCACTGTTCACAACCATCTGTGGTCTCAGTTCCAGGCCATCCTCTGGCCAGGTACCAGGTACACAGACATACATCCAGGAAAACACTTATACACATAAAATATGAATGTTAAATGTATATGACTACACTACAGAAATGCTTTCTCTCTGGATGGAACCTCTAACAACAGAGACAAAATTACTGCCAAAATGTCATTTTTACAGTGATCAATCAGTTCAGTGGAAGGTAAGAAATAAATTTCCTTGGTTCTATTTCTCTAGAGAAGTATATTGGTTTTTGTTGTTGTTGTTTCAGCTGCACAGAAAAGAGGTGACAAGCACACAAAGTGGTACAGAGAAATGAAATCTGCTTAAGCAAAACTCAGAAAACAGCACATACATAACAACGGATCTGAGACGAAGGACTGTTTATACTCTGTGCACATTTAAACATGATTTGGAAAATTACACCAACATTCTTAGCGGGTTGCACTCTTAGTAAAATCCAGGTAGCCTAAGTATCAGAAAAAGCCAGTCTTCATTAGTTTCATCAATTTCATTTTCTCCAACATATGGAGAAACAAGATAGTATATATGTGTGTGTGTGTGTGTGTGTTTATGTATAAACACATATAAATTTTAGAAGCCACTTACATCACTTCTTTATTCCTCCGAGGCCCCTCAAAAGGTCTAAATGGCAGCGATCCAGTAGCTGCGTGGTAGAATGTCACCCCAATACTCCAAAGGTCAACTGTAGCCCCGTATTTCTTTTGATGATCTTTCCTCAGCACTGCTCTCTCATACATGTCCGGGTGCTGAAAGAGAAAAACATTATGAGCTTATGACTTAAGTATAATAAAAAACCGAGTACTCAACAGTGCTAGAAGTCCTATCATGATTTCCTCAGACTTTCACTTTTCCATTCTCAAAAGACTATTTTGGGCTGGAGGAAGACAGCTCAGTGGATAAAGGTGCCTGTGACAAAGCCCAGTGACCCCTGAGTCTAACCTCTGAGACAAACATGGCAAAGGAGAGCGGTGACTACCACCAGCTGTCCTCTGACTTCTACAAGGGTGCTGCGGCATGTGCATGCCTCCCCCCAAAAATAGAGGCAATAAAAAATTTAAGCTCAATAATTCTAACTGACCCCAACCCCTATCCAGCAATTTTCCAATCTGCTGCTTCCTACCAAAGCAAAACGTCCCTCGCCTCACTGCCCTGAGCCCAAAGGGGCCTCTGGACCTCTCCTGGCCAGACGTTTCTCAATCTTCAGGTGCCTTCTCTGCACACAAACCCATTGCACCGCTAAAGAGGTGGCTCAGTGGTTAAGAGCGCTGGCTACTCTTCCAGGGGGCATCGGCGCCCACATGGCAGCTCACAAGAGTCTGTAATCCCAGTTCCAGGGCATCTGAGCTGACACACAGACACACATGCAGGCAAAACACCAATGCACAAACACACACAAAAATCCACTGCATTAGTATATACCCATAAACAACCAAGAATTTTTGCTGCTGGCTTTTTGTTGATTTGAGGTAGGGTTTCATTCCATAGCCCTGGCTTACCTGGGACATTCTTTTTTAAAGATGTATGTATGTATGTATGTATGTATGTATGTATGTATGTATGTATGTATAACATATACAGTGTTCTGCCTGCACATCAGAAGAGCCACCATGTGGTTGCTGGGAATTGAACTCAGGACCTTTGGGAAGAACAGCCAGTACTCTTAATCACTGGAGCCATCTCTCTAGCCCTGGAATGTTCTATATAGACATGGCTGGCCTTGAACTTGTACCTATACTCTTGCTTCTGCCTCTCAAGTACTGGGATCAAGCTGTGAGTCACCACAACTGGGACACCCTCTAAGACTGCCCAGTAGAAAATTGCAGTACACTTAGAAATCAATTCTTTCTCTGTTTTTTGTTTTTCAAGACAGGGTCTCTCTGTGTAGCCCTGGCTGTCCTGGACTCACTTTGTAGACCAGGCTGGCCTCGAACTCACAGCAATCTGCCTGCCTCTGCCTCTTGAGTGCTGGGACTAAAGGTGTGCGCCACCACCTGGCTTAGAAATCAATTCTTAACTCCCTTCATGCATACCATATTCATAAGAATAGGAAGCTGAGTGTTTGTCATAAATTTATATAATATTTTATAGGCCTGTGACCCGTAACTCCATGTGCAATACATTATCCGGTTATTAAAATGAAACTATCAGTACTGTGTGACTTACCAAGTACTCTTCGGTGCCATACAGCGACACAAACTGCTCATCATCCTCTAGCTCTCTAGCGGCACCGAAGTCTGTGAGTTTGTACACAGACTGTCCGTCCTCCCCTATGACACGCATGATGTTTCCTGGCTTGATGTCGCGGTGCACGATGCCATTCTCTCGGAGGTGGTTCATCCCACCCACTTTGGCAGTAAACACAGAACAAACAAATCACAATGCAGGCCTCCATCCGTAGCGCGTCTCAGACTCCGGGACCTGACGCATTCATACACACTCTAACTTACGTTGTTGTGTGCATTGCCTCCTTTTATTCTAAGAAACAGACCCCTCTCTATAAACACCCACATCACATACATCCACACTCCAGCACAAATGTGTGTATGCACAATGTCATGCTTCAACCACAAGGAGTTTTAGATAAGAACTAGGGCCCACGGAAGTGTGCTGTCTCTGATAACTACTAGGCCAATGAACAAAAGAGTCGTAAGCCCATGGCGTCCTGAACTATCTCTGGTGATACAGACAAAATGATAAGATCCCAGAAAGATGCCCAGTGTTCACCAGTTTTACACATTTTTGCTGTTGTTTTTTGAGATGGTTTCTCTGTGTAACAGCCTAGGCTGTCCTGAAACTCACTCTGTAGACCAGGCTGGCCTTGAACTGAGATCCACCTGCTTCTGCCTCTTTGAGTGCTGGGATTAAAGCTGTGTGCCACCATGTCCAGCTCTTGTTTTATACTTATTTTACTTTGGGAAAAAAAATGTTACAAAAAGAAGTTGGCATCAACATATATAAAACAGTTTAAAACAAAACAAAGCCAGTTAGGAGCTGGAGAGATGGCTCAGCAGTTAAGAGCACTGTCTGCTCTTCCAAAAGACCTGGGTTCAGTTCCTAGCACCAACATGGCAGCTCACAACTGTAACTCCAACTCCAGGTGATTGGACACCCTCACACCAATGCACATAAAATTAAATAGATTATTTTTCAAAAGTAGCAAAAGTAGGGCATAGTGTGACCCTTGTTCTCTTATGTTGTGCTTCTTATGGTCAGTGCTTCCCAGTCTGTGTTTTTGTCTTCAGGGCAAAGGCATTGATGCTGCCAGAATTAAGTTGCCTGGCTTACAGGCAGGGCCATCAGCTGAGATCACAGGCATGGACCACCAGCCGGGCCTTCTCAAACATCTGACTCTTCACTAGTCTTTTAAGAAAATAACAGAACTGGGGGTTGGAGAGATGGCTCAGAGGTTAAGAGCGCTGATTGTTCTTCTAAAGATCCTGAGTTCAATTCCCAGCAACCACATGGTGGCTCACAGCCATCTGTAATGAGATCTGATGCCTTCTTCTAGCAAGCAGGTAGAACACTGTATACATAATAAATAAATAAATAAATCTTAAAAAAAACCCCAAAAAATTATTGAAATACACATACACACAAACACACGTGCTTCATATCACTTGCCATTCATTTTTAAAAACTATACCATTCAATAATTTTTAACAGAGTTGTATAACTGCCACCATTAACATCACAATATTTTTATCACGCTTCAAATAAAAGCTGTTTGTGCCTGGTCAGAGCAGCTCTGCAGCCACTGGTAGGTACTCTCGCACGGTAAGACAGTCATTCACCTGCTTTTTGTTTTTGTGGACTGACTGTACATTTATGTGAATGAGATGACACTGTGATCCTTTGTCTCTTGCTTCTTTCACTCTGTACACTTTTAAGATTTACCCACATTTTAGCATGTGTCAAGATCTCATCTCTTTACTTTTTGATTAAGAACTTTATTCATGGCCGAGTGTGGTGTGTTTGCCTTTAATTCCAGCACTAGGGAGGCAGAGGCAGGCAGATTGCTGTGAATTCGAGGCCAGCCTGGTCTACAAAATGAGTTTAGGACAGCCAAGGCTACAAAGAGAAACCCTGTCTCGAGAGAAAAAAATAAAAGTATTCATTTTTGGTATGTACGTGTAGTTAGTTTTTGCCAACTTGACCAGGAAGAGGGAACCTCCGTTGGTAAATGCCTCCATTAGATTGACCTTTAGCCATGCTTGTGGTATTTTCTTGATTGCCGAGTGACGTGGAAGGCCCAGCCCACTGTGGGCAGTGCTGCCCCAGGTCAGGTGGCCCTGGGAGGTATGAGAACAGTAACTGAAATCGGAGAGCAAGCCAGTCAGCGGTGTTTCTGTTTCAATTCCTGCTTTGGCTTCCCTAAGCAATGGCTGTGATCAGGAGATCACAAACACACCCCCTCCCCAGCTGCTGTTGTTTATCACAGCGGCAAAATCCAATCTACAACAGTCTGTGTGACGTGTGTGTGGCTATGTGTATTTTTCTAAAGACAGGATCTTGTGTTGCAGAGCTGGCCTTGAACTTGTATGTAACAGAGGACACCCTGGACTCCTGATCCTGCTGCCTTTACTTCTTAATGCTGGACATACGAACTGGCCTCACCACCTGTGGCTTCATTTCTTTTCATGAATGAATAATATTTCATTATATGGATATAAAACATCCTATCTATTTGTCAGTTGATATTTGGGTTGCCTTGATTTTATTTTTTAGCTATTATGAATAATGAATGCTACAACAGATATGTAAATGTTTGTGTGGATATGTTTTTAATTCTTCTGGTATGCCTATCAGAATTGACACAGCATACAGTTATTTTATATTTAGTCTTCTTGTGGAACTGTCGAACTATTTCCTAAAGGGCCGTACCACTTTACAAGCCCACAGCAGTGCATGCCAGAACTGCTTCTCCACATCCTTTCCAATGCTTGCTCTCGGTCTTTGGAGCCTCATGGTAAGAAGTGGCATTTCATGAGAATTTCCTTAGTAATAATGATGTTGAACACTCCTTAAAATACTTGCTGAACATCAGTCTACCCTTTCTTTTTGATAAATGTCTGGTCAAACCCTTTCACAAACTTTAAACCTGTCTTTCTGATAGGTATCTGGACAGCACATCTTAAGTGTGATCTGCAAACACTTCTGTCTGTGGGCTCTCTTTTCAGTTATTGTCTCAAATAAGTTGTGGTTTTAATCTTTATTTATTTTATGTATGGGTACTTTGCGTGCAAGTGTACCTACACCAAATGCATCCTTGGTGTCTGTGGAGGCCACAAAGGCACTATATTCCTCGAGACTGCAGTTACATATGGTTGTTGAGCTGCCATGTGGGTTCTGGGAATTGAACCTGGGTCCTCTGAAAAAGCAGCCAGTGCCCCAACAGCTGAGCCGTCTCTCAAGTCCTGAAGTAAGTTTTTAACACTGATAAACCCTACTCATCTAACACTTCTTTAGGTACTTTGTGCTTTGGGTGTGGTCTCTAAGAAAACATTATATTAAAGTCCTTGTTTTGAACGTAGGAGATTAATGTTTCATTCTGTATCTTTAAATAATGTAGTAGTTTTGGTTTCTTTAAAAATTATGTTATATAAACAGGTTTTTGTCGTTGTGTTGTTGTCTTTGTTTTTTTGTTTTTTCGAGACAGGGCTTCTCTGTGTAGTCTTGGCTGTCCTGGACTCATTTTGTAGATGAGGCAGGCCTTGAACTCACAGTGATCTACCTGCCTCTGCCTCCCGAGTGTTGGGATTAAAGGCGTGCGCCACCACCGCCTAGCCAGATTTTTGTTTTAACCCCAAATCTGGGATATGGAGCTGCTTTTAGTTTGTCCACAGCTGATAATGGCCTTGTGCGACTCAGAGAGGGGCGTGGTCTTGCCAGCTGCAGGCAGTTTAACTCTGAGGACTGTGATGAGAGGGTATAAATGGCAGAGCACAGACATGGAGGAGGAGGAGACAAATGGGGAAAGAGAAAGGTTTGCTGGACTGCTGGATGTCCTGACGACTGAGACTGGTATTTTCCTGAAGAACCTGATGACCCTGGCCAGCCGGAACTAAGTCTAAAGAGACCTACGTCCCCTTTCCCTTCTTTCTCTCAGGGGATTGGAAAGGAGGCAGAGGTACCTTAGTACCCCAAATAAATAAGAGTTAAAAGTAGCACCTACAAAATAATATATGTATGAAGCCATATAAACAAACACACATATAAAACCATGTAAATAAACATACCCACATCTCGTAAAACAATTAAAAACTCCGATTCTGGTAGTCCATAGGCATTGGATGGCTCCTCTAGAACAGTGTATAAACTCCCACAGGGACAAAACTCCATGATGAGTACTTTGTGTCTTGTTGTTGTCTGATAAGGAGGAAAAGGTCACTAGTTGAGAATCGACAGGAAAGCAACAAAAGCAACTCTGGTTCCAGGGCAGCACTTGCCCACCTGACCTCACTCAAATGCAGGGCTTGCTACAAAGTTTCCATGACTCCTTTCACCAGGGACAGATGCAATGCTATAGTTCCCAGCACCCCCACAACCACCTGTAACTGCACTCCAGGGCCTCCATCGCTGTCTTGTTCTCCCCAGGCACTGGACATGTGAGCATACACACACAAATAAACAAATAAATCAGCATATACAGATAGATTGTATTACATATTAATAAAACTGAATTTGTTTGGAAGACAAGCCGTTGAAAACTAGCTAGCTTTCAACCATAAGATCATGGTGGCAGTATCAATATTTTTGTTCAAATCACTTAGTTTCTTCTGCATGATAACATATTTGGAACAATCTCCTTCTTATGATAATACTTTTATTTCAAGGAATGGAGTCCCAGCCTTAAAGAGCATGGGGAGCTGAAGGGCCGGCTCATGGTTAAGAGCAGGTACTGCTCTCCCAGAGCACCTGAGTTCAGTTTCCATCACCCAGTCAGGTGGCTCACAACTGCCTGCAACGTCCACTCCAGGGGACCTGATGCTTTCTTCTGGCGTGCAAGGGTACCTACACCAGCAACATAGACATAGATATAGACATGCACATGCACAAGCAATTTAAAACTGCAGTCTTAATGGAAAGACATACAAACGCCAACCTTGTTGTAACCCCCTTGGACCCTGTTACCCTTAAACCTTGTCAACCTATATCATAAAAATCCTGCTGTATAATGAATTTTACAATGATTGCTTTTATGGCTGTGAAGTGATTTTGCTTTTGACGTAAAAACTATTTCAGATGGTAGAAAAAGGGCTCAGAACAAAGGACAAATGTTGGCAGTTAGAGCCCACTGGAACCTACTCCATCCGGTTGTATGTATGTATGTATCTATCTATATGTTTATATGTCTGCGTGTCTGCGTGTTTGTGCATGTGTGACCTTTGTGGGAGTTCCCTTTGTCTTGCTTACTGAATGAATGTGTATATGTGAGTGAGGATTTTCTTTTTCTTTCCTGTGTCTCCCTAGCTCACAAAGAGTTAAAAAACCTCAGAGGTCTTTGCAGGCTGATTGCTTTGGGCCCTTGGCTTTTGAGTTAAAGAGCTGTTCACTCCTCGGGTCATTAAGTTTTGCACCTTGCAGAGAAAAAGTCTCTGGAGCACTTAATACAGCTGCCTCTGCATATGCCTGACTCAGTTTCCCCCTTGGCCTGTCAAAGCTGGGCTTGGCATGTGCTGTTGTGTGGGTGCTGGGACTCAAACCTAGGCCCTCCACAGGTGCAGGCAGTGCTCTTAACTTCTCATTTCCCCCACTCCCTGATTTTTTTTTTTTTTTCGAGACAGGGTCTCTCTGTGTAGCCTTGACTGTCTTGGACTCACTTTTTTTTTTTTTTTTTTTTTTTTTGGTTTTTCGAGACAGGGTCTCTCTGTGTTAGCCTTGGCTGTCCTGGACTCACTTTGTAGACCAGGCTGGCCTCGAACTCACAGCAATCCGCCCGCCTCTGCCTCCCGAGTGCTGGGATTAAAGGCGTGCGCCACCACGCCCGGCTACTTGGACTCACTTTGTAGTCTCTGATTTTCTTATGTGACATTCTGTAAGTATGTTGCCAGGTGAATAAACTCCTTTTCATTATTTCTTAACTACTGTGTAGCTGAAAATTAACTTTCACTTTGATTCCCTTCCCTCTTTTTTTCCTTTGTTTTTTGGTTACTTTTGTTTTTGTTTTGTTTTCCAGACAGGGCTTCTCTGTGTAGTCTTGGCTGACCTAGACTTACTTTGTAGACCAGGCTGGCCTCGAATTCACAGCAATCCACCTGCCTCTGCCTCCCAAGTGCTGGGATTAAAGGCATGCATCACCATACCCGGCCAAAATTCACATTTTCATGCATGAAACTATTACTTATGCTTGATGAACCCTCAGAAATAATCAAGAATAACATCACCAGAATAAGGGATATACAATAATATCGTAAGAGGTCTTTACTGAATATCTATGTCTAAAAGCAAGAAGACTTCCACTTATTATTTCTTTTTTTCCCACTTATTATTTCTAAAATATTTTTCCTAATGGTCTACTTTATTTTAAGCCATCTTCCCTAAAATTAATACTTTTATAATTACGGCTTTAATTTCTAAATTACTACAAGTTTTACTCATTTACAAAGGTTTCTATCACTGTATTTTGCTTTGCTGTAAGATATTTTATTAATAGTTATGTGTATGTGTGCCTGGATAACCACAGAGGCCAACAGGACACATGGGATTCCTTGAAGCTGGGGTCACAGGTGACTAAGCTGCATGCTGTGGGTGTTGGTAACTGAACCTGGTCCTCTGGAAAAACAGCAAGCGCGCTCCCTCTCTCTCTCTCTATGGCGGGGGGTGGGGGGGGGGACAGGGTTTCTCTATGTAGTTTTGGCTGTCCTGGACTCGGCTTTGTAAACCAGGCTGGCCTTGAACTCAGAGATCCACCTGCCTTTGCCTCCCAAATGCTGGGGTTAAAGGCATGCACCACCATGCCTGGCAAATAACCATTTTTTTTGTTTGTTTGGTTTTTGAGATAGGGTTTCTCTGTGTAGCCCCAACTGTCTTAGAACTTTCTCTGTAGACCAGCCTGGCCTTGAACTCCACTTGCCTTTGCCTCATGAGTGCTGGGATTAAAGGTGCCTGGCTACAAATAACCAATTTTTTATTTTATTTATTTATATAGTTTTTATTTTTTTGAGACAGGGTTTCTCTGTGTAGCCTTGGCTGTCTTAGATTCAGTTTGTAGTCCAGGCTGGCCTTGAACTCACAGTGATCTGCCTGCCTCTGCCTCCTGAGTGCTGGGATTAAAGGCTTGCACCACCACGCCTGGCCACCAAATAACCGATTTTTTAAAAAAAGAAATAATTTATTTAATTTTAGTTTATGTGCATTGGTGTAAGAATGTCAGATTTCTCGGAACTGAAGTTACAGATGACAGTTGTCAGCTGCCATGTGGGTGCTGGGAATTGAACCTGGATCCTTTGGAAGAGCAGACAGTGCTCTTAACCACCAAGTCATCTCTCCAGCCCCCAAATAACCGATTTTTATACTACGCTTATCCTTTATTTTTATGCTTTCATTCTATGACACCTTGTTTCTCTCTTTATGTATTAAAGAAATGCCAGGGGGTAGAACACTTAATTACATGACCCATAGACTTTATGGCTTTGTAGCCTCTTTGGCTAGAGCCTGTCCTCTGAGTGGGAACTACCACAACACTATGACAAGCTTGAATACTTACCTCCTCTTCAATAGCAAATAATTTGACAATGTTTTTGTGATTGAGTTTTTTTAACACTTCAAATTCTCTCATTTGAACATCCACTGGGCGAAGGAAGCTTATGTTATTAAATACTTTGACAGCATACAAATCACCAGTTTTCTGGAAGATAAAGGAGACGAATCAGTCACTAGCATGTGATAACAATCTGTATCTTCACAGCACATAATGCATCTTTCATGTTCCTCACGGCACACCATGCATCCTTCATGTATCCTCATAGCACACCATGCATCCTTCATGTATCCTCACGGCACACCATGCATCCTTCATGTCCCTCACGGCACACCATGCATCCTTCATGTATCCTCACGGCACACCATGCATCCTTCATGTCCCTCACGGCACACCATGCATCCTTCATGTATCCTCACAGCACACCATGCATCCTTCATGTCCCTCACGGCACACCATGCATCCTTCATGTCCCTCACGGCACACCATGCATCCTTCATGTATCCTCACGGCACACCATGCATCCTTCATGTATCCTCACGGCACACCATGCATCCTTCATGTATCCTCACGGCACACCATGCATCCTTCATGTATCCTCACGGCACACCATGCATCCTTCATGTATCCTCACGGCACACCATGCATCCTTCATGTATCCCCACAGCATACCATGCATCCTTCATGGATCCTCACAGCACACCATGCATCCTTCATGGATCCTCACAGCACACCATGCATCCTTCATGGATCCTCACAGCACACCATGCATCCTTCATGTATCCTCACAGCACACCATGCATCCTTCATGTCCCTCACAGCACACCATGCATCCTTCATGTATCCTCACGGCACACCATGCATCCTTCATGTATCCTCACGGCACACCATGCATCCTTCATGTATCCTCACGGCACACCATGCATCCTTCATGTATCCCCACAGCATACCATGCATCCTTCATGTATCCTCACGGCACACCATGCATCCTTCATGTATCCCCACAGCATACCATGCATCCTTCATGTATCCTCACAGCACACCATGCATCCTTCATGTATCCTCACGGCACACCATGCATCCTTCATGGATCCTCACAGCACACCATGCATCCTTCATGTATCCCCACAGCATACCATGCATCCTTCATGTATCCTCACAGCACACCATGCATCCTTCATGTATCCTCACGGCACACCATGCATCCTTCATGTCCCTCACAGCACACCATGCATCCTTCATGTCCCTCACAGCACACCATGCATCCTTCATGGATCCTCACAGCACACCATGCATCCTTCATGTCCCTCACAGCACACCATGCATCCTTCATGTCCCTCACAGCACACCATGCATCCTTCATGTCCCTCACAGCACACCATGCATCCTTCATGGATCCTCACAGCACACCATGCATCCTTCATGTCCCTCACAGCACACCATGCATCCTTCATGTCCCTCACAGCACACCATGCATCCTTCATGTATCCTCACGGCACACCATGCATCCTTCATGTATCCTCACGGCATACCATGCATCCTTCATGTCCCTCACAGCACACCATGCATCCTTCATGTATCCTCACGGCACACCATGCATCCTTCATGTATCCTCACGGCACACCATGCATCCTTCATGTCCCTCACAGCACACCATGCATCCTTCATGGATCCTCACGGCACACCATGCATCCTTCATGTCCCTCACGGCACACCATGCATCCTTCATGTATCCTCACGGCACACCATGCATCCTTCATGTATCCTCACAGCACACCATGCATCCTTCATGTCCCTCACAGCACACCATGCATCCTTCATGTATCCTCACGGCACACCATGCATCCTTCATGTATCCTCACGGCACACCATGCATCCTTCATGTCCCTCACAGCACACCATGCATCCTTCATGGATCCTCACGGCACACCATGCATCCTTCATGTCCCTCACGGCACACCATGCATCCTTCATGTATCCTCACGGCACACCATGCATCCTTCATGTATCCTCACGGCACACCATGCATCCTTCATGTCCCTCACAGCACACCATGCATCCTTCATGTCCCTCACGGCACACCATGCATCCTTCATGTATCCTCACAGCACACCATGCATCCTTCATGTCCCTCACAGCACACCATGCATCCTTCATGTCCCTCACGGCACACCATGCATCCTTCATGTATCCTCACAGCATACCATGCATCCTTCATGTCCCTCACAGCACACCATGCATCCTTCATGTATCCTCACGGCACACCATGCATCCTTCATGTATCCTCACAGCACACCATGCATCCTTCATGTCCCTCACGGCACACCATGCATCCTTCATGTCCCTCACGGCACACCATGCATCCTTCATGTATCCTCACAGCACACCATGCATCCTTCATGTCCCTCACGGCACACCATGCATCCTTCATGTATCCTCACAGCACACCATGCATCCTTCATGTCCCTCACGGCACACCATGCATCCTTCATGTATCCTCACGGCACACCATGCATCCTTCATGTATCCCCACAGCATACCATGCATCCTTCATGGATCCTCACAGCACACCATGCATCCTTCATGGATCATCACAGCACACCATGCATCCTTCATGGATCCTCACAGCACACCATGCATCCTTCATGTATCCTCACGGCACACCATGCATCCTTCATGTCCCTCACGGCACACCATGCATCCTTCATGTATCCTCACAGCACACCATGCATCCTTCATGTCCCTCACGGCACACCATGCATCCTTCATGTCCCTCACAGCACACCATGCATCCTTCATGTCCCCCACAGCACACCATGCATCCTTCATGTATCCTCACAGCACACCATGCATCCTTCATGTCCCTCACGGCACACCATGCATCCTTCATGTATCCTCACAGCACACCATGCATCCTTCATGTCCCTCACGGCACACCATGCATCCTTCATGTATCCTCACGGCACACCATGCATCCTTCATGTATCCCCACAGCATACCATGCATCCTTCATGGATCCTCACAGCACACCATGCATCCTTCATGGATCATCACAGCACACCATGCATCCTTCATGGATCCTCACAGCACACCATGCATCCTTCATGTATCCTCACGGCACACCATGCATCCTTCATGTATCCTCACGGCATACCATGCATCCTTCATGTCCCTCACAGCACACCATGCATCCTTCATGTCCCTCACAGCACACCATGCATCCTTCATGTATCCTCACGGCACACCATGCATCCTTCATGGATCCTCACAGCACACCATGCATCCTTCATGTATCCTCACAGCACACTATGCATCCTTCATGTATCCTCACGGCACACCATGCATCCTTCATGTATCCTCACGGCACACCATGCATCCTTCATGTATCCCCACAGCATACCATGCATCCTTCATGGATCCTCACAGCACACCATGCATCCTTCATGTATCCTCACGGCACACCATGCATCCTTCATGTCCCTCATAGCACACCATGCATCCTTCATGTATCCTCACAGCACACCATGCATCCTTCATGTATCCTCACAGCACACCATGCATCCTTCATGTATCCTCACGGCACACCATGCATCCTTCATGGATCCTCACAGCACACCATGCATCCTTCATGTATCCTCACGGCACACCATGCATCCTTCATGTATCCTCACAACACACCATGCATCCTTCATGTATCCTCACGGCACACCATGCATCCTTCATGTCCCTCATAGCACACCATGCATCCTTCATGTATCCTCACAGCACACCATGCATCCTTCATGTATCCTCACAGCACACCATGCATCCTTCATGTATCCTCACAGCACACCATGCATCCTTCATGTCCCTCACAGCACACCATGCATCCTTCATGTATCCTCACGGCACACCATGCATCCTTCATGTATCCTCACGGCACACCATGCATCCTTCAGATCAAGCTTTTGGATTAGAGCTCCCGAATCTATAAAAGATTTTGGATCCCCAAGCTCACTGTTTCTTACACTACAAGCAGAACTTGCATGTGGCACGCAAAGACAGCCACGCGTGCAGCAGAAGATAACAGCTCTAGTGTGAAAAGGGAACCTCTATTGGAGAAGAAACTGAAAGTGAAGCTCCAAAGATTTCCCAGAGCCAAACATTTACAAACGAGAACAAAGACAAGGAAAATTATACTCTCCCTACAAAGATTTTATCAACATTATCAAAGCAATGCAATTCAATTTTTAGAAAATTTTGTCATTAGAATGAAACTCAATTTTTGGATATTTTTGTCATTAGCTGTGTTCAAGTGTGTTGGTACAAGTCTGAGAATGGAGGGCAGAGTGAACCTCCTGGTTAGATCATGCACTACAGGCGAGAGTGGGCTTCCTGGCTGGATCTCACCACTTCTTCCCACATAGCTATCTTCAACTTGAACTAGATGGGGCACTTGTTCCTTCATCAGCTCCTTTGCAGGGCAAGGACCTGCCAACTCTCTGCAGCTCCCTCCGGCCCTCCCTCCAAGTGGAGCACATGATGACATGCAGTAGCACACAACTACAGCTTCCTAGCACTACAAAATTAACCCGCCCTAAACTTCCTGCACTCACCCACTTCTTTCAGTCCCTGGACCCTGCAAGCTTCTCCCTGGAGGCCAGTGCAGGCCTCCCTTCTCCCCTCCCTGCATTCAGTCTCACTTTCCTGCTATTCAAGGCTTTATTTCCTCCGGACCAGTTCCTCCTGAGGGTGCAAGCATAGTCTCCATAGGGAGTAGGACCTCTCCTTCGGACTCTACTTCTCTTTCCCACAGATTCACAGTCATCTTCCTCCTCTTGCCACAGAGTCATTATCTTTTAAAACTATTTGCTGTTGTTAATAATTCCACTCCCCCCAACCCCCACTCCCACCCCCGGGTTTTCAAGACAGGGCTTCTCTGTGTAGTCCTTGTTGTCCTGAAGCTTTGTAGAGCAGGCTGGCCTTGAACTCTGAGACCCACCGGCCTCTGCCTCCTGAGTGCTGGGAATAAAGGCATGCACCACCACGCCCGGTTCAATCTCACCTCTCAATATCAGTATTTGAAGATCATTTTCTCTAAATGATCTCCACTGCCAAAGCCACACCAAATACAAAGAAATGTATGTTTCCTTGTAATTGTCTCAAACTCAGTCTATCCTAAGATTTTTTTCCTTAATTCTTTCTCTCTTTCTTCTTTCTCTCTTTCTTTCTTTCTTTCTTTCTTTCTTTCTTTCTTTCTTTCTTTCTTTCTTTCACAGGGTTTCTCTATGTAGCCTTGGATGTCCTGGATTTGATTTGTAGGCCTGGCTGGCCTCGAACTCAGACGGATCTGCCTGCCTCTGCCTCCTTGAGATGACAGGTGTGCACCACTGCACCAGCTTAAAAGGACCCCCCCCCCCCGTTACATTTATTTATTTTGCTGTGTGTGTAGGTCAGAAGGGGTATGCAGTAGTCTGTTTCCTCTTTCCACAAAGTGTGACCTGAGGATTAAATTTAGGTTGTTACAATTGTTAGGTTGGTTGCAATTGTCTTGACCTGCTAGGCCTTCTCCCAGCCAAATGAAGGTTTCCAATAGAGGAGCAAGCAATAGAAACAAAACGATGTTGCCACACACCCAGGGTAATCAGGGTGTGCATTTTGGACACATCTGTAGCCCGTCACACCTGTGAGGTAACTGGACCGAGACTGTACAGTTTCTGTTTATTCTCCTGCACTGCCACTGGTCATGCACTGTCACAAATCAAAGTTAGAAGGGTTCTATGCAAGGATCTGCGCGGTCAGCACACGCTTCCTACAAGTCACTTCTCTTTGAGATTATCCCACCCATGGACTCCATCACACACAACAGTAGCCAATACAACTCTCAGGAGAAAGACTTGGCTAAGGAGCATGGCGAGATGGCTCAGCGGATAAACACCTGCTGTGCAGCCTTGACGGCCTGAGTTCAATCCCCAGAACCAACAGGAGAGAGAGAACGGACTCCTGAAGGTTACCCTCTGACCTCCAACATGTATGCCATGGTAGCATAACTGTACCCACATACAACACATTAATAAATAAAACTTTTAAAGATTAAATAAGCAATATATTTTGAATGACAGTACATTTAAGAACATGGCATTTTAAGCAGTACACAAAAGTATGAACATCATAATAAAAAAATGTAAACAACTAAAGGAATGTAGGATTAAAAAAAAGATTTATATTATTATTATATTTATTTTCTGTGCATGGGTGTCTTGTGCATTTTGTGTTGGCTGGTGCACCTGAAGGGCAGAAGAAAGCATTCGATCTTCTGTAACTGGGTACAGACCACTGTGAGCTGCCATGTGGGTGCAGGGAATCAAATTCTTAACTGCTAAGGCAGCTCTCCAGCCTAATTTTACTGTTTTTAATCACGGGTACTTGTGTGTCTGTGTGTGGGCATGTAAACACTGAGTGCAGGTGCTCTGTGGAGGGCAGAGGCACCGGATGCCCCTGGAATTGGCATAATAAGCAGTTGTGAGCCATCTGACATAGGTACTAGGAACCAGAATCAGGTCCTCTGCAAGAGCAGTGTGTACTCTTAACCACTGAGCCACCGAGCCACCTCACACTCCACAACCTGCCTTTTAGTGCAGGGTCTCTTTCTGTGCGGCTTGGATGTCCTGGACTTGCTTTGTAGATCAGGCTGGCCTTGAATTAACAGAGATCTGCCTGCCTCTGCCTCCTGAGTGCTGGGATTAAAGGTGTGCACCACCATGCCTGGCTAGTGCGGTCTTAAATACTTGCAGTTGACACTGATATCACTAAGAACAATCACAGTTTCTGGAAAGACATCTCTGGAGAGACTATTAATGACCAAAATAAACTGGGTCATAGGAATCTCTCAGGTCAATTCTTATCCTCCTCAAAGCTGTTTAAAAAAAAAAAAAAAATATATATATATATATATATATACACATACATACATACACACACACATCTTTGTTTCTTTTTAGAACTTGATGCTGTCTTAGGGTATCTAGTTTGATCTTATCCATCCATTTATTCTTTCATCAGTGAATGTTTCAGAGGCTCTATCATGTCTAGGCACTTTACTGGGCAGCTAAGTAGGGAAAGGAGAGAGCTCGTAAACTATCTAGCAATGCCAGCACGTTAAATACACGTCAGCAGGTTACCACTACTGTCACTCAGTTTCCAACTTGTATCCTTCCTAATGGTACTTCGATACAAAATCAAACTTGTCATGTGCAGGGACTGCTCACTAATTATATGTAACAACTATAGGCCAGCCACAGTACCTGACACACACTAAGTAACCATTATAGTAACTGGAACAAAGGAAGGCCAGAGGTCAGATACTTTTCCACACTAAATTCTGTTGTTCTCTTCTCAGCACAAAACAAACAAGCAAAAAGCAATCTCTAGCAAAGAAATATCCAAGAATGGACGAAGTGAACTTAAATAAGGACCCAGAGCCCCCAAACAGTTCTAGAACCAAGAGGAAACTGTTAAAGCAGGCCATGTGACATTTATGATACATTCTTTATGAGCCATACAGCTGTTTGTAATCACAATCTCTCCCCAGAGGAAACAGCCCCTCACCCATGCATGCTTGCCTCAGTGACAATCTGAAAGCTATGGGAAAACAGAAGATTCCCCTGCCCCCTCAGAGTTCTTATGTCTGAAAATAAGAATTACAAGGCTCCAAACATCACTCACCGTAAAACAAACTCATAGTGTTGAAAAATCAGTCATCATCTGAGTTATAAAAGAACTTCTTACTCTATTATTTTTCCAGCTTTCTTCACATTTACCTCTGATTTCTTCATCCTAAATTATTTTAGTTTTTGGTTTTGTTTTTTAGACAGGGTTTTTCTGTGTAGCCTTGGCTGTTCTGGAACTTGCACTTTAGACCAGGCTAGCCTGGAACTCAAGATCCACATGCTTTTACTTCCTGAGTGCTGAGATTAAAGGAGTGCACCACCACCACTGGGCTATTCTAATTATCTTTAATTTCATCTTTCAATAGAGAACTCAACAAAATCCTTTATGTTCCTGACCTATGTAACTAGACTTGCTATTCTGTAGGTTCTTCTTTTTCCTACCCTTTATGTCCCAGTTTTAACCCCTATCACTAGATAGGAGAGAAAAAAGGATGGGGGGGGAGAGAGAGGTCCTTGAATCTAATTTCTTTCTCATTTCTTCTTTGAGAACAACTACTAACAAACCGTAACTGACTCCCCTGAATGATACCCCACCACCACCAGCCTCACCTCTCAGGACTCTAGCATTAGATACCATTTGAAGAGTTCCCAGAATTCCAAATGTCACACAACCACAGAAACCATCTGCAGCTGGCAAAAGCACGCCTCTGCTAGAGCACAAGGCAAATCATAGTCAGCTGCTGTGGACAGTCCAAAGCAGTCCCATATCCCCACACCTGGGATTAAAACAAAAACATATTCTTGCCTACAGACATGCTGCCAGGATCAACCCTTCTAATCCCACCCCCACTTCTACCAGCTCCAGATTGCCTCACAATAGGACACAGCCTTCCGGCTCCAGTTTCCCTGCACTTACTATTTCAGAGACAAGAATCACCTGTGAGGTCCTATCACTGTGCAGCTGCCTGCCCGCCATGCCTCCCTCGCCTACAAGTCACATCAGGGAGGCAGGTAGGAAACATTTCAGTCACTTCCGTTTTCTCCCAGTCTGTAAACTCACAGACAGATGCGTTCACTGCCCCAATACAAATTAAATCTTAATCACGAAAATCATAAAAATCCCTTTTCTTTAGGGAAAAAAAAAAAAAAAGCAACATCACAAAGCCAAACGTTTCCATGGAAAGGTGCAGGAGGAGAAAAAAGGGACACAGAGTGACACACTGCACCTACCTTATGCCGTCCACGGAAGACATTTGCGGTGGCCCCCTGGCCTAAGATATCAGACAAAAGCCACAGATGGTTAGAAGTGCTCTGCATCTCGGCTTGGTCAGGCGCTTCTCCTTACGCTAAGAGGAAAGAAGAGATTTGCATGTATGCTGTTAAGGAACCAATGCTGGCCATGTTTAGCCTGAAGTAGGCTACCCACTATTTAGTGCTAAGCTGAAGTGCATAAACGAACAGTCCAGGGTAAAATAATAACAATATTAGAGGATAAATGCTTATGTGGGCACAAGGAAAGGAACACCACCACCACACGATTAACTCACATACACATCCCCCATTATTTCTGCTATGCTTTGGAAATAGTACTTTCCCTATCTCCCAGCCTGGTCCTGAACTCGCCATATGACGCAGACTGGTCTTCTGTCTCAGCTTCCAGAATGATGTACCTGGCTTTTTTTTTCTTAAAGAATTTTGTGTATGAGTGTATGAGTCCGCACATGATGCCGGAGGAGGTGGGAATGCACTGGATCCTCAGGAGCTGGAGTCACAAGCAGCTGTGACCCCCAACTTGCTGTGGGTGCTGGGAGCTCAAGTCCCGTCCTCTGCAAGAGCAGCAACTGACCCATCTCTCCAACTCCCAGATCTGGCCCTTATTTTTTCCATATATTTAATTTAATTTGCATCTCAGAGCTGTAAGAATCATCTCTTTATCATCTAGTATGGTCTCTGGCAATCAGAGTAACACTGATTATATCTCCAACTATTCTGAAAGATTATTGATTTACAAAAACAAAACAAAACACCCAACCAAACCAAAAAACCCATTGATACAGGGTCTCCTTATAGCTCAAGTTGGCCTTGAACCTGCAATCTTCCTTTCTTCACCTTCCAAGTGCTGGGAGACAAATTAAAGTAGAAACTAGCGCAGCACACTAAACAGTCATAACTACAGGATAGTTCCACAATGCAAATTTTCACCTACAGAGAAACTGTAACTGAAAATCTCAGAAGTTATTGTTCCTGAAAAGCCAGGGTCTCTTCTGCTGTTTAAAAATAGTTTCCTGAGCAGGGCGTGGTGGCGCAAGCTTGTAATCCCAGCACTGGGCTGGGGTAAGTGGGGTGGGAGGGGTAGACACAGGAGGATCTCTGTTAGTTCGAGGCCAGCCTGGTCTACAAATTGAGTCCAGGACAACCAGGGCTACGCAAGGAAACCCTGCCTCAAAAAACCAAAATAAAACAAACAAAAGTTTCCTGGGCCAGTGAAACAGCTACGTGGACAAATGCACTTGCTGCCAAACCTTACCATCTGAGTTCAGTCTCTGGAACCCACATGGACTATCTGTGCATGAGCCTACACACATACGTGCACACACATACACAATAATAAAATGTAAAAGACACGGAAAAAGCAGTCTTTTCCCCTAACTTCTAAATGGACAAGCAAACACATGCCAAGAATGTATCACCAAGTCTTAAGACCCATGGACTGCAGACTTGCCTTTTAACACAAGAAAGCCTGAGTGAAGACGGCACAGTGGCTAGACACAGACGACTCCTGTAAGCTGTTGTAAGGTCAGATCACGGCAGCCTTAAGTCTTACAGTTCATTTCCAGGAAGTTGGAACACTCTGATCGTCCAAGGATGGTTAGGATCATAGGAAATGGCCAAGGGTCCAAGTTCCACCAATCTCTTATATACTAGCTATATTTATAATTTTATCACCTATGTAATCTAAATGTAATTTAGATAAGGAACTGTACATCCATCAGTCTGCCTGAAGTGAGAAAGAAGAATAAGGCCCCCTTTTCACAAACAAAAGATACACTTACCAGTTACTATGTTTCATTCAAGAGGTGATAAACCCAAGTATGTAATAGAAAACCTTCCCTGAGGTAGCACTGCTGTTAGATAACGGTGACAGTGTCATCAAGTACTCAGATGTATCTAGTGGGTAACTGAAAACACTCGCCAGCCAAGATACCTGCTCTCTCTATAACAGTATTAAAACACGGGTCCACAAAAGTGATGATTTGAAACTTTCCTCCAGTAACCCCCTCCCCCCATGACTAAAGCATGACTCAGCACACCCACCAGAGGCTTGCTATGTAAATCTCCCCAAATTCTGACAAGCATATAAACTGGCATTCAACAAGTAAGCTATTGGCGGCGATGCTGTCTTCAGTCTACTTCCTTTGTTTAAAACGAAAGTTAGCAAGGATAAAACAGGTTTGGTGACATGGTGTACGGACAAAAGTTCCAGAATTTCCAAACTCTATGCCTGTGCCAACCATTTATTCGATAGATTATTAGAGGTTCCGGAGTGGTAAAGCCCGGGTTTTAATTATTCATTTGACAGTTCTCGGGGAGAACCTGTCTCGGGACCACTGACAGAAAATACCAGGGAAATGGATTAGGGAAATCAAGCCAGCAAGTCAAAGAGGAACGAGATAACATGGGAATTTGCATTTCGCCTGTGTGTACATTAAAAAACGTCCCGCGCTGGCAGCCCGGGCTGAGTCGACCTTTGCGAACGCCTGTCCGGTCGCCAGTCCATTTAAAAACTGCCCGTGGTGTCGGCTGGGCCGAGGGTGGGAGCAGCGAGTCAACTCCCGGCAGCGTAGCCCTCCTGCCCGTCCGCCCGGGCCCAGCCGGGGCGAGCGCAAGGCTGCGGGGCTCCTGGGGCTCTGACTCAGCATCCGGCCTCCCCGACCCCCGGCGCGCCCGCCCGTCCGCCCCTCTTACCCAGCCGAGTGTCCGTGGCTCCCGGGCCTTCTTGCGCCCCAGGCTACTTCCGGCTTCGCCAGCCCGGGCCACGGAGCACGTGACCTACGGCGGGGCGCGCCTGCGCGTGCGCACTCCACGGCGACGGAGCTCACCGGACTGCGGAGGGAGCCGCCGCTACTGCCGCTGCTCCCCGGCCCGGGCTAGCGAACTCTGCACCGCGGACCGAGTGCGGCAAGGGGGCGACGCCCACAGTCACGGGTGGGCAGGATGCTGGCCGCTGAGGACTTCCGCAGAAGATTGGGGGAGGGGGCAGGTTTGTGTTTTTAAACCTCACTTGCTGCGTGAAGCAAGTATCAGTTCATAATATCCGGTCTGTCAATAAATACGTTATCTTAATTCGCTCTTTCAGATTGGTTTTCAAAATGGTAGTACTGGAGAATTTAAGCATTTAACTTGACAATTTAAGAGCTAAACTAGTATTATGATCAAGTCTTGACAAGCACGTATTCTTTACAAAGGCTTTGCTTCACGCACCAGAAGCCCCCTTTCTGTTTAGGGTTGAAGGTGTAACTTCTGAGTGGGTCCCGGGGCAGATGACGGAAGCCCTGAGTGGTTAAGGGCAGAGGCTTTGAGTGGACAGTCAAGAGGCTGAAGCTGATTCTGTCTGCTCCTGACCCGTTTTCATCAAATGCACAATGGAGATTTTTTAAAACCCAGTCCAGTTTGCTGGGAGTGGTGGCGCTCGCCTTTCAGGAGGCGGCGGATAGTTTGAGGCCAGCCTGTTCCTCAAAATGAGTCCAGGACAGCCAAGGCTACACAGAGAAACCCTGGCTTGAACAGCCAAAAACAAAAACAACAAACAAACACAAAAAAGACCAGTCCAACGAGTTCTTAGAAAGAAAGTTATTTTATTAGAATCTTAAACAGTTTAGGCAATGAAACCATTCTAACAGCAAATGTACTTTCTGCTTACAATTAAAATCTGTTTCAGTTCTAATAATGACATGAGAGACAGGACCATCCGAGTTTCTCCAACGGAAAATCAACAGCTCAAAAGTTATGGAGGAAATATGATTAAGCCAAGGGACTTCACATGTTTACCACATAAGTGATACACATTAAAATACCACACAGTACTTTCTTTTAAAAAAGGCAAGCCACTTGTGAACCTATTAGCAAGCACCGGGACTGAAACAAACAGGTTAGGCACAGGACTAAGCCAGGTACCATTAAACCCTTTGTCTTTTGCTTCCATTTGCTCACCTGTAACAAATGAGACAAGTATTTGGGTGCTTGCTTTTATAAATAAGGTACTCCATGACCATACTTGGGTAACCTCAAGGAATGAAGATGAGAATTATCATACATGATTACATTAACATCAAGTTCCTTTTTATACACTTTGATTTCTGTGTCCCGATTCCTCAGGTCTAAACTCACGGGAACCTACTGTAGGGTTTTAAGGAGCCATGAATGGACTCAACAGTACAGTAATACTGAGACCTATGTGTTAGTCAGTTGAATTCTTAACAAGTTATGAGGTAGCTACCATTGTTTCCCCCATTTCTGAGTGGAAACCAAGGCAGGGAGAAGTTAAACTTGCTCAAGGCCCTAAAGTCAGTTACTGGTGTTAAGTGGTGTTTAAACCTAGTAATCTGGGTCCAGAGTCCATGTTATACAAACTCTTGACTACTGTCCTGTGCTCCTCACTAGACACTTTGCAGTCACACTGCTGAAGTGATGCCAGTACATCTCCACAGAGCACAGGAGCACAGCAAAGAAATGCCCAGTTTCGCCTGTCTGGTTTTTTGTTGTTTTTGAAACAGAGTCTCACTCTAGCCCAGACTGGCCCTGGCCTCCTCTAAATGCTGTGATTACAAGCGTGAGCCACCAAATCTGGCCCACTTACCTATTAAAAAAAAACTGTAGAAGTACTAAATATACTTCACTTATCTATTTTCATCATTCAATAGTTTCGTTATTCCTAGTTTTCAGTCAATACACTGCTTTTATAATGTAAGGAAAATGCAGACTCTTTCTTGTGGGATTAAAATAAGAAGATTCGTGAAATCTGGGGCTGGGGGTGGGGGGCTCAGCAGGTAATGTGCTTGCTGGACAAGATGAGGCCCTGAGCCTGGATCCCCTTCTTCCACATAAAGGCTGGTGGCAGTCAGCACCTGCAGCTCGAGGACTGGGTCACAGAGACAGGAGTCTTGCTGGCCAGCCAACCTGGCTGGAACATTGAGCTCTAGGCTCAATGGAAGACCCTGTCCCCCCAAAATAAGGTTATCACCCCTGCTCACCCACATACACACACACACCACTCTCCCTCTCTGTCACACTCACACACACTTAACAGATTTTAGGGAACTTCCGGGCCACAAATTTGTTGACAACACACAGCCAAAGGTGAGAAAACCAGACAAATCCCTCCTGAAATTGTTCGGCACCCTCCCCGGGGAGGGACTCGGGTCCTCATCTTGTCCAGCAAGCCAGCTCTCTACACTGGGTAACACACCCTCTCACATTTAACCACAGTGGAGGAAAGCACTCAGCTAATGGAGCTAGGCCTTAACTGGGCTTTTCAAACCCAAGTGTCTATAGCTGTGCTGCAGGAGCTGCGCCCCTCTTTTCCAACACCCCTCCCCAGGCCACTGCTTTTCTCCCAGCTTTCTCTGGCAGCGAGTAAGTACTTGTAGTAATTAAGTAGTAACTGACTACAAAAGCATAAACACAGGTGGTCATACTTGGTGGTTCACACCTTTAATCCCAGCAGCTAGGGGGCAGAGACAGGCTGTGAATTTGAGGCCAACCCGTTCTATATAGCGAGCGAAACAAAACCAAACAAACAAAAAACCCAAGTGTACTGTGCTCTAAGCACATCTAATATTATAGATTCATGGAGCGGATTTCTAGTGCATTTAAAAAGATGCAGAGCTAAGTTGCGAGTGACCTTTAGGGGCACAGCCAGTAAAATAAGGCATCTACATTCATATTTGCAAACCTTTAGGTGGGAAATCCGAGGGTGACTAAGGTGGGAAAAGGAGGCTATTTGTAATAATTTCGGAAAAGACTTGGTATATTTCACTATGTAAAATTTATTATTATTATTATTTTTTTTTTTATAAAAAATGTGTAACACCAGCACCTACTTTTAAACTGACTTATTTAGGAACCCATTCATTCTCTTATAGAATACACATTGGCATTGAAACAGTTTAAAGAAATGTAATGGCTATCTACAAAAAATTATGGTTTGATTGTTACCCCATAGCTTATGTGTCTACACACATAAAACTGAATATTTCCAACTTTACATTCAATTTGTTACAGTTTTCCACTGGTATAGTTTTTTATAAAGAATTTTAAAGTTTCATATAAAGAAAAAATTAAGGTACTAGGATAAATCTATGTCTTATAACTGTATTTTTACATAAACAATTTAAACTGGCATGCAGGCAACTTTTCTTGTTGTCACATACCTGGATTTAGGGAAAAATTACATCCATTTTACAGAAAATTCCACATACACTGCAATAAGCTCAAAACAATGTTAGAAGACGAGTGTGAATGGCACACAAAGACCACTTCTCTGTAAGTTACTAAGTGGAGTTCCTGGTCAGGAGGCAGGCAGGGCAGTCAGGCCTTAGGGCTTTGCTCTCTGGAAGAATACCTGTAAAACACGTGTAGGACCAGCACAAGCGTCAGGCAGGACAGCTTTTTTCCAGGCTTCCAAATGCTAGTCAGCCCTTGGTAACAAACAGTGTTGCTATGAGCAACAGCAGTCAGGAAACAGCTTTGGAAGCTCCTGGCCCTCTGAGTGAGAGGAGAGCTGGGCATGGCGACTCACACCTGAGACGCCAGAAGTTGGGAGGCTGAATCAAGAGACACACTCAATGCCAAATTTTTCTAAACAGGTTTCTTTGTGTAGCCCTGGATGCCTTGAAATGGTTTTATGTATAAAATCTGCTTATGAATGTAGAAGCAGCCTTATTGGCCAAATCACAGGGGTCTCTTTTGTCTGCTGTATAGTTCAAGGGTTTCACAACAAAATAGAAGCAGGAAATTTATACTTCTGCTTTTGGAGCTTTAGATCCTTTCAATTTAACACGAACAACTGTTCTCTAACTTTTCTTGTTCTTTCCGTCCTCTAATACCCATTTAATCACTTCATAAAACAACAAGGAAAACCCAAACATTGGTTTTTATACCAATATATTCAGGCCGTTAGGCAATCAGTACAAATATCTAATTTACAATGTCTTTCCAAGAGCTTAGCTCAAAGGGATTTTTCATTTATGATGCCTCTTAGAGAAAAGAGATCCCAGGGTGAGTCAGTCAGACCCTGGGCTCTCACATGTTATGGAAGATACAGACATTTCCCAAATACCCACCTTTAGGTAATTTTTAAAAACTTTAGCATCAGGCTGCTGAAGCGCTTGACAGAACTCCTGGGGAAGAGAAATAGGAAACACCATTTAGTTCAGCCCATAATATCTTGTTTTCAATTACGGTTAATAAACACAAGTTAGCATGGCAACCACTTTACATGCATGTTATGTTAGCATAGTCATGTTAACTGTGTGTGCAGCAGATCTTACAGGAGTTTTCATCCTACAGAAACGTAGCCTATGTTCAGGTGAACTAGTGAGCGGCAGGTCCCAGTGAGACTCTCTCTCAAAAAACAAGGTGGAGGCTCCTGAGAATGGCACCCAAGGTGGACCTCTAGTGTTCACATGCATGTGCGCACTCACACATGCCTGCACAAACATGAACACACACCCATACAAAGGAAATCCTGCTGTATGTAGCAGATATCGTGCTAAATCAAACAGACAGGCCCGAAAAGACAAGAGAGACATGATTCTACTTCTGTGAGGTCTCTGAAACAGCCCAAGTTACAGGATCACAGTGCAGCAGGGTGGTTGCCAAGGGCTGGGAAAGAGGACTTAATGAGTTTTCTAAAGGCCTACCTAATACTGTTTTTATGTATATGGACTTCATGGGTTTATGTGCACAAGTCCTTAGAGGCCAGAAGAGGGCACCGGGCCACCTCTGGAGTCCCTTGGAACTGGAGTTACAGGTGGCTGTGAGCTCCCATATGGCTGCTGAGAACTGAACCTGTGTCCTGAGCAAGTGTAGCCAGTACTCTTAACCACTGAGCCCCATGAATTCTGATCGTTTGGTAGCAAAACTTAGTATCTTTCTAGGAAACAACCTAAGTAATACGACCCAATTGCTCATAATTTCAAAATGGTGACAAACACAAGTAATATTTTAAGTATCTCCAACTTCTGTAACATAAAAATATATGCAACGTCAGGTTGGAGGGGTTCCTTAGTTGGTAAAGCCCAAGAGACTAACTTCAGAACATGTGTGGTGGCCTGTGTGTAATCCCAGCACTGGGGAGATGGCACAGGAGGACACACCTGGGACTTTCTAGCTTAAGCAGTGAGCCAGAGGCCAGTAAAAGACCCTTTCAAAAGCAGGAGGTATTCCTAAGGACAGCACTGAAATTCCTCCTCCTCCGGCCTCCATACGTGTGTGCACACATGCACGTGTACCATCGAGACACACACACCCGGGAAGAGGAGTTGTGTATAGTTACAGACAATGTTACTATTATTATGACCTTGCACTTACTGAATGGTAGGAAATTAACTTTGTATTGCAGGTTCATTAAGAAAAAAAACACAAAATTGTTCTCATTCATTTTCGTGGATTATTTCTAAGTCTAGACTCCAGGCTATTGACAACCAAACAAGCTTAATGCTATCTGGCTTTCTTGAATTAAAATTTAGATATAAGGGGCTGGAGAGATGGTTCAGCAGTTAAGAGCACTGTCTGTTCTTCCAGAGGTCCTGGGTTCAATTCCCAGCAACCATGTGGTAGCTCACAATCATCTGTACCCTCTAATGTCCTCTTCTGGTGTGCAGGTGTACATGCAGATAGAGCACTTATATACATAAAATTAAAAAAATTTAGATATGAAGTATACACTTACATTAATTTAATAAAATTATGAGCAAAATCTGTTAGGAGACTTTTACCTGAATTATTTCTGGAGCAACTTGTAAGGAGGGCAGGTATTCTTGTTGGAGATACTGAACACACTCGGGGCCCTGCAGATAAAGAGATAACTGAGTCATCTTCTTTAAGGCACAATAACGCACACAAAGGGCTAAGAACACACCTGTACTTTAAAGGCAACACAGTATCATGATTAAGAACAGACGCTGGAGCCAGATTGCCTTGATTTGAAGCCTGGACCTATTGCAACTTAATCAAACTGCTCTAAGTTGCCAGTTTGAAAAATTAGGTTCTTAGAAGGAGTTATGAAATATATATATTTCATATATATATGAATCTGTGTGTATTACATACAAACATACATAATACAGAACAACCACAAACTTCTTAGAGTAACACTTAGCACACATTACCATTACTTAGTGCTAAGAACTACTAAAGATTGCTTCCGAAGCCTCAGTCTCCCAGGCACCGAGGAACAGCACAGATAAGGGTGAGCCTATGGCTCTGCCACTGAACGGAGTACAGCTGTAGGGCATGCAGTGGGGCCAGGCTGATGACTTGCTTTAGAAAGTAAAACCTGGAAAGAGCTAAGCCATAGAAAAGCAGTGGAAGTCCACTTCCTTTGCAACACAGGAGGGGACAAGACTCGGCAGTCAGCGAGGACCGATGAGAGCAGAGACCAGGAGATGGCCCTGGCTGATGGAGGCTGAATGCACTGTGAGCCAGGACTGCTTCCTAGCACCCCCTATGTAAGACTCAGGAAGACAGCTGTGATTTATCCCTGCTGCTAGGAGAGAGGACACCACAAATAACCCCTAAGCCCTACCCGTGCTCAATGCCCACAAAGGAGCCAGGAGACACCGAAAACTACTTCCTTTTTTAGCAATGTTATTTCTGAGAGAAAAAAGCTACTAAAAACTGAATAAACTCAATACTTAAAAGAACAGCGGTCCTTATTCTTTTTAGAAAGGGTCTCTCCTTAAATTTGGAGTTGGCCCCTTTGGCTTGGCTGGCCAGCCAGTTAACTCCAGGGATGACTCACCTGTCTGCACCTAACCCTCCCCACAGCACAGAGATCTCAGACGTGCACAGCCATGTCTGGCTATTTCCTGGGTGCTGAAAACCTAACTACAGGTCCTGTAGGAGCAGCAGCTGATGGGTGCAGCTATCTCAGCCACTGTCCCTGCTCTGCAATTGATAACTAACTTTTAAGGGCTTTGGTGGGTTGACAGTTCTAACCTGAAAGTTAATTAGCAAACAATGCCAGTGGTCCACACCTAGCATTTGGGAGGTATAAACTCCAGAGTGTGAAGTCAGCCTGGTGACAGAGCAAGGCTGTCCCAAAACAAGTCAAAGGCAACCTGTCCCTTCAGCTCCTTCCCTGCTTCAGCATCTGGACTTTCTGCCTGCCACTATCAGTGCTCCTCAAGCACAGGATTCCCTATCTTTCCTTTCTCCCTTGACTCCTGGCCCTCAACTTAAATGGCCTAGGCCTCACCTTCTTGACCCCTCAGAGGACAACATCTCTGTGGAGAAGAAACTGCACTGGTTCTGAAGTTTTTCTGATTTCTTTTGACCTTTACATTAGTGTAAACCATTCTGCTTATTTCTAGCGCACTGTTCACCATGCTCACACAACTGTACTATCACTTGAAAGACACACACACACACACACACACACACACACACACACACGAGAGAGAGAGAGAGAGAGAGAGAGAGGGAGGGAGGGAGAGAAGAGAGGGGTTATCTTTAAATTCTTTTTTTAAAGAAGGGTGTTTTTCTTTACTCTGGAAAACTTGTACTCAAATATTCAAAATCAGGAAACAGAAACAATAAAAAGTCTGTTTTAACTAGGGTTTTTACTAATTCAGAACGAAGACAATACTTCAGAACTACTTTTCATCCCTCATCCTAAAGTCTCACGCATCCACGACGTCACCAGTGTCCTCTGTTGTGACTCTCTGCCCTTAGTTTTCACAACAGGTTAACTGTTCCTAGGTATCTCTGTGCACGTGTGTGTCTGCCAGGAGTGTGTGTACCCATGGAGACTAGAGAGACATTGGGTCCCTTGCGCTAGGGCACAGGCTACCTGAGGGCTTGCCGTGTGAGTGTGAAGCCTTCTCTCCCCACCCTCAGGGGTGTCTTTCCTGCTGCTTTAGCAGTTCCTTTGCCCTGATCTTATCAGTTCTTGTGGACTCACCATAAGGACGCCAAGGGCAGCATTAGTTCTTAGTACCCCACACCCCCATTCCCAACAGCTCTCTGAACACCTTTTCCCACTCAGCTGTCCACAGCTTGGCCTACTGGCTTTCCGAGCACCCATTCACAGGCAACAACTTACACAGCGGCCACCCATCTATCTATCCTACCGCGGTTTAGCTCCTGCTTCTGCCTGTATGCCGGAGCAAAAAGGGTTAAGTCTACGCTCTTCCGCCAACTCCACTCTGTCAACATACCTTGCTTTGTCCAGAAAGCCTGTCTAAGCAGTACACATTCATCTTAAGACAGAATCCACCTCTCCCTGTGGGCTGCTTACTGTTCCTTTAGGCAGTGTCAGTCCTATACTACTTTATGTACCCACTAAAACACTTACTTAAGCCACTGAGAGTTACTTACACAGTGCTCTCCTTTGACCTGAGCCACAGATACCAAGGATTCATCTTTTGCATTTTTTTTCTACAACACAGTGGACCTAGCTAGAAGCACAGGTATAGAGGAAATGCTATTGAAATGAAACCTTCAACTCTGTCAGAAGAAAAGACTCCAGCTCAGAGAAGCGAAGGCCTGGAGCAGGGCTCCAGGGAACAGGCTGCTCTGCAGTGGCCGCAGATGGAGAAAATGCTGGTCTGCGCTGGGTCAGAGAAGTTGGAAATGGGAACTTTTGTTAAAAGGGAAAAAAAAAAGCACTCATTTTTAAATGCTGGCACTAATTCAAGTTATCTGAAAATACCTAAAGTCACTGACAAGAAAGAGCCTTGTGCTTGGAAGTACCCCAAGTCTCTAACTGTTTACACCTGTAACCCTAACATAGGAGAGGCTGAGGCAGGAGGGCTGCTCTGAGTTCATACCAGACTGGGACTCTGTGAAGTTCTGTCAATGGTCAATAAATAAGGCAGTCAGCTATTAATAAGGCTAGAGTAATCACTCATTGGGCAGAGTAGCTGTGGTGCAGGCGTGAGGGCCTGAGCTCCACCCCAGCATCCACCTTACACTCACAATGGTCCCCTGGGATGGCCTGCCAGCCCAGCCTATAGTGAACCCGAGGCCCAGCAATAGATCCTGCCTCAGAAAGCAATGTGGACGGCAGCACTTGAGGTTGACCTCTGACCTACACAAGCACACACGCACCTCTCCCACAGGCAGCCTCTCACCTGCACATGCACACACAGGCACAGAACAAATAAGGCAGAGAAAAGCCGGGCGTGGTGGCACACGCCTTTAATCCTAGTGCTCGGGAGGCAGAGGCAGGCGATGCGAGTTCGAGGCCAGCCTGGTCTACAAAGTGAGTCCAGGATTGCCAAGGCTATATAGAGAAACCCTGTCTCGAAAAACCAAAAAAAAAAAAAAAAAAAAAAAAAAAGGCAGAGAAATCTGGCTGTACAGAAGTTGAACTTTGAACTTATCTTCTTGTGATCCACAATGGAAAGGGCAGTAGCAGTCATTGCTACCTGCACTTAGTCCTTCCCACACAGCCACAAGACCAGTACTGGCGTCTTTGTTAAAGACAGTTCTCAAGAACACGGGTCAGAGCCAACTGGGAGCAAATACGGCACAGGAGAAGTGATAGAGCAAGGACCATAAGCCTTACCCGTTTGAGATGAATTGTTTTCAGAGTCACCGCACACTCAGAAAGTGCCTGTAAAAACAAGTTTACATTTTTAATAAGGGCAGCTTGTTACAATGCCAACCTTTATCCCTCCTGCCTCCTATCTGTTGCAAGGAAAATATTCACAGCTAAGTGATTCCTGGAAGTAAAGAGTGGGAAAGTAAGGAGGCTGCACAGAAAAGAAGTAAAAGACAAACTTCTGGGTGCTAGAGAGCTGGCTCAGTGGTGAACAGCACTGGCTGCTCTTCCAGAGGTTCCCAGCACCTACACGGCAGCTCACAACCATCTGTGGCTCCAGTCAGTCCTCGGGAATCCGACTTCCTCTTCTAGCCTCACAGGGGACTAGGAACGTACAGATGGAACCAAAGTATCCATAGACAGGAAAGAGAAGAAACACAAAGTACAGGCCTAATGTAGTGTATGGATTTTACTCAGCTCCTGAGATATGGAAACAACTCTTTCACATCAAACACTAAAAATGCGATCTGGGACCCATGATACAAAAGGCAAGTTGACATCTCATCTCTTCATGTGTGGAAGGCATTCAGCAGAGCAGCAGGAGCAGGGCCTGATGGTGCACACCACCCCACACCAAGGAGGCAGAGGCAAGGGACTGCCTACAAGGCTGAGTAACCTGAATGGGGCGTGGTGGCCCATGCCTTTAATCTCAGCACTTAGGAGGTAGAAGCAGATGGATCTCTGTGAGTTCGAGGACAGCCTGGTCTACAAAGCAAGCAGAGGACAGCCAGGGCTACACAGCGAAACTCTGTCTCAGAAAAAAGAAGAAGAAGAAGAAGAAGAAGAAGAAGAAGAAGAAGAAGAAGAAGAAGAAGAAGAAGAAGAAGAAGAAGAAGAAGAAGAAGAAGAAGAAAAAAAGAGTAGCCTGGTGTACACTGCAAGATCCTGGCCAGCTATATGGCTACACAGCAAAACCCTGTGCCAAAAACAAAAGTGAGGAGGGAGCAGAAGAGGGAAATTAAAGGAAAGAGGGGAAATGGAGAGGAGAGTGAGAAAGACAAAGAGAAAACGAGAGAAAACAAGCGGGAGGAGGGATGTGGGTGAGTGACGAGGACCCCGCCTAGTGTGTCCTGCTCAGACCCAGGCCCAGAATGGACAAATAACCGCAAAGCCATTAGTTAACAAAAGCAAGCAATCCATGAGCAGAACCACCCCATCAGCTTCTATGAGGTCTACGCGTGGTACACAAAGACTGAGGTGCTTACCAATACTGTCTGTGCGTCTGCCAGGTCAAAGGTCTGCTTTAAAGGTGCTAGGAAGCACGCAGGCACAATGTGCTTATAAACAAAATCAGCAAATCCCACCGGTCCGTCTTTACCTCCTGTCAAGAGAATCCAGATTTTCAGCTTGCTTAAACGACCAGTCCACACCAGAGACAACCAGTCCCCAGTCCCTGCTGCCTTGGGACAAGAGCTCCACTTCACTTCTAACAGTCCCACGAACCAGGCGGGGAATGCTGGGGTATGGCTAGATGGGCAAGACCCCAGGTTCCAGGCCCCGCTGGGGGTGGAGGGTGGGGTCAGGACAAAGCCTCAAAACTAAATCGAAGCAAACTCTTCCTCTCACCCCAGAGCTCCACCAGCTTGGAGAGGATGATAAAACATGTCTTCTGTGCAATCGGGTCTGGGTAGTCGACGGCTCCCTGGATCACCGTGATCAGCACCCGTTCTACGTTCTCTGCACCTGGAGAGGAAAATTAGACTTTAACTTCAAAAGGAAAAACGGCAACCTGAAGCACTCTTTTCAAAATATATAGTTAAGTCAAAACAAAAATTATTAACTGGGCACCTAAATCTTTTAATAGCTTGCTCACCTGAATTTTATTTATTTATTTATTTTGGACCTTGCTGTGTAGACCAGGCTGGCCTCAAACTCAGATGTCTGTCTTCTTTTGCTTCCTGAGTAGGATCTGAAGACACGCCCATGGGATGGTTTGAACGGGAATGCCCCACATAGGCTCATGTATTTAAATGCTGGGTCAGCAGTTGGTGGAGGAGTTTGGGAAGGATTAGGAAGTGTGGCCTTGTTGGAGGAGCTGTGTCACTGGGGTTAGGCTTTCAAACGCCCACTTTGTTCTGCCTCTCGCCTCTCAACTACTGCTCCACAGCCATGCCTGCCTGCTGCCATGTGCCTAGCTGTGATGGTCATGGTCTCACCCTCTGTAACTGTATGCAACAATAAAGTCTACATCCTGCAAGCTGTCTTAGGCATGGTGTCTTAGCACAGCAACAGAAAGAAGGCACTCACCACGCCCAGGTTACCCCTCTTCCCTTTTTAAGAAAAGACTTGCCCAGGCTGGCCCCAAATGCATTGGACTGTTCTACTCCAGCCCTCTAGCTAACTAGGATTATAAGCTCTCACTTGTTTGGCTTTTGCTAATTTTTAATTTCAAGATGGCAAACTGGCCAGCAAGACTCAAGTGTGAGGCCAGTTCTGGCACATGTTCACTACACTACCTACTTGCGATCAGAGAACGCAGGAGAAGCGGAACACACATTAATGTGAAGTGGGCACGCACACCGGCACGGATGCGCCCCTACCTTGATTTGCGATCACCTCGCTCATGCCGCTGCCGGTGACTGTCTGCAGGAAGGCGAAGTAGCTCCTGCGCAGCATCTGCTTCTCCAGCGCCGCCGACTGGTCATTGTCTTCCGCTGGCCGCAGCAGCACTTCAAAAATGGCATGAAGCAGGGGCATGAACATCTGCTGTAAAAACGGGGACACCTGAATCTGGAAAGGAGAGCGACGGTTAACGCCCCTCAGAAGTGATGGAGAAAAGTAACATGAAGCTTTGGGAAGAGAATATTACAAAAGCTCTTAGCTTCTTATGGAGGGTATTTACATACTTAATAAACATGAATATGAAGACAAATTTATAAAAACACATACACTACCCAAAGACTCCAAGTAAGTTCAACACGTATGTGCTAGAGAGCTGGCTCAGGGCACTCACTGCTCACAACCAGATGTAACCTACAGGAGACCTGATGCCCTATTCTGGCTTCTCCAGGAATGCGGTCATGCAAGACACCATCACAAGAATCTCTACAAGTTCATCTTAAACTTGGGTTGTGGGCCAGCAAGACGGTCGGGTCAGCAGGCGAAGGCTCTTGCTGTGCAAGCCTGGCGACCTGAGACTAGTCCCTAGAACCCACAGAAGGACAGAAGGAGAGCGCTGACTCCACAGGGGTGGCACTCTGACCGTCATGCCTTGTCATGCACGCGCGCGAGCGCGCACACACACCCTCTCAATAAAAGTTAAAAAAATGAAAGAAGAAAAGAGATTTGAGATGTAATAACAAGTGATCATAATCAAAGTTGGCCATTTTCAAATTTAAATTCCTAAGGGGATAAAAATTCTAAGAAATGATTTTTGTAAAAAAACAAAAAACAAACAAAAAAACCCAACCAACCAAACAAACAAACAAAAAAACCCTAACATATGGGACTTCTGTTAAATTCCTTAACCTCCCTGAGCCTAGTTCCCTCATCTGTCAGGCATAATTCTTATCACACAAGGTTATTCTGAGGAGTACAGAGCAACATGCAAGTACATTCAAGCAGGTTTGAACTTAGAAAGCATTCTGCAAGTGCTGGCCATTCTCCCTAGCGGCTCGTACCTGTTTCATAAGTTCCTGTCTCTGAAACTGCCCTCAGGGCTGGGCCATGCCAGACTCCTGTCCCAGCACCCACCTGGTCTACAGGCGGCTCAGGGCTGGGTCATGCCAGACTCCTGTCCCAGCACCCACCTGGTCTACAGGCGGCTCAGGGCTGGGTCATGCCAGACTCCTGTCCCAGCACCCACCTGGTCTACAGGCGGCTCAGGGCTGGCTCTACCTGCTTGTCCTAGTGGCTGTCTCCCGCTACGGTACCTGACGTTTTTATTAGCGCACCTGTGCAGGGGCTGGGCGATGGCTCAGCCCTGGCTTCTGCTCCCAGCACACACGTGAAGGCTCACACTGCTGTGCTCTGTAACTCTACTTCCAGGTGAGTGGACACAGACTTCTGACCTCTTCATGCACCAGGCATGCACACGGTGCACATCCATACATATAGGCAAAACACTCACACTCAGAAGAAAATTAGTTTTCAATCTAAAAACCTACCTAGTCTTCCGCATTGCAGATAGCATGCTACTAGAAATGTTTAAACACCCCTATGGTTCATGTAACCAACTAACTTGTCATTTAGCAAATACAGGCCGGGCTGAGGAGTGGCTCAGTCGATACAGAGATTTCTGTACAAGCATGAGCATCTGACTTGAATCCCCAGACCCTGTAATGACGAGTGGGCATGGCGGTGTGCACCAAAACCACAGCACTCGGAGGATGAGGGGGGTCACTGGCCGGCCAGTCTAGCCCTGTCAGTGAGCCTCAAGTTCAGTGACAGGTCACTTATCAAAAAATAATGTGCAAGGTGATGGTGGCCACCTCTGGCCTCCACGTGTGTGAAAATCCCACCTCACAACACGCATTAAAAAGGGACAAAACCTAACAGGCACCTGCGATGTGGACACCTGACTTTAAGGCTGCAGATGGGGGGGAGGCACAAGGGTCTTAGCAGCCCGGCCTGCGGTACCTTGAACTTGGCCGTGATCTGGTTGATGAGCGGAATGAACTCCTGGAGGTCTTTGGCTTCGCAGTCTTTGAGCATGTGCTCCGAGGCAGACGGGATGAAGGGAAGAACCTCTTCCTCTAGGCAAATGATCATTCGGTGAAGGAAGGTTCGCACTCCACTTCTGAGAACATCCTTTTGTACAGGGCAGCTGAGAGCCGGCAAGAAGGTCTGTAAACAGTCCAGGTACACTTCGGAGCAGCCACACTGTTTCACTGTCTGCTTGTTGCTGAACGCCTTGCTGGTACGACTGCATGAACCAAAACCAGGCGGCCAAGCTTAGTTTTGTTATTCAGATGATCAGAGTATTAAGAAACAATGCACAGCAAGATGCAAACGGACAACACTAAGAAGCCAATTATCTCCTGCATCAGAATTGTTTCCACCCTTAGTTAATACTGATATGAAAATGATTGTTGCCAGACAGCATCACAGAACAAAACATTAAACAAAGTAAGCAAGTAAGTAGTTAAACAAGCTGGGTCAATTCGCCTGGTTTCCTAAAATTCTGATAGTCTGCAAGGAAAAAAGTATTTACTGCAACTAAACCATTAGGTAACCAGTACACAACTCATTAGATGTGGAAAGCAACCTAACCTCGACCAGTCAAGTTGTTCCCACCACCGAGGCCCGGTTTGTGCTGCAGTACTCAGTGTACAACAACTTCCTGGTATAACAGCAGCAATCGTTTCAATTGCCATGCTGTTTATAAACAATGTAGGTAAAGGAAGCGGCTGGTGGTGGTCTTTGGGACACAGCATACCATCTAAGGAGTCTTGGGACTTCTCTTGAAGGCGCCGGCACTAAGCCACGACATGTCAGTGTGCTGTTGGTCCACAGACACACCGGCTAGCCTCCTGAAACACAGGAGTGACTGGCACCACACACATCAGAAGCGGGAGCTAAGGATTTACAGTCTTCATGGTGAAAAGACGGCCAGCAAACTGTCCATCCCCTTTGCCAGTGCATTTCTAACTTACTGGAAAGACAGAGGTTTAGACAATCCTGAGAATTAATTCAGCTTTGAAAACAGATCAGTGTGTTCCTGTTTTAAAAAATCAACATTGGAGGCTCTGCCTGTGTGGACACACAGCTTTTCTATTGGGCTCACCTGGCAAATCCAACCGCATGGTTAAGACTGTCTGCAAGAGATGCTTGCCTCTCTTCATCCTGCGCCATCATCAGTTTTTCCAACAGAACCTTAAACCTCTCCATCAGTGGCGTCAGGAGGTCCTTCATTAAGGCCTGCTTGTTTTCTGCAGGGTACTCACTGTTAACAATCAGTGCCCCAGCTGTTTCATAAATGAAGAGCTGGTCGTCGCTGCTCAGCAAGGACTGGTAACCATTCTCCTACAAGGAAATGTTGTCTTAACTGAACGCTTGCATTCTAACGCCTCTCCTTTAACTTACTCAAGAATAAGCACGAGAAATAAGACATATAACCTATGGCTCATATACTAAGTACTCGTAAAAATGAAATTTCTGCCACAATCATAGAATGAAGAGAAAACTTAAATGGAAGCAGAGACTCAAGACTCACAGTTCATACTCCTGAGCTGGGCTAACGGTATTGCTCCCAGTATTGTATGTGTGAGGTTCTGGGGTAACCCACTGGTGCTGTACAGGATCTACTCTTTAGTCCTGATGAGACTCTGCGATTGATAACTTACTGTCTAATACAATACGACTCTCTGAATGCCTAAGCTGCATGAATCAGCACTTACTGCTGAGAAAAGCTGGCACTGACCGGCCACTCACAGTAAAGAATTCCATTAAATGAATGCTTTCAACAAAACTTGTGTTGGGGCTGGAGAGGTGACCCAGCAGTCAGGGTACCAGCTGCTCTTGCAGAGGACTGGGTTCGACTCCCAGCACCCACATGGCAGGCAGCACACCACCATCTGAAGCTCCAGTCCCCCTGGAGGTACTGCACGCATATGGTGCAGAGACACATGCAGGCAGCAAAACACCCACTATTTAAAAACAAATCAAAATACATGTAAACTAAAATGCGCTCATAAGCTGTCTCAAATCCATTTAGTGAAGTAACATTGAACAAATTAACTTTTCTGAATACAAAAGCTTCATTGTAAGTGGCACTGAGAATGACAAATACCATCACAACAAAGATTAATTTAGAAGTTGACACTTTTTCCACTTCATTAAGTATTTCAGCTACATTTAACAGTACAGAGAGATCAGAACATACTTGATACTGCCAAATTACTTCCATAACTATTATGCTTGTATCAAAACAAGCATAAACTTCACACACACACACACACACACACACACACACAAACTTCCCCTCCCACTAGTTACAAACGAGCAAAGCCCTGGAAGGCGAAACTGGTAGCATTTGCAGTCAGTTTCAATGATACTTGGGAGATACTTACAGGTGGAGAGAGGGCTAATAAATCTTGTATTCTATTCAAAATATCCTCAATGAAAGGATTCATTTGTTTACTGAATAAAAACAAAAGAGAAACCACATGTAAGTAATATATGTCCACAAGCTGCTAAAATATCAAATTCCCACTTAAAACAGAAGGAAACCGGAGCTCACTTTTATGCTAGCTACGCTCATTACTAACATTAGCTTATGAGCAGTTTGAAGCCTATGTGCTCTGCAGTGATGCAATACCAAGGCCATGGCCACTACTACGAGGGCCTTACAAAGAGTACTACATATAGCAGATTATGTTAAAAATGACTTTCAAGGGCTGGAGAGATGGTTCAGTGGTTAAGAGCACTGGCTGTACTTCCAGAGGTCCTGAGCTCAATTCCCAGCAACCACATGGTGGCTCACAACCACCTGAAATGAGATCTGGTGCCCTCTTCTGGCCTGTAGGCATACATGCAGGCAGAACACTGTATACATATACAGTTTAAACAAAAAACAAACAAACAAACAAACAAACAAAAAGACTTTCAAGCTGGGGGCATCATGGTGCAAGCCTACAATCCTGGTACTTGGGAGGGAGACAGAGGCTGCAGCATCAGGAGTCTGTCATCTCCAGGACTAAGCAAACAAACAAAAAACTATGCACCCTGGCCTAGGAAGACAGCTCAATGAGCAAATGCACTTGTTCTGCAAACCTGGGGGTCTGAGTTTGATGCCCTGCTCCCACCATGGGATAACTGTCTTCTCTTTAAAAAAAAAAAAAAAAGATTAATTTAGGCACATGCTTTTAATCCCAGTCCTCAAGAGGCACAGGCAGGTAGATCGCTGTGAGCCTGAGGCCAGCCTGCTAGTCTACAAAGTGAGTCCAGGACAGCTAAGGCTACACAGAGAAACACTGTCTTGAAAAATAAAAAAAATAAAAAATAAAAAAATTAAAAAAAAAAAAAAGATTAATTTATTATGTATACAATATTCGTTTGACCCTGCTTCCCTACAGGCCAAAAGAGGGCACTAGATCTCATTAATAGATGGTTGTGAGCCACCATGTGGTTGAACTCAGGACCTTTGGAAGAGCAGCCAGTGCTCTTAACCTCTGAGCCATCTCTCAAGCCTAACTGTCCCCTCTTCTTCACACATTTTTCATGGCACAAATGTACCCCCACATACATCAAACACACCAATACATAAATACATAAAATTTACAAAATAATGAAGTAATAAAACAACACAGTAACACATAAAATTGCATAAAATATGCAAACAGCCACCCGTCAGTGCTGAAAGCAATAACCGGCGAGTGGGCAGGGCAGGAGTCATGGCACCAGAGCACCAGCACAGCCCATCGGCGCAGGAGGAACAGCATCGGCCCTCAGTGGCTTCAGAAACAGTGCTGAAAGCCAATACTTACTTGAGAGATTTGACAAATCTAGAAAACAGGTAGGCAGTTCTGCTCCGGACTTTGGCGCTGGAATGCCACAGGCCCCTGTGATCTAAGAACGCCATCTAAAGAGATGAGACAGGCATTCATCATTTCTGTTCTGATGCGAGGATTTTATTATTATGCTGCATTTTTGCTCACATCAAATGGTACTTCTTCTTACCAGGACACAGAAGTAATGTTATATCACACACACAGGCGCTTAATGACTCATTTTACATAAAACTATCACTCAGGTTTGAGGTTCTCAGGAAAGTTACAGGGAACATGGACACACAACATGATCCGATCATTAGAACCGGAGTGCAGTGCATACTTACGAGTACACATGGAATGTGCTGAGGTTCCACGGTGAAGAACTTCTCATAGCGGACAACGGTTTCAAAGAACTCCAGTGTCACAGACGTGTGCTGGTAGGAACTGACTCCTGACGTTACCAACTAGGAAGGGGAAAGAAAGAAGCAACCTATTCGTGTTTACTGTAACATCCAGAACTCCCTCTGCGAAACCATGCACAGCTCTAACAAGAGACCCTGAGCCCACAGCGGCACAGCATGGAGCAGTGGTGCTTACAGGGAGGCCCTCGCACACCTACCGTGCGCATCATGTCCTGCAAAGCACTGGCTTTTGAGGCGTCACCTGAGAAGTGAGCACCGTGGGACACTGGGAGAGCTTCAGCCAGCATGTACAGCAAGCGCACTGCTACCTCGACCTCCATGAAGCGCGTGCTCTGCCAGTTCCTGCCAACACAGCAGTGCACGTCTGTGAGAGCTGAGCATAAACTTTCTGTAGGACTCGATACACAGGACAGCAACACCACAGAATCCTTTCCGGGCCACTGCCACTGGTGCGGTGCCCTCACTCCTGTAACCACCCCACATTCTCCATGCTCTTGTAAACACCCCTAATCAAACTCATAGGGCTACCAAAAGAAGTGGGAAGGAGACAAGAGAAAGTTAACAGTGCGGAGGATAAAAATGGTTGGAATGCATTAAGTGCCCGCATGGAGACGTCATAACTGAACCCATTATTATATACAATTACCATGCTAATCAAAAGCACTTAAAAATGTCTTAAATGGTTTAAAAAGCCCTACCATTTGTTAATTTTGCCAAGCAGTGTAATTTATCCCACAGAGGTAGAAACCAAGTGATATGTGAGGTGTGATGAATGTGACACGACTCAGGAAGAGAGAAGAACTCACTCCAACAGTCAAACTTACTGCAGCGTGGCGCTGAACACTCTGCGCACAGAAGCCAGCACTAACTCTGGTGACACCTGAGCAAGTCTGTCCAACAGTAACTTCAGTTGTTTTCTGTACTCTACAAACATGGCTTCATCTTCGCCCTGCGACACAAGGTAAAAAGCCCTGACTTTTTAAGGCTCCAGCATCAAGAATCTCAGTGGTAAAGAGCACTCACAGCAAGAGGCTGCCGCCCTCAGGGGAGGGAGCCGCCACCCAAAAGCTGCCCTCCGACCTCCAGACCAACACACTGGCCCACACTCACAATGGCACACACAATAATGATAATAAATATTCAAAGTTTAAGATCTTTAAATGTATCAGTTATCTTATACCTTTTGTCTTTACATAGAAAAACAAACAAACAAAATGCCCAGTAGCTCTTCCCTTCCTGCTCACTAGTTACTGACTCCAAGAATAACCTTAACCATCAAAGGTCTGGGTCTTGATGCCTGAGGAGGGGCCAGGGCTGACAGTGAACTGCCAGCGTGGGTCCACACTAGGCTTCCAGACCTGCCTACTTCTTCACCCCTGATCCCCACACACTAACAGTATTGTCACTGGGGCTAATAATGTATTGCTTGTGATCACTATTATTCTTGGGGATTCATTCCAAAAAATATCTTATCACACACCTAACCAACACATGCCCTGGGTTTCCAAGAAGCACTGGACAGGCCCTACACAGTGGGAAGATGACCCTCTCCCAACTCTGGATAAGACTTAGCTGAACAAGTTAAGCCTCATTCGCACCCTCCCCTGCTGACTGATGACTTAGTCCTATTGACAAGACCTCAATCCAGTTATATAAGATCATCTTACTAAAAGGGAGATAAGATCAATACTATTGTCAATTGTAAGCTCAATGTTACAAAATATTATTTTCCTTTCTTTGGGTTGCTATAGATATAGTCTATGGCCTATACATAGTAAGCAAAGGCTCTTATCATTGAACTACATCCAAACTTCACACTTTTTAAAAGATTCTTTTTTGTTTGTTTTAAGACTGGTTCTCACTTTGCAGCCCAGGCTGGCTTCACATTTATGGCGATATTCTTTCCTAAGGTGCCACCTGCTGGGATGTCAGGCATGAGCCACCATGCCCAGCTTACAAGATTCATATGTGTGCGTGTGTGCACATGCCTCAGGTATTACCCTCAGGGTCTATCCACCTGTTGTGTGTATGAGACAAGTCCTCTCATTAAGGCTGGGACTCAATGCCTGGGCTAGGCCGGCCGGCCAATGTACTCCAGGGACTTAGCTGTTTGCCCTCCCAGCTCTGGGACTATAAGTGTGCACCACCAAATCCAGCCTTCTTCAGTCATCAAAGTCTGCTCTTACCGTCTCCATAGCAAGCACTTTATCAGATGACTAATTTTCAACCCCTTAGAAAGGGAAGGATTCCAAGGTCTCTGGGAGTGCTACCCCAAACTGACAGCAATATAAAAAACTACATTAAGGAGCTGGAGAGATGGCTCAGAGGTTAAGAGCACTGACTGCTCTTCCAGAGGTCATGAGTTCAATTCCCAGCAACCACAACCATCTATAATGTGATCTGCAGGTGTACATACAGGCAGAGTACTGTATACATAATAATAAATTAATCTTTAAAAAAACATTAATATAAACAAGAGTGATTTTAAAAACACTATTATGTTTTAAAAGGCTCTTAAACTAAAATATAAAATACTAACTTGATGCAAAGAAACAGTAAAATTAAGGCTGTTTTTTATGCAAAATATCTTACCTCATTTTCAAAGTTATATTCTTCATCGTAAGTCAATTTTTTCATAACAGCCAACATGATTGCCTACAGTTAATAGTAAAATAGCATTTGTTAATTGTTCTTTTTAGTCTGGAAGTTGAGCTACATTTCAAGGTAGATTTCAGACAAAGAATATACTATCAGGCTCAGGGAGTCTCATGAAAGAGGAGGTGGAAGAATGAGAAAGGGTCAAGTGCTGTGTACAAATCTAAGCCAAAACAATTCACTGTGGACAGAGGCTACGTGAGACTCAGGAAACAAACAAGTCACAAGTCCCTAAAACTCAGAAGATTCAGTAAGCCCCTCCCTCTGCAGGGCTAGTCACCCAAGATGGACTGCCCGGTCCAGAACTCCATCACTGCAGCCTTTTGTGAGTTATAACTCACAGCTTGGGTGGGTTTCCCAGTGATGCAGCTGCCTCTCAGATAAGTAACCCCTTACCCACGGTCAGGAAGTAACCCCAATAAACTCACTGATTTGGGGGGGTGTGGAAATCTGTCATTGGTTTAAAAGAAGTCACTTACCTCTACATTAGCTTTTTGTTGATCTGAGAGCACTGAAAGCTTAAAATAAAAAGTAAACAAAAAATTATTCTATTTTCTTATGTCATATTTGCTTATCAAAGCATTTTTCTAGTCAATTAATGTCATCTAAAACATACACACAGGAGCTGGTACAATTAGGGTCCCTGGGTCCAATGAGAGAAAAACAATGTAAGCATGTGGGCTAAATGGCTGACAGCACATCTAGAGCTACAGATCCCTATGTGAAGATGTGATAACTATGTCTAGTAAGCAATTTGATATACAGGCAATACTATAGATTAGATTAAGCTACTTATCATGTATTTAGAAAGAATTAAGCTGTAAGGCAGTAAAGGATGTTTTTGCTGTTTTGAAACAGGGTCTCACTACGAAGCCACGGTGAGCCTGAAACACTCTATAGACCAGTCTGGCCTTGAACTCAGAGACCTGCCTCTGCCCCACCAAAGCTGAGATTAAAGGTGTGCATGAGCCTTTTTAAAACACAGCAAATCAAGCTATAATGGTGGGAGATCAGTTTTTGCAGTCCTGATTTCCTTAAATTCTGCGTGCAAACAGCTATACTCCTAAGAGTCAAGGAAGGTTTGGATATATATATATATCTGGACACGGATCGTGGGTCTTTCCTTTTTCTGTATTTTCAATTTTTAACAGTTCTTTATATATCTACTGGATAGAAAGAACGATGACTCACCTGTTTCAAAATGTGAAGGTAGTCATAACAAAATCCAATAATGTTAGAGGAAATATCATCGTCCTCATGAACCAGCAGCTGCAGCATCAGTGGTACTTTTGTCTCGATGGCTTCAAGTGCTTCCTGGGCGTTCTTCACAGCCCCATTCTTAATTAATTTAGTCCAGCTAACTATTAATGACTGTCCCATCCCATTGACCAGCTTAGAAAACCTGGCCACGAAGTCCAAATCTTCTTCCTGTTAAGCAAAGAGGAAAACCTCTGACCTTTAGCACAAATGTACTGCCAATTACAGGGTTCAATCTAAAAAAAAAAATTGCATACTCTGTGCACGACACGTAGGGGCCGGTGTGAGCAGGTATATGTGCCACTTTCAGCACTTAATTTTCTCCTTCCACCATGGGTTTCAGGGATGAAGCTCAGGTTACAAGGATCTTTGCGTTTTCTTTTTTAAAAATAATTTATTTTTTATTTTATGTGCATTGGTGTTTTTCCTGCATGTGTGTCTGTATGAGACAGTTGTGAGCTGCCATGTGGGTGCTGGGAATTGAATCTGGGTCCTATGGAACAGCCGACAGAACTCATAACTGCTGAGTCATCTCTCCAGCCTGGATCACAAGGATCTTAAGGATCTGTTTTTTATCTGCCAAGCATTTTGCTGGTCCCTAGGGCTCAATGCTAAGACACTAGCTACCAATGGGAAATTAATTAGAATTTGAATTTTTCTGCTACCATTACCATCCAGAGGTACTCTAAAAGCAACTATGTTTTCTAAGTTTGGTGGTTTTGCCTGCATGCGCTACCTATGCGATATGCACGCCTGGAGTTTAGAGGGGCCAGAAGAGGGCACTGGAACCCCGGAATTGAGACCAGTGTGTGTCACTGCTGAGTCACTTCTTCGTCCCTGCAACTCTTATTTCAGTGACAGTCTTGTGGATGTTACCAATTAAAAAAAAAAAAAAAAAAAAGAGAGTGGAAGCAAAAGAGAAGTTTTGGAAGCTCCTCTTCCCTAGGGTTCGGTTTACTAGGCACAGGTCTATGACGTCAACGCCAGTGCGCTGTGTGTGTAATACTTACGACAGTCCTTTTGGGAACTGTAGGACTTAGGCCTTAACTTCTCCACAAAGCCACAAAGCTGCTGTCACAGTGGCCTGCTTCAGGTCACTGCCAACCTCCAGGCAGGCTGGACTGTTCTCATTAGCTTCCCCTAAGCCATTCTCCCACAGACAGGATCGCTCTACCTTTACAATTTCAGATTTTTACTTAAAAAGCCCCAGATATTAAGACAGGAGAAGGTAATAAAGAGACCTTTGGCTCATGAAGAAGGAAGCTACTAGAGCCATATTACTGACATTATCCCCATACAAAGATGTCATAGGACGAGGCAAGGCCGCTACCAAGCCTGACAACCTGAGCTTCGTCCCGGGACCCACCTAAAGTTGTCCTCTGACCTCCCCATGTGCACTGTGGTGTGTGCGACATACAGACACACACTAAATACATTATATATTTTAAAACCCTCAAAGATGCCTGAGAAATCCTTTTCCTCAGCACTGCAAACTTGCAAGTTGCAAGTGCCATCTTGCCTGTAATGTACCAGATTGGGTATAACCAAGTGTGCAGGGAAAATGCCACAGATGTTAGCTGTGGCTCTCAGAACACGGTGGCTTACTAGCAGGCCAAGGAGACTCCCCCCTACCCAGAGGGGAAAGTGACATTAGCTCAGTATCTAACAGTTTTCACAGTCACTGACCTGGTCGATGCTGAAGAACCCAGCAGTCTGTAACACTTGGCACAAGGACTCTACCAGCTTCATCTTGTCCATAGGGTCCATCCCTTTATTTACAATTTCAAACAAACAGTCACATGCTTCTTCCCGTAGAACTTCTACTGACATATGACCTAGCAGCATATTTATAAACCTGGCGATGGGAAGTCAAAGTTTTAACATTTTCAGTTCAGGAGTTCTAGACGCCAGCTCTGCAAGTGTACAGGGTCAAGGCTGGGCGCACGCACCTGTCATTGGCTATTAGGGATAAGTCTATCCAGGAGACGTAAGCCCCAACTACTTCAAGGCACTGACACAGCACTTCCGAATTAGTGTACTGGTAATTGTGTAAGATCTGGTACCACGATTCCACCAGGTTGGGAATGCACTGCTCTCTCATGGTGTCCTTTATCAGGGTGTTCCGGCGAGCTTCCTGAAACACAGCACAGACAAGGAAGGTTGTGACAAGGTGGCTCGGTACATCCAAGCACAGTGGCACACAGTCATTTCCTCCCCGAGAGACCTCCAGCCTTGTTAACAGTCCCTTCCATGGCTTCCTATTTATCTGCTCTAAAATTACATCCTGTGATTCTCGGTGTTTCCTTTTTCCGTTCTATTCCTCGGTGCCAGACTTAATTCATTAAATAAAACTATAAATAAGCACTGCTTAGAAATTTTAAGCATGTGAAATTATTTCTAAATATTAGACAAACAGTCCTTAAGCTATTTAGACATGGCAGTGACTTAAATGTACAATATCCTTTAAATTTATGAATGTTTAGTTATAATCGTCTTAAACAATTATATACATTTAAAGCTACTTTCATTGGTTTTTTTTTTTCTCCTTTCTCTTTCTCTCTCTCTTTTTTACAAGACAGAGTTTCTCTGTCCATGATGGCTGTCCTGGACTCGCTTTGTAGACCAGGCTGGCCTTGAACTCACAGCAATCCACCTACCTCTGCCTCCTGAGTGCTGGGATTATAGGCATGTGCCACTGCAAGGTTTTTTAAATGTATTTTATGTATGAGTGCTCTATCTGCATGTACACCTGCACGCCAGAAGAGGGCATCAGAGGGTACAGATGGTTGTGAGCCACCATGTAGGTGCTAGGAACTGAACTCAAGACCTCTGGAAGAGCAGAGCCAGCTCTCCAGTCCTATTAATTATTTTTATACTGAAGTGTTAGAGCTCACACCCCAGACCTCCTACACACCACACAAGCGCTCTGCTGCTGCGTTGTCTCACCAGTACTTTCTACTGCTTTAGAAAGGAGGCTGGTGTCAGGGTACGCTCAGCTATAAGCATTCCTGGGCAGTAGTGAAACAGTGCATTCAATCACAGCACTGCATCAAACCAATTAAAAAGAAAAGGCAAAAGTGATGCCTAGATGCATAACTAAAGACTCTGGAGGGGGCAGCACCGACATCTACATCATAAGCGCTCTGCTTGTTCTCAAGCATCAAGTGTGAACGGCATTTTGCAGAACTGTAGGAGGTGAACTTGTGTTAAGTTTTATAGTCAGCAGGTACGTTTGTAATTTAAGCACACGCCAAGAGACACACTCCCTGCCCTTTTTGTCATGTGCCTGCTCCCTTCCTTCCCTTCACGAGCTTGGGCGGGAGCCCGTCCACACACAGTCACTTGCCTCTGAGGTATGGACGACGTCGCGATCCACCAGCTCTGAGTCGATGGCCATGAGGATGCGCAGGTACAGATCCACCCCCCTGGGGTTCAGGTCCACGACCGAGAGAATGTCAAAAAAAAACTTGGGCCATTTTGTGAGATATTCTGTAACAAAAAGCAAGGCGAAGACTTGGGCAGCTTTATTTCGTATGAAGGTCTTCTCTGGTTGGGGATTCAGCATCTGACAAACAGAAACATCCATAAGATTAAATTCTAACTATTCAAAAGCACATTATAGTCTTTTATTTATCATTAATTGGCAGAAAGACAACTGAACGTCAACACTGCCGAGAACAGGGGTAGCACGGCTGTGCAAAACTACTCATGTACGCGGGAGTGACTGGTCACATGCCAATCACCAGGATAATGGCTGCCTCTTAAAATCTGTACTTTCCTACAGTGTTGGGATAAATCTGTACTCAAACATTCTACCAGAGATACACAGTCCAGCCCTTTTTTGGAGGTGGGGTGGGGGAGGGGGCAAAGGAATTGATTTTTTTGTTGTTGTTTTGTTTTCTTCTGTTTTTTTAGAGACAGGGGATTTGACTGATTGTTCTGAGTCAGGGTCTTACTATGTAGCCCAGGCTGGCGTCACTCAGAGCCATCACCTTTCTGCCTCTGCCTCTGTACAGGATCCAAGGTGTGAGCCGCCATGCCCAGCCCACGCTTTGTCTTTTGAGACTTGAGACAAGGTCTATGATACAGCTTAAGCTGACCGTTACCTGGTTACAAATCCCAGGCTGGCCTCAGTGACAATCCTCCTGCCTCTGCCTCCAAAAATACTGAGATATAGGCATGAAACAGGGAATCTCATTCATTAAGGTTCATGAACAGAATTTTAACAATTCTTATCACTTCTTCTAAGAAAAAATTCAATTGTTTTTCTCTCTTTGGCTAGATCTTAAAGGAAAAAAAAAAACTCTGGTTACATTCAATGATTTGTGTGTTAAGCTTAAATATCATTAACCAAAAGGAGTATGTGTGAATAAACAACTCTTTTGGTCTTCGAAAAGGGCCTTTGTACAGAGGCTGTGTCAACACAGGCCAGCTCTAAGGACCAAACAAAAACGCAGCTGCTGTCATGAAGTTTAATAATATCAATAACCAAGGCGCCAGAGAGATGGCTCAGCAGTGAAGTGCACCCACTGCTCATGTGGAGACCGAGAATTCCGTTCCCAGAACCCACACTGGGCAGCTCACAACCACTCCAGCCCAGGGGGTCTGACACCCTCTTCTGTGGGTGCCTGCAGTCAGGCTATGCACCTACACACAGACATGCACATATACACATGATGAAAAAAGAAAGCTTAAAAAAAAAATTTCTGTTTAATCCTAAAGTTTCAGCCAGGTGTGGGAGTGGGTACCTTTAATAGTGGCAGTTACGAGGAAGAGGCAGGAGTTCCAGGCCAGCCAGGGCTACATAGTGAGACCCTGGGTCCAAAAAAATAAAAATAAAAAAAAGTTTCCACCATAGTATGGAAAAGTACAGCAGTTTGGTTATTAGCACAACCTTAAGTTATCATTGTTTCTGCCCACAATTTAGATATAAAAGATGAAACAGCTGATTGCTCAAGACATGATTTTACCTGTGCTTGAAGCCAGGAGAGAAGAGTTTCCCTGATCAGCTGTTGTTGAACGGTGCTTAGTTCAGCGTACCTGGTGAAAAAGAGAAGAGTGACCACAGGTGGAGGCTGTGGCTTTGAAAGAAAATCCCATCTATTAAAACTGAGGCGTTTATAGCATTCAGGGCTCCTTAAAATACACTGCAGATGTCCACTAGCACAGCTTTAAAGAATGCACAGACAGACTGCAGTCATCGAGCTCAGGCTTGCGGCTCACGTCATGCTCAAACAGAATGACAGCTATGTGATTTTTTTCAAACAAACTATGCACTGAGGTCTGCAGTCTATAGAATCAGCCTGTGGGCTGACTCCTCGCTTTGGAATAAGTCACAATACATTCACAGCCCAGGTACAGCTGCTACTTTGTTAGTTTACCATCTGTATTTTGGTTTCCTCAAGAAGGAAAAGGTAAACTAAACAACCTTTGAGTAGAAATAGTAGAGAGGCCTTACTTGTATTTAACTTGATGCTCTAATACTTGGAAGCAGAAGAACTTTACGTGATCATCACTGAAAAAGCAAAAGAAAATTAGGTAATTAGGCAAAACTGAAATTTCTCAAAGTAGGCCTCTTGGCTAGCTTTCCATTTTACCAATGCTATTTACTTTATTTTTACTGTCTTCTTTGTTTTAAGGCAGCACTGGGTACCGACCCCAGGGCCTCATGAGTTCCAGGCAAAGGCTCCACCAATGAGCCGCAGGGCCAAGCCCTCTGTTTAAAGGGTTAAGAGGACTCTGCATACAATCTGCAGCATAGCCACAAGCTCTACTGCACACCCTCAGCACAGTGCTTCCTGGACGGAGGCCGCTGCCCTAACTGCTAGTGTGACAGTTTCTGTGCTGTACTTTGCGATGGTTAGAGAGGCGCAGGGACAAATGTACAGCAGAAAGAACTAGCAAGGCAAAGATGCCGACTTTGGCCTACTTGAAAGTTAAGCCTCATTGGTCAATCCTTAGGGCCAAATACAAAATAAACAAGGCAGGAAATTCTTAGTCCATCCTCAAAATCAACACAGGAAACTCAACTACAAATAAAGCCCCTCTGTAAGAGGGGAGGGGGACGAATGTCCATTCTTTCCTTTTTTTTTTTTTTTTTTGTCGACAGGTTTCTCCGTGCAGCCTTGGCTGTCCTGGAATTACACTGCAGGCCTCGAACTCATGGGAGATTCGCCTGCCTCTGCTATTATCTATTTCTAATCCCCTCTTTAGGGGGTGAGACAGCCAATGATTCTGACGGAATCTGCTCGGTCAAGATGGATGGTGCGAGAGACAGGCTTTGTGAGGGCACAGTGTTTCCTATGGAGGAACGGAGACACTCGAAGATGCTCACAAGAACAGGTCAAGCAACAGATGCAGCCAAACACAAGTGCGGGCACAGCACTCCACAGCTCCAGCCAGGTGAGCACTAAACCCCCTGCCTCTGCTCCCACGGGTGGGCAGCTTATGTCCTGCTAGTTGACTGTTTCCCACAAGCTTTGCTTTAATAAGAAGCTAACTACACTGACAATGGAATGAGTACACAAGTTACTACTTCTATGAAACTGTGTTTATTGCTTCTGAAAGACTAAACTGAAGGCCAACTGCAGCAGCGGATCCCTTCTTACATGTGGTGTGGCCTAAGTAATCAGGACAGCAGAGCTGGAGGGAAACAGTGTGAGACCCGCTTCACCCTCCTGCCTCCTCCACTGAGGCCCGTGCTGGAAGCCGGACAGGGAGGACTAAGGGTGCAATGACCACTAACGCAAGACCCTGGTCCCAGCACCAATGGTAACTAAATATTGATAGGCTGTAAGTAAGAACGTTAAATTAAGATCCGTATCATTGGCTGTGAATGGTGGCGCATGCCTTTAATCCTAGCACTCAGGAGGCAGAGGCAGGTGGATCTCTTGAGTTCGAGTCTACAGACTGAGGCCAGGACAGCCAGAGCTACACAGAGAAACCCTGTCTCGAAAAAACCAAAGCCAAACCAAACCAAACCATCTCATTAATGATCACTCCTTTCACCAACTCCCAATAACAGAACCAAGACACGTTTAGTGTAATCTATTCCAGTGAGGACTGGCTCTCAAGGACACAATACACATAAAAGGGTGCTTTTACTGAAAAATCAATTTTGGACTAGCTCAAAAATTGGTTTGTTATTTTTCTATTTTCAGGCTACTAACTTTTCTAAAAGGCAAGTCATAATTTTTTTTTTTTTTTTAAAGACAGGGTTTCTCTGTGTAATAGCCCTAGCTGTCCTGGATTCCCTTTGTAGACCAGGCTGGCCTCCAAACTCATAGAGATCCATCACGCCCAGTCCATAAAATGTTTTTATAAAAAACAGTGCCCAGAGAAAAAATTGAAATGCTTCACAGTAATGCTGGTCCTTCCAGACAAGGTGGAGAATCTGTCTTGATTACCTGTATGTCTTCTGTGCCAGTGCTTCTGCGCACACCTGCCAGGCATCTGGCGAAATCTTCAACTGCTCAAAATAAGCCAGGGCCTGGAAGATTGCAAAACAGAGTAACAGAGTAACACATTTGATACCGAATTCTGATGCTCTGCTCATCTTAAACAAAGGCTGGAGTGAACCAATAATCAAAACAATTTGGGTTTAACACGTCAGCTAAAAAAAAAAAATAATCCAGCCTTCTGAAAAATGAGAAGTCCAGATCACTCCTAAAATCAGACCAGTGAACAATAATCAGCTAGACACTTAAGGCAGTAAAGGAGACGTGCAAGAACACCCTGCAATGCCTCGGTGTTCTATCAACTGCACTGACATTAAGGTCTACACAACTGCACAAGGGGCTATAAAGGGACTCGATCAGCACACACGCGCCCCCACAAGTAAATGCTAAACAAAATAACAGAACTTTGAGCCCAGTGACTAATCTGGGCTAGAGAGAGGGGTAGCATATGGGGAAGATGGAGGTCAGTCTCTGAAGCCCTCCCTTCTAGGCTGGCGAGCACTTTATGGTAGAAGGAAGGAGGCACGAAGGCACCGAGGCTCCTGACCCTTCTATGCATCTCTTGCATCCGGCTGTTGCTGAGTCTACCCTTTATAACAAACTGACAAGTGTTAAGTACACCGCCTTCCCGATCCCTAAGCCACGGTAGCACATTATCAAGTCTGTGGAAGGACATGGTAGCCCTTGATTTAGCAGGCAGTCACCAGAAGGACAGACGGCCTAGACGGCAGTTTCTACCAAAACCCAGGACTCTCCTTGGGAATATCTCAGAAGCTAGGACAGGGGACAGATAAAGCCCTTCACAGGGAGGGGCTCGGCAGCTAACACATCCTTTTCTTTTTTTATTTTTTATTTATTCATACAGTGTTTTGCCAACATGCCAGAAAAGGGCACCAGATCCATTATAGATGGTTGTGAGCCATGTGGTTGCTGGGAATTGAACTCAGGACCTTTGGAAGAACAGACCGTGCTCTTAACCTCTGAGCCATCTCTCCAACCATACATCCTTTTCTTTAAACAGCAGCAAGGATCCAAAGTTCAAGGTCGGGGGGCCGGGTTGGTGGCGCCTGCCTTTAATCCCAGTACACAGGAGGCAGAGGTAGGTGGATCGCTGTGAGTTCGAAGCCAGCCTGGTCTACAAAGTGAGTCCAGGACAGCCAAGGCTACACAGAGAAACCCTGTCTCGAAAAACCAAACCAAACTGTTGGAACCAGGTAGTGGTGGCTCACGCCTTTAATCTCAGCACTCAGGAAGCATGGCAGGCGGATCTCTGTGAGTTCGAGGCCAGCCTGGTCTACAAAGTAAGTCTAGAACAGCTAAGGCTACACAGAGAGTGTCTGGGGGGGAGGGGGGGGGAAGGATAGCTCTGATAAAATCACTGGGGTCCCCACATATACATAATGGAAGTTGTTCTTGCAGACAAAAAATAAAAAATAAAAATCCCCAAACAAAAAACTAATTTAGTGTAGAGCCTTTGCTTAGGTTCAATTCCCAGCACTATAAAAGCAAACAAAAACCCAAAGCCACCAGGTGTGGTGGTGCACGCCTTTAATCCCAGCACTCAGGAGGCAGAGGCAGGCAGATTGCTGTGAGTTTGAGGCCAGTCTGTTCTACAAAGAGAGACCAAGACAGCCAAGGATACACAGAGAGACCCTGTCGGGGGGTTGGGTGGGGGGAGAACAAAAACAAAAACCCCAAATCGTCTGACACACACACAACAGCCCAAAACCTTTAGTTATAACCAGCATATAAGACTATAGTCCTTACTACTGTGGGAGCAGGCAGTTTAATTCCCTATGAAAACAAAACCATTTATATGCGAAAGCCTGGACTTCTAGCACTTTGCTGTTCTGACTAGACACTGCCACCTAGATTCCTATTATTTGCCGTATTTGGAAGGCTAGTTACCTACTTATCAGCCGAGGCATATGTCATATCAGAAACTGCTCGGGAGGCTTTTGTTTGTTTATGTTTTAAACAACTTTAAAAGAAGTTCCTACTACTTAAAAGCAAAACAGATAGGGCTGTCATACTTAGTGCAATCCTTAACTTTGGCTCACTTAAGCCAAGCACTCTTTGCTATGAGGAATAAAGAAAAGCCCCTCCTTCTTCTGATCCTAACCTTCACAGCACTCAGGCCTTTAAAAATTAATTAAAGGGCTCCTCTTGTAGAGTCTTCTTTTATCCTTCAGCTAAAGTCTTTATTAAGTTCCACGCTACATTAGGTTTAATTGTTTACATTTATCCAAATATACCAGCATCTCCTAATGATTTCTTGTTACAAAAGCTATTTATATAACTTAAAGTATGGCCTATCAAAACTGCTTATTTCCAGTCTGCAAAGACTAAATAACAAGGAGGCTAGTTGTCACCAACCTAAGAGTTAAGCCACTTAGAGCCCAAGCTAAGCAATGAGAAAGTAAAACATGCACTATGCTACAGCAAAAGTTCCCTACCTTTGTAACTATGTTACAACTTTGCAACAATCAGAAATGTCTGATGTTGCACAGAGACCTGCCTTAACAGGTCAGATCTCAGCGCTGCCTCAGCCAATTTAACAAAAATCAACCACAACTCCCGATGGTTCACTATTCAGAGCACACCTCAGTCTGTCTGGGCCTATTACTGTTTACTCAAAGTATACCTCCGTCATCAGATGTGTTTTCTGTCAAATCCTCGAATGCACATCTGCGGTAGCATGCTTTTAAAAGTGATGAAATCAGCCTGACTTACCCTTTGTCTGAAGTCTGAATCGGCGTTTGGATTTAGCCCTAAAAGTGCCTGTTCATCCATCTCTGCTGCTATTCCTGGCGTGTTCCGATCACAACAGACGTGGCTTCGAATCCCACAGAAGAATCCACAATCATCTGCACAAAGAAAACAAAGTTGTCTAGAATCTAAGTAGCTGAAAACACACAGCTCCCAGAAGAGTCAAAATCCACCTAAGCTCAAGGAAGGGAGCCCAGGTCTCTACAAGTGGTGTTGGGACTTGTCCACTGCACAACGTGCACCTGTGGAAAATGACGTCTCTATTCCCTCATTTGGGTGGCTGTAAATCTCAGATAGGAACGTAAAACATCTTTTAGGACACTCAGAATGGCTCACCTATAGAATGTAATACCCTTCTTAGGGCAAGCGGAAGTTATGTTTAAAAAAAACAAGGGCTGGGGCTGGAGAGATGGCTCAGTGGCTAAGAGCACTGCCTGCGCTTCCAGGGGACCCGAGTTCAATTCCCAGCAACCTGCCTTTTCCAGGCCTCTACTCTTGCCAGCCAGTTCTAGAAATCTATTTCATAAACACCTTCCCTCACTTCAGAGCATGCCCACTCCACACCTGCTTTCCTGTCCCCTAAAAACTGCAAAGCAATCTACCTCACAATGCAGAGTCTGATATTCCCAAGGCAGAACAGGGAAGGCTCCCCAAGCCAGCTAGCTCTTTCCTAGCCAGCCAGCTTCTCTGCACACACACGGAACACTACGTTCTCAGGGAAGCAGAGTCTGGTGGGTGAACTGCTTCCTGCACTTTGACCTGGATAAAGAGACTCCCCAGCATCCACGTAAAACCTAGACGGTAGCATTGGGGAGGTAGGGGAGTAATAGGCAGATCCTCAATGCTCTCTGGCCAATTACTCTAGCCAAACTGATAAATTCAGATTCAGTTAAGACCCTATCTGAAAAAACAGGATGGGGTGGGGAGTTTGACAAATATGAGCGGTCGAGTAATACAATGTATTACATATATGTATGAAATTGTCAAAAATGCATTATATATATGACTTCCACCTGCACATATGCACATGCACACATAAGCACAGGGAAACACATCAAACACACAAATAACACTTTCTGAACACTGCGAGGATTGGGAAATGAAGCCTTACATTCCTATTATAAGGCTATAAAACCTTTTCATTTATATGTTTTATAATTATTAGAGCTAAAGAACTTTTTTTTCTTTTTTCTTTTTGAGACAAAGCTTCTCTGTGTAGTCTTGGACTCACTTTGTAGACCCAGGCTGGCCTTTAACTCAGAGATCTGTCTGACTCTGCCTCCCAAGTGCTGGGATTAAAGGCGTGCACCACCACGCCCAGCTAAGGCCTTCAAATTTCAATTTACAGATCTCCTCTGACCTCTACTGTCTGACCCTACAGAAACTGGGTTAGATACCCCTTCTAAGAGCTACCATGGGGCTGAAAAGATGACTCAGAGGTTAAGAGCGCTGACTGTTCTTCTAAAGGTCCTGAGTTCAATTCCCAGCAACCACATGGTGGCTCACAGCCATCTATAATGTGATCTGATTCCCTCTTCTGGCCTGCAGGAGTACATGCAGGCAGAGCACTGTATACATGATAATAAATAAACCTTTAAAGAAAAAAAAAAGAGCTACCATGTTGTCACAGACAGCTTGGTTTCTCAAGAAAAAAGACTGAGAATTATCCATCACCGTGCTCCTGAATGTAAAAACAGAGGTTTGGGGGTGGTAAAGTCCTGGGTTTGAACTAGTGATGGCTCTTGATTTCCCCAGATCCACATGGTGGAAGAGAATTAACTCCTCTGTGTATACCACAGCACAGGACTCTCCTGTGCATGTACGACATAAATAAATGCATGGAAATTTTAAGTTCTAGATTATATGCCAGTCTTTTCATTAAGAAGCAAAACAAAAACAAGCCATGCAGTGGTGGTGCACGCCTTTAATCCCAGCACTTCAGAGGCAGAGGCAGGCGGATCTCTGAGTTCAAGGCCAGCGGGGTCTACAGAGTGAGTTCCAAAACAGCCAGGGCTACGCAGAGAAACCCTCTGGAAAACCCAACTAATTAACCAACGAAACCAAACCAAAAACCCTCCACCAATACCAAAAACAGTCAGCCAAAGTAGCATAAGCCTTTTAATCCCACTGCTTGGGAGGTAGAGGCATGGGGACCTCCCACTTCAGAGCCAGCCTGGTCTATCTACCTATGGTTGTTCTGGCTAGTCAGAGCTACACAGTAGACTCCTGTCTAAAAACCAAAACAAACATTGAGGTCACACAGAAAAAGTATGCCTCCCATTCCGTCAGCAAGAAAAGGCGAAGTCCTAAAGACTACAGTGTGTGCACAGCATGCCCCGGGCAGGTTTGTTATAAATTCAGAGGCGGCACACAGGATGGATTACCTGAATTATTATTTTTTTCCTGAATTATTCTTGAAGTAGAATGGTTTGTGAACAGATGAAAAAGTTAAGTACTATTCTTCTTACAGATGCTCAGAGAGAAAAGTCAGTTTAAGGATTTCTGTAAAGCCCTGATTGAGAAGTCCTTTCTAGACTTCCTTTAAACTATCCATTGCTTTGGGGGGAAATTGCCTAAGCTTTTGGTCATTTCATACTAATCTTGACAAGAGGAGGGGGAAAAAAAAGAGGCCCGCTGAACACATAACCATCACCAACAAAAAAATCCTAAGCACACTTGGCTACAGTTGTCCATGGAGAAGGAATGCCTCACAAACCTTCACCATCTACACATTCGGAAAAAGCACTATGATGACCAAAACAAAACGAGAGGGTCAACGTCTGTGAATGATGCACAGATAAGAGTTAAAAGGTAACAACTTCCTAATAAAGATAGGGAAAAGACGCTTACAATTCCGACCCAATGACCCTTGCAGGTTTATACATTGTTACAATATGGTAAACATTTTATACTACCTGCAAAAGAGGATGTGGTGGGGGCAAGGGGCAAGAAATATATTTAAATATGAAGCCTTAATTTTTCCTTGGCCACTAAGTCAAGAATCAGACAATGTGGAAAATTCCTCCACACTTACTTAAGCCTGTTTGAGAATGGCTTCATCTTTCCAGCCTTTTAACATCAAGTTGACAAGTCGCTTTAATACAACGTAACTTCCCCCAGTAGCAACTAATTAAGGCTTTCAAAAAGTACTCGTTTTTCAGGTTACAGGGAAACATCACGCTTCCCCACTGTCGCAAGACTGTAAAGAAGCGAAGAAGGGGGGGAAGGCTGTCGGTGCTGGCAAATTACTACGCAGAAATAACACTTTTTCTCCTATTTGTCCCGGGGTGGGGAGCGAATCAACTTTGAGGTCCCTACAGCTGGTATTGGTGGGACGCACTCCAAATCGATCACAAATAGGGTCGGGGGGCAGCCTCCTAGGCCGGCCTCGACCCTTATCCTTCGCCCGGATCTCTCCCTGGACGAAGCCTCGTGGCCGCTCGGGTGATGAAACACCCGGCAACCGGCAACCAAGCACACGGGACGGATCCGCCACCTCTCGTCCCCAACCCCAAGACCGGCCCTCCCGGCCACGCAGGGTCCCTGGCCCGCCGCACCCCCCCCAGCCTCCAGTCACCATCACTCTAGGATCTCTTCCTCGCCTGCACTCCCGAGGGCCGGCCAGCCGCTGGGAGCGGCGCCGCACGCAGGGAGTCCCCAGGAGCGGCCCTCGTCCTCGTCGTCGCTGGAGTCCTCCGCTACAGCCGCAGCGCTAGCGCCGGAGCTGGCCCGGGCCGCGCTCCCCTCGGCGCTCCGCGTTCCCGGGGCGCCTTCTCCTGCGTGGCGCGTTGCGGGGCGGGGCGGAGCGGGGCGGGGCGGGACGGGCAGGTTGGCAAGCCGGCGGGCGGGGTCGGCGGCGCTGGAAGGAAAACTGCGCAAGGGCCCGCTAACGCCGCCGCTGAGTCAGCGCGAGGCACGCCCCCCGCGTCGTGCCGCGCGGACCGGCGCCAGCGGCAGCCTCTTGGAGAGAGCACAGACGGCCATCCCCGGGCTGGGCCCCGGGGGACTACAACTCCCAGCATACAACGCGCCGGGACGCTTCCGACCGGAGGGCCGCACACGTGCTCCTTGGAACTCGCACAGAAGAGGGGGCGTGGTCGCCGGCTTGTGGTGCATGCTGGGAGAGCGCATCCGGTCCTCCTAGCCACAGGTTTCGGAGGTCCTCAAGGCTTTTATAACAAGAGCCACGTTGGACCCCGCTTTGAGTGGCGGTCTGAGGCACGCTTCACGTTTTCCGTAAAGGCCTGCTCCGATGGTGCAATGGCGTTGAGGACTGAATTCCTAAGGGTTGGAGTGTGGATTTGATTCAAACCACGTGTTGAGTTAGTTGCCGAATTCCTTTCCAGTGGTTCCACGTGGCAAGAGTCCAGAAGCTTACGGATCTGACAGTTTGTTTTTGTCTTGTTAATTCACTACATTGTTATTTACTTGTTTTGCTTTTGAGGCAGGATCACATTCCATAGCCCAGGCTATGATTTTTTTGTTTGCTTGTTTTTCCGAGGGATGGTTTCTCAGTGTAGTTCTGGATGTCCTGGAACTCGCTCTGTAGACTAGGCTGGCCTTGAACTTACAGAGATCCACCTGCCTCTGCCTCCGGGGTGCCGGGGTGCGCCATCACTGCCCGGCTTGATCCTTTTTTTTTTTTTTTTTCTTTAAAGTTATACAGGCAGGCCTAAACTCTCCGCAAATTCTGGAATTACAGGCATGAGCCAATATACCCAGTTTAGATGTTGCTAATTTTTCCTTTTTGGAAAGCATTCTGGGTGGTAGCACATCTTTAATCCCAGCATTCAGGAGGCAGAGGCAGAGAGTTTGAGGCCAGCCTGGTCTACAGAGTGAGTTCCAGAACAGCCAAGCCTCCACAGAGAAACGCTGTCTCAAAAAAACAAAAAACAAACCAAACCAAAGGAGAAAGAGAGGAAAGGAAAGGAAAGCATTCATAGGAAGTTCTGTGCTTCCGTTCTTTGTTTGTCTCCTAGTGTGCCTTTGTTTGTGTTATCGCGAGTTACTGTTACTTTGTGAGAGTAGTGTAAGCTCCAGCGGCTGGGATCCGAATCCCAAGCCTGCGCCTTCATTATTGTTAGCATTGTGTATGCTACGAAATCCATCTCAGTTTACTCGTTTTATGTAGAGTGGGATAGGACCAACCTAAGAGTAAACGGTTTGGCTAATTTTATTTAGAGACAGGGGCTCACTCTGTAGCTCTAGTTAGCCTAACAAGTGATTCTTTTGCCTCTAGGAGTGCTAGGGCTCCAGGAAGCCACCAGGTCTGGCTATTTATTGTTAATACACGTGTTAGACCTATCTTCTGTGACGCTATTTCTGGGCATACATGAATAAACATCTGTTCACCCCAGATAGGGTACTGATAACAGACCAAAGTGAAGATACCAGCAAAGTCCAGCTTGGTGAACCAATGGCTTTAAGTGGGCTTACATAGAGAAGCAGAAATGACTTAAAGACAGTTGCATCACCAGTGCCTACCCCAGTACATAACAGATCACTTGTACTGTCTAATACAACAGGTGGGAGAGGCCCTGGCAGTTGAGTTTGTTTAAGAGTGTCTAGCTTGGGGAGGGGATGGTTTTATTAGTCTGGTTAGTTTCTGGGGGAGTTGCTGAGTTTTAAAAAGAGTTTGTTCCCAGCGTGAAATGTTTCAACTTCACTTTGATACCTTGTGGCTTAAGGAACATCACTCCAAAATGAAAGGTTTTAATCTGAGAGGAAAGGCAGTGAATTCAACATTTAGATTTCGTTTTGTTTTGAGACAGGGTTTCTCTATGTAGCCTTGGCTCTCCTGGACTTGCTTTGTAGACCAGGCTGGCCTCGATGGAACTCACAGCAATTCGCCAGCCTCTGCCTCCCAAGTGCTAGGATTAGAGGCATGCACCACCATGTCTGGTTTAATTCAGTAGTTTTTTTCTACCGTCCAGTGTCTTTCAGCTAATCTTATCCCCCTTTCTGGTTATCAAGGTACAATTAGATCTTTATGAATCCACATATAAACTGGACATTCAGACACTCTCATTCCATGCCCAGCTCCATGCCAGTGAGCTGGGGTCCAGTCCAGTAAGCCAGGCTTCTACCCGTTATCCTGTCTACCTTGGTCCTCAATTTCATTAGGTAGCATAGGTTCACAATTAAGCATTTTCAGCCAGGCATGGTGGCACACACTTTTAATAAAAGCCCAGAACTCTGAGAAGCAGAGGCAGGTGGGTCACTATGAGTTCGAGGCCAGCCTGGTCTACAAAGTGAGTCTAGACAGCCAAGGCTGCACAGAGAAACCCTGTCTAGAAAAAACAAAACAAATTTAAGCATTTTCTGGTCTCTTAGTTCCTCTATCTCTTGTCTCTCAATCCTTTGTATTATCACAGCTAATTTGTTGTATAGCTGTTTTTTCAACTTTTTGTTTGTTTCTTTTTCGAGACAGTGTTCCTCTTTGTAGCCTTGGCTGTTCTGGACTCACTTCGTAGACCAATCTACCCTCGAATTCAGAGATCTGCCTGCCTCTGGCTCCCTGAGTGCTTGGATTAAAGGTGTGTTCTACCATGCCCAGCTTTTTTCAACCTTTTTTGAGAGGCAAAAATATAAAGATTGCAATTAACAGTGGAAGCCGGGCGTCCTGGCGCACACCTTTAATCCCAGCACTCAGGAGGCAGAGGCAGGCAGATCACTGTGAGTTTGAGGCCAGCTCGGTCTACAAAGCGAGTCCAGGACAGCCAGGGCTACACAGAGAAACCCTGTCTCGACAAACCAAGCAATCAAACAAACACACAAAGCAATTAACAGTGAAGAGGGGTTTACTCCAGTGCTCATAATTGCAGTAAGTACTGCAATGGCTTTTCCAACTAGTTTTTCTATTCCTTCAACTCCCACCTGTTGTAGTATAAAAATTGCCACACAGACCACTGCAGCACTAATCTCAGTGAGATACTGATGATTCACTGAGTGAACGCACACCCCAAGACAAGGCTCATTGTAATCAGGGCCACAGAAAGGGCTTAGAAGCCCAACTGATGCCAGCCTGTTCCATAGGCAGCCTTTTATAAGAAAAACCATGACCTGGTAACAACCAGGTAGCCAGGTGGGAAGCAGGGGGAGGGCAGTATTACATCATTGTGACTAGGTAAACACAGGAAGAGTAGATTCTGTTCTGAGTACATTGTATCCAGGTAGCCAGGCAACGCGTCTTAAGATGATTGGCTAGGACTTGAGGACTTTACAGTTCCCCATTGTTCCCGGAGAAAGGAACAGAGCAGGGTATTGTGGTTTTGTTTAAGTAGAACATATATCTGTTGAGGGATGGTGGTACCCAGTCTACCACAAAGAAGGTGATGCTCCAACGTTATAGAGAGTTTTGGGCGCCACTTGTTGTTTTTAATTAATATTACTAGTATTACCCGCTAGCAATCAAGCAAGACACTGACACTTGTTTCATTTTAAAATAGCCTTAGTTAACCTTGGTCAGGGCAGATATTAATCCTCCAAACTACTTCCCATAGTATGAGATACCTGCCCCAATCCCATGCCGTTTCTAATAATGTCTATCAAGCTACCTCCCATCCATAATCCCAAGTACTTGCTAATGTTCTTCATCTGGGCCACATCTTCATCCAAGCCGGCCATGTGTTTCTCTTCCATCTAACCTATGGTGGCCTTCTTCTCCTCTCTCCTGTGGTCTCTTTCTCTTCCAAGAATTCCTCTCCTCTCTAAGCCCAGGAATCCTTAGCCATACCTATCTCATCTGCCTTGCCCAGGTGGGATGGCTTTTTATTAATTAGTATCAAAATACATCAGACCATCCCCCAACTTATATCATTAGTTTAAGCAGACCGTTCAACAAGTATTAATTGTAAGTAAAAGGCTATTCAAGCTCCCAGGTAGGTAGCGCCTGAGAACCTAAACTTAATTTCACCTTACAATCAAAATGGAGAATTAGAAACAAAATGGCTTCTGATATGTTAAAGACGAAAACAGGTGTTAATAGGAGCTGCAGTTGTAAATAGTTACACTACCCTGGTTCTCAGGGATCTGAAATGGAGTATCCCATTTTTAATATGGGAATAGTCTGTTTATATTGTCTTTGGGGGGTAGCTTGCTATGAGTCACTGTCTCAGAGGCTCCTGCATTGTTCCTTGCTCTGGGCTCCAGGCTCCTGCTGCTCCAAGGTCTGCTGGGTCTCTCTGGGCATCCAGCCAAACGCAAAGAACTGAATCTTCCTGTGGAGATGATCCCAGGCAAAGTTCTCCTCTGTAGCTTTCTGTCAACTATCTCCTGTCCTCTGCTTCTGCAACATTTGTGGGCTTTCTTCTCCTTCTTCTTCTTCTTCTTCCTCCTCCTCCTCCTCCTCCTCCTCCTCCTCCTCTTCTTCTTCTTCAATCATACTGAGTTTTCTTACCAACTATGTTGACTGTCATAATGTTATAATGAAATAAAATCCCAGATGTTTGATTTTACCAATGAAGACTCAGGAGCCAGATGCTGGGGTGAAAGAAAACCTGGTAGCTTAGAGAGGCAGAGAAAGCACACAGTTGCTATTTCTACTCAGCCATCTTCCCAGAAGGAAAAATCCAAAAATCCAAAGAGCTAATGAGCCAAAAAGTTCCTCCTTCTCCATGTTGTGTTAAATACCCCTCAGCTCTAAGTCCCTCCTTTCTGTTGATCTCTGTCAGCTGGGTTTTTGCTCTGCCTCTTGACTTAGGGTTAACTTTATTAAATCCTTTGTACATAAAGTTCTTGGATTAAAGGTGAGTGTCAGGGCTGCCTAACCCCCACCTTAATCACCTGTTGATAATAAGCAGAAAATTCTTGGATTAAAGGTGTGTGTTAGGGCTGAGCCACACCAAACAAGAAACAGGTTTTTACAGTTCACACTTTCAGGGTTCACAATGGGATCAACTACCCTGCCATAGAGGGGAATGGAAGAAGTAAAATAAATTTAACCATTTAATAGCTACATTTATTTCCTGATGTTACTACACAATTCCTTCCCAAGGGGCTTTTTTTTTCCCCTGAGACAGGGTTTCTCTGTGTAGTCTTGGCTGTCCTGGACTCACTTTGTAGACCAGGCTGGCCTCAAACTCAGAGCAATCTGCCTGCCTCTGTTTCCCGAGTGCAGGGATTAAAGGTGTGAGCCACCACAGCAGGCCCAAGGGGAATCTTAAGCAAAGTCCACCCCTCTTCCTAAGGTCCTAAGGACAAGGCCACCTAGATTCTGCCAGAGTTCACTCTGGGGAACTATTATGGAAGTTTGGGTTTATTTGTAAACATACTTTTGCTTTAATCCCAGGTGAGGGATATGGGGCTGCTCCAGATTGTCCACAGCTGATAACTGCCTCCTGAAAGGGCACATGATCTTTGTCAGCTGCGAAGTACCTCGTGTGGGGGCGTGGTCTCTGTCAGTGGGGATAAAAGCCAGACCCAAAGAGAGACTGGGGGCTCCAAGAAAGAAAAAGGCCACTGGTACCTTCCCCCCCCCCCTGCTGCTCCTGGTTACTGTTGATAGAGTTTGAGGAGAAGTTATCCTGAAACAGGGATTGGACTTGCCCTAAGGAACCGGATGACCCTAAACAGCAGGAAGCAGCTAAGGACAGCTATGCCCACTCTCCGCTTCTTTCTCTCCTACCTGGTGTTGAGGTATTGGAAGAGATTGGGGTGGAGAAGGGAGAAAGGGATTTAAGGATCTCAAAATAAAGATAGTGTTTCAAAAATACACCAACAGGGAACCAGTGAATTTATTTGGTTTATACACAGAGCATAAGTGAGGGATTACTTACTGGAGTGTGGGTGGTCTTCTCCCCAAAAAAGGCTACAGTGTAAGGTCTTTATCCATTAGGGATGATGGCGCCTCTGTAGGCACATAGATGGAACACTCCCCAAGCCCCAGCCTTTCTCCACCTACGTACTCTAGCCCCCCCATAGGCCATGTGCAGGTGAAACAGGTGCATACCCTAGGTGGTAAGAGCTGGCTGAGTACTCCGATGAGAGTCTCCTGCCTTACCCTCTGTGATCTTTTGCAAGGGGCACAGCTGAACTCCCCAAGATAGCCATAGTTTGCCTAAGAGGATATTCCTGCACAACAGCTGACCATGTTCAAGACATAGCATTTCATAAATAGCCTTTTACTTTGTGTGAAACATCTTTAGTTGTTTCAAATGTCAGGCTTCAGGCTTGGCAAGATGGATCAGCAGTTAAAGGTCCTATTATTCCCAGCACTCCAGAGGCAGAGGCAGGCGGATCTCTGTGAGTTCAAGAATAGCCTGGTCTACAAAGAGAGTCCAGACCAACGAGGCTACACAGAGAGGCCCTGTCTTGAAAAACCAAACCAAACCAAACCAAAACAAAACATATTCTTCCAGAGGTCCTGAGTTTGATTCCCAGCACTCATATTGGGTGCTTACAACCACCTGTGGCTTCAGCTCCAGGGGATCCAAAATATTGAGCCTCTGCTTGAGTCTGAGCAGATGACATATACTTGAGAGTGGTGGAGTATGCACACACAATACACACACTCACATACATGCACATATGATTAGTTTTTGCTTTTTCAAGACAGGGTTTCTCTGTGTAGCCCTGGCTGTCCTGGAATCACTTTGTAGACCAGGCTGGCCTCGAACTCACAGTGATCTGCCTGCCTCTGCCTCCCGAGTGCAGGGATTAATAGTGTGCATCACCGTGCCAGGCTGAAATATTTTTATATACCTTTAAAGCAAAATGTCGGGTTTGGACTTGCTTCTTGTCTGTTTCATGTATCCTGAGTGTAGCAAGATGCTAGAGCCTGGTTCCAATATGGATGAGTTATTGCATGAGTTTTTACTTTCCCTGTGAGACTTTGCCAGTAGTAGCCCTGGTTTGAGAGGCTCTGCAGTGTATATGTTCGGCACATCATACTGCTTCTTTAAGAATTATTCTGATTGCCTTTAATCCCAGCGCTCAGGAGGCAGAGGCAGGTGAATCTCTGTGAGTTTGAGGCCAGCCTGGTGTACAAAGTGAGTCCAGGAGAGCCAAGGCTACACAGAGAAACCCTGTCTTGAAACCATCACACACACACACACACCGCCCCGAAAAAAGAATTATTCTGACAACGTTTCTTTGTCTTCTTCATTTACAAATTCATGTTGTGAGAACTTTGGTAAGCATTATAAAATACTTACCTACAGCTTATCTATAACTTATTTAGTAACATTGGCCCTTTCCTATAGTTCAAATGGGATTGTAAAATTCTCTTCCAGTTTTATAAACTCATTATTTCACAGTAAGTAAGGAAGTGTTGGATAGACTCCAATTAGAGGAGACCAGAGACTGCTATTAAGCATGACCATCCCATGGACTGGCTGTCCTGTCAGTGAGGGATGTACAGTTTTTCACCTCAGACAATACTGGCAGATAACACTCATCATTTTAACAGAAGGCATATAGTAGGGACTCTATCTTTTCAACATGCTGGAGCCTGTGTTACCCAGTAGACACACTTATTTGACTTTCTTTCCTGTATCTGTGTCCCATTTCCATAGTTTGAGCACTTGATGCTACAGTTAGTGCTATACTTTTGGTTTGGTGTTTTGTTTTGTTTTTAAAGATTTATTTACTTATTGTGTATACAGTGCTCTGCATGTACCCCTGCTCGCCAGAAGAGGGCATCAGATCACATCATAGATGGCTGTGAGCCACCATGTGGTTGCTGGGAATTGAACTCAGGACCCCCGGAAAAGCAGCCAGTGCTCTTAACCTCTGAGCCATCTCTCCAGCCCCTTGTTTTGTTTTGTGATACAGCATCTCAGTTGGTAAGACAAGCTGTTCTAGCACTCTGTAGCCTTTGCTCACCCAGAGCCCATCATGAGGCTACCCCCCTCTGTCGGTGTCCCAGGCTCTGGGATTACAGGCTTTAGCCACCATACCAGACACAGGTCTGTAGGCCAGTTCTAAATGTCCCCACAATTTAAGATCTGTTCCTCCCACATTCACATGGAAGACTGCTACACTCCCTGTGATGGTATTTGGAGGTGGGGCTTTGGGAAGGTAATTAGATCATAAAGGCGGATGGACTGCCCTTACTATGCACAAAGGATCAATTTCCTTCTACCACTGGAGGCCGTAAGAAAACAACTGTGCATGCCAAGAGGAGTCACCCACCCCCAGACACTGCATCTGAAGATGCCTTAGTATTGTATTTGCAGACTCCAAAACCTCTAGAGATGTTTGTTGTGTAACTCTCTCAGTCCTCCGCAGTTTGTCCCAGCAATCCAAAGGGACATCTTGAAGAGCAGTCAGTGCTCTTAACCTCTGAGCCATGTCTTCAGCCCTAATTTTTATTTTTTTTAAAGTTCTTTTCAAAGATTTATTTATTGTGTATAGTGTGCTCTGCCTGCATGCATGCGTGCACACCAGAAGAGGGCACCATACCAGACCTCTTTACAGGCAGTTGTAAACCACCACGTGTTTGCTGGGAATTGAACTCAGGACCTTTGGAAAACAAGGCAGTGCTCTTAACCTCTAGGCCATCTCTCCAGCCCTTAACGATTTACTATGCATACACTACTCTGCCTGCATGTGTGCCTGCAGGCCAGAAGGGGGCACCGGATCTCATCATAGATGGTTGTGAGCCACCTTGTGGTTGCTGGGAATTAAACTCAGGACCTCCGGAAGAGCAGCCCCTTATTTCTGCAATTTTAAAAGATGATTTTATTTGTGCCATGCCTGTGTGTGGTGCCTGTGCCTGTACCTGTGCATGTACAAAGGCCAGAGGAGAATGCCCAGGAGAGGGAAGCTTGCGGGATTCCTTGCGTGTTATGGATGCTGTCTCTGAACGCTGCTCTCGACTGTGTAACAAGGGCCCTTGCTCTTATCCTTGTTCTTTAAATAGTATTTACTGTTAGGTCCTAGGTTTTTGTTCTTTGTGGGTTTTTTGTTTTGTTTTGTTGTTGTTTTTTGTTTTTGTTTTGCTTGTTTGCTTGTTTTATTTTTGTTTTTGAGACAAGGGTTCTCCATATAACTCTGGCTATCCTAGAACTCAGTATGTTGTATGTAAACCAGGCCAGCCTTGAACACACAGAACTCTGCCTGCCGCTACCTCTTGAGTGCTGAGATTAAAGGCTTGCGGCACCGTATCCAGGTGGTGCCTGTTCCTTTAATCATTGTTTTGTTTTCTTGAGACAGTCTCTTTGTGTAGGCCAGGTTGGTCTTGAGTTTATAGTAATCCTCCTGCCTCTGCCTACCAAGTATAGGCTGTGGATGAACACAGGCACATGGCGTCATGGTGTCATCATGCCTGGTCTTTAGTTTTAGTTGTTTTTTTTTTTTTTTTCTGAGGCAGGGCCTCTCTGTGTAGCCTTGGCTGTCCTGGACTCACTTTGTAGACCAGGCTGGCCTCAAACTCACAGAGACCCACCTGCCTCTGCCTCCGGAGTGCTGGGATTAAAGGCGTGTGCTACCATAGCCGGCTTGATCTTGTACTTTCTGCAGTGCCGAGAATCAAATCCAGGGTCTCACTCGGGCTGCCGAGTCCTTTACCGCTCAGTTACAGCCTCAAGCCCGTTTTTAAACTCTTTTCAAGGTTTGCTGGTCATAACAACTCTTTGGTGTTGGGGCTCCTGTTCTCATCCACAGATGGGGAAACTGATGTTGGGTGACTTTCAAGGTCATTTACCAGTGAGTGGGAGGTCTAGAATTAGAACCCGATTCACCTGCTTTCACAGTGTAATGTGTTCGAACTCAGTCTCTTAACCCTGGACTCGGGCCATGTTGATGGGAGTTAAGACTGCGCCTTCCTCCGTTAGCTCCATCTGAGGAATGCGTGATTTTTTTGATGGAAATGTTTATCAAAGATTTGATCGCGCGGAATCTGTGCCAAATGTTTCTTGAGTTTGGAAAGACTTAGAAGATAAGGAACAAGGGCTTATCTCGGCTGTATTTGGGTTAGCCACCTCTAGAAAGATTAGAAAAATTTAGGGGGACATGAACACTTCGGTATCTGTCGTACTCTCTGGTCTTCACTTCCGCTCTCCTTGGCAGGCAGCGCAAATGTTAGTAGCTGCGTATATGAGATTTAGGCTCAGAAAGAGTGATTTTTTTTCCCCTCTAAGAATCTTACAGATCGTGAGCAACGGTTAGTAGTAGTCTAATCCAATCCTCCTGGCTCCAGTAATCTCTCCTTTGGGGTTAATCGCATCCCTGCAATCTGAACTTCACTGTTTCCCTGGTAACGCTGAGTACCTGGCAACCATGACACTCCCTTCTCTGTGAGCCGTCAAGCATAAGTGAGGTCATCAGTCTCTTTCTTGTATGCTTAAGGTTTATTAAGGTTGGTGTCCCGGTCTTCAAAAGCTAATTGCTTCCTAATGGGCTTCTTGGCACAGACAGCGGGTGCACCTCATTGGGGGCCGTGCTCGAGCCATCCTGTTTGTCTTGGTCCCAGGAAGTGGGTATAAAGCTAGAAACGCAGAGACGGACCAGTGGCGTGAACTGAGGCTTTCCCCTTTGGCCTTCACTTTCTATCGCCGGTGCTCTTGGTCACTGAGCTGCTGTGAGGGTAACTGTCACCATTCTATTGGCTTAAAGTGGCAAACGTCCTAAACCGAGGAAGTTTGTAAGCCATGCGAGGAACACTTTTCATGCATCCATGAGAAGGGAGATCAAACTCTGGGGACTCTCTGAGCGCTAGGCCATTTGAGACTCTGCCAGCAGGTGGCACTTGTTCCCCACTCTTACCAACTAGTCTAAGAATAGAAGTATTGTGTTCTATTTATTAGTGCTTTCTGTTTAACTAGGCTTAAGCATTTCTCTTTCTCTATAATAATGGGCTAGTCCACAGTACCTGGTTATACATTGCAATGCACTTATACTCTTCTCCCACAGTGGACTTGAAATTGTTTACAATATTCACTTTATAATAGTAAAATATGAAAAGGGAGACTATAAACCACTGCAAGGAACATCAGATTTTGTTAAGGTCTGTTAGTAATAGAGGGATAATATAGTATTTTTGTATCTTTTCCATGTATTTGCTTATGAGACAGGGTCTTGCTGTGCAGCTCAGAACTCACTAGATGAACAAAGGCAGACCTCCCGGTTTTTGGCTGTCCTCTGGAATGCTGGGCCTACAAGTGTGGGCCAGCACCATCTTCAGGTCTTTTTAGATGACCGAGAAGGGCCCTAAAGGATGGCTTTTCTTGGATTTGAAATGAAGACAGAAGTGCACACCTAGGGCAAGTTTCTGTCCTGCTTTTTATCTTGCTAAAGTAACATATCCCAGCCGGGCGGTGGTGGCGCACACCTTTAATCCCAGCACTCGGGAGGCAGAGGCAGGTGGATCTCTGTGAGTTCGAGGCCAGCCTGGTCTACAAAGTGAGTCCAGGACAGCCAAGGCTACGCAGAGAAACGGTCTCGAAAAACCAAAACCAAACAAAAACAAAAAACATACTGGCTGGCCCCCGGAATTGAAGCAGTACCTTAGTGCTCAGCGTCTCTAGGGCTACATAATCCGCACCCTTTAACCGATCAGCTTTGATTTCCAGGGGGCCCTTAAACCGTGCGTTTATTTTCCGCATTGTTCTAAGCATCGGGAACACGGGCGCACGGCTTGGGTGGCCTGAGTTACAGAAACAATGTGTAAGAGTCTTTTGAGGCAGATTTCTTGCATTTAAGACAAAGCTGGAGACTCACAGTAATTATCGGATAAATTTCCATTTGTTTCAAGTTTCTCTTTAACAGGGAATCAGATTAAAACTGGCCTCCATTAGCAATGGTGTTTGTATGGTCCATGTGGCTCAGTAGTTGGACAGGGCCTCAATTTCTTCCCAGACCCTTGAGTGCTTCTAGGTGTAAACCAACCTTGCGAAAAGACGTTAGTCTCGCCCCGCCCCGCTCATTGCTATGTAAGGTGAGGAAGATTAGGGGCGGGACCGGGCGGGGCAAAGGGGCTCAGGGAACCAGACGCGGGAGCGGGTTCCCGAAGCTGGCTCCTAGCGTCCCGGCGCTGTCGTGGCGGAGGCTGCAGGCACACGGCTTTGTGGCGCGCGCGGGTTCCACCGGGTGTCGTGGAAGCACAGCCACCCGGGACACTGTTCCTGGCCGCCGGAGTCTCATGGCAAGCCCTGCGCGGTCCGGCTTCCCGGCGCGCACTAACAGCCGTCTGGACGCGTTCCTGCGGCGGCACTTGCTGCCCGAGGTGTACGACACGGTCCGCGCCTACGAGCCTTGCATCGTCGTGTCGGACGCTGAGAAGCACACGTTCAAGTACGTGGTGCTCAGTGACCGGCTCATCTACCTGACCGAGAACCCGCCCAAGTCCATCCGGCGGGTCGTGGCTCTGCGGGACGTCGTGGCCATTGACCTGGTGAGAATCGCGGACGGGCAGGCTCCTCCCTAAACTCTCGCACCACCCCCGACTCCCCACTCCAGCACCAGAGAAAGGAGGAATACTTTCTTTCCTCCCATCCCGCCCCAGACTTCCCCATCTCTTGTGTCAGTGAAAGCAGCTGCGCGGGAAAGCTGGGGATTGCTGTAGAATTTCAAATAAAGATGTCCTATTCTCCTGCCCACCCTCCTCCCCACTTTGGGTCCTAGATTTGACAACTGGTCCCTCTATAGAAACACCCCTTAAAGCCGGCAGCCTCTTGTTCATTAGACACCTAGTCTGTGCAGGTACTGTGCTTGGTGCCTCTTTAAGCAGCGAGTGCAGGAGGAACCGGAGACTGCACCCGCGCAAACAAACGCTGCCATGCCTTGTTTACTTTCTTGCCTCTCATAGTAAGACAGCAAGTGACTGGTCCAGAATAGGCGAACGAACGAATAAACTTATGCATGATGTGCACGGGATCCTTGCTCCTTTCAGGCTGGCCACTTGATGCAAACTGGGTGGGAAAATTTCCTGGAAGGAGTGTCACAGAAGTGAGAGACAGCGTGGCCTGGCTGAGCTTTGGCCGGGTTTGTGGCCTCTGTATTCTTCTCCTCTGGGAGTAGATTGACTTTAAGAACCAGCAGCCAATTGGAGGCACAGCCTCCCTTCTCGCTTCTCTCCTTGCCTCCTTCCAGGTCTCTTTGTTTGAGCTGCTTTCCAGGAGTCGCTTCCTGTCTCCACTGGGACAAGTGTCTAGCCTTTTACTCTCGCTTGCCTAAGTCTGTGTGCTCACGGGAATAGATGGCAAGGCTCTTCTTGGTGGAGCTGTTTTGCCCAGAAAATCGTAACTTGGTCTCAATACATTTATAAGAAGATAATAAAATTAAATGTTTTTTTTTAAAGTTCAACTCAGACTTCCCTCATCAGCTGTGGCTACATTTCTTTCTTTAAAATTTTTATTTAATATAATTTTTTTTTCTTCCGAGACAGTGTTTCTCTGTGTACCCTTGGCTGTCCTGGACTCGCTTTGTCTGTGTTTGTGAGTGTGTCATGGTGAGAGTGTGATGAGAAAGTGGGACTAAAGATGTGCGCCACCACGCTTGGCTCTATTTTATATACATTGGTGTTGTGCCTGCATGTGTGTGTGTGTGAGGGTGTGAGAGTGTCAGAGTCCCGAGAACTGGAGTTATAGTTGTGAGCCACCACATGGGTGCTGGGAATTGAACCCAGGTCCTCTGGAAAAGCAGCTCTTAATCACTGAGCTATCTCTCCAGACCTTCTGGTTTTGTTTTTCATTGCTGGCCTTGTGCATGCCAGGCAAGTGCTCTCCCACACATCCCCCAAGGCTGTGGCTCCCGATTGGATCTCTTACCTCCAGAACTGAAAGGAGTTAAGTACCAGCAGGGCTGTGGCAATGGTGTGTGTTCTAACAGCCATAAGCAAGTCTTTTGCTTTTGGCAGTTCAAGTGAGTGGGCTGTTAAGATTATTCCTCATGAGAAGTAGTCATGCCAAGCATATAAAGTGGGTCTAGGATTATTATAGTCTACAGACTTAACACTAGACTCAAGTTTTCCCCTTAAGTTTTTTGTTTTGTTTTGTTTTGTTTTTTGTTTTTTGGTTTTTTTAGAGACAGGGTTTCTCTGTCTTGCCTTGGCTGTCCTGGACTTGCTTTGTAGACCAGGCTGGTCTCGAACTCACATCGATCCATCTGCCTCTGCCTCCCTGAGTGCTGGGATTAAAGGCGTGTGCCACCACACCCAGCTGATTTCATTTATTTTTAATTGCACATAAGTGCGCACATGAGTGCAGGTGCGCATAGAGGGCAGAGGCCTAGGATCCTGATGGAGCAGGAGTTACAGGTAGTTGTGAGCTGCCTAGTGTGGGTGCTGGGAACTCAGTTTGGGCCCCTGCAAGAGCAGTCCGCACTCTTACCCACTGAGCCATTTTTCTGGCTTCCAGCTTTGTAGGTTGTATGAAAAATAGTCATCACAGAATTGCCTTACTTGGCACCAAGGGATTGGCTAATATATAATATATAGAATTCTCTCTCTCTCTCTCTTTACAGGAAAGGGCCTTACTAGTTAGCCTGGCTGGAGCTTGCTATTTCAGGCTGGCCTTCAATTCCAGATATCTGCCTGCCTTTGTCTCCCAAGTGCACAGGTGTGCACCACAACTCCAGGTTGGAGTTTTCCAGTTTTGTTTTTTTTTTTTTTTAAAGACAGGCTTTCTCCTCTAGTCCTGTCTGTCCTGGACTTGCTTTGTAGACCAGGCTGGCCTCAAACTCACAGAGATCTGTCTGCCTCTACCTCCCTGAGTGCTGGCATTAAAGGCATGTGCCACCACTGCCCAGCCGGAGTTTTCCAGGTCTTAAGAATTTAATATTTTTCCTAATTCTTTGAGAATTTCATACTTCCTAATTTCTTGTGTTATGAGCAGTTCACGCTGAGTTATGTCAAGTTGGTCACTGGGCAGCTTGAGAACCAACCCGTCCTTCCATGAAAACTAAACTAGTCCCCTTCCCTACCAGGAAGCAGTTCTCTTTCCAAGGCCACCTCTTAACATTCTTTCCATCATCCTCAGGCTACTCGTCGTACTCCACAAGCTTGCCTTCTTTTTTTTAATATATAAACTTTATTTTATTTTTAAAGATTTATTTATTATTATGTATACAGTGCTCTGTTTTCATATGCACCTGCACACCTGAAGAAGGGCATCAGATCACATTATAGTTTGTTATGAGCCACCATGTGGGTGCTGGGAATTGAACTCAGGACCTCTGGAAGAGCAGTCAGTGCTCTTAAACTCTGAGCCATCTCTCCAGGCCCCAAGTTTGTCTTCTGATTTCTGGCTTTCTCTTGTCTCAGGTTTCCTTCCCACCTCTGTTCTTGGTGACTGGCCTTCTGGGGAAGCTGCAGAGCACACTAGCTAGCTCCAGTGCTTCTGGGCCCCAGCTCCCCCTGTTTGCTCTGTGGCTGGCCTTCTGTTAACCTAAGGCAGAGTTATCAACCTTTGAGGGTCAGATTACCCTTTCACAGGGTCATATATCAGATATCTTACAGATCAGATACTTACATTATGATTTATAACAGTAGCAAAATTGCAATTATGAAGTAGCAATGAAAAAATTTTATGGTTAGGGGTTCAGAGCACCATGAGAAATTGTATTAAAGCAGTATTAGGAAGGTTACGGGGGGAAAAAAAATAGGGCTGGAGAGATGGCTCAGAGGATAGAGCACTGGCTGCTCTTCCAAAGGTCCTGAGTTCAATTCCCAGCAACCACATGGTTGAACATTATTAGGCCTATAATTATGGCAGTATTTTCTAACCTGCTAGCCATCAATCAAGACATAGACATTGGTTGTATTTTAAAATAGCCTTAGTTAACTTGGGGCATGGCAGATATTAAGCCTCTAAACTACTTCCCATAGTGGTGCAGGTATGACCGGCCCCAATCCCATGCCATCTGTTTCTAATAATTTCTATCAAGCTACCTCCCATCCATAATCCCAAATACTTGGTAATGTTCTTCATCTGGGCTGAATCTTCCATCCACACCAGCCGTGTGCTTCTCCTCCACCTAACCCATGATGGCACAGCCTCCTTCTCCCTTCTCCTCCAGTCTCTCCTCCTCCCAAGATTCCCTCTGTCTCCCCACCCCCCCAACCCCTAGAAACCTTAGCCACGCCTATCCCATTTGCCCTGCCCAGGTGTGATGGCCTTTTATTAGCCAAACAGGTTAGGCTCTTAGGCAAGGTATAGGTGGGGCACAGAGACAGTAAGCAGTAATTAGCATCAAAATACATCAGACCAACCTCCAATGCAGCTATTCTGGAAAATTCTGACTGTAGCATCAAAATACATCAGACCAACCTCCAATGCAGCTATTCTGGAAAATTCTGACTGCAGCAGCCCTCTTCTCTTCCCCTTGGCCCCTTCACTCTCTCCCCAGGACTGGTGCTTGCTAGCTGTCCCCGGCTCCAGGAATAAGCATAAAGGATAATACCATGTACATGTGAATAAGCCACAAAAATCGATAACCTTGTCGTTGAGTCACCAGGTGTCCTTTAGGGTTCAAGTGTCTCCTCTGAGTCATTTGTAGTTTAAAGGCACAGCTCACGATCTCATCTGGTGGCCCTGGGCCTGGCGCATTACTGATCTCCTTTTCCATGTCTGCTGTGACATCAGGGCCATGGACCAGCCCTCTGCCCTTCGCTTGGGCTGCAAGAGCCTTTTCCTTGGCGTCAGATATTGGCTTTTTGTTGTTGAGAATGCTGTTGCTGACACCGTCTGTGCAGATTTGGGTCTGGGCAGAAAGATGGGCTGGAGGTGCTGTCCCCTTCTGTCACTGTCGAGGCTTATTCCGATTGTCTTCTCTGTGTCAGAAATTTTCTCTTCTGAACATCCCTTTTCACTTTTGACTGGTGACTGAGCTCTTGTGGCAGGAGGAGCAGGTTCTTTTGGCTCAAACTGAGTTGGTTCAGAGATCTGTGAATCTGCCCTTCCACGCAGTCTTTGATTTTCTCCGAGGTGTCCACGGGGCTTGTGTGAGTGCTGTGAGGGCCAGAGCTCGCTCGGTCATCATGTTGACGGTTTCCCAGCAACCTTGGGCACTTCTTGTTGTGGTGTTTCTGAACACCTTCCCCTCGGCTGCAGTAGGGGCACTTGCGACCCTTACCTCCGTCTGCAGACTTCACCTCAGTCACAGCCTCTTCCTCTGGGCCTTCGGTGCACTCTGGGAACTTTGACTGCGCCTGACCCTCGTCCTGGGCTTTCCATATCTGACCATTGCCTGGCTCTTCACATCCAAGCTCTGTTTCACCCTGTCCCGGTTTCTGCCTCTTCCGCGGCTCCGCTGGCTCCTCAGACTGCGCATCATTTCCTCCCTCTTCCTGGTATTTCCTCTTCTGGCGTTTCTCTGGATGGTCATGGCTCCTCATCCCACACAGCTTGGGAGGTGGCCATGTCGGATTGCCTTCGCTCAGGTGTCAAGTGTCGGCTGTCTGCTGTGGCACAGCTTTCTGAGTTCTACATCAAAGTGCAGGTCGGCCCGATTCTCAGAGGAAGCTCTTAGGTGGTTGTCCTCTTGATGGCTGAAGGATCGTTAAGTCCACTTGGAGATGTCTTATCCACATGATGGTTCAAGGTCAGAAACCGAAGGGTGAAGTGTTGTTTTAAATGAAAAATAAATAAATAAATAAAGTTCCATTTTACCAATAAAGACTCAGGAGCCAGCCGTTGGGGTGAAAACCTGCTAGCTCAGAGAGGCAAAGAAGGGCTGGAGAGATGGCTCAGAGGTTAAGAGCACTGACTATTCTTCCAGAGGTCCTGAGTTCAATTCCCATCAACCACATAGTGGCTCAAAACCATGTATAATGTGATTTGATGTCCTCCTCTGGCATGCAGGTGTACATGCAGGCAGAGCACTGTATACATAATAATAAATATTAAAATAAAAATAAAAAACAAACAAAGAGGCAAAGAAAGCACCCAGCTGACCGCCCAGGAAGAAAAGGCCAAAACCCTCAAGGTCAAAGACTTGCTAGCTCAACACTCAAAAAGCCCCAAAAGGGGCTGGAGAGATGGCTCAGAGGTTAAGAGCACTGACTGCTCTTCCAGAGGTCCTGAGTTCAATTCCCAGCAACCACATGGTGGCTCACAGCCATCCATATTGTGATATGATGCCCTCTTCTGGCCTGCAGGTGCACATGCAGGGAGAGCACTGTATACATAATAACAAATAAATAATGTTTACAAAAAAAACAAAAAAGCCCCAAAAGCCAAAGGTCAAGATGCTGAGGAGCTCAAGAGCTAAAGAGCTAAAAGTTCCATCTACTTCTACCATTCAACTCAAAGTCTCTCCTACTCCTTTAATCCCTCTCAGCTGGTTTCTTGCTCCACCTCTTGACCTAGGGTTAACTTTATTAAATCCGGTGTACAGAAAGCTCTTGGATTAAACGTGTGTGCTAGGGCTGAGCCACACCAAACAAAAGACAGCTTTTCATAATCTCAGGGATCACAATGGGATCAAATATCCCTGCAACAGTGAAGAGCTAAGTTTTTTTTTGTCTTTATCATAGAAGGTAGCCTTTGACGTTGGAGTTGGATGAAATGTGAAGTCAGTTGGAGGTGACAGTATCAGAGAGTAGTTTTCAGTTAGTGAATGGATCAATGTAATGTTATCTTTAAGCTGGCAGTTCACCAGTGCCACTGCAGAAAACTCTGTGGAGTTCAGGCTGCCTCCTGTGGAGGGTTTCCTTGGGGGATACAGTCCAGAAATCATGCAGAACCAAACAGCCAGTCATCTTAAGACACCAGGCCTAGGCAGTTCAGCCAGAGACATACTAGAGACATATTCCTGAACCAACGCCCAGCACAGCGGTTGCCCTTGCCACAGCTTCAAGGTTCCATACCTACCTGTGGTGCAGTTGGACAGATCCTAAGTCAATGTTCCAGACTGGATGGAGGCCCCACCCATCCCCATCAGTTCCAGCATCTTAGAGCTCTTCCTCCAAAAGCGGCATCCCTAACACTGTCTGCACACGTCTGAATGGTCCAAGCTATTCCAAGGCCGAGTCAGAATTCAGAGAGGAAAGCTTAGCTCAGCCTTCAGAGAGAAAATACTGAGTATTTCGTCTTACTACACTCTGCCTGAGATCGGAAGCCTGACAGGTGGAGGTGGGATCCTCAAATTGTGTACACGTGCCCATCCCTCTCTGCTGGGTTCAGGGTGGGATTACCTACACGAGCACTCTACATATGTGTTTTACTTTGCCCATGAAGGTGGAGTGCAGATAATGTGTGGTCCTTCCAGGAAGACATTTAAGAGCCATCAGTCGGCTGGAGAGATGGCTCAGAGGCTAAGAACCCTGTCTGTTCTTCCAAAGGTCCTGAGTTCAATTCCCAGCAACCACATGATGGTTCACAACCGTCTATAATGAGATCTGGTGCCCTCTTCTGGTGTACAGCTGTGCATGCAGGCAGAAGACTATATACATAATAATAAATAAATCTTTAAAAAAAATAAGAGCCATCAGTCATCTCAGTCCCTCAGGTGTGGACACTGGGTCAAGGTCCCAGGGTCAAGGACTCTGAGTGAGCAGTGTCCCCAAAACTGTCAGTGAACACTGAGGAGATGAGCCCCCTGCCGAGGTCTGAGTGTTGTTTGTTGTCTCTGTATAATAACCTAGCCCATTTGTGTGTGTGTGTGGGGGTGGAGTTTCGAGACAAAGTCTCTCTGTGTAGCTTTGGCTGTCCTGCATTTTGTAGACCAGGCTGGCCTCGAACTCACAACGATCCACCTACCTCTGCCTCCCAGGTGCTGGGATTAAAGGTGTGTGCCACCATGCCCGGCTATAACTAGCCCATCTTGACTATGACATTTGCCTTTGGGGTGAGTCTTATTGGACATGAGCTATTAAAGGAGACAAAATATGATAGCCCTTCCCTGGAGGGGAACCCACGACTTCTGTCATCGATACGTGGGGCTGGTAGAACTGGGAGATTTGAGTCATTTCAAACTAGCTCCTCACTACCTATACTTACTAGTTATGCAGAATTGTGGAAAACGAATGTCCACATTCATAATTGCACACACACACATATACAGATAAAATAAATATATGTATTTTTAATGTAAAAGTTGTAGGATGGAATATGCTTGTAGTTCAACCCCCCAGGAGGTTGGGACAGGGGAATCTGAGATGCAGGCTAGCCCCAGCTAAATTACGGACACCCTGCCAGGTGTCAGGATAAGGACAGAGTGAGGAGAGTAACGTCTGGGCCTGGCTAGACTGCTCAGCAGATAAAGGTGCTGGTCGCTTAGCCTGTTAACCTGGGCGGATGTGTGTGTATATATACATACATAAATAAATGCAATAAAAATCATTTCAGTAAGCCAGGCATGGTGGCACATGCCTTTAATCCCAGCACTCAGGAGGTAGAGGCAGATAGATCTCTGAATTTGAGGCCAGCCTGGTCTACAGAGTGAGTTCCCAGACAGCCAGGGCTACACAGAGAAACCGTACCTCAAAAACAAAAACAAACAACCACAAAAGGGCTACAATAAGATGAAAAGTAAATGAGATAAAAATTTAAGATGTACTGTGCACTGGGTGGTGGTGGCGCACACCTTTAATCCCAGCATTTGAGAGGCAGAGGCAGGTGGATCTCTGTGAGTTTGAGGACAGTCTGGTCTACAGAGCGAGTTCCAGGACAACCAGAGCTACACAGAGAAACCCTGCCTTGAAAAACAAAACAAAACAAACAAACAAAAGTGTAATGTGTACTGTCTTAGGTGACACAGAGACACCGCAGGTCATCGGGGGACAATGTGCTTTTAATAAGCACTTCTATAACCTGTAATTCCTAGGCTGTGTCTTAAAATAAATTCATATGTGGTTTTGGTACCTATCTCAATTTGGGGCTCTTTGTAGATGCTTAAGAAAGTATATGTCCCAGGGGTCCCACTCAAACTAAGGCACCAGCCAAGGACAATACAGGCGGTAAACTTTAAACCCCTACTCAGATCTAGCCAATGGTCAGAACATTGTCCACAGTTGAGTAGAGAGTGGGATATGACTTTCTCACGTACTCTGGTGCCTCATATTTGGCCATGTCCCCTGGAGGGGGAGACCTAGTGGCACTCAGAGGAAGGACAGCAAGCTACCAAGAAGAGACTTGATACCCTATGAGCATATACAGGGGGAGGAGGTCCCCCTCAGGAACAGTCATAGGGGAGGGGAATAAGGGGAAAATGGGAGGGAGGGAAGAATGGGAGGATACAAGGGATGAGATAACCATTGAGATGTAACAAGAATAAATTAATAAAAAAAATAAATAAATAAAATTGAAAAAAAAAGGAAAGTATATGTGATGAGTTAAACAAACTAGAAAATAAATAATCAACTGCCAAATAAGGGTTTTTTTCCCCTCCAGTATTAAAAACTGATAGAAACCTAAGACAAGGCTATGAAAGTATTTATGAGGGAGCCAGGTCCTTATGTATTGAAAAATTAATGCCATAAAAAAATGTCATTTATGCATAGTATGTCACACTAAGTGGAGAAACAAAATGGCTATTCTGTCCCCTTGCTGCCATCATCAGAGACAAATGCTCTGTTGGGTAGAGCTGGAGTATGGCTCAGGATTACATGACAATGGTTCTCACCGAGTAGCCAGTGGTTGTCAATGGTTACACATGTCAGTGGGGTGTGTACTACATGTCAACCACCTGCAGAACAAGGACAGAGGGTGAGAGGGGTCACAGGGGCTCATGCGTTGGAAATGACTGAGCTAGAATGTATTAGCACAAATCTTTTGACTTCAGAGTTGGCTCCTTTAACCACTGAGCCCATAGCCATAGCAACCTCTCTACAAAGATGTGTGATAACCTTAGAAGGTTTTGGGGTTTGTGATAAGAAAAACAGTTACCTTAGTATGCAAATTGTGTGGTTCCTGGGTGGGTTGCCAAAGTGGTGCGGGGTAGCTTTGTGGCTGAATCGCAAAAGTTAATCCCTTGTTGTTGTTGTTGTTGTTTTGTTTTGTTTTTCTTTTGTGACAGGGTTTCTCTGTGTAGCCCTGGCTGTCTTGGACTCGCTTTGTTGACCAGGTTGGTCTTGAACTCACAGAGATCCACCTGCCTTTGCCTCTGTGAGTGCTGTGATTAAAGGTGTGAGCCACCTCCTCTGGCCTGACTTAATCCCTTTGAAATAGAATCCTACCTTACATTTTTCCTATCTCAATTTGGGGTTTTTGTAGAAGCTGAAGAGAATATATATCAGAAGTTCAACAAACTAGGGAATGGAGAGATGGTTCAGAGGTTAAGAGCACTGTCTGTTCTTCCAAAGGTCCTGAGTTCAATTCCCAGTAACCACAAGGTGGCTCACAACCATCTCCAATGAGATCTGGTCCCCTCTTCTGGTGTATAGGCACATAGGCCGACAGAATAAATAAATAAATCTTAAAAAAAATTTTTCAACAAATTAGTAAGTTGGTAATTAGCCTTGTTGGCTCAGTCTGTAATTTCAGCTACTTAAGGAACTGGTTGGTAGGTGGGGGAGTACAGTTCCAAAGCCATCCAAGCTGGGGGTGGTGGCTCACGCCTTTAATCCCAGCACTAGGGAGGCAGAGGCAGGCAGATCACTGTGAGTTTGAGTTCGAGGCCAGCCTGGTATACAAAGAGTCCAGGACAGCCAAGGCTAACACAGAGAAACCCTGTCTGGAAAACTAAACTAAAAAAAAAAAAAAATAAAATAAAATAAAAGTCACCAAGAAACAATAAAGATTCCTTTGAAGCTTCTCCTGCTGTCATTTTCTGTTAAAGTTTTGTCTTTTACCCCCAGTATCTGTCTCTTGAGTCTTTATTGGTAAAATTGAACATTTGGGATTTATTTATTTATTTATTTATTTTTCGAGACAGGGTTTCTCTGTGTAGCCTTGATTGTCCTTGACTCACTCTATAGACCAGGCTGGCCTTATTATTTAACTAATTTATTTGTTTATTTGTTTATTTATTTATTTATAAGAACAAGAAGTTGACTAATGTTTGAACTTCCAAGGTGTTTCTGAGCCTTACTTCTACTACCTAATGCCCCATAAGATAAATGCATCCTCTAAGTGCAGCCCAGCTCGCCTGCTGTCTTCCTGTACAATTCTCTTAACTGTACAGTACATTTTATATAGGCATACTATATTTTGGGTTTTTTTGAAGTGAAGATGAGACCTCTTTTTGAATTATTTCATTAATTTCAAAGGAGACTTAATCAGTTAAGAAGAAAAACAGTTATAGCCAAATATTTACAATGAGATGTGAAAACATATACTTACTAATGTTATAGTAAGGCACCCAGAAGGGAGAGTAACATTCTGTCAAGAAAATGACACAGGAGGGCATGGGTGTGGTGGCGCATGCTTTTAATCCCAGCACTCTGGGTGGCAGAGGAATGTAGATCTCTGTGAGTTCGAGGCCAGCCTGGTCTGTAAAGTGATCACAGGACAGCCAAGGCTACACAGAAAAACCCAGTCTTGAAAACCCCAAAAACCAAAACCCAAACCAAAACCAAACCAAAACAGAACAAGAAAGAAAGAAAGAAAGAAAGAAAGAAAGAAAGAAAGAAAGAAAATGCCACAGGACTTTCACTGCTGAAGTAAAGAGGTTGGTCTTAGAGGATGAAGTGACCTTTCTAAGCTCAATGAAAGGGCGTGTGAGGGAACTGGGAACAAGAAGAGAAAAAGTGTCTTGGTGGAGAGAGTGAAAACAACTCGAGTTAAACTCGCCCTTAGTTTTCTAGGATTTATTATCCCGCAGTGAGTGAGCATTGCATTCAGTGAGATCATTTTTTTCCCCTCAGATTGATGATTACCCAGAATTTTTGAACTTACCTGATAGAGAGAGCAACCAACACATTCGCATTGTCTATTCTTCAACAGTCTTGAAGAAAGAGTGTGGAAAATTGAAAGGTGTTGGGAAATTTCTCTTTCCACTTTGCCACAGCAATACTAACAAAAAAGGTATGTAGTACATGAAATAAGGGGAAAAAATCAGCTGCCTTCTTTCGGTTTTTGTTTTTGTTTTTCAAGACAGGCTTTCTCTGTGTAGCCCTGGCTGTCCTGGACTTGTTTTACCATGACCTATCTCTCTATCCCCAACACCCATAGATTTAAAACAAATTCTGGTGGAGTATTGAGGGTAGACAAAAGGCTTATGAACCTTAGTCTGGACTGTCCTTTGAGCCTCGGGCCTCCCACTAGGAAGGGATGGTCATTTAACCCCATATGTTCTCCAAAAATAATTTTTGGAACTGGGTATGGTGGCACACCTTCAATCCCAGCACTTGGATGGCTGAGGCAGGAGAATTGCAAGTTCAAGACAAGCTGCCTAAAAGAAGTAGAAAACAAAGGCAAAGCTGGCTGCTAATCTGTCCCTGGCAGCAGTTAAAGAGCTTAAAAAGAAGCTGTATCTAGAACCTTTGAAATAGGGACCATAGTATCTGGGAGTGGCGTTAATTCTGGCTGTATCATGGCCAAGGCGGAGGAGATTTATCACCAAGAAGCAGGGTGAGATCATTGGCTAGAAAATGACTAAGGCAGAGGCAGGGGGATCGCTGTGAGCTTGAAGCCAGCCTGGTCTGCAAAGCAAGTCTAGGACAGCCAAGGCTACATAGAGAAAGCCTGTCTTGAAAAACCAATAAATAAATAAATAAATAAATAAAATAAAATAAAATAAAAAAGAAAGAAAGAAAGAAAATGACTAAGAGGCTGGGCATGGGTGGTGCATGCCTTTAATCCCAGCACTCGGGAGGCAGAGGCAGGAGGATCGTTATGAGTTTGAGGCCAACCTGGTCTACAAAGTGAGTCCAGGACAGCCAAGGCCACATAGAGAAACCCTGTCTTGAAAAACAAAAACAAAAACAACAATTTGACCAAACAGAATTCTTGCTGAAGGCATGGAGTGGTGAGACATTACCTAGAGAAACACATATAGAATAACCACCTATAGAAAATAGAGGATTCTGGGCTTGTATGTTTTGAGATAGTTTTTACTGTATAGCATAACTCCAGATCCGATGCTCTCTTCTGACTTTCATGGGCACCAGGTACAGAGGTGGTGCACAGACACACATGCATGCAAGACACTCATACACATAAAATAAAGAAATAAGTAATAAAAATGATTGCATCCTTAGCATGGAAAGAAAGATGAAAGATAAAGGTCTGAGGTGGTCCATGAATGAGCCCTTCCTCAAGCAGCCAAGTTGAGCAGCCTGTTCACTGTCCACTGGTCCTCACTGCCCAGTGGAGGAAAGCTGTGTGATGTTTTCCCTATAATGGACAAGCAGCCTAGCACATGGAGAGCTACAGCATGGAAACGGGTTGCACCAGGCATAATTAGACGGGTTATGAAATCCCTGGCTGCTCACCTGGTCTCCTGTCACACTAATTAGGGTATCTAACTGGTGTTGCTTGCCTTAAATGCATCTTCAACCTGCCCACAAGCATGCTTTTCTTGGCTGTTTTTCAACGTGGATAGGAAAGTGAAAACATGTTAAGAGTGAAACAGTGAAAATGCTGTGAAACAGGTTGAAGTGTAATGGCATTGAAATTCCTAGAAACTTTACAAACGATATGGAACAGGGAAGAATTTAGCCTGTGTGCTTGTGCGTGGCTAGTCACAGAATCCCTTCTGTCACCTGTTATTTACTTTCTCACGCCCCCCTCCCCAAGGTATTATCTGACACATTTTTCTGCAAGCTGGCCTTGAACTTGCAGAGATTTAATTGCCTCTGCCTCCTGAGTGCTGGGATTAGAGGTGTGCACCTCCATTCCCGGGCCCATCTGACATTTTTTTTGTGCAGATGTCCTTTGAAGAACAATCCTACTCCCACCGCAAGAAGTACACATTACGAGATAAAAGCTGTTTACCCTTTTTGTCATGGTAGCAGTGAGGTGCTCTGTTTTCTGTACCCTATAAGCTGTTTGGCTAGGTGTTCCTGTACTTGTAGGACACTGGCTTACCTCCTGGATGCTCTATTATGTGGCCCTAAAGTAAGCGATAGGGCTCATACCTGCTGTGTGCAAGCTAGTCATCACCACAGCCTTTAATGTTAACGAGGATGTCATGCCTAGAGAAGCAGCAAACATTAATTACCGAGACGCTAAATAAAGGTAATTGTTAGGACTGACTTCAAACCTCTTGGGTGAAAGCCCAGGGAATATTTTTATCATGTGGCAAAGTTGCCCACTCTCTAGCCAACTTGATCATTTGCACAAAGGAAACTCAAAATGCAAGTCATCTGTAGTAAAAGTACTCAGTTTAAGTCATCACACATGACTATTAGGCCCAGCCTAGTCTACACAGCAAGTTCCAGGCCAGCAAGGTTATATACTGAAACAATAACAACAACAACAACAACAGCAGCAGCCAGGCATGGTGGCGCACACCTTTAATCCCAGCACTTGGGAGGTAGAGGCAGGTAGATTGCTGTGAGTTCGAGGCCAGCCTGGTCTACAAAGTGAGTCCAGGACAGCCAAGGCTACATGGGGAAACCCTTTCTTGAACCCCCACATCCCAAAAACAACAACAACAACAAAAGAAATGGAACCAGAAATTTGTGTGCATGTATATTTGTACATACATGCACACACACACGTATGTATACATAAGCTGAACCCTAGGACAGTTCCTAAGTCTGGGGAAGATCTAAAACTAAAACAAGGAACTGGGAGGCTCTCTGGTTTGATGGGAATTCTTTACATAATTCAATATTTTTGTTTTAAGTTAAGCAAGAGGATAATGGCCCTGCCTTGTGGAGAAGAGAAGTTTCTAAGGGTCCGAATGACTCCTCTCTCAGGTAAGGTTATTTTAACTTGCTGATCAAAACTTACTTTATGTTGCAGTTTGTTTGTTTGTTTTCTTCGAGACAGGATTTCTCTGTGTAACAGCCCTGGCTGTCAAGGACTCGCTTTGTAGACCAGGCTGGCCTCGAACTCACAGAGATCTGCCTGCCTCTGCCTCCTTGAAGGCTGGGACAAAAGGGGTGCGCCACCATGCCTAGCTGCAGTTTTTGTTCTTTTTGTAAAATACATTTTTATATATTGTATGTATGGTGTGTGTGCAAGTAAGTGTGTGACAGTGTGTGTGTGGAGGCCAGAGTATACCTTGCAAGAGGAGGTTCTCTCCTGTCTTGTGGGTTTTGGGACCAAACATAGGTCCTGAGTCTTAGTGGTCAATGTCCTTAGCTGATTAAGCCACCTCACTGGCTGTTGTTGTTGTTGTTGTTATTATTATTATTATTATTATTATTATTATTATTATTTTGAGACAGGGTTTCTCTGTGTAGCCTTAGCTGTCCAGAACTTGCTCTGTAGACCAGGCTAGCTTGTAACTCAGAGATCTGCCTGCCTCTGCTTCCAAAGTGCTGGGATCAAAGTCATGCACCACTACCACCACCTGGCCTTTAATTTTTTTTGAAATATGCATTTTTTCTATTATTTTCTTTAGCTCTATTCTGTGTATCTCATACATCCAACAGTGGAAGAAATAACTTTTCATGTGGGTGAGGTGGTGGGTGGATGCCTGCGCTGGGATTAAAGGTGTACACCACCACTGCCCAGGTCTGAGCGATCTAAGGAGGGGAAAACTAAATTCTCTTGTGGGAAGAGGTCAAGCTTCCAGATAGTTTACAAGGAGATGGGGCCATCAAGGAGGGTGGCTGTGAAGACCGAGGGCAGGTGACACATGGAACTTCTATCAGGGCTGTGTGATGGATCATCTTGGCTGTCATCTTGACATACCAGAGAGGAGAGAAATCTCACTTTAAGAATTGCCTCCATCAGACTGGCCTGTGGGTGTGTCTGGAAGGGCAATTTCTTGGTTGCTAGTTCAGGTAGGAGGTCGCATTCTACTGTGGGTGGTACCTTCCCTAGGCAGGCAGGCAGGCCGGGGCTGTGTGGGAAAGCTAGCTGAACAAGCCAGGTAAAGTTATTCAGGAAGCACCAGCCCTCTGTGCTTCTGTTTTAGGTTCCTGTTTCAGCTCCTGCCCCTACGTTCCAGGCATGGGCTTCTTACTCTGAAGCATAAACCAGACAAGCCCTTTCCTCTCCTTACTCATGTTTGCTCGTATTTTTCACAGCAACAGGAAAGAAAGTCAAGGGCCAGGCGTGGTGGCGCACGCCTTTAATCCCAGCACTCCAGGAGGCAGAGGGAGGCAGGCCTTTGTAAGTTCCGAGGCCAGGCTGATCTATAACAGTGAGTCCAAAAATACAAACCAACAAACAAAAATAAAAAGAAAGAAAGAAAGAAAGAAAGAAAGAAAGAAAGAAAGAAAAGCGAAGAACTCTAATAAAGAGTATAAGCAGTCTGTGTGGCCTCAAACTTGAACATGAAGATAAAATTGGCTCATCCTTTGGAAGGCTTTTTTTTTCTTTTTAAGATTTCTTTTATTATTTATTTGTGTATGTGTGTGCATGTGCATGCATGTGTGTGTATGTGCATGTATGTTCTTGGAGGCCAGAAGAGGGTGTCAGGTCCTCTGGAGCTGGAGGTGCAGTTATGGTTGTGAGCTGCCACATGGACGTTTGGCACTGAATTCTGGTCCTCTATAAGCACAGCAAGTGTTCTTAACTACTGAGCTCTCTTCCTCCAGATCCACTTCAGAGGCTCATAAAAGATGCAATGAAGATCGAACATTTAATTTCATAAGATTTGAGAAAAAAATACTCAAAGTTTTGGTCAGAACAATGATAAAAATCATTATTATAAAAAAGTAGGCCGGGCATGGTGGCGCACACCTTTAATCCCAGCACTTGGGAGGCGGAGGCAGGCGGATCGCTGTGAGTTCGAGGCCAGCCTGGTCTACAAAGTAAGTCCAGGGCAGCCAAGGCTACACAGAGAGACCCTGTCTCAAAAAACCAAAAAAAAAAAAAAAAGTAATAATAAGCTGATAATCGGGTCTAAAAGTGAAGAGAAAAACCCTTGAGGGGCCTGAGAAAGTTTAATGCCCCCAAGACAGGGTTTCTCTGTGTAGCCTTGGCTGTCCTAGACTCACTTTGTAGACCGGCTGGCCTCGAACTCACAGCGATCTGCCTGCCTCTGCCTCCCGAGTGCTGGGATTAAAGGCGTGTGCCACTATGCCCGGCAAATGGGATCTTTATTAACCATCAATGGGGCTGTCCCAAGATTAGTGGGAAGCAGATGGGACCTCCGGTTGGTTTGAGTTTCTAAGGGCAAAACGAACGACAACAAAAACAATTGTGGCTATACAGGAAGCAAGCATTATTTACAGAAGTGGAAAGATAGCAGTTTAAACGGTTAGGCTGCTCCTTAGAGTCACATTCCACAGGAATTTATGGCTGGTCCAGAGACCAGTTTTAACACTTGAAATATTCTTATGAATAACTTCATGAGATTGCATAATGAGAGGGGTGAGGGGGAGGAGGGGAGGGGAAAGGGAGGGAGGAGAGGGAGATTGGCCCTGACTTGTGCTTCTGAAACCACAAAGCCTGTGTCTAGTGACACACCCCCTTCAACAAGGCCACACCTTGCTGAACTATCCTTCTAAGTAGTGCCATCCCCTGATGAGCAAGCCTTCAAATACAGGAGCCTATGGAAGACATTCTTCCTCAAACCACCATAGGGAAGGAAAGATTTATTTTGCTTACACTTCCATACCATAGCTCATCATCAAAGGAGGTCAGGGCAAAAACTCAAGCAGGACAGGAACCTGGAGGCAGGAGCTGATGCAGAGGCCATGGAGGGGTGTCACTTACCCGCTTGCTTCTCATGGCTTGCGCAGCCTGCTTTCTCATCACACTAAGGACCACTAGCCCTGAGTGGTACTGCCTAAAATGAGCTGGGATCTCCCGTATCAATCACTAATAAAGAAAATGTCCCTGGGCTGGAGAGATGGCTCAGTGGTTAAGCGCACTGTTTGCTCTTCCAAAGGACCTGGGTTCAATTCCCCAGCACCACATGGTAGCTTACAACTGTCAGTAATTCCAGTTCGAAGGGATCTGACACCCTCACACCAGTGCACATAATCTAAAGTTAAATAAAAATTTAAAAAGAAAAAAAAGGAAATGTCCTTACATTTCTCTGAGTTCAAGGCCAGCTTGATCTACAGAGTAAGTTTCAGGACAGATAGGGCTACATGAAAAAACCCTGTCTTGAAAAACTTAGAAAGAAAATAAATAAATACATGCCTTTAATCCCAGCACTCGGGAGGCAGAGGCAGGTGGATCTCTGTGAGTTTGAGGCCAGCCTGGTCTACAAAGTGAGTCCAGGACAGCCAAGGCTACACAGAGAAACCCTGTCTCGAAAAACCAAAAAATAAATAAATAAGTAAGTAAATAAATAAATAAATAAATAAAAAAGAATTTGGCTTTAAATGATTTATTTGGGGCCAGAATCCGAATGCAATGGTGTGCACCTGAAGTCTCAGTTACTGGAGAAGCTAAAGATTGACAGAGTCAAGGAATTCAAAAAGACAGCGAGAGAGCTGGATTTGGTGGCACATGCCTTTAATCCCAGCAGTCTAGGGCAGAGGCAGGTGGATTGCTGTGGGTTCAAAACGAGTCTACAAAGGGAGTCCAAGATAGCCAAGGTTACACAGTGAAACCTTGTCTCAGAAAAAAAAAAAAACCCAAAAAACCCCAGACAAGACAAAAACAAACAAACAAAAAAACTGTGATGCTCATCCCTGTCTCCTCAAATGTACTTTGGGGCGGCAGGGACTGCTCATCAGTTAAGAGCATGGCTGCATTTCCAGAGGACATGGGCATCCCTTTCTGAACTTGTGGGCACCAGGCACACACAGAGTGCATAGACATACATGCAGGCAGAACACCCACACATAGGGCAGTGAGTGACATTGAGACCCACCCCGTTGTCATCTGCTTTGGAGAGCTGCCCCTCCAGGCTGAGCCAGCGTCTCACTTTCACTAGAACGAAGATCAGCTGGCAGTGCATTAGGGCCCCACTTGAAAAGGCTAACTATCTTATCTGTTACAGAAAAGACACTGGGCATACCTCTGATAAAGGCGCTAAAGCATCCGGAACAAGCTTTGTCAGCTGTTTTGAAGAGCTGGTTTCCCTTAAGCACTCCTGCTGTTGGGGTTAGATTGGTTCCAGGAACCTGAATTTGTCAGTGAGCCGGAATCTGGCATGTCAACCTAAGTTCCTGAGGTGGGATTACTGCTTGCCTAATACGTGTCTGGTCCAGGTGATGCAAAAGCTTGGTAGGCTGGAATGTGAAATAAAGGGGACCTGGAATATAGCAAACTGCTGTCACTTTCCAAGCCTGACCGTGTATCTTAATCTCTCAAGGGCTCTGTCCCAGGCTACTGAGTCCTTAGGTTTGGCTCTGGAGCTTAGCAATGTGATTTTGCCTACTCCCTGGAGGATTCTGTTAGTGAGTGACCAAGGCTTAGGAATTATTCTCTTAGGTAATCTATAGTTATGCCCTAAGTGCGATTGCCTTTCAGGGTAGTAATAAACACCAGGCATAGGCGCCCGAGGGATGGAAGTCAAACCTGTGGTCTCTGATGGTTTGTACTCGGGTTGCTCTCCTTAGGATAACTTCATTAGTAGATAGGACCACATATTCATAGCGCTTACAATGGAAGACACAGGGAGGCACTTCACTGTTTAAAAATTCACTTGCATGTACCAGTGAGCATATGCTGGTGGGGGGTCCCCATGCATGTGCGGGGCCAGAGGACCGTGTCAGATAACCTTGCTTTGTTGTTTTCATCTTATTCTTTTGAGATGGGCTCTGTTATTTAACCTGGAGCTAGGGTGTGTCCAGAAAGCAAGCCTTGGAAATCCTCCTGTCTCTGTCCTCCACCTCCTGAGGCTCTGGGTACCCTCCTTCTGATATTCTGGAGGGTTTAACTCAGGTCCCGTGTGTGTATAGAAAGCATTCTTCTGAGCCATTTCTTGGCCACTTTCTTTTCTTTCTTCTTTCCTTTCCTCTTTTCCTTTTCTCTTTCTTTCTTTCTTTGATAAGTAACTTCTGACCTAGTAAAGAGTTCTGTAACCCAGGAGTCGTGGGGGGGGGCCAGAAACAAACCTCTTCTATTGTTTGTTAATGGGTCTTGGTTTCTTTGGGACAACAGCATCGAAGTTTAGAGCACCCAGTACGCTGCAGTCATGCGACTCACACCTTTAAAGGCAGACTGCCCCACAAACATGATCTCATTGTGCTGTAGTGCTATAGGCTATAGACTATAGGTTTCTTACACATAGGGCTTTGGATATGTGGTTCTGACCTCAGTGACTGTGTGTCTCTCATATATGGGGCATCTTACCATTGCAGGTCCAGAGAACCTTGGACCACCCAGAACACAGACCCCAGGAATGCAGACATGCTGGCTTCTTGCATCTCTTACCCATACTTGCTTCTTCCCAAGGCTCCACTGCAAGCAAATCCTCCTTTGTTGGTATTAATGGTTATTTCTCTGCCCCTTCTGGCTCCCACATAATGAGATGGAAACCTGTTACATTTATTAATAAGCTTCAAGCACCATAACTGGGCAGATACCAACCTAATCTATCTATTCTAACTCAACTATGTTCGCCTGGCCTACTTCCCAGCCATATATGTCATTATCTGTCCTCTAGTCTCTCCCTGGCTACCTCTGCTCCATCCTTGTCCCCACTGGCATGACAACTTTTTCTTCCCTCCCCCAGCCCCTCTCTCTTCCTGGGACCCCAAGACTGGGAATGGAAGTCCCATCTGCTCTTTCATCTGCCCAATTATAGGCTCTTCAGCTTCTTAATTAACCAATCAGAGGTAATTGAGGAGAAACTTTTACACACCAGTGAGCCAGGAGGTTCCTCAATAGCAATGACAATACCAGCATCTGTTAGCATTTAGCTAACTTCAGGTTCAGCTATTAAAAACAGAGACACACCTTAATGCAATGTGGTGAAGGCCACCTCTACCCTCCTTTAACTGAACAAGCATTACAATGCAAGAAAGAAGGAAATAATGTTGAAAGGGCAGAAATCATTGCAATAAATAATAACGGAGAAAGGGCTGAGTGGGTAAAAGGCTTGCTGTTCTTGCAGAGAACCAGAGTTTGGTTCCTAGCACCAGTGTGTGTGTGTGTGTGTCCCACAACTGCCTGTGGCTCCATCTTTAACTGAACAAGCATTACAAAGCAAGAAAGAAGGAAATAATGTTCAAAGGGCAGAAATCATTGCAATAAATAATAATAGAGAAACGCTGAGTAGGTAAAAGGCTTGCTGTTCTTGCAGAGAACCAGAGTTTGGTTCCTAGCACCCGTGTGTGTGTGTGTGTGTGTGTGTGTGTGTGTGTGTGTGTGTGTATCCCACAACTGCCTGTGGCTCCAGCTCCTTTGGTTCTAGTATGGCTTCTGTGGGTACCCACACATGTGTGCACACATACACACACACACACACACAAAAGAATAGAATTAATCTTTATTTTTATTTTTGGTTTTTTTGAGACAGGGTCTCTCTGTGTAGCCCTGGCTGTCCTGGACTCTTTGTAGACCAGGCTGGCTTTGAACTCACAGCAACCTACTTGCCTCTGCCTCCTGAGTGCTGGGATTAAAGGTGTGTGCCACCATGCCTGGCAGAATTAATCTTTTAAAATAGGAATAGTGACAGTAGAAAACATTGTACGTCATCTCCCGTTCTTCTTGACAACCATGAAGTCCTTTACTTTATTGTGAGTACTCCCAATAATGACAAGCATCTTGGAAAAGGATGACGGCTTTTTTTTTTCTCTAATCCACACTGAATTTCCATAGTATTGTAGTAGTTGGTATGCTGAGTACATAAATTCAGAAGACGAGGATTCACTAACCGTTGGAATCCACTCACTACGAGAATGCCAAGTATTCTCTGAGGAGACGGGCAATGTTTGCTCATCTCAGGGCATGTTCCTGGCAGCGGCTTAAACCTTACCTTGAAACCCAATGCCTTGTACACAGCCTTGAGTATGTACCGTGCTACAGTGTTACCCAAGAGAAAGTGTTTTGTGACCATTTCATAACTACCATATAGATGTTGTTATTGAGTTAAAATGGCTGCTGCCTAAATTTTAAACAAATAACATTACACTTACGGTCATAGACTTTAAGGTGCAGAGAGGGAGCTGGTGGTTGGAACTCAGAACAGTCGATAGAGTGGATTTTGTTTGTTTAAAATTAGCCTAAGACATGGGCAGGAGAGATGTCTCGGCAGCTGAGAGCACTGCGGCTCTTACAGAGGACTCAGGTTCCCGTCCTGCCACCTACAGGGCAGCTCAGAACTATCTGCAACTCCAGTTCTAAAGGATCTGATGCCCTCTTCTGTCCTGTACTAGGTACATATGTGGTGCACAGACAGGCAGGCAACACACACACACACACACACACACACACACACACACACACACACACACACATGCGCATATATATTAAAATAAAATATTTTTTAAAACTAGGCAGGTGGTGGTGGTTGGCGATGGTGGCACATGCCTTTAATCCCAGCACTTGGGAGACAGGCAGCTGGATCTCTGAGCTTGAGGCCAACCTGGTCTACGAAGCCAAGAAAGTCAACGCTACACAGAGAAACCCTGTCTCAAGAAACCAAAAAAGAAAAACAAAACAAAACAAACAAACAAACAAAAAAGCAAAGCAAATAATCCTTTCAGTGAAACTACTGGGACTCCAAGAAGGCCCAAAGTATCCATCATAGGAAATGCCTTTGCAGGAGGTGGCAGTATAGAGGCTTGTGGATCCCGGTGAGTTCAAGGCCAGCCTGGGGTACACAGCAAGCTCCAGGCCAACCAGTGCTACATAGTGAGGCCTGGTCTCAAAAACCAAAACAACAACAACAAAAACCCAAATCCAAAAAGTGCTTCTTTGTGTGGCACTGGGAAGCCATGTTTCTGAAAGCAGAAGAGCATGCCAAGGGACAGTTACATTCTCTCTCCATTAGCCATGCCCTCTTTCCATTAACCAGAGGTTTAAGTGTATTAGTTACTTCCCCATTGCTGTGTCAAAATCCTTCACGGAAATGATTTAAGGAAGGAAGGATTCATTATGGTTCGTGGTTTTAAAAGTTTTGGCCCAGAGGGAAAGGCATGGCGAAACGGCTCAGCCCTTTGTAGTGGTAGTGTGCTGTGGTGGCTGTTCACACTGTGCTAGACCAGGAAACAGAAAAGCACACCGGAACAAGGGCTGGTGGCCTACTTCTGTGACCTACTTCTACTGCCCCGGCCTCGTGGCCAAAAGGCTCCATAGCCTTCAAAATGGTGCATGGCTGGCGACTAAACGCTCAAAATGACACCTGAGATTCAAACCATAACTGCAAGTGAGGTCCAGTCACTCCCTCCTTATGATTGGCATTCTGTTTACATCAAGGGAGTTGCTTTCAGAGTCACAGATAGCTGAAACTGGTGGCTAGATTCTCTCGGTTCCCCGCCGCTAAATTCTCAATACCATAATCTGATACTCATTCCATCCCCACAGGTTCCACCAGGGGAGCGGCGAACCACACAAGGACTCAAGTCCCCACCCTTCAGACGTCACGCAGCAGCAGCTGTCCCTTGCTAGCCCGGGCGCCCCTCGGCCCTTACCTACCCTCTCTAGGAGCTGTGAGTCTATGGCAACTTCTGGAAAGGCTGCCTACTCACCAGCTCATTCACCAAACACAGAAGGAGCAGCGTGGGAGCTGCCAAGCCACCAGGACTCCCCGAGTGAGGGTTCTCTCAGGTTGGCTGGGAGCGGGAGTGAGTTTCTTCCAGAGTCTGCTCTGCACAGCAGCTCAAGCCTGGAGAAGGAGGAGTCGGAACTCCACCTGTATATTCTTTCCGCAACCTCATCGATATTTCTGCACTTAAAGAGTTCGTGGAACAACTACATCATAGTGAGTGGCCGACCAGCTGGCCCCCGCCTCAGTGTGTGCGCTTGGTTTTGTTGTGGCCTTTTTTGTTTGTTTGGTTTTTAGGGTAAACGTGAGCTTTCATTCTCTCCCGTTTCGGGTATTTAGCCTTGGAATTTAACGATTGTTGTGAAAGATAAGAATGCACCAGGGGAGATTTTATTCAGGCGTTTGCAATAAGGAGAAATACTTATTAACAGATAGTGTCTTGGGGGCTGGAGAGTTGACCTGGCAGTTTAGAGCGCTGTTGCTCTTGCAGAGGGCCTGGGTTCGAATCCCAGCACTCATGTGCTCACTCACGACCATCTCTAGCTCCACAGTCAAGGGATCTGATGCCCTTTTCTGGCCTCCGTGGGAACCAGTCATGTATGTGGTATACATACATACATACATACATACATACATACATGCATACATACAGGCATACATACAGGCATACATACAGGCAAAACACTCATACATATGAAAGAAAGAAAGAAGAGAAAGGAAAAAAGGAAGGAAGGATAAAAGAAAGAAAGAAAGAGGATAAATGAAAAGGAAGACAATAATGTGTTAGCAAAAAGAGGAAGAGCCTGGGCTTTTGAGGAGGCAAGGAAGCAAGGACAGTCATAATGGAGTCTTTCCAGAGGACTTTTGCAGTTAGCTAGGTAACACAGAACTCAAGATGAAATTCAACATTGTCAATATGTCTCTGTATTTTCTTTTTAAAAACTTTACTGTTATTGTGTGCGTGCATGTGTATGATATGGGAGGGGCACACATGTGCTGAAGTGTATGTGTGGAGGACAGCTTCTTGGAGTTGCCTCTCTCCTCCATCTTGCCAGGTTCTGGAGATTGAACCCAGGTGGCCAGGCTTGTGGAACCAGCGCCATTCCCCGCTGACCCCTCCCCAAGCCCCGTTCTTGTATATCCTTACTACACTGGCCCAACTTTTTGTTGTTGTTTGTTTGCTTTTTTGTTTTTCAAGACAGGGTTTCTTTATGTTATCTTGGCTGTCCTGGACTCGCTTTGTAGACCAGGCTGGCCTCGAACTCACAGTGATCCACCTGCCTCTGCCTCCCGAGTGCTGGGATTAAAGGCGTGCGCCACCTCGTCCAACTCCTGGCCTAACTTTTTATTGATTCTTTGTGAGTTTTCCATCATGGACTCATCTCCCGACCCCTCATATCTGCCCTCCACCTTTGCAACCTCCCCCCAAAATAACACACACACACACACACACACACACACACACACACACACACACACACACACACACACACCCGTCTCATCTTGGAAGCTGTAGTGTGTCACAGTGTGTCTCTCAGTCTACCCCTCGGTCCACACATCTTCACTTACAATGTTCATTGCAATGTGTTATTGGTCTGGTTCCAGGTCTCTGGCTTCTGACACCACCAGTGTTGGACCCTCACTGGAACTCCTCCTGGATATCCTGTTGTTACCCCGTGCATTTTGTAACTGCAGGACAGCCTTTTCACCCAAGAATTATTATTATTTTTAATCTGGATATTAATTATCTAAGTTTCTATTTTTCTTTTTCTCCTTCCTTTTTCTTTTCTTTCTTTTTCTCCTTTAAGGCAAGCCTTAAATTTGCAGTAATACTTCTTCTATAGCCTTTCAAGTTCTGGGATTACAGGCATGAGCCATCACACCCAGTTAAAACAAGGCTACTGAAACACAAACAAATTTAAGTGCCTTATTCAGTATTACACAGTAACTTTAAAAAAAGATTTATTATTATACAGGGTTCTGCCTGCACGTAACACCTACACGGTAGGAGAGGACACCAGATCCCCTTATAGATGGGATTGAATTCAGGACCTTTGAAAGAATAGCCAGTGCTCTTAACCTCTGAGCCCTCTCTCCAGCCCTTACACAGTAACTTTTAGTGAGGTACCTTTAGCCAGAACTCTCACTTTTAGTGATAAAATAATGAGAGGTTGCACTTGACCACTAAGCCACATGCAATCTCAGTTAAGGAGCCTTTACTAGAATCAGTTTTAATAGCTGGGTGTAGAGGAATGTTAATTCAGAACATGGCTGTTCTGGTAAGATATCACATCCAAAGTTCTGCTAGATCTGTGTGATCCAACTGGAATACAAACATGTCTTTAATCCAGGAGACCGAGGCAAACAGATCTGAGTTCAAGGACAGCCTGGAATAGAGGAAGTATCAGGTAAAGAAAAGCTTGACTGCGGATCGCCGTGAGTTCGAGGCCAGCCTGCTCTACAAAGCAAGTCTAGGACAGCCAAGGCTATACGGAGTCTCGAAAAAAACTGAAAGAAAAGAAAAGTTTAATTCTAGGTGTGGTGATATATGCCTTTAATCCCAAATGAAGGTCAAGCTAGTTGTAGAAGGAAGCACCCATGTTTGAAAGTGATGTCTAATTGAGTGGCAGAAAAGGTGATGAATCAGACAAGATTTGACAGAATAGGATACACCCAACTCTCACAAGAAGAGAGAGGAAAGGGAAGCTACTTAAGAGGCAGTTTTACAGAAAGAGGAGGCAGTTTTACCAGGACAGTAATAGAGAGATGGGATACAGAGAAAGAGAACTTAGGTGAAGACAGAATGAGAAGAAAATGAGCCAGAAAATGAGAAGAAGCCAGAAGATTAGAGCAGATTGCTGAGTTAGTCTGAGGCCAAGCAGAGCAAGCCAGATTGAACCAGTCAGCTGGGAGAGGAGTCTGAGCCAGAACAGCTGAGTTGACCCAGCCAGCCCAGAGCTCAGAAAGAACAAAATGCTAATGGCTAGTGTGGAGGACAGATGGAAAGGGGAGGGGGAACAGAATTTCTGCATCTCACTGTATGCATTTAGATACTGTCCAAACTTGATAAATTATTAAAAAAAAAAAAAAACAGGATTGGCCAGGTTTGGTAGCACATACCTTTAATCCCAGCATTCGGGAGGCCGAGGCAGGTGGATCTTTGGGAGGGTTGAGTTCAGCCTGGTCTACATAGTGACTCCCAAGCCAGAGCCACAAAGTGAGACCCTGCCTCAAAACAACAGGAACAACAACAACAACAACAACAACAACGACAACAAAAACAGAATGTGCTGGGTGGTGGTAGCGCATGCCTTTAATCCCAGGACTTGGGAGGCAGAGACAGGCGAATCTGTGAGTTCGAGGCCACCCTGGTCTACAAAGTGAGTCTAGGAGAGCCACGGCTACACAGAGAAACCCTGTCTCCAAAACCAAAGCCAAAACCAAAACACCAGAATTTGCTTGTCATCCTTGAGCAAAGGCCGTGACAGACACTGTATTGTTCCAACTTTAGGACATGGGCAGCAGAACTGAACATAAATAGATCATTTGCTAGTGAAAGACTGTTGTATTTAAACTTAAAAAGCCCAAATCATGACAAACCCCGTGCGATGTGCTTGAGTGTGAGAATGAGTTATATAAGTAAAGCATGTGGAGTACCACAGGTGGGACCCAAGAGCGCACATATGATACTGATCGGAAGCAGAGATTATTTCCAGTAGACAGAAACCCTGACAGTCCCCTCTTTTCCTCTTTCAGAGAGCTACTCTTTCACAAGACCCTCTATGCGCCAGCGAGCACGGCCCTGTCATTGGCCACCCGAAGCCGTACAGGTGAGGTGTGATACGCGCTGGACTCATTAGGGATTTTTCTTTCCACTTGTAGCTCCGTGTGGTGTGTGCGGTTGACTGCCTTATCTGTACCCTCTCTCACTGCCTGTTATATAAATTTTAGATTCACTGAAACCAGCTGAGCGCCCGAGGAAATAAGGAACCAGGTGACTGAAGTGCAGGGAATAGATGTGTGGCCGTGCACTGTAGACGGTGCTCCTCGCTCCTTCCCCACAGAAATAAAACACAATGAACTCTAAAAGGACTTTGAGCATCCGTCCCTTTCTCTATATAGCAGCCAGCACATGGCAAATATAGTGCCTTTCCTGTAGCCACTTCTGGGCTACCAAGTGGTCCTAGTCGGTGATGACAAATTCCCCTTTTTTACAGCAATCCAGCTAGTGAACACGTATTTAGTAGAACTCGAAAATTACCATTGTTCGCAGCCTCTGATGAGATGATACTGTGAGGGTGCACTAGTTACAAGAACTCATTTCTACCTGCAAGGAATTTGGATTTATGAGGAATAAATGCCTCTGGGTTTTCAGTTTAGAACTCTTTGTCACACCCTGTAGCTTGGCTGTCGTAAACATAATACACACTGTTCCTAGGATAATGTATGGAAAGCATTTTCCAACTGTAAAGCATTACACCAGCGTGAGCATGCTGCTATTTTTGTTTGTCTTTCAAGACAGGGTTTCTCTGTGTAGCTTTGGCTGTCCTGGACTCACTTTGTAGACCAGGCTGGCCTCGAACTCATAGAGATCCACCAGCCTCTGTCTGCTAAATGCTGGGATTACAGGCATGTGCCAGGCCATGCTGCTAATGTTAAGTGTGTGTTGGGCCTAGCCCTGCTGATGCTGAGGCAGGAAGATGCAGAGTTCAAGGCCAGCCTGTGCTGTGTGCATGGTAATGCTCCTTGACTTCAGCTCCTTTTCCTCTTACTATGATGAAATACTCTAGCAAAATAAGCTTAAGGGTGACAGGATAACTCTGGGTACAGTCCAAATGGAGGAAAAGTCAGGTGGCCGGAACTTGAGGCAGCTGGTCACAGCGCAGCCATATCAAGGAGGCGGGTGATTCTCTTGATTCCCAGGACGGGGGATGCTGGACTGTGTAGACCAGAGGAGTGGAGCCGAGCGTGAGCATGCACACCTACTCCTCTCAGCTTTCCAGTTGTGAGTGTTATAGCACACTACCCAATATAACTTGAATTTATGACCTATATGAGACCTCAATTTGTAATTTGTGTATTATTTTCCCCCTACATTTTTCACTTAAAAATCAGTTTGTCTTTGTAATCTATTATCACAGGTGGTAAAGGGCTAAAACATGACTTCTGTTACATATCTTACAAAATTGCTGACTCCAAATGGGAAAAAGTGGCAAATTAATTTCAAAATAATCCTGCTGATGTTGTATTTTATGTGAACTTTTGCTTTACTCAGCTCATTTGTTTGTGAAAAGTACGTTTCTGTTGTTTCTAGAGCTCTCAAGAGACTAGAAAGATTCTATCGTCTCTTAAATTGAAATGCAGGAAGCAGAAGTGGATGAATACGGACATAGGGCCTCAGACCGACTCCAGTTTTATTTCGAGACAACCATGTATTAACACTTGTCGTGTAGACACGGAGACATCCCATCCTGGTGGGGTGCTGTGACCGTACCCATTGCACAGAGAGGCTGTGCGACCTGGAGCGACCTGTAGCGACCTGGAGTGACCAGCTAGTTAAAAATAGAGCTGTCCCAGGCTCTGACCCGAGCCCTCTGCTCACAGTCATTGTGTTTCTGCCTGTAGGATTGCTGTCGCTGAAATGAGGACAATCTCTTCTCCAGCTCTTCCACTGGGAAAGAATCCATCTCTTCCCCCAGACATTGGGCTTAGTGAAGAAGGCTCACTGGAATCTAGATTTGGGGGGGGGGGGGTTTGGTTGGGTTTTGTTTTGTTTTGTTTTGTTTTGTTGAGACAGGGTTTCTCTGTGTAGCCTTGGCTGTCCTGGACTCACTTTGTAGACTAGGCTGGGCTGGCCTCTGACTCAAAGCGATCCTCCTGCCTCTCTAGATGGTTTTTAAGTAGAGATGCAGGCAGTGGGAGGGACCAACATTGCCTATAGTAGCGGTGGGGGGGAAATGACTGTGTCCAGGGTTCTGGAGGAGGTGGTAAAATTGTTTTTACTTGAAGTCAAGAATGTTAAGAGGCTCACTATACGGGAACCAGGCTTGGTGGCGCACACCTTTAATCCCAGCACTCGGGAGGCAGAGGCAGGTGGATCTCTGAGTTCGAGGCCAACTTGGTCTACAAAGCGAGTCCAGGATAGCCAAGGCCAACATAGAGAGACCCTGTTTCAGGGGGGAAAAAAAAGAGTCTCATTCTATGGAGAACATGAAATGTTGTTATAAAAAATGAAAATCTCAAATGTTTGATTTTACCAATAAAGACTCAGCAACCAGATGCTGGGGTGAAAACCTGCTAACTTAGAGTGGCAGAGAAAGCACCCAGCTGACCTTCCTACTCAGCCCGATGGAAAAACCAAAAAGCTCACTGCCCAAAGCCACCCAGAACACAAACCCCAGGAATGCAGACATGCTGGCTTCTTGCATCTCTACCCACACTTGCTTCTTCCCAAGGCTCCACTGCAAGCAAATCCTCCTTTGTTGGTATTAGTGGTTATTTCTCTGCCCCTTCTGGTTACATTTATTAATAAGCTTCAGGCGCCATAACTGGGCAGATACCGATCTAATCGATCTATTCTAACTCAACTATGTTAGCCTGGCCTATTTATTTGTCCTCTCCCTGGCTACCTCTGCTCCATCCTTGTCCCCACTGACGACTCCTCATGGCAAGACCACAGCCTGTTGGAACTCAGGCCCAGCTGTCTTCGCTAAGGAGAACTTGTGGTCTTTCTGCATCCGTTTCCTGAAGACTGGAAAGTCTGTGGGCCAAGGACTGGAGATCATTTCCAGCAGTGCTCACATAGAGGGAGGGAACTTCCTGGTGGAAGAGCCATTCTTCCTGGAAAGTGTGCTTTCAACAGGAAGCACCTCTTGGTGCTCCGCCCTTTCTGCCGAGCATCAGCAGCAGTCTAAACCATGGACTGTCTATCAGAATGTGTGTAGCCTTCACATTGTACATATGACTGCCGGCCCCTTATGCCAAGAGATACTGGTTTCCCTGTCAAGTAATAATATGGAAATGTCTTTATAAACACGTTTATTTCAGCAAAGGCACCGATGGAAGGAAAAAATTAATCAAATATTCCCTAGGGATCCCGGACTGTGTTAATAATACAAGTGAGGCAAGCGAAGTGTTTACTGGGGCCAGCAAGAGTGTGCTGGCTGGTCAAGGGCAGGGGTGAAAAGTGAGTTGGAGAGTGATAGAAGCTTCATTTTGTGGGGTGCGGGGCCTCACTGCTTATCAACACAAATTTCAGTTAAGATTCCACCAGTCACAAAATTGTATAACTTGTCAATAATTTGAGAACTGCAGTTTCTTACATTTTATGTGGTCTTTGTATATGTTCCTGTAGGTCCGAGGAGAGAATTAAGCACTTCAGTCAACTTAAGTCTGAACTTTTCCTTAAAGACAATACTTTGAGGAAGATACTGTGTTTAATTACGGAACTGAGAGTAGCAGCCCAGAGAAACTTTATCCTGAAAAGACTTTTCTGGAAAGTGAGTGTGTTGTTCTTTATCTTTAAAGCTTCTTTTATTGGCCGAGTGTGGTGGCACACACCACTGGGGAGGCAGAGGTGGGTGGATCTCTATGAGTTCGAGTCTAGCCTGGTCTACAAAGCAAGTCCAGGATAGTCAAGGCTATGTAGAGAAACCCTGTCTCGAAAAACCAAACCAAACCAAAATAAAACAAAACTTATTTTATCTGGTTATCAAATTTAAGCATAAATTAAAATAGAAATACTAATTGTATTCTGATGCTATATTTTTAAAATGGTGATTATATTTAATGTAGTCATGTTTTAATATTTAACATTTTGGTTTTTTAAAAAAATGTATGTATTTATTATGTATACAGTGTTCTGTCTGCACGCCAGAAGAGGGCACCACTGCCCAGCTCAGATGTTACGCAAGATCAATTTAATCTACCCTTAAGTGTGTAGATTTGTTTGCCCCAAACAGTTTCCTTACTAAACTGTACACAGGTTCGTGGCTTTAGCATTTAGAAGGGCCTTTGTGTTAGTGGGGAGCCACAGTCTGGTTAGGGAAGGTACTTAGGTACCTAATCCACCTGAAGAAGGGTTAGCGCCTGTCTTGTGGTTTCTATTGCTATTACAAAACACCATGACCAGCCGGGCATGGTGGTGCATGCCTTTAATCCCAGAACTTGGGAGGCAGAGGCAGGCGGATCACTTTGAGTTCGAGGCCAGCCTGGTCTACAGAGAGAGTCCAGGACAGCCAAGGCTACACAGAGAAACCCTGTCTCCAAACAAAACAAAACAAAACAAAATAAAAACAAACAAACAAAACAACAACAACCATGACCAAAAGCAAGCTGGGGAGCAAAGGGTTTATTTTGCTTACACTTCCACGTTTTAGTCCACCACTGAGGGGAAGTAGGACAGGAACTCAAACAGGGCAGGAACCTAGAGGCAGGAGCTGATGCAGAGGCCACAGAGGGGTGCTGCTTACTAGCTTGCTCCCCATGGCTTGCTCAGCCTGCTTTCCTATAGAACCCGGGACCATCAAGCCCAGGGATGGCCCCACCTGCAATGGGCAGGGTCCTTCCCCAGCAATCACTAATTAATAAGATGCCCTATAGGCTTGTGTACAGCCCAATCTTATTAAGGCATTTTCTCAATTGAGGGTCCCTTCTTTCAGATGATTCTCTCTGCGTCAAGTTGACTTAAGACTAGACAGTACAGAGAGACCAAAGGTGAACTCCCTCTCTAAATAGGAGTGGGCAAATTGAGGTACAAAGCTGTCTCAGTGCCCAAGTGGAATTACCCTTAGATGTCCACAGAATCACTTAGCACTGACGAAGCTCCCCTGGTTTAGGGTGCAGACTCAGGTTCTTTGTAGAATGACAGAAAAGACTGTCAAGTGTAGACCCAAGAGCTGGGGGCAGGACTGGTGCCTCGGAGCCCAGGGAGGCTCACCGAGACAACCTGCACACGCTGTTTGATGTTGATTTCTAAGTGGGAGAACCAAGTACCATCTGAGGGTTAGACAAGCATCTCCAACCTTAAAATAGACCCGATGCGGTTGGCATTGGCTGTGGAGCAAAAAAGATCTCGGAGAAAAGAATGAGGCCAGGCTGAGCTCATCCAAGGCAAGCCCTTCATCTCTCTCACCTGCTTTTTCAAAGCTTGTGCTGGATAGGATGCTCTGAACACCAGGTAGCACCCGCTGGTCCCCATCTGCTGCTCTGTTCTTTGTTCTTCAAGGCTCAGCTCAAACGCCAGTGCCCTCTTCCATCTTCCCCTCAGTGAGGAGCGCTGGCGTCTTGCTCCTTTTGATTTCTCTTTGCTGTCTATAGCCTGTAGGGCTCAGTGCAGTGGGCACTATCTGCGTATGACTAGTAAGCACATGAGTGTGCCCAAGGACCGAGGTAGTAGAATTTTTAACTTTAATCAATTTAAATAGCCCCTAGTTGCCAGTGGCTGGCCGTATTGGGTAGTGTCATTCTCCGGCATTACCCGTAGCATTGTAATAACTTGGCAAACATTTATTACATTACTAGTCACTGCGAGGTGTGGTCACAGGTATTAGACATGGAAGTGTGACTAAGACACAGTTCCTACCCCCAGAAGTCAGCATGGTCACCCCACCTGTTGGCTCGGTGCTCTTACCTACTACAGCATGCGCAGGCCCAGCACAATGCTTGCGTATGCCATGTCCTGGAAGCTATTTTCATTACATTGAAATCTTATTCTCTTGTGAAAAAGTAAATCTATTCTGAAGTCTAGGAATAAAACAACTCTTTTTTTTTTTTTTTTGCTTCACACTAGAAAATACCAATCATTCTTCAGTGTTATTAGCTGGACTAAAAGAGACCTTTACATTCGGTTTATGGAACATGACAGGGTACTGTGAATAGAGGACACGTGGCTATGTCTCTGTTTTAGGTGTTTCCACGTCTCCGTGGCTCCTCTATGGTCCGGGCCATGCCATGGAGATCTGGGAGTTTGAGCTCCACTTTCTCTCTTTGCCACCACCCAAATCTGTTCACACATTCAGTTATACAAAGTTAGCAGCTATGACTGTTATCCCAATAGCGTGCCTCCAGGTTGCCTAGCAACCTCCAATGTTATCACTTGCCACTGCCACCAGGTGCTCAGGATATAAGAACCTGCCTGTCGGTGGTGGCCCTGCCCAGGGCCACATAAAAGAACAGATTCTCTCTCTCTCTCTCTCTCTCTCTCTCTCTCTCTCTCTCTCTCTCTCTCCCTCCCTCCCTCCGGCCCCCTCTCTCTCTCCCTCTTCTCCCTCTCCTCCTCTTACTCACGCCTCTCTCTTCTTCTTACTCTTCCTGTCTCTGTCTCTGTCTCTCTCTCTGGGGCACCCCTCCCCCTTTTCCTTCTCCCCCCACCCCATGCTCATTTAATAAGCCTCATATAACATAAAAAAAAAAAAAAAAAGAACCTGCCTGTCTCTTGATTTCTCTTCATCTGTTTCTCTTTGTCATGGCCCTTCCCTCCCTGCCCCCTCCCACCTTTCCCCACAATAAATCTCCTTTCACACCAGATCTGTTGCATGGCAACTTTATCATCTGATAATGACTACGGAAGATGACTTTCTCAAATCCTTTCAGGAGGATTAACTTTTCTATTTAAAACATTGGCTTTCATAGTCCTGGGCTAAAGCCCTGGCTTTCCAAGTGTGTGAGCTCGGTGAGTAGGTAAGAGAACACACTGCTCTTGAGAGGAGTGGAGTTCACTCCCCAGTGCTCACAGGGGGCAATTCACAACTGCCTGCATCTTCAGCTTCAGGAAGTTCTGATACCCTCTTCTGACCTCCCCAGGCACCCTCATCCCACATATCCCCACTCTTTTTTTTTTTTTTTTTTTTTGGACAGGGTTTCTCTATGTTATCTTGGCTGTCCTGGATGAGCCTGCCCAGAACTCATAACGATCCTCCTGCCTCTGCCTCCTGAGTGCTGGGATTAAAGGCATGCACCACCACGCCCCAGCCCTGCCTACTCATTTAAATATGGTGAATTGTCACTAGTCATCAGAGGTCCAGGGAGCAGCAGAGGACTAGCAAGGACAAACAATTGCACCCTTGCATCAGCTCGCCTGATTTTATGGTCAGTCCTTATTCTCATACTTAGCTAATCAACTTGAACACAGACACATTAGTTGCTCAAATTGAGTGTTGGTTTAGATAGAAATGGCAGCCTTTATTTCAGATGTGCCATCAAAAGCACTTGTCTTTACACTGCTTTTATGACTATTATTTCACTGTGCATTTGGTTTAGCGCCAGTCGACACTTTCCATGTCTTGCCAATGGCCTTACATTTTCTCCTGGATGCTTTTCATCAATGCCTGAGCCAGACCCAAATGGCACTCTCTAGTTCTTGCTATTCCACCTGGATGGCAGTAAGTAAAGGTGCCTCATATTTGACCACGTCCCCTGGAGGGGGAGACCTGGTGGCACTCAGAGGAAGGACAGCAGGTTACCAAGAAGAGACTTGATACCCTATGAGCATATACAGGGGGAGGAAATCCCCCTCAGGAACAGTCATAGGGGAGGAGAATAAGGGGAAAATGGGAGGGAGGGAGGAATGGGAGGATACAAGGGATGGGATAACCATTGAGATGTAACAAGAATAAATAAATTTTAAAAAAGTTTGTTTTCAGTTTTGCTGGTTTTGAGGAAACTGTGGTCATTATTCACTTCTTAAAGTGAAGAGATGTCTTTTTTTTTTTTTTTTTTTTTTTGTCCTTTTGTCTAGGGATGGCATTTTAACAACTGGGTCTCCATCACTCCCTTTCCTGCTTGCTTTTGCAGACCAGTGAGTTTTTCTACTTCCTAGTAAACAAGCTCCATGAGTATCTGCCAGAGTCGAGAGATAAGAATGCGCTTCAGAATAAAAGCCAGCGGGCTGACGAGCTGACGTAAGTGCTAACTAGATAGTCAGACGTTTCCCATCCTGGGCAGAGGTTCTCAGCCTGTGGCTTGCAACCCCCTGGGGGGTCATGGATCAGATGTGTACATTATGATTCATAACTCTAGCAAAATTACGGTTGTGAAGTAGCAACAAAATAATTTTATGGTTGAGGGGTGACCACAACATAAGAAATTGTATTAAAGTGTCACAGCCTTAGGAAGGCTAAGAAGAGCCACTGCTGTGAGGTGTTCAAGATAAATGGATGGAAGCTGGGCGTGGTAGCGTACGCCTTTAATCCCAGTACTCGTGGTCCTGAGTTCAATTTCCCCGCAACCACATGGTGGCTCATGACCATCTTATAAGAGATCTGGTGCCCTCTTCTGGCACTTAAGCACACATGCAGACAGAACACTATATATAATAAATAAATCTTTTTAAAAAATTGTTAAAGGTCATTTTAAACTAGTGTGTGATTATCCTGACATTTTTAAGAAATAAATTACAGATACAAAGATGCTTAATTCTGATATGAAACGCTCATCTGTCACTAAACACATTTGACTGCTTTCTATCTAGCAACCCCAGACCAGGCACGCAACAACAAGAGTTGCAATTTGGTGCACAGAATTTGATGGACTTTTTTCTAAATGAATATCTGGAGGCAGTTCTCTCAAGGCTTATTGTTTTTGTGGGATTCTGACCTTGTGGAACCATGCCATTTTCATTTTTTTCCTCTCTTATTTCCTAGGGCATGTATTGAGATTATTCAGACATTAGGACTGATGTTCAGAGAAACAGAAATTGAATCATCACGGCTGAACACACTGGCAGCTAAGAAGTAAGGTTGTGTGTGTGTGTCTGTGTATATGTGTGTGTGTGTGTGTGTTTGTGTGTCTGTGTTTATGTGTGTATGTATGTGTGTGTGTGCTTGTGTGTCTGTGAGTGTATGTGTGTGTGCTTATGTGTCTGTGTATATGTGTATGTATGTATGTATGTGTGTGCTTGTGTGTCTATGTATATGTGTGTGTCTGTGTGCATGTATATGTGTGTGTGCATGTATGTGTGTGTGTGTCTGTATATATGTGTGTATGTATTTGTGTATGTATGCTTGTATGTCTGTATATATGTGTGTATGTATGTATGTGTGTGTGCTTGTGTACCTGTGTGTGCTTTTTGTTGTTTTGTTTTGTTTTTCCAGACAAAGTTTCTCTGTGTAGCCCTGGCTGTCCTGGACTCACTATGTAGACCAGGCTGGCCTCAAACTCACAGGGATTCACCTGCCTCTGCCTCCCTAGTGCTGGGATTAAAGGCGAGTGCCACCATGCCCTGCTGTTGTTTTGTTTTTTTAAAGAAGACATTGGGACCATGCAGTCTCTGCCATTGCTCTTACTGTCTTCTGTGTCCTGCTCCAGTTGGCAGCTTGTGCTTGGGAGAGCGAGGCCCCAAATGAGGCAACTTAGTCTCATGGTAGCCAGCTTTACTCAGAGCATCAGAAGATTTATATTCTCCGGGTTGAGCAAGGTCAAATGAACAAAGCTCACATGAGTTTAGGCTTTATACAGTCACAAAGACAACCTGTGTCCAAAAGAAGGTAGAGAGGTTAACCCTTTCTCATATGGCCTAGAGTGGGTTATCAAGTGTTCCCCTTTAAGATCGGCCAGGTCCCAACTTCCTTCTTTTTTATTATTCTGCCATATTTAAACATTTTATTTATTTATTCATACATATACACAATGCGTTTTGAGCAAGTTCACCCCTAGTTCCCTCTCCATCTCCTCTCATATCCCCACCCCATCCCCTCACAGCTTCTCCTACTCTATGCACTTAAAAAAAAAACCACTGAGTCTGATTGGCACTGTTGGTATGTGTACACACGGGAGTAGGGTAGCTGCCGATCACGGCTGCCTCCTTGAAGAAAACTGAGGCCCCTCCCCCACCAACTGCCAAGAAGGCCTTCCCATCCATGCTGGAATTTTTTCCTTTCCTTTCTCCTTCTCTCTTTCCCTGCCCCCCACCCCCTTTTTTTTCCCTCTTCAAGACAGTGTTTCTCTGTGTAGCCCTGGCTGTTCTGGGACTCACTCTTGTAGATCTGGCTGGCCTTGAACTGAGAAATCTTCCTGCCCCTGCCTCCTGAGTGCTGCACTTAAAGGCATGTGCCAGGGCTACTCACCGGTTTGGAGGTTTGACTGGCTTGGTTTTATGCAGGTCTTGCGCATGCAGCCACAGTGCCGTGAGTTCATGTGTGCAGAGGGCCTGAGATGTCTGGCAAAAGCAATTTTAAAGCATCTCTTGACAGCATTTGCCTCTTTCTGCAATGACCCTTGAGTCTTGGAGGAGGAGGAGGAGGAGTGATGCAGATGTCCTACTTAGGGCTGAACACTGCACAGTCTCTTGTTCTCAGAAGCTTGACCACGTGGGGGTCTTGGAATTAACTGGCACCTCCTGTATCAGAAGCTTCTCTGATGACCGTGGGAGAAGCAGTAACCAGCTAGTTCAGGGGAGTCAGATCACAGAGGAGGTTGGTACAAAGGAGCGGTGCTGACCTGGCACAGCCTAGTGTTTCTCTTGCTTTTAAAGAATTATTTATTATTTTGTTTTTGTGTGTACGCGTGAGGGCATGTGTGAGTTCATGTGTGTGTGTGTGTGCAGCAGCCCACAGGTCCAGAGTAGGCATCTGATCTCCAGGGCATGGAGTTACAGGTGGCTGTGATCTCCCAGCATGGGTGCTGGGAACCCAACCCAGCTCCTCTTGCAAGAGCAGCCTGTGCTCTTAGCTGCTGAGTCATCGCTCCAGCCCTACCTGCCATTTTTCATGCTGTCTTTGCTCTCATCACGGAAACAGGATGACCTTCACGGGAAGCGGAAAGTTCTAAAGGGCAAGAGAATGTTCTTCCTAAGCAAGGCATTTAACACTTCTGCTCACATCATATTGATTTCTACTTTTCTCTATCTGAACTAGAAACAAAAACACACCCTCCCTTCACTGTAAAGTGTGGCCTCTAATTGTTCTAACTTGGTTTGACCCTAACAGTTTCATCAAACCTTTTCTCCTGCCAAGACTAATTCTTTTTCTAGCCTTCAGTTTGTGTGCTTAATAGTTATAATAGAGTCTGGTGATAATATTAATTTTTAGGCACTTTTGATATGCATAGGATTACCATGAGAACAGCAAAGATATAAACATAACAGTATCAATCTATTGCCATGTAAACATTTACTTATTATCTCATATCTCTGTGGACCAAGGCTCTGGGCAGAGTTGGATCCTCGGCTCCTGAGCGCAGACATTTCAGTTGCAGTGTTGATGGGATTTCCTTGCGGGCTCTATCTGTGAGTTCCGGAAGGCCCTGACTTTTGCAGAGTTCAGTTGGTTAGATTACTCCCACCCAGGGTCATTTCCTCTGGACTGACTAATAAGTCAGCTAATGATAACATAGCACATCATGAGTGGCGGTCACTTAGGGTCGCACGTCCTGCCCACACATAGGAGAAGGGGTCATAAAGGATCATATAGGATCTGTGGGACAGGAATATTGGAAGCCACACTAGAATGCCACCTTCCACACTATCACAGACTATTTGACCTCCAACATCTATGCTCTAAAATAGAGTGTAATATATTTTAAATCCACACATTACAAACAATACCAGTCTGAATAATAAAACCATTCCATTGTTAAGTCTGGGATGTCGATCCTAGAAATCTCTACTTTCTGGGACTAAAAGTGTTGACCCTGAGAGTTTTAAATGAAGTCAGTTGGTAGAAGGTGTGGATTTCAAATTAAATTCCATTTGAGGAAATAAAGGAGCAGCTATTCGTTTAGCATTTCCTCTTATTATTTCCAAAAGTAGAAATTTTGTTAGTTGAACCCACCTTGAAATGTGCCATGTTCTTTTATATTTTGGTATTGCTATGGTTGAATTAATATATTATCACAGTAAGTGACCCAGAACTTCAGAGTTTCTTCTCTGAGATTGGAAAAGAAACTGTTCCTGAAAATAAAGGTCTGCAATTAAATAGAACAGAGAACGGAATGTCAATTCAAACGTCATATCTAGAAAAGCTTCAAAGGGAGTTATGGGCGCTGGAGAGGTGGCTCAGTGGATAAGAGAGCTTGCAGCGAAACTTTGAGAACCTAAGTTCAAATCCCACAACTGATAAAAGGCCAGACAAGGTGTTTGCCTCTAACCCCAGTGCTGGGGGGGCAGGACAGTGCGGGACAGAGACAGGAAGATTGCACAGGCCTGCTGACAGTCAAGTGTTAATAAGAGACACACATACGGGAAAACTGGGGTCAGGTGTGTTAGCAGACTGCTACAATCTGCCTAGCAACCTATGACATTATTACCTGCCTGCCACTAAGTGTGCCCCTGCCCAGGATTATAAAAAGGACAAACCCACCTCATTTCTCTCTCTCTCTTACCTCCATCTCTCTTTTTTTCTCTTCCTGTCTTCCTCTCTCTTGTTCTGTCTCTGTCTCTTTCTGGGGTGTCTCCCCACCCCCTCCCCACCTCCCACTTTCCTGCTCTCCCACACTCATATAATAAACTTCTCCATATCATATCTGTTGCTTGTCATCTCATTTTTAATCATTACAAGATGGGTTGTGCTTGTTCTGATGGAGGACATCTACTTTGCATAACCACCCAGAACCATTATCAAGTCATTATGTGTGGCCCAGGGGGCGGAGTCAGCCCAGGGGGCGGAGTCAGCCCAGGGGAGCGACAGAATGAGCTATTCTTTGTAGACAGCCATCTCAAGCTGTAAACAACCCAGAGGAGGAAGCTGAGGTTGCTAGTGTTTGTTTGTTTGTTTGTTTTTGCATGCACTGCCAACATTCCCACTTGGATGATGGGGTGGCTTTGCCATCCCTCTGAGGCTGACTTGGAGGGTGGGGAGGGGAGGCTTTCCCAGTTTTCCATGGTTCTGAGGCGTTGGTCCTCAACAGGGCCACGCCCATGTCAACAGCACACACTCAGTCAGGACGTCATGCGCTCATTACACAGCCACTCGAGACTTCCTCTGCTCCTCACGGCTCAGGGAGTGCAGCGTTGCCGTTTAAGTATGAGGACCCGAGTTTGGTCCCCAGCAGCCATGTCAAAAGCCGGGCATGATAGCCTGTGCTTGTAATACCATCGCTAGGGAGGCTGAGAATTGCTGGTCAGAAGAGCCTGATTGGTCGACCCACATGCCAGTGAGAGACTCTGCCTCAAAAAAACGAAGGGGGGCGCTGGAGAGATGGCTCAGAGGTTAAGGGCACTGACTACTCCTCCAGAGGTCCTGAGTTCAATTCCCAGCAACCACATGGTGCCTCACAACCATCTACCGTGTGATCTAATGCCCTCCTCTGGCATGCAAGTGTACATGCAGGCAGAGCACTGTATACATGATAATAAATAATAAATCTTTTTTAAAAATGAAGGGTATGGTTTTGGCAGAACAAAGCCCAGGGTTGACCTCTGGCCTCACAGACACACATAGACACACATGTACACCACAAAATATAGTAAGTGTATGAGGCAATGCATCTGAATTATCAAAAGGTCAGAAATATGTAATTGTTTTTATTTTTTAATTTAAAAAGAACTACTATGTAGTACCGCTTCATTGTCCCAGAGATGAGTGCTATACATTGGCATAGCAACGCTTCTGAGAAGTCTTGTGGAGAAGATACCCAGTAGTCAGTATTTCCAAATATTTTTAAGGATTTAATTTTGTGTATGTGATTGGTCAGTATACATGAGTTTAGGTGACCTGGGAGGCCAGAAGAGAGCGTTAGATCCCCCTGGAATTGGGGTCACAGATGGTGTGAGCCACCACATGGATGCTGGCAATCAAACCTGGACTGTGCATGAACAGTCCGTGCTCTTAACCACTGAGCCGTCCCTCTGGCCCCAGTAATCAGTATTTTAAAATGATGAGATATTTGGACTATGTTTAATGTGTGTACCATGAAACTGTGTGCAGTGCAGAGACGCACTGCTTAAGACGGTCTGGACACCACCAGCCTTTTAGTCATCGAACACCCTACCCTGCCTCCATCTTGTCTATTGTCGGTTCTCTGCCGTCTCCGGCTTCTACGTCACTCTCTGCTCACCCCTTCCCTGCATCCTTGCCAACACTTCTGCTTCCTCTCTTCGTTCTCATTTCTTTTTCTGTTTCTGACTTGTTACTGTATTTACACTTCTAACGACCGTAGCTTAACCAGTTGCTTCCTACGGCTGTAGCATCTATTTTTTTTTTTTTTTTTTAAGATTTCTTTATTATGTATACAATGTTTTGCCTGCATGTACACCTGCAGGCCAGAAGAGGGCACCAGATCTCATTACAGATGGTTGTGAGCCACCATGTGGTTGCTGGAAATTGAACTCAGGACCTTTGGAAGAGCAGTCAGTGCTCTTAACCACTGAGCCATCTCTCCAGCCCTGTAGCATCTATTTTGACTATACCATGGCTTAGAATTAATAACCCATAAACATACTTTGGGACTATCGCTTGACTTAGTGCCACCACAGCCTTCCTTAAATCCTACCCTGCTGAGCTTTCTGGGCTAGTGTACTCCTGGAACTACACTTTCCCTCAGCTCAAAACAAAAAAACAAAAAAAACAAACAACAAACAAAAACCCTGCATTTTCATTTAAGTTCTTCAAAAACAAGCAAGCAAGCAAACAAACAAACCACAAACTTCTCATTTCAAGATACTCACCTGTTTGTCTAACGGTCCAAAGACTCAGTTAAGAAGTGTTGGTAAGTCTGACTCCTGCACTGCTTTCCTTTTAAAGGCTTTGCCCATTAATGGCCTTTTATTTATTTTTCAGGGGAACGTTGTTTACTCTTTTAGTAATTTTAATTAGCAAGCCTAAGGTTCCAGAGTCCTGCTCCATGTCTGATGCCCAGCTGGTGGCTGATTCAACTGCAGTGGAAGCATCTTTTGATGCTCAGGTGAGATGAGAACTTGGGGCAGAACTAATGCTCTAAGCTGTCTTGACACCTCCCAGCCCCACATCGCATGCCATTTGCTATAATAATAATAATAATAATAATAATAATAATAATAATAATAATAATTTAATAATATTAATAGAATATAACTAATAATACTAATACTGATACTACTACTAATAATAATTTCTGTCTGGGCTCATTCCCATAAAGACTTACACATGTTTTCCATCTGGGCTGCTTCTCTCCTTCTCCTCATCCTCAGAGCAAGGTCCTCCTAGCCACGTGGTTTTTCTTTACGCTAACCCATGGCGCTCTGCTTTCTTCTTCTTCCCTTCCTGTCTCTCTCCTCTCCCTCTTTCTCCTTTGATCCTCCTGTCCTCCCAGCCCTCAAGCCTTAGCTCCACTCACCTCTCTTCTGCCCTGCCCCAGGTGTAGGTCTTTTAAATCGACCAATCAGGGATAATTTGGAGACAAAGTTACACAGCATCACTTTGGTTCCGTGAGAATTGGAGCAGAAAGACTCTTGGGGCCAGGGGTGCAAGCAATCAACGTTGGAGTACATGGTTGCTCTGGACCAACCACTACAGCTTCCTATGCTTTTCTTTTGGGCCTTTGGCTCAGTTCATAACTATGCATTTACTTACTCAATATCTAGGTTGGTGCCTATTTAAGTAGGCTAGGTGCTCTTCCGTGAGGATAGACAGAGTCTCGAACATCAGTCACAGTGTCTGATGCTTATTTATTGAATGAATACACAAAGAGGAAGAGAGATGTTAAGTCACGAAGAGGGTAGACTCCAGAATAGCTGGGGAGTTTGAGCTGATGTTAAGATGACGTGTGGAGACCAGAAGACCACTCACTGTTAGACTCTGGCCTCAGAGTCAGATGTGAACCACAGCGAGACAACTGGGCTCAAAAGCGGAAGCGCTGAGCTTGGTTTTGGGTTTTGTGAATCCCCATGAAAACATCTGGTGGGCAAAATGGATGGGCAATCGGTTTCATGTCTCCAAGACATTGGGATCTTTTGCACTGGGCAATACATATTTTGGTCACCAGGTATAAGAGGAAGGGAGAGGCTGGGGTTCACCCTGCGCTGTGTGGGAGGGCCAGGTCTAGGCCTGCTGCATGTCCACGGGCACTGTTCATGCCCAGAGTGGCTTCTGGGCCCTGTCAACTGCCTGTAGGTCCTGTGATCTTAGAGAGGTCTCTCAGCCCCATATTTATTCAAACCACAGAGAGAACAGAAGCTCAAGCTGGGCACAAGCCTAGGGTCTCCAGAGAGTCTTCCATCTCAGCTCGAAAAGCAGGTTTACCGCTGGGCGTGGTGGCGCACACCTGTAATCCCAGCACTAGGGAAGCAGAGGCTGGCGGATCACTGGCCAGCCTGGTCTACAAAGTAAGTCCAGGACAGCCAAGGCCACACAGGGAAACCCTGTCTCAAAAAACGAAAACAAATAAACAAACAACAACAACAAAAAGCATGTTTACCACCCTCCTTTTTTTTTTTTTTCAAGACAAGGTTTTCCTGTTTAATAGCCCTGACTGTCCTGGAATTCACTCTGAACACCGCGCTGGCCTTAAACTCAGAGATCCACCTGCCTCTGCCTCCTGAGTTCTGGGATTAAAGGTGTGCGCCACTGCTATCACCGCCAGGCCATATTCCCACCTTCCTGAAGTAAAGATGCCCGTATGACTGATGGAGTGGGCCCCGCTGTGCAGAACTGTCATATATTTCTCTGGGCCATTGTGTCTTTTCTGAATCCACATTACGAGACATTGTTAAATGTGTTGTCTCTTTGCTTTCGGTGGTACTGGAGATGGACTGCACCCCAGTACGCTACATTCCCCAGCTCTCTTGTTTTGAGACAGGGGTCTCACTAAGTTGCCCAAACGGGCCTTGAACTTGTGATCTCCCTGCTTCACGCTCTAGAGCATGTGGAATTACAAATCTGAGACAACCAGCCCAGCACGAAAGCCACCTTCCTGAGCATGACTGAGGCACGTGCAATGGGAAAGTGGACGTCCCACGTGAAAATTTTAACCAGAAATCCTGTCCCAAGTGTCTACAGGGAAATGACTTTTCTGGCCCAGCCTATGGCAGTGTCCTGACTCATTGACCATTGTAGTTACAGAAGCTCATCCTGGAGTACACCGACACCGCTACAGCGCTGCTCTACGAGGTTCTTCTTGTCTTCCAGCAGGTGCAGCGCATGCTTTTATTATAACTCTAAATCGGGTATTGCTATGCTTGGCAGTGTACAGCCCTTGTACTGGAGATGCTCTCTAAAACGGGTTGATTTCGGGGATACCATCTCTGCCCTTCTGTGCTTTTCTACAGATACCGACTTTCAGGGTTTGATTGGTTAGGATAAAAAAACATATTTGGGAGTGAGAATTCTTTTAGATTCCATGCCTTTGCTTCATGACTATAACTTGTTTCCTTGCGTTTCTAGGGAAATCTTGGATTGGGGTCCACAAAGTTTGCTATTAGCTGGATGATGTCATTTCTACAGAGCTGCCCTCCCATAGTGAGTATTGAGAAGGAAAAGACCCTGCACCGTCTTAGGAGTTACTTAGTCTACAAAGCAGAAGCAAATTATAAACCTGATGATTTTATCACTTAATGAAAAGAAAACAGTATTATATTTGAGACCGGAATTAAAAGCATTAAAATTTTGGCTTAAGAGTAACATTATTTTAAGCTGGAGCGTGGTGGCGCACGCCTTTAACCCCAGCACTTGGGAGGCAGAGGCAGGTGGATCGCTGTGAGTTTGAGGCTAGCCTGGTCTACAAAGCAAGTGCAGGATGGCCAAGCCTACACAGAGAAACACTGTCTTGAAAAACAAAACAAAACAAAACAAAAAAAAAAAAAAGAAAGAAAGAAAAAGAGAGAGAGGAGAGAGAGAGAGAGGGAGAGAGAATTAAAGAGAGAGGGAGGGAGTAATGTTATTTTATTTTTAAAAATTTGGAGGTTTATGTAGCAAGCAAAATGTTAAGTTATTGGCTTGTAATTCAAGTAAAAGGACTGCCATTTGCCATAAGTAGAACAGAACACTTGGAATTGCCTGCCCACTCTGCCCCTACAGCCACCACCCACCTCCGACCCAACCCTGATGTCTTAAAATATGATTCACATCTACATGGTCCGTGTCTTGTCATTCTACTAGGTCATAGCCAGAGGGAGCTATTTAAAACAAAAATGTGATTGCAATTCCTTGCTATTAGCTTTTCTTTTTGCATCGAGGACAGCCTCCTTTGTAGGCCCGCAGGGCTGAGCATCTTATAGCTTTGCTGCCTCTTCTGGTCCCTCCTTCGCCTGCCCGGTGAAGTGCATCTCTCAACTCAATGTCCAGCCCCTCTTCCCACGCTGGCTCCTCTGCAGGGTCTTTTCCTGTGTTGCTCTTCGTGTGTTATATTGTAACAGTGTCGTAGGCTGGGTAATTTATAAAGGGCAGGGTTTTATTTGGCTCCTGGTTTTGGAGGCTGCTTAAGTCCAAGATGGAAGAACTGTGTCTCATGAGGATCTTGCTGTGTCCTCCCATGACTGGAGGCCAAAGGCAAAAAGAGCATACGTGGGGCGTGAGACAAAGTCATTTTGGTATTCGTGAAGCAGCTCACTATTTTCTGAGGCTGGCCTCCGCCTCACAATCCTCCTGCCTCAGTCCGTTTGTTTTTTTTTTTGTTGTTGTTGTTGTTGTTGCTTAGCCAAAACTCACTTTTATGACAAACCTGGTGTTGGAATAACAGAGTCTCTCCATGAGCCTAAATACACTATTTCGTTCTTTTTTGTTTGTTTGTTTTGTTTTGTTGTTTTTTTGAGACAGGGGTTCTCTGTGTAGCCTTAACTATATTAGACTCGCTTTGTAGGCCAGGCTGGCCTTGAACTCACAGCGATCCACCTGTATCTGCCTCCCGAGTGCTGGGATTATAGGTGTGCGCCACCATGCCTGGCCTCATTATTCTGTTCATGAGGGCAAGTGCCCATGATTTAATAATCTCTTATGAACCCTCACCCGCTATCGCCTTCACTCTGGGGTTTAAGTTTCTGACACATGAAAACATAAGCCATAGCAATCTGTGTCTGAAATACTCCTCCCTCCTTTCCCACCTAGCTAACCCCCCTCATCTGAGCGGCCCCAGTGCCAATTCCTGGAGCAGGAAGGCAGAAGACGATTCTCTGACCTTCTTACAGGGTCACACCTCCCCATCACAGTCACGTAGTACACTGTAGAGTGCCATCTTCCTCCCTTTGAGCTTGTCACTGTTGCAGTTTGCAGTGGCTTCTGTTGTCGTGTGGTTCTGTCCTATGGCAGCTGTCAGCGGCCTGTGTATCCTGGCACACTTTCAACAAGGTGCGTGGTAGGATTAGACTTCTCTCTTCTGTGCAGAGGTTGTGTGAGCATGCTTCCCTTAGGCTCATGTTTTCGGTTGGAACTTGGTCCTCCTGCGTGATGATGAACAGGGCCCCCTACTGACCTGTAAGGGATGTACAGTGTGAGCAAACGATAGCGAGCACTGGCAGGTCTCTATAGATCTAGTCTGTCATGACTTTTCCTCCATATAAACTGCAACCGCGAGAGAACAGGGGCAGGTCTAGCATGCTGGATGCTCAGAATAGCTATTGACTAATATCTGTGATGCCTTCATCCCTCAATCTCTTGCCACTTCCCCAGGCTTAGTTTCCCTCTACTCCTTCATGCATTCAACTAGCCAACATATGTTTTACTAGACGTTTCTTCAAAGGGCAGCGTTTGGGGCTGGTGAGATGGCCCAGTAGGAAGAGGTGACTGTTGACAAGACTGAGGACCTGAGCTTGTTCCCTGAACCCTATGAGGTTGTAGAAGAGAAGAATGTCCCCAAGTTGTCTTCTGAATCCCACACGTGGGTAGTGACCTGCACACCCACGCACACATATGTGCACATGCACACACACACACACACACACACACACACACACAGAGGTCGTAAATGGGGTGCACACACAGATAAGGAAGTGAGTGGGGTACCTGGCATGAGCTAATGCCATCTCTTTCCACGTGTGAGCGTCTGCCCTGTTGACCACTGGTGGTTCCCAGCTGTGAACTGCTTTTCCAGAGTGACGATGTGGAGTCTGTCCTGAAGAATTCTCTCGTCAGAGCCTCATGACAGACACATTTATGGAAAGCTGGCTGGAGCACGGTGTACCCTTATCAATAGAACAGCCTTCTGCACAACAGAGATTAAGCCCACTGTGCTGGCTCCTTCTGCCGTGCACAGAGCTCAGCCAGCCTCAGATTCCCTCGAGGAGTGCCATCAGCTTTACTTACTTATATTTGTCTGTGCAGCCTGAAAGACTCCTACACGTTTTCTGCGGTGTCCATAGGCTCCATCACCTGGGTGAAAGGCCAGCGTCCTAAGGACCTCAGACACCAGGAAGTTCCTTAATCAGCTTTTAGAGCTAGGGCCTTAGCAGTGGTTGTCAATCACACGCCACCCGCTTTGGTCACAGGACCCCTTTCTTTCACAGGGTGGCCTAAGACTATTGGAAAACACAGATGTTTATATTATGATTCATAACAGTAGCAAAATTATAATTATGAGGTAGCAACGGAAATAATGTTATGGTTGGGGGCCACCACAACTTAGGAAGGTTGAGAAGCATCGCCTTCGTTAAGTATGAGGCTACTCTGTGACCCTGAAACCTGTCAGGATGAAAGGTGGCCCGAGGCAAGGGAACACTGACACACGAAAGGCGTTAACCCGGCTCTAAACAGCAGGGGTAAAAGTAGACCACGTGAGAGAAATTCGCAATAAAGGAAACAGTTGAGGGGGTCCGATGGTTGAGTGCACCTATTCGCCCTGCTTACCTTACCTGGTAGAACGAAGGTGCTGTGAGTGGAAGCGACGGCTCAACAGGTGCCAAGTGCCTCCTGCCAAAGCCTGACAACCTAAACTCCATCCCTGGGGCTCTTGTGTACAAGGAGAGATGTGACTTAAGTGAGCGGTCCACTGGCTTCCACATGTACTCCGTGGCGTGCGTGCATGACATGCACCCGGATAATTTAAAATGTAATTTAAAAAAATAATAAACCCAAACCAGAAACCTCAAGGTGCTAAAGAAATGAAAATTATAATCACTGGTTGGCTTGTGATCTGGTGCTGAGTAGCACTTCAGAGAGAAACAGTCCGCCAGCATTGGAGTCAGGGTGCCAGAGGCATCAGCCTAGGATGGTAACTGAGGGTAACAGCTGAAGTGGGTGGCACCCTGCCCACACGTAACTGCACTGTCCTCTTCTAGATGGCTTTTGTGGCCAGCGTTGTGAAACAAGTGGTGAAGGGGCTTTCAGCCTCGCTCCAGCTGCTGACCCCCTGCCAGGCAGTTCTGTTGTACCAGCAATTTTACATCCTCAAGAGCTGCCTGCAGTACAGCAAGGCTCTGGCCGAGTACATTAGGAACGACCACAGTGAGGAGTTCAGGTAAGGAAAAGGGAGCGCGTCGAATCAAAGCGCGCACCGTCCATCTTCACGGAGACTTACGGACAGGACCTGATGTTTAGCTTAAATGGTGGTGGAAAAGTCCACTTTTGTCTTGAGCAGTACTTTTATTTGATCACAGGTAAGGTGACATTTGGGACAGTTCTGAAAAATCACTACCATCTGAGGCGCGTTCCCGGCCCAGAAGCCGTCTGTCACTCATTGGCTTTCCTGTGTGCAGCCTACGTTTGCACAGAAGTGTAATGATTTATTTTCGAGTTAACAGCCCCTGGTGAAGGGGATGATAAATGACGAACTGTGAGTCTAAGTCAGACATTTGTGTGCATGCTTTGTGGGGGGATCAACCAGTAGAGGGGAACAGTTAGCAAGCACATCCAGGGAGTTGCTTGCTGTTTGTCTCAGTTACCCAGTCCTTTGGCACTCTAACAGGACAGTCAGAAGCAGCAGTGAGCAGGGTTGGTTTCCTCAGGCTGCCTGCTCTCCTGCCCCTCAAGGGTTCTGCTCCTATTTTAAAGGCTTGCAAAGCCCAGGGCACACAGCAGGACAGCCTGAACTAACGCACACTAAAGAAAAACTAAGATAGTTTTGGCCTTAAGTGAGATGGGCCCAGCGAGCGTGGCTTCACCATTGGTTCCGAGGGAGACATCAAAAGATGTGAGGGCATACATTATAGCTTTATGCCGGATTCAAAAGGGATAAAGTCAGCCCTCTGCGTGGATTCCGCTTCCTGCATGTGGCCTTGCACCAGAGCGTCCATTCTGAATACCATAAAAGGATTGATTTGGCTCCAAGTGGATCCCACAAATCAGCCCCAGCACCATCACCACCCCAACTCCTCCTCTCTAACTCCCTTTGCCTTTTCATTAGGAAAAACTGACATAGCGTGAAATTTGCCCCTCTAGAGCATGTAATTTGGAAGCTTTGAATACACTTCACAATATTTTGCAACTGTAATTATTGAACTGCAGAACATTGTCATTATGTAAAGGAAACCCAGTCCCCGGTAAGCAGCCGTATTTCATTCTTTCCCTTCTCACCAGCTGTTGGCAGCCACTTACCTATGCTGTCTTCTAGACAGTCATCAATAAACGACTGTTTGTCCCAGATCTTTCATGTAGCATGTTCCCAAGGTTTAGCATGTTGTAGCATGAATAGTATGACGCCCCCCAACACATACACACACACACACACACACCACACACACACACACACACACACACACACACACACACCACACACACACACACACATACACACACACACACACCACACACACACACACACACACACACACACCACACACACACACACACATACACACACACACACGCGCACACACACACACACACCACACCATACACACATACACCACACACCACACACACACACCACACACACACACCACACACACCACACACACATACACACACCCCCCCCACACACACACCACACACACACACCACACACCACACACACACACACACACACCACACACACACATACACACACACACACCACACACCACACATACACACACCACACACCACACACACACACACACTCACACACACACCACACACACACACACCACACACCACACACACACACACACCACACATACACACACACACACACACACACACACACACACACATGCCTGTTTTTCCATTTTGAGACAAGGTATTGCAGTGTAGCTCAGGCTGGTCTGGAACACACTATGTAGCTTAAGCTGGCTTTGAACTCTTGGCAATGCTCTTGCTTTAGCATGAGTGCTGTAATTACAGGCATGCACCATCATGCCTAACCTAATTATGAAAGACCTAGTTATAGACTTTATAAAAAACAATCAAGACAGCTGGCGAAAGTGGTGCCATACTCTTGCCTAGGAATAGCTCTCTGGAACTCCCAGAGGGGCCCTCTCAGGGAGACTGTGTGCCCTGTGGCTGCCATCTCTGTCCCACTTACTCTCCCCACTTCATGAGCTTATTATATTTCTTGTGGATGGACATTCAGGCTTGTAGTTCTTGTTTTAAACCAGTGCTTTTCAACTTACTTTGCATTAAAATCACCTGAGTAGTTATTGGCAACACTGATCCAGGTGTAGTCCTTCTGTTTCGGTTTGCCTGGGGCACGGTTTGGGCAGTGACAGTTTTTAAAAGCTTCCCCCCCAAAGTGATTCTGGTATTCACTCAGGGCTGAGAACCATTCTTTGATGCTACACAAAGGCCTGGTTGAAGGCTGTCGGGATCGTTATGCAGAGGCCATGGGAGCTAAGCCCTACTCTTTCCTTGTGACTGGTCAGGTTGTGTGATCTCAGTTTGTCCCTCCCCCACATGCATTCCTCGATGTGCACTGAGTAACCCACGGTCAGAATCCTCGGCTCACACTTGGGTGAAGACAGCCTATCCTGTCCTGGTTACTGCCTGGGTGGTAGATCCACTATTAAAAATTACTTTAACGGGGAGCGCAGCTGCGGCCTGGGCGCTGAGCAGAGGCTGCCCGGGCTACTTCTCCACTGCCCTCGTCTCAGTGGCCCGGGGTGGGGGTGGCTGGACTGAGCCCCCCCCCCCCCACCGAGGTAGCGGAGGCCGGATTGCAGCAGTCCTGCCTGCTCTTCTCCGGGGCGCCCTGTGACCCCGCGCGGCCTCGGTCCTCAGCGGCCACCCCGGGCGGAGGCTCCTTGACACCTGGCCTTGAAGGGACAGAGGCCTTCGGGCCGCGCATCTGGCTGGGCCTTAGTGTCGGGAATCAGGTTCGAGCGAGCCTCATCTTGTCCTCTTCTGGATTAGTTTCTGAACAAGACCAGTTACTGCAAGAACTAAGGCTGTAGCTCTGGGGGAAAAAAAAATCCTTTCTCAGGTAAACTACCTCAGCATGCTGAAATGCGCACACAGCAGGGTCCTGGTTGCTGGAAGTTGGAAGTCTGAAAAGGCTGAGTCTCAGTGGCTCAGGCTCCCGCGAGCCCCAACATTGTATATAGTGAGTGTGAACATACTGGTTAAGCCAATGTGAAAATTCTCATTTTTTAAAGGCGTTTGGCTTCTCTGTCTGATTTGCAGGTACTTTATTCACCTGGCAGCTTTGGAAAAGAGGCTCCCGGCATGCTACCCAATTACCGAGCCCACCACTCAGCTCTGTCATGAAGTTCTACAACTGATGGAACAGAAACAGTGTGCAAAATGTTAGCAGAGATAAAATATAAAGTATTCACTGGTCAATATTCATGAGAAACAGCCTTTTGACTTATTTAATCTTTAGCTCTTGCTGAATCTTGTTGAGATTTTAGTTTAATGTTCATTAATATCTCTTTAGGAGGTTTTGATTTTTCTAGTTTTGTTTTTGTTTTTTGCGACAGGTTTTTTCGTTTTGTTTTGTTTTGAACTTGCTTTGTAGACCAGAGATCTACCTGTCTCTGCCTCCCAAGTGCAGGGATTAAAGACATTCACCACCATGCCTGGCTCTGGCGGGGCAGGGATATTAATTTTTAAGTAACCATGCCTAGGCTGAAAGCTCGGTGGTGGAGCCCTTGCCTAGCGGCTATAGAACCGTCGTTTCCGCCTTGTAACACTGAGATGGCCCAGATCATGAGAACCCAGAAATGACCACCAGGACTGGATACAATGTACACAGGGTTTACAGGCTGGAGCCTCAGGTCACAGTCCTCCCTGATGGAGCAGGATAGCAGAGTGACCTAGAGCTTCAAAGGCAATGGGTTCATAAAGGGAAAAAACCATGAGCGGTGGTTGTGGGTCACAGGAATGTCGATCTTTTGACTAGTTGGGTAGAGACTGAGTCTGGAGGGGAAGGTTTTTTTTTTTTTTTAAATCTCAGAGGAACATTGGAAGCTAATTGTATGTCACCACTCCGGTGGAGTTTCTGGAGACTGCTGGCAGGGAGAAGGGTCACCTCCAGGACAAGTTCTCATACAGAACATGGCATTAATTTTGCCCCTTCAGTCTCCGGCACAGAAGAACAAAACACTAAGCGCCACAAACAAGGCCTAACTCTTCACATCTGTTTATTTGGTTTTTTGTTTTGTTTTGAGACAGAGTTTCTCTGTGTAAGCTTGGCTGTCCTGCTCTTGCTTTGTAGACCAGGCTGGCCTCAAACTTACAGAGATGCGCCTGCTTTTGCCTCCCAGTGCTGGGATTAAAGGCGTGCAAAACTGCTACCCCACCTTTCTTCACATCTGTAATGTGGCGTACTATCCAGGAAGAAAGGTTGCCCTTTTCTTTCTTTCTTTCTAAAATGCCATTTACTTTTATTTTATGTACATTGGTGTTTTGCCTGCATCTATGTCTGTGTGAAGGTGTCAGAGTTACCGACGGCTGTCGGCTGCCATGTGGATGCTGGGACCTGAACCTAGGTCCTCTGGAAGAGCGGCCAGTGGTCTTAACCGCTGGCCCATCTCTCTAGCAAAAGGTTTCTTAAAGTTATGGAAAAGAACGCAGGACACGGAGTCGTAGAGAGACTTGAGAGTGCAGAACAGACTCACCTGTGGGTTCCGTTGGCGCGGTAAGCGTGGAAGCCCCTGGAACACACACACAAGATTGTTATAGGAGGCACAAACTACACAGTGAGCTTTAAGGAAGTTCCCAGCAGCGGCACACACCTTCCTCTCCACCTGGAGATGCTCTAACGTTAAAGAATTCTGGCAGCAACGGGCAGGACAGAAGCCACAGCTGCACAGAACATGGCCGGGAAAGCAGGCTGGACTTTTTCCCGTGAGTGAAATAGCTGTGTTCTGCTCTGCCTCACGCTCTGTGGGCCAGTTCGAGCCGCCCGTGGAAGAAGGACTCCGCTTGAACCGCGGAGCTCTCACGGCCACTTAGAAAAAGGCCACCATCACACTGTGTGGCCTTAAGCTAATGTAGTTCCAAAACAGTGTGAACTGTTGTGTTCAGACTTCCGGAAACGGAAACGCAAGGACTGGGCTCCATGGCTTGAAAAGGACCAGAAGAAAGTACCTCCGAAGAAAGCGCTCCCTGGCCAGCTTTCTTGGCCCCCGGCTGGCAGAGGAACTACAGCTGGGCCCAGCAATATTTAAATAAATTATTTTCCGGTGATTTTTAAACATAACATTTGTATGATTTGTGACTGACTGTCCAAGCTGTTTCTTCCACTTAATGCTTACATAGCTTTGTAATTATTCTATGTAAACACAGATCTGTTCTAGTTGAGGGTGCAGCTCAAATGGTCAGGCACTTGCCTAGCATGTGGGAGTCTCTGGGTTCAATGCCTGGCACCACAAAAAATAAAAAATAAAAAAAAATAAAATAAAATAAAAATTGACTTCTAAATATGAGATTGTGTTAAAAATGTACTCTCTCTCCCTCCTTCCCTCCCTCCCTCTCTCTCTCTCTCTCTCTCTCTCTCTCTCTCTCTTTCTCTCCTTTTCAAATTGCTGCTCTGAGAGGCTGTAGGTGGATAAGGAGGAAACCTTATTCTACCTCCCAGATGCACGCACCAAGGCTGTGTGCACCTGCTCTCAGCAGTGGCAGCCGCTGCCGCCTCGCTTTGCTGGGCTTCCCACAGGCCATCCTTGCAGTTCCGGTAATGACTTAACTTGCCAGCATCGCAGGTTCCCATCATTGACGAGTTCTTACGTGCTTGCTTTATTGTTAGCATGGTATTTAATACGCAGAGGCGGAATCATTGTAAGACTTTAAAAAAAAAAAGTCAGTACTGAGTTTAGCTTGAAAAAACCTGGTATACTGCTACTTTCAAAATAATATTTTGATACATTGATAAGCATATTTTTGCTTGCAGACTATTTATAATAAATTATTGGTTTCATTTGTTTCTGTGAGTTTATATGACTTTTAAAAGGCTTAGGTGGGGGCTGGAGAGATGGCTCAGAGGTAAAGAGCAGTGGCTGCTCTTCCAAAAGTCATGAGTTCAATTCCCAGCAACCACATGGTGGCTCACGACCATCTATAATGCAATCTGGTTTTCTCTTCTGGTGTGCAGGCATTACATGCACACAGAACACTGTATACATAATAAATAATAAATCTTTTTTTTAAAAAGGCTTAGGTATTGTACTTTTGCAAAGAAGAAGAAGAAGAAGAAGAAGAAGAAGAAGAAGAAGAAGAAGAAGAAGAAGAGGAGTAAGACATGAAATCTTCACTCAGGACCCTTATTTCTCGTTCTGACTCTCATACCAAGCTATTTGATTTCAAGACAGCAGGTCCTCTTTCTAGGGCTTGTCTGTGTCTTTCTGGTCCTCTTTGTTTGGAAGGACAAGACTAGATGGTCTCATTAGTGTTCTCCGCATAAAACAATCACTACATCACCTGTCTCTGTCAGTTACCAGATGCAGTTGACACCGCGAACTGCCCATTGCTCTTAAGTACGGAAGAAGATTGCTTTTCAGGTCATTGCAGAAGGAAGCTGGGCGCGAAAGTCATCTAGATTCCTGCCCCCCAGGGCACCACCAACCATCGTGCCCGCTCGCACTCAGCCTCATGGTGTGGGCTCAGAGTTCTCCATGGTTCTTTCTTGCCTGCTCAGCTGTCCTAGCCAACTTCCGTTCCTCTGTGAGTCCCCTTTGACCCACCGAACTGCCCAACCAGGGACCTCAGAGAGCTGCCACACTCATACCCTCGCTCACCTAAGACTCAAGTATGTTACTAGTGCCCCCCTCCCCTCCTCAGTTCTGTTCCCCTGGCCCATTGCCGGTGCCTTTGGACTTGGCACCGTGTGTGGCTGGATCCAGGGCACAGCTGGCTTTACCTCTACTTCCCTCTGTGGACCTGGGAAATGAAGAACTCAGGAAATCAGGCAGAAAGCTCAGAGGTAAGCCTTGCGGACAGGTTGGAAGCAGTGAAAGAGAGAATTTCCGGTCTTGAAGACAAAAGTAGGAGAAATGGATATCAGTTAAAGAAAAAGTTAAACAAAACAAAAAAACAGGCACAAAACATTCAGGATGGGGCTGGAATGGTTAAGAGCATTGACTGCTCTTCTAGAGGTCCTGAATTCAATTCCCAGCAACCACATGGTGGCTCACAACCATCTATAATGTGATCTGGTGCCCTCTTCTGGCCTGCGGGTGTACATGCAGGCAGAGCACTGTATACATAATAAACAAACAAATTAATCCTTTTAAAAAAGTAATTCTGGGACACTGAAGAGGCCAAACCTTAGAATAATAGGTATAGCGGAAGGAGAAGAAACCAGGTCAAAGGGACAGAAAATGTTCTGCAACAACAGCAACAACAACTCAGAAGAAGGAGATACCTTTACAGGTACAAGAGGCACAAAAACAGCTGGATACGAAAAAGAAACTCTGGTACATAATGATCAAAACACAAAATATTTATAACAAAGAAAGAATGATAAGCCGGGTGTGATGGCGCACGCCTTTAATCCCAGCCCCGGGGAGGCAGAGGCAGGCGAATCGCTGTGAGTTCAAGGCCAGCCTGGTCTACACAGCGAGTCCAGGACAGCCAAGGCTACACAGAGAAACCCTATCTTGAAACAAACAAACAAACAACAGCAACAACAACAAAACCCCACCAAGTCATATAGAAAGACTTTTATTTTGGTTTTTCGAGACAAGGTTTCTCTGTGTAGCTTTGGCTGTCCTGGACTCACTTTGTAGACCAGGCTGGCCTTGAACTCAGTGATCCACCTGCCTCTGCCTCCAGAGTGCTGGGATTAAAGGCGTACACCACCACCACTTGGCTTTAGAAAAGCACTTTTCGTTGGTGACTCTGAAGTCCAGAAGGGTCCAGATAGATGGTCTATCAACTCAAGAAGTTCACATGCCTGGCCAGACTACCATAGCCAACAAAACTATCAATACAACTGAAAGAGAAAAAAGTTCATAATATAAATTTAAGTAATTTTTGTCCACCAATCCAGCTCTACAGAAGGCAGTAGACAGTGGTTCTCAACCTTCCTAATACTGCGACCCTTTCATACAGTTCCTCGTGTTGTGGTGACCCCCAGCCATTACATTATTTCATTGCTACTTCATAACTGTAATTTTGCTACTGTTATGAATCATAATGTAAATATCTGATATTCAATCCCAAAAGGTCATGACCGACAGGTTGAGACCCACTGCACTAGAAGGAAAACTTGAGTTAAATACACCCAAGAGGATATAAGGAATAAATAATCTCAGATAAGTTCATCAATGAAGGGGGAAAAAACCCAGCACCACACAAAATAGCAGAAATTAATAAATACTGCCCGATAATATTAATGGTCTCATTCCCCCATCCCAGTAAAAAGACAGACTAATAAATTAGAAAACGGGACCCATCTTTCTGTCACCTCCAGGGGACATACTTCATCACCAAGGACGGAAACTATCTTAGGGTGAAAAGATGGAAAGGGTATTGTAAGCAAATGGGACCAAGAAGTAATCAGGAATAATTATTTTAATATATAACAAAACAGACTTCAGACTAAAACTAATCAAAAGAAAGAAGGGCACTTACGTGGTCACTAAAGGAAAAAAAATCCACCAAGAAGATATCACAATTATAAACATACACTAATGTAATAGTTGCACTAATGTCATAGGAGCAACCAACTACTTTTTGATTGTATTTATATTAAGGTCTACTCAAGCCATGGAACCCATCCTTGACCCCTATGGTCATGGGTTATAGGTGAAGACCTACTATTATTACTCTGCTAAAGGAACATAACAATAAAATCCTTTCTAGTGACACATTTCTAGTGGCATCTACCCCCTAGACCAGTGAGTCCTCGTCAGAGAAGCTTCTTACCGTAGATGGTAACGAATGCAGAGACCCATAACTGGACACTGTGCAGACAGTGAGAAACCTTGGAGCGCTCAGCCAAGGCGTGTCTTTGTCAAACCCCTCCCCTCAAGGCTCAGGGGGCTGTGTCTGTGCAGAATAGGAAGCAAAAAAGGTTATAAGAGTCAGGTGGTGGGTGACTCCAAGGAAACAATATCTTCCGGACTCAACAGGACACACAGATGGTGATAGCGTGCACAAGATAACATACAAACTTAAGCCAGACAAAATCGCAGCATGGGTAAACGGAAGGGGACACCAACTTCCACCCCTATTTGCCACTGAGACCTGGAGGGAAGAGGAAAAGTCCCGTAATACATGCACACAATGTGCTTAGATCGTATCCCCTCCAGTCTTCCCAGATGCACTCTACCTCCACAGCTGTGTGTTCTCTCTCTCTCTCTCTCTCTCTCTCTCTCTCTCTCTCTCTCTCTCTCTGTCTCTCTCTCTCTCTCTGTGTGTTTTAAATTTAATTTAATTTAATTTTTAAAATGAATCTGTTCAGATTACAACTCAAGTGTTGTGTGTGTGTGTGTTTTTACAACCCACTGAGTACAATTTGTGCCGCTCATGGACTCACAGCTGTGGTGCCACCCCACACCCTTAAAGAAAACTGAGTCCTCCCTCTACTAGGCCCAGTAAACTGTCAATAGCTTCTCAGAGAGGGGTGGGGCTTAGGAGCCCCGCCCTCTTCCATGCTGGAAGGGTGACTGGTTTGATGTTTGTGCAGGTCGCCTGCAGAAAACAACAGCTGCCCAGAGGTCATGAGGTCAGCAGTCCTGTCCTGTGCCCCAGTCCTCCCTGACCTCTGACCTGCAATCTGACCCCACCTCTTCCAAGATGGTTACTGGAGATGGGCATGTGATATAGATTTCCCATTTGCGGCTGAGCACTCTATGATCAGCTGTTGGGATCAAATCTTTAAACACATGAACCTTTGTTGGGGATTTAAGATCCAGACAATAGGAAGTCATATAAAGGACTCGCCTCTGGCCTTTGATTTGAATGGCTAATTGAAAAAGCGACCAGCATTTACAAAGTTCCGAACTGACTGACTATGTTAGAGGATATAGTTAGTGTTTCTTGCCTTTACTGAAGTCTAACTATACTACAAAAAACCCTAAAGTGCCTATAGTTGCCAACATACTTTGCATATCTCACTGCATGGAAATGCTACTTTGAGCATAGAAATCCTTGTGAATATATCCACAAACATGCAGAGTACAGTTGGTGACAGTATTGAAAGCCTGCTGGCTGCCACTGAGCTAGAACTGGTCATGTTTTATTTTCTTTCTCTAAATCCCAAACCACTTGTTTTGTATTTAGTGTATTTCCAGAGCAGACAGGTTCTGAGGTAAATATGGAAAAGAAACTAGAAATTTCCTAAAGAATTCGAGAATGTTCCTGCCGCCCCCAAACGCTTCGTAGCAGGACATCACTGCCTGGCTTCTCTTTGCTGTGTTTCCTTGAAGTCTGAGCTCTGCGCTTGTGAGATGAACGTGGATTGACTATTGGAAGGAACTGTCTGTGGTTCTCCGTGTTTCTGTGTGTGTATTGGATCTGCAGCTTTTCCTGTGGGGAAGGTAGCATAAGTTAGCTAACAGTCTGGGTAGCACACTGTGTGGTACAATCAGCTGCTGCGCTTAGAACCTTGCCTACCTACTAACCTGGCAAAAGATCTTGGTAAACTAAACTTTTTAAGAGCCTCCATATAATCAATTATAAAATAATAAGAGACCCTTTAAAGAGTTTCTATAAATATGAATGTTCATACAAGTATCTATTTCTGTGGTTAGTATATACTAAAAGGAAACAGATTGCCTTGCCATTTTTGGGTCCAAAATTGTTGAGAGCTTCAATTCCATATCATCCTGAGAAGTAGAAAACCCTAAATAAATAAATAAATAAATAAATAAATACAAAGGAAGCTATTAACCTAATGGAAATGTTAAGTTGCTTAGGATCTTTGTGGTTAAATGTATATAATTCATTCTAATTTTCCAGGTTATACAGCACGTTGTTGTAGCATAGCTTATTCTCACGCAGATTTGGCTCAACCATGAATCAAGTCATAAAGCTCACTTACCAATCCAAAAGTAAAAATCTTTTCTCCTACCAGCCTTTCCCACCCCTTCTATTCACCCCACTTTTCAGAAGAGCCGAACGTTACCCCATCAACAGCAGTTACAACGGTCCCTCCCTGACCTGCTGACATCTCACAGTTGTAACCGCCACCTTCATTTGTACCAGCATGCTTTCATAAGCCCTAGGATTTACTCTCTGAAGTCAGAGCAGAGTCAACATATACCAACGTGAAGTCAGTAACATTTCTGACTTATGACCTTTACGTAACTTTGTGTCACTCCAGATTAAATCCAAAGTCCCTTTGGCCTTCATGGCTTTTGGAAACCTGGCTTGCTGACTGCCTCTGTAACTGTCCTTGTCACTCACTGCTCCTCTCTCTTCTGGTCCTTCAGATAAACACCCCAAGCTCTTTCCAAACCTGGACGTTTGCATCAGCGAACTTGTCCCTAGAAGTTCAGAACCACTTCAAAGAGGCCCTTGCTCACTCCAAAGTGGTCTCCTACCCACGACTCTGCATTTTAACATATTTTATCTCTTTGTCTGTTCTTTGCCATGTAAGAATTTAAACTCCGTGGGAGTCTGGCTCTCCCACACTATATTATGAACTCCCAGCACCTACAGTAAGGCCTGGCTCACAGTGCCTTCACTGTGTTGAATGAATGACATAAGAAAGCCTTAAGTAGACAGAATTATTTAAGGGCCTAACATTTCATTGTAATTTGTTATTAAGGTCAGTGTAATGTATGTTCTCCAACAATGACCAAAACAATGCCATCTGTCACTACAGTCACTTGCTGCCCCTCACATCAAGAGTTGGAGCCTGGGGCTGGGGAGATGGCTCAGCAGATTAAGAGGGTTTGCTACGAAACCTACAAGTAGAACATTATGATAGGCAGATTTGGGCCCAGGGGTCCCTCTCAAACTAAGGCACCAGCCAAGGACAATACAGGCGGTAAACCTTAAACCCCTACCCAGATCTAGCCAAAGGACAGAACATTCTCCACAGTTGAGTAGAGAGTGGGATATGACTTTCTCACGTACTCTGGTGCCTCATGTTTGACCATTTTCCCTGGAGGGGGAGACCTGGTGGCACTCAGAGGAAGGACAGCAGGTTACCAAGAAGAGACTTGATACCCTATGAACATATACAGGGGGAGGTAATCCCCCTCAGGAACAGTCATAGGGGAGGGGAATAAGGGGAAAATGGGAGGGAGGGAAGAATGGGAGGATACAAGGGATGGGATAACCATTGAGATGTAACAAGAACAAATTAATAAAATAATATATATCTTGAAAAAAAAAGAGGGTTTGCTATATAAGCAAAGGACATGAGTTCAAGTCTCCAACACCCGTATAAGAAGCCAGGAGTGGTTATGCATCTGTCTATAACCCTGGGTCCATGGCAGATGGAGACAGGGGGATTGCTGGGACTTCCTGGCTTCCTGGCTGCCAGTCTATCTCTAGGTTAGTGAGAGACCCTCAAGAGAATCAGGCCAAGGGTGATAGAGCAGAATGTCTGACACCTGCCTTTGATCTCCATTCATGCTCATTGGTGAGTGTGCCTGTATATACTTATGCATACACTACACAATATACCTGGTACACACATACACAAACACAGAAGAAGAAGAAGAAGAAGAAGAAGAAGAAGAAGAAGAAGAAGAAGAAGAAGAAGAAGAAGAAGAAGAAAGAAGAAGAAGAAGAAGAAGGAGAAGAAGGAGAAGAAGGAGAAGAAGAAGAAGAAGAAGAAGAGTTGGAGTCTATGCAGTCCCCCCTTTTTGGGGGGATGGACTTGTGATATTCTGGCTAAGATTATGTGGAGAAGTGAAATTCATGACTTCAGAACCTAGTTTTTGTTTGTTTGTTTGTTTTGTGTTTTCTAATGTGCTTGTCTGTTTGTGTTTGTGCATGTGAATGCAGTCCTTGCAGAGGACAGAAGGTGATGCTAGATTCTCCCCCAAAGCTGGAGTTACAGGTGGTTGTGAGCAACAATGTGGGTGCTGAGAATTGAACTTGGGTCCTCTTAGAGGCTGGGTCAACATGAATGATGATGGAAGAGAGACCAACAAGAATACCGCACCTGCCACCATATTTGCTATGATCTGTAGACTGCCTAGCTAATTCACAGAATTGAAAGACGTAACAGAGTGTGGGTTTAAGCCTGGAAGTCTCATTGTTCATTACAAAGCAATAGACAAAACAGTCACGAACAATGTATTGTTCATCAGAAGTACACCTTCTGGCAATGTTATAGTAGTTCCAAATTAAATAGTTCAATACCTGTAGAGGAATGTTAATTCAGAACATGGCTGCTGTGGCAAGAGTTCACACCCAAAGACCCTCCAGGTCTGTGGGATCCAGCTGGAATACAAACATCCCTTGGTGGGAGCCATGTTACATCTCTTGAGAAAACTTCTTGAGTCTTCTGTGAGTGATCTCCTTGTGGCAAGGCCCTTGGAGCTTTTCTCTCATTTAGCAAGATCCAGTGGGACAGATATCCAGAATGACTTTTGAGAAAAATACATGAGTCTTCTGGGGGTGATCTCCTTGAGGCAAGGCCCTTGGAGTTCTTCTTCCACTTGGCGAGATCCAGTGGGAATGATGCCCAGAATGACTTATGTCAACCCTTGGGAGATGGAGCCATGATTCCTGCTTATGACCCCCGCTTGTTTATTAAAGGTTAAGTAAAGACATGATTGGCCAAGACCTTTATAATAAAGATTCTTTAGTAGATGGTCTCTAATAGAGATAAAATATTTGAGGAAGAAGAGGGACTTAGAAAGGTCAACTACTTCTGAGGACCTAAGCATGCGAATGCATTAGCGTGAGAGAAAGATCCAAACTAAGAGAAGAAAGAGTCTGAAGAGAGAGGACCTACTGAGATGGGGCCATAAAGGTCAAAAGTGAGAGGTTATTCTTAGGTCAAGTTAACTTAACTTCTGGACAAGCTAGAAAGTCAAAATTTGTCATGATCTTAAAAGAAATTGGATAGATTCATTCCCACCTAGGACAAGGAAGAAAATAGTATTGGATAATTACAAATGATGATTATTTCTGCTTAACGAGAAAGTTGTAATAGAATAGGAACATGTTGTATAATTACAGAAAATTGGCTTATGAGATGACAATACATATTATGAATACATTGATTCAGATTACAATAAGATGTAAAAGTTATTTTGCTGTTAGGGGCTTATTCTTGGATTTTAATTGTTTTTACTTTGAAACTGCCTGTTTGCTTCTAGCCTGTGCACAAACCAAACTGGTTGTGCCTGGCTAGATATAATCATTTGGCTTGCAATACTTAGGTGGTTTTAGTTATGACATAATCATTTGGATTGTAATACTATACTGCTTAGATATGGACAAAGGTTAATCACAAATTAAGAGGGAACAAGAGAAACTTAATACTGAGATTTTTGGATAATAATTAAAGGTTAACTTGATATTAACTTGATATTGTATATGTGTCATGCTTCAAAATTCTGTATAAGTAAAGACAGCTCGAGCTATTGGGGCCACTTGCTCAAAATGGAACAAGTGGTCAGAGTTTTCCTTTTCATCAACTCCACATCTTTATCCCAGGTTACTGAACTCTCCGGATACAGACTCCAGCAATGCCTTTGGTCCAGGAGACAGATGCAAACAGGTCTGTTCAAGGCCAGCCTGGTTTAGAGCAAGTTCCAGGTAAAGAAACGCTTAGGTCCAGGCATGGTGATACATGCCTTTAATCCCAAGCAAAGGTAAAGTTAGTTTGTAGAAGGAAGCATCCATGTTTGAAAGTGATGTCTAATTGAGTGGCAGAAAAGGTGATGAATCAGAGAAGATTTGACAGAATAGGATACACCCAACTTTCACAAGAAGAGGGAGAGGAGGCAGTTTTACCAGAATACTAATAGAGAGATGGGTTGCAGAGAGATAACTTAGGTGAAGATGGAACAGGCCAGAAGATGAGAAGAAGCCAGAAAATTAAAACAGATTGCTGATTTAAAAAAAAGACTTATTATTTATACAGCATTTCATCCACGTGTGTGCCTTCCCACCGCAAGAAGGCACCAGATCTCATTACAGGAGGTGGTAAGCCACCATGTGGTTGCTGGGAATTGCACTCAGGACCTTTGGAAGAGCAGACTGTGCTCTTAATCTCTGAGCCGTCTCTCCAGATTTAGTTTGAGGCCAAGCAGAACAATTCTGGCCTGAGACAGAAGCCAGATTAAATAAATCAGCCAAGAGAAGAGTTTGAGCCAGAACGGCCCAGAGCTCAGAAAGAACAAGTAAGGGTGAGCTTATTAAGCAGTAAATCTCAGAGGTTGAAAACATTCTAGGCCTAAGTAAGATTGTATGGAGTCTAGAAGCTTCCAGGACTAGGCCTAGGTTAGCAGAAGGAGGCAGTGAGGGAGAAGAATAGAAGTTCCCTTTACAGTCACCACCAGGCCACACTAACCAAGGGCTCCACCAGCCCACACGCTCTTCCAGCTTTCCCCCTGTGCTGCTAAAATCAATTATTGTTTTGAATGGGTTTGAAAAGCCAAGCATCCTGCATGGCTTTTTTATAGTCCCTTGATTTTTAAAATATTTGTCTAGATACCAGAGTCTGTCTGATCCCTGTCCCTAGGGAGGGGCCCTAGGAACCACATTACAAATGATAGCTGACCACATCAGGAACCCAAGCGTCCACCAGGCAGGCAAAGCTTGCTCCTTCTGTCTCTGCCCTCCTTCTTCCAGCTTCCAGAACACACTGGTGTTACAAAGCCGGCAACAAGCGTCTTTGGATGTTTATTGGCTATAGGTCTGAGAATTTCCTGGTGTGAGGAAACCTCACTGTGCTGGCTAGGCTTATGTCAGCTTGACGTAAAAACTAGAGGTATCTGAGGAGAGAACCGCAATCGAGAAGGTGCCTCAGTAAATTCCAGCTGTAAGGTATTTTCTTAATTAGTGATTGATAGAGGAGGCCTAGGCCATTGTGGGTGGGGCCATCCCTGGGCTGGTCCTGGGTTCTTTAAGAAACCTGGCTGAGCAAGCCATGAGGAACAAACCAGTGAGCAGCACTCCTCCATGGCCTCTGTGTCAGCTCCTGCCTCCAGGTTTCTGTCCCTCACGAGTTCCTGTCCTGACCTCCTCCAGTGATGAACAGCGATGTGGAAGTGTAAGCTGAATAAACCCTTTCCTCCCCAGCTTGCTCTTTGGTCATGGTGTTTTGTCACAGCAATAGAAACCCTGACTAAGACACCTGTATTGAAAGGTTTTCTTTCCTCTCTCTTTCCCACCTCTAATCTCCTTTTCCTTTCTCGTTGCTTTCTAATAGGAAGTTGTGTTGGATTCTGGGAAAGTAAGCAGGACGATGGTGACTAAGAGAAAAGAAAGCAGGGTTTGATAAATGGCTGCCCAAGGTTCTGGAAAAGGCTCTTAAAGGCCATGAGGTCATGTTGTATAGTGTGTGGTCCCTCCCTCGGGATGGATTCATCTTGGTGGTGGCAGCAACTGCAGGTATGGTCATTATTTGCAGTGGGGGAGGAGACAAGGTGTAAACAAAGTGACATAGGACTGCTATCAACATATGTCAGTGGCTGGGGACATAGCTCAATGGTTAAGCACTTATCCTAGCATGCCCATGGCCCTGGAAATAACAAAAACAACAACAGTAGCATTTAAGTGCTACATACACAGGTTTTGATGGTCTATCTGCAATATCTACCATTACTTATGTTTCTACAGGGAACCTGCCTATCTTCTGTTAGTGATGACATATAAGCATCCTTAGGAGGGCTGCGCTTACTGTTATGGGGTATCCATCAGAGAACACTGCTCAACATGGGTTTAAGCCAATAGAATGTCTTTATTAGCCAGTCAGCCAGCCAGCCAGCCAGCCACTATATTGGGTGTTCCAGACCCCAGAGTCACCCTGAGCCTTTCTCAGGGTGAGTTTTTAAGCACAAAAAACATATCCTGGGCTGACACACTTCAGTTAGGACAGTTAGCCAGAGAGAAACTTCAGAAGCCAAAAAGCAAGGGTAGGACATTTGGAGTCTTTCCCAGAACCATGGACTTTGACGGATTAGGTCTTTGTTTTCCTTCTGGCAGGTGGTGCTGAGTTTTATAGCCTGAATGGTACAACCATCATGGAGTCAGTTGTGTTAAGGTTTGGGGGCCTACTACCTTCCGAGAGCCTGTTACAGTTACAGTGTGGCATTTTGCTTTCATTAGCAACAACAGCCAGCAGAGGGCACAGGTGGATTAGGAAGAAAAAGAAACGAAGGCAAAATTACAGTCTAACAATGGAACAATTTTTAAATTGTTGTAAAAAACTCATCATCTTAGGCAGGTTAGTTTGATTCATTACGGAATCCATTTTATTGTATCGGCTTCTTATAATACAGTGTCTACGCCTCAAGCATATACAACAAAACATGTCCATCCACCCTTGGCAAATGCTTAAGGGTTTTTCTATTGTTACTCTGTGCACATGTCTTCTGCAACTTTTCATTTTACATGATTGAACAGCAACTAATGTTTCTGACATGGCAGCCATTGTCAACTTTGACTATTGTGGATATCTTACTCTTAAAGACCATGAGATTTTGGGGCTGTCTCTGACATGGAGGCAACCGCCTACTTTTAGACCATTTGTCCCTAGCTTGGCTGCCTTGCCAAGAGGGTGTGGTTAGACCTGATGCAACAGGATGTGCTGGCATAGGTTAATATGGGGTGGGGGCTCCCCTTTTCTGAGAAGGGGAGTGGGAAAGAGGGAGGGAGAAGGTGGGAGTATAGGACCTGGAGGAGAGGAGGGAGGGGGCTATGATTGGAATATAAAGTGAATAAATAAATTTAATTAGTAAATTAAAAAAAAAAAGACCTTGAGAATTTGGAAATCGGATTACCATTCACTTTACGAGATGAACCTCTGAGGACTTTGGGGTGGGAGGTTACCATTTAGAGAGATGTATTTGGTTGTCAAGGAGTGGAGTTTTTTTTTTGTTTGTTTGTTTTGTTTTGTTTTGTTTTTTAAGGAGTGGGGTTTTGATGCTTGATCTCAGTTGTTACTTTGTTGAGATCTAGAATGGCCAGAAGTGGGCATGCGCAAGAGGAGCTATCTTGATTGGGTTAGCCGAGGATCCGCCCACCGTTCCCTGGGTGGGGCTCCCAGTGCTTGCGGGAAGGAGACTGTGAGGTAAGCACCTATTGCTCTTTGTCTCCTGACTGTAGGTGTATTAGGACGAGCAGCTCAAAGCGTTCCCTTCATGGCTTCTTTGCCTTGACAAACTATTCTCTCAGACTGTAAGTTGAAGTGAAGCCTTCCTAAGTGTTTAGTGTCAGGCATCCAGTTATGGATGTACTTATATAAGTCCATGCAGTCTTTGTCTTTTTGACACTAGTTTATTTAGCATAAGGTTCTAAAATCTAGATGGCAGCATCTAGCAGCCTTCACTTTTCTAATAGGATGGATAATATTCCACAGTGTGTACATGGCACATATATATTCATATGTATATATTCTTCCGTTTGTTCTTTGAAAGATGCTTGAGTTGTTTCTCCCAGTAGACTACTATGAATGCTGCTGCTACATGTACATGTACAAAAATTTTGTCGAACTTTTTTTTTTTTAAAGTCTTGTTTTCAATTCTTTTGGGCATGTAGCCAGCAGTGGCATTGCTGGATCATATGATCATAACATAAGGGGTAGTAGCTGAGTGTTGTAGCTCAGTTGGTATGGTGCACACCTAGGCCTGAGCTCAATCCCCAACACCACATAAAACTGGGTATGGTGGTGTACACCAGCAGTCCCAGCACGCAGGAGTTAGTGGACTAGAAGGTCAAGAGCATTCTTGATTATTTAATGAATTTGAAGCCTCTCTGGGCTATATGAGACCTTGTATTAAGCAAACAGAATAAAAATAAATCCCTCAGGCTTTTCCGTGGGAATCCAGAAGCCCCTCTTTTGAGAGTCTTTATCAGCAGCTGAGGGGGAGATCCATGTGCGAGGCTGGAATCCAGCGCGATGGCTGGCCTGCGTGGGTCTGGCTTACGCCTTGTCAGCTTCAGAAGCATCCTCGTTTGGATGGTGTGTATGAGGTTTTATGCCTTGGATGCAAATGAGTTCTGGCTTTTAAGTTCAAGGACGACCTATGTCATAGTAGTCGGAAGGAGTTACGGAGTCATGCTGACTTTCCTGAGAACACATGGCTAGTTCACATGAGAGAAACTCTGATATCAAACCAAACACAGACATGTTATTCTGGTCACTTGTTATGTCCTAGATGTCCATGGCTCCCTTTGTTCTCCACATCCCCCAAACTCTCCTATAAACCCAGGCCACGGGAAAGGAAAGAAATCAGAAGACGTCATTTTAATGAGGCTTTGGTTTTATCTGAGAGCACATAAGGTCATCGCAGGGTAGGAGGAGCACTTCTGGAAGGGTCCACACTCACCGAGAAGATCTGGAAGATGAGGACAGTTTTGTAACTATATGACACAACTTGGCAGACACCGTGGATAGGGTTGCTACACAACAACACGAGTCTTCGATGGATGCCAAGTCTCAGGACTGAGTCCAGCTGCCAAAATGACTTCAGATAGTTCAGTGTGAACAGCAGGAGAAAGATGGTATAAAACAGTGATTTTTTTAAAGGAGACTGAGAATAATTTCTCTTTTAAACAATGAAATGTTTTGATAGTGTGTGTGTGTGTGTGTGTGTGTGTAGGTTTGTGAACCAGATCCAAGAATCAAAGTGGTACCCAGACTGAGATCAGTTTGTTGGAACAAAACTAACGTGAGTATCCTGGCAACCTCAGGCCCTCATTCCTTCAAAGAATGGCTATTGGTAGCATTGCTTTATATTAAGTCCCAACTGGGGATGTAGTGGACATGTCAAAAGGAGGAGATTTGCTATCTGTCCTCAGCCTTGGCCAGTGGTAGGATAATAAAGTTGTCTTGCTGAAGCCTCAAAGGTTAATCATGGTTTTGAAAGGTCTTATGAAAAATACTTTTTTTCCCTCCCCAGAGAGAAATCAAGTCAATAAGCATCGATTGTGAGTTTGTTGGGTGGTTACAGGATGCAAAAATAAGTAAAACCAAGTCTCTCTTGTCCAGGATGAATATTCTGGTAAGTTAGACTTTTTTTAATGGTAAATTACTTGGGCACAACATTCTAAATTCTTGCTATGTCACTTGAATCATTTACAAGATATTTTTCTACTCTTCAGTCATTTTCTAATATATCGATTTACTTCATGGAATTAATGTTCTAGGAAAAAAAATATATATCCATTGTTAGGTATGGAGAATGAAAACTTAATTCGATTAAAGTGTTTAAAAGTAAAGTGATTCCCCAGCCCCTAGAGTCAAACTTATATTGTCAGTTTTGAATTGCGAGATTAACTCTGATCAATAAAGTCTTGTTTTCTTTGGGGGAAAAAAGTGACGAGAGCCTGCACGACTCTGCTGCTGCCTAGTAGGAGAAAGAGTCCAGCCGACACAAGTGTCACATGCTCCCCGTGGCTACTGCTCTTTGACAGGCACTCCGTGACGCTTTGGGATTCTGCATGCACAAAGGTCATCCATTACCTTGGACCAGAACCATGAGCCTTAATAAATTTATTTTTTAAAAATACCACCCACAAAGCAACTTAGGGGAGAAAGGGTTTGTGGTAGTTTGGATGACAATAGCCCCCATAGTCTCTTATGTTGGAATCCTTGGCCGCCAGTTGGTGAGACTGAGAAGGATTAGGAGGTGTGGGGTGTGGCCTTAATGGAGGATTGAGGTTTCAAAAACTCATTCTCTCTGTCTGTGTCGCTGTCTGTGTCTCTGTCTCTCTCTCTCTCTCTCTCTCTCTGTGTGTGTGTGTATGTGTGTCTCATACCTGTGCATCACATGTAAACTCTCTGTGTGTGTCTCTCTCTGTGTGTGTGTATGTGTGTCTCATACCTGTGCATCACATGTAAACTCTCTGTGTGTGTCTCTCTCTGTGTGTGTGTATGTGTGTCTCATACCTGTGCATCACATGTAAACTCTCTGTGTGTGTCTCTCTCTGTGTGTGTGTATGTGTGTCTCATACCTGTGCATCACATGTAAACTCTCTGTGTGTGTCTCTCTCTGTGTGTGTGTATGTGTATCTCATACCTGTGCATCACATGTAAACTCTTAGCTATTGCACTGGTGCCATGCCTGCACTCTCCCCTTCTCCTTAATGATCATACACTCTAACCCTCTGGACCCATGAACCCCAAATCCAATGTTTTCTTTTATGGACTTCGTTGGTCATGGTGTCTCGTGATAGCAATAGAAAGGTAGTTAAGACAGGGCTTATTTTAGCTCTCAGTTCCAGATGGCAGTCTGTCTTTAAGAGGAAATCATGGTGGAAGGAACTTGAAACAGCATGGTACATTACACCCCCGCCCCCACATGCACACACAAGAGCAGAGAGAAGGAATGCGTGCTCCCCAGCCCACAGCTGACTCCTCTTCGTTCAGTCGAGGGTCCATCCCACAAAATGGTTCTACTTTACCTGAATTCAGAGTAGATGGTTCCACCTCATCTAATACACACACACACACACACACACACACACACAGAGAGAGAGAGAGAGAGAGAGAGAGAGAGAGAGAGAGAGAGACAGACAGACAGACAGACAGACAGACAGACAGAGACAGAGAAATCCCTCACAGGCATGCCCCCAAGCCCACCTCATTGACTCCCTTCCTAGGTAATTCCAGATGGTGTTAAGTTGACAATTAAAAGTAACTGATTCTATAGCTCAATATGTGATTTTTGAGATCGGCATGTTCACTAAGAGCTTGGCAGTCCAACAATGGCTCTCTCAAGGCCGGAGAGGCTGGGAACCCTGTCGTCTGGCAGCTACTCAGCTCATGAGGCTGACTGCCTCCCTCAACAGTACCAGTCTGGTATTGAGGGCCTAGTGGATGTCTGGAAAGCCATTGGTCTTCAGTTTATGTTAGAAGACCAAAGAGGATGGAGTCTGGTATCAGCCTGGCAGCAGCTACAGCATCAGGATAGATACAAACGCCAGCAAGAAGTGAAGGCAGGCAGGCAAAACATCACTGCTTTTCTGTCTGACCTCTTTGTATACCTGGGCTGTTGGAAGGTGCTGCTCCTGCTGTGGAAGAACCTTCACCACTTAGCTCATCCTCCTGGAAATGACCCTACAGAGACAACGCTGTCCTTGTCTGCTTTCTATTGCTGCAGTAAACACCATGATGAACAGCAACTTGGGGAGGAAAGGGCAGCCCGTCATCAAGGGCAACTGAGGCAGGAACTGAAGAAGAGACCATGGAGGACAGCACCTTACTGGCTTGCTTTCCTCTAGCTCATGCCTAGCCTGCTTTCCTTTTTCTTTTGTTTGTTTGTTTTTGTTTTTGTTTTTTCGGGACAGAGTCTCTCTGTGTAGCCTTGGCTGCCCTGGACTTGCTTTGTAGACCAGGCTGGCCTCCAACTCACAGTGATCTGCCTGCCTCTTTAATCCTGAGTGCTGGGATTAAAGGCGTGCACCACCACACCCGGCTAGCCTGCTTTCTAGTACAGCCCAGGCCCATGTGCCTAGGGATAACACTGCCCACCGTGGGATGGGTCCTTCCACATCCATCGTCAACCAGGGAAATGTTCCACAGACACACCCACAGGCCATTTAATGCAAGCAACTCTTCAGCTGAAGTTCCCTTTCTCCAGCTATGTCTAGTTGACAAGTAGAGTTTGCTGCTTGACAGTCAAGATTAACCATTGCAGGGCTGGGAGTGTGGCTCATGTGGTGGAGAGCTTTCCCAGCATGCAGGAAGACCTGGCTTTGATCCTGAGTACTGCACAGACTCATCGAGGTGACCTGTGCTCTCAGCACTCAGGAGGTGGAGGCCAGGAGAATCAGAGGTTCAAAGTCATCCTCACCTACACAACAAGACCAGCCTGGAAGACTCAAGACACTGTCTCAAAACCAAACCAAACCAAACAAAAAACATTAAGGAATGCTAGGCATTTTAAGAAATAAACAGCTATTTTCTTGCTTTTCAGTATCCCAGGCTAGGCCCTGAGTTCTAGGATATTTTGTGTTTTGTCCCTTTTTATGTGTGTAGCCCAGGTGGTGGTATCTAACTGAGGGGTACAAAAACTAGAAGAGATTCTTGGTTTGATCAGCGTCAGGAGGAAGGAGTTGCCGAAGGAGATGTCCAGGAAACACGGCCCTGAGAGCATGTGCAGACCCTTTGTTTCACACGTTAATAAGCAAATGGATGGACACGCCCATCATTTCACAAAGCAGAACATTTGGAGGAATTCTGAATTTAATGCGTCATCCATACTTAAGAAGAAATACTGAGCTTTTTCTCCCAGGTGCAAAGGTACGAATTTTATTTTATTTTATTTTTTTATTTAACCAATATAATTTAATCACTTAAATCTTTTTTTAAAATTTTTTTATTAATTTATTCTTGTTACATCTCATGGTTAAAGGTACGAATTTTAATGGAGCTAATGATGCTAAGAGGAGCAAATCTGAGATCATTCCAGCACAGAAGGAGCAGCAGCCTGATGAGTAGGGCACTCCAATCCTCTGCAGAATTAACTGGAAAGAATATGTTGACAAAGGCTTATTTCCAACCCAACCCTGGGGCTTAAATAACATCTACATATGAAAACAGCACGTAGGGCTTTAACAAAAAATGGAAGCATGAGTGTATTTGCTGGGTTCATCATACTGAGGCAGCACAGTAGACTGTTATGAGCACTCCAATAGCTGATTATGCAGTGACAAGTGTTAGGCCCTTGGGAGCCCAGACCTGTTGCCTAGTTCAAGAAGCTCACAGTGTAGTGAGGGGAGGAAGTTAACCACAAAACATCTGTACTCTAAAGTAACATGTGTATATATGTAATAACCGTACTGTAGGGCAGTGGCTGAATCATGACCAGATTTTGGCATTTTACCCAAAGAGGGGGCATTACTCAGTCTGAAACATGTTCACAAGGAGGCCACATTAGCGATGAGGCTTAAAACACCCCATCTCAGTCAGTATTCTACTGTTGTGAGGAGACACTACCTGTAGAGGAATTTTAATTCAGAACATGGCTGCTCTGGCAAGAGATCACATAAAAAAATCCTTCTAGGTCTATGTGATCCAGCTGGAGTACAGACATACCTTTAATCCCAGGAGACAGAGGCAAGCAGATCTTTGAGTTCAAGACCAGCCTGGTATAGAACAATTTTCAGGTAAAGAAAAGCTTAGGTACAGGTATGGTGGTACTTAACACAGCCCGGCACTGTCCTCAGTGATGTGAGGAGGGGTGTTTGAGAATAACAGCTAAGGATACAGGACCTGCACAATTAGGTCAAAGTATAAGACAGCTCATGATTGGTGTATAATCTCTCTCTTTTGTGTGTTCTGTGTTGGAAAACTACCTTTGTCATCTTGCCTTGCTGCCATGGTGATAGTTATTAAGAAATGCAAAGATGCACTGATGAATAGGTTACAGACCTCTCTGTGTTTAACATGCAGGTTTTTATAGTAAAGAAAGGGAGATCCAGGCCAGGCATGGTGGCGCATGCCTTTAATCCTAGCACTTGGGAGGCAGACGCAGGCAGATCGCTGTGAATTCAAGGCCAGCCTGGTCTACAAAGCGAGTCCAAGATAGCCAAGGCTACACAGAGAAACCCTGTCTCAAAAACCAAACCAAACCAAACAAAACAAACGAACAACAACAACAACAAAAAAGAAAGGTAGATCTTTTCATCACAGTGCTATACAGAGATGCGGACTGAACACAGAGGCCTTGGGAGCTCCATCAGAAGCATGGAAGAATGGCTCTTACACCCAGTTCACGGCCTCTGAGCCTGCGTTCAAGTCCTTAACAAAATCGGATTTAGAGCCTATGGACACATGCACGCTAACCCTACATGGTATGGGGCTTGTTCTGCTGCCTCATGTCTACTTTTCAGCCTCCTGAGAGTTTGGGATCATTTGAGACTCCAACCAGGCTAAGAACTGGCTCTCCTCTGGAACCAGGCAGCCTCAGCAGTGAGCAATGCAGCCATGGCCAAGATTAAAGCTCGGAACCCGCAGGGCAGGAGGAAGGAAGAGCTCCTGAGACAACTGGACGGCGATCTGACGGTGGAGTGGGCAACACGTCCAAGCTCTCCAAGATAGGAGTCATCTGCAAATCCATCTCCCGTGTCCGCACTGCCATTAACCGGACGAAACCTCAGGAAAGTCTTCAATGACTAGAAGCACAAGCCTCCTCAGCACGGGAGAAGCTGAAGACCAAGAAGCAGCATCGGGAAGAGCTGTACCCATGGGGCAAGTGTGTAGTCAAGGCCTGAGGTGGCAACAGCAACAAAGTGCAAGACTGGCTGGCCAAAACAACAACAATGACAACAACATCATCATCATCAACAATAGCAACAACAACAAAACTGGCTCTCTACAGGAAACTCCCCCATAGAGTCTGTCTCTACAGGCTGAGCTCCTTTTATACGCTCTTGGCATCATTTTCAGTCACAGAAGTAATTCCCTGGTTTTTAGTGGTAAGCCCGATCAGTCATACTAGAACCAAAGGTCCTGGCTAGTGCTGGTTTCTCTGTGGCAGCCCTGATGTACATTTGACATCTTCCCTCCTAAAGGAAGGTATCGTATGACAGAAAGCCTAGCTTCTTATGAAGAAGGCTATTTCTCCTTGGCCTGATGTCCATGTGTGTCTATATAATGAAACACACACACTGTGAGCTTGCCTTATATGATACAGGCTACTAGACAAAGTGCCATAGACAATACAGTGGTTTGAAAGAAAGTGGCCTCCATAGGCTTGTAGGGAGTGGCATTATTAGCAGGTGTGACCTTGTTGGAGTAGGTGTGGCATTATTTGGAGGAAGTGTGTCACTGTGGGGCGGGCTTTGAGGTCTTCTATTCTCAAACTATGCCCAGTGTGACACACAGTCTCCTGCTGCCTTCAGATCTAGATGTAGAACTCTCAGCTCCTTCCCCAGCACCATGTCTGCTTGCGTGCCACCATGCCTCCCGCCCTGATGACGATGGACTAAACCTCTGGACTGTAAGCCAGCCCCAGGTCAGTGTTTTCATTTATGAGAGTAGCCATGATCGTGGTGTCTCCTCACAGCAATAGAAACCCTCAGTAAGACAGAAGTCATGAGAAAACTGTTAGTCATACTGGCTCACACCTGTAATTCCGGCATATGGGCTGCTGAGGCAGGAGGACTTCCATGAGTACAAATGCAGACTGGCTACACAGTTTTAGACCAATCTAGACTACAGAGTGAAACCTTATCTCAAACAAACAAACAAACAAATAAACAAACAAACAAAACCCAAACTCAGATGCTATACGATATATAACAATAGACTAGCATAGGAGACCCAGAAACAAACCCTCATGGGTACAGCCACTTAATTTTTGACACTGTTGTCAAAAACAGGCCCTGGGAGAAAGACAGTCTTGTCAACAAACAGTGCTGGGAAAGCTGGATTTCCACGTGGAGAGGAACGAAACTGACGGCTAGTTCTCAAGCTGAAGAGCTTAATGTAAGACCTAGACCTTGAAACCACAAGAGGGAAATGTAAAGAAAGTGCTTCAAAATAGGGGACAGGCAGGACTTTCTGGAAATGACTCCGATAGCACAGAAAACAGCCCTAGGAATTGATGAATGTGATTACGAAAGTAGGAGTCCTCTGTACAGGTAACAAAACAGTCACCAGAGTGAAGAGACGGCCTAGGGAACGGCGCGAAGTCTTTACCATCTGTATATCAGACAGAGCACAATATCTAGAATACATAAAGAACACAAGCCAAAAACAAGCCAACAAAAAAACCCAACAAACCATCCAACCGGCAAGAGGGCTGACCAACCGATTAGGCACGTCTTAGAGGGGGAAAAATGCAATAAACATTGGAAAAAGTGTTCAACATCTTTAGCCACTAGGGAAATGTAAATGTAAGCCTTGAGATTTCCCCCTCACCTCAGTCAGAGCGGCTACGATGAAAAGACAAAGCAGTTGGGGAGCGGAGCCCTTAGCAACTGCTGGTGAGAATGTAACTGGTGTGGCCACCATGGAAGCCAGTGTGTTTGCATGTTCCTAGAGGAAATAAAAATAGTATATACCAAAGGACTGTCAGCCAATGAACCTCAGAGATACACGCATATTAGTGCTGGTTATTGCACGATTCGTAATAGCTTTTTAAAAAATGGAATCCGCTTAGCTGTCCATCAACAGATGAACAGGCGAAGGATACGTTATGGTCCATGCATGAATAAAGCCATGAAGAAAAATGAAATGATAACATTTTCAGGAGAATGACTATAGGTCATGAAAATAGGAAGCGGGGGCGGGTAAGATATCTTGGGAGAGGAAAAGAGGATGCAGGAATACAAGGGACATGAAAGCAGATGGAAGGACAGGTTAGTGTCACAGTGGGACCAGCAAAAGGTGGGGAGGGAGGTTGGGAGTTGCAGGAGGGCAGCTGGGAAATGGTGAAAGAGATCAAAGTACAGTGACAGAACTGAAGAAAAATAACTCCAGAAAACCCATTTCTTAGTTTGCTAACATTAATTTTTAAGAAGTTACTGTAAGAGCTTAGAATTTAGCAAGTTAGGCCTTCCTATAATTATTTTGTAATAATTATGTAATAAAGTGAAGTAGAATTCATAGAACTAAGGATTGTTCTCTATTCTGCTGAGGAGAAGATGAGCCTAGAATGGTTGGCCATGTCCCTCAGGGCCACAAAGTAGGTTTGTGACAGAGCCAGGGACAGATCACAGATATTGTCTTAGTCAGGGTTACTGCCCCTGCGAGGAAACACCGCGGCCAAAAGCAACTTGGGGAGGAAGGGGTTTGCTTTACTTGCACTTCCGTATTGCAGTCCATCATTGGAGGGAGTCAGGACAGGAACTCAGGCAGGGCAGGAATCCAGAGGCAGGAGCTGATGCAGAGGCCACAGAGGGGTGCTGCTTACTGGCTTGTTTCACATGGCTTGTTCAGCCTGCTTTCTTATAGAACCCAGAACCACCAGCCCAGGCATGGCCCCACCCACAGTGGGCTGGGTCCTCCCCCTTCAATCACTAACTAATAAGATGCCCCACAGCTCAATTTTCTCAATCGAGGTTCCTTTCTCTCAGATGACTATAGCTTGCGTCAAGTAGACATAGAACTAGCCAGCACAGACAGGTGGTGATATCAGAACTCTTTGCCAATTCTGAGCGTATCCCGTTTACCTATACAACAACGAGTAAGACTGAGCTTCTCCTTTCAAAGCTTGCTCAGGTCAGGAGTTAGTGGGGTAGCAGGCAGCAAGGCTATGACGAGAGGAATGAGAGGCCCATTGAAGGGCAGGCGTATCAGCTGCGGAAGCTGCCTAAGAGCATCCGATTCAGTCAAAGTCGGAAGGAGGAAAGGGAGTATGAGGGGGATGTTTCTCAAAAGGACAAAGAGCTAGTCACAGAGAAAAGGAGCCTAAGGCAAGCCGGGTGTGGTGGCGCACGCCTTTAATCCCAGTACTTGGGAGGCAGAGGCAGGTGGATCGATGTGAGTTTGAGGCCAGCCTGGTCTACAAAGCGAGTCCAGGACAGCCAAGGCTACACAGAGAAACCCTGTCTTGAAAAACCAAACCAAACCAAAACAAAACAACAACAACAACAAAACAAAAACAAAACAACAACAACAACAAAAACCAAAACCAAAACCATAAGGCTTGGAACTGAACTGGAGCGAGCTGTTGGTGTCCGGTCCAGGCTTCTAGTGTGCCCTCTTACACTGCACACTGTAAAAAAGGAGGCACCACATGTCTTCCCTCTATGGTTGAGTTCTGCTTCTGCGGTTAGATGCACTTGGAAGGTGGATTCCAGGGCGCTACCATCTGTTTTCCTTCTGCTGGCAGAGGTAGCTTGGGCACATTGGATTTCACTAAAGGAGCACTGCCGTGTCTAGGAGCTAACTCAGGGCATGAAAGGATAGTTAGGCAGTGGACTCTGTTATCCTTGGATTGCTGCTAGAGGGTATGTCCTTGAACTCAACTGCCCATCATGGACTGCTTGACTAATTACTTCCGAGGCAGCAGCTCCCCTGGAGACTCATTTCAGGAGTCACGACTCAAGGTCTGCTAAGAATGCCTTTCTACTTTCCAGTGATTTTGCCAGCTCCTGATACTTTGCGTTTAGTGTGTGTGTGTGTGTGTGTGTGTGTGTGTGTGTGTGTGTGTGTAGAATAGTTTACTGCACCTGATTCCTTCACCAAATACCCTGAGAGATTTTTCTTTCAAAATATACAAATTTAGCTGGGCTTGCTGGCACACACCTGTAATCCCAGCACTCGGGGAGGCAGAGTCAGGTGGATTTCTGTGAGTTTGAGGCCGGCCTAGTTTACAAAGGGAGTCCGGGACAGCTACACAGAGAAACCCTGTCTTGAAAAAAAACCAAACCAACCAACCAAAAAATGAAAAAATAAAAAATAAAAACATGCCATGAGTAATAAATACTATTTACAGGAGTCAGAGGACTGGCAAACTTTCTCTATCAAGAGCCAAGATAGACAATATTTTAGGTCTTGTGAGTAACATATCATTTATTCTTCTCATTTTTCATCTTCCTCTCTTTGGCTTCCTCCTCTTCTTCTTTCTAAATAACCCCCTTTAAAAGCATAAAACCCCATGAGCCAAGTGTGGTGGCGCACGCCTTTAATCCCAGCACTCGGGAGGCAGAGGCAGGTGGATCTCTGTGAGTTCAAGGCCAGCCTGGTCTACAAAGCAAGTCCAGGACAGCCAGGGCTACACAGAGAAACCCTGTCTCGAGAACAACAACAACAACAACAATAACAACAACAACAATGTATAAAACCCCCAAACTACACTAAAAATCTGAAACATCATAGACTTCAGTTTGCTGACCCTTGGTTGAGGGTGTTGGCAGTATAACGAACTATCAAAAACTAAAGGTTAGGACTGGAGAGATGGCTCAGAGGTTAAGAGCACTGCCTGCTCTCCCAAAGGTCCTGAGTTCAATTCCCAGCAACCACATGGTGGCTCACAACCATCTACAATGAGATCTGGTGCCCTCTTCTGGCATGCAGGCACACATGGGGGCAGAATACTGTATAAATAATAAATAAATAAAATCTTTAAAAAAAAAATCCTAAAGGTTAAAAGTTCCAAAATTCCTCAAACTGAAAGTTTTTTTTTTTTTTAAATTGCAGTTTGCTTGGAACACAGCAAAGAAGTCAAGTATTTTGTACAAGAACAACGGAGAAACACCTTGAAAGCATCTAAGGAACTGGATCCTACCCATTCTAGACTCAAGAGTGTTAAAGTATAGAAAGCTATATAAGGCTCTAGGACACCTTATGTATACAGAGGAGCCTAGAGAATCATTTTTCCTTGCTTAGCCATCTGAGTCCTTAAAGGCTGCTGGAGTCATAGTCCAGGCCAATCTACAGCTGTCCGAGCTGGGAGCAGCCCTTTGCCTCATCCACTGAGCAAACATGCAGAGCCCAAGAGTTCTATGAGTCAGGAAGGCATGTGACAGGGTTGGGACCTCTGAGAGACCAACGCATAGAACTAGGAGGGCAAAGCTGAAGCTGCAGTGCAGACCTCAGCAAATTAAAGATGCCAGTGGGATTTCTGCTAAGGAAATCTGCAGGCAGCAAGCCGAGTCAGCTCAAGGGAGCTTAAACATGGCTGCCGCCAGCAAAGTCATGAGGTGGGACTACCCAAGTCACTTGGGACCTGTATCCTACCATCACTGGTCTTTAGAGCCGTAGAGCCACAAGCGTGAATGCTTGCTCTGTTGGGTTTCAGTCTTGATTGTCTATGGCCCTTCCTTTACTCTGCCCCTGCCTCACCACCATGTGCTGTAACCATATGACTTGTGTTTTGATTTGTCTGGGGGCTCACACCTAAGAGGTTACCTTGAATTCCATATGACACTTTGGACCTAGACTTTTGAGAAATGTTGGAACTGGTACGACTCCTGGGACTCTTGGCGACTGAAAAAAAAAACAAACAAAAAACAAACAAACGCATTTGCAGGGTTAGATGCTCATGGGCCTCTGGGGGCCCAGGGATAGAATTGTATAGTTTGTATCTCAAACACCCCCCAAGAGCTCATCTGTTGGAAGACTGGTCCGCGGATGATGGCACTACTGGGAGATAGTTTAAACGCCAGGAGGTGGGGCCTGCTTTGAAGAAGGAGGTCACTGGAGGTATGTGCTTGAAAGGCATATTTTTATCAGCAAACCCTCGTTTTCTCTCTTTCTGGTTCCTGGCTGCTACAAGATGAGTGGTGGCCTCTTCTGCCACATGTGTCGAGGTGTTCTGCCTCATGTTCAGCCCACAGCAGTGCAGCTAGCCTCAGATGCAGTTGTGAGCCCAAACCAACCTCCCTGCCATTAATAGTCTCTGGGTATTTTATAAGAGATGAAACATAACACAGTGAGCTTGCCAGTGCTGAAAAGAGAAAAAAAAAGTATGAAAATGACACCTGCTTCACCATCCAGGGGTTTCATATCTAGATTTAGTGTATATGATAAAATTACAATGTATATTTAAGGTGGCTTAGAGAAATAGAATGTATCATTTTTTTTCTATCCTGTTCACCCAAGGAAAGGGAAACAGGAAGTTTAAGCTACACAAGGTGAAGAATAAGTGTTGAAATGTGGGATTCTAATACTTTCCTTCCCTGACTTAAAAAAAAAAAAAGCATTTTAAAATTTATTATTTGAGAATTTTATGCATGTGCAGTGTGTATTTTGATCATAATCACCCCTCATTACTCTCTCCAACTACCCCCAGATGCCCTCTCAACTTAATACTTTAAAAAAATAACCCGGGCTGGAGAGATAGCTCAGAGGTTAAGAACACTGGCTATTCATCCGAAGGTCCTGAGTTCAGTTCCTAGCAACCACATGGTGGCTCACAACCATCTATAATGAGATCTGGTGCCCTCTCCTGGAAGAATGCTATATAAATAATAAGTAACAAAATTAAAAATAAATACATAAGTAAAGGATGCCAGTCAATGTACATTAAAAAAATAACCCACTGAATCTAATTAATGCTCCCCATTGTGTGCATGGGTGTGGTGCTATTTTTTAAGGTTTATTTATTTATTTATTTATTTATTTATGTATTTATTTATTATTCATACAGTACTCTGCCCACATGTGTGCCTGTAGGCCAGAAGAGGGCACCAGATTCCCTCCTTAACTACTATCCACTGCATGAGAAGCAGATTCTCTGTAGGGGAATGAGGGATGAGCTAAAGTATGAGCATAAAAATATGTATTTAGGGTTGGGCAGTGGTGGCGCACGCCTTTAATCCCAGCACTCCAGAGGTGGAGGCAGACGTATCTCCGTGTTCGAGGCCAGCCTGATCTACAGAGTAAGTTCCAGGACAGCCAGGGCCACACAAAGAAACTCTATCTCAAAAAACAAACAAACAAACAGTATTTAGAAGGCTGTTTGATACTATATTCATTTAGCAAAATTATAGAAGTACATTTAATCCTAAAACCTATGAGCTCCTTGGCTGTGGGTTCTTGGCCAGATTTACATTATCAGGAATGAATGAATGAATTCCCTCCCTCCTGTGGATCAATCAGGAAGCAGTTGGTTACCTCTGTAACATTCACACACTATTGCACCCGTGGTGTGTCTGTCAGGCTGGTCACTGTTATAGCTAACAAGGTTTACAGCCGGCTAAGACTGTTGATGGCTTCTCTCCTGCCAGACACTCAGGAGGGGGGAGAAGGAAAACTGGAGGACATTTATTACAGAGACTTTCACCCGTTTTGTCTGTATTAACTGAGCAACTTTCTTCTGTGCCACCACAACTGATTGACGTCACTGGACTTGGGTTCCCTTGAGTGAGTTGCCTTCAGAGGGCAGCTTGTGGGAAGAATTAAATTGTGAGTAGTGAGCAGCCGACATTCCTGGCAGCTGTATCTTGGGATCCTGGCAGAGCAGCGTGTGTTGGGCCTGCAGGAAATATCAGCTGTAGTTATCTCTGGGATTAAGGGTGGTTTCCTTTCCATTTTTCCCAAGACAGGGTTTCTCTGTGTAGCCCTTTGTAGATGAGGCTGGCCTCGAACTCCACAGTGATCTGCCTGCCTCTGCCTCCCAAGTGCTGGGATTAAAGGTGTGTACCACCACCACCACCACCCCACCTGGCTCTCCTCTCCATTTTTTTTCTTGTATTGTTTTTGAGTTTGTCATAACGAGCATAGCATTGCTAAGGATTAAATGAAGTAATCAAAAGAAAGCACTGAACAGCCTCCTTGAACTTATTAAATACACAATAAACTTACCTAGGTAGTTTGTATGCTGCTTTTTATTTGCTTGTGGTGTTGGGGACTGAACGCACAGGCTTCTGCATGTTAGACAAATGTTCTACCACTGAGCTGTACTCCGGGTCCTACATTATATTTAGAATTATAAATACAAAATAGCCACAGGTAAATTTATTGACTACTTAATAAACACATGTATTTCAAGAAGAAAGCTGTAGGCATAAGGTTATTGTGTAATTCAAATGCTGATTTCTGTACCTCCCATATCTGGTTGCAATCCTTCTTCTGAGAATCTTCTCTCTAAATGTTGTGTAAACACTGCTCCCCAATTGTCTCCTGATACGCCAATAAAGCAGCGTACAGCCAATTGCTGAGCAGGGATGAGAATAGGGCTGGACTTCCTGCCATCCAGGGGAGGAGTTGGAAGAGGAAGTAGGGGATTCAGCCTTGGGGGACTCAGCCAGGGACAGGTGTCCAGGAGGAACCTGAAGAGGAAGAGCTCAGCAAGGAAAGGTACAAAGTGCAGTATCTCTAGGATGTGAGCTGGGAGGAAACCTAATTAGCTCAGAGGGTTAAGATGAGAGTAATAGGGGTTAGAGAGATGGCTCAGTGGTTAAGAGCACTGCCTGCTCTTCCAAAGGACCTGGGTTCAGTTCCCAGCACCCACAGGGCAGCTCACAACTGCCTGTACCTCCAAGATCTGACACCCTCACACCAATGCACATAAATTAAGTTAAAATGTTTAAAAAAAAAAAAAGGTTAGAGTAATAGGCCAGGCGTGGTGGCTCATGCCTTTAAATCCCAGCACTCGGGAGGCAGAGGCAGGTGAGTTGCTGTGAGTTTGAGGCCAGCCTGGTCTACAAAGTGAGTCCAGGACAGCTAAGGCTACACAAAGAAACCCTGTCTCAAAAAACAAAACAAAAAACCAAAAAACAAACAAAAGAAGATTAGAGTAATAGGGCTGGAGAGATGGCTCAAAGGTTGTGGCTCACAACCATCTATAATGAGATCTGGTACCCTCGTCTGTCTGATGCTGTCTTCTGTCATGCAGTCGTACACCCAAATAGAGTTTATATACACAAATTAATAAAGCTTTAAAAAAAGGAATAGAGTCATAACTGCTCAGTTCTTGTTCTGTGAAGCTTGTTTCAGTAATAAAACAGTCTCAATAATTCATGTGATAGCCAGAATAGCCAGATAGCCAGAAAGAAACAAAGAGAGATCAACACAGTTTTATAAAATAACTTTAACAGAAAGCATAAGTATAGATATTGTCCAGAGTAATAAGAGTGTGAAGCAGGATTTAAGGTAGTACTCGGGCCTCGCTGGTCATTTTGCTTTGTAATGACTCATGAAAGTCTTTCTTCTGATATCGCTTCTCTCCAGCACTGTCCAATAGGACACTCTGGGATAGGAAGTTTCCGTATCGAGGCTGTCTGTCCAATAGAGCAGCCACTGCCCATGGGTAGTTATGGATGTCTGAAATGTGCCAAATACAAACAAGTGAGGAAAATTTCAATTTCCACTCGTTTTTGAGCTAGACAGTTTTATGTCAAGTTGACACAAGTTAGTGTCATCTGAGAGGAGAGAATCTCAATTAAGAAAATGCCTCCAGGGCTGGAGAGATGGCTCAGCGGTTAAGAGCACTGACTGCTCTTTCCAGAAGTCCTGAGTTCAAGTCCCAGCAACCACATGGTGGCTCACAACCATCTATAATGTGATCTGATGCCCTCTTCTGGCCTGCAGGTGTAATGCAGATACAACACTATACATAATAAATAAATAAATAAATATTAAGAAAAATAGAAAAAGAAAATACCTCCCTAAAGTTGGGTTGCATGCAAGCCTGTAGTGCATTTTCTCAGTTAGTGTTCGATGGGGGAGGGCCCAAAGCACTGTGGCTGGTCCCATCTCTGAGCTGTTGGTCCTGGGTTCTCTAAGAAAGCATGCTGAGCAAGCCATGGGGAGCAGGTCAGTAAGCAGCAGGCCTCCGTGGCCTCTGTATCAGTTCCTGCTTCCAGGTTCCTGCCGTGTCTGGGTTCCTGTCCTGACCTCCTTCAATGTAGGACTAAGATGTTGAAGTGTAAACCAGACAAACCCTTTCCTCTCCATCTTGTCATGGTGTTCCATCATAGGAATAGTGACCCTAACTAATACAATCTTTATTTCATCTGTTTGTATAATGGGTCAGTGCAGTTTGAAAGCAATATTCAGCAACAGGTACAGAGCAGAACTAAATCAGTCTGTCTCTCTTGCATTTGGGAGTTTCACAGCCCATGACTTTATAATTCCCCAGTCTTGACTCCAAAAGCTCATTATAATTAGATGTGTAGGAAAACAAAATTGGAAGAGCTAATTAAACATAAAAGAGTGTGTATGTGTTGTTAAACAGATGCTAATTTATTTACACATAAAAGTAAAAGGAATCCAGTTGAAAGTTAGGTGCCAAAGAGCTATGTAATTCATTGCTAACTGGGTAGTAATTTAATAAATAATCTGAAAAGACAATAAAAGAGGTTGTTGTACATCAAGTGTTTGGTCCCTGATCATAAATCAAAGAAGGTTTCTTTTCTTTTTTTTTGGTTTTTCAAGACAGAGTTTCCCTGTATAGCCTTGGCCGTCCTGGACTCACTTTGTAGACCAGGCTGGCCTCAAACTCACAGCGATCTGCCTGCCTCTGCCTCCCCAGTGCTGAGATTAAAGGTGTGTGCCACCATGCTTAGCTAAAAAAAATTTTTTTTTATTCATTGAAAGTTTCCTAAGTTAATACAATGTATATCCAGCACTGCTTACCTCCAGCTCCAAGTACCTCCAAGTACCCTAACTCTTTAGCTATAACTCCCACAGTCCAATTAGTGCTCTCTATAAACACACGAGTGTGTGCCTATCCACTGGGACATGAGCAAACTCTAGCACCCACACTCTAAGAGGAGAGTGACTCTTTGCCAGTGCCATCAGCTGTCAATCATTCCTCTCATCAGTGTGGAACCTGGAAGCAGGGGGGTCTCTCATCCATGCTGGAACTTTGACTAGCCCCACTTTTCATTTCTTTTTTCAGCCAAAAGATCTGCTCTTCCTAAAACAGTTATGTCACCACACTCAACTAGTCCTCTGGGAGTTCCCAAAAATCCCCCAAGGAACGGTACCAAGTCAGCAGTTTTAATTAGCATTGTTCTTTTAGACTTAATAGGGGAGGTTTTGGTTGAAATGAAAAAGCAACATTTTAAACTATAAAAACAGCAGCAGCAGGAGCCATTAAGGGCATCTGTGTTACGCTGTGTTTAAGATGGCCGACCATCCTCCATGTTAACAGTATTGTCACCTGGGCTAGCCCCTTTCCAGCATGACCCCAAAGATCGATCGATCCTTGCTTCCTAGCATTCACATTCTCCTGCTCAATTTAAATTAAGGCTTGCCCGCCCGCCGGAAATGTGGCAGAGATAAGGCTAGCCCACCGGAAATGTGGCAGAGATAAGGCTGGCCCACCAGAAATGTGGCAGAGAGATGGACTCCAGGCTCCAGTGATAAGAAGCATTGCAGCTCATGCCTTGGTGTGTTGTATTAATCCCTTGCTCCAGGATGAATGAGTTGCCATGCAGTGAAGGGATCCAAGCAGTCCCGTGGAGAGAGAGGCTTGTGTGGTGACTGTCTGTGCTACGTGACCAGCGTGTGGCAAAGTCACCTTGAAGGGGATTCTCCAGTCTGGTTCTCTGCTGACTTGTGCCCTCACCAGCACAGGACCGCAGGATGTAAGGGGCTGAGTTACAACTGCCAAATGGAGCCATCTTTTATTTCCCCAATTCACTAAAACTTTGACAGACACTAATTTTTATTATCTTTGGTGTTTTCTTTTATATGCAGCACTAGATATTTGATGTTATCGCTGCTGTTGGGATATTTGGCTTATAGGTCAAACATGCAATCGATGAAGGCCACTTCTTGCCTTACAACTGTAATGTTTGGTATGTCATTAACTCTACATATTTTCTTTTCTTTTTTTAAAAATTTATTTATTTTTATTTTATGTGCATTGTATGTCTATGGGTGTCAGATTTTGGAGTTACAAACAGTTGTGAGCTGCCATATGGGTGCTGGGAATTGAACCCGGGTCCTCTGGAAGAACAGTCAGTGCTCCCAACCGCTGAGCCATCTCTCCAGCCCTACATATATTCTTATAACATTCTCACAACACAAGGAGAGTTGCCAACCCCAAATTTAAAGACCATAGATGCAGTCCAAGGTATTTTTTGTGTTGTTTTTTTGAGACTACCCCTGCATGTACTGAAGTTCTCCATAGGCAGTAAGGATGAGGGCCCACGGTGAACTAAACACAGCTTTTTGTCACCCAGCCCAAAAGCGGGAGAGAGAGGCACACACACACACACACACGCACGCACATGCACACACACACACACACACACACGCATGCACACACACATGCACACACACACACGAATAAACAAGTCAATAAATTTTTAAAAAACTAAAAGAACAAAGATGAGGGCACATTGCAAGGCTGTAGCTTTTTGTGTGCATGCTACTACCATGAAAACAAAAATAGACCAAGAAAATGTAACTGAGAGCCAGAAACAAACCTCTGAATGCCTGGTCCTTAACCTTTAAAAAAAAAAAATGTATCCTTCGGTGATTTCACAGGTGTATATAGTGTATTCAGATGCTATCGCCCTCTGTTCCCCCTTCTGACTCTTCCTGGACTCTGCCTTCCGCCATCCCTCCTAACTGCATGTCCTTTTAATTAATTAATTTTTATAACCCCGTGTGCACAGGGCTACAGAAAGACCATCCAGTGGAGCATGAGAAACATATGAGGGGTCACAGCCCTAAAGAAACCCCACTTTCCCTTTCCCAGCAGTGACTGGCTGCCAGGGGTGGGGTGGGGGGGAGCTCCTCTTGAGCCTCTGGGCAGCCATGGTGGGATGTGGATGGTCCCAGGCAGACACCCATAACTGCTGTGAGTTCATAGGGGCAAGAGCCATGCCATCTCCAGAAGACACAGTTTTGCAGCTGCCCTTCCTGTTCTCTGGCGTTTACACCCACCCCTTCTGCCTCCTGTCTGTCGTGTCCCTGCACCTCCATGGGAAGTGACATGACGCAGATGTCCAGTTTCAGCTGCGCACTCGCTGTCGCACTTTGTGCTTTGACCAGTTGAGAGTCTCTGTTTTAACTGTCATGTACTGCAGATACCAGCAGCAGATCTCTGAGTTGCAGGCCAGCCTGGTCTACAGAGCTAGCTCATTCTAGGACAGCCAGGGCGACACAGAAAAACCCTGTCTCAAAAACAAAACAAAACAAAACAAAACAAAACAAAACAAAAAAACAGCCAGGCATAGTGGCGCATGCCTTTAATCTCTGCCCTGGAGAGGTAGAGGCAGGTGGATTGCTGTGAGTTCAAGGCCAGCCTGGTCTACAAAGTTAGTCCAGGACAGCCAAGGCTACACAGAGAAACCCTGTCTCAAAAACCCCAAAAAATAAAAAAATAAAAAAAACAAAACCGACAACAACCATGATGCTGCCCCCCACTCCCTGCACCAAAAGAAAAAGATAAAGAAACCAACCAAACAAACAAACAAAACAAAAACAAAAACAAAAAAACATAAACATGCAGAGATGGAGAACAACAGTTTCTTCAGTAAATGGCATTAGAAAAACTGAACATTATGCCAGGTCTGGTGCTGCATGTCTTTGATCCCAGCCGTGGAGAGGAAGAGGCAGGCAGATCACTGTGAGTTCGAGGCCAGCCTGGTCTACAAAGCGAGTCCAGGACAGCCAAGGCTAACACAGAGAGGCCCTGTCTTGAAAAACAAAAACAAACAAACAAATAACAAAAACAACAAAGAAAATGTGAACATCTAAACAAAAACCATAGCCTTATGTAAGATATTCAAAATTAACTTGAAATGGGTTAAAGACATACATGTAAAATTCCTTGGAGAAAACAGGGGAAGCTCCCTGACATCGGTCTTGCCAATGACTTTGTTTTAGTAATGACATCAAAAGTATACGGGTGGGGGCTGGAGAGATGGCTCAGTGGTTAAGAGCACTGCCTGCTCTTCCAAAGGACCTGGGTTCAGTTCCCACCACCCACATGGCAGCTCACAACTGTCTATAACTCCAAGATCTGACACCCTCACACTAATGCACATAAATTAAAATTAAATAAAATATTTAAAAAAAAATATATGGGCAACAATAGCAAAGATAAGCAAACAAGACTTTGTCAACTTAAAAAGCTTCTGCACAGCCAAGGATATAATCAGCAAAGCAAAAAAAAATAACTCTCAGAAAATATTTGTAAGCCATGTGTCTGACGTGACAAGAGATTAACAGCCAAAATATATAAATATTCATGTAATTAACATTAAAGATCAATCGGATTTTAAAATGGGCAAAGGAGCTGAGTGTGAGGGACTCAGATGTCTGAGCAAACAGGATTTCAGAGATATGTCCCTGAAGCTGTAGCCTGCGCTACCTAGTAAGAGCCTGTGTCACACAGCGGAAGAGAGAGATGTGGTTGTGGGTGGGGGAGAGAGCTCAATAGATATTTTCCCAAAGAAGACAAATGGCCAACAAGTACATATAACTGTACTCAGCATTGATCAGGCAAAAGCAAATCAGAGTCATGAACTGTGGGCTGGAGAGATGGCTCAGTGGTTATGAGCACATGCTTCTCCTGCAGAGGACCCAGGGATTCCGGGGAACCAAATGCCATTTTCTGGCTTTCATGGACACCAGGCATGGCCATAGTACTCAGACATACATGGGAGTAAACACTCATAAAAATAGGGAATACATATAATTCTCATACAAAAATGTTAAAAAACGTTACCTCGTATATATCAGAATCTCTATTATAAAAAAAGGACAAGTGATAGCGAGTGTTGAGAGACGGGATCCATGGCAGCTGGAGGACGTGTACACTGCTATAGCTGTGATGGGAAACTGTCTGGATTTTCCTAAACATTAGCAAGTGAACTGTCATGTGATCCAGCCATCCCACTTCTGGCCGCACGTCCACAGGAATTCGGCAACTCTGCGTGATAGCCACAGCCCCGTGCTCACTGCAGCATTATTCAACCCTAGCGGAGATGAAGAAACAATGCAGACGCAGTCACAGATGACGAGAAGGAGAAAGAAAACGTGGTGTAGTCACACAAGGGGGGGTGCTAGTCATGAAAAGAGAGAAACCTGGCCATTTGCGTGGTCGCATTGATGAGCTGAAACAGGATCTAGAGATTGTCTAGAAATTTCAAACCAAGCTATATTCATATCCACGGTGCATAGTAATTTTTTAACAGCACTTGAAAATTTGTTTGTGGGATGGGAGCAGGGTTGGACTATTGTGTGAGCACAAGGACTTGAATTCAGATCCCACGTACAAGCTGCTCTTGGAGGCAAATGTCTGTAATCCAGGCTGTAGGTGAGTGGAGACTGGTGGCTCCCTAGAGCTCATTGGCTAGCTAGCCTACACAATCTGTGTGTTCTAGGTTCAATGAGAGACACTGCATCAAAGAATAAGGTAGGAAAAAAATAAGGAACACATCTGAAATAATATCTGGACTCTCCATGCAAACATACACATGTGCTCTCAAACACATCTGCACATACCCACGTGAACACATAGCCCTAAAACACCTACAGCACTGTAAGCTTATTTTGGGTCTGAGCATCATATTTCATGTCTGTAACCCTAACACTTAGTCAGCAGAGGCATAGGATTGTTCAAGGCCAATTTTGTCTACATAGACCCTTCAGCAAAACCAAGTTTGATAGGCCAAAAATGAACATCAGAGTCTAGCCTGCATTTCTTTGATGGGTGAAGTTGGGCTTAAAAATTGTGTTTTGTATTTCTCTTGGGACTAGTACATTCATAGCCTTTCAAATTTTTGCTGATTTGTTTTGTGTGTGAATATACCTGTGTGCTCATGTGGGGGTCAGAGGGCAACTTGCAGGACTGAGTACACTCCTCATGTAGGTTCCCAGGATCCAATTCAAAACACCAGGCTTGGCAGCAAGTGCTGTTGCCTGCCAAGCCATCTCAGCAGGCCCATAACCCCTTGCTTTCACGGGTTAGAAAGAGGTCTTGGTCCATTAAAGCTTAAAACATTAGCCCTTTGTCTCCATATACTGTAAATAACTTTTTCCAGGTTTGCATCATGTTCTCTTGAGATATGAGAAGACATACTGTTAGAGACTGGGAAGGAGGCCCAAGGGAGGAAGTTGGAGAGGGGAGGGCAAGAGAGAGGGAAAGGGAGGGTGGACACGGTCAATGCTTGATCTGTGCATGTATGGAAATGTCACAGTGAACTAATGTATACAATTAATATGTCAACATACTTTTTAATTAGTCAGTTTGCTTCTTTGTAAGTTATTCCAATGCATTTATGGTTACACGTTTTCTTTCTTTCTTTCTTTTTTCTTTTTTTGTTTTTTTGAGACAGGGTTTCTCTGTGCAGCCTTGACTGTCCTGGACTTGCTTTTGTAGAAGAGGCTGGTCTCGAACTCACAGCGATCTGACTGCTTTTGCCGCCCAAGTGCTGGGATTTAAAGGCGTGCAGCCACCACCGCCCGGCCTAAGTTTTTCTTTCTTTAGCCCAATTGTTCATCAAACATCTCCCTGTTTCCATTCTGAACCATTACAACGATAAATAGACTAGTTTCTACCCTAGCCAGCTCACTACTGATGAGAAAGAGACACATAAACACATACCTACTCTCAGCGTGACTGGTGTAAAATAGGCACTTATATTTAAAATAAAAAATAGTGAGTGGGTCAAGGGCAGCATTCCGAAATAGTGGGCACACATGTGAGCTGGGTGGTCTTAAAGGTTGTATGAACTTACAAAGTTTCATGAGTTTGAGAGGGATGGGCAAGTTGAAGAGTGGCATCCAGCTCTGGAAGCTGACCGACCCACACAGGACCGGCATGGCCAGGTGTTGGCTGATGGCGTATGGCCTAGGCGACTTGCCAAGCTTTTATCTAACTTTAACTGGTGTAGAGGCTGATCAGCCTTCCGGCTCTGATGTCTACGCAAGAAATGACGTCAAGCCCGTGTGACGTCATCCGCGCAAAGGCGCAGGCAGCCGAGACCTCTAGAGAAATAGGGGCGCTAGAGGGCTCTCGGGACCTGGAGGTGGCCAACTTCGGGCTCTGCTGCTGGTCTCTGGTACTAAGATCCCATGCTCCCGAGCAGCCTCGGCCTTCCGCCTTCGCCACGCCCTCGGCGAGCCCCGGGAGCATCCCGCCGCGGGCGCGCGCACGCACGCGGCTGCGCACGCGCGTCCTCCCCCGCCTCGGAACCCGGAAGTGCGAGCGGAGCCACGTGGGTGGAGCTGGAGCGCAGGTCGCATGGGGGAGTCTATCCCTCTAGCCGCCCCGGTGCCGGTGGAACAGGCGGTGCTGGAGACGTTCTTCTCTCACCTGGGTATCTTCTCTTACGACAAGGCCAAGGACAATGTGGAGAAGGAACGGGAGGCCAACAAGAGCGCGGGGGGCAGCTGGCTGTCGCTGCTGGCGGCCTTGGCGCACCTGGCCGCGGCCGAGAAGGTCTATCACAGCCTCACCTACTTGGGGCAGAAACTAGGTACCTCTGACCCGCCCCCGCCCCTTGAGGAGGAAGGAAAGGGGGTGCGCTTCCCGGTCGGCTGTGGCTTGGGTGTCCTGTCACTGCCAGCGGCGGGCTCCACTCTGCCCAGGTCTCCTCCCACCGGTCCCCCTCCTTCCCTCCGTTGTCGCAAGCCCCGCCCACTGGCCTGCGACGCAGCTGCCTTGGTGGACTGAGCGGATGCTCTTTGCTGGGCATGCTCCAAACCCCGTGGGTTTACGGTTTTGCACCGTGCATGGATAGGTTTCATAAATGACAAGTTAACTTAAGTTCCGTGCCCACGTTCTGACTAGTGACACTGCGGTCAGAGGCGCAAAACCAGGCAATGGGACCTAGTTGTGTTAATAAATTGTCTGGCCTCTTATACAGATGGACTCCTAGCCCCTCTTCACAGTCCGTCAGTGCACATTTAGTGAATGAAGGAATAAGTGGCTCCTGGCCAGGAAAGGCGAGAATTAAGCCAAAACTTAATAGGAGAAGAGTTAAGGGAGGGGATTGTAAACACTGCTAGCCCTCATGTGTGTGTATGTATGTGTATATATATATATAAAAACCCTGAAGATAAGATGCAGGAACTCTTTTGGTTTTTTTGAGACAGGGTTTCACTGTGTAGCCTTGACTGTCCTGAACTCGCTTTTGTAGACCAGGCTGGCCTGGAACTCACAGCGATCAGCCTCCCAAGTGCTGGGATTTAAAGGCGTGTGCCACCACCGCCGGGCCAAGATGCAGGAACTCTTTAAGCTGATTTTCGCTACACAAAACAGTCGGTGTCAGTTGATGAGAAAGTGTTATATAAAAGCCAAGCTATGCGTTTAAGGTATTGTGATAATAATGGCAGTGATAGCTGACCGCAGAGAATTGGGGTCATTTTAATACTTAGGCTTCTTCGTGAGCCTTTGGTTACTAGAAGTTCAAGGTGCTTTCATGAGTGAAGGACACACGCCTCTGGTTTAAAAGGGTACTAATAGCGAGTTAATTCCCTTTTGTTGCCAGACATCCTGAGGGACGTTTGGTAACCACTCAAGGGAAAAGGGCGCTCTGAGGTGATAATAACTTCTGTAGCTGTTTAAGTAACTGTTGCTTAGTATGATGATTCATTGGCAAAAAGAGGCCAGAGACCCTGTGTATATTTTTATTTTTTCTCTCTCTACGGTGTCACCTCACACAAATGTGCAATTGCTATTACAATGTTACAACCCCGTTTTCCCACAGCATAGCGAATTGTGTGTGCGTTTACGACGATAGATCTCAAACCTGAACCCCTGTCTGGAGCTATCAGAATGAGTGTATACCTATAATTTATTCAAAACATGTACATGTGGTATAATGTATAGGATGCATATTCACGTGTGAATATGATATATGTGAACTTGGCTATATTCTCCCTGTAATAATCGAGGTGGATTATATTCTGGCAGTTTGGGTTGTTGGTAGACTTTCTTGCCTCTGAAAGGTGATGATTGGCTCAAATGCCATGATTCTTAACATTTATTTTTGTTGTTGTTCAAGCTCAAATTTGATGAAAGTTGTAGAGTTACTCCCTCCCCCCAAATATATATGTAAATATTATTGTATATATAACCAGAGGGAGAGAATGAGAAAGAGAGCAATTGCAGTTTCCTGAAGTCCATTTGTGGATTCCAGTAAAAAATAAAAATAAATAAATAAAGCCGCATGAAATTGTATGTACCAGGATTTTGTGTAAAAAGAACTGGCTGCTTCATCTATGAACAGGATAAAGTCCTCTGCTATCTCCGGCTTGGCTTCCATAAAGTGGCCTTTACTGTGTAAAGTGCTGAGCTCTGCGGGAACCTCAGCTGCCCTGTGGGTGAGCCTCAGGGGCCTGACGTGAAACTGACTTACTACACCATGGCGCCCCGTGCCTGGGGCCTCTAGGCTGATCTCCCTCCTGAGCAAAAGTTCTGAAAATGACACCTGTAAGTCCTTTGTAATGTACATGCTCAGGTGATAGTATAGGGGCATTCCAGAATGTTTTTGTTTTTTCAAGACAGGGCTTCTCTATGTAGCCTTGTCTGTACCGGAACTCACGCTATATAGACCAGGCTGGCCTCAAACTCACAGAGATTGACCTGCCTCTGTCTCCTGAGTGCTGAGATTAAAGACATGTGTACCACCTCCTGGCTCTAGTTCCAGAATTTGAAATTTAACATTTTTGTATTTGTAAAGTGTTCCAACATGGTATTTGTATGGTTGTAATTGGACTTTATGATTATCAGATAATGGAAAAAAATATTATTTAAACCAGTACCACATGGTTTTCTTTGTAAAGTGAAATGAAATAACTATACAGACTTTTTTTAAAGTTTGAAACATGCTTTGGGAATAGTGGTGCACACCTTTAATCCGTCTACTCAGGAATCTGAGGAAGGTGTGAGTTCTAGGCCAGCTTGGGCTACATAGCAAGTTTAATCCAGCTGAAGTTGCATTGTAAGACCCTGTCTCAAAAGACAGAACAGAAAGGAAACATGGTCCAAAAAGACCTTAAAATTTTGAAGGGATAATTGAAAAATAAAAACTGTGTGCATTTAGGCTATCCACCTTGGTGTTTTGGGATACATTATGAGTTGGCCACTGTGAGTAAGATAATTTGATGTATCCTACCACCTCATTCTTTCCGCGATGAGAACACTTAAGATCTAGTGGCTTAGCACATTTCAAACTGGTCTAAACTGGTGTAATGGTACAATGTGCTTGCATTATATTATAATATTATATTATATTATATTATTATGTTATCTAGGACTCCTGAGGCAGGAGCTAGAAGACCAGGAATGGTGGTGGGCATGGTGGATACGGTAGCAGAAGGTTTAAACACACACACACACACACACACACACACACACACACACAAAATAACAGCAGAAAAAGGCTCCAGTTCTTAGCAGGAGAGAGAGCAGGGAGTTGTCAGGAAAACTGCAGGATACTTGGAGACAGTCGTCCCAAACGCATTAGAGGAATTGGAAAGATCTGCCACAGAAGGAACCATAGTCAGAAAAGTCACTGCAGCTTCAACAGGAAGCCCTTCTTGTTCAGGACGTCATAGCCACAGTTTGCAGCAAGCGCAGCGTAGGGTAGTGACAGTTATTGGGCATTCCTTAGGTCTTTTACCTGTAGTAGCTTTGTCTTGTCCTTGTCCTTTTCTTTACGCCAGGCACATTGCCTTGTAAATTGTGGTAGTGGTACCAGGAATGAAAAATTAAGGAATTTTTAACTTTTCCAAATAAATAAATAAGGGAATGAATGAATGATTGTCAGGTTGGGAACAAAGTGAGACCTTGTCAAAAGAAAAAAAAAGCCTTCTGACTTCTGTTGAAAACCTAGCAGCTGGTCCTGATTAAAAATGCAAGCTCGGGCCTCTAACCAAAGGACAGACCTGGCAGGAGGCTTCTGCCGCTGTCCTGGCTCTAGTCTTGAAAAGCTGGGCGTGACTCTTATCTTGGTGCCTTTCCTTTCCTTTGAGGCAGAAAAACACTAGTTTCGGAAAAGAACAGTGATTGAAATGTGCTGAGTGGACAGCAGTGGGGGGGTTTGAGACTGTCGGACTTATCTGCCCTTTGATAAATTGCAGGAGCATTTCCTCACACCCTGATTGATAAACTTTGCCATACTGGGAGGAGGGGTGACTTGAGAATTTTGTTTTTGTTTTTGTTTTTTGTTTGTTTGTTTTGGTATGCTTGTTTTTGTTTTTCGAGACAGGGTTTCTTTGTGTAACATCCCTTATAACTTGTTCTGTAGACTAGGCTGGTCTCAAATGCCTCTTCCTTGCCAATGCTGGCATTAAAGGAGTATTTCACAATGCAGAGTGAAAAATGGATGTTTAGAAAGTTATTACAAAGAAGTTGTAGAGTAAAATGCTCAAGATGCTTAGCACACTCTTTATGCTTGAAACTTCATATGAGATAAAAAAAAATTGAAGCCGGGCGTGGTGGCGCACGCCTTTAATCCCAGCACTCGGGAGGCAGAGGCAGGCGGATCACTGTGAGTTCGAGGCCAGCCTGGTCTACAAAGTGAGTCCAGGACAGCCAAGGCTACACAGAGAAACCCTGTCTCGAAAAACCAAAAAAAAAAAAAAAAAAAAAAAAAAAAAAAATTGAAACCTTGAAAAAATAATGATCATTGGTAACTTGAAATTTCTGGGGAAAATCTAAACCATCATAATTTGTAAATTGAAAATACTGCAAGAGGAAGTAATTTAAGTGTTTCTGATTGCTTCCCAGCGTGAAGGAAGAGCAGTCCTCATTGGTTATTAGAAGGAAGACGGTCCTCATTGGCTATTAGAAGAAAGAGCGGTCCTCATTGGCTATTAGAAGGAAGACCGGTCCTCATTGGCTATTAGAAGAAAGAGCGGTCCTCATTGGGTGGAAGGAAGGCCGGTCCTCATTGCGTATTAGAAGGTAGAGCAGTCTAGAGAGAGGATGGTTTTGCCGAAAACCTTGAGAAAAGAGACAGGTTTCCAGGTTTAAAAATAAGGCATTGGTGGTCTCTCTTCTGTGTGAGTCTCATTTTAGTTCTGCCTACTGATGATTGGTGTTAGTTGATAAGCTTTTGAGAGCACCGTTTGAATTCATGTTGTGTTTCTGTTGCCCTCTCATCTGATGAGGGTAGGCGTTATTTTCAATGCAAAGTTCAAGTTTTCGCTATGGCCACCCCTTTTTAACAATGGAAGTGAGTCAACAGTGGAGGTCACCTCTCTGTTAAATAGTGACTTAGCATAGAAACATCCAAGCTCAATTATACATTGATGGGACTTGAAAACTATCTCTTCAGTGGAGAAAGAGGGACCAGCAAGACTGAGTGCGTCTTTTTTCTAGGCCTTTTCCAAGTGCTGCTTCATCTGTGTCTCCATCACACCTGCTATTATGTTGACACTAACAGCCCCTAAAGCTCAGAACAGCTAGGTCGTTTGAATATCACAGTGTTTAAACCTGGCAGTGAGGACTTGAAATTATCTTCAGACTGGTAAGGCTTTTGGCTACTTCACGATTCTTTCTGTTGCTGTGTTTTTTTTTTTTTTTGAGACAATCTCACATTGCACAGGCTGACCTGGAACTCAACTACGTGGCTGAGACTTCTTGAATCTCAGGTCTTCCCGCCTCTGTCTCTTGAGCGCTGGGGCTATAGGTGTGTGCCATCATACCCAGCTCTCTCAGTGCGACATTTTTATTATCTTCCTAATTTAGGAGATTTTTGCCCAAGACCTGGGTACAAAGGACTATTTATTCTGTACCAATCACTGCAAAATCAGAATATAGACACAGAGGACAGACCAGTGTGAGATGTTACCACTATAAGAGCACCCATACCCACATATGTGAGAGAAAATACTTGTATAGAATTCATCATCTCAGCAGGGCCTTCCGATGTGGTGCAGCACTCCTGCAGCCCCATTCCTCAGAGGCTGAAGGGGAGAATGGCTTGCACCAGTCTGTTCAGCTCCAGCTTAGACAACACTGAGAAGGTTTCCCGGGAAGCCAGACTTTCAATGTAAAACCTGGAGCATCTGTGTACCGTTAGTCAGAGTAACAGCGAGGGATGTGAGGTTCCTCTCTTGAGCCAAAAACTAGTTAAGTGATATTCTGAAACAGACTGTTGAGAGGATGTTCTTCAAATACCTTAATAGTTAACGTTCGATCCTAATGTTTATAATAGTAATGAATTCATTTCACTGACGCATGCAGAGCTTGACAGATCATCTCTGAGACTTCTGTGCATTTGTAGCAATCTTGTTGTAAGCACCCCCTGTTCATCCTGCGAAAGTCTTGCATCTGGCTCTTTGATGGGCGATCCAAAGCTTAAGAAAATGTCTGTGAAGCCAGCCCTGTGATTAGAAATACAGCTAGTCATGTACAAATTTGCGAGTAAGTAAATGACATCTCTACGGTGTGGTCCTTCCTCGCTGTCGCCAAGGATGTAGTTGCCCTGGTTCCTGCAGATTGCCTTTGCGTTGGAGTGGCAGTTACTCATAATTGGTTCTTGGTCTTGATAATTCACAGTGTGCTGCTTATTATGCGGCCTGCATTGTCAGCCTTGCCAAGAGCCCTGCAGTTCCCCCCTCTGAGATCCCAGTGTGTGTTCTTTCATAAAAGGATGCATTCTCATTTCCTGGCATGGGCTAAATGATAAGATCCAAGGAAAATACATCTCTGAAGAAGAAACAAAGTGCTCTGGGCTACTAGACCTAATGGAAAGGTTTTATAATCCATGTGTTCTCTCTCTCTCTCTTTCTCCTTCCTTCCCCCCCCCCTTTAAATCCAGTCTTATATTAGGGTAATTGTCTCTTTCTTTTTTTAAATTTATTTACCTTTATTTTATGTGCATTGGTGTTTTGCTTGCATGCATGTTTATATGAGAGTGTCAGATCTTGGAGTTACAGACAGTTGTGAGCTGCCATGTGGGTGCTGGGATTTGAACCTGGGTCCTCTGGAAGAGTGGTTAAGAGTGCCCTTAACCAGCGAGCCATATCTCCAGCCCCGGTAATTTTCTTATCTAGGGTAGTTACGTTCTAAAGTAATTTGGAATGTGTTGTAAGGGGAAAATGGTATGCAAGTAAGACAATCTCAGGTCCATCGCGGGACATTGATGAATTTGTAGCAAGTGCTCACTTAACTCGTTCCTCAGTGAAGTGCTGATCCCAACCCTCAAGTCAGAGACCATGGTCGACACAAGCTCAGGGAGCTGCACAGGTTCTAGTTCTTTCCACGTGGGTGCTGGGGGGTGCCTGGTGCTTCCGGTTCCTCTCCCTTACCGGTCACGTGCTTATGCCATTTGCTTCCCAGGGGGCCAGTCATTCTTCAGCAGGAAGGACTCCATCCGCACCATCTACACGTCCCTGCATAACGAACTGAAGAAAGTGGTGACTGGCCGCGGCGCCCCAGGCGGGGCGGCTCCTCACGTGGAGGAGCTTCTCCCCCACCTGTCGGAGCAGCTCTGTTTTTTTGTCCAGGCGCGGATGGAGATCGCAGACTTCTACGAGAAGATGTACGCCCTCAGCACGCAGAAGTTCATCAACACCGAAGAGCTGGTCAGCGTTTTGGATACCATCCTCAAGAAATACAGCTCCAGGTGAGTGCGCAGGAGGAGGTGACAGCCGATCAGCCACACACAGGCTCTAGCTTTGCCGCCCGCTCAGGAAGGTCTCCCCAGGGTCCCCATACTCCGTTTTGTATGTGGTCATTAAACAGCAGGCGTCCATTGGGCACTTTGGGATTTAGTTAACTGTGCTGGATGGGAGCTGGGGAGATGGCTTGGTGGGTGAGAGGCCCGCTCTGCAGGCATGAAGCCCTGAGTGTGGACCCCCAGCTGCCATGTAGAAATCTGAGAGCCGCTTCATGCACCTGCAGTGCCGCTTAAGAGTGTTGTGGGAGCCGGGCGTGGTGGCGCACGCCTTTAATCCCAGCACTCGGGAGGCAGAGGCAGGCGGATCGCTGTGAGTTCGAGGCCAGCCTGGTCTACAAAGTGAGTCCAGGACAGCCAAGGCTAACACAGAGAGACCCTGTCTCGAAAAAACAAAAAACAAACAAACAAAAAAAAAGAGTGTTGTGGGGAGCTGGGCGCCATGGCACTCTTTTCCGAGAGCCTGGGAGTTACCTCCTTTGCCCTTGTGCAGTTGCTACTGTGTGTTGGGAATTCTGTTGAGTGTGCTGTTCAGGAGGACAAGCTTAGGTTCTTTGGGATACCTGAGAGATTACTAAGAGGCCGGTTTCCCTGAAAAAGTGTTGCTCAACTGGGGAGCTGTGGTTATTTGAAGAAACTGGCTCCTCACAAAGAGGCAACGCTGTTTGTGATGTGCTGCATGCTGCCTGACCCTGGAGACAATGCCCAAAGACTTGTCGGAGTTAAGAGTACCTTAACTAAAGTAAAAGGCCTAGTTTTATTTTGGCTTCCTGGAAGCCTAGCACAGTAGGTCTTACTTGAACTATAAAGGTGTCCTTTGAAGTATAGCGCATATTCGGATGTTTTGCCCACATGTATGTATACCATATACATGCCTGATGCCTGCAGACGCCAGGAGACGGCATCGGATCCTGTGGAACTGGTGTTGCAGGCAGCTGTGAGTTACCTGTGGGTGCTGGGTATCGAACCTGGATATTTTGGCAGAGAAACCAGTGCTCTTAACCTCTGAGCCATCTCTCTAGGCAGAGGATGGAGAGAGAGCTCAGCAGTTACTAGTGTGCACTCCTCTTACAGAGGGCCTGAGCTTGGGTCTCAGCACCCAGTGTTGTGTTCTCATCTCTATCTCAGGCTAATTATAGAGTGGGCAGTTCACAAACACCTAGGACTTAGTCATCGTTTTTCTCGTTCTGAAGAGACAGCGTGACCATGGCAACTCTTACAAAGGAAAATATTTAGTTAGGGCTGGCTTACTGTCCAGAGGTTAGGACCGTTGTCGTCACGGTGGGACGCATGTGTCACGCAGGCAGACATGGTGCTGGAGAGGGGAAGCTGAGCGGTCTACAGCTGCATTGCAGGCAGCAGGAAGAGAGGGAGACGCCAGGCCTGGCACGAGCTCTGAAAGCGCAAAGCCCAACCCTAGTGACGTACTTCCTCTAACGAGGCCACATATCAAACGATGCGGCTCCCTATGAGCCCCTGGGGGCCGTTTTCACTTAAACCAGCATAGCCTGCAGCTGCGGCTGTGAGGGGCCCGCTGCCTCTGGCCTCCATGTGCTCTACGTACTCATGTACTCCCCACGTCCTTACAGCTAAAAGTAAATCATGGAAAGAAAAGAAAAATTGCAAGCGGAGTATGATAAACAGTTGGTGCATGTTTGCATATATACTGGAAATCTGACGTGGTGATGGTTTCGTAAGTTCTTGAGTATACTAAAACATTGAATCGTTTGTTTGAAGGATGAGGCTTGTAATATATTTATGGACATGAATTAAATACCAATAAGGCTGTTAAAAATAAAAAAGCAAGGACTGGAGAGATGGCTCAGAACCCACGTGTTGGCTCATGACCATCTGTACCTCCAGTTGCAGGGGACCTGATGCCCTCTTTGGCCTATTTGGGCTCCCGAGTACACACGGTGCACACAAACTCACTCAAGCACACACGCACACAAATAAATAAGTACATTGTGCAGCGAACACACATCCTTCATCCACCCTCACAAGCTCACACCCGCCATGCTGCCTTTCCCTGTCCCTGTAGATATCTGTCTCTATTTGGAAGTGCGCTACTGTATCCTTCGCTCACCTTCCCAAGTCTCAGCTTCTCAGCTCCCAAGCTCCACACACGGTCACAGCAGTGTTCACGTCAGGACTTTTCACACCGATTTCTCTCCCATCACGTAACACGTTCCCACTGCAGACTTCTCAGGTTGCCTCACAGATGCCTTCCACACCTGGTTACGTCATAGAGTAGGTCTGCTAGTTTCTTTTGAGGGATTTGTACACTGATGCGATTTTGCCTCACACGATGCCCTCAAAGATCATGCATACTAAAGCATGTGACAGCATTCCTTCCTGTGTAAGGCTGAAGAAGAATCCTCCGTATATATGCAACCCCTCTTCACATGTATTCATTAGACATCTGGCTGCTGCCCGGCAGGCTTTGTGTCCCTCATATTAGATGTATGACTTTCTACTTTGTGTATGTTTAAATATCACCGCCTAGAAGGCTCTGAAGGGCAGACCTCAGGCCACTGTAGCCTCCATTGATCAGTACCCCACGTTCTGTAGTTTCTGTTACCCACAGTCATCTATTATCTGACATTTAACAAGGTCAAGAAATTAACAAGTTTTAAATTGCATGCTTGCGCCGGGGGCTCAGTCAGTCAAGTGCTTGCAGAGGACCTGGGTTCCACCTCCAAAACCCACGTTAAAAAAGCATCTGAGCACAGTGGCATGTGCACTTGTAGACCGATGCTGAAGAGATGGGGACAGGCAGAGCTCTGTGGCTTGTGCCCTACTTGGCTAGCTCCAGGCTGGTGAGAGACTCTCTTTCTTAATCTCTAACAAGGGGGAGTCTGCATTCCTGAGGGGTGACCCAAGCTTGTGCTCTGACCTCTACATTCAATGCACATGTGGATATTTGCACACAGACACATACACACATATGCACACATACAAAACAATGTGCAAACAGTGAGATGAAATAACACGGCACCAGCCGGTGGGCGTGGTCCTTGACCAGTAGTGTATAAGCTGGTCAACACGCAGATCCAAGAGACAACCTTCTCTTAACTTACACTGTGATAGATTGTTAATAATTGTTCTATTATTAGCTGTTAATCTCTTACTGTGTCTACTTTATGAGGTAAGTTTTATCTTTGCTATGAATAGGAAAAACCCACGTATGTAAGGTACACTATTGTCCCCTTGGGAGCTTGGAACACAAGCCCTATGGACCAGGGAGACGAGAATATCCTTAGTGGGTTGGTAGCTAAGAACTAGCAAACTAGTGGCTTTAAATGAGAAGAGGTTGCAGACTTCTCTGATTGTACTAAAACAGACATAACAAAATTTCCCTTTTGTTTGTTTGTTTGTTTTGAGACAGGGTTTCTCTGTGCAGTCCTGGCTGTCCTGGACTTACTTTGTAGACCAGGCTGGCCTTGAACTCACAGAGACCCGCCTGCTTCTGCCTCCCTCAGTGCCTCTGCCTCCCTGAGAAAGTCCCCATTTTTAAATGTTTATTTCTGTAGATTGATATTTTTCCTTCTGCCTTCTCTCAAAAATTTGATCACCCCATGACTTGAGAGTTTCGGAAGGAACTACAGTATGGGTCTGTGGAGGACAGAGAGAGCACCTCTGAAGTTCCGTGTTCAACAGCACGTCACACAAACGTCCGGTCTCATCTTCCACCATTCTAGGTCCCGCTTTCCTGCTTGCTTGTCCTCCCTCCTCCTTTCTCTCCCCTCCTCCACACTTGCTCTCTTCAGAGCCGATGTTCTCCACAAAGGTTCGTAGTTCCCCGTCTCAGACACGTCCAGGTTTACTGCCTTGGCTTAGGGATGGTTGTAGGTCACAGCCACCAAACACATCTGAACACAGGTTGAGCTGTGAGTAGCCGTGAGGTGCACAGGAGAGGGATTTGGGGGGGATGCCTCACGAGGCTAATGTCCATGCTGGGCGGACTGACAGTGTGAATGCTCAGCTTTTCATGAGGTTGGAAATAGCTGTAGCATACACATGCATCCTTAATAGGTGTCGAGCATTTCGCTTCTGTAGTGTTATGAAGCACTTGTTCAAACTTTCTGAAGGTTTGCTCTGAGGATCTGTGCCCTGAAGCAGAGCGTTGGCTGTAAGTGGTGGTTTCCAGTGGCAAGTGGTAGGAAAATCAGACTTGGTTCCTGACTTGTCTTTATTTTTATTATTTTTACTTTTTAAATGATTTTTCGATGCTGCAAAAGTGATGAACATTCAGTAGAAACTATGCTTAGAACTTTGGACTTTGATCATTTTCCGGGTTTAGCAAAGTACAGTACAGTCCTCTTAGCGACACTGGGCAACCTCAGCTGTCAGGCGGCCTAGCAGTCATGGGGTGTGACAGCAGACACTAGTGCACTGCAGGATGAGCTATGATGGTGGTAGGCTAGACCACACTGTAGTGCACTGCAGGATGAGCTATGATGGTGGTAGGCTAGACCACACTGTAGTGCACTGCAGGATGAGCTGTGATGGTGGTAGGCTAGACCACACTGTAGTGCACTGCAGGATGAGCTATGATGGTGGTAGGCTAGACCACACTGTAGTGCACTGCAGGATGAGCTATGATGGTGGTAGGCTAGACCACACTGTAGTGCACTGCAGGTGAGCTATGATGGTGGTAGGCTAGACCACACTGTAGTGCACTGCAGGTGAGCTATGATGGTGGTAGGCTAGACCACACTGTAGTGCACTGCAGGATGAGCTATGATGGTGGTAGGCTAGACCACACTGTAGTGCACTGCAGGTGAGCTATGATGGTGGTAGGCTAGACCACACTGTAGTGCACTGCAGGTGAGCTATGATGGTGGTAGGCTAGACCACACTGTAGTACACTGCAGGACGAGCTGTGATGGTGGTAGGCTAAGGATATCAACCATATTTGACTTGTTTTTTGGGTTTTTTTTTTGTTGTTGTTGTTTTTGTTTTTTGAAACAGGGTTTCTATGTGTAGCCTTGACTATTCTGGACTCGCTTTGTAGACCAGGCTGGCCTCGAACTCACAGTGATATTTTGTAATATATATAATCACATATATATGCCTCTGCCTCCCTAGTGCTGGGATTAAAGGCGTGCGCCACCACCGCCTGGCTTGACTTGTGATATTTTAAAGTTAGGATGGGCTGATGAAGTCACAGTCTAGGAGCATCTGCTTAGAGTCTTCTGCCAGTGTCGTCCTGTTAGCTCAGCTGTCAGCTTATCATGCCCAGAGTCATCCGAGGGGGCCTGAATTGGAGAGTGTCTAGATCTGTTTGGGTGTGGGCATGTCTGTGGGATATTGCATGACTGATGGGTGATACGGGAGGCCAGCCTACTGTGTGCATGCCTAAGTAAGTGGGCCTTGGCTATATAAGAGCTGGCTGAGGAGCTTCAGAGATGGCTCAGTAGTTAAGAGCATTTATTGCTCTTTCAGAGGACCCGGGTTTAGTTCCCAGCTCCACACAACTCTCTGTAATTCCGCGTCAAGAGATCTGACACTGTCTGTGACCTCCACAGAGCATGCAAGTGGTGCACACACATAAACAAAGAAAAAACACATATGTAAAATAAATAAATAAAAATTTAAAACCCAGTAAACAAACAAAAATAAGAATGGTTAGTGCTGGCTGCCTGGCCTAGATTGGGAGCAAACAGAGCTTGCTGAGACAGACTGAAGAGGAAAGCTGAAGGGAAGAGAGAAGCATTGGTGAAGAGGGGCCACGCTTTTACTTGCCTCACCATCTTTAACTTGCCCATTCTCCTCTGCTGAGAAGTTAAGGTACTTCTACCTCCTGTTGCCCCTCCTGTTACATTACTGTGAAGTGGGTCACTGTTTACGGATGGCAGTCAACAGCCTACATTCATAAGTTCATTTGCTGAATAGAAATGTGATTATATATATTACAAAATATCAAGATACTTTGTGCATAGTAAGGGATAAAATTTATATGTGTGTGCAGTATAAAGTGTCACTGTATCACATGGTCAAAAGTTTCAAAACACTTTGTATAAGGCAAGTGGAAATAAAATTGCACTACTGTCCTGCAATAGTATATTTTACTGTCCTGACTTTGAAATAGTATATTTTATTTATCTATTTTTAATTATATGTATAAGGTATGTGGCAGGGGGTAGGGTGTGTGCATGTGAGCGAGGTGCCGATGGAGGACAGGAGAGAGCAGCAGATGTGCTGGAGCTGGAGTTACTGGGGGTTGCGAGTCTACTGAAGTGGATGCTGGGAACTGAACTCGGGCTGTCTGTGAGAGCCCTTGGTGCTCTTAACCTCACAGCCATCTCTCAAGTGCCTGAAATAGTGTATTGTCATCATTTCACAACAGCTCAAAACGGGGTTGGGGGGGAACCTCAAAAAGAGAATGTGTCTCAATCTTAAATACCTTCTTAGGGATTTGAGGTAAGTGTTTTTTGTTTGGCTTGTTTTGTTTTTCAAGACAGGGTTTCTCTGTGTAGCCTTGCCTGTCCTAGACTCACTTTGTAGACCAGGCTGGCCTCAAACTCACAGAGATCTGCCTGCCTCTGCCTCCGTGTGCCACCACCACGCCCAGCTTGAGGATTTTTTTCTAAGTGTTACATCTTCTTTTGTGGCCACTTTTATTTATTTATTTATTTATTTATTTATTTATTTATTTTGTATTGGGTTTTTTGTTTGTTTGCTTGGTTTGATTACAAAACAATGGGTTTCATGATGGGGTCTTAGGTCAGTCACTTTTCTTTGTTTAACTTGCTACCCTCCCACTGCCCTCTCCTGGCCTGTGCCCCTTCTTTCTAGTTTGCTTCTTTTCTTACTTAACCCTCCTTTCTGCTTTTCATCGAATGTATTCCATCGTGCCCTGTTGTCCACCTCTCTTTGGCCACCATTTTGTTTTTAACCATGGTTAACTCTGAAGGGAATTTGGGAGTAGAATTGGTAACGGTGTCTGGTAATTCCATTATTAAATGCCTGTTGTGTGTTGAGCTTCAGGTTTATGGTGTTTACATTCATCTGTAAAATGGGTCTATGAACAGCAAATTAGTGTACTCCAGGATAACAGATATCTCAGTATCGCGTTTTTAGTAGCGCCCCTGTAGAGACGAGCCCTTGTTGTAGTAATAGTGTTAGTCACACAGTTCTCAGAGTAAATAAACAAACAATTACAGTCACAGTGATTTCTCCTTATTAGGAAAGAAGTTAGCTACTTTCATTAAAAGGAAACCCCACAAATACAAGCTGTTTCTCTAGGAGAAGATGAAATGCTCCAGATATACCAGGGCTCTAAAAAAGCAACCAACCTAGGCTCCGCCCCTTTCTGCACCATCACACCGGTGGAGTGGTGGAGTGGCGCATGCGTTTTGAGGGGCTTATGCTGATGCTGTTTTGTTATCTTTGAAGGTCTCTTGGCGGGAAGTGACATTTCCCCTGATTTCTGTCCTTTCCTCCCTCTCCAGGTTTCACCACCCCATCCTCAGCCCCCTGGAAAGCAGTTTCCAGCTGGAAGTGGGCGTGCTGAGTCATCTCCTGAAGGCGCAGGCCCAGATCTCCGAGTGGCAGTTCCTCCCTTCTCTGGTCACCCTGCACAGCGCTCACACGAAGCTTCAGAGCTGGGGCCAGACCTTTGAGAAGCAGCGAGAGACCAAGAAGCACCTGTTCGGAGGGCAGTCTCAGAAGGCCGTTCAGCCCCCACACCTTTTCCTTTGGCTGATGAAACTCAAAAACATGCTCTTGGCCAAGTTTAGCTTTTACTTCCACGAGGCGCTGAGCCGACAGACGACCGCTTCAGAAATGAAAGCGCTGACCGCAAAGGCGAACCCGGACCTCTTTGGGAAGATCTCCAGTTTCATCCGGAAATACGACGCTGCCAACGTGTCCTTAATTTTTGACAATCGAGGCTCAGAGAGCTTTCAGGGTCATGGCTACCACCACCCACATTCCTACCGGGAGGCCCCTAAGGGAGTGGACCAGTACCCAGCAGTGGTGTCTCTGCCCAGTGACAGGCCGGTCATGCACTGGCCCAATGTTATCATGATTATGACAGACCGAACATCCGACCTGAATAGCTTGGAGAAAGTGGTCCATTTCTATGATGACAAAGTCCAGAGTACGTACTTCCTGACCCGTCCTGAACCCCACTTCACCATCGTTGTCATTTTTGAGTCAAAGAAATCGGAGAGAGACTCCCATTTTATTTCCTTCCTCAATGAGCTCTCGCTTGCCCTTAAGAACCCCAAAGTGTTTGCAAGTCTGAAACCCGGATCCAAAGGCTAGCCGGAGCTTGCTTACCCGAGGATCTCCAAGACTGCTGGATCCACTGTCCTTAGTTGCTCTGGGGGCAGCGGTAAGACAAGCTCATGCTTGTTTCAGAGCTGAACTAAAGCCAGGTCCTCCCTAATCATGTTGCACACTTCATAAGCAGTTAAGACCAAGGCTGGAGGCCCCAAAGAGTGTCTAGGAAGCGCCAGGGCTCCTGTGTATCACCATGGTACCCAAAGTATGTCAGCGTTTCCTGGTTCCCCGGACCTCGTGTAGATGGACTATTTATTGGCTTACCAGATGTTCTGTTGTTCTGACCGTTGTGCTCCGTGCGTTTCTTACCGTCCCCTCTCTCTGTCACTGCAGAGCAGCCTCGAGAAGAGATAGCAGATGGGGTTGTTTTCAGCCTCCTAACACTCATATTAACTAGTTTTATAAGTTAACCTAACCAGCTCTCTACTGTACCCTGGTGATGAGTTTCTTCTCTCAGGTGGGGAAGTGGGAGATGGTCGGTTGGTATCGCTTCTTGTGGCAACTTAACCAGCACAGGTTCTCTTCAGGTGGCCTTCATCCATCTGCGTTGGTTTTTACCTTTAAAAGGTTTGGTGGCATTCTGTTTAAAGTCAACCCAAGCCCTGGTGCAGAGCTCCCCCCCTCTAGCGTGTCACTGTTTGCTATCAGCTTTCTGCTGCACCGTGTTTGCCTCTGGCTCCAAGTCCGGTTATCCTCAGGGTTAGAAATCACGAAGCCGTGTTTTAGTTTCTCACACAGCACAGCTTGCTTTTTATAAAACCAAACGGCAGACTTCCCACTTTGTGCTTCCTCGTCCAGTCATCAGGCCTGCCCCGCCACGCTGCTGGACGTGGGCTCTGCACCAAGTGGCTCAGCACAGGCTGCTCTGTCCCTTCCCTTCTATGAGTGTCCCTTAGAGCTTGTGCAAAGTCCTGGTCATATCAGTGTGTTCCTTGTGACTGTAGGGAGCCACCGTCTTTCGGGGGTCCACATCAGCAGAGCCATGGAGCCCCTCCAAAGCCTCCTGGTCCAGTGTGGTCCACCTGCAGAATAATCCTCCCCCCTTCACACAGTCTTAAGGCTGTTCTCTTTGAACAGAAGGTAGTGATTTACTCCACATTTTCTCCAGGTCCCATAGAATACGAACAAATTTTATAATATGGCCTTACTGTAAACAATTGAAAACATTTGGAATTAAGAGCCAAACCATTTTCTTTCCTTTTGTGTTTTGCTCAGAAACTGAAAAATAATCCTTGGTACGTGTTTTTTTTTTTACCCCTTAATAAAACCACCATTAGCCTTAATGACATGACTCCCCAGGTACCTAAAAGAATATAGAATTGCAGTGGACCATGGAGGAATGTATATAAAACATACATACATACATACATACATATATACATGTAAAACATATATTACTTTAAATGGTCAAATATATATAGTTGAATTGTATATTTATTTTTAAACATATTTTTGAGTAAGCCAAGAGGTATTTACAAAGAACAGAAAGCAGATGTGAATATTAAGACAACATAAGTTAAGTCCCTGCTCACTGTCATACAGTACTAGATTCAGCAAAGATAAGTGCTGAATCATTGATCATCTCTTAAGCCCCTCAATAAAGTTTTTAACTATATATGTACCTTTTCCTGATCAAGGACATTTTATTGTGTACATGTGCATGTCTGTGGAGTTCTTCTAGGAGTCTCCTGAAACTGGAAGGCTGGGTTGTAGGGCTCATGTGTGGCCCCCATAACATATTGTTACACTTAGACTCAGGTGCAGGGGCTGGACACCTAGGCCAGAGCCCAGCTGGTGGGCATCCTCCTTTGAGTGCAGGAGATGCCAAGGTAAGCACCTCAATCCTTGGACACCACCAGCTTCTTAGGTTTGCCAAGGGCTTGGGCCTCACTGCCCCATCCTCTGCTTTTTCTAGCCTCTTTTCCCCCTTCTTCGCCAAGTTCGTCAGCTACTGGGGAGGCAGCCTTTCGACTTGCTTGACAGGTAGACACCTCTAGCTACACATCCTCCTCTTCCTCCCTAGGTAGGTCTCAAGTCTTGTAACATTCCTGGCCCCTGAGGAACACAGGTCCTGAGCCAGCCTGCAGCTAGGAAGTCACTGGAGACAAAGCTGCATGAATGTCATGGTGATGATAGGATGGAGGCCTCCAGGGAGGCAGTGGTGACATAAAACATACACACGAATATAGGCTGCCCATATTTTGGTTCACGTTTTTCTTTTAAAGTGGTTTTTATGGTATTTGCCCTCTGGCAGCAGGACTGAGGGGATCTGCCTGATTTGCTGACTAGAGAGGAAATGCACTCATTTCCTGTGCACTGCCTACCTTGACATTTGTTTCTAAACCACGGCCTGATGAATTCTGGGTAACAGGAAGTGTGGCTAACTCAGAGGTCCACCATTTTAAGGTGGATAGTGGATAAATCCCTAACAGCTTTGTCCTCGGTGAGGTCCAGCCTGGGGTCTGACAGTGTCATTTTGAGGAGTGTGTTAATATAAAGCCAGATAGCTAACTGGCCTTCTGTACAATGGAAAATTGTCCTTTTTGAGAAAGAAAATGTGGCTTCCCTGCCCTCCCTTAGGTAACCTTTAAACCTAGCAACTGGGTGGGTCCCTTACTTTGGCATGTGAGCCTCTAAGTGCAACAACTTTGTAAAGTGGGGGGCCAAGAAAATGTGGGCTGCATTTTTCAGCAGCTAGTGGGGCTGTGAGAAGGCCGTGTGTGTGAAAACGTGTTGGAAATGGACGTGGTACCTGTACGAATAAAAAGTGAACCACCCTCCCCTGACTTAAATATGAATTCTCACGTTCTCTTCATGCTCATTAAGTCTGAGCAAACAGTAGGCAGGTAAATGCCTGATGATACCCGCTGTTCATATCTTCATGGCTCTTCGTTCCTAGGTTTTGTTTTGTTTTGTTTTTAATGGTTGGTTGATAGTGTCATTTCAAATCTAGGCCCCTGGTCTTTTATTGGGCTGCTCTGTCAGTAACACAGAGGTGTGCTCAAACTGCCATCTGGGACTCTGTGTCTTCTTTATTACGTAGGTAGTATGACAGACATTACAAGGTGGTATTATTTTAATAAATTTCCTGTGTTTAATATTATCCAGAAATAAATATAAATATAAATAAATACACACACACACACACACACACACACACACACACACACACACACACGCCATCTTCAATGATTGGTTACCTTGAAATGTAGTCAGTTTGATTTCAGGCTGTTTTACCTTCCACCCCCACCCCCTCCCCTTTCAGCACGCTGGAGATTAGACTCAAGGCCTCATGGGTGCTGGGGAAATGCTGCATCTCCTGCTGGTGCTGGAGACTGAGCCTGCCTTCTCAGGTAGAAGGTAGAAGGTAGAAGGGCTGGGTTCCCAGACTGTAACCGGGCCTGGAACAGCTTTAAAGATAGATCTTAGCCAGTTTTACACCTGTGAGTTCTTTAAAGAAATAGATTATTACAGTTATAAGGATTTTTTTTCCCCCAGTTTTAAGATTTTTACTTTTTGGAATTATAATTAAAGACATTCTTCCTCCAACTCCTCTCCTGTTCCTTCTTTGCCCTTTCAGATTCATGACCTCTTCAGTTCTTACAGGCACACACTCTAAATATATAAATACAGCCTGCTCACAGTTAATGGTACTTGTATGTCTATGATTTCAGGGCTAAGCCCTGATAACCAACTGGGCTCTTCCCCGAGGAAGATTTATTTCTCCCCCTCTCAGCGTTCCTTAGGATTTTCTTCGGTCTTAGGTTTAAGATTTGAAACAAGGGGGCTGGAGAGGTGGCTGAGAGGTTAAGAGCACCGGCTGCTCTTCTAAAGGTCCCGAGTTCAATTCCCAGCAACCACATGGTGGCTCACAACCATCTGTAATGTGATCTGGTGCCCTCTTCTGGCCTGCAGGCACACATGTAAGCAATTCTATATAAATAATAAATCTTTTTTAAAAATTAAAGGAAAAGACTTGCAACAAAACAGTGCTATTTTCCCTCTTGACATGAGATAGTTTACGTAAATATTATATTATGGCTTTGCCCTCTTGCTTCTGGCTAGCTTTCTATCCTTCACTGTTGCCTTCACTGATGCCGTTTCCGCCATCTGCCCCCTCCCCCCAACTTCTAGTGACTTCCACTAATCTACTTTTAAAAAATTTTATTATAATTTATTCAGATTACATCCTTAATGTTATCCCTTCATTTGTATCTTTCTGTTCCCCTCTTCCACCCTCTTCCCCTCCCCTAGACCTCTGACAGAAGGGGACCTCCTCCCCCACCATATGACCACAGCCTATCAGGTCTCATCCAGATAGCCTGCTTCCCCTTCCTCTGTGTGCCCTCTGGGCCTCCCCATCAAGGGGAAGTAATCAAATCAAGGGAGCCAGAGTTCATGTCTGTGAAGAGAACGCAATCTTGCCTTAGTCTGGGCCCAAGGTGAAAACAGTCTTGGGATGCTTGACCCCACTGAGACTTTGTCTCTATAAACTGATAAACATCTTAGCATAGACTCAGAGGAGGAAGGATCAGCCCAAGACAAAAGACAGGGGTTGATGATTCTGGCCGGGGATTGTATTGCAAAAAACGACCATGGACCATGTATGGGGGGGGGGGGGCGGCACTAGAGGAGATCAGAGGTTCCTGCCCATGGTGCCCGGAGTTTCAGGATTTGTGGCAGGGCAAGACTCCTGAGAACTACGCCAGGGGAATTGCCCCAGGGAACTGATACCCAGAAGCTTTCATTCTTGTTCTCCTTAATCTCCTTTCCCTCCTATTTAGGGTAGTCGGGTTGTGAGGGAGGTACATGCCTTTAATAAATTCCTAATAAAGTAGAATTGTTAAGGAATCGGAGCCAACACATGTGAGAGGAAGTCCCCACTCTCCCCACAACTGTGGGAAATAAGCTGCCCATTGGCTAGATCTGAACAGGGGGTCTAGGTTTGCTGCATGCATTGTCCTTGGTAGGGGCAACAGTTTGTGCCGGCTCCCCTGGGTCCAGATCCAGCAACTTTGATGGTCTCCTTGTGGGGCTCCTGAACCCTCTGGGTCCTTCCATCCCCCACGTTCTTCCACACCCCTCTCATCACTCCACCTGGAGTCCAGCTTCGAGTACCAGCAGCTGTCCTGATTCCCCACTGGGTGCAGTCTCTCAGAGGACATCTATGTTGGGCTAATGTCCACTTACAATTGTGTATACACCTATGTGTATCTTTCTGCGTCTGGGCTACCTCACTCACGAAGATCGTTTCTAGTCCCATCCATTTGCCTGCAGATTTCAAGATTTCCTTCTTTTTAATAGCTGAGCAGTATTCTATTGTATAAATGTACCACAGTTTCTTTATCTATTCTTCAGTAGAGGGACTTCTAGGTTGTTTCCAGATTCTGGATATTAATAAGGCTGTTATGAACATAGTTGAGCATATGTCATTGTATGGTAGAGCAATATAGAAAAACAAAAAACCTAGACTAGCTAAAACAATCCTGTATAATAAAAGATCTTCTGGAGGAATCTCCATCCTCGGTCTCAAGCTGTACTATAGAGCAACAGTGATAAAAAACAGCATGGCACTGGCATAGAAATAGGCTGGTTAATCAATAGAATTGAATTGAAGACCCAGAAATAAACCACACACCTATGGACACTTGATTTTTGACAAAGAAGCCAAAACTATACAATGGAAAAAAAGATAGCATCTTCAGCAAATGGTGCTGGTCTAACTGGACGTCTACATGTAGAAAAATGCAAACAGACCCATATTTATCACCATGCACATAACTAAAGCCCAAGTGGGTTAAAGACAGCAATATAAAACCAGACACACTAAATCTACTAGAAAAGAAAGTGGGGAAGAGCCTTGAGCTCATAGGCACAGGAGACAACTTCCTGAACAGAACACCAACGGCTTAGACTCTAAAATCAACAATTAATAAATGGGACCTCATCTAACTGAAAAGCTTCTGTAAGGCAAAGGACATTGTCAACAGAACAAAATGACAGCCAACAGACTGGGAAAAGATCTTCACCAACCCTACATCTGATGAGGGGCTAATATCCAAAATATATAAAGAACTCAAGAAATTAAACACCACCAAACCAAATAATACAATTATAAAGGGGGTATAGAGCTCAACAGAGAATTCTCAACAGAGTTTTGAATGGCTGAGAAACACTTAAAGAAATGTTCAACATCCTTAGTCTCTAGGGAAATACAAATTGAAATGACTCTGAGATTCCATCTTACACCAGTCAGAATGGCTAAGATCAAAAATGCTGGTGAGGATGTTGAGAAAGGGGAACACTCCTCCATTGCTGGTGGGAGTGCAAACTTGTACAACCACTTTGGAAAAAATCAATCCGGCTCTGTCTCAGAAAGCCTGGAACAGTGCTACCTCAAGACCCAGCTATACTACTAGGCTACTTTTGTTCTATTCTTTGCCCTGATGTTTCAGGGAGCCAGATCATGCCCCAGGGATTTAACCCAGTTTGAAGAAAGCCACGTCTGACAGTAACCATTTTTACTTTTAGTTGGTCATTTTCAGTAAGGCAGGAAACCATGGAGGGAGAAAGGTTAATGTTGACTCTAACGGGGTGAGGTTAATGACATCTTGCACCGTGAAGACACACCTGTTAGTGAGCTACAGCCAAGCAGGACTCTTTGTATCTAGCAGATAATTTGGCAGGAAAAAAAAAAACCTAATTTAAACAATAGCCTTTCAAGCTGTGATGGCTAATCTTGGCTGTCGACACACCTGAGAAGAAGACCCTCAACCGAAGAGGACTCGCCTTCAAGCTGAGTGGCTGTGTGCATATCTGTGGGGTATTTTCTTGATTGTTAATTGATGGAGCAGGGCCCAGCCCACTGTGGGCGGTACCATCCCTAGGCAGGTGGGCCTGTGCTGTAGCTGAACAAGATCCTGAAAACGAGCCAGTAAGCAACGTTCCTGCTGGGCTCACGCTTCACTGCCTCCTCCCTGGCTTCTCTCAGAGATGGTCTGGAACCTGTGAGTTAAGGTAACCCTTTCTTTCCCAAGTTGCTTCTGGTCGCGGTGTTTAGCACAGCAATAGAGAGCAGACTTGAACACGAGTGTATTTTTTTTTTTTTTGCAATATAGTTTTAAAAATTAAAAATCACATGGGATAACCATTGAGATGTAACAAGAATAAATTAATAAAGGAGAAAAAAAGTTTTAAAAAGTCATAAAAAAAATTAAAAATCATGCTTAGCCTATTTTTTTCTAGTTAGGGTATACAAGCATTAAATTAGCTGCTATTTTTTTTTTTTTTCTGTAAGTAGATGTTTAAGAAATTGGGTGGTTTTTCTTTTTTTTTTTTTTTCTTCTCCCTTCCTAAATGAGAAATTAAAAGCTGTACGAGGTGACCGACCCGCTTCAGCAGCCCTGTAGCAGAGTAATTTAGCAGTTCTGCTTCCACTTTTCTACTGGGTTCTTGTTGCCAATGTAATTATCTTGTGACCCTTTGCCTGATTTACTCTAAGTAAATTCTCCAGAGGAAATGAGTCAGGAGAAATGGGCTTTTCTGTTTGGGGAGACGTCTCTTGGTGTTGTGTAAATCTGTGAGGCCTCGTTAATGGACCCACGGTAGCTGCCTGCCTAGTTTTCCAGTCCGCTCTAGACGACGAGGCCTGTTCATGGGCTGCTTGGAAGTGAAAACCGTATGATGTCAATGCTGGAGAACAGAGGGAGGCAAATGGCTGCCCTTTCTGGAAGTCCCTCTACCTGACATGAGCCGTGGGTGAGACTCTGAACGCTGGCTCAGAGGGTCTGAAGGGCTTCCCGGCATGCAACAGTGACTGCGGAGGAATACAATGGGACTTGACAGTAACTTCAGACTTGGGCTAACTTTGTCCTTGGGGCCAATCCTACCTTCGCTGCTCTGGAAATTGCAGAGTGGGTCGGTTTTTGTCTTTGTTTTCGAGATAGGGTTTCTCTCAGTGTAGCCTTGACTGTTCTAGACTCACTTTGTAGACCGGGCTGGCCTCGAACTCACAGCGATCTGTCTGCCTCTGCCTCCCGAGGGCTGGAATTAAAGGCGTGCGCCGCACCGCGCCTGGCTTGCAGAGTGGATCTGGAATGCAGTTATGTATGATCTGAGGCTGCAGCGATGCAGCTGGTGTACCTAAGTCAGCGAGGGACACTCCAATCCCTCTGGCTCAGTGGCCCTAGGCTACGCCAGTGTTAGGGCTGTCCCCAGAGGAGAAGCAGATATAGAGGGTGTGGACCACTCTTTTCCGGTCTTTACTCGCGCATTCACTCTTGCGGGGACTATTGAAGATAAGCACGCGAAGGTTTGGGGATGTAAGGAGACCGTGCTCCAAGCACTCTGGCAGCCAGACGCTGTGAGAGCCTGTACTCGGTGCAGCAACAAATAGCTCCCTAACGTGTTGCACTTGGGCAGTCCCGTCACATTTGCCACAACTGTTACTCTGTTGGCAGAGAAACTTGTCTCTAGACCTTCCTAATGCTGCGACCTTTTAATACAGTCCCTCGAGCTGTGCTGACCCCTGACCATAAAACTATTTTTCTTGCTACTTTGTAACTGTAGGGTTGCTACTGTTATAAATTGCAATGTATTATTTGTTTTTTGTTTTGTTTTTTTCTGATGGTCTTAGGCAATCCCTGTGAAAGGGTCGTTCTGTTCCCAGGCTGAGAAATGATCATCTGGACAGTTGATTCAGCGTTTATCGGAACCACCAGTGGGGCAGATAGCACATGAGTGTAATTTAGTAGGTTGTGGGAGGGCCCTAGAATTTGCATTTCTAGCAAGTTTTCAGTTACTCCTGATGTTGCAGGGTCAAGGATTGTACTCCCACTGATCATTACTTCATGCCGTTGTTGCCTACAAAAAAATTAAATAAAGAGTCAGGACACATCCGTAAAGTGCTGTAGTTTGCTAACAGCACTCTTGGGATTTTAGTGTTTTATTTTTGTTTTGAAGATACTAGGTTTTTCCCTCTTCATCCCTCTTTCTTTCTTTCTTCCTTCCTTTCTTTCCTTCCTTCCTTCCTTCCTTCTTTCGTGGAGAAGCTTTCTATTAAAAAGCGTCATTAAGAAAAAAAAAATATATATAGCAATTTTTTTTGCAAGTTTGAGAAAAAGTATGTTGGGAGTAGCCAGTAGAGGGCGCTATAAAAACAACCCAGCTCCCCAGCTGCGGCTTCTTTCTATCTAGGCACAGAGGGGGCCACTTGGCTTCTCTGGACAGCAGAAACCCCAGTTTTATACTAACCGCATAAAAACTGCCATTTTCAGTGTTTCCAGCGGAGGATTCCATGACCACTCTGTAGAGGCAGCTGGCCCAAGGAATGAGTAAGAAACAGGCTGCCGTTTCCACTGAGCTTGAAATGTTTGTGTGTGCAAGTGTTTCACTTACATGTATGCTATGTGCGCCACATTTGTTCCTGGTGCCCTCAGAGGTGGTAAGTGGGCACCAGATCTCCTGGAGCCGGAGTTGTTGATGGCTGTGAACCATCAAGTGGGTGCTAGGAACCAAAGCCAGGTCCTCTGCCAGAGCAACAGGCACTCTTGCTGAGCCCTCTCAGCTCCAAAGTTGTCTTACTTACTGTCTTCTTCATATATTTTGTTTATTTGTTTCTGAGGCAGGGTCTTGCTATGTCACCTTGGCTGCCCTGGAGCTCACTGTGTAGCTCAGACTGGCCTGGATCCATCTTCCTTTGCCTCCAGTGTGCTAGGGTTAAAGGAATGTGCCACCACACCCAAGAATCTTAACCCAGACCTCCGAAACTGTTTCCTGAGCTGGTGACAATGCAGTCAACCTCTGCTGACTCGTGGTCATCTGATACTGTAATCTCCCGCCCCATTCCTAAGACTTTTCAGTTTATTTTTAGACCCATGTTCCTTCTTCAGTTTTTCAGAGAGGAGAGGGCTTACCTTCTGCAGCAACCTTAGGAAGACAGGCTGAGAGAGAGGATGTCAGGTCATAGGGCAAGCTCTTGAAAGGGATTTTTGGAACCCTGACCTTTTCCTCTTTGCTTTGTATGGCCATGAAATGAGAAAATTAGCTTTACTTTTCTGGCTTCGATGCAATGGAACCAGCTATGAGCTGAACTCTTTGAAATTGTGAACTCGAGTTAGTGCTTCCTCCTTTCCAGTTCATTCCAGTATTTTCCCACTGTCAGAGAAGTGGCTAGGAACATCTTGCCTGTGGACAGAGAGCGTGTCTTCATGTGGGGCGAGGGGAAGGGGGACGTGGATCCACGTGCTTCTTGAGTTTATATAGAAAATTTACATCTCTTCTCTATGATCCACCAGCACAAAGCTTTCTTATTGTAATTGCAGGGTTTTGTTGAACCCCCCTCTAGGGGCCTCCCCTGTTGTGGGAGAAACTCTTGGGTGGCTGCGGAGGCGCTACAGTAGCTCTTGAACGTGTGTCTTTGTTGCAGCCACAGCTCAGGGTGTTTCTACCTCAATGCCCGCCTCCCTTCCTAATCAGCGGACCTCCGTCCTGTTCACCCCCTGGGACTCCCAGATCCTTGGAGCTGTTTTGATTTCTTCTCTCTGTGTTAAGCTCTCACTCAGCACTTTCTCTCTTGAACCTTTTAATTAAAAAAAAATTACATATATAAGTTTGTGGGTCTGTGCATGTGAGCACAGGTGCCCATGGTATTAGGAGCGCCCCCCCCCCCCACCTTGCCATCCCAGATGCCCTGGAGCAGGAATTCCAGGGTGAGTCAGCTGACATGGGAGCCTGGCACTGAACTCAGGTCCTCTGCAAACCATTTCCCCAGCCCCAATCTGTGATTTTATTAGTTCAGCTTTGTTAGAAATGTTGTCTTCTGTTTGGTCCTTTACATTGACCAAGTCATTTATATGTCTACTTAGCAACAACAACAACAACAACAACAACAACAACAACAACAACAACTCCTGAGTAAGTGGCTCTCTAGAGCATGCTGGGCAGGGTCCACTTTAAAGGGTCAGTTTTCTTGCTTTATCTCAGATTTCTGTAAAACTCAACTCTGTATTTTCTCACCTCTGGGCCTTTGGTCAGTTTTCTTTGGAATCTTTCTAGACTAGACATGTTTGTTTGTTTTTAGTTTTTCAAAACAGGGTTTCACTGTGTAGCCTTGGCTATCCTAGACTCACTTTGTAGACCAGGCTGGCCTCGAACTCACAGCCATCCGCCTGCCTCTGCCTCCTGAGTGCTGGGATTAAAGGTGTGCACCACCACACCCGGCTAGACATATATTCTTTATGCTGAAATCTATGGACTAGAACAATAAAATGTTTTATCTTTTCTTAAAATGTACATTCTCTCTCTCCCTCCCTCTCCCTCTCCCTCCCCCCCCCCTCTCTCTCAGGAGCAGGCGCCTTTACATCTGATGCATCTTTTTAGCAGGCTCTATAAAAGTATTCTGAAATCTCTGATGCCACATGTGTTTGTTTTTGAGATAGGGTCTCACAATGTACCTCTGGCTGGCCTGCAACTCACTGTGTAAATCAGGTTGGCCTTGAACTCACATTGATCTTCCCATCTCTGCCTCTTGAGTGCTGGGGTTAAAGAAGTGCGTAGCCCAGTCTTACATGTGTTCTCTGTTAATGCAGTGACTATCAGGGTGCAATGTTTGGTTCTAATAATTATCAATACTGGTCCTGCCTTCTTTGATGGAAGGACATACTAAATTTTTGTGAGAGGTCAGTGAAAATGAGGCTATAGCTTTGTTTGTTTAATTCTTATGTAGAGGAATGTTCTGCCTGCATGTGTGTCTGGAGACCAGAAGAGGCCATCATCTGCTCTGGAGCTGATGTCACAGAGAGTTGTGAGGTGCCATGTAGCTGCTGGGGATGGTCCTCTGGAAGAGCAGCGACACTTTTGAGAGCTGAGCCGTCTCCCTAGTGCCAGGGCTGGAGCTTTTCTTACTGAAGTTCATGAGGCTTGGGCTGAGAACCGAGTCTCAAAACTGAGGTAGCACCGTGATGCTACCTACTACAAGCAATTTCTGATGTTGTAGGTAGGTCACCAGCTTTCTTGGAAGTTGCCTATGTGGCAGAGCCACGGATTTCTACTTTGAAAACCATTTCTCTTCAATTCTTACCCTTTAAGCATCTTTACGTTTCAGGTCCTCTGCCTCCTCAGACTCTGGGACACATATTTTTGTATTTTTTTTCTTTTGTCACCCCATTAGAAGAACTGTATTCCCTTTGAGGGGTTTCATCCGCTTCATACCAAGAGTGTGGCATTCAGCTTTGCACTTCGCGTGAGGGTCACTGGGGTAAAACGTGGCTGGTTCCCATGGTGGACTCCAGCCCTCTAAGCTATTCATGATCCCGAAATGCTGAGAGATTTCAGATCTCCACAAAGGATCAAAGAAAATGTTTTCTCTCTTGTGTTACCTTGTGAGCTTTTCTAACACATGACATACAACTTACAAGAAAGGGACAATGAAAGGGATGGAGAGACTTGAGTGGACAATCCATTTGGGAAGTTGACCTAGCAGTGTAGACGTTAGTCAAGGTCTATTCATTTTGTGCCCTTCCTTTATTCATTCAAAAGGTTACATAGAGGGAAGGTGGGTCATGTGAACAGGAAGGTACCCTACTTGCACATGGTAATTACACGTTATAAGTGACTCAGTCACTGGTTCTTACGTTGGTGGGAATCCCTGGAGCACTTCCAGAGTTTTCGACAAAGGCTTGGCTGGTGGGTGTTACCCCAAGGTTATGATAAAGACAGGATGGATACACATGGACTTGGGTACACCTCAGCTTATTACACCTGCTCAGACGCTCTGCATATGGCGGACCCTAATGTGAACACCCGAGGATGATTGCTTCTCAACCTGTGGGACATGACCCCGTGTGTGTGTGTGTGTGTGTGTGTGTGTGTGTGTGTGTGACATATCAGATATCCTGTGTATCAGATATTTATATTATGATTCACCACAGTAGCAAAATTACAGTTATGAAGTAGCAATGAAGTGATTTTATGGTTGGAGTGGTCACCATAACATGAACTGTGTTAAGGGGTCACAGCACTGGGAAGGTTGAGGACCGCTGCCCTAGGAGGAGACTCAAATGGGTCAGTGTTGAACTGCAGGAATCTAATTTGACCCCTACAGCTGTCTAATCCCTTCAGATGCCCCCTCCCCCTCTTCCCTTCTCCTCCTGTCCTCTCTCCTTCACTCCCCAAGGACGTGGAGAGTAATAATGTAGCTTAGAGGTCGCTCTACAGGGAATCGCTAAGGTTCCTTCTACACTGAAAGCCATGAGGCCCCAGCAAACAGACCCACAGTAGGACTAGCTCCTTACCACATGGGAACCATACATGTGCGTTTGTGGGCCCTGTATTCTGAGTCCCCTTTATTGGCAGGGATGTCCAGTCTGTGAGGCAGTGGCTTGCTCTGAGGTTTCAGTTCAGGCTTGTCCTAACCTTACCAGACTCATATCACTCATGGGCTCTGTTACTCTGGGGAGTTGAGATGACCCTGACAACAAAGTGGCACTTCTTTCCCGCCATTACGACAGATAGTTATTTGCAGGAAGCTTTTTAATTTCTCAGTGGCCAGGAAGGGAGCTTGTGGGTCTGCTAAGATTTATCTCTCTGCCCGTGAGATTCCTCCTCTTCTGGCTTAGAGAGTTTCCTAGAATGGTCTGTTTCAGTAGCTTTTGCACTTTCTGACACCTCAAAAAGTCCCGAATTCTTACTGGCCATGAGTTACACCTGTTCTTCTCTTGGTAGCAGTTGTGCCTTGATTTTGTTCCAGTGAGAGAGTTTAAGAAGGGTTGGTCAGCCGGGCCGTGGTGGCGCATGCCTTTAATCCCAGCACTCGGGAGGCAGAGGCAGGCAGATCGCTGTGAGTTCGAGGCCAGCCTGGTCTACAAAGCGGAGTCCAGGACAGCCAAGGCTACACAGAGAAACCCTGTCTTGAAAAACAAAACAAAACAAAACAAACAAACAAACAAAAAAACAAAAAAAGAAGGGTTGGTACAGCTGGGCAGTGGTGGCCCACGCCTTTAATCCCAGCACTCGGGAGGCAGAGGCGGGTGGATCGCTGTGAGTTCGAGGCCAGCCTGGTCTACAAAGCGCGTCCAGGACGGCCAAGGCTACACAGAGAAACCCTGTCTTGAAAAACAAAAAACAAAAAACCAACCAACCAACCAAACAAACAAACAAAAGGATTTGTACTACTTCTGTGGCTATTACAAAATTCTTTCTGAAAAGGGAGACCTGGCTTTCCTTTGGAGGCTCAGAACAGATCTTCAAATGAGAGACTGATCTCCAGAGCGGCACCCAGCCAGGTAGCTCAGGAGGCCATGATGAAATAGCTCCCTTTACCTCCCAAGACAAATCTCTCCTCCACGTGCAGTGCAGATGTGTCACATAAACTCTGCTCCACGACCTGCCTTCTCCTGAGTATTCTGTGTGGTTTGCACACATGCCTGGGTGTGTGACTAGACTACCAGGACCTGGGTCTTGCCTCTTTCTCCTTACTACCTGACACTTACGCTACTGGGCTCTTTATTGGAATCTCACATACAATCTGGTTTCCTTTACTGTTAGCCCCAACCCCAAGTTATTCCCATGTAAATATTGAAAACAAAACTACAATAGACTCATCAGGGAGCATAGTGAATAGTGCATGGTTGAATGACTGAAGATTTTGTTTTGTCATGAACACTAGGATGTGTTGTCAGGGCTACGCAATTCTTGTCACCTCATGTCCAACCCCCGCCTCCTTTCATGACTCTACTCTCTGGGTCATTAGCACAGCCCATGCTGTTCCCTGAGCCTCCAATGCTTTTCCTTACCTCCATCTTATATCATAACCCATGCTACCTTTTTCCTGCACAGCTAATCCCAGTCGTCATTTGTCAAAAGTCCCCCGCCTGTCCCCTGCCAGCATTGTCCTGTCACGTTAGGCTAGGGCTCTTGGGCTCTGCCTTGGAGCCTCGATGATGATTATAGGTGGATAGACATTTATCTGAGTTACTCCCTCCCCTCCGTCTTGTAAGCTTCCAGTGTTTTTCCACCTGGTTTTGCTAACATTGGCATTTCCAGCCCTTGGCACAGAAGCTGGGCCATCCCCGCCATAGCAGCAGCAGGACCAACCGCTTGGGGCTGGCACTTCCACTATTTCCAACGTAACACAGGACAGCTCCACTCTTGGATGTAGGCATTTGGCATCTACTCAGCCTTGTACAAGCTGTGAAGGGCAGACTTGTCATCTGTCTATTTACACACACTGAGTGTTTATTACATGCACTATGAAGTATTTGCTGAGCTCATAGAGGCATCTTGGAAAGCTAATGTCCTGAAAACCAGTGTCAATCTAAGCCCTTTCTCCATTCTCAACTCCCCGCTTGTGTCAGCTTGTATTTTCATGCCCATTGCTTGGGAGTTCAGTACTGGCCACTCATAGACTCTCCATTCATATTTCCTGAGAGCACACAGCTGGGCATTTTGAAACACTTTTTCTTATGGTACATTCTGACTAAAAGGGTGGCCAACTAGAGCAACCTGTGGATTGACACCCCCTTAATAAATCTCTACTCCAAAAATACATATTATGATTAATAACAGTAATAACATTATAGTTATGAAGTAGCAATAAAAGCGACTTTATGGTTGGGGGGTCACCACAACATGAAGTTCTGTATTAAAGCGTCACAGCATGAGGAAGGTTGAGAAGCACTGTACCAGAGGAAGGGTTTGGGATAGGGGTAGGGGTGGGACATTCAAGGCATCTATGCTTTAAGAGAATTCCAGGAACACACAAATTGTTTTAAGTAAGTACCAAGGAAGACTATCAGGTGGAAAAGAAGTCTTTCTTTCTTTCTTTCCTTCTTTCTTTCTTTCTTTCTTTCTTTCTTTTTTTTCTTCAAGACAGAGTTTCTTTGTGTAACCTTGACTGTTCTGGACTCACTTTGTAGCTCAGGCTGGCCTTGAACTCACAGAGATCTGCCTGCCTCTGCCTCCCGAGTGCTGGGATTAAAGGAGTACCCCACCACGCCCGGCTAAGAAGTCTTTCTGTCAGAAGCTCAACAGCTTTAAGCAAGCACAGGTTTTAAAATAAGACACTGGGGCCTGGTAGGATGGTACATATCTTTTAATCACCCAAGAAGCAGAGGCAGGTGGATCTCTTGAGTTTGAGGCAAGCCTGGTCTACAGAGCAAGCTCCAGGCCAGCCAAGGCTACGTAGTGAGATCCTGTTTTAAAAGCCCCAAATAAAGCATTGTGACTGAAAAGATAGCTCAGTGGTTAAGAGCACTTGTTTCTCATACAGGGGACTTGGTTTGGTACCCAGCACAGACAGGATGGTCCCCTGCCATTCTTGACTTTAGTTCTGGGTGGGTGGGGGGGTCTGATGACCTCTTCTGGCCTCTGAGGGCACCAGGCATGCTGTGGTGCATATACATACATGCAAGCAATCACTCAAACACACGAATGAATCTGAAAGCAGACATTTTAATGCTGTAAATACCAGAGTATATGTGTGTATCGAAAGGTCTGCCATGTGTGTGAGTGAGCCCATCCCGTGCTGTTATTTTAGAGTATTGTCACTTCCTACCTTTCAAACCTTTCCCTTCCCTTCAGCTGATCAGTACCTCAGCTAAGAAGGACAGCAGCTTGCCACCAGTGACCAATAATTGGCGTTAGCTGTGTCTAGTGTGCTGTGACGCTATACTAGGAGAGCTTCAGGCTTAAACTGCAAGGCATCAGAGAGGGTGTGGCTCTCGTACAGTACTGCGATCTTGGACAGACAATAAGTAGTCTTGACTCTATTGGAGTGTAATTATTAGACACTTGTTGAAATTGGTTCTCTCTCCACCCCGCCCCCCTCACACATACATTAGGTTCTAAAGGAAGCACACATTGAAAGCTAGAAATAGGTCAGTGTGGTGGCAGAGCAGCCTTCTCAGTCCTGTGTGGCTTCTAATGGCTTCCAATGGTCACCCAATCAGAGAGCTTGTCCTTAGACTAATGCTTTTTCAGTTGGTTACTATGGCAACGATGGGGTACCAGTCGTCATGGCAACAAAATGGAAATTTGGGGGGACCATTTTCTTTAGATGAGGTAGATTCATTAAGGCCTGTCTTTCTTCCCTTAGAACTTGACCGTGCTGCACAATACTTTGTAGAGGGTCCATTTTTATCGACTTTGCATACATCTCAGGCTTAACGCTGTTCGTTCCTTATTCTTGGCCCTCCTGGCTTAAGTCCTTTCAACTCTGTGGTGTGAGCAGACATGCCCTCCTCCCTCCTCCAGTCTTTTATGGCTTACATTAAAGAAAGAATGCTATTGCAACAGCTGGGTTTCTTTTTATTCCCCAGAAAATATTTCTGCCAAACTCTTATTAGATTGCTCCAAACTTATTCTGGTGTGAAATAGAGCTCGTCAGGATAAACATTAACGGGCTGCAAATGATGGAGAGACTTTCAGCGGTGCAGTGCCGCCTCAAGTGTTTCTTGGGGTCGTTCTTTGAGGAGAGGCTTTGGGAAATGGGGGGGGGGCGGCTCAGCTCTTTCCCCTCCGCAGGCCAGCTTAACACTCCTTACGAGCCCTCCCTGTGTGGGTTCGCCAGTAGCAGATGCACACTGTTTAAGTCTACACAGCCTTGGCCAGCCTCTTCCCTGTTGCTCCTAAGGAATCAATTTAGCCATTCTTTTTTTTTTTTTTTAGGTCTTGAGAAGAATGGTAATCCTAAGAGCTTGGTTAAATCTGAGGCTCATTAGGAAGTTTAGGGGTGTAGAGATGGCGCAGTTGAGTGCTCCTTGCCCTTCCAGAGGACTTGAGTCTGATTCCCAGGCCCCCCAACACTGAGCGACTCAGAATCAACTGAAACTCCGGCTCCACAGAATCCAGGGTCCTCTCCTGTCCTTCTCAGGCATCCAAACACATGTGCCGGTTACACAGACACGTGCACACACGTAAGTGAAGATAAAACAAATCTTTTCTTTATAAAGGGAAGTTAGAAAAAAAATATTGGACAAATAGGAATTGATGGACCTCAAGTTTTCTTACTTATTTGTTTGTTGAGATGAGTTTTACTCTGTAGCCAACTGATCTGGTATTTACTAGGTAGTCTAGGTTGATCTCCTACTCATGGCCATCCTCCTGCCTCAGCTTCCTGAGTGCTAGGCTTATAGGCATGAATCTAGGCTTATAGGCATGAATCATTTTACATGTTGTTTTTTATGGGTTACTTTTGTTTGTGCTGATGATAAGTTCTGGGGGTGGGGGGTGGGGAACACATCTTGGTGTGTTTTTGTTATGCCAGGTTGCTACTGTAGGAATTTTAATTTTTTTATAATTTATTTAATTTTTTTTATGTGTTTTGGTGTGAGAGTGTCAGATCCCTTGGAACTGAAGTTACAGACAGTTGTGAGCTGCCATGTGGGTGCTGGGAATTGAACCCGGGTCCTTTGGAAGAGCATACAGTGCCCTTAACCACTGAGCCATCTCTCCAGCCCCTACTGTAGGAGTTTTACATGCTATTCATAGTAGCTATTCTCAAAGTCCTCCATGCTGGAAAATGCCCTGGAGACTAAACTCCTAAGAGAATTCCCTTTAATTTGTAGCGCTGCATCAATTCAGACATTTAATTTGTAGCTCTGCATCAATTCAGACATACCACTTTCAACAAGGGCCCCCAAAGAGCCCAAGACATTTTCTGAATTAATTCCCAACTCTGCCCATACTCAGGTATGACTTTAGGACTTCCGGTCCCTCATAGGGCATGGCTGGGCTATGTCTGCACTTTTCCTCTGCTTGGGTTTTCCCTCCGGTATCCGTGCCTAGCTGGGGCTGCCGCAGCGAAGCAGCACAGGCCGGAGGCAGCGGCGGCAGCAGCAGCAACAGCGGCAGCAATGTGTCCCCACAGCTCTGAGGCTGGAAGTCCAGCGTTTCGCCGTGTCAGCAGTTCTTATTCTTCCCGACGCTTCTGTCCGTGTTTGTGGGTGTGTACCACTCTGTTATACTCACCCCTAGTGTCTCCTGTATTCTCCTAAATTATACCAGTCAGCCAGGTCTGGGGATGCCCTAATCGTCTTGTTTTAACGCAGTCAGCCCCTTTAAAGCCCTGATCTCCACACACAGTCACATCTGAGGTGGTGTCCTCAAGGTTTCAGTATAAAACGTTTGTTGAGACCCACTATAGCTCACAACAAACACTGTGTTTCCATCAACTCTCTGGCTAGGGCTTAAAAGAAATGGTGGCCAGCTTCACAAAGTGAGAGGAAACACTTCACCATTCTCTGCACAGCAGGAGGATACCTGGGTGGTCAGTCAGTGGGGGTGTGAGGCAATTTCTTTTAAAGATCTGTTTATTTTCAAGTATGCATATGGGTAGATTTCTTTATCTGTGTATGTGCCACACGGGTGCTGGTACCCAAGGAGGCCAGAAGAGGGTGTCAGATCCCTTGGGGCTGGAGTTAAGGCAGTAAGTAGTAAGCCACCCAGTATGAGCTCTGGAAACTGAACTCTGGTCTTCTTCAGCAGCTACAAGTGCCTTTAACCACCCAGCCATCTCTCCAGCTCTTAAGACAGTGGTTCTCAACCTTCCCGGTGCTGCGACCTTTTAGTACAGTTCCTCGTCATGTTGTGGTGACCTCTAGCCATAAAATTATTTTTATCGTAACTCCATAACTGTAATCTTGCTACTGTTATGAATCATAAGGTAAATATTTTTTTGGAAATAGCAGTTTGCCAAGGGGGTCATGACCCAAAGGATGAGAACCGCTGTCCTACAGCATTTCTTAACCCATTTCAGAGTTTGGTTGTGGTTCCTTGGCCCTGGTGAGATAGACATCTGTGAAAAGCAAAGTGTCATTAAATGAAGGTAGCGAGAGCAGATGGGAGAAAAGGCATGCTTTAAGGCCTCCTCTTTTTTTGTTTTTGTTTTTGTTTTTTGAGACAGGGTTTCTCTGTGTAGCCTTGGCTGTCCTGAACTCACTTTGTAGACCAGGCTGGCCTCGAACTCACAGTGATCCACCTACCTCTGCCTCCTGAGTGCTAGGATTAAAGGCGTGTGCCACTATGCTCTCGGCTTAAGGCCTCCTCTTAATGGAAGGTCTGCTGCCCGCTAAAGCAGTGGTTCTCAACGTGTGGGTCGAGACCCCTTTGGGGTCAAATGACCCTTTCACAGGGGTTGTCTAAGACCACCGGAAAACACAATGTTTACATTATGATTCATAAAAGTAGCAAAATTACAGTTATGGATTAGCAATGAAATAATTTTATGGTTGTGTGTTATACAACACGAGGAGCTGTATTGAAGGGTCACACCGTTGGGAAGGTTGAGGACCAATGATCAAAGGGCTAAAAACCCAAGGGCAGGTAGAGACAACTGCTAATCAGCACAGAAGCCTGGATTTCTAGGGTATGGGACATGAGATGAGAAAGCCGGAGTTCCTGGGCAAGAGCAATTTCTTGCTAATCCATTTTACAACAGCTGTTCTTTTTCTTTTTCTTTTTCTTTTTTTTTTTTAAATCTGAGAAGCAGAGGTAGATGGTTTTCAGCCGAAGACAGTGGCCAGCCATTGACCTCTGTGTGGCTCATGCTGGGGCCTTGAGGGAGGTAAGGTAGCACAGGAGAGATGAAGATATTTATCTGTTTGAAGTGGACTTGGTGTGTTCAAGGCTTTCCATTTACCTAGAAACCACAAACCTGTCGGTGGTGATCCATCTTAGATGCTTCCTCCCCTCCTTGCCCGAATCTCTCTTTTCTTCCTTTCTTCTAAGTGGCAGTGCCGGGATGGTGGCTCTGTGCCAGCTTTTAGCAGGTAGGCCTGAGCTGTGAAAGAAAGCGGTGGCTCCCAAGAGAGTGGAAGAGGCAGTGGTGTCTTCTCTAATCTTACCTGTGGCACCATTCTGAGGAGGTTTTTGTTTTCTGTGATTAACAAGAGAGCAGCATCCATTGAGATAGCATCTTTTGGGGGAGCACTTCCTCAGAGTCAGAACACAGATGGTTTAGTCCAAATGTGGCCAATGTAACTTTTCGACTTGATGCCAAATTTGGCAATGTCTAAGCATCTCCCACTTGGTAGTGGTTTTTGAAGAATAGAGAGATGGGGCTTAACACTCTGAGAGGCCATTGGTGAAGGTGCAGCTTTAGTTGGAGTGGAAATCCCAGGATTGAAGGGGTCATGGAGATATGGAGGCTGGTACCATGTGGCGGGGGCCGAGTCCCTGAAGAAGTTAGCAAGAGCAATTGGTGAGGGTGCGGGCTCAGATGCAGCGGAGACCCCAGCATACTAGAAGTGCCAGGATCACGAGATATGTGCTAAGGACAGTGGAGTGGAGCCAGACTGAGTCTACTGGGCAAGCTGTGAGTGTTAAAGGTGGCAGAACCCCACAGGTGGGAGTTTCCAAGCTCTTTGGTGCCCAGGAGTTGGTGAGTGAGTCCACCATGCTGGACACTGAGCTGTTTGCATTGCTGCATTTTAGTTTCACTTTGATATGATTGTAACTGTGCCATAGTTCTTCCCCGTTGGGGCATTGTCTGATGTATTTTGATTCAAATTAATAAAAAGCCGTCCCGGCTGGCCAGGGCAGATGAGATAGGTGTGGCTAAGGTTCTCTGGCTTGGAGAGAGAGGGATTCTGGGAAGAAGGACCTGAGAGACCCCAAGGAGAGGGAAGAGAGGAGGAGGCTGCCATGGGTTAGATGGAAGAAAAGCATGTAGCTGGTATGGATGGAAGATTTGGCCCAGATAAAGAACATTAGCAAATGTATAGGATTATGGATGGGAGGTAGCTTAATAGAAGTTAGTAGAAGCAGACGGCATAGGGTTGGGGTAGGTATCACATAGGAGGTAGTTTAGAGGGTTGATATCTGCCCTGCTCCAGGTTAACTGAGGCTATTTTAAAATATAACAAGTGTATATGTCTTAATTGATTGCTAGACAGGCATACTGATAATACTGGTAATATAGATAATATTTAAAACAACAGTTCCCACTTGGAGTGAGAAAGGTTGTAACTTATTTTTGATTTTACACAGTTAAGAGGTTTTATTTTGTTTTGTTTGGAGACAGGGCATCACTGCAGGGGGAGAGCCCTGGGTGACTTGGAACTTTCAAGGCTGGCCTTGAACTCACAAAGATCTGCCTGCCTCTACTTCCAGAGTACTGGGATTAAAGGCATGTGCCACCACAATGGACTGTATTTTATAGAGACTTTGGGCTTTTAAAGTATGAAAATATTAAAGACTCGGGAACTTTTAAAAGTTGGACTTTGTTTTATATTGTAATATTTATATGAAATCTTGGGGACAAAATAAGGGAAAGGTTATGGTTTCACACCGATATATTTATGTGTCAACTTGACAAGGGATGGACCTGTGCTGCTCACCTTGGTTGTTAACTTGACATATCTGGGAAGAGGGAGCCACAGTGGAGAAGTTGCTTCCGTCAGCTTGGCCCATGGTCATGGCTATAGGACATTCTCTCTGTTGCTAATTGATGTAGCGGGGCTTAGCCTACTGGAGACAGTGTCATCTCTAAGCAGGCAGGCCTGAGCTTTATAATAAAAGGTAGATGAGCAAGCCAGAGGGAGCGAGCCTGGAAGCAGCACTCCTCCATGGTCTCTGCCTCAGCTTCTGCCTCCAGATTCCCTTTTGAGTTCTTGCAGGGATCCCCTCAACAGTAGACCGTGAAATGGAAGTGTCCTCCAAATAACCCCCTTTCTCCCTCCTATTAGTTTTTCCTTCCTGTTGCTGTGATAAAACACCGTGACCAAAAGTGGAAGAAGGAGTTTGTTTTGGTTTATGGTTCTAGAAGGAGAGGAGCCCACCATGGCGGCATAGCATGGCGGCATGTGGCCGACGCCGTGGCCAGGGCAGGAAGCAGAGTGAGTACACACACAAAGCAGAGAGGGTGAGCTGCAAGGGAGGCAAAGTGTATGACCTCAAGCCTGTCTCCAGTGTTGTACTTCCTTCAGCAAAGCCACGCCCCCTCCAAAAACCATGCCGCCAAGACCAGTGTTCAAATACCCGAGCCTATGGGGACTGTCTATCGCATCCAAACCAACACATCCCTCAACTTGGTTTTGGTCAGTGTTTTGCTTTTTTTTTTTTTTAATTGTATCTGTGTGTGTTTGTGTCTGTCAGTATGTCTGTCCGTCTCTGTGTTGTGTTTATGTGTGTGTGGTGTATATATGTGTGTCTGTGTGTATTGTGTGTGTTTCTGTCTGTCTCTGTGTAATGTGTGTATATCTGCATATGTGTGTGTGTGTTTGCCTGCTATAGCACATTTCTGAGGAGCAGAAAATGACTGAATAGAGTCAGTTCTCCATGCCTAACCCTTATGTGGGTTCTGGGGGTTGAACTCAGGGAGCCTGGGTTGAGCAGGAAATTTCTTTATCTTCTAAGCCATTTTACCAACCAGAAGTCTTTTCTTCCCACTAATTTAGAACTTTTATTTTCTGTAGCATTTATACCAATTTTACCAATTTTCCTCTTAACTTCTCCAGTGCCCCCACCACCCCTCTCAAAGTCATGACTTTTTTATTAATTGTTATACACACACTCTAAGCATGGGGGCATATGCCTTTCATCCCAGCACTCTGGAGGCAGAGGCAGGTGGATCTCTGTGAGTTTGAGGCCAGTGTGGGCTGCAAAGAGATGTTACACAGAGAAACCCTATCTCAAAAAACAAACCAACCAACCAAGTAAGTAAGTAAATAAATAAATAAATGTTACACACACATACCATAAATAAATAACCTGGATAATCAAGAGCTCATCTGTTGTAGCTGGCTTTATAAAACAGTGTTTGTTTCTCTTAGCTTAGTTCTTAACCTGGCTATCACACAAATAATTGACACTCTTTTATAATACAAGGCTTCACAACACAATCTTGAGCAGTTTAAGTCTGTTCTTAACCCTCTATGCTATCCTGTCTTACTCCCAGCAAACATCCCAGCCATACTTGCAGTCTGTAGCTTTCCTCGGCTCCAGCTCCTCCCTTTTGGTCTTCTTTGGACCTCCATCCTTGGCTGACTCCTCAGCTTCCTCTCCTAACTACCCCCCCCCCCACTGGCAGGAAGTACAGCCCTAGAGCTGCCCCTAGCTCATAAATTGGCTGTAAGCTGCTTTATTGACACAACAGAGGGTCAATTGGGGAGCAGAGTTTATACAACATTTAGACAGGAAATCAGAATTTAAACTACACAATAGCTTTTGCCTACACTCATCTCCGTAGAAGATTGCTTTTCTCTGTCACTCTTCAATGACTGCCTGCGGCTCTTCAGGCAGGGTTGGGGTCTTCTGAGATTTACCCTCTCCTTGCTGCCATGTCAGCTGCTGTTCTTGTTCTGCTTTCTGTGTGACTTGTAGGTCTTTTCTTCTTGCAGCTTTTCCTGTCATCTTTGTTCTGTATAGTTGGTATTTTAACTAATGTTAAACTTCGTGCTCTGGGGAGTTTCTGTTCTGGCCCGGTCTGTGCGCTGTTTGGATTTGTGTGTGCCCTTTCTTGATCAGAGGGAAGTTTTCTTGTATGATCCTCTTGAAGATCTGCCCCATGCCATTCCTTTTTCTTTTTCTTTCTTTTTTTGTTTTTTTTGAGACAGGGTTTCTCTATGTATCCCTGGCTGTCCTGGACTCGCTTTGTAGACCAGGCTGGCCTGGAACTCATAGTGACCCGCCTGCCTCTGCTTCTTGAGTTCTGTGATTAAAGGCGTGCGCCACCACGCCCTCCCAGCTCAAGAGGGCAGCAGATCTCATTATAGATGGTTGTGAGCCACCATGTGGTTACTGGGAATTGAACTCAGAACCTTTGGAAGAACCCACAGTGCTCTTTAACCTTTGAGCCATCTCTCCAGCCCTCCTTTCCTTTTTCTATGTCTATAATGTGAAGATTCATTCTTTTTATGGTGTATTGAAGTTCCTGCATATTCCTTTTAAATTTCGTTCTTTCTTATTTATTTGTTTTTGAGCCAGTGTTTTATTATGTAGCTCTTGCTATCCTGGAACACACTATGTAGATCAGGCTGTCCTTGAACTCACAGAGTTCTTTCTGTCTCTCCTGCTGGGACTAAATGTGTATGCCACTACACCCAGCTTTTTTCTTTTCTTTTCTTTTCTTTTTCTTTTCTTTTCTTTTCTTATTCTTCGTTCAGTATAGTTCCTCTATTTTGCCTTCAAGTCCTAGTGTTATGTCTTCTATTCTACTGGTGAGGACTTACTCTGTTTTCTAATTGGGTTGTTGAATTGTTTAGTTCTGTCTCTACTTCAGCTTGAATCTTATTCAGTATTTCAATTTCTTTACTGAATCTATTTTTCAAATTCTAAGTTGTTCTCATAATTTTATTCTGCTTTTCCTTAGACTTTACTCTGAAGTTTATTTCTATCTTTTAAAAAGTTCATTGAGGTAATTGTGTCTCTTTTTTATTTTTATTTTTATTTTTTTTGTGGTTGTTGTTTTCTTTTCTTTTCTTTCTTTCTTTCTTTTTTTTGAGACAGGGTTTCTCTGTGTAGCCTTGGCTGGCCTCGAACTCACAGTGCGCCACCTGCCTCTGCCTCCCGAGTGCTGGGATTAAAGGTGTGCGCCACTTCACCCAGAATAATTGTGTCTCTTTAAAACTTCTTTGCTCATGTTTAGGAAGTTTTTAAAAAAATTCTGTGTTCCAAGTAACTGTCCTAAGTCCAAGGAACTGTCCAGTTCCTAAGTAACTGTCATATTAGTGCTGTGTCTGTGTGTGTGTGTGTGTACGTATGTATATGTATAGTGTGTCTGTGTGATCTGGAGCTTTCATATTGTTTGTGTTTTTGCAATGTGACCTGGCCTGTGGACATCTTTCACTGGTTATGTGTTCACTGTGAGGTTCTGGCCTCACTCACACTGGGCCAGTACACGAGCTGCAGAACTTTGAGCTAGGCCTGGGAGTGTGGAGATGGGATGGATGGGCAAGGTTCTGGGGAGCTTGCCAGTTAGGGCCAGTGTGTGAGCTGTGTGTCCAGAGCTAGGCCTGAGGGGGTGGAGATACAGTGTCTTATCACAGCCACAGAAAGCAAACTGGAATGCTAACGACTTTCACACCCTAGGCTCTCACTCTTCCTGGGTCTTCTAAGCCAGCAAGGATGCTATCAACAAATTTACCCTTTGCTTAAGTTACCTGGTTGGTCTACTTTGCTTGTAACATGAATACTGGTATTCTTTATATTCTCCAGAAGACTCTGGTGTGTGTGTGTAGGGGTAGGGGAGGGAGAGGGAGAGGAGAAGAAAGAGGGAGACAGAGAAGGAGAGGGAGGGAGGGAGGGAGGGAGAGGGGGACAAGACAGAGAGAGAGAGAGAGAGAGAGACAGACAGACAGACAGACAGACAGACAGACAGACAGACAGAGACAGAGAGACGGAGCAAAGGGTAGCAGGAGAGAGAGGGCAGGCAAGGGAGGGAGAGGGAAGCAAAAGGGAGGAAGGAGGGGGTCACGGGGGAGAGGCAGAGGAACTGATACACAGAGAGGCCAAGCCTGTGTAGGGAATTACAGTGGCCCCAGGCTTCATTCCATAACTTCTCTTGGCTGTAGCATCCCTTGACATTACCTGATGAACTTCTGTGTGTCCCTTTGTCATTATGTCATAGACACAGAAAATAGAAACAATTATATCTGTCCTTGTTGATGACTTTGAGCATAATGCTGACAGTTTTCTTCAAGGAGAACACTCCTGCAGCTGACACAGTCTGAGCCTGTGTTCTCTACACATGAACTCACCCTGTGCACACTAACTTTGATAGAGTCACTGGCTATCAGTCTTAGTGGTAGTGTCCTTTTCTCTCATAATTATTATTAACTAGTGTGTGTGTGAATGCAGGTGTTCACATGTCAATGTGTGCACATATGTAGGTGTGCAAATGGCAATGTGTGCGCCGCCATGTATGAGAGTATGTGTGTATACAGGTGTGAGTATATTAACATGTGCATCTGTGTGTGTATACAGGGGTGCATACACTAATGTATGAATTTGTGTGTAGGTGTGTATATGTAGGCATGTATTCATGTGTGTATATGTGTGTGCGTGTGAATACAGGTGTGCTCACTCATACTGAGGTGTGTATTGTATGTGTGCATATGCTTATGTATGTATGTGTGGGTCAGCACATATCTACGTGTGTATTAATGTGTATATCTGTATGTGTGTGCATGTGTGCACATGCTTATGTATGTGTGTGTGGGTCAACACATGTCTACCTGTGTATTAATGTGTGTATCTGTATATGTGTGCCTGTGTGAATGCAAGTGTGCACATGCTGATGCGTGGTGCATGTGGAGGTCAGGGCCTGGCTTTCTAGAGCGGCTTCCTTCCCTTCACCATGGGCTCCAGGATTGAACTCAGGTTGGGAGGCTCACACAGCAGGTGCTGTTGCCTTCCCAGCCATCCTGCTGAGCCTCTTTTTTTTTTTCTTTAGCTCAGCATAAAAGTGTTTGCAGGCAAGAAAGAAATCTATCATGCCCAGTGCTCTTCTCCTGCAAAGAAACCCAGAACACCAACATCAACTTTAATTAGAATCAAATTGTGATCTAAGCAGACACAGGGGCCATTCTAAAAATGCCCATCTTGAAAGTGCCCTTAGGAAACCAGGAATGCCGTACTATTTCTGTAAAGTGTGTTATGTAAATGACAGAGGTTTGGGGGTTACACAAGAACCTTGACTTGGAACAGAGAGGGGTATCCATGAGGTCTCCAAATGCTTTCTTTCCTTCAGTGATGGAGCGTCTGCCCTATCTCCCATGCCAGTGATGCTCTCTCATCCAACTATTACAATAAAACTTTTCTTTTCTTTTTTCTTTTCAAAACTAGTAACTGTTTTTTTAATCAACACTGAACAGCAATATAAACCCTAAAAGGGAAGATGGCCACCAACAGGCTTGCATCTGAAGATAACTGCCCTGAATTTTAAAAAAAGGAGTGCCCCGTGTAACTGATGAATCTAAGGTTGTGTCTAATTTTAGGCTTGTTTGCATTTAACAGTCCCAAAGGTGTCGTGGGAGCAAGTGAGGTGATGTTCTTTCCTCTTTGAGGAGTATTTATTCCTCGGAATAGACGACTATTTCTTAAGGGCAAAGCTGTGAGAGGAAAGCAGATGTGAGGGGGACGAAAGCGCGTCTTAGACTGGTCCACACCATGTGTAATTTCTACCAAGGATGGATGCCCAGAGCCTCTAGGAAGGGAGCCTTGCTGCTCGGTGCATGCAGAAGCTTAGCCCTGGGGCTTTTACACAGCTCCCTCTGGTTCCAGTTTCCTTAGGAAGAACACGGGGGTTTCCAAATACACGGCAGTGCTCAAGTTGACTAGAACAGACAATTCTTTTGTTACTTATGCCCATGACAAAATGACAAAGTGACAGAGAACATTAATATATTAACAAGGCATGCTTTGCATAGTTTAAAATAGCATTAAATTTTAAGTCATGTCTCCAGACCCTTCCCTACCCTATCTGGGAAGGAGACAATCCCATTTGTTCTGCCCCCTTGCACTAGCAAATAATTGTCATGACTAAGTGTGAAGGGGAGGAGGCATTTCCTGTACCCTGCAGGCCCAGTTACAGGGCACACATAACTGTGTAAAACTGCTAGTGAGGCTGTTTGAGCATCTTCGCTTGTCAGTTGTCTTTGCATATCAGTCTGTGTCTTTGTACAGAGTTTGCAGCCTGTGGCTGCCTGAGCCCCAGTGCGTGCCTGGGGAGCAAGGGCTCTCCCCAGTTCTGTGCTTTGGACACAGACCCCAAAGGCCACTAGCCACACAAGTGCAGACCCGCCCCGTTATGAGACCTGTGCTGTTAGTACTGGCAGTTCTGGTGTGAGCAACAGCGTAGAGGCCAGCAGGGAATGAAAGCAGGCAGGCAGGAGCAGTGGTTTTCCCCTTGCTCAGACCTCACGTAATCCGGGCCGCTGCTGGAAGGTGCTGGGGACAGGGCTTCCCTTCAGTTTCTCCTTCCTGGTTGATTCCACACCTGCCCACTTCTCTTAGTTCATTCAAGACTCAATGAAGTTCACAGCCAGGATGGCCAATCACAGGCAGATTTGACTGTGATTGGCAGGTGGAAGGTGGGACTCAGCCACTCTAAGCATGGCATAAGGGAAACTCCCACCCCTGCAGTGGGTGGCTGCGTTTGTCTTCAGGATGGCCACTGTTTTTCCATGTCTAGGACTTTCTGGGGGTTAGTTTATATAACCTATTCCAAGCATCTTGCAATATTGACCCAATTATAAAATTGTCATTCTACACGTATTTCTCAATTTCACTGGCCTTTAAAACTTAAGACCCTGTATTTTGCCTCTCTGTGAATTTTATTTTGCGGTGTCATTGGTACAGTGCTTGCCCAGCATACAAGGAGTCCTGCACTCGCTCCCTAGTAATGAATAAGTTAGAGGTGGCAGAACATGCCCCTAACCCCAGAGTGAGGTGGACTGGGACACAAGGACCTTCTGTCAGAAAGAAACAAGGACCAGGGGATTTATGTTGAACAAGGTATTGATGCTAAACAAAGCATACTGCTTAAGACTTCAGGGGCAGTGGCCCCTCCTCCCCTCCCACGTTCTTACACACACACTCCCTCTCACATGCTCACTCTCTTGCTCACTCTCTCACACATGTTCACTCACACACACACACACACACACACACTCACACATGCTCATTCACACACACAAGCTCACTCACACACATGGGCACACATGCATGCATGCATGTACACACACTATACACACACACACACATTCACACACATGGGCACACACACATGCATGCATGCATGTACACACACTACACACACACACACACACTCAAACTCGCTTACTCACGACCATTCACACTCACACACACACAGGCACACACATATGCATATGTACACACACACATACACTCACACACACTCACTCCAGTTCAGTCCCTGCTCGGGAGTAGCCAATGACTCTCACAGAACAGCTATTTTCTCCTGTAAATGCAGGTTTTCTATCTGCTGTTTAGAGATAAAAGACCACTGAGGAATCGATGAGCTTTATGGTACTTATTTCTCAAAGTTCTATTCTGAAATCTAAGTAGGGATAGAAGAGCCAGGGGCGTCTCGGGTCACATCTTTAGCCCTAGCATGTAGAAGGCTGAGGCAGGATTGCAAGTTTAAGGCCAGCCTGTGCTACATAGCAAGATCCTGCCTTAAAAAAGCCAACACAAAGAAACCCAAAACCAAACCAACAGAACAAATAAGGATAGAAGGCCCCTGGAATGGAATTTGTCACAGTTCTAGGCTTTTTGGGATATTTTTAATACTCTCAACCCAGCCATCAGTGCGTGCAGCTATGTTAACATGGGTTACTTAGTGGCCGGGGGCCCTGATTCCCAGAGTGAGAGATGTGAGAAGTGGGTGTGGCAGCAGGTTGTGCAGGGTGAGGCTATTGGAGGGAGGGTGGTACCAAGGGAGGTGCAGAACAATTGGATCTTTCCAGAACAATCTTCTAGTCTCACTTGGACATTTGTTCCTGGTAAGTAGCCTGAGAGAGCAGCTTTATATAAGTGGGCACTGAGGAAAGGCAGCCAACAGTGGCATCAGGTGAGTCACACTGTGGTGTCAGTGTCTTCCAGGAAGAGTTCTTGCTTCCAGATGGAAAGAACTCACATTACATTCGGGCGGGCCTTCTAACCAGTGGTTTACCCATCCTTCCATCAGGGGGCTGCGAAACAATTCTTACTGGTGGGGCTATCTATTTTTCATTAATTTCTTTAGTTTTAATGGCTTTTGCATACAAAGTCCGAAGTTTAATTAGGAAACATGCTTGTGGTAGAATTCTATGTAGCAATAGAAATCAAAGAACTTGTGGTTTAACTCTCAGTTGTTTGGGTTTTTTTTTTTTCCCATTCTGGGGACTGGACACCAGCTTGTACTTGCTGGGAGAGCCACTATGAGTTAAATCTCCAGCTCACATAAATTCATCAAAAAGAGCCAGATACAAAGACTTCGTGAGCCCACATATTGGCAGTCACAGGGAAGGGGGATTTGTCAGCGTACTGGTTAACTATGGCTACTGTGCTATTTCTGGGTCTGGGTGGTAAACACCTTCTGTTTTTTGGGTGCTTGGCTTTGGGTGAGTTTGAGTGCTAAATGCATGCTCTACCACCAAACTACATACGCCTCCGCCCCAGTGTTTCTTTGTAAAAAACAAACAAACAAACAAACCCATTACACTAATGATTGGTACATTTTTTTTTCTGTTCATATTTTATACTTCAATCAAAATGAGTTTTGAAGGATGTGTCACCTTGAAGTACCACAATTGATGGTTTTTCAATCTGGCATGTGACTGATTGAATTTAATCTGAAAAGTTAGCTTTTGTGTTTGAGATTGAAATGTTGATACCTAGGCAAATGCAAGCAGAACCAACGCTGAGGATTCTACTTCAGGATGTTACAATGAGACAAGGGTTAGCTTGACAGGTGGGAAGGAATCTGTGATGAGGACACACAGATTGTGTAGGGGTTCCTCCCCTACACAGGGGTCCCCAAGTTGCAGCTCCTTGGACAAGGCTGTGGATAGGAGGCCTCACCTTCAAATGCATGAACAAAAAAATGAAAATGAAACAAAAATCTTTTCTTAAAAAACAGGAGCCAGGCACGCTCCTGACTTAATCCTTGCTTGCCTTAAAACAGATCTCTGTGAGTTGAGGCCAGCCTAGCCTACGTAGTGAGTTCCAGGCCAGCCAGGACTACATAGAGAGACTCTGCCTCAAACGAAACAAAACAAAACAAAAAGGTTAAAAGGTCACATTCTTTTTTTTTTTTTTTTGGTTTTTTGAGACAGGGTCTCTCTGTGTAGCCTTGGCTGCCCTGGACTTACTTTGTAGACCAGGCTGGCCTCGAACTCACAGCGATCCGCCTGCCTCTGCCTCCCAAGTGCTGGGATGAAAGGCGTGTGCCACCATGCCCGGCAAAGGTCACATTCTTTAGCACAACCCAGCTCTCTGGAGGAAACAGAGCGAAAGAGAAAGGAACAGACACAACAGACTCGCAGCAATTCGCAAGCAGACAGAGGTGGCCAAGAACTATCCTATTTATTATAAAGCTACACCTTGAAGAACGAACCCAACTGTATACTGAAGCCTGTAATGGTACATGCCAAAAATGTACAGTACTATACAGAAAAGTGCATTGTCACAACAGATTAACAAAACATTTCCTTTTCTTCCAGGACTGTAAAAGCATCCCTTTTCTCCTCACCTCAGAGAGGAGAGGATGTACCGGAGAGGCAGGGAGACACGGGGACAGGATGGCAGGCAGCAGTGCGCGCGGGGCATGGTGGGAAGGGCGTGGCGGATGGCAGGGAATCACTGTGGGTCCAGAAAGGCACGGTCACATCTATGAGGGTAACGAGACAGTCTGATAATTCACATGGATGCAAGACACACACGGCTGAGCTCGGAGAGGCACAGGAAGATAGGGCTGGATGAAGAGGCTGGGAGCAAGGAGGGGGTTCTGGAACACTCCGGTGGGCAGCAGGAACTGACGGAAGTGGGCGGGACATAGTGGGCAACAGTACAAGAGCAAGGCTAAACTCTTCTAAGATAGGAAGGCACTTTCACATGTACATACTACTGATGTACACTGAGACAATTAGGTAACTGTCACAAGCAGGAAGCTACCGGTACTGCAACTGACCAAACTGACAGGAAAGGACAATACTGATTTAATTACGTGGGCAGGAGTTCACTTTAAGAATGCAGGGTATGCGCAGTCTCTCCTACACGCCACCTACTACGCCTTAAATATCTATAATAACCACCACACTAGACACAGAACTTAGATGAATGCTCTACGGAGGGGCATTCACAAATGCACGGTTTATATATTTTTCTTTTACTAGTTTCTAAGGTAAGCATTATGGAACCCAGTACAAGTACTTAAACATACAAAATTCCCTATGTAATTTAAAGATACAGGTACCCACTTTGATTATACCACTGAGACACTTTTTTTTTTCTTAAATAAAGTCTACTAGGATGAGGGACAGCTCAGCTTCTGGCTTTACTGTCTGTGCTAAAGTCATCCTGCTGCAAGCCTGAGGCTCCAGCACAGCTGGAACTTGGCGGTGGGGGCCGTGGGGGTGGCTCTCAGCTGAGGTGACTGTCTGAAGAAGGGAGGGGGCTTCTGTTTGCACATGGGTAGAGCCTTCAGCTCTAGGCTCTCTGTGTTGCAGGGTCTCGGTGGTAGATAATAGAGAGATGGCACCCCAAATGCATTTTCTGCATTTAGGGTCTTTTCTGCTATGGATAGGAATAAATAATCAACCCAAATGTGAGCTCTCAATGGACTCACGTCCTCTTTACTGTTGGATTTCAGATGTTAGATCATGGTCCCTTCAGCTTGAAGACATCAGAGGCTGAGCAGTCCCTAAGAGCTAAGACCAACAACAACCCACTTTCTTTCCCTCCTCTTAATTAAATTATGAAGCAATTTTGGGAATGGCAAATGTATAGAGACAGAAAACTTAAGAGGTCACCTGACCCTTGGAAGTCCATTGTCTACTGTAGTTACTCATGACTGTGGGTGTAGAATAAATGAGCCCTCACTATGAATTATTCTATGGCTGGCTCACTGGGCCCTAAAGTTAGATTATACTGTGTGAATGTGAGTAAAAACTGTTGAACAATGGTGCTGACATGCAACAAGCAGCTTTCCACAGTGCCCTCAACAGTTTGAAAGTTTATGTGACACGTGCCAGAGAATGTGCGGTTAAGTTCCTAGCGATCCATTCCTTAGGCGCTCAACTCACACTAAAGGGCTTTGCAAATCTCCATCAGGGCTCTACGGACAGGGCTGTTTTGTGTATGGGAATCAGGTACTTGTGTGGACTATAATTTGTGTGTCAAACAGTCCCCTCCCTAAACTGCATATGTATTCAAAGATCTGGGAATGGAGGCAAATTCAGAGCAACTTGGGGGGTTCATTTCCTTCTTTTCCTTGTGCCTTCCCACTGTGCTACATCTGTGGCTTAAACCAGGTCCTTGCAAGGTGACCCTTCTCAGCTGCTGCAGCCTGTAGTGAGCGTCACTGACCCCTTTTAGGATCCTTTGTGCAGGGGACACATCTTGAAACTCTTTTGTGCACGGGCACCGGTGTCAGCTGTGGGAAAATGTAAAACTGTGGCGCCATCACTAAGAAAGGAAGGATGGGCGAGTGCTTCCGGGGGGCTATACTCCTTGCTTTCATTTGCAGGACAAAAGTAGGTCTGGAAATGAAAACAGGACTACAGGAGAGAAGATGAAGAAAATAAAGGAGGGATGGAGGTACCCCCCCATCACTCCCCCCCCCCCAGTCACCTTTTCCTGGAGGAAGAGGCCCAGCTCTGAGGCCCCAGCAGTCTACAAAAGCATGGTCTTTGTCATCCACGGCAGTAGAATCCTGACCTAGGGAGCAGGAAGACATAGATGGATGCACCGGAAGATGGCAGACACTAGGGTGGCAGCAGGGGTTGGGTGGGGTGACTGCCAGAGAGCTGTCTAAGGGAGCTTTGTATAGGAGTAAGAGCTGAAAAACCAAAAGCCTTAAAAAATCCAAGTACAAATAAACCCAAAAGGTTGCTAGTTTCTTATGCCTTTGTTGGCATCTTCCATTGAAGATGGTTTTTAAGAGGTGTGATTGTTTTCTAATATGGCAGGTTCATGTAGGAGACAATAAACTTCCAAGGGAAACCAGGAATCAGTGTCAAAGCGCAGTCCTGGCAGGGTCTCTCTGGTTTCTTTTATCAAAATGGCCAAAAAGAATGGTTCTGAAAAATGTGAGGTTTAAAACCTTACCATACCTGAAGTATGGGGGAATTTCGTCTCCAGTGCATTTGTGAGACTAGGAGGGTGTCTTTGAGAGGGAATATTTCATCAGTATCCTTTTCTGCCACAGAAAAGTCACACCAGCAAACTGAGGTAGCGATGGGTCACCATCTTGATTTTAGTACAGATCTTGGCTTGTCCTCTGTGCGAATTATCGTCGATGATGGCTATTCTTAGGTGAGCATGCATCTGGCTGCCAGTTTTAAATTAAACCTAGTCGGTAATTAGGGATGGGTTCTAAGGAGCTTGCTTTGGGCCATCCACTTCGCTTCATTAAGAAGTTCGGTGCTAACGCAGGTACTGGCTGACAGGAAAAATGGAGATTTGTACCTCAGTAAAAACAATTGTGTTCAGGATGGGCTTGGGGTGATGGGTGTGCTCAGTGGGAGAGTGTACGGTTAGCATGCAAGAGGCCTCCAGTTCAGTCCCCAGAACCAAGTACACACAAATCTAACGTTTTTGTTTTGTTTTTTTTTTTAAGATAGAGGAAAAATATAGTAAATATATGGTAAAGTAAAGGGGCTATGTGCTAAAATGCCAGGGGAAGACGTCCCTAACTGAGCCAATTTGACTATGGGAGTTTTGTAGTGATCATAATGCAAAATCCCAAAAGCAAACACACACAGGGGGGGTAAGAACAGGAGTCATGATTCTGAGGTACAAAACTGGGAAGAGACCATCCGGTGCCACAAGGTCATCTTCCCGTGGTGGCGTGACGTGGCTCTTACTCAGTACCGCAGTCAGATCTGGCTTGGCTCAAAGAGAGATGTTAGCTGCGGCTTTCAGATTTGGGATCCTTGGGCCTTGTGGCATAAAGAAACCAAGGTTAATTTAGTCACAACATCAGCGAATGAAGGATTTGTTTCCTGTTTGTTTGTTTTCTCCCCCATTGCCATAAAGGAGAACATGGATTTAAGGGAAGGTAGAAATATTTCTTAGGCAGTTATCGAACAACTTTGCAGGAGTTCGTGGTGTAACTAGGAAGTCCCTAAAATTCGACTGTTCTAGTCTTTCGCGTGTAGGGGTGGACTTGGACCTCTCCAGGGCCCGATCACGTTCTTGGAGGGAGAAAGGTCAACTGACTTGGGGAACAGTTTCCCTCGCTTTTTCCTGGTTCGGTTCCAGCAACATCCGAGTTTCTTCCACCCTCTTCCGTTGAGTCTTTACCCTGGAAACGACTTTTATGGAAGGGGTTACCACTGAACCCCTTCAAGTCCCCCTGGAACCCCCCTTTGTGGCCTCCAACAGGTGCTGAGCCCCCGCCCCCCACGCCGGGTGGAGTCAGAGATGCTTGTTGTCGGTTCCTGGACAGTGAGTGCTCATCCCACGAGTGTCGGGGACCACAGCAGGTGATGCTCCAGTAAGACCTGGGACTCGGGTTCTCTTGCTTCCAGGTTGCTCTCCTGGGCTACACTAAACCGGAAGCCATATACCGTGTGGGGGAGGGGGAGGTGCTGGCTTCATTACAAGGTGTGCAGCATTGGATTTTCAAGTAAGTCTACGTGTTTCTATTGTCTTTAAAATGACATTACGTCCAGTTATTAAAAAAAAAAATTTACAAAATACAAATGCCCATGTTAATTTAACTAGTCCCAGACATCTTTACATTCGACAACATAGAAAAGCCAAAGAAAGGTCTCCAGTTATAAGAGCAAGACTAAGGAAGTTGTGGACCTCTGACTCTTGTCACTAATCCATTTTCACTTGCAGACCCCCTCCCTCATGACCTCGGGTCTTTTGTTTTTTGTTTACATCGTGCAAGACTTGTCGGCGGGCCCCTGGGAGGGTGCGGCGGGCCCCACAGTAGGGTTTGTTTTTGGAAGAACAGCGGGCTTTGGCCTAAGGGCTGGAGGCTTCAACTGCACGCCCATCCTGGGTGCCACCATAGGCTTGAAAGTACTCATGGTGTCGCTGGAGGAACTGGTGCTCCGGCGGATCTGAGGCTCTGAGCTCCTGAGGGCGACGTTGTGTAAGGGGCTGAGAGATTCCGTGGAAGTGGCGGGGGTGGGCGAGTTTTTCACTTGTTCCAGGGTGTCCAGCACGACGTCCGGGGTGTGCTTCACTGTGCTCTGTCTCTCCAGCTCCCGGAGTTCGTTCAGGGCAGTATTCATGGTCTCTTCGATATCCTAGAGATAGAGAGAGAGAAAAAAAAAAAGTCAGGAAGGGTAGACTGGTAGCTATAGAAACAAAGCGAAGAGCATGAATGTTTTAACGTTACAGTCTGCCCATGGGGCGCGTCCACCATTGCCTTGTGCCTCTGGCTTGACTCTAAGTGGTCAGGGGACTTAGATGCAGCACACAAGGAGGCCCAGATGAAGCTATTTTCATTCTGAGGAACTAGGAAACCTCTTGAGGTCTCTCTGTCTTGCTTGATATTGATCACAATTCTATCTCACCTTTGTGTGTGTGAGACCATGCGAGGGGGTGGGGGGTGGGGTACAGGGGGTGTGGGGGTGTGACGCAGGTGCACACGTGTGCCTGTGGATGTGTAGCCCGAGGTCAACCTCAGGTGTCATTCATCGGGTGCTGTCCCTTTTGTTTTGAGATAAGAGTGTCTCACTGGCCTAGATTCACTGATTTGAGCAGGGCTGACTGGCCAGCAGACCCTAGGGATCTGACAGTCCCAGCCTCCCCAGTGCTGGCTTTACACATGCGCATCACCACGCTCTGATTTTTTAAAAAAATTTTATTTATTTATTTATACCTTTGGTTTTTTGAGACAGGGTTTCTCTATGTAGCCTTGGCTGTCCTGGACTTGCTCTGTAGACCAGGCTGGCCTTGAACTCACAGCTATCCACCTGACTCTGCCTCCCGAGTGCTGGGATTAAAGGCATGCATCATCACGCTCAGGCCCACACTCTGATTTTTAAAGTTGGTCCCGAGAGTGGAACATACACCCTCATGGTTGTACATAAAGAACTGAACTAATTGCGCCTTCTCCCCAAGCCCTCTTGAGATACATACACAAAGGTGGACACCCTGTTTATAATAACCAGAATGTAGCTATTAAAATGTGAGAACATTCAGTCAGAAAACTGTACACATATATCACACGTGTGTGTGTGCAATGGCCAGCTTAGGTTATGATACGCATCCACTGCCTCACATACTTATTACTTCTTTGTGTTGGGAACATTCAAATTACTTTCTAATTAATACTATTTAAGCATTTAATATTAAACATTATCAATTATGGGACACTAGAAGCCATTCTTCTGAGCCATCTGCACACTTCCTGTACCTCTTAACTGTTCTCCAAACCAGCCCCGCCCCTCCCGGCCTTCATGCTAACTATGAAGTCTATATTTTCTCATGTTCTCTCAGACCTGGGCAGTTAGTTCCTTTTCACTGCTAGGCACAGCCCTCTACCCTGAGAAAGTGTCTTACATTGCAGGGCTAGTCTTGAAATGCTCCTGTTCTCAAGAGATTTCTCACTTTGAGAAGTGGCTTTGTCTGGAAGTCTTTTGTTTTTGCTTTGTCTTTCATTATTTAAAATATAGTATTTGCCAGGTGTGTGGAGCATGCCTTTAATCCCAGCACTTGGGAGACAGAGGCAGGCAGATCTCTGTGTGTGTTGAGGCCAGCCTGGTCTACAAAGCGAGTCCAGGGCAGACAGGACTTCAAGAGAAACCCCGTCTCAGAAAAACATAACAACATAAAATATAGTATAGTATTCTAGATGGTTCTGCTGAAAAATCTACATTTGTTTAGGATCCTTCATGTGGGATTTGACTTTATTCTCTTGTTGCTCTTATAATTCTCTTTGTGTTTGATTGGTTTATTCATTTTTGATCTTTCATTGGTGTGCTCATTGGAGAAGACATCTTGGGGTTGAGTCTGATCAGGGAACTTTGACCTTCACAGACTTGGACTTGCATACTTTTGGGAAGTTGTTCTCTCTCTCTCTCTCTGATTTATTTATTTATTATGTATATAGTGCTCTGCCTGTATGTACATCCTCAGGCCAGAAGAGGGCATCAGATCTCATTATAGATGGTTGTGAGCCACCATGTGGTTGCTGGGAATCGAACTCAGGACCTTTGGAAGAGCAGCAAGTGCTCTTAACCTCTGAGCCATCTCTCCAGCCCCCAAGGGAAGTTGTCATCTCTTATTAGTGTGCTTTCTGTGCCTTCCTCCATGGCTCTTCCTTCTGGAGCTCCCACCACCTTGGTAATCACCTGTTTAACTCCATCCTAGAAGTTTTGTGAGTGTTCCTCAATTTTTACTGTTTTGTTGCTTTGCCTGGGCTCATTTACAAGTCCCATTTAGAATTCCCGGAATTCATTTTGTGGCTTTGGTGTTGTCTCGGATTCTTGTATTGTGCCCCTCAACTGTATAATTTTCCTTTCTTTACTTTTTGTTGTTGTTAATTCCACTTACTGAATTCTTCAGGTGTAAGACTTTTCTTTGTGTTTTGTTTCATTATTTCTATATCTTTGTTGACTTTATCATTTAAGTCAGGGAAGGCCTCTGAGTTCTCCGAATTGTTCTGTCTCTTGCGGTCATTATTTTGAATTTGTTTTCAAGCCTGTACATTTCCTTTTCTTTGGGGGGTCTGCTAACAAGTGTTACTGTGATCCTATCCTCTTCGTATTTAGTTGGTTCCTTTGTTGATATTTTTCCAACCAATGAAATATTCACATTTTCAAATTTTATGTTATTCTTTCTGGAGAGGTCAAACAGCTATGGATGGGGGCCGCACAGCTATGGATGGGGGCCTCACAGCTGTGGATGGGGGCCTCACAGCTATGGATGGGGACCTCACAGCGGTGGATGGGGGCCTAAGGTTTGGTGTTGCCCTCAATTCTAAAGCTTACTAACATGACTACTCTGTACTTCATCTATAATCCCTGTCAGGGATGGCTATGATGCATCATTGGTCTAGGACTGTAGTGGTATGACAGTTTTGCGGGGGTGTGGGGCCACTACCTGTTGGAATGACATGGGTGTTATGCCGGCATCTGTGGGCTATAGCTGTCTGCCTGGCCTTTTGGCAGGCAGGGCTGCCACCTGGCTGTGGGAAGCAGGACTATGCCTGGATGCCAGTGGAGCAGTGGAGCATATGTGTGAGTCCTATCGGGTGGATGTGGAGTGGGCTAACAGGGACATCAGGCTGCTGGACCAAGGACAGGCACATTTGGTATGCTGCTAGCTGTTTGCCAGCTGGCCCTCTGAACAACCTCATTTGTTGCCTGGGTGTGGAAGCCTGAATTTGAAAGCTGAGATCTTGGCTGCTGGGCCTAAGGTCTGAGCAGCCCAGGTTAGGGTGCTGCAGCTAGTTGGGCGAGCATGACAGATGGCAGCAGAAACAGAAAAGGATACACTTACTTTCTGGTCACACGGTGTTAGAGAAAACACTCTGATGAGGGTCCAGTTCTAAGATGAAGGGAGCTATGTCACAGCAGCTTAGGTCACTGTGGCTATATGCTACTATTCTCTGGCAGTACAGCTCTGTGAACTATGGGTAAGTTTCTCTACTGTGCTGGGGCCTGTGAGGATCATTGGACTCTCCCAGGCAGTCATCTGCAGTAGCAGTGGGGACTTCCCAGGTCAACTTAGCTTCTTCCGTGAGAAGTCCATCTCAGCTCTGAGTCCTTTATGAGGGGGAGACAGGCTATGTGCTGGCCAGTTTGTATGTCAGCTTGAAACTGGATAGGCCTCTGAGCAAGCTGTGTTGCATTTTCTTAATTAATAATTGATGGAGGAGATCCCGGCCCCTTGTGGGTGTTGCCGCTCTGGGCAGGTGGTCTTAGGTAATATAAGAAAGCAGGTTGAGGAAGCCATGAGGAGCAAGCCAGGAACAGCATGCCTCCTTGGCCTCTGCATTGGTGCCCACTAGAGTTCCTGCCTCTCCTCCCCTGGTATACTGGACTATAAGCTGTAAGATAAAGTAAACTCTTTCCTCCCCAAGTTGCCTTTGGTTAGGGTGTTTCATCACAGCCATGGAGACACTAAGACAGAGTAGCAGAGGCAGTGTGCCTCTCTGTGGTGCCATCTCAGCCTTAGACTCCAAACTCTCTAGAGCTCACACGTCTTCCCTGAGGGGGAAGCATGTCAGTACTTTTCCTTAGTCATTCTACTTGGTGGATGACAGTTGTCTAGGCTACCCTACCCCTTTCTGAGTTGGGATGGGGGAAGGGAAGGGAGGGAACAGGAACAGGCAATAGGTAACTGTTTTGTCGTCTTTCTCATATGAAAAATTTGAGGATCAAAATGGAGGCACATTTGTCATGCTTAAGTAGGTAAATGGAAGGTTGCATGTGTTCCTGACTTTAAAAACAAAACAAAACTGGGTGTGGTGGCGCACACCTTTAATCCCAGCACTCAGGAGGCAGAGGCAGGTAGAGCACTGTGAGTTCGAGGCCAGCCTAGTCCATAAAGTGAGTCCAGCCAAGATAACACAGAGGAACCCTGTCTCGAAAAACCAAAACCAAAACAAAAGCTGTGCACAAAAACAAAACAACAACAACAACAAAAAAACCCCTGCCAGATTGATAACCTTGACAAAGGCCATTGCACTCTTACACAGGAAATGCTTCTGTAAGGATTTCCATCCAGCACAGACATCTGTCCAGCAACTGTCTGTCTAGCCTTGGATGGATGCCAACCTTGTCATTAGTGCTTGTAGCCAAGGCCTATTCCTTCATAGGAATACAAGCCTCTTCCTTTCACCTTGAAAATGTTGCTGTGTCTCCACCTCTTTGCATTTGCTCCCCGTTTGCCACAGCAGCACAGGCCCTGGCAATGCTCTGCCATCCCAAATAAACACCCGCATTCTTCATAGAACGTCTCTGTTGTCATTTAGGTCCGCAATATGGAAACATGGAATACTTCTTGCATGGTGTTAAATTCTCTAGGAATACCACTTTGTGAATTACTCTCTGTAAGCAAGGTCTGTCCATTCCTCTGAGAAAAATCACAGCACTACTAGCAGCAGCATCTTTCATATGACTGAGTTAATTAAATTAATGCTGCTGTGCCAGTGCACTTATAACCACTGAATTGATGGAGATGCTACATGTGGGTATAAAAATATTTCGGTTTGTCTTTTGCATAGCCACCAACTACCATTCATAGAAACAAGTTCTAGTGTTCTATAGCACATTAGGGCAACTATAGTTCAGAATTACATAGTTTATAAGGAACCTAACATGGAAAGAGAGCTATAATGTTGATTTGATAATTACATATTGCCTATATGTGCTAAATATATTAATAAAAAAGAATGCTGAAATGCACGTAATTTAAAAAATACTGGTTTTTTAATATTTATCACTTATGCTATCAAATTAAATATATATATCTCATTAATCCAGTTCAGATATAAAGAATTATAAAAATTTATTTCAAAAGGCATAGTATGCATCACTGAGTAATTTATAAAGATAATGCATACTCTCTTTCCTATATATATGTATATGCATCATATATAATTATATACATATTATCTAATACACACACACACACACACACACACACACACACACACAAATATATACATTCCACTCAGAATTGAGAGGAATCTTAGAAAAGGCAACAGTATGTGTGTGCACCTTGAGGACCTTGTGCTATATGGAATACGATGTCACAGAAATAACAATATGTGTTATGATTCTACACATATGAGGTGTGTGAAGTGGTCAAATCAAAAGAAACAGAAGGTAGGATGGTGGTTGCCAGGGGTTGTGGGATGGAGGACTTGGGCACTGTTGTTTCAACGGGTAGAAAATGTCACTGGGTAGAGTTCTGGAGAGTCCTTTCATAAGGACGGAAAGAGTCTTTTCTGAACTATCTATACTTAAAAAACGGTTAAGACAGCAAAACTTATGATTTTTTTTTTTTTAAATCAGAAGTTCAAAACAGGCAGTGTTGAGATGGGAAGAGGGAGCTGCCGTGTCTGAAACGATTCTTCTCTTCAGCCCCAGGACTTCTTCCATGCTACTGGACCATAATAATCCTCACTCCCCACACGGTGTAACTGTCCCCCTTGGCCTCCCCCCCCACAGGTCCCGGAGCAGTTGATGCTCAGTAAGCATTTACTTAATGAATAAGCAAAGCCATGATTTTTTGTTTTGCTTTGTTTTTTGTTTTTCGAGACAGGGTTTCTCTGTGTAGCCTTGGCTGTCCTGGACTCGCTTTGTAGACCAGGCTGGCCTCGAACTCACAGCGATCCACCTGCCTCTGCCTCCTGAGTGCTGGGCTTAAAGGCATGTGCCACCACACCTGAGGCAAAGCCATGATTTTAAGTTATGGTGTCCAGTAAAGACTAACCCAACACACATGATGCCTGTAGACGGCACTCTTCCGGTCCAGTCTGCTTCAGGGAGCCCACTGATTTGTATAATGAAAGAATTTGCAGATGACATGCTCCTGTGTCCCCGTGGGGCTCCTTGAAGGCCGGAGATGGAAGGCTAGAACAAGGGCAGAGCTGGAAGCCATTTTGCGAGGGTGACATAATACTTTTCAAACAATTTCTTTCACATATGATTTCCTTTACTTCTAAACATAGGGGTAAAACCCAAACAAAAAACCAATTATTTGCCCCCCAGACAGAATGTATGGAAATTGGTCTGTTTGTTGATGTTTGTTCTTATGCTTCATGATAAAAAGATTTCCTGGTTCTGGAAGCAAACAGGTTAAGCAGTTTATTATGCCTTTTTGCCCCGAAGCTCCTAAGCCTGTCTCTAAACCAAATCACATTTCACCTGCTTATTAAAGAAATGATGTTAGGAGATTCTCAAACCATGACACTCAGCTACAGTCAACTGGAACTGGCTCTAAATGGGTCTTCAAGGGCCTTGCATAGCCGTCTAAATAGAAAAACTCAGTTTAAAAGGCCTTTTTGTTGAGAAATTGCACTATACTTAAAACTAATTTAACTGCTTACAAATGGCTACTCAAATAGCCTAATTTACCACCCAAATCCCTTATCGTTAGAACACACGAATAGTTTAGGAATGGGTCATACTAAGGATTCCTGGGTTGTTTTGGATTTTTTTTGTTTGTGTTCTCTCTCTCTCCCTCCCTCCCCTGTCACCCTCCCCCTCCCCCCCCAGCGTCCCTCTCAAATAATCCATTATCTTGTTCCTCATCCCTTTTCCTTTTGATCCACTTAGGAAACAGCTGGGCGATGGTTGGTTTCCCACACCCAGCACCAAGTCTATCCACTTTCTCCGTTGCTAGTTACCAAGACATTTTCTGAACCAGAGGGCCAAGTGGTATAATGGGCAAACCCATTCATACCTGCTTTAACTTCTGTCTCGTCAACTCTGATCATTAGAGATAAACGACAGAGCCCCTTTAGGAAGGGAAGACACTGTATTCAAGAGGTAGATAGGACCCAGCATTACAGTTCTTTACATGGCTAACGATTATCGATTACAGTGTTTATTGGCTGATCTGTCGGCTGCTAACTTGGAAGGTGTCACCTTTGGTTTCTACTGGTTTATCTGGTATCCTGGCTTTCCACCCTGTTGTGACCACTGGTCCATCTTGCGAGCTTTAGAATGTATTATGCCCTTGTTAGCAGGTCCTTCGCCGTTCCTTTTCAATATTTCCCTGGCTACTCACCAAAGATGAGTATGAATATCCTGGCTCCTACATTTCTGCCACATCTGTTTAAGTCAATATGACCCTAATATGCTGGGCCTCTGCCAGTAATAAATGGATCATCAAGAGAGATTCATGACCAAGCTTTACATTAGACAATGAACTTGTTTCCATTCGTAATTTCTATGTGAAAATACAGTTCACAAATTTTAAGTCTTTCATATTGCCTTCGCCACACTCCAAGCACTTCAAATACAATATTCAGTTAGAAGCATTATACCTGAGCAATTGTTTCTGGGTCCAGTGGCTTGTGGTCATTGAAGCCGGTGTACTGCCCTGATGACGTAGACCTCCGGATAGGAGGGCTGTCAATCTTCTTGAGGGAGTCATGGCGGCTGATGTTGGTCAGGCTGCCGTGGCCCGGCCGGCGCCGCCTCTCGGGGCTGTCGTTATTGAGGCCACGGTTCTGCAACAGGCCCCTGGGGTGACTGGCTAGGTTTGGGGATCCCAGGTCAATTGAGGAGTTAGAGAGAGCATGTGGGGGATGAAGGGGACAATGGCCATCACTGGTCCTGCCAGGACGTCTTCCTGGAGGGGGTGGCTCTCCTCTTTTTCTTTGTCTAGAAATTCACAAAAGAAGAAGAAGAAGAAGAAAAAATAATATGGAAGAGGTTTTGACCCTGGATAACACTTAAAGACAGAGTGTTTGAGTGGCTCCTCACGGTCCCCAGAGAAGGACATGTGAGGAGCTGATGATCAAACGCCACTCACCTCGCTAGATAACTATCAGAATGGCGGTCAGTTGGGGAGCTCATGTCCTTGGATGAAGACTTGTCTTCGGTGACTGGCCCGCTGCTCGCCTCGCTGTCAGCTTTTTGGCTCAGAGTGTCTGAAAATGTATCGTCCCTGAAATGATGGGAAGCAAGGGAGTGTCTGGCTCGATGAGTGGGAACGAAAGTAAGGGATGGCATTTATGTAAGCCTGTTATTAACGTAGCTCTCCTTGTTTTGTAGGTCTATTAATGGTGTGTGTGTGTATGGGTATATGAGTGCAGATGCTAGGGAGGCCAGAAGAGGGCATCCTATCCTCCAGAGCTGGGAGGTCCAGGTGTTTGTGAGGCACCAAACCTGGGTTCTGGGAGCCAAACTCAAGTCCTCTGCTTGAGCCGCATGTGCTCATAACTCTGAATGCCTCTCCAGAACCCTAAAGTAGATATTCATTCTAATATAATTTTGCTGCAAGAAAATTAGAAATTTCAGACACACAAAAGAGAAAATAATAATCATCTGTCATATGACACCAGCCAGGTATGGTGGCATATGCCTTTAATTCCATCACTTGGGAAGCAGAGATCAGGTAGATCTCTGAGTTTGAGGCCAACTTGATCTACATAGTGAGTCCTAGGACAGTTAGAGTTCATAGTGAAACCCCGTTTTTTAAAACAACAAAAAGGCCTGGTGTGGTGGCCCCAGCACTTGGGAGGGAGGGGCAGGCAGATCTCTGTGAGTTTGAGGCCAGCCTGGTCTACAAAGCAAGCCCAGGACAGCCAAGGCTACACAGAGAAACCCTCTTAAAAAAAACAAAACAAAACAAAACAAAACAAAAAGAAAACAACAAAAAACCTTCACTAAACCAAGAGGCAACTGTGGTTAGGTCAATATTTTGCTTCTGTGTCTAGAATGCGTGTGTGTATGTGTGTCTGTGTATGTGCGTGCGCATCCGTGCGTGAGTGTGCGCATATATAGAGTATTTATGGATAATGGGCCTCTCTGTTTAGTAGTGTAGATATATACATCTTTGATTGTCATTTATACACTTGAGTATTCCTAAAGCTATGTACATCACTAAATATTTCCATTCACTTTATACAGTGTGTTTCTCTTCTCCTTGGAAAGTTACTTTAAATTTGTGATGAACTGTGAAACAGTTCACTCAGGGAGCAGGGGCCCTGCTGTTTTGTAAGCGGGTTCTTTCACGTACTCCGCCATCTTCTCCTGTCCTTAAATAGTCCTGAAAAAACGTAGAGCTTTCTCATTGATGAACCTGAGACAGCATCAACAAAAGCCTCGAGGTGATTCCTTTCGACTACTGAGTCTGTGTCCTCCCTCAGGGGGACTGGGGACTGAATCATCCCTAGTCATCAAGAGAAGATGGCTATTTAGGGAATTGCCATGGTCATGCTAATACTACCTTCGGTGGACGTTGTTGCTCTGAGACACTGTCAAAGATGTCTCTTCTTGGCTCCAGTTTGGGAAGAGAACTTATTTGCTGGTTCTGAACTGCCAGCAACCAGCAATGCAGTATAATCCTGAACTTTTTTTTTTATTAAGTAAATAGGGTCTCATTTATCCCAGGCAGGTCTTGAATTTGCTATGTAGCTAAGGATGGCCTTGAACTCCTGAGCCTCAAGCTTCTACCCCCTGAGTGCTGAGATGATAGGCAAGCACCAGCACCCCGAGTCCACGTGGCGCGCGCCGGACACGGAATCCATGGCTTTCTCTGTGTATGCTAGGCAAGCGGTCTATCAACTGACCAGTTCCATCTTGACTTCCTCAGGTGCATTTTCCTAATGCATTGCCAATTGAGTAGGACTTCAAGGACAAGAGAAATCTTCCCAATAAAGTAAATACAGTGATTGAAATTATTTACCATTAAAGTCACCAGCAAAGTGAAAAACCGTGCCTGTGCAATTTGGTCCTTTTTTTCCCCCCCTCAAGTCAATTGAAGACTACTATCTGGGGGCTAGTGGGCTGTAGCTCAGCAACTGAGCACATGCGCATGAACATATGCAATACCTTGGGTTGAATTCCTAGCCCTCCTCTCTCCCACAAACAACTCCACCCGACCCTCCAATACTTGGAACTCTGGGGCCCCTGCAACGTCGTGCCTACTCACATGTCTTGCACCACTATGTACTGATGAGGCACGAGCCCATCGACCCCATTGTGTCTGCCTTCCCACCAGTCCTCGGAGGCGCGGTGATACAGCAGCAGGGATGCGCCCTTCTTGAAGGACAGCTCTCTAGCTGACCGCCCGACATAGTCAAACTTGGCTATGGCTTCAATTGGCTCACACTCTACAGACAAACGACAGAAAAACGCAGAGGGACAGGGATATTAGGAAAGGTCAGCATGAGGTTATTGAGACAGGCTGGATTGGGAAATGCACAAACCATCAAACAGGAGGCAACATGGGGCAGTTGATGGAGGGAGGGAGAGAGAGAGAGAGAAAATTACCTCTAGCTGTCATCAGGTTTCTAGGCGAAGAAAAATTGAGCATTAGATCTTAATTTCCTCAACCTCTTATTGGAGATACAATGACAGTATAATAAAAAGATTTTGACTTTGCAATATGATATATAAAACCTCTCCTTGGTTGTAATATCCGCCACAGTTGTTCTGATCCTCTTCTGACATTGATGGAGTGCCATTGCAACATGTTAGTGGCATTTATAACAGAAAAACAACCACTAGTCCAGCAAACATGCCTTATTAGCTTTAAAGAGTACATAAAATCATCATGATAAATGATATTTGAATACATTTATGCTCCTCATAGGCTTAAAAAAATTTTTTTTGGTACGAAATCTCAACATTAATATCAAAACTCAGGGAAAACTTTTCTTTCACTTTATAAAAATTTTAGATTTAATTATGAAACACTTGTATTAGACTGCCCTTTACTCAAAGTAAAAGACCAGATTAAAGAACTATTTTGGGGAGGAATCAAGAAATAATTGATGGGAGAGACTGTGATTGACTATACAAAAAGCCAGAACTCGAAAGACTGCAGGCCACAATCCTATTCATATAGCATTGTAGGGTGCTTTGTGATTAAACACAGTGCAGAAATGTCCTCCATTCAAGGTCTTTCTCTTCCTCTCCTACCAGCCCCTCATCTTGTTCCTGTTGCCCAACATGACTAAGCGGACGTCTAACAAAAAAAAAATAAGCAGAAATGAAAACTACAAGGAGCATATGCTTATAGAAACCTCTGTAGAATGAACAATACCTCATTTCTTAGAACCTGGTTATGTGTTAGTTTCAAAATATTCTCGAGCATGCAGGTAACCTGGTGGAGAAAAGCCTGCCTGTCTCTCAACAGTTCAGGAAATTGCTTTCTATTTCGTCTTGATAACGGAGCTACTTGGGAGTTCATCCTTCCCAATGTTCATTGTGGCGTCTCTTACACTTAGAGATAATAATGATGTGAGAAGGCTTTGGATAAAGAAAGCTAAGCTTTTTTCCCACTTGATAAATGCAAAATTCGCTGGGATATTTAAAGTAGAAGAGAGACAACCAACAAACACTGAGAACCTGTATGTGAGGGGCCTGTGTGTAAATTTCAGCACATCATTTTAAGACCATGGAAAATGCAGCATCTTTTTGCTGGTGAGTAGTGTTTAGGGAAACAGTAAGTCACAGAGCCCAACCGCAACACTAGAAGCCGCATAGGAAAAGGTGTGAGAGTTTTGAGAACAACAGTACAAGTCCTTTAGACCATATATAATGCTTTGGTGGACTGTGAAATGCCTCACGTGGCTCCTGATTCTAATGGTTGGTCCATACCTGGTAGCATTATTTGGGCACATCACAGAACCTTTTGGATTTGCCTTCCTGACTGATGTAGACCTGTAGGGGGCAGGGCTAGGGAGTTATAAGTAGGCCAGCTTCCAGCCAGGCTCTAGGTCTCTGCTTTCTTCCTGAATACCAGGGTAATCAGCCACTTGTCACTCATGCTGTCACATCGTCTGCCACCATGTCTTCCCCACCGCGACGGGCCACGTCCCCTGAACTAAGAGTCAGAACAAACCTCTCCTCCTTCAAGTTGCTTCTTTTAGCCATTCTGCAGAGTGACGAGAAGGGCAGAGAGCACACCGCTGCACGCCACAGTTTATTGTGACAGTGGAGGTAAGCGGGGCAGTAAATACTTATAGAAGAGAGGGTAGACCTTTCTACTTAAAGAAGGATGACCCTTTCTTCTAAATTTCCAGAGTAAGACTCAACCCTGCCTGATCTAAGGTGATGGAATACCAAACTCTGCACTCCACTTTCCCCTGGAGGATAGAAACAAATGCGCTCATGGAGTGAAGGCGTGCTTATTTGTTAAAAGTAACTTCATGACATAGGGTTTGTGAACCCTTCTGTCAACCCAACCTTAGCTTTTCCCTGTTTTAATTAAAAATATAAATATACCATCGGAGGGCATGATGTATAACCTATGCACAGTGTGTGACGGAGGAAGGAAAAGACACCCATCACTGCGCTTTAGTGCATGCAGTGTCACGATGTTAATGCCGGGCGAAGGCTATCTAGAACAACATACATATAACATACATGAATAATTTCAGAATCCTCGACCTCTGCGGTCGTCATGTCTTCAAGCACCAGGATTGTCAGACTCACGGAGTCTGGGGCCGTGGAGCAGGATATGCAAGGGTGACCGCACGCATCAGAAGGCCATTTCAGTGGCAATCCTAGTATATCAACAAGTCATTTTCTGCAATTTCATTATTCTGACTGTTTGTCCTCTCCTGGGAGCCATTTCACAGTCAAGTGTCAATCAATAAGCTATTTACAGACATCTTAGTCTGGGCCTTGCATGGCAAATCAATCTCAGGGCATGGGGCGCCATGGCACTTTCACACAGAGAGTCCTTTAGGGTCCTGCAGAGACGTTTTAGACTGTTGCTGCTGCTGACATCAATGCCAATAATAGCAAGGGTGTAACATGATTACTTAGTGCTTCTGCATGGCTCTGATGACTGCAAAATGGAAGTGGACCCGGCAGAGCGGCTGCCTGGATAGCCTGGTGCTATCAAGGCCTATGCTCACGTTCTTATAATTTTAGTATGATGTGATAATGTTGTGCCTTCTCTGGGGGACTTTATCATTCCTAATGCACTTCCTTCTAGATTTGGCCCTTGTGGAGGGCTAGTTTTGCTCTGTGACAAGCCGCCTTGGAAAACACAATTTGGTCTCTATAGTGATACCATGATAGAGATAAGGAAAATGCCATTTCTGGCGGTCAAAATGGCAACCCGACATTCCAGTTGGTTTAGCTGCAGAGCTTTGGAGGTTGGCAACGGTACGAACATGTCCTTTGACAGCAACGCTTTTCTTTCCAGAAAAAGTGGTGGCTATGATCAAATCACAATGAGATTTAGAGTATTCAGTGCTCAACAAACATCTTTTCTTATGGTCAAGACATAGGCATTTGACAGGCGGCATCAAGTTGGGACTGGCCTGTGGGGACAGAGAAGGTTGGGCTTTGCCTACACTGAAGGAAGCTGGGGGAGGGGAGGACCGTGTCAGACCCTTTCATAAACGTCATATGGAAATGTGAGCTATCACCTTAAGCCCAGAAAAATGCAGATTCACTTTACTTAAAAAAAAGAACGCAAGGTTTATGGCCTACTCCATGAGATGAGAAAAGCCAACTACTACTGTTCTGCTGAAGGAAAGTAGCAGTGAAATGACCCTTAATGACATCCTGCTATCCCCCTAGGTCAGTGTCAGCAGTCATCGGAGAACCTTGCTCCTGGAGAGATGGGGACAGAGACCCACAGCCAGGCGGGGCGGTATGCAGCGAGTGAGAAACTCTGGAACACTTAGCCCTAAGTGGGATGCCTTCTTCAAATCCCTCCCCTCAGCGCAAGGATCTACCAAGAATAGAAGGAAGAAAGAGGATACGAGCCAGAGGGGTTGGAGGACACCTGAGAATTAGCGTCTTCCCGACACAACAGGACTGACACACACGTGAACTCAGAGACTGGGGCAGCATGCACCGGGCCCGCACAGGTCCATGCTGCACGGGGTCTCAGTGCTGGGAGAGGAAGTGCACACAATCCCATCATCCCCAATCAAGAAGCTATCTTCAATCGACTACCACTTGCAAAGAAAAAATTAGTTTTCTCCAATGGTGGCTCAGTGGGTACGTATACCCCGTGCCCAGCAGGAAATGACCAACAAACTCAAACTTAATGGCTTTTAAAAGCATTTATTTTTATTATTATTATTATTATTATTATTATTATTATTATTATTATTATTATTTTACTTTGTTGGTCTTTTGTTTGTATATTATGGTTTTCAACTTTGTTTTTGCTGGGCAGTGGTGGCGCACACCTTTAATTCCAGCACTCGGGAGGCAGAGGCAGGTGGATCTCTGTGAGTTCGAGGCCAGCCTGGTCTACAATGCAAGTCCAGGACAGTCAAGGCTACACAGAGAAACCCTGTCTCTAAAACAAACAAAAAACAAACAAACAAAAAATTACAGGTTTTTGTTTGTTTGGTGTGTGTGTGTGTGTGTGTGTGTGTATGTGTGTGTGTTTCTCATGCTTTGACTTTTTTGTTGTTTTGTTTTAGTCTTTATTTGCCTGTTTGTCTTCTAAAAAGAAAGAGAAGACATGGAGGTGAAGAGCTGGTAAGACGGGGAGGCACACGGAGGAGGGGGGGCAGGGGGGGAGGCACACGGAGGAGATGGGGGGGGGCAGGGGGGGAGGCATGCGGAGGAGAAGGGGGGGGAGGGAAGAGCACAACCAGGATACATTGTGTGAAAGTTATTATTTCCAGTAGAAAAGAACACAAGAAAAGTCATTCTTCCTTTCTTAGCGGATAATTGACACTACCCACAAAACACTCTAATTACCCTTCAGCTGCAACCCCAGCTCCAAACAAATTATGCTACTAAGGGATCAAGTCAGGAGGGAGAATCAACGGGCAAAGCAAAGTGAGAGCCGAGGGTAGGGCTGGACACAAGAGTTGTTAGCTTCTGTGTTCTTCTCAGGAGCCCAAGGCTACTGGTCTGCCCACCACGGGCTACCTGCGCATCCTGCCCCCGACCCCTCAACAAAAGAGCTGCGCTCTTCACATCCTAGCGAACTTCCCAGAACCGCCACGCTCTTCGTATCTTCTCATGGCTGTTACCATCTCCCCCACTGTACCTCTCTGCCATCCTGTGGAAACGAGTGTCTCAAGGCTTTGGGGCATACCATCCCTGAGAACCCTGAATGCACTGCGGTCCTGAGACTGCCTGGTCTGAGAGTCTGCGCTGGAAATTCACAATAATGCCCGATCGTGTGGAAACCTTTACGTTAAAAACCAGCTTCTGTGCCCCAGGGAGAAATACACGACAAGACCTTTCACAAGAGGCTCCCTTCGCAAGGCTGAAGTTCTAAGGCATATATCACAAACGTATATGCACGCTAGAAAACAAGACCCTGTGAGTGAGAGTTTTGGAAAATGTGTTAGAATTATCAGACATGTAACATGAAACAGGGGTGGTGGGGTAAAGGTCTGATACTTATGAGTAAAGATCAAAGAACTTAAAAAAAAAAAAGGACTAAGCAGCAGATATGTTAAGTATGCCAGGTAAAACATTGAGTGGATGGGAAGGAAGGAGAATTTGCACACACCTGGAGTGATTCTAAGAGAAAACTTACACTATATATTAAAGAAAAAGAAGGTCTGCATATGGTGGTGTGTGCCGATAACCCCAGCACCACGGAAGGCAGAATGAGGGGAGAGTAAGTTTATAGTAGTTTGTACCACACAGCAGGATTCTGTCTTAAAACAAAGCAACAACAACAAAACCCCAAAAGGCTGGTTGTAGGGCACTTACATCGAGAATCTAAAATGGTCAGATTCATTGGTCAATGGGTGTCGAGGCTGTTGCAAAGGGCTGGGAGGCAGGGAAGGAGGGAGCAGCCAGTGAGGAGCACAGTTTTAGTCAGGCAAGACGGACATGCTCTAGCGATCTGGTGCGCAGCGTCAGACCTATGGTCGCTACAGTGCGTATGGTGCGCTTAAAATGGGTGAGGAGGGGGCGGTCTGTTAAGGGCTAAGAGGCGGGGCAAGCACAGGATACAGGAGGACCCCTTCATCCTCTTAGGCTTTAGCAGAAATTCTTTCTTTTTTTAAATTGAAAAATAAAACCATTCACATTACATCTCAATTGTTATCCCATCCGCGCATCCTCCCATTCCTCCCTCCCTCCCGCTTTCACCCCATTCCCCTTCCCTATGACTGTGACTGAGGGGGACCTCCTCCCCCTAAATATGATGCTAGGGTATCAAGTCTCTTCTTGGTAGTCTGCTATCCTTCCTCCGAGTGCCATCGGGCCTCCCCATCAAGGGGACACGGCCAAATATGGGGCATCAGAGTTCGTGTGAAAGTCAGTCCCCAGTCTCCACTTAACTGTGGAGAATGTCCTGTCCCTTGGCTAGATCTGGGTAGGGGTTTGATGATGACTTTAGCAGGAATTCTTAAAGGTGACAAAGAGTAGGGAGAAAAACCATGAAAGAAAGATTAATAAACTCACCTGCTGTAAACAAGCACATGAAAAGACAGACCTAGAGCACAGAAGGCATTTTTAAAAGGCATACATACCCAGTTCTTATATATAACACATGAAAAAAATGAACACCAACGTAAAACACATTAAATCAAAAAGAAGCCTGGGAATGATATTAAGACAAAACCAAAAGCAACGTGCAGTAGCACCAGCCTGGGACCTACCATCTTCACTGGTGTGAGGCTCTGTGCCAGCATCTTGGTCCACTTCCTCCAGGGTACCATGTTCACTGTATGGGCTGTCGCTGTTGGGTGAAAACGGAGATTGCATATGAAACCAAAGAGTATTGTTTTCTAAGTGAGTAATTACTGTAGCAAGGAAGCCCACAAGATTTCCAGTGCTGAAACGCCCTTGGGTAGTCTGACTGCAGACTGCCAGAGCCTCCACTAGTCATCTGGTTCTACAGTATATATATGGACACGTATGTGCATGATGGTTACTGTAAGCATCGATTTTGGTGAGCTCTAGGGTAACCTAGGAGACCAGCCTTTGGGCATGCCTGGGAGGGATACCCTGGCTAGGTTAGTCCAAGTACGAAGACCCATCCTGACAGTGGAGTCCTGGACCACATCAACGGAGGAAGCTAGCTGAGCACAGGCATCCATTCCCTCGGCTTCCTGATTGCTGCTGTGTCTGTCCAGCTGCCTCATGCTCTTGTTGCCATAACGGACTGTACCCAGGACCTGTGAGGCAGACTAAACCCTTTACCCTCACGTTGCTTCTGTCAGGATGCCTTAGTGCAGCAACGGGAAAAGTAACTATAATTTTTTTTGTTTGTGTATACATATGTGCATGTACATGTGTGTATCATGTACATATGTAGGTGCATGTGTGTACATGCATTCATCTTTTATAATCCCATTAAGACAAGTTTACTTACAAGGAGCCAAAAGTATTTCAAATAATTCTTATTTAAATGAATGCAAATTAGTTGTGTGCAGGTAGAATGCATTGCTGTAAGGAGGGAGGGAAGTCTTTGCAAATTCAACTCACCAATTTTATCTGCATTATAAGTTGAGAATTCTTTTAACTTCTGGGAGGAAACTGTAGTATCTTTTCTTTCATCTCATGACATGCTTTTATTTCATTTTTGTACGAGACTCATGGATTTTACTATCCTGTTTTTGCATCTTTAACATCACTACCACTATTGGCCTTTAGATGTTTGCAAATAAAAGGTATTGGCAGAAAATTCCAACGTGATATTACTGTAAAAAATCCATTTATAGGGCCAGCATTGAGTGACAAGGCTACCTGCTGTATTACTGACTCTGTGGTTAAAAGAGTGGTGCTGTGCAGGGGCTCAATGTGCAAGCACTAGGACCCAAGTTTGAATCCCCAGCACCTACCTAACAAGAAAGGCCAAAGCTATATGTTCCTGGAACCCAGAGGGTATCAGGGCTTGCTGGCTGCCTGCCCAGCTCCAGGGTCAGTAATACCCCGCGTCAAAGGAATAAGGTGGGGAGCGATAGAGTAGGACCCCTGATGTCCTTGTCACACACGTGTATAGCACGTGCACCCAGGCTCCCAAAGAAACACTATAAACAGAACGTTCTTTACTTTGTGCCTATGGCTGCAAGGCTCACACAGGCCTTTTTGGGAAAGCAGAAACAACACAGTGCTCTGGAATAAAATCCACACACTCACCAAGTATCTACTTACTTTGTCTTTGTTGTTTGTTTGTTTGTTTTTAAGACAGGGCTCCTCTGTGTAGCCCTGGCTGTCCTGGAACTCACTTTGTAGACCAGGCTGGCCTTGAACTCACAGCGATCTGCCTGCCTCTGTCTCCCAAGTGCTGGGATTAAAGGTGTGTGCCACCACTGCCTACTTCGTCTTTGATACAACAAGGCAGCAGATGTTACTAACACAGTCCTAAGTTTGGGGACATCCTGAGCATAGCTCTGACACTGGCCCCGAAGTAAATATGACTGTGAACTGAAGTTATTCAAAGTAAATATGACTGTGAAATGAAGTTATGTATCTCAGCATAATTGAGTTTCTTCACTTACGTTCCCAGAGGAAGACTTTAGTTGGTACCTGTCATAGACACACTCAAGTCAATATTGCCGAATTGAATTTCATGTGTAATGTGGCCGCTACAGCACAGAACTGCAATATAGCACGCTGGGCTCCTAATTCTGAAAGCAGTACACCTGGAAATAGCAACACCCAGGCTTCTTAACCACCACACCATACAGAACTTAAGTGGGGAGTAGTATTTTTACCTATTCATATTCATTCATTCATTCATCCACCTATTAATTTGTTTATTTGTTGTCTATTAGGCACTTCTTCCACATCTACCCATCACTGTGTAGTGGATGGGACTCAGTGGTCTCCTGAGAAGGGCGCAGAATAGAGGATGTTGATATGTCTTCCGAAGATGGAGGCAGGGAAGAATCACTCTACAATTACATGTGTCTGGTGTTATGGTTCCACTGGGGCCCCCCAAAATTCACGTGTTGGAATTAGAATCCCTAAATCTCCATGTTGATGATATTTGCAGGTGGGACCAAGTGAGGAATCAGAGAGGGCCAAGGTGGCAGGAGGACCGCAGAGATTTGAGCATCTTGTTCTCCCCGTCAGATGCCTCGTACCTTGTCAGGCAGCAGGAAGGTCCTCAGTGGAGGCCTCCATACAAGACCTTCCAGCCCCCTTAACTGTGAGGAGTCCTCTTTCTAGATTATCCAGTCTGTGGTATTACAGCAATGGAAAACAGACTAAAACACTGGGCTGTTACTATTAAATAATATTAAATACTAAGATTAAATTAATACTAAGATTAAATACTAATCTTACTGACTTCTCTCAACTTATTTTGAAGAGTATTCATAATAAATAAACCACTGATTAATAAGTGCCCTGACTAGCTGGCACGAAGAAGTCTCTCAAGGCATTGAGACTTCTTTTGTTACTTATGATTTCTAGAAAAATGGCTGAAACACACATATGAAATATCAAACAATGAGCACAAACATTTTAAGATTTCTGCCTCTTAGGATTACTCAGTTGGCTCTACTCTCACTTGTCTTCTTGGCTGGGAATAGATACCTTGCTAAAAATTTTTAGTCTCAAAACATATTAATACAAATGTGCTCATAATAGCCTGTACTACTGTAATGCTGACTGGTAAGAGTGAAAGTCAAAAGAAGTAAGAATAAAAAATATATTTGATTGACAGAGCTCCTGTAAAGAGAGACTGAAGATACTCGTCACGATAAACCTATCTGATTAGGCTGGTAGAGTTTGCCAAGCATAATATGGCGTCTGATCCTCAGCTTCGAAAACCAAACCCTAGACCCAAATAAAACCCAAGAATGGAAAGAAGTCCGTTAATTTGGTTAGTTATCTTTTCTTGATTTAGAATAGTAGTAAAAATTAATCTCTCTCTCTCTGGCATCAAAACCCTTAATTTCTTTGTCTCTCTGTAGCCCTGGCTGTACTGGACCAGCGCACCACCATGCACACCCTTATATAAGCAATCCCTTAAAAGGCAAAATTCTTATTCTTTTTTTTTTTTTTTACTCTTTGTAACTTCTTTTATTTATATATCAGTTCTGAAAATTAGGATTTATGTTTTTCATTTCTAGGAAATATGAAGGTACACATTTCTCCATTCACACTATGTTAGGTGGAGTTTTCCCAGTTGGTTTTACTTTGTAGTGTTTTTGTATGAACATATATGTTTTTCCCTTGGATAAATATGTATGAGTGAGATTCCTTCATTTGATGGTCCCTGTTCAACATCATAAGAAACTCTGTACATGTTTTCCACCATGGTTGTGTGGGTATTGCTGTATCCCTGAAACAGGGATATAGGACAAAATTCTTATTCTTTACAGAGGCCAGAGTTACCTAGAAAAGAGGAGGCTAACGAAGCGCTTCCATAGTAAAACCCTCATTGCCATGGATTTTACTGTTCTGCTAACTTATCTCAAACACTATTGTTACTTTTTCTTTTTGGTAGCTTATAGGCAGTTCATTGTATGTATGTATATGTATGTATGCATGTGTGTGGGTGGGTGGTGCATGTGCATGTATGCTGGTGTACTGGCCCATGTGCGTTCATGTAGAAGCTACAGCCCGAGACCAGTGCCTTCCTCTATTGTCCCCTCCCTGACCTTTTGAGACAGAGTCTCTCTGACTGAACCCGGAGCTCACTGTTTGGAGAGGCTGGTTGGCCAGGGAGGCCCTGCATCCTCCCTCCTCTGCGCTGGAGCTACAGACACACACTGCTGTAGTACTAACTTTTACTAGGAGTCGGGGACTTGAACTCATGGCGGGCACTTCAAACTCCCGAGTCCTTGATAACCCACTCTTTGTAACTCAGTCAGTAGCTCCGTGCCCCTGAGAGGGACGGCTCCGATCTCGGACTCACCAGTAGTCGCCGCCAGCCATGCACTTCTCGTACAGGGGGCCATCTAGTTCTTTAGCATCTGGGAAGATGGACTCGTGGTGGATGATGATGGTTTTGACCACTTCGTTCACATGTGCCTGGCAGGACACTTGGTCCTGTATCTCAGGAACGGGCATCAGGGTAGGGCCAAAGCAGATGGCCAGGTTGTACGGGTCCATCATGTTCTCATCGCTGTACTGGGAAAGACTGCGGGAGGAAGCAAGGGAGAGCTTGTAAAAGACGGGTGCGGGGAAGCAAAGAGCCTAATAGGGTGCTTCTTGTTTTGTTTTGCCTTTTTTTTTTTGTCTTTTTCTTTTTTTTGAGACAGGGTTTTTCTGTGTAGATCTGGCTGTCCTAGAACTCACTCTGTAGACCAGGCTGACCTCCAACTCACAGAGATCTGCCTGCCTCTGCCTCTTGAGTGCTGGGATTACAGGCATGCGATACCACTGCCTGGCCGTACTTTGAATTTATTTTACTAAAAACAAACAAACAAACAAAATCCCAATGTGTGTGTGTCTGAATCCCATGGAAATGAGTTCAAGTGCACACACCCTTGACCGCTGAGGCATCTCTCCAGTACCCTTACCTCATACATTGAAAATTATAATTTTATGTATTCTTTATCATTACAGGAAAAATGATATTCCATCCCACTTAGAGAAGGGCGAGAGGGCTTATGACCGACTAGGTGGTAACCAGAGAGAGCACACATCCATCCTCTTTGTGTGAGTGAGAGGTGTTTCCTAAAGTCATGATTTTAAAGCGACATCAACAGTAATAATTGATAGGGACCAAGCAGGCGAGTTCCACTTGCTTGTAAATGTGGAGGCGGGGCTCATAAAGCAGCAAGTCTGTCAGTCTGGGCTGCCCAGAGTATAACTCTGACAAAGCCTGAGGGCTTCATCTTTAAGTTTGCCTATCATTCAAAGCTATCTGAATCTTCAATTTCCCCCTTACAAACCTTTGGAGGGGAAAAAACTGAATAAAAAGGAAAACGTCTTTTCTTCGAGGAGGCGAAGAACAGTTGTAGGTTGATAACCTGCTGCTGTGCGTCTGTCACCACTAGGTGACAACCCACGCCACCCAAGAGGCTGAAAGCACAAGACAAAGGACAGAACCCTTAATTCTCTCATCGTTCCATTTAAGGTGGGAAAGCTTGGGGACAGTTCTGGCTGCCTGCCACTAATTCCTAAGCTCAGTATTACAGATATTTATGAAACAGTTTTGCAGGTGACTCAGGCGAGAGCCAGCTCCTTCATGCCTCCAACACCCTGGCAATCTGCAAGTCTTCTGAGACTTTTGAGGTGTGCTGGCTCTCATCAGTGGCTGGGATGTCGGCCACAAAGGGAAACAAACGCAAAGTACAGGTGAGCAGATGACAAGCAGAAGGCAGCGAGAAAGGAGACTCAATGGCCTTTGTGAGACAGAGACAGACACAAAGCATCCACCCCACCACCCCCTGCCGGGACACTTTAGCCCTTGGTGGAGATTAAGACAGCCGATAAGCATGATCTCCACAGCCGCCATATGTCTTCCCCTTCTGCCACCAGGAGACTGAGTGACAGATGAACCATGGGGTCAGGGGAAGAAAAACTCACACACGTGCTCAGTGGGGGGAGTCAGGTTTAACCCTTCTAGGTCTTTGTTTTAGTCCTGGCTTGAAGAACATAAACTTGATTTGAAAAATGTCGATTTCTACGTTTTGATTTGGTAGTAGAAAAGAGCAGCTAATATCTCTCTCTCTCTCTCTCTCTCTCTCTCTCTCTCTCTCTCTCTCTCTCTCTCTCTCCAAAGAATTCTGGGTCAAGCATCCTGTTAGCTGGGGGTGGGAGGACTCATCTTTCTGTGCAGGCAAGTGCTGGCATCCTGCAGCTACCATATTCTGCCATTCGCTTGAGCGTCACAAAGAGTGACTACATCCAGGCTTCTAGGACTTTCCTAGGCCATGTGGGTCGCTGGCTCACAGTGGGTTTTGCTCAGGAGTGTCAGAAAAACAGGATAGGAAAAGCACTTCCAGCCCGTGGTGGTGGGGGACCCACATCCATTGGGGGGAGGGGAAGCATGCATTTCAAGGTAAAGTGGTGCTCCTGGGCTCTGACACCTGCCTGGGTGACAAGGCTTAGTCAAAGGCAGCGACTGGCAGCATCTTTTTTACTGTAGACACAGTTCACACCCGTGTTATGGAGCACTTCCTGCTCCAAATGGCTTCCTGCTGATCTTTGGGAATGGTTTAGGTTTAGCCGGAGGATGAGCTAGCTGTAGAGCCTTGCTCTGTTCTCCCTGCAATCAGTTCCCCAGTGTTTGCTCCTTGGCTCTTGGCGTCAACCTGAGTGGGTTTGATTTTAGAACTAGCCAGCCGAGTTTAAATTTCCCTGGCTTCTGAGAGCACAGAACTCCAGTGAGATGCAAGTTTGGGCTGGAGAGATGGCTCAGGGGTTAAGAGCACTGACTGCTCTTCTAAAGGTCATGAGTTCAATTCCCAGCAACCACATGGTGGCTCACAACCATCTATAACGAAATCCGGTGCTCTCTTCTAGCCTGTAGGCAGAATGCTGTATACATAATAAATAAATAAATTAAAAAAAAAAAAAAGAGATGCAAGTTTAAAAAAAAAAGTCCTCATTTGAGGAACCCTGACTCATGAACTTTTAGCTGCTTAACTGAAATGTGGCAAAGCAGGAAGGCTTTAAAAAAACAAACAAAAAGAAACCCCCCAAAAATGTATTTTTAGTTCATGTGTGTTGTGAGGGTGTCAGATCCTCTGAAACCGGGGTCACAGACAGGTGTGAGCTGCCATGTGGAGGCTGGGGATTGAACCTAGGTCATCTGGAAGAACAGCCAGCGTTCTTAACTGCTGAGCCATCTCTTCAGGCCTGCAGGAAGACTTTTAAGTAGGATATGGGGGAGATGTGCCAACAATGGAACCCACTCATCAGCAAGTGACATAACTGGAAACCAGTTGCCCTGATCAAGAGTCAAGTTTCTTTGGAAACAAAGTAATGGCTTTTTAAGATTCCTGTTGCACTGTAGTAGAGACTGTGTTATAGATATTTTCTTCTTGGCAAGATCTCATTACAGTGAATTTGTGAAAATTCTGCTTCTGGATTGATGGCTAAGTCATCTAAAATCCTCCTCCGTCCCTGACTACAACATTAAAAAAAAAAAATGACAGATTTTTTTTTTTTTGCTAGAAGAAGGTGGTTTACATCATTTTGACAAAGACCATTTATGACATGCACTCTGGATAGAAGCTGGAAAAACACATATTTCACTAGAAAGTGTTATTTATAGTAGTATTTTGGATATTTTGCATTTATGGCCAGGCACAGTTTCTCCACCTGGAGTAGACTTTTCATGCATCATAAAAAGACCTTGATCTCCTGAGGGGGAAAAATGTTCCCCAGGCCCTACATTCAATCCGTTTCCCTTTGACTCGGCTGACAAACGGTGCTCAGTACACATTTTACAGAATCCAAGAACACACAGAGAGAGAATGCAGATGGGCATTTTGGCAGAAGGTGGGGGATATACTCACTGATTGAGGAAGGCAAACAGGTACCTCATCACTATAAGGACCGACCTGGGCAAGGTCAGGAGGAGTTTGCGGATGTGAAGCGCCCTCTCATAGAGATTATCTATTCCTGCAGGCAGAAGGTGACACGGTCAGAGTCCCCTCAGGTCACATTTAGAGCATATCATTGCAGCACCCCTTACAGGGACACCCCCATGCCCCTGAACATCGGCAGCAGCACCTTGACCACTGCAAGCAGTAGTCACTTGTGTGTGCCACCCCCTCCTGGGGTGGAGCTGTTTCCTCTCACCCATCACTGTTCCCGGGTCCGTCCCCCCCCTGCCCCCCCCACCCCCCGAGGTCACTCGTAACCCGGATGATCGCAAACTCAAAATCCTCTGGTCTTCGCTTCACAAGTGCTGGGGTAACAGGTACGTACCACACTGGTTTATTTTATGTGATGTACACGGTAGGTCTTGGCCTTGGGCAATTTAGAGTCCTTGTAAATTTAGAAACTGTCTCTCCCCCTTGTTGTGAGTGCTAAATTTTGCTGCTCAAATGGTCCCAGTGCCTTCTTGTTGTATGTGAACTAAGCCAGCTTTCTGGGATATATCTATGTATCTGAACACAGATATCCACTCATCCATCCATCCATCCATCCATCCATCCATCCATCCATCCATATGAAGGTTTGAAAAGGTCTTGAAGCTTTCCTGACTTTGGACTACCATCTGTCACCCTCAGTTTCTCTAGAGGTACTGATGAACTCTCTTCTGTCCCAAGCTGCTGCCATGTCACAGGCTGCTTCCTACTTCCTGCCAGTGGCAGCCTCATCCAGTCTCAGGGTTCTAACTCTCACGGCTACACGGCCATGACTGGGCTTCACTTTCTGGTTCCACTGCTGACGATCTCACTGCTAATTTCCCCAGTAAGTTTTCCTGCCTCTCCCTTGGATGATGATGATCCTAATCTACTGAAGTTCCCTTCCAGATTAACCTGTGGTACCCAACCTCAACTTGGGTTCACATGGGAAGGGTTAAATCACCGAGCACCATTTGTCAGGCTGGAAACTGTGGCCCTGACACTCAGACCAAGCTCATCTCCCTAGAATTTTGAGTGTTCACACAAGCTGCTTTTCTATTTATTATCAAATCGGGCATTTTTTCTTTTGCCTTCCATGTAGCTGAAAGGGTATGAAAAAATATATGAATAATTTTTCCTCAACCACAAATGAGTCTGCAGAGCCACACGTGATTTATTGGGGCGAGCGGGAAGGAACACTTCCGTTCCACGTTAAGTATGCCTCAGCTGCAAGTGAAGCTGGCTCATCTCCCAGAAAACAGAGTTCAGAAACCCTCTACCTGGAATGTGAAAACACCATCATGTGATTAACACTTTTATACTTTTAGATCAAATCAGTAACTAACAGTATGACTGTAGTTACTGTGAACTGGGTATGGTGTGTTTCGTTTTCTTATTTGTAATTTTGAAATGGAACAATGATCCACCGTGAATAAGGGGGAGCAACATCTACTGAATATAAATTTCATGTATTTTCCAAGCAGTGGTCTTGGTTATTTCTTCGGGGGAGGGGGGGAGCGGGAAGGAAGTGTAACATACTTATTATTTTTAGGTGTTAAGCAGGTACATACAATCAGGCCACAAGAATGCAACAATGAAGCTGTCAGGACTGCTATCCAGGGCAGTCCATGTAAGATGGAAACAGAAGCCCAGAGAAGGCAGTTTACCCCTACAACAACCTGGGAGGAATCTGGGAACCACGCTGGGTGGAGAGGGAAGATGCGACACTTAAAATGAGGAGATCTGCAAGTCCCCAAGAATCTAAGTGGGGATTACCAGAACACCCCAGCTGCTCAGGGCTATTCTCTATCAGACACTAACTGGCTGAAGGCTTGTTACCCACGCAGCTGACTTTAAAGAGGTCTAAGGTTGCTGCTGCTTTCTGTCAGAAAGAACAACACCCTCCTTCCCAAGGTAAAATACGTTATGTTCCATTCTTAAAAATTAACATGGAGGGTGCAGGGATGGCTCAGCAGTTAAGAGCTCTTGCAGAGGACCCAGGTTCAGCCTTTAGCATACACAGGCTAGTGCACACTGCCTGTTACTCCAGATCTAGGAGACCTGATGCCCTCTTCTGGCGTCTCTGGGCTCCTGTGTGCATATGATGCACATACACGTATACACATACACGCATAAGTAACAAACATGAGCAAACTTGGAATTTAATAGCATTTCCCCCTTACTCACTAGGAAACTGTTTGTATAAAAATGACTTTACGTTCACGCTCCAAACCAAACAGTTACAAAGTTTACTATTCCCACGGAAATAGTTCATTATAAGATAAACTGGCCCACTATAGTTCCCTGGTTAGTGACCTCTACTCTTTGCTGGCTACATATAAAGGTTCCTCCTTGTTCTGATGTGACCAAGAAAAACCATGCACTCCCCACCCCCTCACCTTTTTTTTTTTAAACCAAGGATTTACTTGGGGGCTACAAGAGTTAAATCTTTTGAGTCTTCAGGCCAATACTTAAGTTAAGGTTGAATATATGTTTAATATATGGGACAGAAACGTAGCAAGTTTTGTGGCCTTAAATTAGAGCTAAAAACAAAAGGGGAAAAGGAAAGGGCTGTCACTGTATAATTATCTTAATGTCTGTCATCTCTCCTAATGGGAGGCACTCCAGAGGTGAGGCAAGGTGAGGTCACAGCCTGCAGCTCTCATTTGATGTTAAGAAACTTGCTTTTTATCTCTCTGTTCTAAATTTAGTCTCTTTTCTTCTTTAAGGGAGTTGCAAAATTTACATGAAAATCACAGTACCATTTACTGATAATAGTCAAAGAGCGGGAACAACCCGGATATTAGTAGACAAATGATGGATACACACAAAGTGGTCTGCACACACACAGGAGTATTACTCAGCCACAAAGAGGAAGGCCATTCTGTGGATGAGCCACAGAGACGCCCACTACGCTACACAAAGCAAGCTCTATGCAAAGGGACCACCAGGGCATGATGCCGTTTATGTGAGGCATTTCTATTAGGCCAATTCATAAATCAGAGTGGCAAGGGCCTCAGGGACGAGAAGAAGGGGACAGCCATTGCTTGATTGCTATAAAGTTTCTGTTTGGGAAGAAGAAACCATTCTAGAAATAAACAGTGACAATGGGTTCAAAATTCTAAGAGTGGAATACATTCAACTTTTACTGCAACCCAAAGGTGGTGAATTTTATGTCATCAATTTCACTATAAAAGTAAAATAACTGGGGCTGGAGAGATGGCGCAGTGGGTAAGAACACTGGCTGTTCTTCCAGAGGACCCGGGTCTGATTCCCAGCACCCACATGGCAGCTCACAACTGTCTGTAACTCCAGTTCCAGGAGGATCCGACAGCGTATGAGACACCAGTGCATATAAAATAAAAATAAAATAAATAATTTTTCAAAAGAGGAAACAAAGCTTAAAAAGAAAGGAAGGAAGGAAGAAAACTAGGGATCCCATGGGTGCAAATGCAAGGTTCAGAAGTGAGCTGCAGTGGGGATAAAAGAGAGACCTCAAAAATATGACAAAAGATCGTACAATGCGAATGTATGGTGGCTGCGACTACAGTGCACAAAAATCTGAATGAAAGGCAGTCATTGATGGCATTCCAGAAGCAGCTGCAAATTCATCTGCACCAAGGCGCAGGTCCTACAATGGCTGCCTAAGGTTCCCTGGTGGGCTGCCCAGAAGGCTTGTGCGCACAGCCTACAGGAGCTCAGCTCCGTTACAAACAGCTCACGTCCTCTCCCGAGTGCAGTTAGCAAGCTGATTCTGTGGTCACCTCCAACACACCGATTAACGTGTGCTCCTAGTTTGGCAATTCACGTCCCTTCAGCCACACTGGATGTAAAGGCGGCTCTCTCTGCACACGAGGTGTCAGGAAAATCGGTTCTTCATCTAAGCCGGGTTTTTTAGACCCACAATTGAAGACCTCACCCAGTTAGGGAAAAGCGGCACGCACGCAAAACTCCAAAGGTGAGTTTGTGTTCTCCTCCTAGCAACTCAGGGCTCTCACATCAGCCTTCCAACTGCAAAGTACTGCAGGGCCACAGTTCTACGAACACGTGTGTGAAAAACGCCACCAAACTGGAGCTACTTGAGGAAATAGCAACAAGCTCCAATGGCTACTGGCCCCTCATAGTGGTTCTTCAGGGGCACTCTTCGCTAGAGTGCTCATCTGCCAGGAAACAAATATTAAACCGCAAGATGGAAATTTCTCCTCAGGCATGAAGACAAGGAAGGGAAAGCTTTTGGTGGCCACACACGGAAAGGAACGCTAAAAGCAGGCACGTGTGTGTGTCTAAGCTCCAGATCCGGTTACCCATCTCAAGGTATGCTTAGGTTCGAACTACCAAGAGCAAGAGACGAATCAGTCACTTGTATGAATAAAAGGCAACGAAAAACAGAGGTGTGTGTGGCAATACACTCAGAAGGATCTTCGCCTCACCTTTATCTGACTTTCCCAGCTAAGAGATGAACCAGCTGTGAGCAGGCTGACTTCTGCGCATGAAGCCCCTGCTTCCTCCTTGTGTCAGACAGTAGCACTTATAAACAACAATTAATAATCCCAGATCTGCTGTCTTATCATACTGAGTGCAGGAGAGAAACTGAGTCTTCAGTTGCAAAGTATGAGAAAGCTTTACCTATCAGATACTTGGCTACTAAGCATTTTTAGAGATCAAGGAAATCCCAAGAATGCAATTCTACGACAACAAAGAGAAATGTGGAAATCAGAGAGAAAGCCACAGTGTGTGTCAGAAAAAGCAGACAATTTATAACAGCCATAGCATACAGTGCTCGGAAGAGTTCAAAAGCTCAGGGTCTAGAAGGACGGCTCAGTGGCTAAGAGCACTTACTGTTCTTGCAGAGGACCTGGGTTCAGCTTTCAGGTGGCTCACTCTAACTCCCGGGGCACCTTAACCCGGGGCTTCTGTGGGCACCTGCACTCACATACACGTACACATTCACAGAAACAGACAAACACACATGTGTACACGCATATAAACAACAACAACAACAACAACAATAATAATAAAGTTCAAAAGCTTTTTCCCTATGTTCCTAATTCTCCAGAGTCAATACAACTGTGTAAAAGTAGAATTTCTACTTAAAACCGAAGCCATCATATGGCCCTTAAAAACCATACTAAAGGTATAAATTGACAAAGGTAGCATGCCATGGTATAATTTACCTTAATATATCATCATCAAGCTACAATACACCCGTCATATAATTTACCCATTTAAATGATGAATTTACTGAGTGTAAGGCACCAGTGCTACACGTTACCTCCATCAATTTTAGAATATTCCTGTCATTTCAAAGAGAGAATCATATTGATTAGCTGTAATGTGGAATGACGGATCTTTACTGAGAGTGCCTAGGAATGGTGCCCTCATACGATGGAGCATCATCCTCCAGCACGGTAGAATGAATGCCTGAATATGATACATGCTTAGCGAAAGAGCCAGTTCTGAGGACATCAGGTCATACGAGTCATTTATATGAAAAGGCTAGAAAAGGCAACTCTATAGAGACAGAAAGCAGCTCAGTAGCTGCAAGGGTCAGGGGTGCTCATGGCTACAGCTGAATGGAATGTGATTGCTACGTCGTCCCTGCCCCCTGGGATAAGGAAAATGTTCTCAAGTCGATCATGGCAATGGCTGTATAACCCCATGAGCAGATGAAAACCTCGCACCCTGTGCTCTTCAATGGAGGAACCATATACTGTGAGAAGTACTACATATGTATGTCATGTATGTCAGTACTATGTGCAGAAGCAGGAAGGGACTGGGAGAGTGGCCATGAGGACCGATGGATGGTCTTAGTTCATTTTGCAAATTTTCTTTTCCAAGAGAATTGTTTATTGACTACACACGATAGTGGATAATACACAAGCTTCATTCCCATCTGTTATTTTATCTGACACCATTATTTAATTCTGATATTTCATAGGACGTGCCAACAATCATTTATAAGCAAATTATGACCTTGCTTGGATGACTTTTTCAACAGTGAAACTCACTGAAGTCACAACAGTAATTGGCGGTTTAACTACACCAAGGTTTTTTGAAGACAATATGGCTTCTTTACCCAAGCGACCATAAATAGATGTTCAACAGTGATCACGGATTAATTATATACCAAAAGCTAGCTGTGAAAGCACGGGACCACCCATTTGATGGTCCGGAGGAGTCACTGATGTGAGGGTATAACAGTGTTATCAGGGTGACCTCATATGTTAGCATATGACGTGAAGTTTACCACACACCAAGTGTTTCTCAGTGGTGTCCACGCCATTGTCCTACGATGGGCAGTGGGATTATGAGAGGCAGTATTTTGTTCTACATGTTTTTAAACATCTCCAACTTCTTTGAAATGGCCATCTACTGTTTTGTGATAAGAATTTCGGCAGCAAACAGTGACTTCCTTATCCCCCAGAGATATGTGCACACAGACAAGTGATATTATGTCACAGGGGTCGGGGTGGGGTGGGGGGAGACAGCTGAGGCCAGTGGGGCTAGGCCTACCAAGCAAGAGTAATTGTTAAAGCTGGGTGATTGATTATAGGGAGGTCACTGGGTCACTGGCTCCTGTCATGTTAGAAAGAAGGCACACCACAAGCAGTAAGGACAGGATACGTCCACGCTGCCTTCAAAAGCACTGTGTGCACATGTATGCACCAATGCCCAGAAGGAAAACATCACTGCTTCTCTTTGGGAGGGGCATATAGGGGACAGTGTTTTGTCCTGTGTGCCTTTTGTGTATTTTTAGAGTTATCTCTGTGACGAAGGGAAAAAAAAAACCTGCTATAAAAATGTTTTCTCATGACCAAGAAGTCACCTAAATAATAACAATATGCTATGCAAAACAAAGTGCGAATGTTTTATCTAGGCTGCAACCAGGCCAGGAAAAACCCATGCCTTACTTGAATAATTACTTGGCTCTATTGCCCAGGAATCCAGGGCCATGAAGCATGCTGGGCTGCAAGCTGCCCAGACAGCGAGTGTGACGTGGAAAATCTACACAGTCATTCAGAAAGTAGGCAGTCAAAAAACAAAAACAAAAACAAAAACAAAAAAAAAGAAAGAAAAGAAGAAGAAGAAGAAGAAGAAGAAGAAGAAGAAGAAGAAGAAGAAGAAGAAGAAGAAGCAGAAGCAGCAGCAGCAGCAGCAGCAGCAGCAAAGCCAAAACAACGTTTGGGTGAGAAACTGATCAACTATGAAGCTTATTATTTCCAATGTCTAGTTAATTTGATTTTTATTATGTGCTCGTCTGGTGAGTTGGGGATTGGACTGTGAACATTAACCACAGAGAATACTGTTACAAATCCCCCTTTACCACACACATCTAAGTGTCCCAAGAACAAGGCTCTTCAGAGGCACAGGGGCAGGACAGTAACTCATACACACACAGGCAAGAGTCTTTTTCCTCTCAAACACAATCCAAGAATAGGGAAGCAAAGAGTGTGTGTGTGTGTGGGTGCTTCAGGAACTTACATAAGCTCCCAGGGACGATGAAAAGGAGACCTTCCCACACGAGCTGTCACACGAAATGGCCTTAAGAGGAGAATCAAAGCCAACAATGGAATACCATTTCTCACTCATGAAAGTGTAAAAGGACTCGGTAATGCTAAGTGGCCGTGACTGCCCAACTGTTGCTTTTCTGCTGACATGTTGTATGTCCTCGGGGATCACAGAAGGACTCAGGCGTCCAGAGTTAACCTCTCTGTCATTCGGGAAGAACCTCAACTGAGAAAATGTCTCTACTGGACTGGCCTGCAGGAAGGCCTGAGGGTCATTTTATTGTTTAATAATTGATCTGGGAGGACCTCAGCTCCTGGGGGACAGTGCTACCCCTGGGCAGCAGGCCCTAGGCAGTGTAAGGAAGCAGGCTGAGCAAGGCATGGAAACAAGTCAATAAGCGCTGTTCTTCAATGGCTTCATCTTGAGTCCTGCCTCCAGGTTCCTGCCCTGCCTTCCCTCAGCGATGGGCTGCTTGCTACCAGGAAGTAAATGATGAAATAACCCCTTTCCTCTCCAAGTCGCTTTTGGTCATGGTGTTTTATCAGAGCCTAGAAACCCTAGGACAGATATATACGGTAGAGTACCAGTAAAGGCCGAGACTCATCTGTGGTGTGTGTGTGTGTGTGTGTGTGTGTGTGTGTGTGTGTGTGTGTGTAGGGAAGATGTCTGGCATTCTTGGCAGGTTGGCAGAGCCTTCATAGCAGGTGGCAGTGGCTCCCAAGGATAGTAAGGGAAACAGCCTGGGCAAAGGCACGGCGGGGGAGGGCCTGGCGCATGTGCTGCTTGCTAGGTTAGCTTGCATGATTCAACAGCTGCACATTTAGCCAGGTGGGTGAGGCATGGCAGCAGAGAGAGCTCAGCAACCAAAGAAGATAGGATGGAGGCTCAGTGCCCTTGTATGAACTGGCCGTATGAGGAAGTACACGTTGGCTTTCTGTAGGGGGAGAGAGCATGTGACTGGATTTACCTGTTTGAATCTGTGCACAGGATGGGATGATGCAAGGGAGGGCGAGAGGGCCGACCCTGGAGTCAGGGAGCGCACAGAGGCAGTGAGGAACCAAGGGAAGGGACTTGTTAATTGGGAGGTGGGGGGGTTAGGTGGGGGGGGTCTCGGGTGGGGGAGGGGAGGCTAGGGAAGGGTTCATTGCTGAGTGAAATCTGATTCTTATGAACACATGCGTGGTTGAGGTCAGCTGGACTCCTGCCTGGGGACATGGGCTTCGAGAATGGCCGCATTTGTAGATCCAGTGAAGTCTGACTGTAGTTAGTAAGTGCTGCTTGCTGTCATGGTTTTAAACAACTTTTGTGAAGTGTCAAAATCCCCCACTGAAGAAAAAAATACTGATGCTTAGCCGATGACTACTAGCTTATAATATGTTGCACATGCTCTGCCTATTGGCTTGTATCCCTGCTGCCAGGTAATTACCACTTGATGTTCTTGTACCATAAAATCGGTCTTTTATCTCATTTTACCTTAACCCTTGAAGGAATATTCTAAAATCTTTTAATATCGATTGAGAAAATGAAGACTGTAAAGACTACCTTTCCAAGCTTGATCGTTTTCCTCTTGCCTAGCACCTTAAAAATTTTTTAATTTAAATTTAATTTAATTTTTTGATTTATTTCTGGTGATCTATGAAGCCTGAGGTTGTTTGGAAGCACAGTCCACTCAGTAGTTCAGGGTGAGGCTACCGCTGGGAGGCTGACTCACTCAAGCTGGCCCCACAATGTAAACAAATGGCCTCAGACATTTGGTGGTGGGGAGTAGACAGGGTAGGTGAATGAGGGCGGCTGCCTTTCCAGGAAGTTGGTTACTGAGGAATCCGCTGAGGAAAGACTGAGAAAAAAAAAGGAAAAGAGGAAAGCGCACTTACTGACACAAGAAATCAGGTCATTAAACCTTTCCTTAGGAAAGAGGGGGTTTTCCAGGCCACGGAAGTACAGCTTCAGCACGCCGGCCACCGAGTTAATATCGTGGTTGCTTTGCTCATCCGCCAAAGGATTTTCACCTAAAAAAGAGAAAAGTTATGTGTACAGGATTCTTGTCTTCCTCTCAACAAAAACTTGTGAGGACACACACACACACACACACACACACACACACACACACACGCGCGCGCGCGCGCGCGTGCTCATGCACACATGCGAGCGCACAGCACATGAGTCTTTTAATTATGCTCTCTGAAAGATTATATAGTACTAAAATTGAAATAATTGGTTTAGATATCCTACCCTGTGATTAACCTAAAAATAGTTGGCTAAAATAAAGCTTAAAACATCTTATGCTCCCTTATAAACTTGCCGAAATCTTAAAATAAAACATTATAGGGTTTATAATTTTACCCAGTATTTTTTTTTTAAAAAGCTAAAGTCAGTAAGCTTAGGTTGACATGAAATCAAAAAAATAAAAAGACAAAAATCCAAAAACCAAAACCAAAACTATATTCAAAGTTTTGTTTTGTTTTGTTTTGTTTTTTAAATTTGTCTGGGGAGAAAGATACAGCTGAGGTTGATCTGGCTCGCAAGACTGGCCACAAATATCCAACTCTGACTGTGAACTACATAAGCAAGTGTTTGGCGAGGTGGCACAGTGGGGGTCACAGCATATTTCATAGCTGCTTTTAACAGTCGGAGACTCTGGGGTCAGGGCAGGGGATTTGAAAAAATACAGTTTGTGTGAAAAGTGAACAGTTTTTAAAAAATCGATCAAAAGCAGAATTATAGTTTCCTTTGTGGCCAATGGATGTAAGATGTTACTCAGCCGGCTGCACACCACCACACCTTTGTTTTTTTTTTTTTGGTTTTTCGAGACAGGGTTTCTCTGTGTAGCCTTGACTGTCCTGGACTCACTTTGTAGACCAGGTTGGCCTCGAACTCACAGCAATCCGCCTGCCTCTGCCTCTCGAGTGCTGGGATTAAAGGCGTGCGCCACCACGCCCGGCCACCACACCTTTTAGGCAAGACTATGAGATGGACGCCTTCAAGAGAACATGGCGCAGAGGCTTACATCAAATCCCACTGCGCATGCGCAGGCCCGGCCTTCTTTCCCATAGGTCACAGAGCAGCCATTACACTTTAGCTCACTCTTGCCTTTGGGGGAGTTTATTCTCAGGGGCCCTTGTTTCTCTTCTCTCTTTTCTAGGGCAGGAAATTGCGGAACATGAGCTCAGCAGAATCACTTGTATTTATCATCATCATCATCCTCAGTATTCAAGACAAGAGGAATTTCCAAAAGAAAATAACAAAGCATTCATCGGGCTGTGGTGGCCACAAAGCAGTCTATGCTTAGCCATTTCCACCTGGCTCCCACCGCAGCGCAGAAAGGCGTGGCATGCTTAGCTGGTGCTGAGGCTGGTCTGTCCCACATGTCACATTAATCAGAGGTTTTGAAACAGGAAAACACATTGTGGTGCCAAGTTTACCTCTTCAAGCAAGACTTCCAACTTCAAAGGGCTTTATGGCAACTCTAGGCCAGGCAAAATAGGACACACACACACACACACACACACACACACACACACACACACACACACACACACATCTCCATGCTGTCTCTATTCTATGTTTTGCCCTCACTGCCAAGCAGAGGGAAGGCACAGATGAACCCTGAAGTAGATAAAATGGAAATCACGATAACTGGGGAGCACTGATAATGAACAGCATCATTAAGGGTCACATCTTAACCACTTAACCATCTCGCAGTTTGGCAGACCAGGAAACTAGTCAAACTAAGACTGGAGTCCCTTGGCCCAATCCCACCATTAATAATAAAAGAGACTCTGATTCAGTTCTGGGTCTTCCAGAGGCTAGCTTGGTATGCGGTTTTGCTAATTATAGTATACTTGTCAACAGTTCAGTAAAACTTGAATCTCAGCCAGTTATGAAAATAAGGAAGGTACCAACCCCGGTCACAGGAAGGGTGGGAAGATGTCAGGCCCCCCGGGCTAGCCTACCCCTTTTCTAGAACCTGGTCAAGGACCACCTTGACACACATGTCATGGACAGTCAACGTGAGTCTTAAACCGGGGGACAAAGCTCATAGGCCTTTCTACTTTGCACAGTAACTTTGCCTGCTGGCCTCTGACTCCCACCAAGAAGGGAGGTTTTCGGGCTGTGCAGAGTGAGCGAGCCCAGCAGGAAACAAGAGGGGGATTGTTCTACAGGTTGTGCTTATAGGGAGAGGCGCAGTTACCTCTCTCGAAGGAATTTTTGATATCATTCACTTCCACCTGGGAGCCAGACACTCTGAAAATCCCCTGGTGCTGAAGACCTAGGCACAACAGAAGACACAGCATGAGAAACCCCCACGCCCTACAGATCTCTCGCTCATCCCCCCCCCCCCCAAGCAAAAGGACACGCCTAACTGAAACCACCCCACTGCCTGCTTGGCGTGTGGATTCTGCGGTGATGAATGCTTACCGTAGAGATTAATGAACCGAATGCAGCTTTCCACAATGAGAGGAATGACCTGGCCTGAGTCCTGAGGGGAGGAGAGATGGAAACCGGAAACCATTAGAGGAGGCAGCGGAGTCACGTGAGGAGTAAGGTTCACTTGTTTAGTCATTAGAGTGAGTGCCTTTCGCCCTGTCAGGTGATCTTCTCCAAATACACCCCTCCAAAATCCTCCGCAAAGAATCAACAACAAAAGAGTGAAAAAAAATTTATCCTTGAAGGTGCATTCCAGTTCTGAAGCAAGGTAAATGAAATACGTTTACAGGAAGAAGGCTCCAAGTTGTCCTGGAGACCTGACCAGGCTGATTCACATTGGGAGTGGTGGCTGTAACTCCAGCAGCCAGGAGGCAGCTGAGCTAGAGGCCAGAATGGATACACAGTAACGCCCCTGCCTCAGCCAAAAGCAACAAAACCAAAATGTAACTTATGCATCTTCCTTGTCTTTAACTTCTGTGTGGAAATGAGTAATTCATTTGAGAGGTTATTACTTGAGGCGCTCAGGGTGAAGCAGGTAAGAAGAGCACCATGCCTTTCCGTCGTAGCATCTGCATCTGCCCTCTCTCATTAGCAGCCTCTCAGGACTCTCTCCACCACATCCCTGAGACCACGCCACCTACACGGTGGCGGTCACAGGCTGCCCTGCAGGCATTGAAAGCCTGCCACGTATTTACTTAGTCTGCATCAGAACTTACTTAGCCCGTCTTAAGGAAGAAGACAAGGACGACTGCTTTGGCCTTCTTGGTCCATACCTTGTAAAATGCTTACTACCTTTTACTAAGAAAATGCAGGAAGTGCTTTTAAAAACCATATGTATAGGATGACAAATGAGAGGAAGGGGCCTCGGAGGCCAGTTAAACATGTACTGACGGCATGCACTCCATAAGTTAAAAAGAATTATTGGGGGAATGGTGTTGGTTTTTTTTTTTTTAACGTACTTTTAAGACTGATCTTTTAGGAATTAGATCTTTCCAGGAAATGTGAGACTTGAAAGGGATTGTCTGGTGTCTGGCACACACTGTAAGATGTTTTATTCCGAAAAGTTAGGAATTTGGTTTTAAACAGACTGACTAGGACAGTGCGGGATGTGTTAACATTGCCAGTCCATCTGGGAAAGGGTGGGGACTACACATCTCTGTAGCCCAAACTCTTTTCACGGTCCCCACTGACTCCAGAGCTGGCCATGTCCTTTTTTTGTTTTGTTTTGTTTTTTGAGACAGGGTATCTCTGTGTAGCCTTGGCTGTCCTGGACTCGCTTTGTAGACCAGGCTGGCCTCGAACTCACAGAGATCCGCCTGCCTCTGCCTCCCAAGTGCTGGGATTAAAGGCGTGTGCCATCACCACCCGGCACCATGTCCTTCTTAAGACATGGCTCCATTTCCAAGCTTTAAGGCGACTGGTGTAGAAACCACTTAATGTTCCAATTACTTCTGGAGCCCGTGTTAGGCTTCTCTAATTAGCTCATTTGTTTTAGGAGCACACGTTTTATTAATTCCTTAAAGAAGAGCCCTAAAAGAACCAAAACACACTTTACTGAAGGCTAGTTGGTTCATGGACAGTGGGGTAATTACACCAACATTTACAGAATACACGAAGGGATCGTCTGGAAGACACAAAGCAATGGTTTAATGGAAGTAACGTTTTATGAACAATTCATGTCACACTGTGATTTAGAAGAGCAACAAATACTGAAGTGTGAGTGATGAAATGGGAGCGTTAGTTTACATCCCTGCTGGACTTAGCATCAAGACAAAGAATAAAGGATTAAAAAGAAAACTGTTTGCACTTAGAAAGTTCTGAACAGGGCCCTGCGTTCTCACAGTAACGGAGTAAACGTTTTCATCCTGACATTCACTTAGATGGTTGCTAATCTTTTTAAAAGATTAGCATTCCATTTAGACATGGTGCATTTTGTAGTAAACACATAATGAGCATCTTAATTTAATTTCATGGATGACAGAGGTTTGGGTAGAAAATATTTTGTAGGGAGTGAAATTATGGGCTGTCTTCCAGCTACCACCCTTTAAACACTTCGCTGTGTCTCCGGTTCCCTGTGGGAAGATGGTTTTGCTCTTGCCATTTCATGGTGCAATTTGGGAGAGCTCAGAAGTGCTTTCCAAAGGTGCAGAGAGAGAGAGAGACAGAGACACCTCTGTCCCCCCTGGGTCCCAGGCTACCAAAGACCCTTCAGGCTTCTGTCTGCACAGCTCACACAACGGACTTTTCACAGTAACCACCTTAGTTTTTCTTTAGTTCCTCGCTTTGCTTGCCTTTCACCTTTAGCTCTTGGTGAAGAATTTTCAAAATCTCTGCTATGTGCATCATCTTAAGCGGCTGTTCCCACATCATCCCAGCAAAGAGAACAGGATGGTTCACACCTGCCTCTGGGGCTTTCCTGCCTTCTCCCTCCCTGGCTTCCTTCTATTGTTTCCCTCATTCTGTTTAAGTAGCACCTGCCTATAAGCTCTGGGCTGGGAAACTAGATAATCAAGTCCAATTTGGCAATAACTTTATATTAAATTAGGGTCAACAGGCGCTTACGGCTCAAGGCAACGGCTTTGTGACTGCTGTCTAGGTTGTTTGGCGGCTTCTCACTTAACCCCAGGGGCAAAGTTCACTTTTAAGGCTCCCAGAGGCTTCTAATTTCTCTTCCTCTGTATGCAAATGTACATGAATATACTCAAGTGTCATGTATGTGGCACACACATACAGTAATGCAACTAATTTTAACCATTCGCACACAGGTTTAATGAATAAGTGTCTTTAAAGAAGGTAATATATCTATTGCATACAAGTTATGGACCTTACAAAACATTTACAATGTGATTTTTCTACTACAGCTCTTTTTCATGTGATTTACATTAGAACCCATAATTCAATATTAAACATGTATTTGGTATTGAGCATTGAATTTCCCTAGGTCAAACTGGATACATTTGCCAAACACATTAGGTTAGAACTGATCTATTCACTCTTATTGGTAAGGATTAATCCTTTTCAATTTATGTCTGCTTCCCACAGATTTTCCTATGTGACGCCTATGTATAAACTGTCCAGTGTCCAACTGCAAACATTTTTCTTTTAAAGAGCTTAAAAACTCTAGTTAAAGCCAAGGATGGGTATGACTTGCAAGGGACGTCAATGCACAGCGGCCCTCAGCTCCCTTTAGCACGGTACCTGATGTCTCGCGTGAGAGTTCCTTCGTCCCCGGCTAGAAGCATTATCAGAAATAGAGGATGAGAAAGGAGACAGAGAGTAAACACAGCAGAGATACAAGATACAGACTTCAGGGCTGCACGAAATTTATCCAATATAATGAATTCCTTAAGTCATGAGAAAGCCAGCCTGGTGCCTTGCTTCAGAGCGAGCCTAACATGGATTTAAAAACATACGCTGTGCCATCTCCATCAGCACAATCAAAGATGGAATAGTTTATCGTGTTTATCTTTTCCTTTTCCTACAATTTTTGGCTTGGAAAAAGAGTGCTTTTTCTCTTGCCCATATGATAACATCTGTATTTGTATTTGGTTTTTTTTTTTTTCTTCACAAGGTTTTCAATCCCAATATTCTTTCCTCTCCGACTTCAGGAAATATTATATTGATTTTCTGGGAGAGCGAAGAGCCCCAGGACAGACTCGGACATAATGGCCTGCCTCATTCATAGGAGGCTGAGACCATTATAGTGAGAAAGATGGAGGTCAGGTACCTTGACGAATGTCTCCAAATCCCCATTAAACAACTTAGCATTATACTGGGAGCGGGGCCTGGACTTCCTGTGTTTCTGGGGCTTAGGGGGGACGTTTGGAGGCCTAAGGGAAGGGAATATAATTACTGAGCAGATATCAAACAATAAATGAAACACCCTTAGGTCGTATAAAAATAACAAAACCAGGGGACCCTGGATTCCCAATCGACCCTCTCCCCCCTTGAGCCCAGGAAAAAACATTCTCACTCTTTTCCTTTAATTTGCTTTTATTTACGAATCAAAAACACAGGGGCTGTTCACTTAGACTGCAGTGTTCCTATGTGCCAGAGCTGGTGTTTCTATTGTTTGTAGTGTCTTAAAAATGGTTAAGTATTATAAATTGCTATTCTGAGCCAAATGTTCTAAAGCCAGGTTTTTGTTCTGTTTACAAGTTTCACACTAAGACACAATTGTAAAAGGGCAACCAGAGATTTCTAAAAGAGAAAGTAAATATTTTTAGCTAGATGATAATTCTTCAATGCAGGTAATATCACATCTGTTCAGTTTTCCTCATGTGTTAATTAATTAGTTAATGAATTGGTTTTTCAAGACAGGGTTTCGTTGTGTAGCCTGTCCTGGACTTGCTTTGCAGACGAGGCTGGCCTCAAACTTACAGCAATTCCACTGCCTCTGCCTCTCTGAGTGCCGGGATTAAAGGTGTGCACCACCATAGTCAGCTTTGGAATTTTATTTTATGCAAGTGCTTTTATTAACAGGTCATCCCTGAGAAAATTAGGGTTTGGTGTCAATGTGGTTTTTCTGATTGTGGTGCCCAGATACACGTCAGTTTTGTTTGTTTTGAGACAGGGTTTTACCATGTAGCCTTGGCTGTCCTGGACTCGCTTTGTAGACCAGACTGACCTCAAACTCACAGCGATCCACCTGCCTCTGCCTCCTGAGTGCTGGGAATGAAGGCGTGTGCCACCACCACCCGGCCATGTCAGTTATTGTTTCTGTAGAAATACGATGACCTTGTCCTCATATCTGTGGGACAATAGATCTCACCTATTTGTGCTGTTCTGGGCTCTCCTGCCTGCTTGCTTTGGTGGATAAGCCAGTCTTTCAGGCATGTACACATCCAGTGTGCCATGTGCATCACTGGCAAAGCCTGCACCAGTCAACTTGCACCATTATCGAAATGAGGCGGCCTCCTCTGCTCTCCCTTAGAGGAGAAGAGGAAGGAGCAAGGTGACCAGACTCAATTTCTGTATCTGTGCAGACCGTGTAAGCCCTTTCTTAAGCTGGATTCTTTAGATGAACGACCTTTTACATTCATTTGGCTGAAATCCAGAAAGCCCAGTTTGGAAACAAAATCCCAAGAATCTACGTGAAACCCGGAAGAGCTTCACTTTAGATAGTACCACTGCAGTCAACGCGTGTATAAGAGAGCAAGCCTGCTGATACAGCCTTTCATGGCTAAACTCTCAGGATCTCCCAGCAGGAAGGCTGTGACTAATGAGGTGTACAAGCAGCAGCACCTGAAGTCCTGTGGTGCTGGGAGCTTAAAAGGAGCCTTTACAACCACGTAGAAGTGTGCCCTTCCACAGTTAATATTCTGAAATATTCCCGCCCCCCCCAACCCCCGAGATAGGGTTTCTCTGTGTAGCATTGGCTGTCCTGGATTTGCTTTGTAGACCAGACTGACCTTGAACTCAACAGTGATCCACCTGCCTCTGCCTCCCGAGTGCTGGGATTAAAGGCGTGTGCCAGTATGCCCGGCTCTGAAGTATTCTTATACCCTAAATTCCATGCTGCACATGAAGGAAGGGATGTGACAGGTGTGAAAAACTCAAACAACGAGCTGCCAAAACTTTCATCAGATCTCCTTGATGCCATCACTTTCTCATTACCTTATAAACGTTTTCTTTTCTTTTCTTGATTTTTCATATGTATGTATGTGTGTGTGTGTATGTGTATGTATGTATGTATGTATGTATGTATGTATGTATGTATGTATGTACGTATGTTGATGTTTTGCCTGCATTATGAGAGAGTCAGATCCTCTGGAACAGGAGTTATAGGCAGGTGTAAGATGTCATGTGGTTGCTGGGAATTGAACCCCGGTCCTCTGGAAGAGCAACCAGTGCTATTAACTTCTAAGCCATCTCTCCAGCCCTTACAAACATTTTCTAATGCCAATTTTATTATCAAGAGGTGACTTCCCAGGAAGAGACAGAGCTGCATGTCAGCACTCGAGGGCACAGGCATGTGCTGGCCCCTGCCATGGAGTAGGTGGGCAGTGCAAAGGCTGGTCAGGAGACAGGGAAGGAGGAGGAGGTCTGGATGCAAGCCGCTCTTTACTGTGGCTGGAAAACAACTGAATTATACGGCTTGGATGGTTTGGGTAGCTTTGGCAGCAGTGGGGATGGTCCTGGCTGTCTGGTAGATTGGGGTGCCCAAGCAGATGAACCTGCAGCCCACCCCCTCTCCAAAGGGAAAGAACCAGTTAGAGCAAGCTCTGGGTTAGCTAATTTGCATGTGAAAGTTGTACTTGGAAAGTTGTGCTCTGACCATCTCTGGGGATCTGCTAACTGCCATGGATGGTCCCTCCAGGATTAACAAATCCCCAGGGCATCCAAGCACCAGATACAGAAACTGGAAGACTCTATCGTTAAAGAGCATCACGTGCTTCTTGCCTCAAACAGAACTCAAGTGTCAAACATTCCAAGCCTTGCTATACCCAGTCCCGTGATGTCTGGCTGCTGGGCAAATGACCCAGTAGGGAAACAAAAGTTGCCGCAAACGGTCTCCAACTCAAGTCAGAATCTGCTTCCAAACATCCCAGCGGAGGCTTTACAGGACTTCGTCGGAGGGTGGAGGAGGGAGGGGAGGAGGGATGTGCTTAGGTAGTATGTGTCAGAAGTGACAGTCTTAAATCAGGCCCATGAGTAGAGGTCTAACATCCCCAAAAATCTCTACAGACCTGTGAGGTTCAGACAGTATAAAGTGTAGCAGGTGTTGAAGTAGGTGACTGTTTCTAGTTACTAAGGAGGATGGCACACACACCATTTCACTTGCCAACTAAACTGTCATGCCGAAAGTGTCTTCAGTCTACCTAAAAAGTCAACCTTGCTTGGGATTAGAAAAACCAAGCCTGCCCACCTCAGGTACAGCTGTCTACTAAGGAACTTTATGATTCCGCTGAGGACAACCTTAGCTATGTGACAGCACGTGCCACCTGGGTGAGAGCTCCAACCATTCAAGGCGCTAAGCTTTGTCCTGACCAGACTGTCTTCCATAGTCACCCAGTGCTCTTGTTAGAGAGAAAAAGAGAGTGAGACAGATCACAGATAACGACAAAATATCTTCCTACCTTGTAGTCATATATTCAGCTCTATGACCTGCCAAAAAAAATTAAAAAAAAATTAAAGTAAGTAAGTCAGGCGGGATTGGTGGGCTGGAGTTGATAATCGTGTATGTTGTCTGCTCCCCTAGGGTGCGGAGTTCATGGTGCGTTACAGATCCCCTGGTAGGAAGGATGAATATAGCCTCTGATAACAACTAATTCAGTCATTATTTTCACAAACTCTCACTCCAAAAGTTAACAAATCCTACAGGTTAGAGGAACATGTCTCATATGGCGATTTGCGACAGTTAAAAACAAACAAACAAACAGTTCCCTGCAGGTTTGCTCTGTTTTGGTTGTGACAGAAAAGCACACAGGGTCGGGCGAACTCAGTTTCCCTTGGACTAGGTTGGCATTCTTTCCGTGGTATGAAGTCAGGGCACTGGGAGAGACCTATGTTCCCTAATAAGAACGGACACAGACAGTAACGTGTACAGGCACATTCAGTTATACTAGATTCTGCTCCCCGTAAGCTAAAAGCCTTCATAGAGTTCTGCTCCTAAACCACCAGCTGCTTCTCACACATGCACATGGCCTTCTTATTGTAAATAACGGGACTGCACTGTTCTAGAATGCTCCTGGTCTGCGTTCAGTCCAAGTTTGCAAGTGTCCAGCGCTGCTGCCTGCTCTTCTGTGCATTCAGGGCAGAGGGCTGTGGCAAGGCATGAGAGGGTGGAACTATTCAGGGCAACACGGACCTGAAGGAGTCTGAGACTCCAGCTGGCAGAGAAAGGCCCTGCTGTAGCACAAACAGGTGAGCCCCGCCCACCACACGGACGCAGTGACTCAGACCCCTAAGGCAAGGCCAAGCGGACAACTAGCTGGTAGGGTGAACACTCCCAGACTGCAGGGGAGCCCTTCCCCCTGTTATCTGCTCCTGAATAACACGGAACGTGAAATACTTGGTATGTGTTGATTAAACGGGGGACAACAGATTTTTTTTTTTTATCAGGGGACATCTTTCTTCACATAGATTTGAGCCGCCACAAGTGCCGGCAAGATGAGTTCCTAGCCCCGAGCTGAAGTGTGGCACCTTATGGATATCCTAAAGGACATGTCTGTGGGAAGCTGGTCTAGACTGGGCTTGGGCAGAGGGGAGACAAGGCTGACAACCTCTATCATTGCACTTGTGCTCAGGACATAGAGCTGGCTGAGACCACCCAGGGTGAAACAGTAGGATGAGCAAAGGATTGGAGGTAGGGACGCTATCTGGCTTGTCCATATTGTATTGTCATGTTGCCTGCTTTGTCATGGCATCAGCCTGATGTACTAATGAGAACAGGCCAGATGTTGTTTGAATAAATGTCGTAAGCATAAATGTTAGCACTTTATATGTACTAACTTTGAGACAGATTGACACTGTGTAACCTTGGTAGGCAGGTTGGTCTAGAACTCTTTGGCCCCTGGGGTACCGGCAGTATCTGCATGTACCACTACACCTGACCCAAGCACTTTATATTAACTGCGCTACCTCGCAATCTTCATAACTTCTGTCAAGTTGCTTCTATTACTTTTCTAATTTTACAAAAGAGACTAAGCACCTAAGAGTTGTCCTGTAAGCTGTCCCAGGGTGGGTTAGTATGTATGGCCGGGAGCCTGGCACTAGAGTTGAGGTTCATTTTAATTACAGATTTTAAGTCCCAAGCACTGTGCTACACCACCTTACAAAAATGTCGTGTTTGGGGTGAGGGTGTGGCTCAGGGGTAGAGCACTTGCTGAGCCTTCAAGAGGCTGTGAGTTCAACACACACACACACACACACACACACACACACACACACACACCAGCTAAGTTTCCAGGTTGCAAAGGTGGCTTGGTTGGTAAGGATTGCTGCCATGCGAGCATAAGGACCTGAGTTCAAATCCCAATGCCATGTAAAACTGAGCATCATGGCATGTCTCTAACCGCAGTGGTCGGTTGAGATAGGTGGAACCCTGGGGGTCACTGGCCAGCCAGCCTAGCCACTTACTGAGCTCCTTACTTCAGGGAGAGATCCTGTCTCAGAACACAAGGCGCAGAGGGATCCAAGAAAGGTATTCTGTGCTGTCCTCTGAGGCCTCCGCAGGCACGTAGACATACATGCGTGCACACTTGCACGCACATGTGCACATTTCCACACAAACACATATATGACATGCATATCCACGCTGAAAACCAACTTTTGTTTTCCCTTTGGAAAACCTGTGAACAATCCTAGAAGAAGGGAGTGGATCCCAATGTATACTTTTATCTGCCCAATATGGCTAAAACAAAACACAAAATAATGAAGAATTCAATAAAAGAAAAACACCCCAGGATTATACAGATATATGAATATGTGATTTAGTAAATATACATCTAAGTTGAGGGGCAAGGTCTAATCACTCTTACGTGGTTTGATGAGAGAGAAACTGATGACTACTAAAAGTAAAATGCTTTATCATCTGAAAATTTGCTATTTTTGCTCAATTATCCCAACCAATTATTTCCTAAATTGAGAAAAAGATAAATGACAATGACAAGATGACCTCTGTTATTTTGCTCCTTTCATTGGTGGGCAATAGTATAAGATTGAAAAAATTAAAAACCAATACAGTACATTTTGGATAGTGAGCTGAGAGTGAGTGTTGGGAAACAATCGTCCTGAGTGCGACTCAACTGATGAATGGGGTTTTCTTTCTTTCTTTCTTTTTTTGGGGGGGAGGGGAGAAGGGTTATTTCTTAATCACTATCATCATTAATAGATCAATAACACACACGTGAGGAAGACTCGCCTTCCAAAGGAAAAGTGAAAGCTTCTAGTGGTCCGAGGATCAGATTTCAATCGCTTTCACTGGGAGCTTATTCAATTATTAAAAACTACAGGAACCCCTTGCCCCCATATAAGCCACACGGAAGGGATAAGGATCTAGGATTAATTTTATTTCTTGGTACAAACAACTCCTTGGGCTGTTTTTCAGGGCTGGGAGGTTGGTTGCTGAGATGGAGATTAGCCTAGCTCCATACTGCGGGTTCCCCTTGAACTTTGCATCCTCCTGCCTCTGCCTCCCAAGTGCTGGGACTGCAATCTGGGATAAGCGGCTTCTTTGGGTTTCTCTTACATTTTATGTCAGAATTCTGAAGTGAATTATTTTTCACACTGAAGTGCATTTTATTTAAAATGAAGGTTGGGGGCAACTTGGGAGAAGAAAAAAAAAAGCCATAGAATAATATTTAAAATACACCTAGCTTGGGGGCTGGAGAGATGGCCCAATGGGTAAGAGCACGGCCTGTTCTTCCAGAGGATCTGGGTTCAATTCCCAGCACCCACACGGCAGCAGCTCACAACTGTCTGTAGCTCCAACTCCACGGTATCTGGCACCTTTACAGACATACATGCAGGAAAAACACCAATGTATATAAAAAAAAAATCTTTAAAAAAAGTACACCTAGCTTGAACTGGACAGCTACACCTTTGATTTGTTCCCTAATGAATGACTGATGAAGACCCGGTGGTGATATTTTCCAGCCCCTTTTCTTTCTTAACATCATAGACTACTGTGGTGCTCCTGTAAAAAGACATAATTATTCACAATCCGATTTTCTTTTGAAAGAATATTTGTACTCCTCCTTAAAGGCAGACAATGGATTATTCCAAGATAACCTACTTAATTCCTTTGTCAAAAAAAAAAAATGTTATGCCTACTGCAAGAAACAATGTAACAGAGCTTGGCTCCCACTGTCATATTTTCTGTTTAGCAAAATTGTACAGATGTTTCTATCCTCTTACCTCCAAATACCTCACACAAAGAATGTGATGCGGCCACAAAGGCTCATTACTAGATTTGGGGGAAAAAAAAAGTCAGTGTCCCAGTTTTACAACCATGCATCTCATATACTGTGGGCAACGTAGCTTCCACTCAAAGAGAAATGATTTCCTTCGAAGATACAGCGGCCTTTTTGGGGTGAGAGAGAAGAGCGTGGCTCTCAGCAGTCCATGTTTCTTTCTACTTTGGTGCTTTTTAAAGTTTCGGGGTTCTGAGCTTAGAGGATGCCACTTTAAGAGTCTGATCCAGTTGCTTCGCTGTGTTGTAAATCAAAGAACGGACGGGGCCGCTGGTAGCCTGCCAAGAACAGGCAGCAAGGCGGGCCAAACACATGTCTGTAGTTAGAGTTTCATCTGTGGACGATCAACTGCTAAATCCCTGGGCTAGGCTCTATTTGTTTTACTATGAAGGCAGGTTTTTTTTTGCAGCAGCAGCAGCAAGTCTGGGAGAATTCAGAGGTATTCCTATCTGAAATGTCAAGCCAGTCCCCAAACACACCACTTACTCCTGGACCACTAACCTTATTTAGCCAGATGAGACTTGGATTCCTTCCTACGGGCTTGTTTTTCCATGGGACAGGCCTCATTAACTCTGTTAGTCTCTTCTGTTATAAGCCTATTAACACGAACAGGGCTTGCGTGGAAAGCCAGCAAGCTTACAAGGGGTGAATCTTTTAAGAGTGGGTTGTGTCTGCCATCCTCAGCTTTTCTTGGAGGGTCCAACCCAGCAGCAGTGAGTGGCCAGCAGCTGATGTACAGTCAGGCTGGCAGAAGTCACTAGGTTAAGAGCAGCAGGGGTCCGTACCCAGTATGTGCATGGGACCCTGACGACAAACCATCCAGGTCCCTCCCACAGCCTTAACTGAGCGTAACGAAGCTGTGTCACGGGGACACTGGAGCCCACTGAAAGAAATTCCAAGACAAAGGAATCCTGGCTTGGTGTTCACGAGGTATGACAGCTTTACACAGTGTGGCTAAGGACAGCCTTTGGCAAGTGGTCTCAGCCTACAGGCCAAGATGCAGCCTGATCCAAGAATGACACGGAGAATGACATTAACCAGTTGGGCTCTTCTCTCTGGGAGACATACAACAATTTATACTGAATGACTACCATAAAAGCTTCAGAGCGTGGCTGCGGGCCACGGGAACACTGGCCTGCGCACGGTGCCAAGCGTGAGCTCAGTTCCCTCGACCTCACCATGGCCACAGCGGCTCTCAGTGCTGGCTGGAGGGGGCACTTGTGTGTCTGAGAGCATTTAGAGAATCTCTCCACACTGAGGAGAAGTTATGCTCGGGGTGGGGGTGGGGGTGGTAGCCAGGCACCTAGAGTGCACTGGGGCACTTGCAAAAAGTGGAAAGGAAAGCAGAATTTATTATGAGGGAAAAAAGAGGGGGGGAGGGGTGGGTGGGTAAACTAGGACATGATTATTTAAGAAAACTATTCAAAGATAAAAAAGGCTTAAAATTAAAGTTTAAAGCTATAGAAAAGAGTAAAGAATATACAAAGGATGTCCTGATCACCTCCACTTAGATTTCATAATTGTATTATGTATGTATGTATGTATGTATGTATGTATGTATGTCTCCTTTAGAAAATCCCGAGCCATGCCATCTGGAAGTAAGTTCTGGATATTGTGGTACTTCAGCATTTCTTTTTAAAGAACAAAGACATTCTTCTTTATAGCTACAGTATCATTATAATACATTAAAAATTAATATAATATAATAATATGATATCATTGATTAACATATAGATTATATCTATTTCCTATTATGCCTAAAATGGTCTTCATATGTTTTACCTTTTGATTCAGAGTTTATTTAAAATTGACACTTTGCATTTGGTTATTTTATTTTTCTTGGATGCTTTTTAACCGTTAAAAATAAAACCCCTCTTTTTTTTCTTAGGTACAACTGCCTTTCAACTTGAAGCCCAGGGAGCCTGAGGTCATAAATGAAAAAACAAAAAACAAACAAACAAACAAAAAAGACAAAAACAACAAAAAAAAAAACAACAAAAAAACCCAAAATCTCCAAAACCTTTTGCCATGTGGCCATTCCCTTGGGATAATGGGTTCTTTGGAGAAAGCCGTGAGGTAAGTGGTAGATACCCTGCGTTATAGGCAAGAAAGTTTCCAGAATGGTACGAGGCAACAACTTTTATGCACATGAGTGTGCTGCCTGCACTGTGCGTGCACACGCGTGCGCATGTGTTTTGCCTAAAGAGGCCAGAAGATGGCATCTAGTCCCCAGAAACCGGAGTAAGCCACCATGTGGGTGCTGGGAACCCAACTCAGATCCCAACAAGTGCTCATTAGGCTGAGCGGCTCTCTGCGCCGCCGCCGGTGGGGCATCTCTTTTGAATTCAACTATCCGCATACTCCATTCTCTCATTTCCCGCCCCATTCTGCAGTGTTTTCTTTCACCATTTACACTGCCTGGCAGCATTTAGTGTGGACAAAAGACCTGAAGCTTTAGGCCCCGAAACACTTAAGCAAGCGAGGGCACTTTATGAGGACAAAAAAGGCTTTTGCTGGTACTGCACCCCCCACCCGTTTCCTCGCGTGTAAAGATGAGGGAACTAGCAGTACCCAGTTAAGGATACAGTTCAGAACAACGTGAGACTCTGAGAATGCTTTGTCAGTGTTTGCGCTATTGTTTTCCTTACCCGACCCAGCAAGTCTATATATACCATATACGCTCCATCGGATCAGATCTCAAAACTACAACAATGCCCAATGAAAGAAAAAAAGGAAGATTGCCCAGACAGGACAAACTGGTTTCTAGAATCTCAAAAGGTAACCGATGGGACAGGTTCCCCATTCAAATGGACAGAGGTGAGACGGAAGGTCAGAGAAGGTCAAGGCGGAGACAGGGGTCACTAGGTGTGGGTCCCTCTCCAAAGGAACCTCCTCACTCGAGTTACTCTTCCTTGGATTTACTCCCCCCTCCCCGCCTTTAAAATGGCTTCAGGGAGAACACAATTACCAGCGAACACACAGCAACCGAGTCTAAATGTGCAACAACACGGGCTACCGCCTAAGCCTCACGCATGCGCACACAGACACGCGTCACGCCCTTGATAGAACACTGGTGACACGACACGTGGGCCAAACTTGTTTCCCCTTTTGCTCCCGGTACCTGACCTTCTCCAAGAGTCCGCTGCAGCAGGTCGTGCTTAGCTTGAAGCTTTGTGATGAGATTACTGCCTTCCAGGAACTCTCGGAGTTTCTGCAAAAGGCAAGGTAGAAACTTAAAACTGCCCAGTGTCTAGGAACTTCCCAGAGAGGACGCTAAAGCCCGGCTGCCTTAGCGGTCTTAGAATTCTGCTACTCAACGTGTAGTCTCTAGTCTAGCGGACTCCAGGCCGGCTCAGGATTCTTCCTCCCTAGACCGGCTGAAACAGGCTGGATTTTTAGCAAACTCTCCTGTGCCAGAGTACCCATGTCAAAGCGGAGAAAGCCTGGACGTGGGGGAAAAGAGTTTGCTCTGCAAGCAGCCTCTTTCAGATCCCTGGCGCATCAATAACTCTAGCACTAGGATGGGGGCGGGAACAGGAAGGTCCCACGCTCTCATTGGCCACTTTTCCTCCTGGTTCTCAACCTAGTAGCAGCTCTCCCCACCTCCAGCCTGTTTTAGAGAGATTCTAACTCCTACCCTCTCCCCAGACTGGCTGAATTGGGAACTTTGGGGGTGTCGGAGTGGGGGATGGGGGCAGGGAGTGGGCTCACCAAGAAGTAGAACTGCTCGGTCTCTTGCTGGTTAGCGCGTCTCTTGGCGATGCTCGGCTTACTCAGGTACGTTTCGGACACAGTGGACTTCACCGACTCCGTGGAGCGGCTGTGCTGGAAGCACTCGGACACGTCGTAGTCCTCAATAGTGACCATATCTTGGATGGTCTGGAGGGTGGCTTCAGTCGTTTTCTTGACCTGGGAACAGAATTAACATTTCTCTCATCGGCATACTGGTCTGTGAACTCTGCTGTACTGCTCCATGAGTCGGTCCGCTATGGGGAGATATTTCAGAGCGTGGTGGGTTGCGGAGGACAGCCAGGCCAAGTGGACCTCAGGTCACCAATCTGTGCTCTTCTTCTACCTCTCAGTGGAGACTCTCGATTTCATTTTTATTTATTCTTACCTTCTAAATTAAAGTAAAACTACAAACAGAAAAAAAAAATACAGGCCATCTAAGTATATAGTCCGATGAATAATCTCAGTGTGAACACACCTATGTAAACCCTTCTCTGACCAAAAGTACGTTATCGACACCCTCACTGTCCTTCAAATGAGCCCCATACTTTTCTTCCTCTCGGTACATCCACTAACCTCCCTCCTACTTCACTTCTTTTTTTTCCTTATTGGGTACCAAAGCTAGGAGCTTGCAAACATTCCACTACCAAGGCATACGTCTGACCCTCCACCATCCCGATTTCTAATATTTTGGCAGTATTTTATAGAAACCGAATAGCACAGAATATATCTTTTAATCTGATTTCTTCTGCTTAATGTCAGTGAGGTTTGTTTCTCATGAATACAGTATTTGACTACTTGATATTTATTGCAAGGTCAAATCATAATTCACCCGTGATTGATAGATGACTTTTGGTTTTGGCTTTTTATGAATTATAGTGCAATGAACACAATTTTGTTGTTCCACACATACATGGGCACAATTGCTGTTTATGGAAGAATGTCAGATTGTTCTCCAAAATGATGCTATTTATAGTCCCACAACCATGGTGGCGAATTCCTGTTACTCCATATCCTTGTCAACAGTTGGTACTGTCCATCCTTTCAATGTAGGCCGCTGTGCTGGTATGCAGTGGTGTCACATGGTTTCCATAAGTATCTTCCTGCTGTATGAGCTTGAGTGTATTATCATATATGAAAAGCAGCCTGGAACTCTCCTTTGGGAAAAGTTTATTGAAACCTGTCAATCAACGTTCTACTGGGCTATGAGTCCTGTTATTCACATTACTAATTACTTCCCTGCTCTTGGCTGTCCTGGACCTCTTTGTGGACCAGGCTGGCCTTGAACTCACAGAGATCTGCCTGCCTCTGTCTCCCCAGTGCTGGAATTATAGGTGTGCGCCACCGTGCCCAGGCTTGACGTCAATTTTTCACTACTAAACTACTGACTAGATGAATATGGCTTCTGCTTTTATTTTTATATTTTATTTAGTGAGTAAGTGTGTGTGTGTGTGTGTGTGTGTGTGTGTGTGTGTGACAGTATTTCATTAGAGGTCAAAGGACAACTTTGCAGAGTCAGTTTCTCCTTCCCCTTCATGTGGGTCCTGAGACTTGACCTCAGGCCACCAACTTTCGTGGCTGGCACGACCATATGCCAACTCCACATTCTACTTTTTTCTTTCTTTTCTGTTTTTTTGAGACAGGGTTTCTCTGTGTAGCCTTGGCTGTCCTGGACTCACTTTGTAGACCATGTTGGCCTCGAACTCACAGAAATCCACCTCCCTCTGCCTCCCCGAGTCACAGGTGTGTCCCGGCACCAGGCTCAGAATCTTCTTTTAATGGGATTCATTTTTCAGTCCCTTTCTTTGATTAGTGCTTTCTGTGCCCTTAAGCAACGACTCCACAGTCACAAGGGTATGGGATATCACCTTCCAGGAGCTTTAAAACTTACTCTCTGGCATCACCTTAAAATTTATTTATTTTTACTTATTAAAGATCACATCCAGGGGCTGGAGAGATAGCTCAGTGGTTAAGAGCACTGACTGCTCTTCCAGAGGTCCTGAGTTCAATTCCCAGCAACCACATGGTGGCTCATAACCATCTATAATGTGATCTATGCCCTCTTCTAGCCTGCAGGTGTGCATGCAGGCAGACACTGTATACATAATAACAAATAAATATTAAAAAAAAGATCACATCCAGTCTTTGATTATCAAAGTCAACTGTAAGGTTTTTTTTCCTTTTCTCATATAATATAGTCTAGAGACTTTAGTTCCATTTGCCCCTCCTAACTTAGATACTATTTTATAATGCACTGAAATAACAAATTAGGTATACAGCTATACATATGTAACTAAGCCATTATTGTTTTATGTATTCGATTTTCATTTTGATCTGTCCATGAATTGATTAGGTTCTTTGATCTCCACTCCATTTTAAGAAGCCTCCACTGGGATTTTAAGTTTTTTTAGTTGAGTCTGTTTCATCCACCTGAGAACCTTTTATCTCATCTTCATTTATAAGAGACACTCTCCTGCTTGACTGCTATTTTTTTTTAGCGTGTGGGATGCATTACTGCGCTTTCTTCTGGCTTCCACATTCCTGCTGAGTAGAAAATCTTACTATTGACCTGCCATTGCTTTGATTTGAGTGAAGTCTTATTTTTCTCTCTTTGTTCAAAGCTTCGGTTCATCCTTGGGTTCTGAGGTTTCACAGTGATATATCTAGGCACTGATACACACATACACACACATGCAGAGATAGATACACGTATACATATGAACATACATATATACACACAGATAGATACACATATACATACGCACATACATACATACACATATACATAGATACACGTATACATACGCACATACATATATACACACATACATATCTGCATATGTGCTTCATGAGTGCGCGCGCGCGCGTGTGTGTGTGTGTGTGTGTGTGAATGCACTTGTGTTGCAGGGAGAGTGTGGAGGTCAGAAGACAACTTGAGAGAGTCTGTTCTCTTTCCCCCATGAGGACCCTAGGGATCAACTCAGGCTGTCAGGCTTGGCAGCACATAGGCACAGACAGTAGAGACAGACTCTGCTGGGGATGTGCTTCTGAACCAGAGAGACTTGTCTAACTTCTGGCTTTCCTCACCTCGTAAGCTACTGCCTCTGGTTCTGTAATTTTTCTTTCCAAGGGTCTAGTTGTAACTGCACAGTGCACTGTGTTCTCGCTGTCTGTTAACCCTTCTCTTCTCTCCTCTTCTGTACTTTTTATTCTTTTGCTTTTACAGATAGTACTTTGATGAATTCCCCTCCCCCCTGTATTGTCCATTTTGGCAATTCACTCTTCAGCTGTGTCTAATCTACAAACCACCCAACCACCTTGACTGGGGTGAGTTTTCTGTCCTCAGTTCTCCAATTTCTATGTGGCTATTTCCTAATCTTTTATCTCACTGCTCATTTTTTCTGCTGAAATGTAAGCTTGTTTTTTGTTTGTTTGTTTGTTTGTTTTTAAAATCTCTTTGAATTAAAAAAGCAGTTCTTCTGTAGCAGGTTTCTGATAATTCCATTACTTGTAGCTTCTGTGGGTCTGTCTCTGGTATTTATTATTTCTTCTGGCTATCACTAATGGCTTGTCTAAATTACCTCTTGTACCTAACTATGCTTCTCATACATATTATTTTTTAACGTTTCTTACATCTATCATCTATCTATCTATCTATCTATCTATCTATCTATCTATCTATCATCTGTTGTGTGTATATGTGTGGGAATACCCATGCCACAGTGTGCATGTGGATATCATGACAACCTTTGGGAGTCAATTCTTTCTCTCTACTATGTACATCCCAGAAATTAAACTCAGGCCTTTAGGCTTGGTTGCACATGCTGTACTAGCTGAGCCATCTTGTTGATCTTTGTTAGACATCTTTGTAGGTCTAAATTGAGGTCTAAGGTAATCTTATTAGCCTTCAAAAACAAAACTTATTTTCCCAAGATTTCAGGTCACCAGAAGCTTAGAATTAATGCCCCCCACGCCCACCCCCAGACCTTCCCTGGGTAATAGCCTTGGCTGTCTTGGAACTTTCTTTGTAGACCAGGCTGGCCTCGAACTCACAGAGATCGACCTGCCTCTGTCTCCTGAGTGCTGGGATTAAAGGCGTGTGCCACCACTGCCCGGCTCTGGATTTTTATTGCTGCTCAAAGTACTGGAAACTCTTCCTGTTGGGAGGGTATGGCTCTTACGTCATGGGCTATACATTTTGACATATGCTTTGTCCTAGACAACAAAACATGAAGGTAAGAATCAACTACGTTACCTGGACCATCACTGTAAGAAGTGGAAATCTTTTAAATTACCTAAAACAACAATAAAATAAGGCCACTGAGGATCAGCAGGTAAACGTGCTTGCCACCATGCCTGAGTCTGATGCCTGGAACCTACTTGGTTGAAGGAGACAGTCAACTACTGTTGGCTGTCTTCTGACCTCCACATGTGTGTCATAGCACACACACATACATGGGGTGCAGAGGGAGGGAGGGAGGGTCATACTTATGGTTAAGAAATAAGAGCCATCAACACAAGTCTGGATGCTGAAAACAAGCATGCAACAGGACCACTTAAAACGATGCAGAGGGGTTGGGGATTTAGCTCAGTGGTAGAGCGCTTGCCTAGCAAGCGCAAGGCCCTGGGTTCGGTCCTCAGCTTTGGAAAATAAAAAAAGATGCAGAGACTGCAGTAAAGTCCGTGGTTCCCGGAGTATGCACAGTGCAAAGAACAGATACTTCTGTGGAAAGGCATAACAAACCCATCACTACAGGCAGCAGCTTCAAAGGTCATGACTACGCGCCCACTGCCTGGGTTAGAAGACTCACTATCTTGTGTCAGTCCAATGTGTCCTCGTGACTTGTGGGAACATTTCTAAAGAGGGCATGATGCATATGTGTCATAGGTGCTATATCTTAAACAAACGCAAAAAACGCACTTGAGGACTCAAAACACAGCCATGATAGTGACAAACACAAAAGCTAGACTTGTGAGCTTCCTTAAAACCCATGAGAATGAGAAACATATTATTTCCAAATTAAAGCATTCTTTTTATGATTTAAGTTACGTACAATTAAAGCAATAATCCCTGAAGGTAGACATAATTTTTCATAGCTCTCGGAGTTTTATGTGCACATTAAGACATGGAAAGCCCGCTTCTTATACTGAAATACTATTAAACGGACAGTACCTTCTCTTTAGTCACTGAAACTCCTGATATTTTACCAAGAAGCATGGGCATCTGCGCTGCTTTCTAGGGAGTCAGGGAAGGCGCTGTAAGAGGCTGACTTCTGAGCCATGTTGGGGGTCAAGGACAGGGCCTAGAATAAAGGACCTCAAGGCAGAAGAGGGAAGATGGCAAGCCTGACCTCTGTGGACACAGCTTTATAACGAGCAGGAAGAGAGCAGAGCTTACAGAATGACATGCTAATCAAGTCTCCTGCACAGCACAGCCAATGGGGGCCATGGGGAGCTGCCGTAAGAGCCTGAGTGATGGCTCCGATTCGTGCTTTTAAAATACCTTGGGGCTGATGAACAATAAAAGGAAAAGACAGAAAGGAAGAAAATGAGCCAAGAGGCCTTATCTTAGTGGAGAGGAGAGGTCATGATTACTGATCATCTGGAAGAAACCAGTAGGACATATTTGAAAAATATTCAAGCAACACAAGTGGAGGATTTTTTTTTTTCTTTTCTGAGACAGGGTTTCTCCGTAAAGCTCTGGCTGTCCTGGAACATGCTCTGTAGACCAAGCTGACCTTGAACTCACAGAGATCTGCCTGCCTCTGCCTCCCCAAGTACTAGGATTATTGGCATGTACACTGCAGCTGGAGGGAACTTTAAGTGGAAAAAAAATTTACTAGAAACAGCAATGTAAGGTGAAGTGTAATTTCAAAACTTACACAGAAACATTAAAACAGCAGCACAGTGGAGTGTTAACGAGAGTTTATATAAAGAACTCTGATATGTTTCTGCTTAAAACACAAGGATAATTACAAGGATAAAAAAAAAATAGCAGAAAAGCAAGTTCCAAATGCCAGCTATTGAAAACAAGAAGACAGGAAACTCTCCCATCCTCCCAAAAAGACCTGACCTAAACCTAAACAAACAAACAATCACCAGGGATGGAAATTAAAATCCATGCCTATAGTTTGTCCTAAGTGACAGGTCAGTGGCTTGGAATTTGTTAAAGTATGCTCATTATTAATAATAAAACACTTCACTCAGACCATTCTGCACTTCAGAAGGAAAACTCAACTGTTTTCTTTCTGCATTTCAATTCCGTTCTTAGAAACACTGGGTGGCGTTACAGTTAAATTTGGAGTTGCCAGGAAGAACAAGGGAGTGACGACAGAAGCCAGCAGACACTACGGCTGGGACTCCATCTCATCCCGTGGGATGTTCTCTGAGTAGAGTAACACCAGTTTCTGACACACAAGCCATGATAATAAGCCACAGAGGGGATTCACCGAAATAAATATACTACAGCTAGCACGGCGCCTGTACGGACTCCTCACTGGCTGCGGGGGAAACATGGGTGGGTTTGGTAGAAGCAAATGCCAAAGAATTGACAAGGAACACAAGAAAAACCACAACCCTATTTTTATCCTCAAGTCTGTGGATAAAAATGAATGATGTGGGAGAGGCAAATTTCTGTGGGATTAGAAAACATCAACACCGTCACTATCACCATCATCATGTGTGTGTGTGTGTGTGTGTGTGTGTGTGTGTATCCCCATCGATATGTCAATATGTGGGGGCCAGATGAGGATGCTGGCTATTTTTCTGTATTGCCATCTTCCATACTGCTTTGAGACAGTGTCTCTTAGCTGAGCTGGAAGCGCACCCTTTTGGCTAGACACAGCTGGTGCACTTGTCTCCGCCCACCCAGTGCTGGCATTAGAGGCTTAGACTGCTGTGCTCTGCAGTGCTCACAGGGTGGGTCCTGGGGATTCGAACTCAGGTCTCTATCTTTGCACAGTGAGTACTATTCCTCGGAGCCACCAGGAATCCCTCCTGTGCGATTTACGCACACTGGCTCTTAGTTGTTTTGCCCTCAGGACAGTCTCTGGAGAGAGCCCAAGTGCCAGATCACAGGTGTGCCCCCAGCTTGCTCAACACAACTTCTGTTTTTTTTTTAAACTTCCTGTTTTTAAATGATAGCAGCTAAGTGTGTGTGTGTGTGTGTGTGTGTGTGCATATTTTAATGAAGCAGTGTAAACACAATTGACCACAGGCAAAAAAAAAAAAAAAAAGTCTCTCTTCCTTGGGTTACCTCAGAGTTTCAAGCCAACTGAGGTGGCCAGATGGTCTACACCAGTGGTTCTCAACCTTTCTAATGCTGCTGACACCCTTTAATATAGTTCCTTGCGTGTGGTGACCCCTGTGGTGGTGTGAATGAAAATGGTCCCCTTGTTGGAGGAGGTGTGTCACTAGGAGACGGGCTTTGAGGTCTTAGATGCTGCTCAAGCCTGACCAGTGCACCACTGTCACTTCTTGCCTCCTGTGGATCCAGATGTTGAGCTCTCCGCCCCTCTCCAGCACCACATCTGCCTGCACACCGCCATGCTTCCCACCATGATGATAATGGACTAAACCTCCGAACTGTAAGCCAGCCTCAATTACAAAAAAATATTTTAACAGAGTTGTTGTGGTAATAATGGTGGCTCTCCATAGCAATAGGATCCTAAGAGATCTCCAAGCATGAAATTATTTTTGTTGTTACTTCATAACTGTAATTTTACTTCTGTTATGAGTCATAATGTAAATATCTGATATGGAGGATATCTGGTCTGCCACCCTTGCCAACTTGTCCTATTCCCGGTGTAACTGCACTGTCTACATGTTTGAAGTTACCCCTCAACAGTGGTCTTCAACAGGCGGTCACAACCCTATGTAGTAAGCTCAAGTTTTCTCAGCAGAGTTTGGCCTCACCATCTGCACAGATGGGACAATTCCTGTATGTTCTGTTCCCTGTGTATTTTGCTTTGACACCCACTTGTCAGTTCTATGTATTTTCTCTTTTCAGAGGAAGGAAGAGGCAAGCTCCTCATTTACGGTAGAGATGAGAGCTGCAAAGGGTCTCCAATAGGCAAAGACAGCTAGGCTGCTCCACACGCAACACCTGCTACCTTTGCCTCTCGTGGTAGGCAAAGCTCACTAAGATGGAGCCATCTCCATCCTCCACACCTGGAAAAACATCTGGACTCTCAGCCATGCTCCACAAGCATTTGGGGGAATGGACAGAACCAGGGAATAAAATTCTGCAACTCGCTTTATATGATGCCAGCTTCATCATCAACTCACCCTAAGGGAGAAATAGGGTGACGACCAAACTGTTTTATTTTCCCAGGGTTCCATGTCTACTGAAGAGACTCCCTCTTCCCTCAGTGTCATTGGAAATCTGATTGCCAGGAACTCACTTTAATCATTCTTCTGGGGGGGACGGGACACTCACTTCCTTAGAGTACCCAACAAGCCATGGGCCATCAACATGATCACTGCCCTGCAGTTTCCAGTATTTCTGACTCTACTGCAAACCTTTAAAAGTTCACAATGAAAAGGCTCCTCCTGCCTCTTCTAGCACATGCTGCTGCCGCCGCCGCCGCTTCCTCATCAGGCCCAATGTGGAGTCATAGGCTCAAACTGTGCAGCAGCCTGACGGGTAACACAGAACTGGCCACCGTGCAGAAACTGGGGGTTGATTGAGATGGCAAAGTAGAGGTGAGGTGTCTCACTTCTCTTGTCGCTGGCTTTTATTTTTTTTTTAATTATTATTTTTTTTAACAAGTCTAAACTTTAAAACAAGATTGTAGCCTGCCTGCTTTGACTTCATATATAGCACACCATTTTTTTTTCTGGAGTTTACAGAGTATTTTCCAAGTAAAATAGCAGGAGGCTATGAAAATAAAACAACCAACCGAAAGTCACTAGACACAAACTGTGGACCCAGCAGGAGCCAGCACTTTGCCAGTGAATATTTCATGGCACCTAGCCAAAACTCTAGCTCTAAATCACGACTTCAAGGACAGCAATGGTGTCCTTTGGAAAGGTTCATTTGTGCACGGACTTTACACCAGTGGTCTTCAACCTTCCTAATGCCTCAACCCTTTAATACAGTTCCTCATCTTGTGTGACTACCAACCATAAAATTGTTTTGTCGCTACCTCCTTACTGTAATTTTTCTACTGTTATGAATCATAATGTAAATATCTGTGCTTTTTGATGGATTTAGGTGAGCCTTGTGAAACAGTCAAGAGTCGTTTGACCCCAAAGGGGTCTGGCTTTTCACAGAAATAAGGCAAGTGGCAGTACGTGTCTCCCACCCCTAACCCCCCCTCCCCTAAGACAGGGTTTCTTTGTGTAGCCCTGGCTGTCCTGGACTCACTTTGTAGACCAGGCTGGCCTTGAACTTACAGAGGTCGCCTGCCTTTGCCTCCCTGAGTGCTGGGATTACAGGCGTGTGCCACCATGCCCCACTCAAGTGGCATCTTGAGTAAAGGCTGGTTTGTTTCCTCTAGTAAGAATGAAAGCAAACAAAACACTCAACAGTGGGGTTTGATCAAATTATAATGGTGTAGAAACACATCATTCTTTGTGTGTGTGTGTGTGTGTGTGTGTGTGTGTGTGTGTGTGTGTGTGTGTGTGTGCCTGCAGAACCCACAAGAGGCCACTGGATTCCTTGAAGTCCCAGGCAGGGATAAGCAGCCCTGCACAGGTCCTGGGAAATGCACTGGGATTCTCTGGAAGAACAACGCGTGGTCCCAACAGCTCAGCCATCTCTCCAGGCCCACATCAGCCTTTCTTTACTTGTGGGTCAAAGCATCCCAGAGTAATGAAAACTACAGCAGCATTTGAGTGAAGTCCGAAGATCTGCTTTACTATTTATTTTAAAAAATTTTAACTACTTAGTTTTTAATTTTTATTGTTTGTTTTTATGATTGTATGTATAGTGGTGTGTGTAGGTGTCCATGGAGGTATCAGAAAACTCTGGAGCCGGAACTACCGGTATTTGTGACGCCCCCCAGCCCCTGCCCCAGTGAGGGTGCTGGGAGCTGAACCCTGGTTCTCAGGACAACAACGAGCACCTTGTAACCATGTAGCTAACAGTCCACTTCCTTATTCCTTATTCTTTACTTTATTTTCACGCACGGTCTGATGCATCCCTGGCTGGCCCTGAACTTGATATATAACCCCAAGAAGACCCTGGTCTCGTGATCCTCTTGCCTCCACCTCCTGAGTACCGGAATTACAGGCCTGAGTCGCCACACATCCTCTGCGTGGCAGTCAAGACTGATGTGGAAGCAGAGCACTCCACCAGTGAGCGAGTCCCAGCGCCAGCCATCATCTGCTTTGCTGCTCTGAGTCTGTTCTTTATAGTCCACCTTCTGCCACTCTAGAAGTTACCTGTCTCTACATTACTTCTACCGTGGCTGTCAATCACAGGACGTCATCTAGTCTGGCCAGTTAGAGAATTCCATTTCCTGGATGGAATGGCTGGTTCGTTCAGAAGACTTGAGGCCAGCCAAGGATGAGATAATCCCTCACTGGGTAAGGATGCTGTCAGGGGATGAGACGGCAAGCAGTACAACCATGGAGTTCTGGATCTAAACCCTAAACCCCACCAATACCCAGTAATACAGACGCTGTTGTAAACACTGACCAGTTTCTGGGTTCTTACAAATTACACTGGAGAGTCTTGACTAATGGAAAAACATCCGTGCTTCCTGTTTTCATATTAGGACAGCATAAATCTGATACAGTCGATGGCAAAATCAAGCATCTGAATTATGCAACTGTTTTGCAGCCTCAATATATATACTTACAATTCATATTTTATAGCCCATACTTTGAAACATGTCAGCAAATATTTTCTTTCCTGATTTAAGTACCATTTCAAGTGTGAATTTTTTTTTTGCACTAATTATATAACCAATGCCACATACGGTACCAAAAATGTAGAAACTTTAGAAAGGCTTAAAGGCGGGGGTGGGGGGGTGATATTGCTATTTTTAGAAGATAGGATCAAATTAACTTGTCAGGCAAATGTTGCATTCTACATATGACTATGGTTTTGGACATATGCACTGAATTAGATAATTCAGGGAGCTATTTTCAATGTGAACTATACTTTAAGAAGACAAACTATGTTTACATGCAGTCAGCTCTGGTAGAGTATTCATTTACAGAGAAGAATGCAGAAGAGACAAATGCGGAGGCCTTGCATTTGTCCTCTATGAAGAATCTTGTAGGAACCTGATAGTGAAGGGTGTGGCGAGGAGACCGCTTCCAGAATGACAATGACAATGACAATGAGGATGTATGAGGATGTCTTCCAGCTTAGGTATGAGTTCAGATCCCTGCGGGCCTGGGGCCATGCTCACCTCCTCCCAGGGACCATGCTCACCTCCTCCCAGGGACCATGCTCACCTCCTCCCAGGGACCATGCTCACCTCCTCCCAGGGACCATGCTCACCTCCTCCCAGGGACCATGCTCACCTCCTCCCAGGGACCATGCTCACCTCCTCCCAGGGACCATGCTCACCTCCTCCCAGGGACCATGCTCACCTCCTCCCAGGGACCATGCTCACCTCCTCCCAGGGACCATGCTCACCTCCTCCCAGGGACCATGCTCACCTCCTCCCAGGGACCATGCTCACCTCCGCCCAGGGACCATGCTCACCTCCTCCCAGGGACCATGCTCACCTCCTCCCAGGGACCATGCTCACCTCTTCCCAGGGACCATGCTCACCTCCTCCCAGGGACCACGCTCACCTCCTCCCAGGGACCATGCTCACCTCCTCCCAGGGACCATGCTCACCTCTTCCCAGGGACCATGCTCACCTCTTCCCAGGGACCATGCTCACCTCCTCCCAGGGACCATGCTCACCTCCTCCCAGGGACCATGCTCACCTCTTCCCAGGGACCATGCTCACCTCTTCCCAGGGACCATGCTCACCTCCTCCCAGAGACCATGCTCACCTCCTCCCAGGGACCATGCTCACCTCTTCACTCTCAATCTTGAGCGTGGCCAGTCGGGACTGAAGCTGTTGGTTCCTGAGCATAAGCTCTGCCTGGACGGGCTGCTGGGCGCTGACCTGACACACCTGATGCAAAGCAGAAAGTGCAGTTATGACAGGCACCACCCACTAGCCTCAGACAAACGAGTCTTATTGGTTTCGGGTGTGAATGTGTGTCTATGCGTGCATGGGTCTTCCTGTTTGTGTGCGCTCAGAGGCCTGCAGTCAACCTGGAGCATCTCCCATCTGTTGCTTTCCAGACTGCTTGGAGATGGCCTCTCATTGAACCTATAGGTTACCACGTCAGCTAGAGGATGGGCTGGCTGGCTGACTGGCAAGCCTTGGGTCTGGCCTGTCTTTGTCCACCCTGTTTCAGTCCTTAGCCATGGCATTGCAAGTCTGCCAGGGCTGGCTTTTCCATGGGTTCTGGTGATCTTTGCCCACCAAACCCTCACATCTCACACTTAAATGCCACCTACAGCAGTCCTGGCAAGTCTCTTGGTTTCAATTGTTCCATTTATAAATATACATTTGTTTTGATAGTTTTTTTTGAGACAGGGCCTTACTATGTATCCCAGGCTAATATCAAACTCAAAATCTTCCCATTTCTGCTTCCCCAGTGCTAGGACAGGCATATGGGGACTGCGGTGGTGACAGGCATATGCCACCATGGCCGGCTGTCTTCACTTTTAACAGCCACCTTGAAGCTTCACTTTTAAAGAGACTTAGATATAAGCAGCAAGCACAGAATGCAAAGGCTCCTTCCATGGGGTGCTTCTGAGATGGTGATAAAAGAGAGACTCAGACCCACTTCATTAACATAACAGTAACAGAACTGTTAGCAGCTGACTGAAGGCACTTCTGTGACTGTCACTGTTCCAAGGTTAGCAAATCCACAATGGAAAAGGGAAAAAAGAAAAAAAAAAAAGACTTTGGAAAGATGGTGGCCGGTAGGATGGACACGTATGTTGACGTGTTGTGCGGTTGACATGTATGTGTTATACTGAGCATGTATTGGCATGCCCCTGTAATCTCAGCACTCGGGGAAGCTGAGGCAGAAGGATGGGGAGATCGAGGTTAGCCTGGGCTACATAGCGAGATGCCATCTCAAAGACAAACAAAAGTCTCTTGTTGCTATAAGAACTGCAGCTACTTGAAAGTCTTTGGATTTGGGGAGATTTACTCAGCCTCTTAGAGTTGAGGGTCCCCTAATCTGAACATCTTAAATCCAAAATGCTCTGAAACCTGTAATTTTGGAGCAGATTTGTACTATCTCTTTCGTATTTTGGGGTCAAGGGTGCTTGACCTAGACTTATCATTTCTCATCAAGTAATCTACTAAATACAAACAAAACTGATTAGAAACACGATAGGTATAGGCATATTTATATCTATCTATATATCATCTACCTGCCTACCTATATTTCTAATACATTAGTTATCTAGCAATAATCCACCCATCCATTCAGCCATCTGTCATTGATAACATTTCTCTAGTTTCTTTTGTTCGTAGATAACATATGTTGCTATAATTTTTGGTCATTTAAATTTATATAAAGAATAAATACATGGCAGGGGCTGGAGAGATGGCCCAGTGATTAAGAGTATATACCACTCTAGCAGAGGACCAGGTTCAGTTCCCAGCACCCAATCTGGTGGCCTACAACCTGTAACTTCAGCTCCAGGGGACCTGATGTCTTCCTTGCACCTCTGTGGGTACTGCTGTCTACTGTGTGTGTGAGTGTGTATGTGTGTGTGTGTGTGTGTGTGTGTGTGTGTGTGTGTATGCGTGCACGCGCGTGCATAATGCACACAAATAATTAACACTAAATCTTAAAGTTTGGAGCCAGGAAGATCAGGAGTTCAAGGCCAGCTAAGACTACAAAGTGAACCTGAGGCCATCCTGGCCTATATGAGGCTCTGTATCAAAAGAAGAACATATAAAATAATAAGTGACATGTGAAGAGACAATTGACTCCTTAGATTGAAAAAAAAATTAGTTACTAACCTCATCACCCATGTGAGATTGAAACTCAAATTTCATTGGAGGACAGAACGCAGCAGGGTACATCTCCATGAATCTCTGCTTGTCACTCCTTGGCTCTAAATTGTCAACAGCATTTTCAATAATGTCCAAGCCTTCGTGCCTGGAGGTTTCGAGGTTGTACTCTGCCGAGAGATACGTTCTGAGGGCTCTGTTCAGACTTGCATGGTAGCCGAGATCGCAGCACTGGGGAACACACAAGAACAGGTAGATATGTTAATTCAGAGCTGATTAAAGACCCAAGCGTATGGCCTATGAGCACAACACCCAGAAGAAGAGCGAGACGTTGGAGTAAGCATGGGTTTCCTGAATAGGAGGACACCAAAAGCGCAACCAAAGAAACAGTAAATTGGAGTCCATCAAAATTTATGATTTTCATGATTTGAGAGACACCATCAGAAAACTGAAAGGACAAACCAGAAAGAGAAAAGTGTCTGTAAAGGAACTTGAGTCTAGAATATATTAAAGAGCTCCAGCAACTCAGTAATGGCCCGATCAGAAGAGAGGCGGTCTCTGAAGAGAGACCAGAGAAGATGATAGTGACATGGTGGGCAAGCGTTATCAAAAGATGCTGGAGATCACTGGTTACCAGGGTAACAGAACAAAGAGGTAACAAGAAGGTGGCTGGGGAGGACTCAGCAGTTATGAGCACTTCTACTCTTGCAAAGGACCTGGGTTTGATTCAGAGCACCCGCATGGTGGTTCACAACCATCTGTTAATGCCAGTCCCAGAGGATCTAATGCCTACTTCTGGCCTTGGTGGGCACTGCACACACATGGTACACAGACACACACAAGGGCAAAACCACCCATACACACGAAGTAGAAATAAATTAATCTTAGCAAAAAGATGAGATATTAGGTCACATACACATCAGGATGGATACTCAGAATGGCAGGTGACGGCGAGTGCTAGGGAGGATGCAGACAAGGTGGAACCCTCACACACACACTGTTGGCGGGCGTATAAAGTGGTGCAGTCCCTTTGTAAACAGTTGCTCAAAGGGTCAAACATGCTGTCATTCTAAGACTCTGGGCCGGGGAGGTAGCTTCGTGTGTAGCAGCGCTTAGCTGTGCAAACAGAAGGATCTGCGTCCCCACTCCAGCACACGTGAAAACCGGAGTGTGGCTGTGCATGTCTGTAACTTCACACTGTGGGTTTGTGGAGACAAGACACTCCTTGGAGACAGCTAGCTCTGGATCAGAGACCCTGGGTCAAAGGAATTGGGTGGAGAGTGGTATATGATGTTTCTGTGGCATCTACAGGCACATACCCCCCCCCCCCCACACACACGAAACATATACATGCTCACAGGCTCAGCAAACTTTTCCTAGGTCATCTTTGTAAGAGTGAAAGTATCTTGCACCTGAATATTCACAGCAGCTTTATTCATAACAACCACCTGACACAAGTGTCCACCAGCCAAAAGATAGATAAATAAATTGCCATATAGCCACACATCAGAATAGTGCTCAGCCACAGAAAGGAACCAAATGTAACATGGTGAACTTTAAAAATATCAAACTATGTAAAAGAAGCCAGTCACAAAAAAAGTATGCATTGTATGAATCCATTTATATAAAGTAAAGAACAGACATAGCTAGAGACAGAAAATACATCAGAGGTATCTGCTGCTGGAAGATGAAAGAATCAGAGGGGGCTAATTGCTGAGGGGTGCCGGATATTTTTTAGGGGTAATAAAAATATTCTAACATTGATTGTAGTGACGGGCACACAGCTCTCTAATGTACTAAATGCCAACTGTAGATTTTCAGTGCGTGAGCGGAGTGGTATGTGAATTATACATAATAAAGCTATTAAAAATGTAAGGGCAGAATCCAACAGTGAAAGGAAACAATGAAGAATAGTGTCCAAGTTTCCTTCACTCAGTGCTGTGACTGATACAGCAATTTATTCAAATCCTTCTAGGAGACAAATATGCTAAGTGAGATCCCAGATTTGCATATTTTATTGAGGACTCAAGACTAATCAGAACTGTAGAAGGGAACGGGCTGGAGTCTGTCAAAATATTCAGAAATGCCTTCCCTTTAGCTCCCAGCATAGAATTCTTAAATAAGAAATGGTTGCTAAAGCCCTCTGATTATAGGCAGCATTTGTTTCATACACTTAAGAGCTGAAGAGATGGTTCAGCAGTTAGAGGGACCTCATGTTTTTGCAGAGGACTGGGCCTCAGCCCCAGCCTCTCCCTGGGTGGTTCACAACCGCCTGGAACACCAGTTCCAGGGGAATTCCACGCCTCTGGCTTCTGTGGGCACCTGCGCTCACATGTGTACACCTCTACAAACACAGATACATAATTAGAAATAAAAGTGATATTTAAGGAAAGAGCTTTGAGGTCCCCTCCCCACCCCCCGAGTCTTTATTACCTTTATTCTATACTTTTGTTCAGTCTTTCACGCATCATAAGCAAATATGATTTAAAAGAAGTAAGTCTGGAAATGAGCCAGCAATTACTGACAGCAGAATTTTGGATTGGGACATTAAAAGAAAGAGAAAAAAAAAAAAAAGGGAGAGAGAATAAATTGCTTAAAGAGGAAACACATAGTTTTAAATAGACAAAACCAGGTCATCTCCATATTGCCTTAATGAAGTCAGTCAATTCAGCTTGATTCAGTTCAAATCATTAATCTGCCAGGCACCAGGGACTATGCTAGGCTCCAGGCACACTGAGGCTGGGACACAGTGAAACACTTCCACCCTCTAGGAAACGGAATTGAAGCTGCTCCTTAGTTTGCTATGAAGATGGTAGGAGAGGGGGCACACGGGAAACAGTGCTGGCACAGAGAGCAGGCCCTCCCGGCTGCGAAGCGTCAACTGGGCTTTGCAAAGGGACACACTGAATCCCGAGCACTTAAAAACACCCATGCTAGTCTGGAGACATAGCTCGCTAGCGCGGACAAAGCCCCTAGTTTCTCCAGGACTACAGTTAAAAAACTCGCCCTTCCATCATCAGTCTCAAATTATAAAAATGGGGGCTTTAAAGCAAAGTTATTGTGAAATCTCATTATTCAAAAACGTGATTGAGAGCAACAGCTTTGCCAAGAGCTTATTAGAATATTGGGCTTGTGATAGGACTTAGCAGGTATGGGGGCTTGCTGCCAAGCCCAGTGATCTAAGTTTGAGTCCCAGAACCTTCACACAGTAGAAGGACAGAACTGACTTCTATTCTATGACCTCCACACACTTGCTATAGCTTGTGCTCCCACACACATATATGCACAATCACACATTTTAAAAAAATGTTAAAAATCTTTAAAAAATGTAGAATATTTGACTCCACCCCTGACCTGTTAATTTGGAATCTGCAGTTTAAGAAGGAGGCATAGTTGAATGATTGAAACACTGTAGACACTTCCCTAGAACACTCCAGTGACAGAGTCTTGTGGCCCTGCCCTTCGGAGGTGCTGTTTCCCTGCGCTGCCCAGAGGCTTTGATTTAATATGATTTGATTTATGAGATTTATGAAATCAGAAGGCAGCTATGATGTCACAATTACAAACAACACAACTGTGAGACGCAGCAATCGGCTCACTCATCTCCAGGGCAATCAGCCGCGCCAAACACAGAGAGCGATTCATTTTGGTTAATTTGGAAATTCTAGTCTCAAGCGAACAAAGCCTTCTTTTATTCCTCTTGCTTCTCCCGATCCACAATGGTTCCCTGCAGTTTTGTATACTTCAGAGGGAGTGGGGGAAAAAAAAATCACCCTCTCTTTCAATGACATCTTACTTTATAAAGACATAGGTTTGTAAAGGAAACGGGCCTCATTTCTTTAATATGTCCTGGTGCTTAAAAAGCAGTCCACCATTCAAAGAGAAGACGGACTCTTCTACCTGGCTATAAGCAAGTGAGGAGCCCTGCTCCTTTATCCTGTAAGTATTGATCTGGGCGGGAGTTAATAAATACGCTGAAATAGAAAGAAGTGACCGAGAAAGGCTTTTCACTCTGTGCACAACCCATGCGCCTTACAACCTAAGAGAGAGGGGTGACTGCAGAAGAGGGGGGTGGGGGGGAAGGAAGGGAGGGAGGAGGGGGAAGTAGGAAGGAAAAACAAAGGGAGAGAGGGAGAAAATGAGAGAAGGAGGATAAGATGAAGGGAGGGCAGGAAGAATTCTGACCCCAACTACCCGAGTGACAGTTTCCATTACTCCGGACTTGAATGCTTCGCCCCAGCAAACGACTGGTGTGTTTCTGTTCCCACTATGGCCATGTGGGGGGTCCTGTCAGCGTGAGACCTGGTTTCACCATGGCTTCTGACGAGCCAGTGCAGCAGGCAGGTGGCTCGGTAGGTCATCTAGTAACCTTGCAGGTCCTCCTGGACTTGCCCTCCTGTGCTCAGGGGGCTTCTGTGGTTGTTTCTGATGGGCGGTCGTAGACTCTGACCCTGAGGGAGCTCACCAGGCTATAACGTCACTTAGCTGGCATGGGCTCGTTAAGTCTGTAATGTTACATTTCCAAATTCTAGGTTTCTTAGGCATCTTGAACTTAAATAAGAAACGGCAGCTGGGTTGGGGGGGGGGTGGGGGGGGCGGGAGGGAATGTTTCTTCAAGGTCCCTGAGAGCAAGCCTGGCTGCAGAGGAGTCTCTCTCTCTCTAAACTGGAAGCCGAAACGACATTGAGTGTGTTAGGACTCAAGATGTTTGGTTAAAAAGGTCTCAAGGAATTCTATGGGGTTTATGAATTATTAATGAGATATGAAAGGCCAGCTTTTGCACAAAGAGCTAAGTTATAGCCCAAGTACACTTAATGATGAAAATACATAGGAGAGCAAAAAAGAAAGAAAAGAAAAGAAAACCTGCTTCATCTAAACAAAGCACTGTTATTCTGGCAGATGAAGAACTCCAGATGAATGCACAAAATGGAGGGGGGAAAAAAAGAAAATATAAAAAAGGGGGCGGGGAGGGGATAAAGACTGCTGGGATCAAAAGTATGCATTAAATAAAATCCTAAGAATTGCTAAGATAGCACCTACTGCTGGTCTAGGCACAGCAGGCTGGCTTCCTCAGCCCAAAGGGTTGCCCGCAATACCAGCATGAACATGAGGTCTTAGCACTGAGGCCGATGACAAACACAACCACTTCCTTTTGTCCCGAACACTGAGAGCCCGCAGAGGCTTACATGGCCGTGTCATACCAGGTGTGGGGCAGGGCGTGGCTCCTCAGAAGGGTGTTTCCTTCCCCTGCCTCTCTGCCCTCCGTCAGCGCACACACAGATTGCATGACACAAGGAATCCATAACGGAAAGAAGTCTGTGGGTCCTCTTTCCCCAAGTCGTAGCCAATGGCATTTGCAGGACAGTCCTTGAAGCACAAAGGGGGGCGGGATCAAGGGCCCATGTGACTCCTGCAGCCGCTGGAACTGAGCAGGGAGGAAGGGTTCCCCATTTTCTGCAGAGGTTCTCTGTCTCTGCCCTGTATGCTCAAGTTTCTTAACCAATATATTTTATTAACAACTTGGTGACCGAGCATGCGGCACTTATAACCCGACTAACCAAAACAATAGGAAATGAGGATTAATAGACACAATAACAAAACCATAAGGATATCAGTTCCGAGGAACGATTCTCCTGGTACAATCAGCAGGCTCTCTTCTGCTGGAACCTGGAGTAACCAGAACCCAGAACCTCAGCAGGAGCCTGGAGCCCCGAAGCCTTCCCTCGAGTGGTTCTCTCTAGGAGCATCTCGAAGTGTAGCAATGAACAGCCAAAACTATCCCAAGTCTCCAAAAAACCCCGCCTCCAGTTCTGGGCTCATTTATATATCTCCTCCCAGAGTCTGTTCACGGGATCTTTTCAACTGGCAACAATCGAGCTCCCGCATGAGGTGGTAGGTCTTCTAGTGGACTAGCCTCACCTGTTCTCTCACAAGACCATTCCAGTCCCACACTTGTGATCCTAAAAAACAGGTTTATCTCTCCTTCACTGCCTCTGTACTCTGGTCTCGGCTTGAGAGATGTCAGCGGTCTTTTCTCCCGATTCCTATGTCTGGATTTCGTTTTTTAACAAACCAGAGTCACATTTATTAAGATTCCCTATGGATCTAGGCATGAATACTGAGGCGGGGGTGGGGGGGTGTTGAGGGGCAGGGAAGAGGGGAGTATTCCACAGCCTAGAAGGGACACAGGCTCCCCGGGGAGAAAGTTGCTTACCTCGGGGCTTACCAAGCATACCTTTGACTGTCACCATAGATAGTGAATAAAGATTTTTCCTACCCCTTCATTTTGAGTCTTTTTGAAAAGTAGGACAAGCCAAGGGCACTAGGATGCTAAAAAAAGCAGCTTCTGTGTGGCTTTCAAAGGACTAGAAGGAGGTAGAACAGCGCTTGTGTCAGGACTGGAGTGACTGAATCGCTCGGAATTGCTGTCTCCGTGTTCTCCACTATTTCCTTCTCACCGTTCATTACTTTAACCCAGAAACCAGAGACACATTTTGTGAGCAGTAGGCATCACATGGGATCAAGCCAGACACCTTAATTTCCACAAGCATGTTTTATACACCTGGCTTCCCGCCAGGGTGTCTGAGCACCCAGGAAAGGATGGCCATCCTTGTTGCCACTTCAGCAACTGTAGCCCAACGCTTAGCAGAAACAAAGCTTTGAGCCCCTACCCACCTAACCCAGCAATGGGAAGGTCACAGTGGTACATCTCTGAGACGGGAAGAGATACAAAGTAGGAAACAGGACCAATGGTGATACTGATAAGTCAGGCTAATAATAGCTGGGTGGTGGTGGCACACACCTTTAATCCCAGCACTTGGGAGGCAGAGGCAGGCGGATCGCTGTGAGTTCGAGGCCAGCCTGGTCTACAAAGTGAGTCTAGGACAGCCAAGGCTACACAGAGAAACCCTGTCTCAAAAAACTAAAACAAACAAACAGCTTAATAATTGACTGTTTCCTGAAGCATCTCCCATTCACCAGATTCATTTTCTCAAGGGGGGAAAAAACAACTTTGTAACTCATGCAGTTCAAGAGAAAGGAGTCAGATTAGACACAGCAAGCTCAAATAAATACAGGCCAGATGGTAAATGTTATAGAGAAAATAAAAGGCCAGAGGAGTAGCAAGCATGGGGGGGAGGGAGGCTGCTGGTCTTTTATTTAGGACAGGAGGAGTGTGATGTGCATAAGAGGAACGACTCAATCTTGTCAAGTTCTGCAGCAGAGCACAGAGGCCCCAAGCAAGGAAATGCATGGGAGTTTTGTGCAATGGACAGGCCAGCATATGTGAA